>NC_062573.1:38992500-40350500 GCF_022837055.1 Prionailurus viverrinus | reverse complement strand
ACCACAACATCTTCTAAATTATCATTTTCTGTCTCATCTCCTTAAGCAGACAAACCACATGGGAAGACAGGATGTTTTAAAAACCTTCTCTAAAGCACTCTCAGTATCTACCATTTACAAATAGCGTCTCATGAAATAGTAAGTATTATATAACATTCCTGGCTTCTAAGCATGGTCCCAATACAAAAAACTTGAAAAATGTTTTAAATCCTGGGGCGCCTGGATCAGTTATGTGTCTGATTTTTGATTTCAGCTCAGGTTATGATCTCATGACTTGAGTTCAAGCCCCACATCAGGCTCTATGCTCACAGCATAGAGCCTGCTTGGGATTCTCTCTTTGCCTCCTCTTCTCTCCCCCTCCCCTGCTTGTTCTCTCTAAAAATGAAGAAACATAAAATTAAATTAAAAAATTTTTTTTAATCCTTTAACAAAACTAAGAAAACTTTAGATGAATTTGTTAAGGATCTAGATGCCAAGTTAACCACTAGCCAGCCCACCTATACCAAAGCCTTTATCATACAGAAGTAATCTCCATGACAATGGTTTTCAACCTTGAGGGAAATAAAACACTCTTTTTCCCAGTTCTCAATTCCCCACTCCAAACCAACAATCAAGACACTGTAAAAGCTCCTCAACCAGATGACCCAGGGCACACCAAAATAAGCAACATCTTAAAAAATCATATAATCATGAAACAGGATTGGTACTCTTGGTACCAGGAGTTCTTTTCAAACGCCTCTTAAAAATAATATACTTATGAGGGGTGCCTGGGTGGCTCAGCCAGTTAAGCCTCTGACTATTTCAGCTCAGATCATTGTCTCATGGTGTGTGAGTTCAAGTCCCACATCAAGCTCTGTGCTGACAAGTGGAGCCTGCTTGAGATTTCTCTCTCTCTCTGCCTCTCCCAGGCTTGAGTGCTAAGACAAATGAACAAACTTAAAAAAATTTTTTTTTCAATGGGGCGCCTGGGTGGCTCAACTGGTTAAGTGTCTGGCTCTTGGTTTCAGCTCAGGTCATGATCTCACAGCTTTGTGGGTTTGAGCCCCACGTCGGGCTCTGCACTGACAGCACAGAGCCTGCTTGGGAGTCTCTCTCTGCCCCTCCCCCACTCATGCTGTCTCTGTCTTTCTCAAAATAAATCAACTAATTTAATTTTTTTTTTCAACATTTATTTATTTTTTGGGACAGAGAGAGACAGAGCATGAACAGGGGAGGGGCAGAGAGACAGGGAGACACAGAATCGGAAACAGGCTCCAGGCTCTGAGCCATCAGCCCAGAGCCCGACGTGGGGCTCGAACTCATGGACCGCGAGATCGTGACCTGGCTGAAGTCGGACGCTTAACCGACTGCGCCACCCAGGCGCCCCAAAATCAACTAATTTAAAAAAAAAAATCACAATCTTAAAAATTTTTTTAAATACTTCTATAATTTTTTTCAATAAAACTATATACAGTTAATTCAAAATTAGTTTTTTTTAAAGAAGCATATACTTTTACTCACACCCCAAGTATTAAAAAAATGAAACTTGGAGGAGCTGCAGACTGCACCAATTTTTAAAACTGCCAGCATAACACGCCTCTTATTCAGAAGAATTTCGCTAAGATGTTCAATACAGGAACATAATTCTAATTCCTCGTTATGACTGGTCTACCTCAAGTGGCTGCCAGGAGAGCAGGGCTTTACAGGCATTGTTCTATCCTTAGATGCTACATTAATGCTGGTTGATCAAATAGATCTTTGGATCTGTTTGCCAGGCTGAACAAAAAGTTAACTAGAAATGTAAGTGCTTAAAGTCACCAAAAGGAAGGCTCTACACTGACATTTTCTACCTACTTATCATTCATCTATATTCATCTCACTAGACATTAACACACACCAAAGATGCTCTCTGCTATTCAAATTGTGCTATTATGCTCAGGACTAGATTAATGATATCCACCATCCTTATTGCAAAAAAAAAAAAAAAAAAAAAAATTACAGCATTGGTCCAACATATGTGGAGCCTCTTTCTACTTCTGCTGGTCCATCAGCCTGCTATACTGCACACGTGGGACAAAGCTTCGCTAAAGCTGTCCTGCTGTTTCTAGAGAAGAGCAGAAAAGGCTGAAGTCTGAAAAAAACAAGGGAGAGAAGAGGAGAGACAACACACATAAACCTCACACCTGGTAACCTCTCATATCAGCTCTTTTTTACAGCATTCTGAAGGGAAAATGTCTTTTCTAAGCTGACACCATCAGCAAAGCTGTTAGCAGGTGGGCCACAGGCCTCTTTTAAACAGCTCATAACATCCTATTAGTTTTCACAGCACCAAGCAACTTCTGATGACCCCAAAGCATGTGACAAATACAAGCAGGTGACCAGCAGGAAGAAATTCCTACTCCCAGTAGGGGCAGGTCTAAAATCCCAGGGAGAGGGAGAAAAGGTAAGATAAAACTGCTGGAAGGACATCTTATAAAGAAAAGAGAAACTCTCTTTAGGCCAGAGATTAAAGGAGACTTCTTTAAATGAGGTAAAGGAGAGATCTACATTTATACAGAGTGATCGAATATAATTCAAATATTTGCAAGGACAATCAAAAGCATATGAAAACTTAAGAACTCCCACTTTTGTCTTTATATTTGAGTGAACTTTTTAATTCCCATGGCTTTAGGAACCGTCACAAAATCACGACTCTAATATCCACAAAGGCCAGGCAGTAATTTATTCCAAAGTGAAACAAATTAGGCTCCACATAAAAGGTGCAGTTGACAAATATTGGCTCCGTGTTGCTCCACCGTTCCAACTTTTCAAGAGACATGAAATGTGGCTCTAGATCTTTATACGGTATTTCCTAGCACCTACAACATTTCACTACTTTTTTGAAAAAAAACAGGTTTAGGGGCACCTGGGTGGCTCAGCCAGTTAAGCGTTCGGCTTTGGCTCAGGTTATGATCTCTCGGTTCATGAGTTCCAGCCCCACGTGGGACTCTGTGCTGACAGCTCAGAGCCGGGAGCCTGCGTCAGATTCTGTGTCTCCTTCTCGCTCTCTGGCCCTCCCCCACTTGTGTGCTCGCTCACTCTGTCTCAAAAATAATAAATGAATAAACTTAAAAAAATAAATAAAATAAAAATATGGTTTAGGCAAAATAAAACAGCTACAGACCAAATACAACCCTGGCCTGATCTGGAACCTATGACAGAAACTATTTGTCCATGGATACTCATTTCTTCTTTTTGTCCTCTAATGTCAGCAATTCACTTGATCACAGAAGATATTCTTCAGGGAGTAAAATGTAACAAAATGCTTAAGAGTCAATACAACTGTTCAAGCCAAATGAAAAAAATTAATACAGGGACAAATGAGTAGGTTGTACCTGTCCCAGAATTGTCAGGCAAGAGGTAGAACTACCCCAGGGCTCAGAAGCATGGACAGGTGACTAAGAGACAGAGGGCTAGCACAGAGGTGTCAAAGAGAAGAGAGGAAGGCTGTGGGTAGATCAAGTTCCTTGCAGAGACAATGGGAGCAAAGGGATAAAAGTCAAAAGCACGGATGACCTAGTATTTGAGAAAAGTCCATGAGTCATTCACAGCTATAGGCCAGAAAGGACCCCAGAAGTTTAAACAAAATAAACCAGCCACCAGTAAGTAGCACCTCCGGGAAAGAAAGTGGTGTTGAGTAAACTCATACAGCAACAGGCCTTAACTGGGAATAGGTTATGAAAACTTGCTCGCTCTATAATAAACTCTGTATACTTAAAACGGTCTAGCTAGTTCCGCAATAAAGGCGGGTGATCCTCACATCACCAGAGGGGCCTCCAGTAGGGAAGCAGGATCAGTCAGATTTTAAAAAACTGACTTTGGAAAGTAGCTCAGAGTAAACTCAAGATCAAGTACAATCGGTTCCAGGAATATTTTACCCACCTTACCCAATTCACTGAATTTATTTTCAAATACACCGTGATTTATTTGCTTCGAGAAATACCTCTTGTACTTCTGATACACACAAATGATGCCTAAAGAATAAAAATGTGTTAAACATGCTTTAAAAACTGAACAAGTGAGCAATTTCCAATAACTTACTTGACAGGGCATCCATCAATGACTTCACTTAGGGTGGTAAGAGGGTAGTGAAACAAGCAGGAAAAAAATGTATTTCTATGTGAACTCCATTTTGTGATGTATAGGAATAGATTCTTGATAAGAGATTAAACAAAATTCAAATCAGGAAAATAGGGACTATTTTAATTTAAATGCTTAAATTTAAAAATTTGATTTCTCATTGAAAAAAAGATGTAATATTTAAATTAAGACATTTATATTCCTGGAATGTTAGCTGGCTTAATTCTCATAATTTCACATGTAATTTTTTAACATTATTTATATTTTCAAGAAAAAAAATGCATCTTAAACTTCCCTTCCAAATCCCATCATAGATATATTTATACCTATTTCCATACTAAAATGTTCAAAGACACCATTCTCCCAAAAACTCCCTGCAATTTGGGAATTTTCTCTTTCTCCATGGCAGAAATATACATTATATGATGGCATGTTATGAAGAATTACTAAAAGTTATTGTTCTTAATAACATTTAAATCCAAATATATAAAACTAATCATTGGGAACCACCTATCACTACCTTTCCAACTCAGTAAACATGGTCAATCCACTCCCAAAAATCTCGTATTTTCATAAGCTCATCTTTACCTCGTCCTTGACATGTGGAGGGTGAGGTTTTATAGTCAAGGAAGTTAAAAAAAAAAAAAAAACAAAAAAAAAACAAGGACATAGTAATTGAGCAAAACCAGACAAGGGAAACTTCAGACTTCCAGCTTAGCATATTGTACCTGGCTCGGCTAAATTAAGAATTTCAACTTAAGTGACAAAACCTACTGAGGCAAGACAACTCAGTAGCTAAACTGGCAGCATTGTGCTCACCAGAAGACCTTACATGTGTAATATTTGTTTACAAAATCAGAATGGATTTTAAAACAAACTATGAGAAGACAAGGAAGCTTAGAATCTGCCTTCGATGAAAGCTAAAAGCCCATATTGGTAAGGCTACTGCAGAGAAGAACTGATCCGAAAGGCTTCGCCCTGCCCTCACTAGTATACGACAACAACTCCAATTTTCAAAGTCCTATTTCCCAAATATAACCTCATTTTATCGCTCTTTAATCCTGAGGGCAAGATGGTAAAAACTATACAGAAATTTCGGTGTATGTACATTTCTCTAGGGAGAGAGCGCCCACAGCTTCCTTCAGATGCTCGAAGAGATCAGAATTTGATTATTAGCTAGAAATTTCCATTTTATAGGGACTCCGTAACGAAGATACAGGAAAGCTGAGAATTCTAAAGCAACTACTGTGCCTCTTCTTGTAAGGAAATAACACTAGTCAAGAAAATGTCTAATAAAGCTTGAACTGAGTTTGACCACGGCTAAAAGCAAAATGAAATAAAAACTCATCCTGAAATGTTGATCTGCTTGATATTTATGAAAATATGGATTTTTGTGATATTCTGTTAACACAGTCTTTACGGTTGCTGAAATAATCTCCAGTAACTAACAGCCTGCAACAACAAAAATTCTACAGGAAAAGAAAAGCTAGTCATGTAGAATACAAATTCCTTTTTATGAGACAGACTCCTTTAAGTCAAGGGGAAAAGGCTGATATGAATCTATCACTATTAGATTAGGCAAAGGAAAAATATACAGATACCTCAACCTAGGAGTTCAAAACTTATCTGATCTAGAGCAAAACCTTCAACATGTTTAAAAACAAAAAAAAACAACATCAGAAAAAACCCTATCATTTTACTGTCTCACAATAAACAAATTTATTGAGAAAAAAATGTCAATTATTTTTCCCAAATAATTTCTAAAAGTGGGTAAGGGGGCCTTGCCTGTCAAAACTTATTTCCTATATATACATTTTCAGTCAAATTGACATAACGGAAGTCAGATATGGAAATACACACAAATACTATGTGTAAGTTTAAAGAAAGAAAAAAAGTTACTTGCAATTAATAAGGCAAACTCCAAGTTGGTTTAGTTTTAATCTCATGCCACCTATTCCTATGACCTTGGTTATTTCACCTATCCTACTCCTTGCAAGAGCACCCATCCTCTTCTATATGAAGATTTATTACAAGCAAAACCTGTATGCCATCATCCAAAACTATTCAGCAACGCTCAAAAGGGAAACATACAATTAAGAGTATCAGTAAAATTGATGCATTCAAAACCTAGCCTATAACTCTGAGAAAATACCTTTACCAAAAATAGGTATCTAATATAGCCCAATCCCTGGACAGATAGTACTAGTATTAAAAGGGGAAATATCTATAGAATGCACCCAGTACAGGGTTACTCAAAGAAGAGTTGTCTTTTGTTTTATACAATAAAATACAAGGCTAGAGATACAGAAAGTCATATTCTCTTAAAAAATATTTTCCCGGGATCTTGCTAAAATTAAAATTATGATATACATCATGCATGCTGAAATCTAAATGTTTGTTAGTGAAAAATGTCCTAAATATTCCATAAAACATCCAAAGGATTTTACTATCCTAAATTCCTATTTTTAGTTCAGATTCTGAAAGTTACCAATGCTACTTAAACCACAAAGCATGTATCTTTTAATACACAAAAGCCTTAAAACATAGTATTGCCTTTTAAACTAAAGCACCTTCTGTTTCTGCTTAACAAATTTATATTGCTCAAAATCAAGAAAGAAAAATCAACATTGCAAACCAATTAGTACCTAGAATCAAATAAATAGACCTTAAATGTCCTGCCCAAATCAGAAACATAGAACAATGAGTTTGGCATTAAAGTACACAACATGTAGGTTCTGTAAGTAACCAGAACCAGTGAAGACTTCCACATCTGTAGAATGAAACTGGCCAAAGCAAGTGAACATTCTGTGTGTCTAAGTGTCCTCTACATTGTTAATTCAAGAGTTGGGTGTGGCATCACCAGTACATAAAGCCATCAAATTTCAAACAGTTCTGTAATATATTAGCATAAAGCAGCAATATTGGCAACTAAAAATATTAACAAACAAGAAAGACTTTAGCCAGAATAAGCTGCATAATCTGTGGATCCCCATGCGAAATCAAGGTACAGAGTCCCCTTGTTAAAAATTTAAGAATTTCAAGGGAGAGCGGTTAATACTGTATGGGTTATATGTCCACAAAGCAGTTCTACTTCCAAACAACTACTTGTGCTTAAAAACAAAACCAAACCTCAAATGTGGTAGTTTACCATGATTCACGGCCTGTCCAGCGGAATATGCAAAAAATAAGAAAGAGATGAGGTAGAAGGCTACGGGCTGGTTTTCCATAGGGTGACATACCACCCACACCCCACAGCCCCATACCACCTCACCTATATACAGCCCCCCAATACCATCAAAAAAATAATAACCTGACCAGGCTAAAGATCATGGATCTCTAGGCTCCCTTATTCCAAATAAACATTGGTGACAAAGGTGGCAAAAAGAATGTGATATGGTTAACTTTAGTAAAAGTTCAAATGAGAGCAAAAGAATTGACATTACCAAGCAGACCGATCTACCAAAAAGGTTACCGGTAAAGTCAGTCTTAATAACATGCTATTTTGGAATATCCAGTTCTTTGGGCAAAAAAGAACATGAAGGGCGGTGCTCTGCCATGCTAATGCCGGAAAAGATCCCAGGTTTAAAAAAATCTATTTTTTTTCCCATCAAAGAAAAGCTGACCCCAGTTTAGAAGTCAGGGTATCCTTCGTAGCTTTGTTGTGTCCTTAAGATAACTTGGGACTTGCTTCTAGAATGAAAGAAAGAGGTTGGGGGGAGGGGGGAGGCAGTATTTTTAAAAATTATAATCATGTTAACAAGCAAAGCATGGAAGGCTAGAATAGCAGGAAGTGGTAACAACAATTCGGCAAGAAACATCTGTCTGCATACAAAGATTGAAAAGGCTGGATTAAGGAACGGGGCAGTAGAAATGCCACCTACAGCACTGTTGTTCCATATCTCACTGGGAGATAGGTCATAACTAATAGTGCAAAACCCCAGCAGAGAAGGACTTTGTTTCTCTGGTAAAAAAGAAATAACCAGAACCAACCAACCCTCCCCCCACCCCACCCCCAAAAAAACAAAAAGGAACTCTTAACAACTCATGCATTTTTAGTCTAGAAAAAATTTTTTAGTCTAAAAATAAGGTTCAGTAGTAAAATGACAAGCCCAGCCTACACTCACCAGTTTCGCGTACCTGTTCTATTCCAGGAGCATACCCTAAAAATTCTCTTCAACCACAGGGACAGTGTGTACAGCTTAAAAGAGCTGACCTGATTCCTAAGAGTAAACACTACACAATGGAGCAAACACCTAAAGAAGGGGGGGGGGGGGTGGAAGGGGAGGGGGGCTTAAATGCCTCAGGCTGTCTTTGAGGGATAAATAAAAAAACCTCATTCCCCGAAAGGTGGCAGCACAAAGTTACCCAAAAAGGAATTAAGGGGCCAGTTTTGATCACACAAACACAAAAATTCTCTCAAAAAGGAAAAAAAAAAAAAAAAAAAAAAAAAGGCAGAGGAATCATATAAAATCAGATATAATGTAATAATTTAATTTTTCCTGCCCCACCCTAGCTATTATCTTCTAGACAGTTTTTTTTCTTGCCCCCTCTTCCCCTTTTCTCCCCCATTTTCAAGGGAACTTTCTCTAAGTACGAACACCCTCTCCAGCAGTATTAAATCAACATTCCTACAAACCTGTTATAAAGAATAACCCAAAAACAAATGCAGTAATGTTCCAGTCCATCCAGCAGAACAGTCATCATTTCTAGACCAAAAGGTCCAGATGAGAAAGTAGATCCAGAAAAGCTTTTCTACCCGCTTACCAAAATGGAGACTCTGGGTCAGCTTCCCCAAGAGCGAGGGAGCTTAGCACAAATGAAAAATTCAAAGGACTCTCGGGAAACGATTCTCGAGAAGATTGTCTTCAAGGGCAACTAACCAGTATTTCATACAAACTGATTTTCTAAGGGGATGGGGAAATCACACCCCAACTGGTATTCGAGTGGTTTTAAATGGACTTATTTGTCTCAAGTTTGGGACTGAGGTACATTTTTATGAAGACAGGATTATTATGGGTAGGTCCACCAGAAAATTAAGTTTTAAAAAACTCTTTGTCCTTGACGGAGATCTATTCATTTGGCATTGCTAAGCATCATTCCTTGGGGAGGGAATAAAAGAGAATAGATACCGAGTAACAAATTCTCCTTTCTCACATTCTCGGAAAATGTAGAAAGAGTAAGAGATGAAATTTTTATCATAAAGATGATCATTTTAAATGCACACTATTTTAAATGACCATCTGGACAACTACAACTCCATGCTCATAGCTCACATCTAGAGACGAGGTTTTGCGCTCCAGCCCTCCAGGATAACAAGTAGGCTTTTAAGACAACGCTGTGGAAAGACTGCTTGCTGGTCATTGTCAAGACCACTGGAGAGGCACCTGCTGGTGAATCGATGTTGGTGTGAGCGAGACCACCAATCGCACCAGTGCACGCACACACATCCGTGCACGGGGGCCGCAGCTGGCCAGCCCTCCTGGCAGACCTGAAGGCGCGACTGCCGCAACCTACTGGAGCGAACCAAAGCCCCGGGGCCACCTCGCCCAGCGATTCCCGCCCAGAGCACTGCTCGCGCGCAAACCCAGGATGCCACCGCGAGCTGCGACCTCGCGCGGCTGCGCCCGGCCTCACCTAATACCGCGCAAGAGAACGAGCGGCCCGCGGGATCCTCTTTGCTCTGCCCCGGCCACCCCCAGTCCCATGCCACCTCCGCACATTGCGTGGCCGCTGCAAGTCTCCAGACGCCCCGGGAGCTCCAAGGACCACACGCGAGGAGGTGCCGTACCAAGTGGGCACGCCACCAGACACCATCCGGCAGAGGAACCCACCGCACACAGTCTCCCGAAAGGCGGGGATGTCAGTTCGCCACAGGAATCTTGCCCTTTTTCTAGAAAAGCCCCCTCCCCCGCTTTCCCTCCAAAGCACTCACCTGCGTCTCGGCGCAGTTCCCCTCGCGCTACACGCGGCCGTACCGGGGCACGTCCAGGCCCTGAACACGCTGCCTGGACCGACTGGCCCCGCTCGGCTCCCGCCGCCCCCAACCAGCTAGTGCCCACAGGAGGGGCGGTGCCACCTCCCGAGGCGCCCAATTCCCTCTACTCCCGCCGCAAGGGGCCGAGCTCTAGGAACTTCGCGTGCACAACCTCCGCCGCCCCCACCGGCGTTCCCGCCCGAGGCCGGACTAGGGCTTTCCACTAAGCGGAGGCCGGACTCCGCTCGGCGTGGCGGCGCCCGCACACAACCCTTAGCCTGGGCGTCCAGAACAGACCCCGGGCCAGGCGCGGCGTGCCCGTCCTCCCCGCCCCCACTCCCACGCCCCCCGCACTTGCCTGCTACGACTCGGAGCTGCAGCTACTACGGCTTGCGCCGCCAGCCGTCAGCACAGCCGCGGAGGAGTCGCTCCGGGCGGGCTCCGCGGAGAGGCGGTGGCGGCGGCGGCGGCGGCGTCCCCAGTCCTAGCGAAGGCAAGAAGGCGGACTGGAACCCGGCGAAACCCCCGCCCTGCCCGCGTCGCGCCGGCGACCGGCCTCCTCACCCGGCCGGCAGCTGCCTCAGTGACGCCCAGGCGCCGCGGTCCCGCCGTTTGTAGCGGGGCGGGGAGGAGGGGCTTGCTTGGAAGAGCGCCAGGAGGCGGGGCCGGCGGCGAGTTCGCGGCGCCGCGGCCGCCGCCGCCGGCGCGTGCCCTGCCCCGCCGCCCGCCGGTCTGTGCCTGCGAGAAGACGCCCGGCTGCGGCTGCTCGGCTGGGTCCCTCCCGTCTTCCGATTCCGAGCAACCTCCGGGACCAGGTTCCCCTGGCAGCGCGGAAAGCGTCGCGCGCCCAGAGGCGGTAGATGCCAGGTGCAAGTTTGCAAACCCCGAGGTTCCAGGCGCTAACGGGGAGCCAGAACGACTCGCGCAGGGATTACTTTGATGTATATGTATGTGTATCAAATACATACACATACATACATACACATATATAGCAAGTACAGTTAAAAGGCTTTTCCTCTACTTCATAACAGAAGGGTCCTGTCCCTTGGCAGAAAACTAAAGGCTTAGCCCTGGCTGCCCCTCTATGCCTCTCTAGATGGAATCTGACGTTCAGATAAGCCCGAGTACCTGTGCGGGGTGCTATACTCTGCTTCAAACGCAAAGTAGGAAATCCTGCACTCGACTATACAAGAGCCTGTCGCTCGCCGCATCCTTCCAACGCCCCCCCTACGTTAGCCCCGAAATGGCCAACTCTTCACCGAGGGGGCGTCACATAGCTACCTAGCCTTGGCCCGCCCCCACGCCCAGCTCAATCGCCTTTCCCCAGAAAAACCTGTGTCTGTCCTCAGACTCAGCCCCGCGACTGGGAGTCAAAATCGACCCCGAGCCACGCGGTGGGAGCACGTTTTTACACCTGCTCAGCCGCTTAATTACGAGAGCACCTGTCGTGTTGTGGTTTTCATTGCAAAGGCTTCTGTTTTAACCCTTACCCCATAAAAACTACATTTAAAATATCACCTGTCATACCTACCTGAAATCGCAAGAGGTAAGAGAAAGGAACTGAGCAGTGGGCGACTGAGTCGCCGCAAGAACGTGACCGAGGTTACAGCTTCAAGGGCATGATGCGGGTTTGATGCAGCAAGGTCCGCTAAGGGCGCCCAGCGCTCCCCGCCCCCACGCGACGGGCGGGGTGGGGGGGGGATGGAGAATGGAGGAAGGACTCCTCTAACCCATGGCGGGGGTGGAGGCGGCAAAATTGCCCTGTTGGGCGAAGTCAAATCAGGCATAGTAAAGTAAGGGGTTTAACCACATGGAAATAGAGACAATCCATCCCTCAGTTTGGGGAACCTAGACTGGGGACACCAGAAATAGCTAATTGATTCTATATCAGCATTTCTGTTGTCACCCTAAATCCGATTAGCAATTAAATGACCTTAATTGACTTTGTACGGGGTTACTGGGAAAACCGCTCAAAGCGCCTGCGCCTCTTTGACCTCCCTCTAAACAGTTAATTGCAATATTCCCATCCCTAGCAGGCGGGATTACTAAAAATGCCTGTTTCCAAACGTTAGGCAAAACTGGGCCTACCAAATTTGCCAATCCAAGCCTAAAACTCTTAGAACGCCCTACGCCCTACTTCCTGAAGCTGACTTCTTGAAGTTATGGGAGATCTCTCTACAGAGTTCCCCAAGTCTTCCAGTCCACTTCGACCTGCAAAACGTTGCGTTTTTCGTGGAGAACTCCAGAAGAGGTTAAAATGGGGTGCCCAAGCACTCGGTCAAAACATGGAAGGAGAACCCAGGAGTGCTTGGTGTAAGACATACTCAGGGAATGACAATAATAACTGAGCAATAGTTACTTTTTTAATCCTCCAAAAGCGACTTTTAAACACTCAACTTTTTTTTTTTTTTTTTTTTGCAGACTTATCTGTTCAGATTCGTGACAAACCTTTCAGATGTCCCATTTAAGAAGCCATTTTGCAAAGGAAGTCTTACAGGCTCAAATAGATTTTCTACTCTACCATCTCTAAAACATGCACACTTTTTTCTTGACCTTTAGGAACTTATTTCCAATTAGGAAAATAATTTATTCGGTTACTATTGTCTTTTCTGTACTCTCCCCCCACCCTCGACTTTACGCCTGCATTTTATAGGTTGCAGTTTAGGCCTAAGAAATAAACCACCTCCTATTCCCAATATCCAGAGGATGGGTATATATATAAACTGAGATGTGGGAAAGGGCTAAACGTTTAGAAGCTTAACCAACAGGAGTGGCACATGAGTGGGGGCGGGGAAAGAACCCGTGCATTTCGGGGAGAAAGTAAGAGATTCATCTCAGCCCAGCAGTGTTAAGAGTAAATACTAAATGCTTGACTATTTCTCTCACTGTGGCCACAATAAAGCCAGATCTGCAGCTGGCAATTACATGAGAAAATACCCAGACTCGACATCAGTTTCGCTAACCCGTATTTGAAAATGGCAAACGGAGAACGTATCCAACCTCCAATTTGCCACAGTTGTATAGCTCTCATATTAATTCTTTACAGACGTGAAATAGGTGGGTACGTAGCAACGTGCTGGGCATAAATTAAGCAACAATGGCCACGCGAGGTCCTATTCGCCGCGGAGCTCCCGTGCTGGGCACTGCCACCTTGCTATCCCCAGATCCCACCGCCCCGGAGATGGCAGAGTCCGGAGGCTAGCCCCAAGTTGGCTTTTAGACCCGGGAGGGTGGGTGGGGTGGAGAGTACCCTGGCCGTTTTTGTACCTGTCCCCCATTCTCTCCATCTCAAGCACCACACGGGCGTTCTCACGCACACTCACCCACACCCCCTCGTGCCAATAATTTAAACTTCTCTTAGGCAAAGGCAGCACCTCGTTCACCGCCACCACCTCCCTCCTCGTCCTCCCCGCCCAGCGAACACCCTCCCCCTTTCCCACATATACCCTGATTTCTCTTTTTCCGCAGTAGAAAGCCAGCTGATTTCTCCCAAACCCTGAGAAATCACAAAAGTTAAAATGAAGCATGTGTCTGCCCAGCGTCTCACCCCCAACCATCTTTCTCCCGGCGTCAGATTAACAATAGCTATTCGAGAAGGGCGCGGGGGGGGGGGGTGGTAAGGAAGGGGGTGAGGGCAACGTAGCTGAGTTGGCTCCTGGGGCAACTGTGAATTCTCGGGGCTGAGAAGGGGTTCCCCCCTCGCCCCGAAGGCGAAGTCAGCCGCGTAGGACCAAGGACAGGGCTTGGAATCCACTTCCCAGCGCCGTGCACAACAAGACTCCCAGGCAGCCGCCACTCCACAGACACAGCTCCAAGGATCTTATTTACGCTTTTCTGAACAAAGGGAATCTCATATCCGGTACAGGCTTAAGAATTCGGCCCTAAATTGGCTACCTTCTTTTAAAAAATAATCACGGTAATTGGCGCCCAAGAATTAGAGCCCGCACACCTAGCAATGATGAGTTTTGACAGCTTCTACCCACCCCAGCCCCAGCCCAGCCCTAGCCCTCAGGCGGCATGTACTTTTTTCAGTCAACTACAACTAGCAGCCTGGTGCAGCATCTAAATTCCATCTGGCAATCCCATCTCCCCAGCACATGTTATCTGGTTAATGCAATTAAGTGTGGGGTTTTCGCTGGTCTAATCTGCAAGTCCAGGCTTCTGATTCCCCTCAATAGTATTAACGCCTCTCCAGTCCTTTGGTTGCTGTGCGAAAGTAGAGGCATGCATCCCCCAAAACCGAAGTTATCCCTCTCTTCCCACGAAATGAACTTCCAACCTCAATCCCGAAGCTCACTCAACATCTAGACTTCTATTGTACCCCTGCTCTACTCTACCCACATTTACCACTTAAGTTACTGCCGCTGACATATACGAAAATTCAGTACGTCAAGCATGCGTCCACCGTCTTTTAGTCTAGCTCTCTAGAATTAAAAAGCAGAACAGTAGCTTTGAAATGAGACAAACATGTGCAATTAACTTCATATTCTGTATTCCGCTCACTTACAGGTTTTCTGGGTTTGCCAGCGCATCGCTGCAACTAATGATTAAAGAAACCAAACCGAAACTTACCTTTCTCCCTTAAGGTTTTTGTGTATGTGTGTTTTTAAAGTAACGGTGCAGTTCTCCCAATAAGGATGAGCAAGAAGCTGCTGGATAGTTCTCTTAAGACAGCACGAAACCTAAACTGTGCTCGGCTTAAAAGAAGCAAATAAAAAGAAATGCTTTCGACCCCAAAGTCCAACGCTAAAAGAAATGGCGAAAAAAAAAAAAAGATGAAAGGGGAGGGGAAACTTAAAAAAGAGAGTTTAAAAAGACGGAGAGACTATCCTCCTATTGCCGTTCAACTAAACAAAAAGGGGCAAGAAAAACAAACGAAGGAACAAAGAAAAGAGACGAAAGAACGTTTTTTCAAAAAGACGATGTCTTTCTCCTTGTTGCTTTTTAGTAGGTCGCTACAGGAGTAAGCTGCTGCATCTCTAACTGAGAACAGAAATAAGGGGGGAGGACGTCTTAAAAGGGAGGTGGACTGGACCACAGATTTATAGCACCGTATCACCAACCCCTTCTCTGCCTCCGCACTGCCGTGTGTGCAGCTGCTCTGCCAGGCTCCTATCCCGGGCAGCACGCGCGGAAGTATACGCCGAGTGGCGCCACAACGTAACTTGCTCATCTCCCCAGGACTCTGATTGGCCTAGATGCTCCCATTGAGGCCGCCCGGGCGAGCTTCCTTGATATGATTGGCTAGAAGCTTGTGTCACTCTCAAGAGCTCAATGGAGTCCCGTTTCAAGGTAAGTTGTGCGGGGAGGTACACACTTAACACTGGCGGCGAAGGGAAATGCAAGAAGCAAAAAGAGATGGAAAGAGCAACGTGGGAGGGTTGGAACTGTAGTATCAGAGTTTGCGATATGGCATGATCTTCTTTCCTCTTAAATCTTTCTGCTTCCGAAAGACTCATTTTCCTTGCCACCACTGCCGCATCTATGGCACGTTTCTTTATAACATTAAACTCTGTCCGGTATGTATGTCATTGAGAGCTCCCTCCCTTTGATCTGAGTGAAAGGAATGAATGTACATCCATTACTTGCCCGCATGCCTTTCTCAATGTGTGTTCTAGTATTCTGTATCAGATATTAGGCAATTTTATGTCTTTCTCTATTTTAATATATGCATATTGCAGCTCTCTTGTTGATTTTTTTTTAAAGCATCCTTTTAGGATAAGAATGAGTTCAGAAATGCTTTCAAATAAAGGTGGACGGTTTGAATTCGCTTTCATTTCATGTTAGAAAAGTGTAGGGTAAACATCCTGTCAGGAAAAGAGGTACTAAGTAGAGCTAAGGTCCTTCACTTTAAGGTACATGGTGATTCAAAAAGAGCATCTGTATGAAAATTAGAACAAGCCACTCCTCTGTATTTGCTGGCAGTACAGTTCTTGGACCACACATGTATTGCTGACAGTAAAGATTAGTCGAACCTTTATCTGGGTTTTTTTTCCTCTGAGGATTTAGAAAGTTTAGCCAGAAGACCAAGTGCTGTCAGTGCTTCTGCTTTATAGATGAAGACTACTTTGTTAAACAGCATATTTTAATGACGTTCAGGAGGCTGAGGTTTTGTTCATGGTGTTTATTTCTTCCTCCAAGTGAAAGTGTGGTCCTCAGGATCGACTTGATATATAAGTAGAGACAATATTAACTTGACCTAGGTTCTTTTCCAGCCTGAATTTCTTCTTTTAATCTTGACAGTGCAACTTCCTAGATAGTACTTAATGTTTCTTACGCAATGTAACATATCTTCTCTAGATGCTCATGCCTTTCTAAAAGGAATTCCTTTACCTGTTTACTGCTAGTGGCTATCTTTGAAAATTCGGAAAGAGAAGGCACAGGTAAGAGTTAGAGATTGCAGGAGGGCAGGGTGGGCTGGAGGGTAAGGGACAGATAGTCACAAAGCAGAATGACTACAAAGTGAGGGGTGAAGTAATTCAGAGTTCCTTGAGAGTGTCCTTGAGTGTTGATAAATGATTAATGGCAAAGAACAGAAGACCTGTTTATCTCCAATATAGTCTGTATAATATGTTCAAAATCTATTCCTTTGTGTGACAATAACAGGGGGTTGGAAAAGGAGGCCTGAATCTATATGTTATCTTATAATAGGCATTGTTATCTTATAAGTTATAATTATCATGTCCTAATCCCCAGCCCCACTTTTTATATAACAACAAGACTGGGGTCCTAATTTCAACTTAAAACTATTCTCTAGACCTGGGTGGAACAGGTCTAGAAAGAAGGAAAGAAGAAAGAAAAGCAATTTGAGGAAATGGAGTCAAGGGGCTGAGGGAAGGACAAATCAAGGAAAAAGACAGAAAGACTCCACCTCACCTAAAATAGAATAATCACTGTATGAATAAACAGTTGGAAAGTTGTGTTTGTTATCATCTTCCCTCAAGCCCTCCCCTTACCCCCAGGTCAGTACAGAGAAATAACTCTTAAAGTAATAAATATAATTTAAGTAAAAGTAAAACATTGTTTAATCAGACTTATCTATGAAGTGACTTGTCTTTGCTCCTGGTTAACGTGCTCTTAATATTGAGTTAGTTGCACGTATTCATGTAATATCCTTGGCACTTTGTAGAAAATCTTTACCAATCACTTACAACTACATAAGTATCTTCTAACTGGGTGGAAGCTAATACTTTGTTTCATTTTTTGATGTGTGTTTATTTCCACAAGGAAGGTTTTTTGCAGATTACAGTGGTATATTTTCCCAAAGGGGGGGGGGGGAGGGTTGATATGGAATCCTGGGTGTGGTGTGGTGTGATGAAATCTAGCATGTGTGTTCTGTAGTTAAAGAAAACACTATTGGAAAATAGTAAACTTATCCATTCAAATGCAAATGCTAAATTCTGTGGATTCAGTATATAGGCTTTCTTTAGTTTGGGCAGAGGAGCAAATGATTTTCAAGATGTTGTCATCTTCAACATGTTGTGTTTCTATGCAGGTAAAATGGAGTTAAATTACTTAAGATATTGAAAATATCCTAAAATACTAGTTTACTTCCTCAATAAAACAGATGTTTTTAAATTTAAAAACTTTTACATGGATACATATACCATAAGTTATATGTATTTTTCCAACTTTTAAAAATAAAAACTGAATACAGCCTATTTAAAATAAGGGATATCTGGATATAGATTTCACTTTGAAATTCATGTTGTCATAGCCTGAAATACTAACATATTCTATTTTGCAACTAATAAAGACTATGTGTGTGTAAACATCACACTCCACATTAAGCAATTGTAATCAACCCCTTTTCATCCATAGTTAGGTAAAGTATTATCCACAGCCTATGAACTTGCATTAGAAAAGCATTTAAAAGATATCTGGGTTATGATTGTCATGTTAGCTCTATCTTCAAAGTCCTTGGCATTATTTTAAACTGCAGTAGAAAATGGATGGATCTAGGGGTTCACTCACTGAAAGTTTGGAGGAAAAGTTGGATGTGGAGAAAGTTGCAAAAAGAATAGTTCTCAAAGCTGAAAAAGTAATGGATTCAATAGATTATTTTGCTTAAGTTTGTATAGGAACATTCATTCATAGGAATACTAATCAGCTATTGTGGGCAATGTCTTTTAGAATAAATAACTCTCTTATACTATGTGAGGGATGTGATTTTAGCATTTCATGATGAAGGACGATGTAAACTACTATTGTGACATTTTTTTTAAAAAAGTAAATAAAGCAGTAAAGCTATTTAGATGAGTTTACAATGTTTGGCTTATGGGGGTAGTTCCAAATATTATGCCCTCTCAGATGAATAAAAATATTCTGTGTTAGTTTGTTGGGCAGTTTCAGGTGGGGGTGGGGTCTGTGGTTCATACCATCTGAAATGTGACAGTTTAATGCTTGCGTGACAAATATAGAAATTATATAGCTTGTTGATTACTCTTTTATTTACTCTTCTTAAAGAAGCATGTCGACTTTCCTTCTACAGTTTAGAAAACAGGAAAAAAGTTGTCAAGAAAATTAACACCAACTTGAGTTTAGAGCGTGGCAACCGGGCAAGAGAATGAGGCAGGAATTAGCACCATGGACAGAGACGAGCCCATCCAGAATAAAGGTTTGCAAAGTCCCCTAGTGTTTTCTGTCCCTCCCATGTAACAAACGGAAACTGCAATTCTTGGGACAGACTTTAAGGAAGACGCTGTCCTACTTCATAGAAACACATTCATGTTGAATTAGGCTGGCTTTTGCTAGGACTCGGCCTTGGTGACAAACCGCATGTATGGTTAGAGCCCCGAACTCGGGTCGCACCCTTCACTGTGTTTCGCTTCTCATACACTCCCTTGCCCTAGTGAGCCTGCATTTCATCAGTGTTCATGCAAAATAAATGCAAATCCAGGTAGTCATCAAAAAGTCTGCTAAATCTACTCCAGAGTTTTTAATCCTCGAAATTCCCAGCGGGAATCGCAACAAAACCGCCTACCCGCTCCCCATCGCTCCCCCCCACCCCCAGTTCTTCCCTGGCTCCTTCCACGTACTGGCAAAGGGGCAAAGCCTTTTATCCGAAGATAAGTGACCTCCGAGACTATTTTGCAAAGGACCCTTTATATTGCAAACACTTTCCATCAGGGACAGTGCCAGAGGCGGCAGTGAGCAGGATCACAAACATCCTTCACTTTCTCTTTACATTTTGTCTTTAAACTACTGTTCGAGGGAAAAACTGTAAAGACAGCACACTCGGCGAGAATTCCCTTAAAACCTTAGGT
This sequence comes from Prionailurus viverrinus, assembly GCF_022837055.1. Taxonomy (NCBI): domain Eukaryota; kingdom Metazoa; phylum Chordata; class Mammalia; order Carnivora; family Felidae; genus Prionailurus; species Prionailurus viverrinus. The sequence continues at coordinate 40,331,162 of NC_062573.1, read as the reverse complement.
TACTGCTCACACTTAAAAGATATGTGAACTGTTTAGTTTAATGTTTAAATTTTTTTCTAAAATGTAATCTAGTGTCGCGGTAAATCTTTTGAGACCAGCTTAGATTGTTCTCCCCACCGCTACACACACGCCTTTTTTTTTTTTTTTTTTTTTCCTGGGCAAAATTTGTATGAAGTTCATTGTCCTTTAGGTGATTTGACTGCAGATATGCAGATTGAGACTAAGATGTGTTGCACGTGCCCCAGAGTGTCTCGAAAAATATATTTGCAGCTTCGGATCGACGATCATTTATGTAAAGCTTCCCACAAATGTCCTCAGATTTCTTTTCTTCCCCTCTTTTGCTCAGTAGCAACTTTTAGCAGGATAAACTTAGGTCTTTGCTGAGCATGCAAAGGGAGGTCTAGATGACCAGGAGAGGGTTAGGTAAGAAAAACTGGAGGTGAGAAAAGGCAAATCAGAGCTTTGTGTCCGTTTCTTTCAGGGATGCTAACAGCTTTCTCTAAGCTTTCTCCTGGAGCCGATACATCTCATGCAAAATTAATACAAGTAATTAAAAATACCAGTTTCCAAAGTTAAAGGAAACCATCTGTCTCAGCTGGTGGCAATCAGTCTTTCGGTCGGCCCCTTTACTGGGACCTGGGAAGAAACGGTTTCTCTGCTTCGGAGGCTCGGAGGCTCTTTCTTATATTGAAGATTTATGTTTCCACTTGTGTGCGATGCACGTTTAATTTGAAATAATAAAGCCGGGCTGAGAGACCAGTCAATCAGAGCTATCAACTGTTCTCCGTACGCTGCCCTGCCCCCACCTCCCTCTGGTTTCTAACCCTCTTTCCTTTCTTTACCCTCACCACTCTACCCTCCCCCTCCCTTTTCCTCCGTCCCCAGCTCACTCACACACTCGCACTTTCCCCCCACGTGTGTTCAGATCAAACCCTTGCCCCATAGAGCAAGTGACCGCAACGGGGCACGGTGACAAAGGCGGAGTTTGTATCAGAAGAAGACTGAGGCCCGGGGAGACACGGCGGATAGAGAAACAGCTGTCTTATCAGCCCGCTGCAGAGATGGAGATGGCTCGAGAGGTCCTCAACAGATAATCACTTGAATAGGTTTGCAATGCGCCAAACTTCACGCTTGATAAGGCCAACCCAATGTAGAGAGCAGCCCGGATCCTGCTCCATTCTGTTTTATCTGAGCTGTAAATTAAGAAATTGAAATTCAGGTGGCAAAGGCAGCAGTCTGCTGATAGACCGCTAAAGTAAACTGTCATTAAAATGCTTGCGGCAGGCAGAGAGGGGGCGCCTGGAATGGGATATTGTTTTATTTTTTAATTGGGGGGTGGGTGGGTGGTGGGGTGGCGAGCCAGGAGAGAAAAAGCCCACCGGTTTTTAAAATTATTTGGGGAGGGGAAAATGAGATTTAGCAAAGGGACACAGCATCTTGATCATGATTCTTAGTTGTAGATTCCATGCATAAACAATTTGAAAAGTATAAAGTTGTGGGAAGTTTGGTGAAAGAGGAAGGAACAATTTTAAAGCAATCTGATAGAAAATAGAATTCTGTCTTTATCAGAACACGGGGCAATGGGAGCTCTCTGATGACAGTATTAGAAACTAATTCTAAATGGAATCTAAAGTTTTCCTTTTATTGTAAGAAAAACAGATCAACCGGATACAGAGGAGTTACCATAAACTGAGGTTGACTTGACCTTTTTATTGATGTGATAGGGCCACCAGAGAGATTCCAGGGTGATTTTTAGAACAGCCTAAGAAATTATCGACCACATAAGAGAATCATCTTAGCTACTTACAGGAATAAGAGCTGTATTTCACCCACTTCCCCTTTACCCAGATTATTACTAGGAGGTAATTCAGAAAACTAAAAATATTGCACATGTGTATTTTGACACCACGTGGTTCCTACAGCACACTTTATACCTACACTCTTATGTTTGCTTTTATGGATAGGAGGCATGAAATTCTATGCATTATTTGAATCAATGTTTCACAAAAGTTTAAAATGTATAATGACCAGAATATAGCCAGTGACCTTGCTGCCTAGATTCACTAATGACTGTACCTTGTTCTTTTTGTCACTGAGGAGATTGTAAATTCACTGGTGTGCATTTATGAGAGTGTATGACAGGATGCATTTCATTTTCCACAACAGCGTTTATATCTTAAGTTTTAGCAACATTTCTGAAAAGATACCTTCTGGTGATAACACAAGTTAATGCAGCTTTAGAAAATCAATCATTTTTTACTTTGTTTAACTCCAAAACTTTAATCAATGTTAGGATGCACTTAATTGATACTATTAAGGCTGCTTAAATCACAGTGGGATGTGGAAGAATTAAAAATGAATTTGTCAGGAAAAGTAGTTAGAAAAAATTAAGGTGTGAGTATACATTTCAGTACTTATTAAACTATTTAGATGTATTAGACTATTGTTTTAAACTTTGCATTTATCTGATTGCTCATAGGGAGATGAGCAAATAAATATAAATAAAGGAATCTCAAACACATTTTTGTTCAATTCTTTATGCAAAAAATCCATCATATCTTCTAACCCAGAAAGCAGGTGTTGTTGTTGCTAAATTCAAGTATATGGATGAATGAGTGCTGTATGTATTTCCTGAGAGAGAAATTTATGTTTATGTAAGCTAAATTTTCCCTTCTGTATCACCATTTTCCATAATGTGACATTGGTTTAAATAATGGCTGCTATATAAGCATTTTAAGAAATATTCTTTTAAATTCCAGCCTTTCAGGCACTATTATCTTCAAATAATCATACAACAAGATATTTTTCTGATTGTTACAAATACTCAAGTAAGTTTGAACTGCCAGCCTTAATGAGTCTCTTAAACTATGTTTAAAAATTTTTATCTTAATTAAATTGAAAATATGCATATAATGGACAGCTTAAGCTATTATTTGCAAAACAGGCAGGACTTTTTAAAGATGAGAATTTACAGAAGGGTTAAAGGGTGTACTCTCACTAAGTTTGAAATGTGATAAAATGATATTTTATAAATGTACATTATAATGTTTCACAACTAAAAGATAATTTTAAAAAGAAAATTACATTACTGAACAGAAAAGTCTTTTATCATGAATTATAAAAATCTCTCCTAATTTTTGTCACAAATAAATATATATGGCATTATGAATGATGAAAAATAATTTAAAAATGTTTTAAATGCCAATTTTATTTTTAAAGGGATTCCCCATTAATTCTTCTCTGTGGGAAATGGGATAATAGATTTTTAAGGAAAACATTCTTTTTATGATGTATGAAGGTAAAAATATTGGAAACTTTAGAAATATGTAAAATTTGTAATATTTTTGTTCAAAACTGATTATAAATCTATTACCGAAGAAAAAACTCAGACAACTAATAGCATCCTTACACATATAATATTTATCTTCAGGTGAAGGTCAATATAACCAGTTCCTGTTTCTAAGTATTTATTCCTGATCTTTGACAAAAGAACCATTTTGGTTTGATTCAAGCATCTTTTATAAGCCTATATTTGTACAATATCTCTTTACAAGTTTTTAATGGTAGAGCCTATCAAAAACTAGTCCTTTAAATAGAAATTGTAATGTTACTCTACCATGAGCTACAGCTTTGCAAATTGTTAAGAGTTTGGGTTTGTACTTCAGATACATATCAATTTGAACCTGACTCCATCACTGTTAGTCCTTAGACAATTAGCTTACTGTCTTCTAAGAGTTGATTTCCTGATCTGTACAATGGTGATAATAATGCTTAATGTAGGATTACTGTAAGGTCAAATGTAATTGTTGAGTGTAAAATATTCAAACTTCCTGGAATAGAGGAAACAGTTGATACAAGGTAACTATGATAATGGTAACAATACTGGTGACTTAGCACATTTATTTGATGAAGCAAAAATTAGAGTCCCTCCTTTTACATACTGTCTATTAAATATTTTCATTTGCTGTTATTAATATCCCAACTGATATACCCTATAATAAATATCTTCTCACCTTTCTAATTGTAACCAAGTTTAAAAGGCCTCAAAAAACATAAAATCTTCTGTCTGCCCTCTCATGTGGCTTCAATATATTTCCCAATACAATTTCATGCGCCCATAAAAAGTTGTGGGTCTTCAAAAAGGAACTTAGTCTGAGATCCCACTTGATTGATATAATAATAAAAACACCTTAGATTTTTATAGTACCTTTTATCACAAAAAGCTCAATGCATTTTTACATATTTATCATTGTAACCCAGAAGGTAAGGAAGGACATAAATTATTTTTCATTTTCAGGGGCGTAACAGAGGCATTAGGAATATGAGTTACATTTCTAAGATTAATAGGAATAAAGAGCAGCTTTCCTGAATGTCAGTCTTTCTACAATGTGTTACTCACTTTGGCATTTATTATGACCATTGTTTATTTAGGCTCAAAATGTTAGTGTTTGCTATTAAGTATAAGTTATAATTCAGCTAATTACTTGCTGAAATCAAGTTGAATCAAATACATACCATCACAGTCTAATCAAATTAAAATATTTTGATTTTATGCCAAGAGACACTTTTATTATTGAATTACATATATGCATATATTACCCATCTTTATTTACCATTCTGTGTTAACGCTAAGGCAAGAATTTAAAAGTTACTAGTCATTTATGGCCTTGGAAGAAATCAGTTTCAATCTCCTTATCACTGGCCTTTCCCCAGGCTCATTCCCTGTCTCCACATTTTTATAGGCTATAATATTTATTCAATTTACATAGGCTAACAGTACTTTCTGCTCAGTTTTCTATTTCTTAGTTTGTCTGTGTTTGATAAATCTATCAAAATAAATATCCAAAGGAATATAGAGGTAGAATATATAAAGGGCACAAGAGAATATGCTTTCTGTAATAGTTTTTGTTTGTTTTGAATGAAACAAAATGGAGAAATAATGTCCACTTAACATTGTAAATATGCTATGGTTTATAGTTTTGCAGTTCCTTCCTGGGCTAACGTCTCTGTGGATTGATACAGATTCAGCTACAGATGTGGACTTTCACTGAATAAGTACAATGGAAGGAACCAAAACTTTGCAGCCTGATAAAAGAATAAATCTTAAACTTTTTGATGTCTAACTTCATAGATTATAATGAAAAAAAGCAGACATGACTTTTATTTTAAACTTCAATGAGCATCTATCTGTATCCTAAATGGATTTTATAAATTTGGTAAGACTGAAGCACACAAAGTCAAGTCCAGTCATGTGACTGCCAGACTTATAGGTGGAAGTGCAATTAGCACCAAGAAGAAACACACGTGCATACACAGAACAGCCAGAGCTGCTCTTTAATGCCACCTCACCAACCCCTTTTAATCCTTCATGTTGATGTGGCTAAAGGGGAAATCTGCTTCTCTGATTGAGCATATGTATGTGCATTTTAAGGGAATACTGAGAATACTGTTACAATAAAAATAATGTTCCGTTCCTTTGGTCACTGTCATTCTGGTATGAGAAATTAGAGAATATGGTTGTTTGAAATGTCAGTTTTTATAAACATGAGTTGGAAGATCTAACATAGATGAATGGTGTTACAGACTGTTTAAGCTGTTTGAGTAACAAATAGACATTTCCTTGAATTATTTTGACACGATTTACTGTGAAATTTCTTTTTTTCTTTTGCTGGCATTTCTAGATTTCTTGTGCAGACAATAAAAAGGCAGGCCTTTCTTTTATGTCGGTGCTCATCATTTAACTCATACAGCACCGATATTTTCTAGAATACAGATATTTCCTGGATATCAAACGAATGCTAAAAGAAAGGTATGTTTCCATATTAGCCACATCAAAAGGACAAATGAAGATTTGAGCTTCTTTACAAAGTTTTATAAGAGAGGAAAATACAAACATATATTGTGGTGCTTTAGTCCTTCATTTTAAAAAATCTTTATATACATCAACCTTATTGGGCTGTGTGCATGTGTGTGTTCAGAAAAAAAATGCAATGAGGTTCAGAGGAAAAAAATAAGGCTTTGGTCAAGGAGATCAGGCCAACTGTGGTGAAGGAAGTGGGCTGGAGAGCAAAGACACTGGGTTGGTTAGGTCACATCACGGAGGGCTTTGAAAGCCAGCAGAGGAAAGGACAGCCATAAAACTACTGGATACAGGTTATATCTATTGATAAGTGTAAATTTTGGACATGATAAGTGGAAAGAGATGCAAAGGTACAGAAATCAGAATCAAGACACATGGAGGGTTAAGAAGTTTTTTGTCTAAAACTCTAAGACCCCTTGGAATGAGACGGCAAGGTCAGGGGATAAACAGAGATGGGGGAAGACTGTAAGTATAGAAGAGGGGTTCACGGACGATAATGAAAACGTTTTGATGGCCAAAATATGTATAGCATGCCCTGAGAAGGTGACAGGGTTCTAAACAAATAATACTTTTAAGGAAAAAAAAAAAAACAAAAAACCAAAAACCCAAGACTGCCAGTGAGCATGAGAAACCAGGAACCAGAGCCTACACTCTGATGATCTGTGAACGCCTCTAAGACACCTCTGTATCCCAGAGGAGGCTTTAAAAACACTGCTAGGAGGGATACATTGAGCTAAGAATCCTAGGCTAGGAGAAAGGAGCATGGGTCTGAGTGTTATTTCCCCCACTAACTAGCTGATTCCCTTTCAGCAAGTCACTCTGGCTTGTTATAATGATAATGAGTAACAAGTATTGAGTATGTACTACATGCCAGGCAGCATTCCAATGCTTTATATGCATTAAATCATTTAATCCTCACAATAATCCTGTCATTTTAAAGAGAAGGAAACTGAGGAAATTGAGTAATTTGCCCAATATGGCACAACTAGAAACCAACAGAGGTGTGATGTGACCCCAAGTAGTTCATTTCTCTTTCTTTTCGGTTTATTTATTTATTTTTTGCAGGGAGGGCTGAGAGAGAGGGAAAGAATCCCAAGCAGGCTCCGCTGTCAGCACAGAGCCCAACACAAAGGCTTGATTTCAGTCATGACCTAAGCAGAAATCAACTGACTGAGCCTACCAGGGATCCCCCAAGTAGTTCATTTCTATGGCCTAAGTCCTTAACCACTATGTATTAGATGACCTCTACAGTACTTTCCAGATGTAAAATCCAGTAATCCTAAAGAAATATAGCAGAAATTAAAGATGATAAAACACTTGCAAAAAGAACAAGAGTACAGGGAAAATGGAGACTACAATGAACATCAACAGACAAACTCTGTTTTCCTAAAATGAAATACTCATACTCAAGTCTTGACATGCCATCTATTGCTGACAAATGGAAGAGAGATAAAAGTGATATTTGGATGATTTGCTTCTTTAAAATGATTCAGGTAAAATATAATTGGATTTTAAGAAACATAATATATGATGCCCTAGGAAGTCCTAGGGCAAATTAAAATTAAAATAATTTTAATTATTTAGTTTTGTAAATTTTAGTTTTCAGAAGTCTATTCCATAATCATAGTAAACAGAAGCCATTGAAAAGGATAGTATATATTTGTAATTTAGTGATATGTAAAGATTTTCATGAAATATTGTTGAGAGTATTCAATATCACATAAAGAATAGTCACTAGAACATTATACAGGGGTTATTTTGAGGTAGTAAGAATTGAACCTTTAGTTTTCTTAATGTTTTCTGAATTATTTGGTTTGCAAAAATTCTGAGCATGCATTCTTTTTTATAAAGCAGGAAAATGGGTAGAGCTCAAGCTTTGGCCCTGTAGTCAGCAGGTGGAAACTGGTGATGAAGACCAGTAACCTCTTAAAAGACAAGTTAGATTCACAGAGAGAACAGATTAACAGCCCTGGAGTTTATAAACAAAATAATATTCACACACAGAAACAAATCTTGAGATTTAATACGTATGAAAAATACATATATAATAGAGCAAGATGAGAAAAATTTTAAAAATTGTTCTACCAGTTTCTTAGAAGAATACAATATAAGATAATAACTATCCTGCCCACTTAGAATTGCCTAATATTAACTATACTCAGTAATATCAATTATTCCCTTTACTTAATGCCTATTTATATTATGGCCAAGGGATGTTCCTTCCATTTAGTTAATCATTTCTTTTTCCCTATTATACCCTTTCCTGCAGTTGCTAGAGAATCTCATAAAACACACCTTTATTCCCAACTAGCAAAGCCCTTAAAGTGATTTGCTTGTATTTCTATGGCATATAAATAAATGAAAACCATAACACAGTAAATAATTATAATGAGATTGAACAAAAACTGGCTTCCTGACAGGTACCATTTAGTGAATTGCTGTTTCAATGCCCTAAACAGTCACCTGAGTTAATTCAATTTTCATATTGTTTAAGATTTGTCTTTAAAATCACTCTGCAGAGAATGGGAAACTGGCTCAGTCTCAACTCTACGGGGTGGTACAGTCTGAACATTCTCATTTCTTTAACTTTGCTGTTGAAAAACATTCTAATATTATGACCAAGAATCAACAAACAGTATTATTTAATTTTAAAGAAATATAATGACCAAATTCATAGTCTTGGTAGAACTGGAAAAGAAGATACTAAGACATAATACCAAATTAAGATAAATTTATTTTTTAATGTGAATTCTTTAAAGTGGCTCTGCTACTGTCTTCCAAGCTCTATAAGTTGTGAACAATATATTAACTTTTAGATATGAATTATGACCATTTTGAGAAAACGTTACTTGTCATAAACAGAGGGCATAAAGCGCCGCTGCCCTCGATCATGCACTCATTTGACTCATGGCGCAGTCTTGAATAATTTTAAACCAAACATGACTGCGGCAATCAATTTTCGTCCAATTTATTGGGCATGAGTTAAAGCCAATTAAAAAACCATTTTTGGTGCAATTCAAGGGGAAAATGTATAAACCCATGAAAAACAGATTTCAGTCCTAGACATGAGTCATCACTATTCTAAATAATGGTGTCAGCCCCAAATCAGAAAGAACAAATCCTAAAATTGCACATTCCACACTGGAAACTGCATTTCTCAGCAATGATTTTATATAGTTTTTAATATTTTTAATAAGAAATTAACCGGGAAGGAAAAGCATGCTCTTCTAACATTGTGTCATTTCTGAATATTGTTTAGCCATGAAATTAAAAAGTAGTTTACAGCATCTCCTGAGTTTCTGAATTAAGACTTAAGGTAGAAAGTCATCTGAAATTTTCTACAAAGACAGCAAGACATTTTACCTATAAAGTATCGTTTACCTTTGACCATATCTCCTTCCACACATATATAGTAGCTCTCTTTTAAGGCCATACAATGAAATAATCCGTGTACACTCTGGATAATCTTAGGATAATCAAAGCAGCAAAACAGAAGCTTCTAGGTAGGAAATTATAGCTGTAAAATACAGCCATACATTTTTAATCTGTATATTTAAAAGGTCTTTTCAGGACTGTAGCGGTTCATAGTATTCAAGCTGACCTAGATTCTGGTTCTGCCTCTCTCCTATCTTTTTATTTATTTACTTATTTATTTTTATGTTTATTTATTTTTGAGAGAGACAGACAGACAGAATGTGAGCTAGGGAGGGGCAGAGAGAGAGGGAGACACAGAATCCAAAGCAGGCTCCAGGCTGTGAGCTGTCAGCACAGAGCCCAATGCGGGGATGGAACCCATGAGCCATGAGATCATGACCTGAGCTGAATTTGGGCACTTAACTGACAGAGCCATCCGGGCGCCCCTCCCAAAACCTTGGTATATGATGTGAAGCACGTTGGTTGACCTCTCAAAGCCTCAGATTTCTCATTGGTAAAATGAGTACTATAAGAATAATAGCCACCCTTTATGGTTATTGCGAGCCCTAAGTGAAAAATTATTTGCCAAGGGCTTAGGAGAATGCCTGGCACAGAGTGAATCTTCAGTGAATGTTAGAATTGGTAAGAGGAAAGCCTGGTGGTTCTCACACATAGCTATGGATCAATGCCTCGACCTCCCTGGGAGGTTTTTTTCTTTTAAAGTACAGATGCCTGGTCTACATCCCAGGAGATGTTGCTCAGTAATTTTGAAGTGAAGTCTAAGCATATGTGTTTATACAACCCTCCATGGATGTTTATGACAAACCACTGATTTAAATAAAAAACAGTACAACTTCTTCAGTTGCTCAGTTAACTTGGAGTTAAAGTCTGGCTTGAACTATTTTGGTGCAGCGCTCTGTTGAGCAGATTAATTAGAATAATTGCCAAATTTGTACTTGGTGTTATGCTGAAAGGGATGTAACCAGGAGACTTTTAAAACATTTGATTTACATTCAGGGCACCTGGGTGGCTCAGGTAGGTTAAGCATTCTACTTCAGCTCAGGTCATGATCTCAGGGCAGATGAGTTTGAGCCCTGCCTTGGGCTCTGTTCTGACAGCTCAGAGCCTGGAGCCTACCTTGGATTGTGTCTCCATCGTTCTGCCCCTCCCCTGCACACTCCTCTCTCAAAAATAAATTAACATTAAAAAAATTAAAAAGTAAAAGATTTGACTTACATTCATATGACTGTGAGATCACAGAGTAAACATGATTTTTCACAATTTCCTGTCACACTGAAGAAGAGACATGTAAGATGACCCTGGGAAATTGCATTGGCATGGATATATTTTAGTGTTTACTATATAAGTTTTTATTTTTTATTTTAAAGCGAGAGAGTGTGAGTGCAAGCAGGGGAGAGGGGTGGAGAGAGAGAGAGAGAGAGAGAGAGAGAGAGAGAGAGAATCTTAAGCAGGCCCCATGTTTGCCATGGAGCCTGCTGTGTAACTGGATCCCATGACCCTGGCATCATAACCTGAGCCTAAATCAAAAGTCTGATGCTCAACCAATTGAGCCACCCAGGTGCCCCTATAGCTTGTAGCTTTTATGTCTTTTTAATAAGTATAGGGAGATAAGATAATTTTTTCAGTTACATTTTCCTATTGAGTTACTTCATTTCTAACTGCCCTATTTCAAAATAAGCAGGCTCCTCAGTGATAGAGATCAAGGAGCACCAACATAGTTAAGAAAAGCATAATTCACCATAATTGTTTATTCACCATAATTGTTTGACAAAAATGCAGACATTTTCCTTGGGAGTAACTTTTCAATATTAACTGGAAAAAAAAAGGACTCTCCTTAACATCTTCCCATTGGTGAAGATTAATTCATTAGATTAACAACCTGTCACATTGGAAGGGAAAGAGGTATTGTCCTACTAGACCTTGGGTTGTAACAACATGAGGAAAGGGTTGGCACAGCCCTAGGGGAACAGAAGGTGGCCATGTCCTAGAGGTATCAAGAGAAGGTGAAGGAGACATCAGAAAAACAATCACACAGGTTTTCACCATTTTCTGCCTAGAGCAGCTCTAAGTGCAGCTGGTATATTCTCAGACTTGTGGCTTTTACAGGCCTTGTTGGTAGGAAATCAGAGTTATTTATATGCTGGTATAACTCTACACAGGAATCCAAGAAAATTCTAATACTGTCACCCTAAAAGATTTTTTTTTTATTTAGAGAGTTTTTAGAGAGCATGCCATTGATATACAATCTCACTGGATCTAAGAATGAAAATTGCATAGATTGGGAAAAAAACTCCTTGTCTGGGAACATTTTTATTCTGACCCCTGGAGTTTAGAAAGGACTAGAGTTTAGAAATTGCCTGAAACTTGCTGAACTATTACGGAACATGAAAATGAAAATCTGTATAAATAAATAAATAAATAAATAAATAAATCCTCCCATTTTCTTTGTTTATTAATATAATGTTTTATCCAAGTCTAGCCTTAGACAGTTGGTCTCTAAAACATGGCTCTTTGAAATTTTAGAGAACCCTTTCAGAATTTTTCATTTAACCAGCAGAGAATTGCTTTCTCACAGCTGGAAGCTTCAACAGCTGTTGATTCGGGGTACTTTCCTATTCTTCCAGGTGACAGTTCAAGGACCCTCACTGCCATCATGACAGCCAGCAATGTATGTGGTCAGGAACATGTTCCACTACAACCCAATTCCAAAGCCACCTCTCCATACACCCCAAGGACCAGGGCACAGATAACTCAGAGCCCCTGTGTTACCTGAATGGGAAAGATTTCTCTGTTGAGGAAAATCAACCTTTATAAGAATCTACTTTCTGACCCATGGTCAGATCACAAGGCTTATTTATATGACCATGAGGATTCTTTGAAAGATTTGATATTTGGAACCTATCGATATTCCTTCCCCCACTTTTTTTTTTTTTTTTTTACACGTTGTGTCGGAAATGCCTCTTTCATTTAGGATGCATTTGAGTCTTAGTGGAAAGCTAAATAGCTAAGTTCATTTTTAACTTTCAGGAAGAACAAGCAAAAAGAGTATTTCAGCATAGCTGCCATTGCAGTACTATTTATTGTATCCACTAGAGGACTCCTTTCAGAATGGCTCAAAATATCTCCCCTCTCATTCTCCGTGGCCTCTGGCATTTGATGCTCAACTAACTCTTGAGTTGGGCCACTGGCTACATATCAGTGTTAGAATGAAAACATTCCCCCTACTTTACACCTCCTGCTAGTTCAATAAAGTGATGTTTAAATAACTGAACTGGCTTCATTGAACTGTATTTGCCATTTTTTCCTGCTTTTTAGCTAGATAAAATGGAGATAATTATGAAGTGGATGAGCAGGTTTAATGAAAGCCAGTTTCTTTCGGTATACTCCTGAAGCAGCAATCATCATCTGTTTGGCTTTTGAAGAGCAACAATTATAATCACTTAAACCCCCAAGGGGAACAAAAATAGAATTTACATTAGCATATAAAATATACAGCTGGATTGGGCAAGCCTATAAAATTCTGGGGAAATCATTCTAATCTGAATGCTATTCAAACTCACAAGTAAAATGAGTTCAAGAGTATTTTACATGCTTCCTTCCTATAAAATAATACATATAACAATATTGAGAGGATTTTCCTAAAAATGAACACAAGGAAATAAAAAATTGTTGCCAGGAGAGAATCCCAGGGAGAATGGGATTAACTGCATTGTCAAGATATCAGAAAGCAAAATGCATAACGCTGTTCACATGAAGTCCTAATCTGAAGTGCAGATTTTTCATGCAGTTGGGAGTTTAAGAAAAATAGGGTGGTTTTAGTCTGATCAATGATGAAACTTAATCATAAGTAAAGAAAATTTCAGATTAATAGTACTTTCCTCCTCTGTTGTAAATGTGAAAGCCACACAAAGAAAAGTGAAATCACTTAAGTTGATACCCTATTGTTATAAAGCAGAACTCTTTTCTTTCTATGATAAAACATTTTCATATCATTGCCTCTCAAATAACCTCTTTCTTACACCTCCCTTTCTAATTCTAGCCCAGATCACAGGCAGATTACAGGCAATCTCCCTCACCATTTATGGTATTTAATTACTTTTGCTTTTATGTGCCTTTCACGGTTTGCAATATATTTCTTTTTTTTTTTTTTTCATTTGGTAGAACATGGAAGAATAAAAATGGAGCCTGTGCTTTATCCATTATGCTACTAGCAACAAAACACTAACATAATCAATATATTAAAGGCTTGCCTGGCTATGCACATTTGTCAAAGGCAGTGTATCTGAGAAATTACACTAATGAATCTTAAAAAATTCAGCATCCTACACAGAAAACTTGCTCTCCCTCATCTTAAGTACATATCCAAATGTAGAAACTAGAATAATATATACTGCACCTTTATATTATTTGAAGATGCACTCTTACATTTTTTAATGAAAAAAAAAAAAGTCGGTGTGCGAAACTTCACCTCCACTGAGAAGCACTTCCTGAATACCCTCACGAAAGCCAACGGCAGGCAAATTGGTGATAGCTCCCTCTGTGCTCCTAAAAGCACTTTGTACATACCTCGGATAGCAATGATCTCACTCCATTATAACCATTTGTTGACATGTCTGTCTCCTACACTGACTGCAATGCTTGATAGCAAAGCCATCTTTCCCAGTGGGGTGTGCCCTGGCTCTAAAACACTGTGCCTAAAGCCTAGTAAGCATACTGTAGTGTTTGTGAAGTAACATATACCGCTAATTTGTCTTCTAAGACACACTAAAATGTTATGTTATCTATGATAACTAACCGTATTAAACACCACCTCTACCACAATATCAAATTTAATTTGATAAATTAAGCACGGAGAAATTCGAAATTCCAAAGTCTAGATTTCTATTGCGATCTTCACTCTCATAATCCTTAACAAAGGATGGTAGTGATTTTTTAGATTTATTAAATATTTAAAATGTGTCCCATGGTGAATGATTTTGATTGGAAACACCCAAAAAGCTGAGTTCTCAGTTCTTAACGGTAATGACCTCAGGTTGCATTAACTTTATATTTCTATTTCAAAAAAAAAAAAAACCCATTAACACTGTCTTTTCAACCTCTATCAATGTCTGTCAGGTGTGGTGGTATCTAGCTTGTATTATTTTTCCCTATCCTGTAAACCCTTCATGCTCCGAAAGTCTTTGAAAATCTCTAACGTGCAACTTTCATTTGAACACAAAATGTAATAATTTCAGATTTAAAAGAACCTAAAGGGATTATTGAGGTGCAAAGCTTGAAGGATTCCAGAACCTATGCAGGAACTATCTTAAGGTCCCTCGATTCTTTTCCTAATTTAAACATAGTCCATACTTCCTGATTTTTCAAGTGGAAATACCATTTATGAAGTTATAGGGAAGCAACAGTGGAGACTCCACAGACCTATCCTAAAATACTCTTAGATTTTTAGTTAATAATAAATATAGTTAATGTTCTCAACATTTGATACAGTTCAGTTTTGGGGTGTTAATTACCCCTTAAGTTTAAAACTGAAAAGCTACTTTAATAAGTTTTCTCTTACACTTCATACTAACAAAACCATAACTTTTTGTATACGTATATTTACACTTATTTATTATCTGTATATATAGACCCATGCACTTTGATGAATTTGAGAAAAAAGAAAATTGTCTTCTTATAGTTCTATTATTTTAGTATATAATAATGTAACGTAAACTTTCAAATCAAGGATAAAATAGAGAGTTATACAACTATTTTATGAACTATAATAAAAACTGAGAATGAATTTTATTTAAAATGAGGCAAGTAACCAGAATTAGTTTCTGGGGGGTGAAAATCCAAGGGTTTGTCAAGGTTTGTTCTCCAAGGTCAAAGTGAAGTCAAGCTGAGTAAGATGTGACCAACGACTAGAATATTGTGGGGTTGAAGCACTCAAGCCCCACAGTTTTCCTTATTCTAACATGGTTCATAAAGGTTGAAAATTATCAGACTTTTAAAAAAGCTACTGGAATTCTCATAGAAAGTGGGTTTAAACACATAGTTTAGAACTAGGGAGCACCTGGCTGGCTCAGTCAGTAGGGTGTGTGACTCTTCATCTTAGGGTTGTGAGTTTGAGCCATGTTGGGTGTGGAGATTACTTAAAGATAAAAATCTTTAAAAAAATAAAAATAGGGGTGCCTGGGTGGCTCAGTCGGTTAAGCACCCGACTTCGGCTCAGGTCATGATCTTGTGGTTCATGAGTTTGAGACCCGCGTCAGGCTCTATGCTGACAGCTCAGAGCCTGGAGCCTGCTTGGATTCTGTGTCTCCCTCTCTCTCTGGCCCTTCCCCTGTCAAGCTCTGTCTCTGTCTCTGTCTCTCTCGCAAAAATAAATAAACATAAAAAAATAATAATAATAAAAAATAAACATGATAGGTCCAGATGATTTCATTTTATAAAAAGTGACCCAAGGGGTGCATGGATGGCTTAGTCAGTTAAGTGTCTGACTTCAGCTCAGGTCATGATCTCACGGTCTGTGAGTCAAGCCCCACATCGGGCTCTGTGCTGACAGCTCAGAGCCTGGAGCCTGCTTTGGATTCTGTGTCTCCCTCTCTCTCTCTCTCTCTATCCCTCCCCTGCTCATGCTCTGTCTCCCTCTGTCTCAAAAATAAATAAACATTAAAAAAAAATTTTTTAAAAAGTGACGCAAAACAGATTAATCAAATTTTAAAAGTTCTTCACTTGACAAGAGTATAGATTCAAATGCTCTTTTAACATGTGAGGTCTGTGCATTTTAAAGAAGCTAATTAAAAACAAACAGAAAAAGGTTTACACAAACAACTTAGGAGCCCATTTACTGCATCACATGCAGACAGTTATTCTGAGTGCTTTCATTTCTTCTCAGGTGAAAGTGAAAAATTGAGTAGTTTTCTGCTGAATGTAAATGATGTCCTTAAACATTTCTTCACTGGTACTTAAGGGGACTTGAATGGATTATCTCCATAAAATCTTAACATCTCCATTTGTACAGATTCAAGGTCGTAAGTAAGCAAACTGGAGCAGATACAATATCTATGTCCCAATCTTTCAGGTTCAAAAAATTTATAAATTAAAAAAGCACAATCCAAGTGTTTTCAAGGGAAATAGTTTATTTTCTACTATTTGAGAGTCTATCATCTTTCATATTTAAAAAGGAATCTTATGATAGGATCTCATTTAAAAATTCTCTTTTCTATCTCACTTTCTATCTTTATGTCTCTTTAGTTAATTAAATGAAAGCAGTTTAAAAATTCACAAAATTACAGAAGTTAATTGATTATAGGTATATCAAGGGAAACTAACTTAAAAAACACATATTATGTCAAAAAAAAAAGACTTCAAATGATTTGCCACCTATCAAATCACATAACATTTCATTACTTAGGCAAATGCTATTATAATCAAAATTTTTAAGTCTTTAAAATGAAAAAGAGCACTTAAGTTGGTAAAATGGGAAAAAAAAAAAGTCACTCTGCTTATTTTAAGTCCCCGTTTAAGGAAAACTGGGTTTGCAGTTAGGTCTTCTTTTTAGTAAGTGGGCTTTGTTGGTACTTATTTGAAAATACTTTTGTCACTATAATTGATTTAATCTTCCTCTCCTTCTGTTTGTTTTTGGGGTGGGATGGAGAATACAATAAATTCTTCATAATTATTGTCCCAAGAGAGAAACAACCAGCCAAATTAGCTTAATGTAACCAAACCCAACTTGAGAAAATAATTAGGAAAGTTTCGGTAAGATTTATTTCTTCAAAACTGTTTTATCAAAGAAAGTGCCAAGATTAACAGGTAATCATTCCTATCCTCGGAATTCGTGGAGATTATGTGGGTTTTCTGTAAAGTGTCTCTTTAAATTTAGAAAATGATCTCACGTTTTCTATGATTTGATTTTCATTTTGTTTGATTTTGGACCCAAGTTTAGATAGATTTTGATTCAAATGCTCATTAAACTGTCTGACTTTCCTCTCCTTAGTTGCTAGGCATAATAAAACCTAACACCTACAGTGTTTTGAAGATTAACTGAGATAATATATGTAAAGCACTCACGTAGATGAGTGGATTCATGCCTGGATCATGGCAAGTAGACAACAAATGTTAACTATTTAAGGGAACTTCTTCACTGTTTTAGATTGTGTGCTTGATAAAAGATACACATGAAGTTTAATACTAATTAGAAGTAACAAATGAAGGTTATTTTTGAATTTTTAAAATCATAACATCACTGCAGCTATTCCTCTTTTGCTTGTTTGCTTTGCAAGCACATTTCATGTCCTAGACATGGTACGCAAAATGCGCAACAGAATGCTAGGTGACCCTGGCTACCACCCACCTACACTCCCTACGTCTATGTCATCTATTTTGGTCCTTTATTTATGATACCTATTTACATAAAGTGAGTCGATGTTATGGAAAGCAATGAATATTTCTATGAGACTACTGCTTAGTTGAAAACACTTAGAATTTGGTTCTTATGAACTTTATAAGCCTTCTGTTTTTTGTAAAATTTACTCTAATGGACTGAGATTTAGGGAAAATATCAGAACACGGCCACTGCATTTCTAATGTGCAAATGCCATATAATTAGAACACTGAGGAAAGAAATGATATTACATTCTGATATAAAGAATTCTTCATATTGAGAATATTTAGCAAATCTAAAATTGCCACAGAATTGTGGTATTAATGAGGGAAAGTGCCAGGAAAGATGGCATTAAATAATCTAAGTATGCTTATAAGATATTAAACTATAGGCACTAGTATTATCATTTAGACAACTTTCAATTACCCAGCTTATTTTAAATAATAATTTCTATGAATATCTTCAAGTGAAACATTATTTTCAGTGTGGAGATAGAAAGTGATAGTAAAGTTGAGGGCTTATATGAGATTATGACTATTGTAAAATAATTCTGACTAAAAGTGCTTTTCCCAAAGTGTTAAAGTAACCTCATTTTGCATATATACAGGCCATAAATATACTTGCAAATATTTGTACAGTAGTAGTAAATGCTTACTTTGTTTATATTCTTCACATAAATACAGTTTAAGATGTTTATTAGAAAAAACAAGCAGTACTAGTATAGATCAAGATTAATCACAAAATTAAATAGGTATGATAATTGAGTAGCATGGTCCAAAACAAATTATAGAGTTAAACATATTGTTGATTATCTGTAGTCCAAGAATATCAGTGCAAAAGAAAAGCAAACTTCCCAACTGAACTCTTGCTACTACAAACATATAAAATACTAGATTCTAATTTAAACTCCTCTATGATTTTTTTTCAAAGTTTCACCAAATTGATTCTGCTTGTATCAACAAATTAGTAGTTTAGTTAGCTATTTGGTGTTTAAAATCTCTAACAGAAAACTGTTTTAAACATGGAGATTGCAAATAGCAAGACTAAAAGCAACAGTGGTGATCCAGCTGCATAAGTTGTCACTTTCCTTCAATAGTTACTGGCAAATTACATCAAGAGACAAAAAATAAGTCAGTTGTTAAAAAAAGTTATTAAACTATATGCCCAATAAAATTTAATAATTTTGTTGCAATATGGAATCAGTTTAAAAAGTTATTTCCTGTTTTTCTATGATCAGAGGAAGTTTATAATAACTTAAAAATATTTTAGAATAGATCTTGAAAAATGTAAGCATTTGCAATTATATCTGCAAACATACAAATGATAATTAAGAATGATTTCAACAAAACATGAATACAATTACTCTCACGGGGCATTTTTGTTGCCATCCCATCCTTCAAATGAGAAAGCTTAAAGAAGGCCTGCCTCATCAGAGAATGTGTGGGTCCATTCCAAAATAGGGCATCCTAGTCATCTCCATGACAACAGCCCTTGACAAATTAAAAGGCAACCAGATTCACAAACAGAAAAAGTTAAGACTACTGAGCACTGTTAGTGTTTGTTTGTTTGTTTGTTTGTTTGTTTAAGTCAGAGCTGGTCAAACAATTTAGAATTTTCCAAGAGAAAGGTTGAGCCCTTTACCAAACTCAAACTGGTTAAGTATACCACAAATATTAAGTTGGATAGCTAGTCTCAGAAAGTGAACGAGATAAGGGGGCAAAACTCAGAAGTCCTTCTCTAGAATACACCTCCTATTTTACAAACAGGAAAAAGGTTTTAGGAGGGGAGGTTGGGGAAGGACCCTTCAACAAATCTGTACTCTTTAGTGTAAAAGGAGAGAGGGCAAGGAGAAGAGACAGGAGAAGTGAGAGGTGGAGTGGTAAGCAATTCCTTTCTCCAGCTCAAACCTCTTTTTAAGACGTTACCAAATGCATTATTTTATTATCCGTTAGTGTTTAGAATTACCTAAGAATGATGGCTTCTCAAGTTGCTACCTGAGAAGGTATGAGGATGACAGCAGGAGGTCTAACAGTGCAGGTGAGGGCACGAAGATAGTTGTAGTGACTCAGGGTGACCCCCCCCCCCATTATTCCTTTTCTCCCTTTTAAGGATTTGGATCAGGAATGACCCCGCTACTCTACTCGGCTGAGTTCAGGGAAGTCAGAGCTGCAGGGTTCTTTTAAAAACCAGACAATAACCCAGGTCCCTTTTCCTTCCTCCCCAGCACCTCAACCCTGCAGACTGCCAACTCTCACCCACTTTAAATGCATCAAGCCCAAAACCATCCCAAGAGTATCAACCAGATAAATGCAGAACATGTCTATTGACCATAGTTAGAAAAAAAAACAAAATTAGAACTACTGTTTTTTCTTTCACCACCCCCTCTTCCCAGCCCCCAGCCCTTTGTGTGTGAGGATTCCCCTTCAAACCACCCACAGACCGAGCATACAAGAAGAAATGGTAATTTTTGGTTTAAAAGTTCACTTACCACGGCAACCTCATATTGCTTTGTCATGCTTTTTGCACTTAATTTTTCAAAACTGCTTGTGCAGGGCGCAGAACTGGGAAGGCAGGACTAAAGTATCTCTAGTAATCACAACAAAAAGGAAAGAACATTCGCCAATCAGAATTACATTTAAATGCACACATCTCAGAGCAAGACGCGCGGTTCACACCACACGAGGGAGAGGGTGGGGGTGGAAAAAGCCAAGCTAACAAAACAAAAGGTAAAAGCGAGAGTTGAGTGGTTGGAGGGCAAATTGATCCAAGCCGTCTTTGGACTGAGGACTGGCTTAAAACCACCACCACCATCACCCCCGGCTCCCAGCACCCCAGCGATTACCCGAGTGACTGCACTTGCCTCCAGCCAGCTCAACTGCAGGACAGGAATGCCCCATCTAAGTTCACTAGCCCTGTCACAGTCTTCCACTGCCTGATGGGTTCGTTCAGGAAAACACTTCCAGAGGCATCCATCCACTTGAGGTCTGGGCTTGGCTGCTGCTGCGGGGCTGCTGCGAACAGCTGCTAGGATCCTTGCCGTCGCGTTCCTGCCTGATTCGCGCTGCACAATAGTCCCGGCTGGGTGCACCTCATTAAGCCAGCCCGAGAGCCCCAGGAGCAGGGCAAGCAGTGTGACAGCGCTGCCCCTTTGTAATGACTGTGTGATGGATGCAACCGAAGGGTGGGGTCTGGGTGGGTCAAAACTGTTAATGACAGTATGTATCATTCTGTCTGTCCTCCAAGAGAAGGAAGCCCCCTGCCCTCCCCCTATCCTAGGTCGGTTCTCTTTCTCTCTCTCTCTCTCTCTCTCTCTCTCTCTCTCTCTCTCTCTCTCTCACACACACACACACACACACACACGCGCGCACACACACACACACACACACTTTTCTCTCTCCCCTCCTCCCTATGACATTATCTGCAGTTAGCGTTCAAAAAAAGTATGAAAACCATCGGACCATCGGGTCATTTTTTTGTTTGTTAAATCTCAGTAGATCATGGAAACCAATTTTATCCAAACACTTAAAGAACCAGAAGATCCTAAAATCAAAAATACAGGCGGAAGAGGGGCGAGAAGAGCGGGCTGCGTGGGTGCGGAAGCGAGCAGGATATTAACTGGTGGAGTTTGCAACTGTGCGTCAATTTCGCACCACCAACTCCGCGCGGCTCCGCGCGGCTCCGCGCGGCGCGGGACAGCGCTTCCCCGCCGACCGCGTTGCTCTCTGGGCCAGGGACCGTCTGGGGGGCGAACTGCAGGGCGAAGAGAGGGGAATAAAACCAATCCGAGGGGCCCGGGCTCGGGAGGTGACTGCTGGAGGGGCCCTGCACTCTGACACCCCCCCCCACCACCACCACCGCAGCCAGGCAGGGAGGAACCCAGTACCCATACCGAAAGCCCAGGCGGCCGGGGAGGGGCTGCCAGGGTGCCGGAGTTCCGGGGTCGGAGGCCGTCGAGTGAGGGGTCCTGCCCCCGGAAGGTGGGTATCCATAGGGCCAAAGCCCCCGTTCCGCTTCCCCCCGTTCGGGGCCCCTCCTGTGCCGGGGAGCAGCACCCCACCCCCTTGCAGGTGCGCAGCGAAGTCATAAACTCCGGGACTCGACCCCCTACTTCTTCCTCTCGCCTGCTAATGGTCCTGATTACCCTTCCCGCCTCATTCCTTTCTCTGTCTCGCCCCCGCTGTCCCTGGAAGGCAGAAAGCACTAAAAACGCCTCTCCTTTCGACCCCCCTTTGTGGGGTCTTACTTGGGTCTTTGCTTCTCTGCCTCCTCCTTGCCTGTTGAAAATATCCACAGACACCCCCCTTTTTTTTTCTTTTCAATTTTGTTAATGGTCATAAGAATCCAGTTCATGGGGCACTGACATTGCAAGTATAGTAAAGTCTTACAGGGCTTTAATTTCCCTACATGGACAAATACATTATTTTACACTTAACTTTATGTTTCCAACTTACCATGATGCTGTACAAAGCACCTGTTCCAAACAGCCTGAGTGATTTCTCCAGAACCGTGTGGATATTTATTTGCGTTTATTAGAATGCATGGAGCACCACGTCTCTGACACTATGTAATCCACTTCTGTATTTTCATTTTTGATGCGTTATAGCAGCTAAAAGAAAGCAATAAGAGAGAAAATAGAACATTTATGACTAATAAAACATCTCTCCTTTTTTATGTTAGCTATTTATTAATCACTTAAAATTTGTGTATATAGGTTGTGCAGCCTGTTCTAGGATGTGAGGGTTCACTGAAGAAGATTATGACAGTCCTCAAAAAGTTTCTGATATGTGGGGATGGTAAGAGAACCAGTCATTCTTAATTGTTTCTAATAAGAAACCACTCTTAGTAGATGGGAAGGAAAGATCTTGTCAGAAGACTTTCAGCATAGGAAAAGAAGAGTGTGGTGTTGGCTTTCCTCTCTTTTCAATGAATGACTTTCAACAACTTTTTACAATTCTATGATTTGAAGGTAGTACCAGACTTAGGTTCACATATTTTCTATAATTACATAAAGGGAAAAGGTTGGGGAGGAAGGAAGACCTGTTAGAATTAGTGAGAAATCTAAATAAATTGACTTATTAATATATTGACTGACAGTAACAGTGACTTAATAAAGCATTCCTAGAAGAAATCCCTAGAGATATACCTTAATGAATAATAAGAATTCTGTATAATTAACAAAATAATTATTTCTACATAAATACCTCTTAAGAGCATGAAAACTTAAACAGTTGCACTTACATTGTTTTACTAATTTGTGTAAACAGTTAAAAATAGTTGTGAGTAGAGACAGCAAATGGCTTTTGTAGTAAGTTATTAATTGTAAGTATAATATTAAAAGTTCGTGTTGTTATTAAAGCTCTCCATTCCTCAAGACCTAGATGGGCATGATACTAAGTGCTTTTCTATGAACATAATATCCTGGTTAAGAACTACTATGACTTTTTTTTTTTTTTAAAGAATAGCTCATTAGCTGGCTGGGTAAGTTCCCCTCTACCCTCATGAACTTTTCAACAGTTTTGAAGGCATTCTGGAAAATAGACACTTTACTAAATTCACTTTTCTCTCATCTCCCTTTCTGTTCCTCCAACCAAGAACTTCATCATTACCAGAGAAAAAATGGAAAGAATGGGAATGCTAACTAATAGAATAAAGGTGTTTTCCTTGACACTTTAAAAAGTAGACAGAAGAAATGAAAAATAAATTTGGAAATTAGGTCTTTGACTAAATGAAAATCTTAAGATGTGATAAAAACAGCTCCAGTAAGTGTATACATTAAATGTATTAACCTTGTGAAATGTAAGATTGCACCTGGGAGAAGTTAGCACAGTTGGAGATTATTAAGGCACATCAACTCAGCATTAATGAGAACTTGAGCCTGGTGTGGAACACAGTTGTACCAAATTGGCAAGAGTCATACACCTAAAGGTAAACTGAAATTTTTCTAGGAGGGAAGGATGTATCAAGCCCAAAGAAAAACTATAGATATGTTTTTTGTTGTTGTTGTTGTTGTTGTTGTTGTTGTTTTTTAATCATCCTGGGGTAACTGGGTGGCTCAGTCAGTTAAGTGTCTGACTTCAGCTTCAGGTCAGGGCATGATCTCACCCTTTGTGAGTTCGAGGCCTGCGTTGGGCTCTGTGCTGACCAGCTCAGAGCCTGGAGCCTGCTTTGGGTTCTGTGTCTCCCTCTCTCTCTGCCCTTCTCCCCTTGCACTCTCTCTCTCTCTCTCAAAAATAAATAAAACATTAAAAAAAATTAAAAAGCAATTTAAAAAAATCTACCATCTGCAAAATGCTTATCCTACCAAAATTTTCTAGCACATTCCACAATAACCTATATGACAGTATTAGTACACTCTGAAAAGAGTGTTTAATACCTGAAGAAGGTAGTATGTTCCATGTTCTATTTTTATTAACACGATTATAGGCTTGATTTATTTCAAGCCTTGCTCTTTGTGGCAGGAGAAAATAGAGGACAAAACAGTTTCTTTGGCATACATCAAGGAATACATTATAATCAATAAAAGCAAACCAAGTCTGGAAAATATATAAGCTAGGTATTAAATAAGCAATTCACCATCTGTAAATCTCCCACCAGTAGGTGAATGTTGAGTCATGCTAAGGCTTCAGTGACTAAGGAAATATAGTGCTTAATCCCAAGCGACCTTGACTTTCTCCTTATAGGAACTTCCCAACAAGTTTTGTGACAGGTAAGAACAAGATCACCGTGAAGGAATCCAGTATGGATTCTAAAGATTATCCTGCATGTAACCTTCTAAGAGGAGGTTCAGTGTCTCAGAAAGCATTATTCTTGTGCTTTTACGATTTCTTTGCCCATGTTAGCAGGATTTCTGGAGTCATAAAGAAATTGGTTCCAATGCTTATAAGCTGGATGACCTGGACAATTCTCTTAACCACCTTAAGCCGCCCTTCTCTCTTTAGCAAAATTCAAAGGGCAAGGACCAACTCCTACTTTTGTGATGATTTAATGATACAAAGTGTGAAAACACACTGCCTGGTAAAAGCCCTATTGAAACAGATAATATAAAGGGGCTCATTCAGTACAAATTCTCAACTGCCTCCCTCCTTCTCTTTGATACAGAGACTGGAAATTTGAATATTTGATTTCCCAATTTTCCTTGGAACCATTAGTGGCTGTTTGAGACAGTTCTGGCATTTTTAATGTAAATACATATTTGCTGAAGGGTCATCTGGAAACACTTGTGCTTTCTTAATGAAAGAGGAAAGATACAGCTGCCACCACCTTTGGCACACTCTCCCTACCCTCTGTTTCTCACCTGGATATTGTGAACTGTCTGGAGGTAGAGCACCTATCTTGCAATTATGAAGCAGTAAGTTGAAGACCAATCCCTGAAAGATGGCGAAGAAAGAGGGGAAAACCCAGGTTCCTGATGACATGCTGGGGCTGGACTACTTATTTTTGGACTTACTGTTTTATATGGAAAAAAGCTTTATTTAAGCAATAGATAGCTGAATAGTCTGTATCTTGAAGCTTTCTTAACTGATATATTGGCTACTGTTGTGGTTTCCTGGTTCTAAATTCTGCCCAGATTATTATGACCCTGGATGACAGGTTGAATTCTAGGTAAAAGATTTCTGAGACTCCACCTATAATCAGGACAGTGGTACTGGATGGGATAATCTGCTCAAATTATTGAACGAGGAGTGGGTTTGTAAGAATCATTTGAGGAAGGGTGTCACAACAAAAATTCTTTTTGAAGAAGTTGCATAATTGTCCTATAGTAGGTTGAACTTAAAGTTTAGTCCAAAGTCCATGGGGGAGGGGAAGAAAAAAAAAAAAAAAGGTTAGAGAGGGAGAGAGCCAAAGCCAAAGCATAAGAGACTCTTAAAAACTGAGAACAAACTGAGGGTTGATGGGGGGTGGGAGGGAGGGGAGGGTGGGTGATGGGTATTGAGGAGGGCACCTTTTGGGACGAGCACTGGGTATTGTATGGAAACCAATTTGACAATAAATTTCATTAAAAAAAAGTTTAGTCCAAATATCTTTCCTCTTTTATATTGTTTTTCTGTACTGTTGTTTTCAAACAAACACATAGGCATAGTCACCTGGGAACGTATCAATATTTAAATATTTAGAATATTCACCTTGCAATACTATAAACATTTAATTGATGACTCCAGTTTGCTGCCATAGCCAAAACAATTTAAACACCCCTTTCAGGATTTATGTTCAGAATCTGAATCACAGTTTTAGGGAATACCGGTAATGTTGACATATTTTTTTCTCTAAAGATTGGATTTGATTTTGGAAAATATCCAAAAAGTTGTTCACAGTCAAATCTAGTAAAGTAAGTAAGCATTCACTTACAAACTGGAGAATACATATTTTTGTTGTTAAAAAACAGGTATGTACACAAGATAATCTGACCTAAAATGGGCCTAAAAATGTGTTGTAGCAATA
Source organism: Prionailurus viverrinus (assembly GCF_022837055.1). Taxonomy (NCBI): domain Eukaryota; kingdom Metazoa; phylum Chordata; class Mammalia; order Carnivora; family Felidae; genus Prionailurus; species Prionailurus viverrinus. The sequence goes on along the minus strand of NC_062573.1, from coordinate 40,305,057 downwards.
ATGGCATTGTTTAAATAAACATATGTCTTCCCAAGGGGACTGCTTTGGAGATCCACACGCTTGGTCACATGTGTTAGCTAAACTTGTCAATCTCCTAGATATGCTCAGTGGTAATTTCTTGGAACAAACCAGATGTTTCCTTTTCACCTTTCCCCTTCCATTCTGTCATAAATTCCTTATTCTGAAACAGGCTCAGTGTTCAATGGTTTCAAAGCCATTTTTTGTAGTACTGTCACCTTACTCTAGTTGATTTTTTAAAGCACAAGGTGCAAGACAAAAGAGTGTCACCAATAACATAGTAAGATTACAAATCCAATAGAATTTCGTTTGGGCTCCAACCTGACTACTTACTGGTTGTGTGATTTGAGTGATTATTTAATCATTGAGGCCTATTTTTTCATCTGTAAAATGAAGATAAAAATAGTACCTATCTGAGGTGTTGTGAATATTAAGTAGGATAATAAATGGGCTTTGCATGTAATGTTTGCAGTATAGCAAGTGATTAACAAGCATCACTTAGGATAATACCATGTTAGGCAAATAATGAGTTTGTGAAATACTTAAGATGTAAAGAATATTAGGCTGTTTACAGGAGATGCTACCAAGAACTGCAATTCTACTTTTAACAGTTTGGAAGGCATTCTGGAAAATATACATTTTATTAAGTTCACTCTTCTCTGATCTCCCTTTCTTCTTCCTCAACTTAGAACTACATCTATTAAGAGGGGGAAAATGTAAGGAATGGGAATGCTAACTAATGGAATAAAGGTGTTTTCCTGGACACTTTGAAATACAGATAAAATGAAAAATGAATTTATTAGTTAATTATGAGTTAATCGTGGATAGTTAACATGGAGTAATCTGAATATTTATTTTGTTTGATGCAGTGGAAAAATGTGGTGCAGTAGAAACAAACCAGTCCTTGTTCCCATGTATGATTCTAGATAAATCTCTTAAACTACCTAAGTCTCATTTTCCTCAGTATAAATGGCTCATGTCTGGGGTGCCTGGATGACTCAGCAGGTTGAGTGTCCCACTCTTGATTTTGGCTCAGGTTGTGATCCCAGGGTCCTGGCCTTGAGCCTTGCATTGGGCTCTGTGCTAAGCATGGAGCCTGCTTAAGATTCTCTCTCCCTCCCTGTCTCTCCCTCCCTCCCTTTTTCCCTCCCTTTCTCCCTCTCTCCCCCTTTGCCCCTCTCGGCTCACTCTCTCTCTCTCTCTCAAAATATATATATAGCTAATGCATGTCTTCCAAATAGATAAGAATCTGGTAATTCTTTCCCACTTGTTAATAAAGAATAGAACACTGGATGCATTTTCTAAGAACCAGGAAGGCACAATTAACTTGGAGTTTACAAGATCTCCAGAGGTATTTCATTACTCAGAGAACTAAGATGACACTAGAAGGTAGATGACTATTGATTTAGATCATGTGTGTTTATGACATATCAAGTAAGGTGATTAAACAAAAACTGGTGTCTGGCTGCAAGTTAGTTAACTCCTTGGTGCCCATCCTTCAACTATTCAATGAGAAGGTGGAATATGAATGTACTTTTCAGTTATTCAATTATTTGCTTATAGTTAATTTTAACAAAATATACAGTTTTCTTACTTGACTCAGCAAGACTTTCCCCTCACAGACCTCACTGCATTTGGCATGGAGGAGGATAGAATGTAGAAAGGGTAGAGAGATACAAGGGGAGAGATGAAATAAAATCTTTCGAGAGTTTTTGACTATAGCTTACTATGTGTTAAGGTACAATCTCAAAAAGGAAATTATGTTTTTCAGGGGAAAGGGAAAAAACCAAAGTCCTCTAAAAGTAGATTTTAAAACTTTCATATTTTATGAGAAGAGAAATATGAATAATACAAGTTATGCTATGGAGGAAATAGTTTACTTAAAAATAAAATTAGGGGTGTCTGGGTGTTTCAGTTGGTTAAGTGTCCGACTTTGGCTCAGGTCATAATCTCACGGTTTGTGGGTTTGAGTTCCCCATCAGGCTGTATGCTGACAGCTCAGAGCCTGGATCCTGCCTCGAATTCTGTGTCTCCTTCTCTCTCTGCCACTCCCCTGCTCACCCTCTGTCTCTCAAAAATAAATAAACATTTAAAAAATTAAAAGTAAAATTAGGTACGTTGTATTTTATTTTTTTTTAACATAGAGAAGACTCCACTTTATACCTAGTGGTTCTCAAAGAGTGATCTGCAGACAGCATCTTCATCATCTGGGAAGTTGTTAGAAATGCAAATTATTGGGCCTTTGTAAACTTACTGAATCAGAAACTCAGGTGGACTTAGGAGTTTGTTTTAACAAGCTTTGAGAAGTGCTTTGCTCTACAGAACATGGCAGTGTCCTGATTCTGTACCTTGGCCTCAAAGAATCCTTGTACTTTTCTCTCTTGTTATCCTGGCACTGCCATAGAAACAAGTACAAAGTAGCCTATAAAACATGAGATCACATGGAGGAGAGCCCAGGTGTCCTAGTTGAGGCCATCCACACCAGCCTGCAGTCATTAACAACTTATTCACATGAGAGAGCCCGACCAAGATCAGGAGAGCCTTCTACAGCACTCGCCTCTGATGCCTGAGTATAATGCGGTCAAGAGTAGAAAAACTGACCAGCCGACCTGTAGGCCCATGAGCAATAGGAAATGCTTACTGTTTTAAGCCACTGAGTTTTTAGGGGCTTTGTTATGTAGCGCTATGTGAAATGATACATCCTACCCATTGTGTAGAATACTTTCCCAGTTCTTCCTTACGAACTTTAACCCCGATAGTATTTTAATGACGTCATCATGTTATTTGTGAGGTGATATTTGCTTTATAAAGACCATTTTAAAGATTGCCAAGTAATTTCTATATACCATTGCTGTATATACCATTGCTAATTCCTACAATAACCCTGGCAATTGGGTGTCGTTATTAATCCCATTTTACAAATGAAGAAATTGAGAATAATACAGATTGAATAATTCAATGCCACACAGTAAGTGGTGAAGTTGACGTTGGAACTCTTTTTAGCACCAAAGACCCTATCTTTCCACTCTGGCACACTGTAGGAACTGGAAGGATTACAAATACCTTCCAGCCCAAACCTCTTACTTTGCAAGGTAAAGAAACTAAAGAAGTGCAATGACTTGGCTAAAGTGATTCATAGTATAAACCTCACCCCTGATTGCAAATGCCAAATACTCACCCCTGATTGCAAAAATGGAGACCCTAGGCCACCGCAGGGTTGTTTCTAACCGGCAGAGGAATCCGTTTTAAATGAGCACAATGGGTGATTCTGCTGTAGGTGGGCTGTGCGTTGTTTGAGAAAGGCTGAGTCAAATTAGTCATGGAGCCAGGACGTAAATCCTGGCGTGGTTCACAGTGTGGTCAGCTTTAAACTACACCAGTGATTTTCAACAGAGTAGAGAGAAGGATTCTGCCTGGTGATGCTGGGTGGGCAGGAGGTGGTAACTAACAGAATTGCCCTCAGGGGCTTTTTCAGCAGACTCCTTTAAGGTCAGACAAGTCCTTTCTTGCTCTCCCCAAATGGGAAAACTTGCTGTAGTAAACTACTGTTATTGGTGAATTTGTTATCTTCTCCAGTCCCCAGGTAGTGGGGGGTTCACAGTAACAAAAGTTGAGAAGGTCTGCTATACTGCATTATGCTGCCTCAGTTATTTTATCTGGTTAAATTTACTCTCACACAATGAAATCTAATGAATAAAGGCTTCAGTGGGAATGGGGACCAGAAGTATTATGTTTCAAACACAGTATATATTGACAAATTTGGGTCCTGCTCAGATAGCTTTATACCATTCCCTGATGGAAGCGCGTAACTTCCACCCCACTTATCTCAGGGTAAAGGCAATATATGGCTCAAGGTTTGTGAAGTTTTTAGCGTAGCATTGACTCAGTCTAAAGGTTTTACTACTTTGACCATCGTTTTCTAGTAAGAAATGGCCTGCTTTGTTCTCCATTTTCTTTGTTCATGGTATTATTAGACCCTTATACAATTAACTGTCTGGCATGCCCTCTCAGACAACTAATTTGTCACCTGTCCTAGTGCTGGACACCTGTGTTTCAACTTCCCTGAAACAACCACCTACTTGCCTAGGTATCTGTTCATTTATTTGCTACAGAATTTACCTGCTGTGTCCTGTCTGCTCCACCCCTTTATCCCACTAATAGTCTCCCTAAAAGATGGAAACCTTTCCTTGGAATGCCTGTGCTAGGATAATGAAGCTCTTCCCTATTTCTGCATTCAGACACCCAGTCTTCTTTTGTTTTAATGCACTACAGATTCTGCCATGGCAGCCCCATCACCTACCAACCAGGTCTTTAAAAATGAAGTGTAGGAGGAGGAAGGAGAAACAGGAGTTACTCGCCTGGTCCTGGAAAGACAGTGTAGTATAGATCCAGATGACAGTGAATTTTCCTTTTTTTTTTTTTTTAATGTTTGTTTATTTTTGAGACAGAGAGGTGCAGAAAGACGGGGAGAGAGGATCTGAAGCAGGCTCTTCATGGACAGCAGAGTCTGATGCGATGTGGGGCAGGGCTTGAACTCATCAACCATGAGATCATGAACTGAGTCAAAGTTGGACACTTAACCAACTGAGGTACCCAGGTGCCCCAAAACAACACAAAACTTTGCAGGTCCCAAGTCTGAAGTTGGGTCTTACTGGGCTAAAATCAAGGTTTGGGAAGACTGTATTCCTGTGGAGGCTTTACTGAAAAATCTTATTTCCTTGGCTGATGACCCCTTTCCATCTTCAAAGCCCACCATGGTAGGTGGAGTCTTTCTCACATTGTATCACTCTGACACTGACTCTCCTGTCTCCTCCTTTCACTTAAAAGGGCTGTAATGATTACACTGGGTCCACCTGGATAGTTCAGGAAGCTCTCCCCATCTCCAGGTGATCTGATTAGCAACCTTAATTCCGTCTGAAACCTTAATTCCCCTTTGCCATATACATACAAATTCTGAGGGTTGGGACACAGATGTCTTGGGTGGGGAAGCATTATTCTGCCTACCACATCTACATAGTGAAGAAATAAATTTCTCATAGTAAACAAGTATCTAATGACATCTATTCTCTAGGATTCATGAAGACAAAATACAAAAAAAAAATGCAAGGCTCTTTGACTTTAGGGAATTCATGTAATGTACTAAAAATTCTAAGGAGATTGAGAAAGAAATTGTTATGCAGGAGCCTATACAAATGTGTCTTTTTAAAGGCATATGTAGTTCTGTAATTCATAGTCTGTGTTTTTTGTTTTTTTAATTTTTATTTATTTATTTATTTTTTTATTTTTAAAATTGTTTTTCAACGTTTATTTATTTTTGGGACAGAGAGAGACAGAGCATGAACAGGGGAGGGGCAGAGAGAGAGGGAGACACAGAATCGGAAACAGGCTCCAGGCTCTGAGCCATCAGCCCAGAGCCTGACTCGGGGCTCGAACTCCCGGACCGCGAGATCGTGACCTGGCTGAAGTCGGACGCTTAACCGACTGCGCCACCCAGGCGCCCCATAATTTTTATTTTTTAATGTACATCCAAGTTAGCATATAGTGCAACAGTGATTTCAGGAGTAGATTCCTTAATGCCCCTTACCTGTTTAGCCCATCCCCCCTCCCACAACCCCTCCAGTAACCCTCTGTTTGTTCTCCATATTTAAGAGTCTCTTATGTTTTGTCCCCCTCCCTGTTTTCATATTATTTTTGCTTCCCTTATGTTCATCTGCTTTGTACCTTAAAGTCCTCATATGATTTGTAAGTTGAGTTGTTTTTGACCTAAAAGCATCATACCTATGTATATAAGGGGCGCCTGGGTGGCTCAATCAGTTAAGCATCTGACTTTTAAAAAAAAAAATTTTAATGTTTATTTATTTTTGAGACCGTGAGAGAAAGCACGAGCAGGGGAGAGGCAGAGAGAGGGAGACATGGAATCTGAAGCAGGCTGCAGGCTCTGAGCTGTCACCACAGAGCCTAAGCGGGGCTTGAACTCATGGAGTGTGAGATCATGACCCAAGCAGAAGTCAGACCGCTTAACTGACTGAGCCACCCAGCTGCCCCAAGTGTCAGGCTCTTAATTTCAGCTCAGGTCATGATCTCATGGTTCCTGAGAGTGAGCCCTGCATTGGGTTCAGCGCTGACAGTGTGGAGCCTGCTTCAGATTCTCTCTCTCACTCTCTTTCTGCCCCTTTCTGCTCACTCACTCTCAGTCTCTCTCTCTCAAAATAAATAAATAAACTTAAAAAAAAAAAAGAATTTAAAGGAAAACATTTGTAAAACCCAGTCCCACCAAAGTAATGGAAATCAATTCAACTGAAATGGGTACAGGTATAAGCAGAAGGTATAAGCAGGTATAAAAGACGGCTTGTAAAAGTAGAAGGAATTTTTTGTATCCTTATTATAAGATAATAATTGCAGTCTCAAATCTTCATCATTTCCTTTGGCTCCAACCCTGGGTTCCATCTATGCTGTTGATTTAGCAGCCGAGTCAGTGATTTAAGCGCGAGGACTTATTCTGCATGCTAAATTCTGTTTACAGAATCAAAGGGTTTTCAAATGGAAACGCTTATCTGGAATTTGGAGATGAGATCTAGCCAAGTGCACAGAAAATCTTAAGTCCGAGAAATAATTAAATTACAACCCTGTTTTTATTGAGCTCAACATCAGTTTGTTAAAAAAAAATTAAATGTCTGTTTTTATCTTTCCTGTTCATTTCTAAAAGAAAAATTACTTTATTGATTTTATAAATATAACACTTGTTCATTATAATGAGCTCAAGTCATGCAGAAAAGTAAAAAGAAGTTTTTAAAAAAAATCACCCCAAATCCCTTTTTAACATATAATACTTGCTATTTTTGTAAGTAGAATGAATTAGAATGAAGCCAAATGAAGCTGAAATGAATTGGAATGGATTGCTAAACTTCAAATAAATGTTGTATCCAGTATAACATACGTTAATTCTTAGGAGATCCCTCTAAAGTTAGATATTATTAAAAAAACTAAAATGTTGAAATCATAGTTTTAAAACCTGCACATTTCAACTGTAGATGGCATCAATTGTTTCCCTGCTCTGAAAGATGAAGATATTAGCTTCTTTCTTTTCCCTTCTCCCACCTCTTGATCTTGTTATTTATATTTAAAAAAATTTTTTTAAATGTCTTATTTATTTTTGAGAGAGAGACACAGAGTGTGAGCAGGGGAGGGGCAGAGAGAGAGAGGGAGACACAGAATCCAAAGCAAGCTCCAGGCTCTGAGATGTCAGCCCAGAGCTTGACATGGGGCTCAGACCCACGAACCGCGAGATCGTGACCTGAGCCGACACTTAACCAACTGAGCCACCCAAGCGCCCCGATATATTATTTATATATTGTCAAGGTTTTTACATTTGTGTTCTTGCTGAAATTATTTAGACATACTTTAAATTGTTTTAACATTGGGGCGCCTGGGTGGCTTGGTCGGTTGAGTGACCGATTTCGGCTCAGGTCATGATCTCATGGTTTGTGAGTTCAAGCCCAGTGTCAGGCTCTGTGCTGACGGCTCAGAGCCTGGAGCCTGCTTCTGATTCTGTGTCTCCCTCTCTCTCTGCCCCTCCCCCACTCATGCTCTGTCTCTCTCTGTCTCAGAAATAAATAAACATTAAAAAAAATTTTTTTTTAATAAATAAATAGTTTTAACATTCACCCAGGACCTTTTACTCCTTTCCTCTTTATTTTCCAGTCCTTTTGTAAGTCCTACTTACAATCCAAAAAATACTTGCATTTTATTTACTATCAAGTAATATGTGTTTGTCTATTTCGGGGGTTTTGTTTTCGTTTTGGCAAAGGGTGCACATGTGTTGTATTCCCCAGACCTCTTTCAGGTTTGAAAACATCTGCCTGTTCTACCTATTGCTGTTGTACACCTTGTGGACATGTGTACTTTGTATATTTTGGATGTTTATATTACTGTTTGATTATAGGTCTTTCCTTCACAATTTCTTACATATTTTCCAATGGTTTCTGTTACCAAATGTTACTGTGAAACAAAATGAGACCAGCATGGGGCATCTGGGTGGCTCAGTCGGTTAAGCATCCAACTATTGGTTTCAGCTCAGGTCATGATCTCATGGTTCGTGGGTTGGAGACCCCTGCATCGGGCTCTGCACTAACAGTGCAGCACCTGCTTGGGATTCTCTCTCTCCCCCTCTCTTTCTGCCCTTCCCCTGCTCCTGCTCTCTCTCAAAATAATTATTTAAACTTAAAAAAATATGAGACCAGCATGGGTATTTTCCTTTAATAGTGATTTATTTACTTTGCTTTTTGGGGTGCCTAAGAATTCTTTATCCTTGAGTATGGGTAGTGTAACTATAGACTTAGAGATGAGTATTCCCAAAATATCTTGTAATATATGTTACTTTTCAGGCTGCAGATTAAACGTTTGCTTCATTTCAGAAAAGTTTCTTCTTCATTAAAAAAAAAATTGTATCTTTGGGTACATTGTTGTGCTCCCCTGGGTTTTCTACCTAAGAGACACAGCGCTGTCACACAGAATTTGTCAGTCTTCAACTTCTATGAGCTTCTTTCGGATTCCTTAATTTCTTCTTTTTTCATCTGCATTTACTATGATTATCTCAGGTCTTCCTGCTTTTGAAACTTTATTATTATTTAATGATTCTGTTTCAGTCTTCTATTTCCTTAGGCTTGCAATCCCTCTTTTCTTCATTCTGCTGTTTTTAAACACATTTTTGAATTTTTGTTTTATTCTTCTTCAGTTATAAATAGCAAAGCACCTGTAGAGAAATTAACTTTCATGCATTATGTTTTTTCTAGGCTTGGTTCAATATTGGTCTTTTATACATTCTGCCTACCTTCCTAATTTTTGCATCGTTGCCTTGCTATTACTTTTCGTGGCGCTTGTTCATGGGGATCTGTCCAGACCTGCATTTATTTTTTAATAATTAAAGGAATGTTTTGACAACAAGGCCACCTTAACTAAAACCAGTTTGTTTTCTCCTCTTATATAGAGTCTGATGGCTGAGAACTTAGTGTTCTAGATTCCCCACCCCCACCACCCCCCTCCCGGGATCATGAAGGCAAAGAGGGAGAACTCAAGATTATATGAACATCTAGGCTCTGCTGCCACTTGGCATATATTGTTCAAGGTCTTCTACCAGGTTTCATTGTTTCCATTTGTGGAGTGGTGGTATATCTCATTCTCACTGAAGTGTATACTTGGAATCGGGGTGGGTCTCTTCATTCTGAGTGTAGACCTCACTTCTTCCAGAGAGAGAGCCTATACCATCGTTCACTTTCCTTGTTTCAACTCCTTCTTGGCAATCATTACTACTTCCAAGTCAGAAGAAGAAAAAGATGAAGTTGCTACTCCTTATGGTACTTTTCCTCTTGGACAAGATCCATTTGCACTGTATTCTGGTCTTTTCTTAACCAAAGGAATGCCAAGGAGATGGAGTGACTTCTCTGATGGGTAATGATGCCTCTGACTTGGTGGATAAATCTGTCTAATTCTGGGCTTTAGCTGGTGGCACAGTTTGCTCTTACCCTAAGCCACATCATCAACTTAGACTCTTTGTATTGTAAATATAATATATATGTCTTCCTTCTTCTAATACCTTGTGCTCTCATCTTTTCCCCTTCAGAACACAGGGAGGCCCTGTGAGACCTCAGACCCCCTCAGAGACCTCAACAGTACAGCTTGCGTGGGGGTGGGGCAGGTTAGAGGTTGATGTTGGCAGACCCCTCACGCATACTGACTTCCAGAATCCTATACTTACTTCATTATTGCCCCGCTTTTTGTTAATGGCCTTGGGTTATGCCCCTTCCCTTGCACATGTGATTTTTGAGGGGCCTGGTTTTTACTATTTTTATTTTGTAATTTACTTTTATTTGGTCATCTTTATGTGTAAGCTTGAAGACATTTTTTGTTTTAATTAACATATTTAACTTTTTTTTTGGATAGGCACGAGACAGCACAAAATGCAAAAGATATAAATGTGCCTACGGTGAAAGGTTAAGGATCCTACCTATTCCTGTCTCCCACCTGTATGGATCCTTCCCCTAGAGGGAATTACTGTCATCAGCTTCTAGTGTAAATCTCCAGAAGTGGCATTTGTGTTTAGTTTTAGTTTTTTAGTTTTTAGTTTTTTTAATAAAAATAATGTATACAGCATACACAATTTATGCTTTTAAAAAACTCATTATATCTCAAAGGTTGTTCCATATAAAAACATATACAACTGCTGCATTATTTTAATTGTGCATAACATTTAATTTTATACCCATACATAATTATGTAACTTAGGCTCGTGAGATAACAAGTTTTTGTTTCCCCACCTGCTCCTTTGAAATTTATTTAGTGAGTGTAACCTTCCCCCTGCCTCTAGGTGGAAATGTGGGCAGATTCCCAGGACTTTTTGCTCTCTCTTAGCAAAAGACAGTCACTTTGTCACAAACACAGACTAAATTCAGAAATCAGAGTGCACTGTCTCAGAGATTATTCAAATCTGGGAGGATGGGAAAGGGCAAGAAGTTTGAATCAATCCCTTTTAAACTGAATTTATCCATGCCTTCTAGGCTGGGCATATGTTTAAAGTTGACCATCTCTGGTGGGCTTTTCAGAGGTTCTCTGCTGGGTCCCACCAACTATGAGATCCTTTGACATAGACTAGGTACCTTTTCCTTCAGCAGGCTCCTTCCTATCCTGCCTCAACTTACATTTCTCTGGTAGTTCATATTTTTCATAGTCCTTCAATGACAGGTTCCCTCACCCCTGCCAGTTTCCAGAAGCTCTCTTTGGCCAAACTAAAGATGGCCCCAGCCTGGCTCTTTCTCTTCTGTCCCTAGTCTATCAATAGGGAATCACATCTTTTCCCCTGACAATCTTGGGACTGTGGGTCACTCTTACCACAGCAGAACTTTCTTGGCTTCACCATCAAGTGGTTAGTTAGCCTTTTATTTACCCTTTGAATTGCTTAGCTACTGTGGGGTACCCTGCAGGGAACACATCTTAAGCTTTCTCACTGGCCCCAATGAAAGCTCCTTTCTAGTATTCTTTTTTTTCTTTTTTTTTTTTTTTAATTTTTTTTTCAACGTTTATTTATTTTTGGGACAGAGAGAGACAGAGCATGAACAGGGGAGGGGCAGAGAGAGAGGGAGACAAGATCGGAAACAGGCTCCAGGCTCTGAGCCATCAGCCCAGAGCCCGACGCCGGGCTCGAACTCACGGACCGTGAGATCGTGACCTGGCTGAAGTCGGACGCTTAACCGACTGCGCCACCCAGGCGCCCCTCCTTTCTAGTATTCTGCTGAGCTACCATGGCATCTGAGACAAAAAAGAAATTTATATACACTCATCAAAATATCTTCTCATATTTTGAACCATGTGGAAGAAAGTTAAAAGCTCTCCCCTCCCCCACCCCTGCACCCACCCAAATGACTACTATACATATAAAGCCTCACTGTTTTCAGTATGTCTGCATATCTTTTGTCAACCCAGGGAAATATGCCCAGTGGAAAGGCCACAATGGCTATACTGCCCTGGAACCAGGGCTGTTTGGAAATGACTGTTCTGTTATATAATAATGCAAAGTCTTAAGACAAACAACAACAGCCTATCTTAATCTAAAATTTTGATTTTTTGTTTAATGTGAATTGGTTTTACATTAATTTATATTAACAAAATCCTATATTAAATGATTATTTATCTTGATTACTATGTTTTTGGCATACCCTTAACTTTTTTTAAAAACAGCTTTACTGAGGGGCTCCTGGGTGGCTCAGTCAGTTAAGTGTCCAACTTAACCTCAGGTCATGATCTCGCTGCTTGTGGGTTCGAGCCCCCCATCGGGCTCTATGCTGACAGCTCAGAGCCTGTAGCCTACTTTGTATTCTGTATCTCCCTCTCTCTCTGCCCCTACCCCACTGGCACTCTGTGTGTGTGTGTGTGTGTGTGTGTGTGTGTGTCTGTGTGTCTGTGTGTCTCTCTCTCTCTCAAAAATAAATGAACATTTTTTAAAAAATTTAAAAATAGCTTTCTTGAGATATAATTCACAAATTACAGAATTTGTATATTTAAAGTATACAATTAAATAGTTTTAGTATATTCTCAGTTTTCAACTATGACTATTTTAGAACATTTTAATTATCGCCCCCCAGAAAAAAACCCATTAGCAGTCATCCCCCATTTCTCTCCAGCCTTAGGCAATCAGTAATCTACTTTCTGTTTCGACTGATATACCCAAGAGAAATGAAAACATATGACCACCAAAAAATTTCACTGCAGCATCATTCATCCTATTTAAAGATAGCTCTCTTAAATTTTGTATTTGACCCTGTTCCATCTTTGAGCTAAAAGAGGGAAAAATCCCTTCTTCTTTCCCTTTCCCATCAGTGCAATACTTCTCTCCAAGAAAATCACTCCACAATATCCTTCCTCTTTCCATATTTTGCGTTATTTTTATAGCTTGATCCAGCTGAGACATCCACTGGTCTTGAAACCGTCTCCACGTCGGTAATGAAGACATAGTAGTGTGGTTAGCACTTTGAGAAACAGAGTCTCGAAACAAGCCAGTTCACATCTTGCACTCTCCAGTTACAAGGGAAATTACTTAAACTCTCTGAGCTTCAATTTCCTCATCTGTAAAATGGAGATAATAGCATTATGTTCCTCATGGGGTTCCTGTAAGGTTTAAATGAATCCATTCATCTAAAGTACTTATAGTAATATCAAACACTCAAAAATTAAATGTCAGTGGTTATTTAAAAATTTTTATTGTGATAAAAAAACATATAATTTATCATCTCAACTTTTTTTAAGTGTACAGTTTACCAGTGTATATTTATATTGTTGTGAAACACATCTCCAGAACTTTTTCACCTGGCAGAACTGAAATTCTATACCCACTCAACAACACCTCTCCTTTGCCTCCTGACCCTGATCCTTGATAACCTTGACTACTGTAGATGTCACATATAAGTGGAATCGTACAGTATTTATTATTTGGGCATTGGTTTATTTCACTTATCCTTAGGGTGCGTTCGTGTTGTAGCATGGGACAGAAATTCCTTCCTTTTTAAGGATGCATAGTATTCCATTGTATGTATAAAGCACATTTTGTTTATCCATTCATTCACTGTTGCACCTCTGGGTTGCTTCTACCACTTGGCTACTGTGTGTAGTGCTGCTGTAAACATGGGGGTGCAGATATCTCTCTGAGACCCTGCTTTCAAGTCTTTTGGATATATACCCACAAGTGAAAATGCTAGATCATATGGTAGTTCTTTTTTTAATTTTTTGAGGAATTCCCAAAATTTTCCATGCTGGTTGCACCATTTTAGAATCCAAACAACAGAGTATAAGAGTTCCCACTTCTCTAAATCTCCACCACACTTGTTATTTTCTGTTTTTCCTAATGAGTGTGAGATATCTCATTGTGGTTGTGATTTGCATTTCTCTGATGATTATTGATGTTGAGCATCTTTTCATATGGCTGTTGGCCATTTGTACATCATCTTTAGGGAAATGACTATTCAAGTCTTTTGCCAATTTTTTAATTGGGTTATTTGATTTTTTGTTGTTGAGTTTTAGGAGTTCTTCAATATATTCTGGATGCTGACCCCTTTTCTGATCATTGCAAATGTCTTCTCTCGTTCTGTAAGTGGCTTTTTTGCCATGTTGATTGTGTTTTTTAATAGTCTGATACAGTGATTTTTAATGTGCTTTGTAAATTCTACATGTAACACTCTGTCTTTGGAACTTTATATATGTCTTAGGGGAAACTTTAATATTCACTTCTTGTAATATTTATTTGGCTGGTTCATTATCAATGAACACTTAAGGTTTTTTTCCAATATTTTGCTACTACTAATAATTCTGTGCTTTTTTTTTTACATGTGTCATCTTTCATTTATTCAAGCACATCTGTAGCAAAAATGTCTAGAAGTAGAACTGCTGAATAAAATGATTTATACATTAAAAATTTTGATAACATATCAATTTATACTCCTACGAGCAATTTATGAAAATACTTATTTTCTGGCACATAGGAGTGTATTACTGTCATTTTAATTTGCATATCTTTTACTACAAGGACAAGTAAAATAATTTTATAATTTAAGGTCTGTTTGATTTTCCTTTTCTTTTTTTTATGTTTATTTATTTTTGAGAGGGAGACAGAGTGCAAGTAGGGGAGGGGCAGAGAGAGAGGGAGACACCAAATCTGAAGCAGGCTCCAGGCTCCGAGCTGTCAGCACAGAGCCAGGCGCAGCGCTCGAAATCATGAACCTGTGAGATCATGACCTGAGCCAAAGTTCGATGCTTAACCGACTGAGCCACCTAGGAGCTCCTCTTTTTCCTTTTCTGTGAAATATCTCTGTCTTTTTACCATTTGGGGAAACTTTTTTTTAAAAATTAAATGATAGGAATTAAAGATTCCTATCATTAAATTAATATATTAAAGAAATCAAATGATTGTAATATGAGTGGCAAATATTTTTCCTGAATTGCATTTCTTAGACTTGGTTTATGATATCTTTCATTATGCAGAAATATTGAGTTTATATAGTTAATTCACATTTTTAATGTATCCTTTTTTTAAACTAATTCTTGAAAAAAGGCTTTTTTCACCCTAAGAGCTTTTTTTTAAAGCGTATTTATTTATTTTGAGATAGAGAGAACCAGTGGGGAAGGGGCAGAGAGGGGGACAGAGGATCCGAAGAGGGCTCTGTACTGACAGCAGTGAGCCCAATGCGAGGCTCAAACTCATGAACCATGAGATCATGACCTGAGTCGAAATCATACTTAACCAACTGAGCCACCCAGGCGCCCCAATGAATTTACATCAATATGAGGTATGCAGTATAGATCCAATGTTATGTTTTCTAAGTATTTATTTCCACACTATTTCCTGTATAACCCAATCTTTTTCCTAATTTGTAATGCCTCCTTTATCATTTATTATATTTCCACATGTACTTGGGTCTATTAATGTTTCATGATACATACCCCCACATACACATTCATTCTATAATCTTTTAATTAATATAGTTTCTCAATACCTGTCTTAATGCCTAAGGCTCTTCACCTAGTACACCTTAATACTTGAAATGACTAGGACTCTTTAGTACCTTTATTTTTCAGAATTTTCTAGCTGTTCTATCTTGATTATTTTTCATGTGAACTTTAGAAGTACCTTGTCAAATTCCAAAAATATTATCTTTTTTACTGGGATAAAATTAAATCTTAAAAATTAAATATCATTACAGTATTTATGAACTTAAGTTTTACTAAGAACATGGTATATACCTTTCTAATATATTTACCTCCTCTTTTGTATTCATTAGTAGCATTTTAACATTTTTCTCATATAAAGCTAATACATTACTTGTTAATTTTATTCCTGGTGTTTTATCTTTTTGTTGCTATTTTTAATTGGATCTTTTTGTTGTTGTTGTTATATAAGTTGTTGTTTGAATATATGAAGGTTATTGATTAAATGTTAGGATTTTACCTGGTCATCTTACTGATATTTAGAAGAGCTTTTTAGCTCATTCCCTTGGGTTTTTTAGATACATGATTTTACTACCCTAGCAATAATGATAATTCACTTCCTCCATTTTAATTTTTATACTTCTTACTTTTTGGTATGCATCTGGATTGAGTAATGCCTCCACAACCACGATTCCCCTCTCAGGTCATCATGATTTGCTTTCACTTCTTTTCTCTGCTTAAAATGTCAGTTTAAGAGAGAAGATGTCCCTGATCACTCTGTGTAAAATAGCCATGCCTCACCCATCATTACAATTTACCTCACTGTCTCTCTTACCTTGCTTTGTTTTTTTTTGCCCATGGTAGTTATCCCTATATAATATTTGTTTGCTCGCTTATTTATTGGCTTTCCCCAATACTGTAAGCTCTATGAAGGCAGGCTATTTAGCTTTTCTGAAAAAAGACGTGTCCCTGCTGCCTAGGATCTTGTCAAGCAAGCGTCAGTTGGCTCTAAAATGTTGAATGAATGAATGAATGTTGTAGAGAATATCTTTACATTCTGAGTTAATGGGAATGCTTTTTTGGTTTCCCCACTAAGCCTAAGGCTGTGTAGTTGATATTTAAAGTTTATTTAAATCTGTCTTCTCTATTTATTTTAAAAGATTTTAGGGGCGCCTGGGTGGCGCAGTCGGTTAAGCGTCCAACTTCAGCCAGGTCACGATCTCACGGTCGGTGAGTTCGAGCCCGCTTCAGGCTCTGGGCTGATGGCTCAGAGCCTGGAGCCTGTTTCCGATTCTGTGTCTCCCTCTCTCTCTGCCCCTCCCCCGTTCATGCTCTGTCTCTCTCTGTCCCAAATAAATATATAAACGTTGAAAAAAAAAAAGATTTTAAGTAATCGCTATACCCAACATGGGCTTGAATTTACAATCCCCAAATCAAGAGTCACTTGCTCTGACTGAGCCAGGCAGGCACCCCCCAAATCTGTCTTGTTTAACTCAATAAAAAGATTTTTAAAAAACCCTGAACTTTAAAAAAGTTTCAGTTCACTAGTTTAGTTTATTTTCATTATTTTTTTTTCTGGGTAGTAGGCCCAAGTAGATGGAGTAGTATCAGCATTTGAGTCTTAAACATTGTGTTACTAAAGTTTAGTGTTTGGCTTTGTGTCTCATCACCATCTCATTGCTTTTTTTTTTCTCAATACTTCTTTGTTTTGTTTCATTTTGAATGAAACACCTACACAGAGAAGTGCACAAAATACAAATGGATAGCTCAATGACTTCAGACAAACTAAAACCCCTGAGAGCATTGTCCAGGTCAAAACATGGAACATTGCCCACACTCAGAAGTACAGATTGTACCCTTTTTCTCAATCACTATTGCCCCTGCTCTGACTTCTAGCACTATAATTTAGTTGTATTTGTGTTTTTTCCATCATATGATTAAAATCATACAGTAAGTATTCTTTCACCTGCATTCTTTTTTTTTTTTTTTTTAATTTTTTTTTTTTCAACGTTTATTTATTTTTTGGGGACAGAGAGAGACAGAGCATGAACGGGGGAGGGGCAGAGAGAGAGGGAGACACAGAATCGGAAACAGGCTCCAGCCTCTGAGCCATCAGCCCAGAGCCCGACGCGGGGCTCGAACTCACGGACCGCGAGATCGTGACCTGGCTGAAGTCGGACACTTAACCGACTGCGCCACCCAGGCGCCCCAAACCTGCATTCTTTTAACATTATAAAATTCATACATGTTGTTACTTATAAATGTAGTTAGTCCATTTTTATTATTATATTATGATATTTCATTGTGGGAATATACTACTACTTCCAGAATTCGTAATCCCCTCTGCTTGCACACCAAACAGGGACAATTGTAATATGCTGTTTACTCCTTTTTTCCTTCCCCATAGAGAGTTTTCCAGCTCCTTTTCCATCACTAAACATAATTATTGCCTCTTACTTTCCTTTTATTCTTGACTTTTCAAGGCCTCTCTTTTTCCTTAGCCTTTCTGCTCTTAATCACAATGTCCTTGTTCCATTTTTTTTCCCTCCAGGAGCCCGCCCTAGCCTCCTCCTTCCCTGACCATCTAATGCAGAATATTATAACAAAGAAGAAAATACAGTAATCACAAGCTAAAGTACTATAAAAATGAACTGTGAATTTTAATTTTTTAATTTGTTGAAAATATACTGTTCACAGAAATATTTTAGATTTAGAGTGGTGTTTCTTATGCTATCACTTTATATTTAAGAGACATGGGTTAGTTCTTCTTAATTCTTCAAAATTCTCATATTTAAAAAAATTATTTCTGATGATGTAACAGAATTAAAGCAATTTAAAAAATAAATGTATTTTATGTACATAAATATATTTAGGTGTTTATATGATTCACGTAAATTGAATCATTCCCTTAGGGGGATATTTCACATTATCTTTTCATGGAAACTTAAGCTAAAAATAAGGAATTAGAATACTTTGGTTTCCTGGGTGGCTCAGTCAGTTAAGCGTCTGACTTCAGCTTAGGTCATGATCTCATGGGTTGGTGAGTTTGAGTCCTGCATCGGGCTCTTTGCTGGCTTTTTCAGAGCCTGCTTCAGATTCTGTCTCCCTCCCTCTCTGCCCCTCCCCCACTCACGTTCTGTCTTTCTTTCTCAAAAATAAACTTAATAAAATAAAATACTTTGGGTTCCATTTGGCATTTACTTCAAGAATTTGCTCAAATTTTGTGATAAATTTTGGCATTGCTATCTTATAACAGCAGGAATAATTTGAAGTGTTAATCTAAATTTAAATATTAAGGTTACATAATCCACAACAAACATCTTTATTGACCTCCTAATTCAACTAAGTATTACTCACTTTTGCTTTAAAAATGAGATTTCTGCTGACAAGTTTTTGGTGGAAATTTTAATTTTCCATTTTCTGTTGTAAATGGATAGGAAACTGCCAGTCTTATTATTTTTTTTTTAATTTTTTTTTAACATTTATTTATTTTTGAGACAGAGAGAGACAGAGCATGAATGGGGGGAGGATCAGAGAGAGAGGGAGACACAGAATCAGAAGCAGGCTCCAGGCTCTGAGCTGTCAGCACAGAGCCGACGCGGGGCTCGAACTCACAGACCGCGAGATCACGACCTGAGCCAAAGTCGGATGCTTAACCTACTGAGCCACCCAGGTGCCCCCTGCCAGTCTTATTTTGTTGGTTCCATGTTTTGAAATAATTAAACTATTTCAAAGTGTAACCTGTAGAGAGTCTGGGGTGAAGATGCTCCAGTATCTCAAATGAACAATGATGAAAATCAGCCCTCTTTTGAATATCAAATGGACTCAAAGCAATAGCTTTAACATTCACTTATAACTCAATACTTGTAAATGGTGTTTCAGAAACAAATAAAAACAAAGTTACTCACTATCCTCACATCTGCACCAAACTCAGAAGTAAATAACATAATACTACATTATTAAATGAGAAAACAATAGCTTTCCAGGAAGGAAGGTTAGTTTTTCAGATGTCACTGCTGGTGGTTGATTTGTTTTGAGATTATAACACAGGTAAAGTGACTTTTTCTAAGTTCTTATTGAGCCATAATATGAATCTATATAAGCTAATCTAATTCATGTTAAATATATATGTATAATTTAATTTAAAAGTTATGAAGAATTATTTTTCCTTCTCATGACTCATTCTCTTAGAACAAAAATCTCAGTAGTAAAGTGTTATAATTGTGTGTGTAACTCTATGGTTATATGCAAATATATTTTATGTAAATTTGAGTATTTTATAGGAAACTAAGTTGTGAAATACTTAACATACATGTTCTGGTTAAAACTTCTGAGAGTGGATAAGTCACAAGAAACCTTTCTTGAGACAGCGATAGAGCTGAACAACTTTGAAGAGCTTCCACTTAAATAAACCCATTGAAAAAATGTACTTGTCTGTATTCCCTCCCGAAATTACATTCAAACCACATTCAAGGAGTTAGAGATATAATTCACAAGGACAAATAGAATGAGATGACAGGCAACATTTATAAATGTTTCAATTGCTATTCTGACTGATAAATTTGAATTCAGTTACCTAACTTAGTGAGATTGGGGGGCAAGGACTATTTTTGGAAGAACTTCAGCAATTGGAACCACCTGAAAATTGCAATCAGTTTCCTCATAAAATAGTTTCTCATCTTTGATGGGCAGTTAAGCAGAGGTGGACCCTCCAGTTATAGTAATGCTGTTGAAGGGTACTGAAGCATTTGATGGGTATGTGTGTATGTATGTTATGGACAATGTGTTGGAGCTGGGGGTGATGTGGCAAAAGGAGACTAGATGATTCCTGTAGATTTCTACCCCGTAGAATATCTGTGATTCAAATATTATACAATTCCCTCCTTATTTATAAACCTATGATAGTTTTTTTTTAATGCTTATTTATTTTGAGAGAGAGAGAGAGAGAGAATGAGAGAGACAGCAAGAGTTGGGGAGGGGCAGAGAGAGATGGAACGAGAGAGAATCTCAAGCAGGCCCCAACACGGGGCTCAATCTTACAAACCATGAGATCATGAGATCATGACCTGAGCTGAAATCAGGAGCTGGACACTCATCTGACTGAGCCACTCAGGCACCCCAACCTATGATATTTCTATATCATTACTGAAAAAATATGAACTGTCATCCTGTGGTTAATAACAACTAAAAACTTGAATTTTACAATTTTTTGAGCGTATACTCAATAGTAATTACTTATTATTTTACCTCTTAAAGAAACATCACAATCTGATGGTTGTTTAAAATAAAGAAAATAGGTCATTTATCACAAATATCTTGCATAAATGCTTGAATTGTGTTGTAGTTAGTGCCAATATCTCAGTTTATCAGCAAATGCTGGGGCTTTAGCGTTAGAGAAAGATAGGCATAAAGAAAGAAAAAAATTAGAAGTCACTATTTTAAAAAGCTATAAATTGGTCTGACGTGATTTTCTGTTTAGAGTCACATAGACTTAGTCTGAATCCTGAATTTGTCATTTTCTAGCTGTATAATAGCACATTGTTTATCTCTTTGGAGCCTTGGTTTCTTTACTGATAATATGGGGAAATAAAAACAGGGAAATAGCATCTAAGCACAGGGCTATTGTGAGTATTTAATGAGATTAAGCACGTGAAGGATTTAGCACATTGCCTTGTAAATGCTTAATAATTGTTGGCTATTAATGATATTAATGATAGAATGATGTTAACATTATAGAATGTTACCCCCCATGCATAGCAGATGTACCCTATGATAGCTGCTATGACATACAATAGTAAGCTCTAGATCTCCTAGAAAATCTCCTAGAAAATCTCTGTTGGTAGATGTTCCATGGAATTCTATGAAAGGATGGGATAACAATCAATTTCTCATGCATCTCAGAAAAATAGCAAATAGAGATTCAACATATACAGATAATGATCACTATTTTGACATTGTCCTAGAGAGGGTGAATAAGAGGCAGCATCTGTGCTAGAAAATCTGGTCTTCTATATTCATTTGGTTATATAAGTAGCTATTGTTAGGTTATATCACTGTGTAGGGGTTCAGCTGGCATAACAAGATGCTGAAGTGTTTTAAATGTATGAGCCTGGTATTCCTGTGTGACTAAAGGCATTGTTTACTAATGACATTAAGTGTAGGGTAGCTCATTTAAAAAAATTGGTCTATTGTATAAAATGAGCCTGCTTTAAAATAAGACCATGTATTTTATTTAATCCGAAAATTAATGTTCCTGAAGAAAATACAAACCCATTTCAATGGTTACCATGCAATTCTAATAAAAATATCTGGCAAAAATGATCAGCAATTACTTACTGTTAAGCCTATTTTACTTGTACTGAATGGAGGGAGACTTTTTAAAATTTTAATTTAAGGAATATATAATAGTAGGAATCCAGAATCCTAATGTTCACAGAGAGTAATGGTTTATTAACTACAATTCATATACTCTGTGACTAGGTGTGAATTCTTTTGAGCTTTAACATAAAAAAGCAACAAGCAGTGCTAGTTTGCTTAAAAAGAAACTGACTTCTGTTATAACTGGTTGCTATAAAACATTTTTTTCAAGTTAGGTTAAAAAAAAGTAGGAATAATCTAGCAAATGGTTACAAAACGAAAAGCAAATCAATCAATACTTATATTGTTAATTTCCAGCCTCAACTCAGACATCAAGTTTTCTGATTATATATAATGTAAAAAGCATAGTCATAGAAGTAAAACAAAGAAGAGGGAGAAATCAATTATTTCTTCATATACCATGAGAATACCTTTTTAGGCTTGCAAAGCTTAACTACTAACGGACTCAGAAAGAGCATTCTTCATATAGTGGGTATAAAAATGGCCTAATTTGAAAGACAAAGTGTTGCCCATGCATACCCAGTAGGTTCTATTCAGCAAACTCTTGAGATTTCATGTTGACATAATGAAATATTGTACTATTCCTTGTAGGCTAAATTTTTCTTTACCTCCTTAAATCAATAGCCTAATAATATTTTGTCCAACTCTGACTGCATCTAAATTTGAAGTTGCTTTACTGAAAATTGCAGGTTTACTGCTCTCAAGTTACTCACCCTTTCTTTTTACCTCCCTTTCAGATCTTTCCTCCAAATCTTTTAGAACTAGTCTTTAGAATATATATAATACACATTAATAAGAATCACTTAAGCATAACTATTTTCTTTGGGTGCCAGGGAAGATGTCCATCTTTCTTAGTGTTGGCAATTGGTTTAATTTCTTCAGGCTCTTTAATAAAATAAACGTTGGTGTCCAATGTGATTATTCTCGTATTAGCTAGGTAATTTCTCTGGGGTAGGTGACAATTTAATTCAATAATAAGCTATTATGTGTGTAGGGGAAGGGCATTTTGGGCAGAATCTTGATTAGTTTTCACAAGATTCAATGTACTGTATATTTATAAACCAATATCTTAAGTTCTTGAATCTGTATTGCTAAAGGGTTCACAAATTTTAAATTCTCAGGTCCCCACCTAATGATACAGTGTTTTTTAGATTACATTTAAATATGAAAATTTTCAAATAGACACAAAAGTAGAAAGAAAAGTAAAATGAATCTCTGTGTACCAATCATCCAAATTCAACAGTTATCAAGACTACCATGATTGCTTCATAATTTTTACTTTGTAGGAGTGTTTTATATAAGCTTTTCTTGAAGAATAACAAACTACAGAAAAGTGCACGAACCATAAGAACATAACCCTATGAGCATACGTATCAAGAAGCAGAACAACAGCAGATCCCCAAAAGTCTTCTTATGCTCCCTTCTAGTCATTACTCCCAACTTCAAGGGAAACATATTATGATCTCTATCATTATTAATTAGTTTTGCCTATTTTTGGAATTTTGTATAAATAAAATCATGTAGTATGGACTCTTTTGTGTCTATCTTCATGTCCTCAATATTATGTTTATGAGATTCGTCCATGCTGTAGCAGCCTGCTGGAGTTTGCTCTTGTTGTATGGTATTCAGTTGTATGGATAGGCCATTATATACCCATTTTACTGTTGATCATTTGGATTGTTTCCAGTCTCTGGCTTTAAAAATATTGCTGCCATTAGCATTCTTTTACATGCCTTTTGGTGAACATATGTGAACATCTCCTTATGTATACATGTGCTGAATTATTTTTAGAATTTTAATGTTTATTTTTTAGAGAGAGAGACAGTGTGAGTTGGGGAGAGAGAGAGAGAGAGAGAGAGAGAGAGAGAGAGAGAAACACAGACTCTGAAGCAGGCTCTAGGCTCTGAGTTATCAGCACAGAGCCTGATGCAGGGCTCAAACTCACACACTGTGTTATCATGACCTGAGCCAAAGTCGGACCCTTAACCGGCTGAGCCACCCAGGTGCCCCCACGTACTGAATTATTTTAAAGTAAATTCCAGAAATTGTCATTTTACCTTTGTGTGTTTCAGCATACTTTGGCATGCATCTCGACAAAGTACGGACATTTTCTCACATAATAATCACTGTTGCTTGTTATCATTGGATGCCTTGTCTAATTAAAATGCATGGAAAAATACTGAAGTTGAAATATACCAAAGCTGATAGTAGTTTTCTTTAGTTCTGATGGACAGATCAAATAACCAACAAGCATTTATTAAACTCTTTTTTGCCAGATCATCTAACTCATCTGTTTGGCAGTTTTTTGGTTTTTTTTTTTTTTTTTTTTTTTTTGCTTTTTAAATGTTTATGTTTGAGAGAGAGCACAAGCAGAGGAGGGACAGGGAGAGGGGAACAGAGGATCCTGAAGTGGGGTCTGCACTGACAGCACAGAGCCTGACATGGGGCTTGAACTCATGAACTGCGAGACCATGACCTGAGCCAGAGTCAGACGCTCAATCGACAGAGCCACCCAGGCACCTCTGGCAGTATTCTCACTCATAAACTCAATTACTGATTGGAATTTAAGGGGAGAAAATAATTCCTTTTGATAAATTGCTAGCAATGGAACTGTTTATATTAGGTATCATAAACTAATAATTCAACTCACGAACAAAATGGGCTGTGGAGCATACTTTAATGAATACTGACTTAAGTGACTTTTTCCAAGTGTAAATGTTACTTCTACAGGATTTCTGACAAATGTTTAAAATAAATTATTGATAGTAATCAATATATTATATATACCATAATGATTATATATATTATAGAAAATATATGATATTGTGTATATTATATAAATATATTTAATAATAGATAATATATAGGGACACTTGGGTGGCTCAGTTGGTTAAGCATCTGACTTCGGCTCAGGTCATGATCTTGTGGTTCCTGAGTTAAGCCCTGCGTCAGGCTCTGCGTTGACAGCTCGGAGCCTACTTCAGATTCTGTGTCTCCCTCTCTCCCTGCCCCTCCCCCACTTGCACTCTCTTTCTCTCAAAAATAAACATTAAAAAAAATTTTTTTAAAGAATAGATAATATATATTGATTAAAATTATTTAACTTATAATTGAGATAGCTTTAATTAATTAGTACTTAAGACATTCAAAGAGATATCTTAACTAACATTTCCTACATCTGATTTCATTGTTTTATGAACATAATGTCAATGGAAAGAAATGATCTTTTTTGCTTGGGATATATGATAATGATTAAATAATTTAGAATACCTTTGCTGATATAATCTTGGTCCATGTTCTCAGGTTGAACCACTCCTATTTTATAGATTGATTTTTTTTGCTCGGATTTTCCTTATTACTTTATCACTCCAAACATTAAAACATGTTTTAGAACTTGCCTCAAATTCTGATTTTCTAATGCATTTGCTGTGTGATCCTGACCAAGCAATGACTTCTCTGAGGCCCAATTTTCTTGTCTAAATCATATTGTAGTAATTCCCACCTCTTTTTTTCATATTTATTTAAAAATAATTCAGGGAGCCTGGGTGGCTCAGTCGGTTGAGCGTCAGACTTCAGCTCAGGTCATGATCTCACAGTTCATGAGTTGGAGCCCCACGTCGGGCTCTGTGCTGACAGCTCAGAGTCTGCAGCCTGCTTTGGTTTCTGTGTCTCTGGCTCTCTCTGCCCCTCCCCCACTTGTGCTGTCTCTCTCTCTCTCAAAAATGAATAAATGTTAAAAAAATTTTTTTAAATAATTGTAATATTTATCATGAAGATTTTTCTAGAAACTCACACTAAATATAAAAATTCGTATATTAATATGCTATTTCAATAGTTTTAAGTTCTAAAATCAAAAGACTGGCATAAACACAGTAGAAGCTATTTAAGCTGTCTGCTTTTGTTTTGAATCTTGTTTTCTTTTGACTTTTGGTCACTTAAAACAGTAAAACAACATCAACAAGACAATAGCTATGATTTACTGAACCTTACTGCGTACCAAGTATTGTGTTTATTAGTTCATGTAAAATGTTTGTAATCTTTACAACAATGCTGTAAGGTAGCTTAATATCAATTATAATAATTTATGCCTGTTTTACAAATGAAGAGATTGACATTCAGAGAAGTTAAATAAGTTTTACATTGTCACATAGCTGGTAAGTAGTAGAGACAAAATTCCAACTCATTTTTCTTCTCATTAGCTAGGTCAAGATTTCCTTTATACAATGTAAACTCACTTTATTCTGCTATTGCGTCTGTACAAATAGACTTGTGAGAACTATGATGTAGTTATGTTAGTTTTCAGTAAATTTTTAAAGAAATGTCAGTAAATAATGCTATTTTACCAACCTCATGGGGTGTCAGGTTGTAAAAAATTAAATATTAATGTTCTTTTTATGTCTATAAACAGAGCCATAAACAATTTAATAAATTTTCGTATTATATGTGAAATTAGCATATTTTAGGAACTCATTTTTACAAGTTGATAACTTTTAAATACAGGGTACAAAATTTTTTAAATAATTAATTAAATCTTATCTAAAATTTACCCATCTATTGTGATGTGTTAAGGTGTTAACTGCATGCACAGAAGGCACTAAGCACCCTTGATTAACTGCCAGGCCACATTTTTTCGTGGAACTAACAATGTATAGAATCTGAGCATTCATTTTTAAGAAAAGTGTCATTAAAAGTTCTGTTGCGAAATGTTTGCCTCTGCAATGAGGAGCTGTGTAATGTGGCTGTTCGGAAATCACATTCCTAATGATTTATCTACCTCCTCGTCAGTTTAATATCAAATTATATTTCATCCTTCCTACCTTCTTAGAAGCCTTGAGTATAAAGAGTAAAGAATTTCTGATGGAACAATTCATAATGCCTGAAAACATTTGCCTTGTATAGTTATAGCTCTAATCTTACTTCTGATTAAAGATTGAGGTTATTAGTAAATTGAAGGTCCCTTATTTCCCATGTGTTAAATGAAGTATTAGTGCTCTAAACCAAGTAAGGGATTACTTTGGGGGAAATCAGGTATATTTTCTAGTCCTGCTTGTGTGCTTTCTTATGGAAAATGTTTTTAAAGGTCCCAGGGGATTAGAGTGTGTGGGGGACGTGTGTGTGTGTGTGTGTGTGTGTGTGTGTGTGTGAGACACTATTTCTGTTTGTAGGGAGGTAAGGAGTAGGACAGAGAGGAGAAAACGTGTTTAGGGAAAGTAGGGAGAGGAAAAGAGAACACATCAAAGAGAGAAACTTAAAAAAATTGTTTTTTGGGGCACCTGGGTGGCTCAGTTGGTAAAGGCGGCCAACTTCAGCTTAGGTCATAATCTCGCGGTCCATGAGTTCGAGCCCCGCGTCGGGCTCTGTGCTGACAGCTCAGAGCCTGGAGCCTGTTTCAGATTCTGTGTCTCCCTCTCTCTGACCCTCCCCCATTCATGCTCTGTCTCTCTCTGTCTCAAAAATAAATAAACGTTAAAAAAATTTTTTTTAATTGTTTCTTAATGTTTATTTATTTCCGAGAGAGAGAGAGAGAGAGAGAGAGAGAGAGAGAGAGAGAAACAGAGCACGCGCGGGGGAGGGGCAAAGAGCGATCAGGAGACAGAATCTAAAGCAGGCTTCAGGCTCCAAGCTGTCAGCCCACAGCCCAGTGTGGGGCTCCACCCCAAGAACCGTGAAATCATGACCTGAGCGGAAGTTGGAGGCTCAACCAACTGAGCCACCCAGGAGGGAGAAACTTTCAAACTGAGATTGCTAAGTATACAGGGGTATTACTTCTGAGATAATACTTTCCCACTGTTAGAAAAGAGATGCTGGAAGCTGTTGGCCAATATGTAGTGTAGGGGATTTGGATATTTGGATCTAATATCAGGTCCACTGGTAAATCAAAGATTCTAGAAATCCATAATTCTAAATGATATGAAACTGGTTAGAGGTCCTTGGATGGCAGTTATGAATTAGATCAAGTTCAAAGGGGGAGAGGTTTTTATTCTCCTTGCATGGCTACAAGAACAGTTTCAAACACATGATAATAATAGTGCTTTGTCTTACAAGATGAAAGTTTGACTCCACTTTTTGTTCTCTATTACCAACAGTAATTCAATTAAAATTTTATTTCAAGCTCATCTTCTGTCAGAAGCTTTGTCTTTGGTATGCTTGAATTCTAATATATCCTATGTAAGTCATTCAAACTAGTGAGCATCTCATTTGGCAAAAAGAATACAGTTGTTTTTTTCATAAACAGCAGTTTGGAAAACTGGGTAGAGAACAAACTGTTCACTTAGCATTGCAGTTACTTTGTTCTTTTTCTCTGTGATATGCTCTAATTTTATTACCACAAACAAATGAAAGGCGTAGGGATGGGAAGTAGGGTACAGGCCATATTCTGAACTGGCTTTCAATTGTGACTTGTTCTGATTCCATTTGTACATTCAAAAATGGCTATTTTGAAATTAAATTTGCTTGGCATATCTAGGCTATCATTTGCTTTTGTTTTGTGGAGCTATCTTCATTCTGTGGGATGATAGGATTCAGGTCTAGCTGGTCACTCTATCATTTCAGTGGGTGAAGCTTATTCTCACTGAGATTGTATTATGTTTAGGAATTCACTTTCTCTTTTAGCTGTGGATGAACATCGTTATTAACTCTAATTCTTCCTCAAGTGTTATCTTTCTGCAATTTGCATCAGTATCACTTGGGACAATTGTTAGATTCTAGCACAAATTTACAGAATCAAAAACATAGGGATCTGAATTTTAAACACATTTCCAAACAAACAGGTAATTCTTATTTAGCCTAATATTTAAAAGTCATGATCATCTGAGTTAGTCTGTGTTGCCTCTCCCCTTTCACTAGCTTTCCAAAGAAAAGTCTAATATTCTTACACCAGTCTTGCTCTCTCCTCTCAGTCCTGGGTCTTTCTTGAACCGAGGCAAATCCCCCGGTTGATCCATGAATTTTTCCCCTCGTAACCAGATGTAGAAACCAAACATGTCAAAAGAATACTGTGGTGGCTAAAATTTTACGTGCTGATTTGGCTAGGCTATGGTGCCTGGCTGTTTGGTTAAATATTAGTCTAATGTTGCAGTGAAGGTATTTTGTAGATGTACTTAACATCTACAGTTGTTGACATTAAGTAAAGGAGATGGCCCTTGATAATGTGAGTGGACTTCCTCCAGTCAGCTGGCTTAAGACCAGAACCTGACATTTCCCAGGCAAGAAGGAATTCTGTCTCAAGATTATGATATAGAAATCCTGCCTGAGCTTCCAGCCTGCTGGTCTGCCCTACAGATTTCCAATCTCAGACTAGCCAGCTCCCAGAAATGTGTAAGGCAATCCCTTAAAATTTCTTTGTATGTATGTATATGTGTGTACAATATAAAAATCAGTAAATAATCTATATCAATATCTATGTATCTATCTATCTAATCTATCATGGTCTTGTATTGGTTCTGTTTCTTTAAGAACCCAGACAGGTACAGGTACCTCCACATGCCATGTGACTCTCATGTTCAGGGGCTAATGTTCTCAGATATCCTTTGTAATGCCCCCACTATGTGTCTGTGTAGTCAATAGCACTAACTTCTGTCTTCAATCTTATATTACTGGTTGCTTCCCCACAGCTGGTCTCTAGGATAAGGCTTTATACTGAACAATGAATTCATACTTTTCTACCATTCAGCTCATCTCATTCCTAATTAATGTTTGTTTCCTATATTTTCTGATTCTGACTCCATTTAACAGACTAATACCGAAGCTATACATGTAGGATACGACATTATTTACATGGCTTTATCTTATTGATTGATTGAGAGAGGGAAAGAAAGTGTGCAAGCAGGAGCAAGTGAGGGGGGGGCAGAGGGAGAGTGAGAGAGAGAATCCCAAGCAGACTCCACTCCCAGTACAAAGCCTGATGCGGTGTCAATTTCACAAACAACTGATTGTGAGATCATGACCTGAGCCAAAACCAAGAGTCAGATGCTTAATTGACTGAGCCACCCAGGAGCTCTCTATGGCTCTGTCTTTGCAACCAGAGCAGTTCCCCTAGGACCCAACTCATATAAGGGCACAGGTATCATTTTGGATCCTCTCTGTACCTCTGCTTTTTCCTCTTGTCTTTTCCTAGTTTTCCAAGCAGATCATTATGCTTTGATTCTACAGATTGGTTTGGCAACAAAAATATCCTTGCTCTCTGCCAAATTTTTGGGTCAAGCTTGAAAAGTATAAGTGTAAAGAGAGAAATTATTTTTCCATCTTAGCAATTAGCCTCAGAATTCCTCTCATGGTGAGGAACTTTTTGGGTAAAAAGCTCATATGCAATAAATTGTATTTTGTCACAAGAGTGTGGCAGTTGCCAAGGTCATATATTATAGTTGGAGGTAATATACTATAGCGGTTTAAAGAAGTTCTAGAATCAGATTGTATTGGTTCAAATCCCAGCCTACTACTTATTAGCTGTGTGAACTTGGAAAAATTACTAGACCTTTTGGTTTCTCATCTGTAAAAAGGCTGATAACATTAATAGTTCCTAGGATTTTTCTGAGGAATAAATGGAGTGATACCTGTAAAACACATAGCACAGTGCCTGAAATATGTGAAATACTCAATAGATGGTAGCTGTTATTATTTTCATTGTCAGAAGACGGAAAGGTCCTCCACATGGGACACAGGGAAAGAGAAAGGAGGACAGGGGTTCAAGACAATCCTGAAAAACCTGGGACTTAACAACACTAAGATGGCAGAATGATTAAAACTAGTTCAGATTTAATATTTCACAGGAAATTGTTTGAATTGCTGAGATACAAGCCTTTTCCTTTCCTCCTCTTCCAAGTCAGTAAAATCTACTAAAG
This sequence comes from Prionailurus viverrinus, assembly GCF_022837055.1. Lineage (NCBI taxonomy): Eukaryota > Metazoa > Chordata > Mammalia > Carnivora > Felidae > Prionailurus > Prionailurus viverrinus. The sequence continues at coordinate 40,274,854 of NC_062573.1, read as the reverse complement.
TCATTAATCCTCCACGCTATTAGTAGCGTGTGTGTTTAACACTGGTGAGGGTGTAGAGTTTCACGTCCAGATTAAACTATGCATTATAGAGATAATACACACGGTGGCAAGAAACACGGTGGCCGAAGAGTCTGAGAACCTGAGCCCGTCACTAATTTGCTGGAATTTTTGTAAGAGTTTTATATTTTGTAACAGATCAAGACAAGCTTGCTCAGGTAAAAAGCACGGGAAATCCCCAGCTGATATCTGGGTTGAATGAGTAATTTGTTTCTTTTCATATTTTTTCGGAAAATGGAACATGCCTTTGAGAGTACTCTCTATCGCTCATTCTCTGAAGGGTGTCAATACGCATGCCAAGACTAACACGGTCACGTTAGTTACTACTACGATGGTCACTCAAAGGTAATTTCAATCTTTACTTGCACCTGTAGAACAAAAAAGGGGCTCAAAGTTGTGTTCCCAAGCCCTGCTCTCTAAAATACACGTTACTGGCTCTGGCAAGATGGCGGCGCCCGAGAAGTTACCGTTTCCGGAGAAACCAAGCCACAAAAAGTACAGGGCCGCCCTGAAGAAGGAGAAACGAAAGAAACGGCGGCAGGAACTCGCTCGACGGAGAGACTCGGGACTCTCCCAGAAGGAGGAGGAGGCTGCTTTTATTGAAGAACAACACCCAGAAGAAGAGATGCTGTCGGAGACCGAGAGGCAAAAATTACACGAGGCGTGGCTGCTTCGGGAGCAGAAGGCACAAGAAGAATTCCGAATCAAGAAGGAAAAGGAAGAGGCAGCTAGAAAACGGCAGGAAGAACAGGAGAGAAAGTTGAAGGAAGAGTGGGAAGAGCAGCAAAGAAAGGACAGAGGAGAGGAGGAGAAGCAGAAGCTCCAGGAGAAGAGAGAAAGGGAGGAAGCTGCGCAGAAGACGCTGGAGCAGGCTGAAAGCGAGTTGGGAAATGGTGCCACATGGCAGAACCCAGAACCACCCACGGCCTTAAGGGTAATGGAAAAAGATCGAGCTAACTGTCCGTTCTACGGTAAAACAGGAGCGTGCAGATTTGGAGACAGGTGTTTGCGTAAACACAATTTCCCGGCGTCGAGTCCCACGCTTCTGATTAAAAGCATGTTTACGACATTTGGAATGGAGCAGTGCAGACGGGATGACTATGACTCCGATGCGAGCCTCGAGTACAGTGAAGAGGAAACCTACCAGCAATTCCTGGACTTCTATGATGACGTGCTGCCCGAGTTCAGGAGCGTGGGGAAAGTGATCCAGTTCAAGGTCAGCTGCAACTTCGAACCTCACCTGAGGGGCAACGTGTACGTTCAGTATCAATCGGAAGAAGAATGCCAAGCCGCCCTTTCTCTGTTTAACGGACGATGGTACGCAGGACGGCAGCTTCGGTGCGAATTCTGCCCCGTGACCCGATGGAAAATGGCAATTTGTGGCTTATTTGAAATACAACAATGTCCAAGAGGAAAACACTGCAACTTTCTTCATGTGTTCCGAAATCCCAACAATGAGTTTTGGGAAGCTAATAGAGACATCTTCCTGTCTCCAGATCGGACTGGCTCCTCCTTTGGCAATGGCTCGGACAGGAGAGAGAGGACGGGCCACCAGGACGAATACTACTGGAGGCCCGGGAGGCGGAGAAGCCCTAGTCCATCGCATTCCTACGAGAGAAGCAGGGAAGCTGAGAGGAAAAGGAAAAGTAGTCACCGGGGGAAGAAGTCTCACAAACACACGTCAAAGAGTCGCGAGAGGCACAGTTCACGCAGTAGAGGAAGAAAAAGGGACCGCAGCCGGATCCGCGGCAGCCGCAGCCACAGTTCCTTCGGGTCCAGGAGTCCCGGCGGGAAGAGGTCAGGCAGCAGAGACAGAAGTACTCAGAGTCCCAAATCCAATTTTGTTCTTTAAAAAAAAAAAAAAAGAAATACACCTTACACGTCGTGTAATTTCTCTGAGGGATCTTACTTCTTTATTAAAGAAATAAATGTAGCCTTTGTAGCTAAGGACTCACCTTCTTCCCTCTCCCACTCTCATTCTTGTATTTTTGCATTACAAAAGAACAGGTCCAGAGAAGAAGGGGCTCTCATCAGAAAGAAGGAAGGAAGAGAATCTAAAAGGGGCAATGAATGACAAATTTGTCTTTAGTAGTGATAGGGAGAAAGAGAGGAAAACAGAAAACGAACATTAAAAGCTTTTTTTCCCCTTGCTATATCCAGAAAATCTAAAAGAAAAAGAAGACTGTGAATCCAATCATTTATGTCTCTTTTCTTGAGAGGGACTGATCATCATCCATTAACACATGTTAATGTTTAATTAATTTTTGATAATGCAAGTTAATACTGAATGTGTAATGTGAGCTATATTTTACATTTTTTACACATTTACATAATGACAAACTAGAGTTGCTGACATGCTGAGAAGGACAGCACAAGAAAAGGCAATTATAGGCTGATAGTCCTAATAAACATATCATATATGAGATTATGCTAGCTCATAAAATGATTTAGGGAATATAACTTCTATGCATATATTCTTTGGAAGACTTGTATATGACTGGAACATTTACTCCTTGAATGTTTGCAATTATTCATTAGTGTGGTATCATTTGGGCTTGGAGTTTTCAAATGTGGCAAGATTTTTTATTTGGATTACATTTCTCCAGTAGTAGTTGACTATCTAGATGATTCTATTTCTGCCTAAATCAGTTTTATAAGTTACATGTTTCTAGAAATTTTCCGTTTTTGTCTAAATATTCAAATGTTTTGGTATGAAGTTGTTCCTGATATACTTGTATATTTTTGATGTTTGCAGTATCTCTGATAATTTCCTCAATTATATATTTTAACGCTAGCAATTTGTACTAGCTTATTGTCTCTATATAATTCTTGAATAGAACAGAATTCTCTTTCTTTCATATCACTTTCTGCAAAATGTCTACTGCTTTTTACCACGAGAATAGCATGGTGGATTCAATAAAGATGAACACAAATTCATAGAAATCCCTCAAGTGTGTGGTCTAGTTCTCTTTGCTTTGAATCTGGGATGGTCAATGACTACATTAACAAAGGGTGTAAGATATGAGAGAGGGGACCCTTTGACTATTTCTGGGCCTTGCTTTTTTTTTTTTAAAGAGGAATTATAGTTTCCACTCTCCCCTCTCAGAACCCTGAACCCTTGTGGAAAGCATCCTACTTCTCAGTGGAAGACATCACCTGGAGAGGCCCTGGGGTTCCAGGAGATACAGAAGGTTCCTGCTGAGCCTAGCCTTTCAGCCATCCTGGTCCAGGTATTAGGGAAGTGAGTGAGGCCATCTAAAACTTACTAAACCAGACTAGAAGCTTGCTGAATGTCCCAGAGTAACTCTGCTGATGCCATGCAGAAAAGAAAAAGTTGACAACCCAATCCTGCCTGAATTTTTGACCCACTAAATTGTGAGATATAAATAAAATGGTTACTGTTTACACACTAAGTTTTGGGGGTAGTTTGGCTCACAGGAATAGATAACCAAACAACAAAGGTCATAAATCTGTTGTCATTTTTATTCTGCATGCCAATATATGCTACATCTTTGAGAGAAATTTTATGGACTGTTCTAGGTCTGTAGTGACATTCTGGTTTGAATAAAAGCAGTAAAACTGCATCGACCTTCATGGTAAAATAATTGAGAAATATAAATTTACTAGTTAGGGAGGAAATACATTGATAAAATAATTGCCCTAAATAAAATCATGCAGGTAGAAAAAAAAAACAAAAGCAAATGAGATGTGTTTATGGAGTAACACACCAGTTTTCTGGAATAGAAAAGTTTTGAAATGAAGTTCCAGGAGAGAAAAATAAAATTCTAGGTGAAGACCATGCAATTAAGGCAGCATTTTTAAAGTGTGTTACATAGTTTTGGGATACGTTTTGGGATAGTTTTGGAAAAAAAAAAAAGAAAAGAGAGTTCCATAATGAAATATGTCTGAAAAAAAAACACACACTAAAATGTCACTTAATAAATATTTATTAAGCCAATGAAACCCGTGTTAAAGTTTAATAGTTTTATGCTTTTGAGGACTTGGACTATCCTTTAATATGCTTACACAGTTATGAATATCTAAGAGGCATAGTTGGTGAAATACTAGGCAGGGTTCCTAGGTATTTGACCACATAACAACCTCTTGATTGTTCATCAGGGAACTACTTGTGTTCCACAGAACACACTTTGGGAAATATTGCTTTAAATCTGTTGTATTCTGATATAAACTACAAAAATTATTAAATTCTGGTTCTGGTAATAGCCAAGGATCTGGTATTGGAATAATCCTGCAGGTAACAATTGTAAACTGTGAATTAAGTTAAAAAAAAAACAAAACGGCACAAGGTTTAACTAAAAGCAGGAAAACGTATTAAAAGAAACTTGATCCTTGAAAGAAGAGAACTGCCCTGAATGAGATCCACATTTACATAGAGTTTTCCAGGAGGACCCTTCCTAGTCCATCAGTGTTCCGCAGCTTGAGTAAAGAGATACAGAAGTATTGGCTTGTGGTGTCAAAGTGTGGAGTTCGGGGTCCTCCGAGTAGCTCAAAATTGAAAGGGGTTAATCTCATAAAAAAAGTACTCCACGGTATAGAGTCTAAATCTATATATATGTCTAAATCTATATATAATCTCTCCTCAAATCTTTGGTTAATCCCTGAACTGGGCATTCATGAGGAAAACTCTAGGCATCTGGTGGATATCAAGTCAGAAAAGCTAAATAGGGGAGCAAAGATTTCGGCTGGTGCTTACCATAAGGAAGACAGTTTGGAATTTGAGCCCCACCAAGTTAACTTTTACACTAGAATAAAATCAAATATATTCTCAAATGAAGATAACAAAATTCAGTGTCCACAATGTTTTATCCAAAGTGTCTAGTGTACAAATTTTCTAGCCATGCAAAAAACAGGTTAAGATGACCTATAGTCTAGGAAAAAAACACAAAAAAGAAACCGATCTTAAGATAGCACAAATGCTTAGGTAAAAGTCTAATCTGTTGATTAGACATTATTATTGTGTCAGTGTTAATTTACTGATATTGATAATTGTACTGTGACATAAAAATAATTATTTAAAGGTAAGTAAGTGTCATTTATACAACTTACACATTTCAGAAAATAATTCTATCCATATAGACAGAGAGAGAAAGAAAAAAGAATGAACCAAAAGTGATTAAATGCTAACATTTAGGGAATCTGGTAAAGGGTATTGGAGAATTCTTTGTATTATTATTATGCCTTTTCTGTTACTCTTAAATTATGTCATTCATCAAAAATTATAAAAATATGATATGGTATTAGAGACAGATATAGTAAGGGACATGATTAACTTTGATGAGTGTGTATCATGAAAAAAAAAATAAAGAGAATATTGAATATCAGTAAGGGTGCCATGAGAGGGCCAACCTTACACATTGCTAGAGGCAGTAGAAGTTGGGAAAAGCCCCTGCAAAACATTTGGTGATGTAGATTAAAAGCCATTGACAATGGATGTCCTATTTTATTCAGTAATTCCATTCTGGAAATCTGTCCTAAGAAAATAATATAAAATGTGGGAACAGCTATTTGTATAAAATATGTCAAATCCAGAATTATTTACAAGGCTAAAAATATAAGGAATTTAAATATCTTTTAATAATTAGGTGGTCGTGTATATTACGGTAAAGCCTTATGGTTGGATATTATACAATAATAAATATAGTGTTGAGATGGTAGCTGACATACTCTGACATATAGTTACTATGTATCATGAGCTCTACTAGATTTTATCGATGCCTTATCTCATGTAATTCTCACAATGTCATTCAAATTGACATTCATGAATAGTTTATATGACTATAAGAAATATTGTATACTGTTAAATGCACAATTCAGGATACACAGTTTTATACAGTCAAATTAGAAACAAAAAAATTCTATGGAATAAAGACAGTAAGGAAAATTACCAAAGGGTAATAAGAACTGTCTTTAGATGTTGGGATAATGGATGTATTTTATTCATTTTGTTTTGCTCTGTTTTACAGATGTTAATAGTTATGTGTTAATTTTATAATGAACTATAAGACAAAATAAAACAAAAAGTTGTAGTAAAAATTATTTTAGTAGAAGTCTATACATAGCTTTCATTTAAAATACCATAAAGTTGAAAATATTGTTGAAAGTATCAAGAGGTTAATTAAGAAATGTGTACGTGGTATTCATTTTTAATCCAAATTGATTTCTCAAGATGAGTTATTAGATATTTCTATGACAGCGCCAACATGCATTATAAGATTTGTCAGAGAATATTTAATGCCTATGGTAAGCTTAAAGTTAAATAGTAGTTTTTCTTTGATTGTATTGTCACTGCATTATAGACTATATGAGCATATAATTCAAAAAACTTGTTTCTGATAAAACACAAGTAAATGTGAGCCATGGTATAATATAAATGCAGTATAAAAATTGTGTCTCAGGAATTTCAAAGAAGAATACACTAGTTATTGGACTTATAAGTTAGTAGTTTACATTTCAAAGAAATACTAATAAAAAATCTACATTGGGCATAAATACATTAAATACATTGGATGAGAATTAGAGTTTTTCAGTGGGATAACTATTGTCATATTGACTGTGACAATAATGAAAATGTTCAGTGGATTATCTTCCAATTTAAAATAAAGATTTAGGACATCATAATATCATATTATAGTGATGGAAATATTATTTCCCAAAAATACTTACATTAAAGTTATGTCCACAAATATGACGTATCTTCCAGTTCTTTATAGCCAAAAATTATGGCTAGATTCATAAATGGTTTCTAAAATAATCTAAATATTGTATGGAGATGTTAGGCATTTTGTATCTTTTGCACAAATTCTATGGGCATTTAGGCTAACTTTTATTGTGTTAGTTAAAACTAAAAGCAAAACATGTAGAAAACATATCACCAACTGATATCAACAAATGCAAAATTTGTAATGGATGTTCATGAGATTGTACTGGATGTATTTTAATGATCTAATTTTAAGAAGCATGCACATCTACTTCAAGTCATTGTCTTCAAATAAAATTTTAATGTAACTGATCTTGATTGTAAGGAATCTATGAAACTGAACAAAAATTCATGTCTGGTGACAAGCAAATGAGTATTCAATATCTCAAAACTAAAGTAATTTGTTTCAGAAAGGAGAGAGAGAATATAATCTACACTGAAGTTGTAGGAGGCTGTAAGGAAATACACACAAAAGAGGAGCGATATGGGCATAATTTGAAAAGACTGAAAATATTATATGTAATATTTATTTGATCAGTATTGGCCTTACAAAGTGTTAAAAAATGTCATGGGTTTATGACAATATTTGCATCACTTACAATTTATTTTTTTTATTTTTGTTTTATTCTGAGAGTTACATAAAAGAAGTGTTTTCCTTTGAAGGTGTTAGCATTCAAACTTATCTCTAAAAACAGGCCCTCATGGACTTCATGTTTTAGAAAAAAAAAAGTGATATTTTCCTATAATTATATATGAGTAACATATTTAAAACAAGGGGCAAAACATTTGCTGTGTTTTCTTCTTCCTAACAATTCAGAACCTGAGGTTCATGTGGGAAATCCTAGAATATTAGAACAGTAAAGTGATCTTAGAAATTATCCATTCTAACCCTCTTCATTCTACGGATGAAAAATTGAGATCCCAAAATGTTACAACTGTACAGTTAACCCCTTTGACTACCAAAGGATGTCCTCGGGAACAGTCAAGTCTTTGGCAAAGACACATCAGTAACATCCCGTCTGTCTCCCATTCTGCCCTAGAAATGGGGAGAATAGGGGGTAGAATATAATACACATACTTCCTGGTTTTCATTAGACACTTTTATTTACATTTACCGTCTGGGTATAATATTTCCTAGCTCCCTCTTTTACACTCAGAATTGTCCATCTAACTTTAGATACCCTAGGATAATGGGTGTTTAATTTGATTAATTTGCTGATGGGATACAGTGGGGTGGACATTCCTCTTTGCTTATATTCTTGCAAATCTAAGAGGTTTTGGAAAGAGCAGGAACAAATGGTTTTGCCAGAATTGCATAAAGTGAGAAGCCCAATGTTTTGACATATTAATTTTGCTTCAGCTGGACAATTGTATATTGTATACTCGACAGACTTGGATTAATCTTACTGTAAGGCAACATTTATTTACCTCATTCCTCTTCAAGAACACTAATAGTTGGACATTCACTTATGATAAGACTGTTAATATATGTTAATTTTCTGTGTCTGTCTTCTAAGTTCCCATATAAACTCTAAACAGAAGATCCGGTGAGGATTTAAGGAAAAAGGAAGTGAAAATCATTCAAGAAATGGCCTTCTATTAGGAAACAATAATTATGTTTAAATTATTATGATTTAGAGGTGAAGGCATAGGTCAATGAGCCCATGAAAATTATGTGCAAATATATTTGGGTGTTCTTAATTCTTGCACCTATAATTTGCAAAAAAAAGTGTTCTTTTAATAATTGTTATGTTGTCCTAATTTCCATAAGAGCTAACCAAAATTTTGATTTTGTAAGGAGAAGCTTACTATTATAAATAAGCTTCTATTCTTGGAATTTTGTTAATACGGTCATGGAATGAATTCCATTTTATATAGTTATGTCAAATATTTGTGTTTTAAAGATGATCTCAAATATAGTTTTCAGTGTTAAATTGATGTTTCATGGTGATCATAGCGATGAATCATAGTTTCTGAGTAGACTTAACTTTATACTTTCATTTTGGCAAACAAGTGGTTTTAAGTTCACAATTATGTGAACAGATGACTCTCATTCTAATGAAGCGCAAAGAGAATATTGAAGAAAAACTCTAATTTACATATGTTCATATTTTATACATATTGAATATATAGCAAAAACCCATCAAGGCTGGATGAAAAACAAAAAATTCTTCTGGCTTACGCATTGCACAAATGCACATGCATCTATCAACAGCTCTTGCCCCCTTTTCCTGCCCAATCTACTCTTACTGAAAGGGTTGTGTTAAAGTGGCTACTGTTTCCTAAATGAGATAGTTATATTATAGGAGAATGAAATTGGTTGTTGTTCATTTCTCTATTAAGAATAAGGACTTGAGGCCATAATCGAAGTGAATTAATGCTGTTATTACTGTGGAGCTTGTATTATGTCTTATTATTGTATCTGAGTGAAGGGAGTGGGGGGAGGTGGGAAGCAATGCCTTTCACAAAATCATAAAAGTATAACATTACAATATATAACAAAGGAATAGGCTGAAGGGCAAAACAAAAATGAAGAAGATTCATCCACTTACACTATTTACTAAAGCTGACAATTTGTAAGGGTATTGGCATCAGTATGTGCAATTACTTATCTATTTCCACTGAACAGTGAAACTGTTCTCCCCCTAGGAAGGCTTAGAGCAAAGTGTTTCGAGGAAGGGGGTGGGGAAAAAAGACAAAGGAGCTTATCCTGAATCTATTAGCTATAATGAACAGGTACTAAGAAGCAGACACTGCCCGGAACATAAATTACAATCTAAATGAGATATTCGTATTTACATAAGCAGTTCCTCAGGCACTCTTAGCTAAGTTCATGGGAAGAAAGTCTTCCAAATGCCATTCATACCACCAGGGATAATTGCAGGACTAGAAGTATCCATGCCATTGCTGGGGAACCACGGAACGGGGTTTTAATTTTCAGTTTGACTTACATGCTGTTGTCATATCATAGAGACTACAGTTGCAGTTTTACAGCATGGTTTTTCTTGGCTTATTTTAGAATCACAGAAAGAGTAAGCTTGCAAATCTTTTAATAAGGCAATTACATTCAGACAAAGATTAGATCTCAGTGGCACAATAGATTTTTGCTATATTATTCAGTATCTTTTTGATATTCCACTGTCACTAGACAAAGCTGTGAATAGTAATGTGACAAGTCTATTCAGAAGACAACAATGAGGGTTTCCTTAATTGTGTTCACTTGTATGCCATACAAACCCTCACTTAATTTTTTTTCCTGTTTTGAAAAAGCAGAAAGAAAATATCATTTAGAGTCACAAAAACCACTGTTGAATCTATCTTTGAAATCTACATTTTATATTTGTAAAATGAAAATGTTGAGATATTCAATCATTTAATTTTTTATTTGGTAAAAATATCTTATGATTCAAAATGTCAGTCTTAATATAGGAATGAATTATTTGACATGAAAAAGAACAAAAATCCATAAGAATCTAAAGAATTGTTTAAAATATGTACTTTGGATGATGGGATAGGGATTTGGGAGATCCCCCTGTGGGTTTCTAATGGTTGCTAATAAGAAGAAACCTAAGGCAGATATTTGTTTTATGTATTTTCTTCAAGACTTAACCTTCCTCCCATACTTAAAATTATTTTAAGAACTTATGATGGAAATGTAAGACAGATAGTCCTTTTTGGACTAGTAAATTTTACATTAATGTATTAGTTTATTTGAGAGAAGATCTTGTTCAAATGATCTAGTATTTTGTTAATTTTATAAATTAATGTTTATAAGTCAATTTTTTTTTTTTGAGAAAGAGAGAAAGAGAGGGATCAGGGGAGGGGGAGAGGAAGAGGGAGTGAGAGAATCCCAAGCAGGCTCCGTACCCAGGGTGGAGCCTGATGGCATGACCATGAAATCATGACGCGAGCCAAAACCAAGAGTCTGACACTCAACCGACTGAGCCACCCAGGTGCCCCTATAAGTTAACTTTTAAAAGATAGTGGCACTTATCTTCATTGTCCCAGATTGAGATTGTGTAGCTAAAACATCACTGAATTTGTGGAACATTGTTTGAAACTAATGACTTTGTAGAAACAATTATCCTTAAAGTTTAATTTGAGCAGGACAAATGGAAACTGTGAGTGATGAGTTCTAATCTGAATTCTGTAACTAGTGTTTTTACATCTTGGTTTCACTTAATCTTTTTTTTTTAAGATTAATTTATTTATTTTGAGAGAGTATGAGCAGGGGAGGGGCAGAGAGAGAGGGAGACAGAGGATCTGAAGCAGGTTCTGTGTTGACAGCAAGAGCCCAATGCTGGGCTTGAACTCATAACTGTGAGATCATGACCTGAGCTAAAGTTGGAAGCTTAACTGACTCACCCACCCAGGCACCCCTCACTTAATCTTTTGGTACCTGTTTCCTTAGTAGTAAAATAAGGAAATGCTTCATGTGAGGATAGGTGTTGTATGAAAGCAATGAATCATGGGAATCTACTGCTGATGCCAAGAGCGCACTGTTGACAATAAATTATATTAAAAAAAAAAAGAATGGAAAATTGATGAGAAAATTTCTGTAACTGTAAAAGCACTACATGAAGGCTGTACAATATCAGAAAAGCTATAGAAGATGTAGGAAGTGGGGGTTGCCTGGCTGGCTCAGTCAGAAGAACAAGTGACTCTTGATCTCAGGGTCATGAGTTCAAGTCCCAGGTTAGGTGTAGAGATTACTAAAAAATAATTAAATAAACTTTAAAAACAAGATCCAGGAAGTTTCCATAGTCATAGATTTGAGAGCTTTGCATGCTGAATCATGGAAGGAAGTGGTTAAGATTGTACACCAACTGTTACCCTGGAAGAGGTTTACAGGTAAAAAATAGACAAATGATTCTAAAAGGAAATGTTATAATATCTTAGAAAATAATTGCTAAATGATATGATGAAATAGAACCTTATTAATTTATCAAAATATTCTGAGCAATGTTTACCATTTTCATATACTAAAAAAAGCACCCATACTGGGTGGCTTGGTCGGTTAAATATCTGATTCTTGGTTTTCACTCAGGTCATGATCTCTCAGATCATGGTCTCACATCCCTGACAGTGTGGAGCCTGCTTGGAATTCTCTTTCTCTCCCCCTCTGTGCCCCTCCTATGCTTGTGTTCTTTCTCTCTGAAAACAAAAACAAAAACCATTTGATATTATTGTTGGGAGTGATTGGTAGAGCTTCCCACCTAATGAAGAGCACTGCAAGACATCTTGGTCTTTTTGCATACAAATTAAAGAGAATACTTAGAGTTAGTGTAATAAGTAGGAACCAAATAAACTTTTTGTAGTTAATCGAGATGTTTTCACAGGCGCTAGCTATAAAGATTAGACAAACTGGGAGCCATTATACTTTGATATTGCTACATAAACCTTGACTTCCCTGTGCTTACCAACAACTTATTATTGAAACAAAATTGGCCAACTGAGATCAGGCCATAATACTCTATTTGCATCTCATACTTCCAAGAACTATAAAGAAAATAGTACAGTACTTCATGATTATTAATATATTGAGCAAATTAATATTCAGTCCTGTTACAAGGTCCAAAACATTACTGTTAGATTCTTTTAAAGTTACTTTTTTCCTGCAGTAAAGCAATTTAAGTCATCAAAACTAGTCCCTCACAAGGCGTAAGTTTATGTTGCTGCTATTCTTTAACGCAGATTTGTCATAGACATTAAAATCCCACACAAAATGTTGGATATTTACTGTAGAAAATCTGAAATGTAATTTTTCAGCATTACATTCTACCTCTACAGATTCTAATGAATGAATAAATTCTTTATTGACTTTGGCTCAAATGGCAAGGCTATGTGACCCAGGGAATAACCAAATGTTGGCAGAACAAAAGTGAAAAATCAATAGCAATTGATTATTTAAACTCAGAATTTCAGGGTACTCAGGCAGGATTTATTTTAAGCCAAGCCCCAGTAGGAGCACTCTTTGAATCTATCTGATTTGTAAACTGTCTCCAATACTTCATCTTACCCGGTTAATTTGCAATCAGAATTGCTGTTTGAAATGTAGACATCTGATTTGTTGATGAATCTTATATAGTTCCTGCAATTTGTTTATTTTTGCTCATGTATATATTAGTGTCCACCTAGTTCATGCCATTTTTATCCTTTTGAATTCTGAACCTCCTCTTCAGATTAAAAAATATATTATTTCAAGGACTGCTAGAAAGCCTTAGGACTTAGTAGTCCTGTGGTGTTGTCAAACTGATTGTTGGAGGAGGGGAGTTCTCCATCTGATCTCCGCCAAACCAGGCTGGGACATCATTCAATTGAAAGCCAAGAGGGACTCAATTGGAAAGCACCACACCATGCTTTTTGTATATTGCACCTGCCTCTTGGGGGTTATGCTAAAAGTGGCAGCACTTTTCAGAAAGAGAAAAGCTGGCAGATGTTGGAGGTGATTAAAGGGATGATTAAAAACTGGCACATTCTCTCCATGAAAGTGTGTCTGTGTTTATTCTACTACACTTAGAACTTGGCAGATCTTGGGGATATGGTTAGATTGGGAAAACTCTGGCAGGACCACTATTACTTACAAAGAGGTTCTCCTCCAAGATATTGGGATCAAATACTAAGCTATTCAATTTGCCAACAAAATACATAATGTCGTAAATTTAATTTTTGTATGAACTGAGCAGAAGAAACAAATCATTTTCACAAAATGGTTGGTGACTGTTACCAACACTAATTCTTAAAGTTAGAGATTTTGAATTCTGTGATACCATTATGCAATGTGTATGTGAATATTTAGGTTTCACATGGACACTTGATTTCATGTATAAAATAATTTAAAATTGAAAGTGTCCATATAAAATGTCTGGGCTTCTTGTAACCATGATTACACTTTTTTTTTCTAGAGAAATTTGCTATTAATATTAATCTTGAGTCACTTGTCTGACTATAAAAATAAAATTGATCATTTTAATCTCTTCAGTATAGTCATTATAGAACTTTGCAACCCAGTTACCTATGAGACATTTTGTTAAGGCAAATGTTAGCCGAGTTATGTGGTCCTTCCAAGAACATCTTATAAAGAAAATAGCTTGAAACAGTTTACAGGAATCATTAGTCAGTAGCTAGTATGACATTTTCAATTATTGTGAGTATAACGACACTTATCGTGTTTGCAGACTTTATATGAACTTATGAATTGCTAACAAGTAAATTAGACATTGATTATTCACTTTATAAATAGCCCACAGAAGCAAGAACAATATAAATATAGACTGATAATATAGAGTGGGAAGCGATCTTAGAATTCAACTTTCCTACCTATTTTGAATCCCTTATTGAACTTTCTTTCTTTTTTTTAAATTTTTAATGTTTATTTTTGAAGGAGAGAGAGAGAGAGAGAGACAGAGCACAAGCAGGGGAGGGGCAGAGAGAGAGGGAGACCCAGAATTCAAAGGAGGCTCCAGGCTCTGAGCTGTCAGCACAGAACCCCATGCCAGGCTTGAAGCCACAAATCGTGAGATCATGACCTGAGATGAAGTCAGAAGCTTGACTGACTGAGCTCCCCAGGCACCCCTCAAACTTTCTTCATGAATGGTCATTTAGTCTCCTTCTTACCAGTCACATTTTCTGCCATCCCCAACCATGGAACCCATTGGACTTCTGTTTGTTGCCTACACATTTCTGTGCCTCTGATCATGCTTTTTTTTCCTGTCTGGACTTCTTTCCTCCCCTGCAACTTCCAAAATATTACTTGTTTGGCAACATAAAATATGACCTTCCCTGTGAGGGACCTTTCCCAATTCTGCCAAAGCAGCTAAAAACATCTTCTGTTCCCTACCGTTGCTGTGGCATTTGCCACACTGTACTGCTATTGTAACATACACACACTCACACACACACACACACACACACACACACACACACACACACTTTTGTAACTCTCACTATACTATTCTTATGGGTAGGAACAGTTAAATTCATCTACAGATTTTTAGAACCTAGCAAAAAGTACCAATGTTTTCTAAATGAATATATGAATGAATCAATAATTTTAATTGGATCAGAAAAAGTAGCCATAAAATTACATATGCAAGAATTGAAAATTAAAAATCTGAGCTCCTAAGACAAAAATGAAGTATTGACACATGTGAGCTGTTGCTGAAACAATCATAATTCTCTAATTTTCTCTTTATTTTTTTGAAGGTAGATTGGTCAATGGTAGTCCCAACTCACTGAATGAGGTCAACCTAGAGACAGGTATAGTGAAGCTACAAGTTTTCACTTTGCCCTGGAAGCGTCACAAATTGGTCAGGAAACAAATGTTAGTCTGCCTATGTCCTGTAGCATGCTGTTGAAATGCATGTCTTTTTTCATGTTTGTGCCTATCAACAAGTGATAAAATGTTTAAAATAATAAAACTTGAATTTGGGGCAAATAGCCATTGTTTGCCATTATTGTCCCATCTTTTGTTTTAATTTTGTTTTGTTTTTGGTCCCATCTTTTTTTTTAATGTTTCTTAAACATAATTTATTCATTTTTGAGAGACAGAGAGAGACAGAGTGTAAGTGGGGGAAGAGCAGAGAGAGAGGGAGACCCAGAATCTGAAGCGGGCTCCAGGCTCTGAGCTGTTAGCACAGAGCCCAACACAGGGCTTGAACCCATGAACTCTGAGATCATGACCTGAGCTGAAGGCAGACGTCTAACTGATTGAGCCAGCCAGGTGCCCCTTTTTGGTCCCATCTTGATAACAGGTTTAAGACTTTGCTAAAGTCAATAAATTATTATTCTTCCAATGTAACTCTAGCCAATGTAATAAGGCTAAGATTAATACATTTGCTAAATTTCTTTCATTGTGAAGCTATTGGAATCTGTTCATTTTGTAGCTGTCATTTTAAAATAAGCATAAGTGTCCATGGAGGCACGCAAGATGGCTTGGAATGATTTACATATTCAAGGAACAGGGGCGCCTGGGTGGCGCAGTCGGTTAAACATCCGACTTCAGCCAGGTCACGATCTCGCAGTCCGTGAGTTCGAGCCCCGCGTCAGGCTCTGGGCTGATGGCTCAGAGCCTGGAGCCTGTTTCCGATTCTGTGTCTCCCTCTCTCTCTGCCCCTCCCCCGTTCATGCTCTGTCTCTCTCTGTCCCAAAAATAAATAAACGTTGAAAAAAAAATTAAAAAAAAAAAGGAATAGACATGAGGAAAATAAAAATTATTAATCTGAGCTATATTTACACTTCTGTTGCTCTTTATTTCCATAATTAGAGGGGATTCTCTTAAAGTTATTATCACTGTTACAGCTTTTCATGCATTTTTAACCTTGAGCGTTATGTTTTTAAGTAATGTTCTAATTTGGTTAATATTTTCACAGAATGTAATTCTTGGTTATTTTCACCGAATGCAGTTTCTCAAGGAGTGTTTCAAAATACAGCATTACCCATTCAATAATTTCAAACAAGACAGTGATAAATTTGGTGTTATTTAGCTTCTCTTTTAGACAGCATTTATTTATAGATAGAGTTCTGTTCTCAGAAATCTAAGTATACATTCATATATGTACATTATATATTTTATACATTGAAATAGCAAATTCTTTCAGGTACATTAAAGTAGAAATTGTTATGTAATGAATCTCTGGGTTATGATTGAAAGGAAAAAGTAACTAAACTAAGATAAAGCACCTTTAGGATTTTTAATAATCTTTATCTCAAGAAAATATGAATGTCTTCATCATTAAATGTAAAATTTTAAAAATAGTAATTGGTATAATAATTAAATGTAATTTAGAATTCTAAGGAATGAAAGAATAACAAACTAATAAAACCAAATTTTAATAAAATACAGGTCAGAAAATAGGAAATAACAGAGTGAAAAAGATTTTCTGGGAATATCTAGAAAATCACTCACACATACAACTATATGAAGTTGCATAGGAGACATTGGAGGGCTAGTGCTAGTTGAATAAAAATTTTTAAAACCCTGAAAAACTGGATGTGTCTAAGAATTATATCAAAGTAGCATGACTTGAAGAGATGGGGTTCAGAAAGTCATAATAAAAAGGTAGCTGAAATTAATAACTGGCAAGATGTCAAGGTGTGGGGTAATTAACCTCTAGAGATATCTTTCAACTCAACCAATAGTTTTTGTTCAATACTATAAAATTTCTTGGCTTTTTTTTTCTTGATGTCTGTGTTTTGCTAGATGTCTATGAATTCATCTAACACAATTCTGTGGAACTCAAAAGTTCTTTTAACTCTTCATGGTAAAGTCAACCAGTTTCTTCTTAAAAATAAAATGTATTATAGAGGTGTTCTTTTTTTGGAAGCAGGAGAGTTCTTGTGCTTATAATGCTTATTTTCATAGCTGCCTTAATGCTGTCTCTACTTTCCTTCTTATAATGGTCAGAAAAAAGTGCTTGGTGGGGTAAAATTTAAACAATGATTATTTATTTGAGTTCTACAACAACCATAGCAAGATAGAGATGTGTTATTAATATTCTTAATCTTGTGGCAACTAGATTTGAGAGAGGCCAAGTGAGTTGAGTTTACCTGTCTAGTAAAAGAGGTGTTAACGCCGAATCCAAGTCAAATACTGTTACATAATATTGGCACTTATTAGGCAAGTGATCTTGCAAAAGTTATTTATCTTCTCTAAGACTCAGTTGCTGATAATTAAAATGTGTATAATAATAGCTGTGACCTGATAGAGTTGTGCAAATTATAAAATAATCTGTATTAAGCCTTAACACAATGTTTAGGACGTGCACCTGACAATCCTTCACTCTAGATCAGAGGTCGGCAACCAGAGGTCCTCAGGGCAAATCCTATCTACTGTCTATTTTTGTAAGGCATATGAACTGAGAATAGTTTTTATATTTTAGATCGTTGAAAATGATCAAAAGAGCATTATATGAAATTCAAATTTTGTTGCTTATATGTAAAGTTTTATTGGAACACAGCCATTCTCATTAGCTTATATTTTGTCTATAGCTGTTTCATGCTGCAACAGTAGAGTTGAAGAATTATAACAGAGACAATATAGCCTGAAAAGCTGAAAATTGATAGTTTGGCCTTTTACGTAAAAACTTGGTGGCCCCTGCTCTCAATACAAGTGCTCAGCTTTACAGCTCAAGCTACATTTCAACTGTTTGATTCCAGGAACAAACTATCTATCACATCTGATTGTTAGGGCTCCAGACTAGGAGTCATTGTACATTCTTCTTTTTCCCTAACCTTCCTACTTCCAATCTGTTAACAAGGTTTGTCAGGTCCATGGCCAGATAATGCTGTGAGTCCAGTCAGTCCTCTCTTCAACCATTACCACATGAAAGACTGAGCATACAAACGGACAATGGCCAGACCACATGTAACAACAGAACTCTGACCTACAACCTAAAGCAACCTGTCCAGGGACCTAACCCTCATATCCACAATAAATAAATAGCCCAGGAAGCCAGCCTACTGCAACTTAGTCTTGCAGGAAGCCAGATACTATCTCTAGAGACAATCCAAGAAGATAAGCAATAACTTCCTGTAACAATCAGGCCCAAATAGCCAGTACTTCATTAACAATTGAGAGCTTCCCTAATTTTTGTTTCTGATTTCAATGTAGGACTAAGTAGAAAATGCCAAACATGTACCAATTACACACAGATATACCCTGCTTCTGGTCAGCCTGCCTATAGCCTCCCCATGCTGACAACTTCCAATCAAAGCATACCTGAGTGCCCCCCCCCCAAATAAAGCTTTCCCAACCCTCCATCTGGCTTTGAGTCTCTGCCAGAATGAAAGTGATGATGGCTGACTCCCTTGTGATAGCAAGTTCTGAGTGAGTAGCCTTTACTTTACTCACTTGGTTAGTTTTACAACAATGTAGAAGTCACACCATAGAAGCTACTAAAAGGCGCTTTTCTGTCCCTTGTCCTTTGGCTTGGCTCTCTTTCTTGCCTCCTTACACTTTGCACCCAGCAGGAAATGGCCCTTTTGAAATGTTAAATCGGATCATCTCAAGGCTGAGTTTAAAACCCTGTCTTTGGACTTAGAATAAGATCCAAACACCTACCTAAGCCTAAAAGCCTTTTGCAGCGTTTCCTACCTACTTTTAAAAAATTTTCAACTCTTGATTATCTCCCCTTTATTCACTTTGTTTTAGGTGTACTGTCTTAGTTTTTGTTCTTTCAACCCATCCAGCTCTGTTGTTGATTGATCTCCTAGATCTTGCAAGGCTAAAACCTTGCATTTTCAACTCTGCAAAAAGACCTGTTCCTACCACCAGATTCTAAAGTAGTTCCTCTCATCCCAGTCTCACCCCTTAACTTCTCTAATAGTATATTTTATTTTTATCAAAGCACTCAGCAGCATCTGAAAATACCTTGTTTATTTTATATCTGTTTATTATCAGTTTCCTGTTCTACTAACTACTCTTTTAGAGTAGAAACTCCATCTGATATCTTGTCATTGATAGTTGTTGTATAAAAAGGAAATTTTTCTCTGTCTGTATCTGTTTGCTGCTATAGCTCTCAATTTGTAATGTTTCCTAAATGGGGATGGGGTGGTTTGATGGACTTTCCTCAGAATCCCCGGCAACACATATAGACTTTTTTTTCCCACTGAAGATGAAACAATACTCTATTATCTTAGTTGACCTCCTTTTTCTCTTTATCTTAACCCTGCTTGTACGTATTGGCTCCCTTAGTCTTTTAATAACTCATATATTATTTAACTATACCATTGGGATGGATGTTTCTAATATTTTATTATTGCAACGTACAATAAATACTTTATTCTTTTGTTCATTTGTGCAAGTATTTCTGCAGAGTAGTATGCATCTTTTACATTTGACAGATATTGCCAAATTGTTTGCTAAAGAGCTGTACAAATTGGTATGCTTCTCAATAGCACTTGTTTCCCTGTATCTTAACCAACACTGGATATTGTCAAATTTTTCATTTGGGTCAATCTGATATGTGAAACAAGATATTACATTACTTTCTAATTTTTTTCATTCAATATACGAACATATTTACTTATACGTATTGATCATTTTTATTTTTTCTGTACATTGCCAGTTCATATCAATTTAAAAAAAATTGAATGTTCTTTTTCTTTTTGATTTTGTGAGCTATTTAAAAAATTCTGAAGTTGTTCCTTTTCCTCTTGTATATGTTGTAAATATTTCCAACTTGTCACTTACCTTTTTACTTTGCTTCTGGCATCTGATAGGCAAATCTATTAATTTTTTCTTTATGGCTCTTAGTTTTTCTGTCTTGTCAATGAAGAACTTCTTCAATCAAAAACTATAAAAATATTTCCCTATAGTTTCTTCCAGTAGTTTTATAGATCATTCATCCATCTATTCTTTTATCTAACTGTAAGTGATCTAAATTAAATTTCCCTTAGTAGATAGCCAACTATTTTAACATTATTTCATGACTAGTCAATTTTCCAATTGAAATGTTAATTTTATCTTATCCTAAATATCCATATATATGCATGGTTATTTCTTGATTTTTAATTTTCTCTTTGAAGGAAAATTGAAGAATAGGATATATGCAAAAAGTGCACAGATTGTAAGTAAAAAGCTTGTTGACTTTTGTAAGGCAAACAGATCATTTATAACCATGAGATAGGGCAAAAAATATAATTATCACTATTTCAGAAACATCTGTTTTCTAGGTAGTTAATTTTGTCTTCAAATATTGACAACGATGTCTTTTAAAAATGTATCTTTCTTTTGTTCCTACTGTATTAAGAACGTCTCCTGAAATGTTAAAAGCAAGGCCCTCCTTGTCTTATTCCTGTTTTAAATAAGGAAAGCCTTTGATCTTTTATTATTTTAATGTGAGGCTTGCTTCAGGTTCTTGGTAGATTCTCCTCAATAAAGCAAGATTTATTTCTACTCCACATTTATGAACATTTGAAAAGACATACATAGGAATTAAATTTTTGTGAGGCAACAGGCAGAATTGTGCACTGACGTTGTCCACAGCTGATGTTGTTTAGGCTGGCTTGCTTAGACATCAGGCTAGTTGGGACAAGGATGCTTCTTCTACTATAGCAGGAGAAAACTCACTGAAATGCAGCCACCCCATCCTTACCAGAGGAACTGCAGCATCCTACCACCCCAAAATCTTCAGTAAGACAGATGGCTGACCTTCCCAGGTAATTTCTATAAACTGCTTTGACTCCAAATCCAGAGAGCCAGGTGCTAAGCAGCTGAGTGTTCTATCCATCCACAAGTTTGACTCTCATGCTTGAATTTTAAGGAAGAGATGAGGATACTGATGTGGTAGAGGTGTAGGGGTTAAGTTGCCTCTGCTAGAACCGTCTGCATATCCTCTGAGTCAGCAGTGCCCTGGCTTGGTTGGCCTCCCTGTGACATGTTGGAAGGATTAGGGGTGTCCATGTATGCCATCTCTTCTCTTGCTAGCCACTGAAATACCTGTTTCCCTTTCTCCCCAAAAGTGTATTCCTTAACCCATGTTGCGTGACATTGTGGAATTCATCCTGAACTCTGTGGGTACAGATGGTGCCTCAGACTGGAACTACCAGGTGGGGAAATTATATAAAATGTTTTAGCATTTATCAAGATTGTCATATTTTTTAAGGCAATCTGTTAATGATTTGAATTATATTAATAGATATTTTAATGTAGAACTTTTCCTTCTTGTGATAAACCCTAATGTCTTAGAATCCAAGGCCTGATGTGCCAATATTTGTTTGTCATAACAATTTCTATTCATGAGTAAGAGGTAGCTATAGTGTCTTTGTAAATAATAATGATTTTGATACAAAGTTGGATAAGCTTTTCATCTTTATTCCTATGTTCTGAATCTATTCTTTCTAAATTTGGTATAATTGACCAATAAAACTGGGTCTTGTGCATTTTGGGGGAAGGGTAGGTATTGACTATGCTTTCAATATCTTTTTTCATTATCATTTAAGTTTCTTATCTCTTTTAAAACTCAAATTCTGTAGCTTAAGCCCTTCTGAGAAATTTTCTGTAACTGTCCATTTCATCTAATTCCCTCCACCCCAACTTATCGGGACAATCTCCATGTTACTGATTTTACTTTAAAAAATATCTCCTAATGTTCCTTTTCTTGTTTGTAATTTTATTTATTGATATTTTTTAATCTTTCTTTAAAAAAGATTTTCTGAAGTTTTGGTTTCTAAAGAACTAGTTTTTAAATTCTTTCTGTTTTTTTCCTATATTTTTAACTCATTAATTATTGTATTATCTTTATAAATATCAACTACTTATTATAAGTTGATTTTGTTATTGTAATTTGGCTCCTTGTATTAAATGCTTAGTTTTTTTATTTTTAATTCTTTCTTGACAGCTAATAGATGCATGTAAGTCTATGATTTTTTTTGCGAAGTGCTTCTTTGCTCACCACATAGATTTTGTCAGTAATTTCTTAATAGTCTCTGTTTTCATTTTTGATTTCCTTTTTAATGTAAGTAATTTAGGTGGGTACTTTTAAATTTCAAAGACACAGATTTTATTTTAGCTGCTTTTCATCTCACATATTAAGCGACATGTTTTTTGATTCATAATATATTTCCACTTTTTCCCCAAGTCAGTACTTTCAGTAAGCTCTGTCTCATTCTCCTGAAAGTTGCATTGTATTATGTTTTATGGATGTATCATAATTTATTTAACCATTACCATATAGGTAGAGATGTAGATTCTTTAGAATTTTTGCTTTTGCAAAGAGTACTACAAAATATCCTATACTTCTATGTGCATGTGCAAGTACTTCTTCAGGAGAGCATCCCAGAATTGGAATCAGGGCCGAAACTTATATTTTAAATTAGATAGATATCATCCAATTGGGCTTTAAAAGGCTTTATTAATATACATGTACAATAATGCTATTTTACTTCATCCTAACCATCAGTAGATGTCAATTTTCTTTTTTTTTTTGGTGCCAATCTGATTGTAGTAAGAAGAATAATGGCCACCAAAGATGCCCATGTCAACCTGACAACCTGGCAAATTTTACTTGGATTGTGATTAAGGTATGGACCTTGAGATGGGGAGATTATCCTTATTATCCTATGTGGGTGGGCCCAATATAATCACAAAATATCTTGGGAAGGGAAGAGTGAGGCAAAAGAGGCGGTCAGAGAAATGCAACATGAGGACTTGAGCCACTGTTGCTGGCTTTAAAGGCAAAAGTACAAAACTGTGAGCTAGGGAATGTGGTAGCTTCTAGAAGCTGGGGAAGACCTTCGGTAGCCAGCAAGAAAAACAAGACCTTAGTCCAGGACCACAAAGTAGTGGATTCTATAAACAACCCAAATAAACAGAAAACATAGTTCCATAGAGCCTCCAGAAAAGAAGGTTGCATACCATTACCTTGACTTCAACCTGTTGAGATCCATGTTGGACTTCTGACCTATAGAACTGTCAGATAATAAATTTGTGTTGTTTTAAGCTACTAAATTGTGATAATTTATTACAGCAGAAATAGAAAATGAATATACCCATGCTTAGGTTTTCTTTCCTACACAAGTAGTAGGTGGAGCATTTTGTTTTTAATTTACAGTGTAAGTAAATCATGATTAGGTTGAAGGTCTTATTTTTAAATTGTGTTGATATTTCTTTTGAGGACTAGTGTGCTAGTATGGGTTGTGTCCCCTGATTGTACCCTGACCGATACATTGGTATATGTAAGTGTTCTCTTTTTATCTGAAAATAATGAATATTCACTGTTCATTTGGGATAAAATGATATATTGCTATGTTGATTTATTAAATCAAACTTAATTATTCAAATCCTTTATATCTTTACTTATTTTTTTTACTGTTTGCTTTCCATTCATTCAGCTTTGCATATGCTTATTGTCTTTCTCTTTTCATTACTTTTCCTGGAGTTTGCTATAGTTCTTTTTTATTTATTTATTTTTCTAGTGCTTCAAAGTTATAGTCTTTATTTCTATTCTTTTAATATTTATCCCTGATATTGTTGCCATGTATATTTAAGTAAACATCTAATGTTCATATATAACACCCTTCCTGTACATTTTGGTACCTTTGACCTCCTGAATAACATGCTAGAACACTTCCGTATTGTGTCTTTGTTTAGCCTGGAAACTTAGGCATCATCATCATTATTATATTTGTTATATAATACAGAGTATTTTAATTAGATTTATCCACTTGTCAATCACTTTCTTTTTTCTTTGTTTTTGGTGTGTTACAGATGCATTACAACTTTGAAGGTCTGAATTTCTTCTGATCCTATTTGGAATACATTGTGTTTCTTGTATTTGTGGGTTCATTATCTTTTATCAGTTTTAGAAAATTCTGTTATTGTCTCTTCAAATGGTTCCTGTCTTCTATTTTCTTTATTCTTTCTTGGGAATTTGATTTGATCTATGTTAGACCTTCTCATCTTATCCTCTGGGTGTCTTGAGTCCTTTCCACATTTTCTAATCTCTTTAATCTCTATGTTGTCATTAATTGTGTTTATCAGTGTCTAATATGCTGCTTTTTCCACTGATATACTGATGTCAACAATTTTATTTTACATTTCCAAAATTCTATTTGCTTATTTTAAAATCTAGTCACTCTTGCTTGCTCATTTTTCTATTTCCATTAAAAAAAACTATCTTATACAAGTTCTTTTATGGTTTATATCTGATAATTTCAATACAAGAAGTTCTTGGGTATTTAAGTTTGTGTTTATTATTGACTATTGAGTTTCATTCATAGAAACCTGTTTTCTTCTGTGTTTCCATTCCCTAGACTATAGGCTCATTTATGTTTGATCTGAATTTGTGGAAATCTTAAGGGCCAAAATTACTGATGCTTTCCCCCAGAATATATTTGCTGTTTCTTCTTCTGGAGACTAGTCACTAGAGGGTACTAGTGACTTTAAACCAGGAATGCGGTCACCTTGGTACACTTGGGAACCAAGGCCTAGTGCAATGCTGGAAACTCATCTTTCAGGTACCCCTACCTTTCATATGTTCCTAAAACATGGTTTCTTGCTTAGTTACAGCTTTCTTTTTTCTTTTTCTCTTGGAGTTTTCCTTAATTTCCTGAAAGATCAACAAAACATTAAAACGATTACCCTGCAAACATTAAAAAAAAAAGTTTTTTTAAATTACCCTGGATCTAAATGTTTTGTAGTGGGAAGTCCTTCAAGATATCTGTTGCTTCATATTCCCTGAAATAGAAACTACCTTCTTGAATTTCTAATACAGATTGCTTTTTATATTTTAAATCTATATAATTAAGTACATTGATATTCTGTTATTCAGCTATTTTATTACATATTTATTTTAGCAGGTATAATTTGAAAGTTTCAATTATTCTTTTTTATTGTTGCTTATCATTTACTTTTTTACTTAAGGGTTTTTTTTTTGTTTGTTTTTTGTTTTTTGTTTTTTGTATTTGAGAGAGAGAGCGAGCATATGAGTGGGAGAGGGGGCAGAGGGAGTGAGAGAGTCTTTAGCAGGTTCCAGGCTCAGCACAGAGTTCCACACAGTGCTATATCCTGTGACCCTGGGATCATCGCCTGAGCCCAAATCAAGTTTATGGTTTTGTGGAAATAGGGATTGAGTCTTATGACTGGGTGGCATTTTTGTAGGATAGATTTTTCTTTTTTATGAGGAGGCCCTTTGTCTTTGTGATGGCTGTTATTTCACTTGTCTTAGGACTTACTCTGTTTTCTCTCTGGTATAGAACTAGGTAATGAATGAATCTGCCTCCTTCTCACGGTCCACTTTTCCACCTAGCTCTCACTGGGAGAGATCATGTTTATGATCATAAGCATAAACATGATCATATTTATGATTATGATTTTTTTTCGGGTTTCTAAGGAAAAACTCACCTTTGGGGAACTACTCTTTCACATGATTTCTGGTTACTTTTGAGGTTTTTGATTTCTTAGCTCTTTTGGATTTTATGCAAGGTTCATAAAAACACACTCACACACACTCAGTAGCTCTGTCCCAAATGCGTTGCAGAGGAGGGACCTTCCCAAACCAGGCAGGGAGAATGAACTGCGCATGCGCGGGCCACAAAGCTGTAGCCTTTCTAGAGCCCTGCCAGCCCCGGGCTGCTACAGGGCTTCTGGCGTGAAGCCCTGGGGCCCCAATCTTACGTCTGCTAAAGTCCAAGGCCGCAGCAACCTGAACGCGCCATTCCAGTCTGAAATCAGAAAATAAGGTGTGTCAGGCCAGCAGAGGACCTGCGTGGGAACCCACCCGATAATACCCTGTGCTGTCAGATTTGGCTGCCTGTTTCTCCTTTTCCTGCAGACGTGAGTACAGTTCCCTTCAAAGACCACTTACCTCTCTACCTCCGTGCAAATCACAGGCCACATCACCTTCACCTGCCTAGGGTCTCTGATAGCTAAGGGAGCTGGGCCTCTCACACCTGGGTATGCACAGATCTAGGGCCATAGGGGATTGGTAGTACTCCAACCCCACTCGTGAGAGAAGGGCTCACCACAGCCTCCACAGTCCCCTGGTGCAGACCTCTCACTGACACACACCAGCCTTCCACTACAACAGCTTGATGTCTGAAGTACAAGACACTATCACAACGCCCAGGTGTATCACAACTACACCTGGGCGGCTATCCCAGTGAATGAAATGGAATCCCACTGAAGCCTTCAGAGCACAATTTGAACCCAAGGGGAAAAAACAGCCCTTACTCCCAAGATCTGCTAACTAGTTCACAGTCTACAGTGGGTCCCTAAGGCACCTTGGGCACCCCATCTGGACACTGCTCTGGTAAGGAACAAAATGCTCAAATTAGTGCACCTCTCAGCAGTAGGGGGAATAAAAAAAGAAACACTCTCACAGAGAAATGCAAAAACCCTAGGTACTCACGCACATCCTTAGGGCTAGATGTTTCTCCTGGCAGCTGCGAGGAGTCTGCATTTCATCCTAGGAGAGCATCTCTGTCCACCAGCGTTTTCCCTGGAGAGCAGCCTCAGGGCACTACTGTCTGTTTCTGACCCAACCCATTCATTAGCACCCTGTGATGGGGGAGCTGGCTCCTTAACCCAATGCACCCCCCATCCCTCCCAGTCAGGAAATATTTTCTCCTTTGCACACCACCTAGGATGCTCAGGGACACGGCAGGGGCCAAGTCATGGTGGGTGGAGTCTGGGGTTTCCCAGGAAGGCAAACAGGGTGCAGTTGGAGCCCACAGGGTATGGTATGTGACTTCCTGTATGTGGGGGAGTAAGTACAGGTCCTGACGGTAGGGCAGGGAAAGGATGGGCTGGCTTGCGCCGCGTGTCAAGGGTGGCTCAGAAAATAGCAGAATCTGGCCCAAGGAAAGGCCGCCACAATCATACTTCCCAGTGGAAGCCCCAGGGGGGAAATCTAGGGAGATCTATAAGGCAGTAGGGAAGTCATGGGATGAAAAACACCTGGTGCCTCGGTGCCAAAGGCTCCTTTCTCCACAAGTGTCTGTAAGGAGTTTGGCTCACACCCAATTCATCATGCAGTCCCCAATCCTCTGGACTCCTTCTGTGTCAAGAGTCACAGCGCAATGGTGTTTCACCCTAGCAGCCTGGCTGGGTGCAGGGAACATGCTCTGGATCAAATGCTGTGCACCAGAGTGAACTGCACATAGGGGGGCCCCCAAACTATACCCTTCTTAGAGCCCAAAGGGCCCAGAGCAGCCAGGCAGGCTCCTGGCTTAGAATCCCGGGGCCCCAATCCGCCATCTGCCAAGTTCCAAGGACACAGCCAACCAGAATGCATTTTATACTTAAAAAAATAGCAACATTTTAGAAATATCATTCATATAGCATACCACTCACCTATTTAAACTGTATAATCAGTGATTTTTAGTAGACTCAAAAAGTGGTGCAATCATCATCACTATCTAATTCCAGAAGAGTTTTCATATTTTGTCACCTCAAAAAGAAACACTATATATTGGCAAACACTTTCCATTCCTCCCTCCTCTCAGCTACAAGGGATTTACTTTCTGTTTTGATAGATTAATCTATTTTGAAAATTTCATATAAAAGGAATCATATAGTGTATAGTCTTTTATGTCTGGCTTCTTATGCTTACCATAATGTTTTGAAGATTCATCTGTGTTGTGCCATGTATCAGTACTTTATTCCTTTTATGGTTGAATAATATTCAGTTACCTGGGTATACCACATTTGTTTATCCATTCATCAGTTGATGGATGTTTGAGGTATTTCGAACTTTTGACTGTCTTGAATAATGCTGCTGTAAATATTCATGTACAAGCTTTTGTGTGGACATATATCTGTTTTCAATTCTCTTGGTGACATGCCTAGGAGAGGAATTGTTGGTCCATATAGATAACTCTATGTTTAATTTTGAGGAACTACCAAACTGTTTTACAAAGTGGCTATAATTTTGCATTCCTGCAAGGTATGTGTGTGGCTTCCAATTTCAACACATGCTTGCCAATGCTTGCCATTATACATCTTTTTGATTGTAGCCATTCTAATGGTTATGAAGTGGTGCCTCGTTATGGTTTTAATTTGCATTTGTCTGATAACTGATTTTATTGAAGATCTTTTAATGTGCCTGTTAGACTTTTTTATATCTCCTTTGAAGAAATGTCTATCTGGATCCTTGCCAGTTCTTAAATTGGGTTTTTGTCTTTTTATCATTGAGTTGTGATGTTTATATGGTCTAGATACAAATCCCTTGTTATATATATTTGATTTGCATATAGCTCCCATTCTGTGGGTTGTATTTTCACCTTCTTGAGGTATTCTTTTGAGCAAAAGATTTTGAGTATTCATGAAGTCCACTTATCTATTTTTCTTTGGTCTCTTATGTTTTTGATATTTTGTCTCAGAAAATATCGCCTGATCCCAAGATCACAAAGAGTTAGTCCTAAGTGTTTTTTCTAAGAGTTTTATAGTTTTAGTTCTTAAATTTAGGCCTGTGATCTATATTGCGTTAATTTTTGTATGTGGTGTGAGGTAGGGACATTTTTCTAACAATTTTCTTTAATTCTTTAGATATGGCTAAAAATTCTTTTAACGTAGTTATAATAGCCAATTTAAATTCTTTATCTAATAAATTCATAATCTGGGCTTCCCAAGGACAGTTTATATTAATTGCTTTTCCCTCAGGTGTATTGGCCATATTTTCCTTTGAGTGTCTTATACTTTTTTTTGTTGGAAAGTGGACATTTAAAATAATGTAATGTGGCAATTTTGGATATTAGATTCCCCCTATCTTTGGGGTTTCTTGTTGCTATTTGTTGCCATTGTTTTGTTTGTGACTTTCCTGGAATAATGTAAAGTCTGTGTTCTTTGTTGTGTCTGACCACTGATGACTCCACTTGGTTAGCCTACTGGTCAGCTCGTGATTAGACAGAGATTTATTAAAATGCCTTATATGGATACGTCTCCCAACCTTTGCTGAGGGGCTCTGTGTGTGTTGGGCATGTCTTGAATGTTCTTACAGGCAGCTTATAACTCTGCCTTAGCTTTAACTTTCTGATGGTCCAGAGCCTCAAGGTCAACCAGAGGTGAGAGATAAGTATGTTCTTAGGTCTTCCTGGATATGCACATAATCCTGCACATGCATGTGGCATTCATTGTACTTTCCAATAATACGTCAGAGTGTTTCAAAGCCCCCTTTGGACACTTCATTCCCCAGTTTTTCCTTTAAGCTTTTTTTGGTCATCCTCTCATTAGCTGTAACTGATAATACTGCCTCAGGAAACTACTACATTAAACAATTGCCACATTAAGTGACATTAAACATTGTTGATTATTTTCAACAAATGCCTCCGGGGTAGGTCAATTTGCACAGAGTGCCCTCTGCATCAGGTTAAATAAAGACAAATCTTGAGAATGGCGCTTTTCAGGTTGCTATTAAATAGGTCAAATAGTAACATTCTCTGGGCTTTGGGGGAAGTCCTAAACCCATTTTGCCCTCTCAGTGGTTGCTAAGCTCAAGGGTTTCACAGTTACCAATCATTGTGAAGCTGTTGGCTTTCAAGCCTACTGCAAGGCCTGGAAGAGAAGGTGGGTTGAGAGCAAGTTAAAATGCCACAAAATGTGCTTTTTAAAATAAAATTTCAGCTGTTTTTCTTTTTATTTATTTATTTTTTCACATTTATTAAATATTGAGAAACAGAGAGAGACAGAGAGTGAGCAGGGGAGGGGCAGAGAGAGAGGGAGACACAGAATCTGAAGCAGGCTCCAGGCTGTCAGCACAGAGTCCGACTCAGGGCTCGAACTCACAAACTGCGAGATCACGACCTGAGCTGAAGTCAGACACGTAACTGACTGAGCCACCCAGGCGCCCCTCAGCTGTTTTTCTTGGAAAAACAAACACTCACTGGAGTATGGCAAGTCTTAATTTCAGAGTTCTGAAAAAAGTTGGTTTTCATAAGTTTTCTACTATTCTTCCTCATTGCTTTTACAGAGAGGCAGATTTTCAGAAGTTCTAACTGCCATTCGTGAAGTGCTCTGATGTATTGAATGTGGTTCTATTTTCTAATTTGGTGTTCTGTTATACTCTTAATTTTGAAGACAATTTAAAATATGGAGTAATACAAATATTGCCATAAAGAAACATAAAAGACAACAATATACCTTGCTGTCATAGTCTTTTTATCATTGTTGTACTTTTTTGGAATTTATCAATAATACAAAATTCCCATGGTTTTATTAATTGGCTGTTTCTGTCCTGTGAAGTTTTCTGTCTTAAGCACTCAACGAAATTGACAACCTGGATTCATGGCTAGGAGTGCAGGCTTTGTTTTACGAAAAACATGGGTTTAATCTTTTTTTCTTATGAGTGTATGCCTTTAGAAATATTGTTAATGCCTCTGACTTTCAATCATTTCATTTATAAAATAGAAATCATAATATATACCTCATAGGGTTATGTTGAAGATTGAATGACACAATGTATATAAAGCTTTTTCCTCAATAAATGGCACCTATTACTGTTTAAAATTGAAACTGGTGGTTTGGATATAATTTCATTTGGGGAAATTAGCAGGTGGGATGTTTTATTCATTGTCAGAAATGTAACGTCCTCCCACCTCTTTCATTTGGTTACTTTGAAATTTTCCATAGTAATTTTTCTGCTGTGATTTTTTTGGTATCATTTATTTATATATTTCAGTTCTAAAGCACAGCAGAGTCCTTCCTGTCATAGTGTCCCCACCAATTGTACCCATCTACTTCTTCCTGAGGGGCAGGAAACCTAGTAGAGGCTACTTTTTATCCTGACTGAGCAGAAGATTGAACACTCGTAGGCTTAACACTTACGGTACCATAATAATTTTAAATGTATAACTGTTATGCTAATAATACACTCTGATGTTTCACAGAATGTTCTATATCTTTGCTAGGTAAGTATATATAACCAGTCCTAGAGAGAAGTAGCATCCATGTGTCAAAATATTACTCGCTTTTGTATTTTCCAATACTAGGTAACACAGTTACCCTGCAGTAGTAGATACTAAATATAACTAATAGATAAAATGAAAAGGTTATCGCTTTCCAATTTCCAGTACTACTTGCACAAATAATAAGTGACGAAAGTTAAATTCTGTAGCACTCACAGAAGTAACAAATAACAAATTTAAATTAAGTAAATGTATACGCAAACGTTTATTTAAATAGTTTTCTCAAATAGAACAAAAAATATTCCACATGATCTTGCTTTTGGGACTCATAATAAATAATTGTACATTATTTTGTTAAGCTATATTTGAAATCCTAGGTACTTGATGCGCTGATATTTGTGATAAAATTATAATTTTTGTTACTAAGACTAACTTTGAGTTTCCCACTTACGAGGTATACTGATGGCATCTGTAGTGCTTTTTTAGGATACAAAGATATCCACCCCCCCAAGTAAAAATTAGAGGAAGGCTAATATTTATAGAGGGACTGAATGTTCCAGATATAGTGATGAGAAATTCTTCACACATTACTTAAATCTACCCCAGTCCTGATGAAGAGTAATTACTATTTCTTTCCTTTTTTTTTTCCAGATGAGGAAATTTTTGCTTAAAGAAGTTAAATATTTTGCCAAAGGTCATACCATAAGTAGAGATAGTGCCATGATATTAACCTAGATCTACCAAATACCTAATTCCATGCCATTTTTGAAATACTTTTCTGAGAGCCATGTAAAGAATCATGCTCAAGATTAAGGAAGTAAACTAATATTTTTATGAAATCAAAAATATTAGAGAACATTTATGTAATTTTTAGGATAGCATAAGTGGTTCAAGAGTGACAGCAGTAGTATCTTTCCCAGATGTTGATAGGTAAGGGAATAAAAATAAGGCCATGTTACTTTCCTTCATCCTTTTTCCCTCAACACCCCCCCCCCCCCAATTTATGAATTTAATTTAATATTTTAGTTGGCTATAAAACAAAAACCCTAAATATATGTCCTATTTCTGTGATACAGAATGACTGTATATCTAAACATAACCTGTTGAACATCTGACTTGATAAGAGTCATTTCTTCATGGGGACACTAATAATTTTCATTATTTTATATTTTATTTCCTGTATAGATCCAGAGTTCTACCTGGAGTCTGTTTATTGAGTTGAGCACATTTAGTACCTTCTATGTTTAATCATTTCTGTGGCCCATCCAGATCCCTTCTCCCCTCTTCTGTCTTGTGTTCTGTGTCCTGGGAGGCTGACCTCTATGAAGTACATCAACAGGATCTCCTGCTTTCTGGCTGCCTGTTGGGTTACCCAGTTGCAGTCACCATCAGGAGATTGGAGGGCTGAAGGAGAATAAGATTGGGTATTTTTTTCTTCCTGATTTGTTTCCTGCCATATCGCCATAAGGTTGTTGGAATCTGTCCACGACAGACCACTGCTCCTGTAGCTAGAGTTACTCTATTCAGGTTTCAGCAACTTCTCCCTTTCCATTTTTCTTCAGACCTAGGACTAATAACACCTATGGCTTGCTGGTTTCCCTTATGCCTGCCTACAGTTTTGTAAATAGATCCTTTATTATAACCTTTGAATGTGAAATCTGTTTCCTCCTTGGAGCCTGACTGAAACCCAGCTAAATACTGAGCATTATACTCCAGACAGAACAGAGAGAGTGATTCTTAACTTAGGGGAGAGACACT
Source organism: Prionailurus viverrinus (assembly GCF_022837055.1). Taxonomy (NCBI): domain Eukaryota; kingdom Metazoa; phylum Chordata; class Mammalia; order Carnivora; family Felidae; genus Prionailurus; species Prionailurus viverrinus. The sequence goes on along the minus strand of NC_062573.1, from coordinate 40,241,979 downwards.
ACTAACAAGCAGAAAAAAAATGACATCAGAACATAGGCAATGAAATATACAAATACAAATTAATATTGCCAGGTGGCCCATAATGAATGCGGGCATGGAAAGGAGAAACTGGAGTTAATGAGGTTTATGGAATCTTTAAAATATAAATTTGATAGTGTAAAGCAAAGTATTTTGTAAAGTTGCCATCAGTGTAAATTCAAAGCATTTCTGTTCTCAAGGTCATGTCTCAAGACGACTTGATGAGAATGACAGAATTGGATCATCTTGGATATAAACACAAAGCAATTGATTTCAGAATATGGTAAATGGGAACTAATCTCTACTGAAGACATTGAATGGTATCGTTCTCATGGTATACCTTCATGGAATTTTACTTTTGCATGGTAGTCTTTTGGAAGTTGATCACTGGGTGATACAGTCTTAGAGGAAATTGACCTTTGGGTGGTACAGTTCTTAGGAAATGTGATCTTGAGTGATACAGTCCTTATCTAATTTGACCTGTGTCATCATTGGATAAGCATTCAATGGGATACGTGCTATAATATTCAGCAAAGTCATAACCCATGTTTGATAAAGGACTTGTGCTAGAGTTTATAAAAAACTTTTATAGTAATAAGAAGACAAACAATCCAATTTTAAAAATGGACAGAGGTTTTAAATAGACATTTCACCAAGTAGACATATGAAAAATGTTCAACATCATTAGTGAGTAGGGAAATACAAGTTAAAATCATATTGAGATACCACTATAGACCCACTATTGTGACAAAAATCAAAAAGGTTGACAGTAACAAGTGATAATGGGGTTGTGGTACAACTGGGAATCCTTACACATTGCTGATGGGAATACAAAATAATATAGCCACTATGGAAAATAATTTAGGCATTTTTTTTTTAATTTTTTTTTTTCAACGTTTATTTATTTTTGGGACAGAGAGAGACAGAGCATGAACGGGGGAGGGGCAGAGAGAGAGGGAGACACAGAATCAGAAACAGGCTCCAGGCTCTGAGCCATCAGCCCAGAGCCTGACGCGGGGCTCGAACTCACAGACCGCGAGATTGTGACCTGGCTGAAGTCGGACGCTTAACCGACTGCGCCCCAGGCGCCCCTAGGCATTTTTAAAATAAACAGACATCATATGATTTTGCAATCCCACTTCTAATTATTTAACAACAACAAAAAATACAAATAAGTCCACACAAAGGCCTATTTGTACTCAAATGTTCATAGAAGCTTTATTCATTACAACCTCAAAATGAAAATAAGCCTAATGTCCTTCAAATGATGAATTTATAAATAAATAGTGTTATGTTCATACAATGGAATGCTATTTAGGAGTAAAAAGGAATCGACTACAAATACCTGCTTACTCATGGATGAAGTTCAAAAGTATTGTGCTATGTGAGTAAATACTATAACATTGCATTTATATAATATACTAGAAAGGGCAGACCTATAGGGACAGAAAACAACAATCAGTGGTTGCCTGGAGCTGGGGGTCATGGGAGTGATCATCCCTGAAGAGAAATAAAAGAACTTTTCTAGATGATGGAAATATTCTGATTCTTGATTGTGGTGGTGTTTACATGACTGTGTGCATTTGTCAAAACTCATCAAACTACATTTAAAAGTATTGTATATAATTATATCTCAAAGTTGACTTTGAGAAAAAGGAAAAAAAAGAATTTAGCAAAATGTATTGCTTGATAATAGATATTCAGCTACTCTCTGAAGTTGTTAATAGTATTTTTGCTATTGGGCATATTTCAGTGTAATTCACCTTACTTGGAATTTCCAGCTCTAAAAGATATATTATTATTTTAAATTCTTAATTGGATGTTATTGGAAGTAGAGTAAGTTAATGGAATTTGTTATTATTTTTTTTTTTGCTAAAGAATCTTACTTATTTGCTCTTGTGCAACAGAAATACGTTTGCATATTATGAGTGATAGATAAGGATGAAGTAGCAGAAAAATTCTGAGGAGGAAAGACTAGAGTCAAGTGTCCTTGAAAATGATAATTTCCAATTAAGGAAAACAAGCAATTCAAAGAGCTATATCCAACAAAAACCAGTTTTGTGTGAATCTAAACCAGTCAGACTAAGACGTTCCTTTTAGAGTTACCTGGAAGCTCAGGAAGTAACTCCAAAAGGAGCTCCTTAGTTGTACCTCAGTAAAGCAGGGAATAAAAAGAAAGCTATAGAAATGACACATATTCAAGTCCATTTGTTTTTAAAGTACATTATACCCACTTCAATGGATGGAAGAAATAAGATTTCATAAAATAAGTTCTGTAGATTTCTCAGTATTCAGTTGGTTTCCAAAGCTTAAGCTGCATGACCTTTTTCCTGTAAGATTTTCCTGTTGGCAATCTCTGTGTTCAAAAAGATGTCCTGGTGGTGCCATTGCTATTTTTTATTTTTATCTTTTTTTCTCAGATGCCTCCAATCTTTTCTGAAACAACAAATATGCCTCATGTTTGCGTATGATTGAGAGAATGACAAATACATATTTTTCTGTCATGGTTCCCTCACTTAAAGCAGTTCAAAGTGCATTTTAAAGTCCATGGTGGTTCTAGGCAGTCCTGAGAAGGGCATGTAACTGTAACCTACTGAGTCTGTTTCTGCACTTAGACTGAAACGTCTCTGTAAAAAAAAAAAAAAAAAAAAAAATTATCCAACTTTTGTTTTGGTTATTTCCACTAAATCAGAAACAGCTATTAATCAGTAAATTTTTGACATTATCTGTCACCATCAGTTAAATGACATAAAGAAAAACTGAATTTCATATCTCTGAGAAGTGGGTGTATTAAATGCCAGAGATTTTTTGGATGATTCATTTAAATTAAAATGGTTGAAAGCCTGCTGACAGAATCCGAAAGGAACTTGGCAGTGCGTTCCTAGTACAGACTTTGAACAGATAGGATCTTTGCAGATTTTATTAAAGGGTGTTTCCCTCCCTTTTTGCTTTCTCCAGTCAATGAAACAATTGTTATAGGAGATAATAGGGATTGATCCTTAAATATGTTTGAAGGATAAAATTAAAACAAGTTAAATTAATGATATTTCTGGCTTTTTTGAAACGATTTAAATATATTAATTCATTACTTATTAGGAATTTACACAAATATTTTACCTTCCCTCAAAGAGTTTATAATTTAATAGGAAAAGTAAGACACATATGTACATCCAACATAAGGCAGAAAATAAATCAAATGAAAGAGGAATATATAAATTTCTTATTCAGATCAGAAGGAGTCATAGCTTCTAGGGTAAAAGATCATGAAAGGCTTTCTGGCCACGCTTAGAAAACAATAATGGCAGAATAGGGAAAGGCATTCAAGTTAGAGACAGGGCTGAAGACTGAAGACAGGGAAATTTTGGATGTGTATGGACAACTGGGAGTAACGCGATTTGGTTTGAAACAGAGTAAAGTGGAAACAAAGTGGGACTCTCAGGAAGTGTTGAGATTCTGGATGCATGGCAGGCTAAGGAATTTGGATTTTATTCCACAGGTAGTTGAGAAATCAGTTAGCACTAATGCAGCCATTGGAGAATTCAGTGTTTTTCAAAGAATTCCAATTGCCTTGTGAGAGGTGTTTAGAAGTCATTTAACAGAATTCATTATTAATTTTTCTATTTTCTCCTCTCCCTTCCCTCTGATATATTGTAATGTGTCAAAGTAAACTTTCTAACATTTCCAAGTTACATCTAATGGCAACTCAAATCAACATAATTATTTGCCAAACCTCCATTATGTGCAAGGTACTTTTTGCCAATTGCAAGACATTGCTCCTCAAACCTTTCTGCCCAAAATCTCAAATGCAGAGTATAAACCCTCTTATCCTCAGGGTTCTAGGGAAACTTTTCTGTTTTAAATTTTTGCATGTGATTTTTTTCACTGGACTTTAAACGATGTAAATACATTTTAAAATTCTTACTAAGGAATGCTTATCTAGGCCCCTAAAAAAATCTTTGAGTAAAATTGACAACAAAGATGAAACATATGTGTGATATGGCTTTGTGTACATGCTACAGAGTACCTGTCCTTTCTGGACTTACTTTACCTAACTTGGGCACAAAGGGTAAGAAATGTCCATGCCTTTAAGAACTCTGCAGGTATGTCGAAGAGACAAAACAAGGATTTTGGAGAAAGCAGTACTGTTTTATGTTTTGAATTCAATGTGGTTAATTAAATTTTATTAAAATCTCAAAATTTAGACATTGAAGATATATCATTTGGCAGTGATTAAGTGAAAACTAGCCAGATAGAAAATAAAAGTAAGCACATAGGATTCTAGAGGAGAGAAAGTATTACTTTAGCATTTATATTTGACCTCACAGCACTAGGATAGGACTATACTTTCCATTTTAAAAGAAAATTAATTTTATTAATGTTCTTAAATATAAAATCTTAAAAATTAAAATATGACCTTAAGAGGCTTTATATCTGTTATCAGATTAAAATGTATTAATCAGATTAGTGTAACAATTTTGCAGTTTAGTTTGTAAATACAAAGACATTTTCACTACATTCTTTTTTTCTTGTAGATCTTTGATTTTTGCCCTTCCTGTCATTCATGTGTTCCTTTACATTGTCCTAAAATTCAAATAGTATATATATATATATATTTAAAAAAAAACTTTTTTAACGTTTTATTTATTTTTGAGACAGAGAGAGACAGAGCATGAACGGGGGAGGGGCAGAGAGAGGGGGAGACATAGAATGGAAGCAGGCTCCAGGCTCTGAGCCATCAGCCCAGAGCCTGACGCGGGGCTCGAACTCACGGACCGCGAGATCGTGACCTGAGCTGAAGTTGGACGCTCAACCGACTGAGCCACCCAGGCGCCCCCCAAATAGTATATTTTTAACATTTATGACAAATGGAACTTGCACCTGACTTTTACTCTAGTTAAGACAATTTCTTCTAGTGATTCCCAAACATATTTAGGAAGGGGAGCTCTTTTTGGTCACTCATTATAAATTATGATATAAATCTATAATTTTACATATATATAGTCTCAGAATATTCCAAAATCCCTGGAACAGTATGCAATAAAAATATTAACAATGGTTATCTTTATGTATATATATTTTATAAACATATATTATACATACACCATATAGTATATATTTATATATACTTATGTATACATAAGATACATGTATCTTATGTATCTTTATGTATTTCTGATTTTTTATGAATGAAATAATTTTAATAACAATCAATAAATGTATTTAAAGTAATACTTAAAATAATATCCTGCTGGACTTTGGCATTAGCATATTTATTTCTGGAGATTTTGATTTTGTTTGTTCTTGTTTTTGAAAGGGCGATTCTAGGTTGAGCCTCTCTTCTTTGTGTTTCTTGCTTTCAGTTCCCTGCTAACATGCAAAGACTTACACTGTTTGGTAGTTTTGGTTTTAAGGGTGAGAACTATCAACTGTGATGGTATAACCAACAAAACACTGTTCACAAGGGGCTTGCTATTAGTGTCTTCCTTCAGTTTTATTTTTGTTTGTAAGAACCTGGTTGCTCCAGGACGCGTATATAGGAGAAATACAAGCCACAATATTAGAGCTGATGTATACTACTACATCACAGGGGAGAAGGTTCTGGTGTGTACCATAAGTCTCTGTCTACTCAGACCTTGCTTTCTTAGGCTGTCTTAGGTGGCCTGACTTACAGATGCAATATATATTTCTGAATATTTTTTTCCTCTTTCTCCTCTTTTAAGATTTAATCCTGTGCCTCTGGAACCCTAGTAAAATTCCATACTTGTTAATCTACGTTTTCTTATGGGGTAATGTATCCACTTACTTGGATGAACCTCACTTCGGGTGGAGGAAGGTCAATCATAAGCGATGATAAACATATGTCCTCCATCCTCTCCAGAGGGATTCTGGAATTCCCATTGAGGATCAGTGTTGATTTTTTGGCATCTTCATCACCCAGGAATCTACAGTCTACCTTGACTGCCTGTAAGTTACAAAAACAAAAATTATTATTTTTCCATTTCCTACATATACATATTTTGAATATGTTCTCTCCAATTATCCATCTCTCTCCTGTATGACTTAAAATTTTTTTTAATGTTTTTATTTTATTTTTGAGAGAGAGAGAGAGCACACCATGAGTAGGGGAGGGGCAGAGAGAGAGGAGGACACTGAATCCTAGGCAGGCTCCGAGCTGTCAGCACAGAGCCCAATGTGGGGCTCAAACCCATGAGCTGTGAGATCATGACCTGAGCCAAAGTCGGATGCTTAACAGACTGAGCCACCTAGGCACCCCTCTCCTGTATGACTCTTAATTCAACTCAGTTGAAATATTATAAAGTGTCACAGCCTATCTTTGAATATCAATTTGAAAGTAAAATAACAGAAATCACAAAGATGAGAAAAGCACAGTGTTTACAGTTGACAGATCTGGGTTTGAGTTCCCTCTCTGCTCCTTTGCTGTGTGACTATGGTCAGATCATCAAATTAATTAAAACCAGCTACAGTTAAGATTGAGATAGTACATGTAGAATATCTGATATGTTATATGGTAGTGTCATTAGAATTTATGGTTGTGAAACTATTTTAAAATTTATAAGGCGTTTTATAAATACAAAATTAGTATTCTTCTTCTGAAAACTTCTCATGTTGCCTCTCTTCAGATTCAGATGGCTGAAGCTTTCACTATGCCCAGCATTCACCAGGATCCATAATGTCTAATGTCCTTTCCTTTAGTTTTGTTTTGGGACTATAGTTACTGGTTTCCCCTTTTCCTTTCTCCCCATCTCTGCACTCTCATGGAGCTCCTTGTCTGAATTACTGACTGAGCTCTTAGCATATGCTTTCATGCATTGGTATATGTATTTTAAACTTGTATCTTGTCTCTCCATCCAGCACTAGCACAGTGCTGTGCTCGCCATGACTTGCTCCTCAGTAAATGTTGACATGGAGATTTAATGGGAAATATGTGGCAAATAGGCTTTGGTTCAGATACACTGGCTTTTGGTGAAGGGATCTAGAATGAACTTTTGACCAGACAGATCTGGTTTGAGTTCTGGCTCTGCCACTGACCATCTCTAGGACTTACTTAATCTCTCTCTCTTTTTTAACTCTAGAGCACAAAAATTGGATTATGGTTGGGAGAATTGATAAATATCTGCCTTAGGACAGAACACTTTTCTTAGATATGTTAATTTGGATTCTTCTCTCTACCCTCTCCCCCACATTAGAAGATATTTCTTTTTATATTATAGTTTAATTATCTTCCATGGTAGCACAACCCTTGTCACTTGCTTCACTTTTTTCTACCCACTCATATGTCAGAGTCTATATAATTTAAAAATAGAGATGTTTCTGCTGTTTATTTTTATGCTTGGGTGTTTTGGGGCAAGTGGGTGGGAATACTGACTTCTAAATTGTCATATTTCAAAGGAATTCTTAGGAAATATATAAAAATTATAATACAAGACAAACATTTTGGTCTGCCTACAGTAGCCACTCTTACTTGCCTACCCAGCATTCATTATCATCCTACCTTTCTAATAAGGATACCACCCCCCCCCCCCAATCTTCTGCCATGTTGTCCAAGTGCTTCAGGGGAAGATGGCCATGCCCTGACTCCAGGGAGTAGGTTCTACTTGGTCTAAAATTCATCTTTCTAACTTTTTTCACAGTCACTGTTCAGGAATTAGGCCTAAGCCAAGTAGCCTAAGTCAGTGTCTTATTGAGGAAGGCACATGGAACCCAATTTGGCCAATGAAATATAAGGGGAAAGGGTTAGTTTGGAGATTCAAAGAACAAAGTTTCCTGACCTAGAAGATATCAGAGAGATCTCCCTTCCTTTAAATTTCAGGATGTGTGAAAATAGAAATGGAAATTGCCACATCCATTTTTCTGACATGAAGGAAGTTATGTGGAACATGAAATCAGTTCACTGGGAGGAAGAGTGAAGGCAATCCCAGAGAAATAGAATTTATGTACTAGATTAAAGCTATCATGAGGTCTAGCCTACCTCTCAGTTTGCACTTATGAGAATCAAACCTTATCCTGTAAGTTTGTTTGAGTAAGGTTTTGTGTTGCATGCATCTTTAAAGCATCTTAAAGTGATATGCCATTTTAAAATTAATGTTTTCCCTAAGGATGAAAATGTGATCTAGACCAGCATCGTCCAACAGAGGTTTCAGCATTGATAGAAATGCTCTACATAAATGCTGCCCAATGAGGCAGCCACTGTCCACATGTGGCTATTGAACAATTGAAATGTGGCTGGTACAACCACTGTAGAATTAGAACTGAATTTCTGATTTTATTTAGTTTTAATTAATTTGTATTTAAATGGCCTCCTTTGGCTAGGAGCTACCATAGGCGATAGCACAGATCTAGACCAATTGACCTTCAGATGATTGGGACCAATCCACAAAATCCCTCCTAAGCTTCGGTCTCCAAATGATCACTAATAGCTATTGTGAATTTTACTTTGAATTTCATTATATAATTCTAAAGCAAAACAAAGCCCAAATTTGATTACACTGAAATGTCAGTGGCATATGTGTGTATGTGTGTGCATGTGTGTATGTGTTTATGGAAAATTTTCATTTGCTCATATTTATATTTCACATAATGGGGGCTATTAGAAGAATAAACAATGCCTATCCCTTGCCACACAGCTTGAGACACTTACAAAAATGAATCTGATATGATAGCAATTCATATATTCATATATGATAGCAATATATGATACAGACCAATATCTATGTTTGTGAGTGCTAAAAGACTTAGAAGAAGAAAGAATTGGCACAGTTTCTTTCACTAACTCTAATCAGTATGGCTTCCTGAAGAGGATAGTAGTACTATGTAGTGACAACTTTCTCCTAAGGGAACACTATTTCAAGGTTTTCATCATCTTTTTGATTCCCCAATCGAGAGGCCTCAGGAAAACATTTTTACATTTTATTGCCTTCTTACCAGGAGAGAAACGGATTAACAGATGTATGCCTTTTCTGAATTAAATACCTTTGTTGTGTAAGTAAAGCTTTTGATGAATAGTCTTACTGCATTTTGATTTACTCACTTCTTCTGAATGGCTCTCTCGTTCCCTTCAATTTTTCTCCTTCCCTCTCTCTCTTCCAACCATACTTTTCATAGACATACCTGCAGAGAACATTGTATCTTTTTCCATTAAAAGGATTCCTAACTTGGATATGGTCATCATAGCATGGAGGGAACACAATTCTTGGTTGAATTTTTCATTCTCCAGTTCTCTGCCAATTACTGTCAAAAGCAGTGGTGACTTTTTGTGAGGTGGATGCTTGTTCATTAGAAAGTGGCCTGAAACAGTGAATTCCCTTCACATAAACCATTGAACTATCATGAGATGGTAACGACTTTCTGTCATTCCCAACCTAGGTCTAATCCAAACTCCTGACCCAGAGGTGTAAAGGCTTTGTAGCTCATTAGTGATTCCCCTGGAGCCATCAAGTGCCAAGTCTCTAGTCACATGGAGTGTAAAGTATAGAAGTAGTGTGCACCTTTTCGCATTAGGAGCATTTTAATGGCAAGCATGATAGGATTTACCAAGCTAAAATGCTTAACATAAAAAAGTAAACATTCTTAATATTTTCTATGTGAAGCTAAGGTGATCATGTTAATATGATTCAAAAAATTTTATTGTAATTGCATTGTGTTATTGAACTCGTTTCATGGAATCTTAGTGAGGACAATAGTCCAACTCAGTGGGGCAGAAATGGATTTTCGCATTTACTCTGGTATATAAAATGTCATTTTGTAAACTAGGAAGTAGATTGAGAGGAAAGGGTTGGTTTTTCAGTCCTGGACTGAAGATCGTTTTGCTTATGTGATCAGGACAGCCAAGCCTCCTGTAACTTTTTCTGGGTTACTTAAAAAAAAATCATATTTGAATTTAAATGAGTATAAAGAGCACAATCTCTAAACCCAGTTTTCCTGTTACTAAATTAGTGGTTTAAGAATGCTCTTTCAGCTAACTAAGTCTGATCAAGATTTCAGGTTGAACTTCAGATTATGGTGCAAAATCTTACTGCTTCAGTGCAAATAATTTTATTAGTTTTTTTTCTTTCTCTTAATGCTTAGGCTTGAAACAAAACTCTTTAAGATAATAGGTGCGTTATCCGGACTGACTATAATTGGTTTCAGTTTGGGGGTCTATCAAACCAAGATATTATCAATTTCATGCTTCCAAATATATCCATTATTTATGGTCCTATATATTTCTCAAATATGTATTTCTTTGTGAAACAATTTGCTTTAATTTAAGGGAATGCAGATCAATTGAATACAGTGATATATTTAACCCAAACAATATATAATATACATAATAGAAGCATTATTCATTTTATATGGAGTTAAGGACCTATTAATGATTCTATTACAGCACCCCAGTTTAGGTTTTTATTTGTTGAAAATACTTCATCAGAAAAATAAACTTCATGGCAAAGTGTGATTGAATGTGAATAATTTCTTAACTTCTTAGTTTATTTTTACTTGAAAATTAGTTATTTTAGGCTCTAGTGATTTATATGTTTACAATTATTCAATTTTAATTGAATTCAATGACAGAAAGAATATGCTCAAACAAATTAATATATTATAAATTTATGTGTAATAGTCAAGAAATAGCTCATGTTGACATGCAATTGTTGCAGCACTTTAAAATTCTTATTAACTTCTGAAGACAAATCTTTCTGAAAGTGGCAGACATCTTAACAACGATCTTCAGTTATCACATCTCCATCATAGCTAGCACTTTGTAAGCTGATATTCTCTTTGCTAACTGACCAAAGTCAATATATACTCCAATTATAGCTGGATGAACCTGACAGCTTGTATCTTCTTTCTGAAGGTTGTCTGCCTTGTTGAGTAGGCTGTACAGAAAAGCTGCCAGATCTTCATTAATACCTGGGCTGCTTTTTTATTGTTTAGAGGAAGTGGCGTTTGTCTGGTGGATCATACAAAGTGTTGTGTACTTTGTTGTCTAGGGTAACTTGGAAAATTTTTATTTTGCGTTGTATTTATTTTCCTCTAGCATTCTGAAAATTTAGCCAGTAGCCAAATATTTTTACTTTGTTGTATGTTGCACTATTTTCTTGCTGGGTTTGAATCTCTAAAGCAGTGCATTGTAGTTGTATTACACATTTACTTTCAAAAGCATTTTCAAATGTTTTTCCCCTTATGGTAATACTTGAAAGTTAAATTCAAATGATGCTGTTATCATCATTTAACCAATAAACATTTTATTTTTTTTTTTATTTTATTTTATTTTATTTTTTTAATTTTTTTCAACGTTTTTTTAATTTATTTTTGGGACAGAGAGAGACAGAGCATGAACGGGGGAGGGGCAGAGAGAGAGGGAGACACAGAATCGGAAACAGGCTCCAGGCTCTGAGCCATCAGCCCAGAGCCCGACGCGGGGCTCGAACTCACGGACCGCGAGATCGTGACCTGGCTGAAGTCGGACGCTTAACCGACTGCGCCACCCAGGCGCCCCCCAATAAACATTTTAAATGTTATATTCAGTAGTTAATGATTTGCTGTTAATTAACCACCTGGATACTGGTGTAATTTTTCTTGATAATATATTGCTGTTAAAATGGCCATGCAATTATTCTTTTAATGAAAACCAGCCCCCTATCCAGAGATTAGATGACTAATTTTGCCCATAGTGTAAACTTAAGTGTCTTCTTATCCTCTTTAGGAGCCATATTAGTTACAGTTAGTGAGAAACGTCTTCCTGATCTTTCTCCTCCTAAGTCTTGTAGCATTTACAGACATAGATACACAATCACATTTTGCTTTGTCTTTTTGGGGGTGTTTTTATGTTTTTGTCTCCCAAGCTGTTTGGCAAGGATTAGGCATTGTTTATTCTTCCTATAGCTCTCATTAAGTGAAATATAAATATGAGCAAACAGAAAACTTTCAACACACACACACACACACACACACACACACACACATCACTGACATTTTGGCATGATTAAATCTGAGCTTTGTTTTTAGAATTATATAATAAAATTCAAAATAAAATTCAGAATAGTTATTAGTGATTATTTGGAGACAGAAGCTTAGGAGGGATTTTGCAGAGGGGTCCAACCATCTGAAGGTCGATTGGTCTAGACCTGTGCTATCTCCTAAGGTAGCCTCCAGCCACAGGAGGCTATTTAAATACAAATTAACCAAAACTAAATAAAATTAGAAACTCAGTTACTGAGCTACCCCAGCCACATTTCAATTGCTCAGTAGTCACAAGTGGACAGTGGCTGCTTCATTGAGCAACACTGATACAGAACATTTCTATCAACGCATGAGCTCTATGAGATGGTGCTGGTCTAGACCACATTTTCATACCTAACTTAAATATTTTTAGTATTTAATATGATAGATTTTTCTATGATAATAAAAATCAAAAGAAATAATTTGGAAGTAATAGTGCCCTCAAAGGAAAAAGAAAAACACAAAAATCAAATGCATTAGAGTTTATTATAAGGCATGAGCCACAGAACCTGCCGTTAGTCACTGCATTCAATCTATCCATTTCACATTTCTATAATTTAAGATACTTGAAGAATTTGAATTTTCAAAAGTTAAAAAAATTGATGACTTTCTTTTTTTTTGCAAAAAAAAATGATATTAGTAATTTGGTATTTTTTTATATCATAAATTCTAGTTTATAGGAAGAGGCATAAATATTAATGATGAGGTCTGGGATCCCTTAGCCTTTTTTTTTTTTTTAATTAGCAATTGTACATGTCTGCGCAAGCACAAAACCCATAACACGATTTAGAAGATGAGGACATACAAATAATTCTTTAATATCTCAGAAGGGAAATCCAGTAGCACATCAGAATATTAGAACAGAGAGAGGATATTCATATCAGGTAATTTGTCAGTTTGAAATATTGTCCTGTACATTGTTCTATTAATGATGACCTAACTAAAGAAAAAGTTTAGGGATTTTGGTGGATGGGAAAAGGACCACTATATGCTGCAACTGTTGACAGGTTTAATTTCATTTTGAGCCATTATTACAGGGAATATGTGGAAACTATCTTAGTAATCTGCCATTTTCTCAGCTTATTCATAACAGTCAAAGGAAAGATCATATCTTTATGTTTATAGTGAAAATCTTTGGAAGGCAGAAAGCAAGTCTTTTATTAAATTTTTGTCCAGTAGTTCATATTTCAGGTCTAGAAATGACTAGTTATTGTTACCATATGCCCAAGATCATCTATGACTGATATGATAAAATAACACATTTAAAAATAAATCAACAAGCACTGGGTCCATGTTGTTCTTGCCTGTCAATTTTATAATTAAACAAATGTTCCTTGTTTTCTTTCGTAGGTAATTTTTTCAATGCAAGTCAGATCTATTTAAAGTAGAATGCTTGGAGGGAAGGGTGGTGTTAGGGGAGCAGGTAAGATTTTGCAAAAATATAAAGGATGATATTGCTGTATAAATATTAGCAACCATGTTTATAGGAGTATGGACAAAGGAATTCTTTTACTTTCTCTTAGAGATTTCTATCCTATGCTACTCATCTCCCAAGGAGAGAACACAAGAATTTATTTACAGTAAATACATGTTTTCCTGAAAAAGTTTTTTTCATAAAAAATAAGCCAAAGTGAGCTAGGGGAAACTGAATGTATTATTTCCCTTGTTCTAGGTGCCTGATACTTTAAGCCATGTCAGAGAATGAGTATTTTCTTATATGAATAAAAGATAATCATATTACAAACTATCTTGGAAATGGAATCCCTTTATCCTAGGTGCCAATGCAAATGTTCCAACTTCCCATGGGTGAGGACATTTGAATGAAGAATAAGAACAGAAAAACCCTATAGGGAAACCATAAAGAATCGAAGGGGCAGGAGCATGGATTGAAAGTGCAGAAGTAGGTGATGTAGCTTTTTCTCTCTTCCTCAACACTCTCCCTTCTGCAAAGGTAAATATCATCTTGCTTCAGCTCTATTTTTCAAATTATAATCAAGACTGAAACAAGTCAGACCATTGAGACTCATTTGTTTGCTTTCTGAGCTAAGGCAAATGGATCTAATTTCATTCCGAGACAAGGCAGGTGGGCTTAATAGATAGTGTGGGGGTGGGTGAAGAGGAGGAATGGTAACCGAGGAAGACATCAGTTGTAATTTATCTTGACTTAGGAAGACTTTTCCTTTCTGTATGACATGCTGTCTACAAATGGAGAGACACTCCTGTTAAGTAATTGCTCAGATTATTAGAGTGTTGTGCTTAAAAAGGACTTCTAAGCTGCATTAGCTTGGGTTGACATCACTGGTACTCATCTTCAAGAGGTCAGTCCAAGAACCAATCCATTTAACATCTTCATCAATGGCCAAGATAATGGAAGAGAAGTAGCAGGCCTGTTAATTAACTTTAGAAAAGACATTAGGCTGCAAGGGGTGGCTTGCACATTGTAGTGCAGGGTATGAATTTTAAATGACCTTTGCCATGATCAAGCACTCCTCCTTTGCATTCAAAATCTCAAAGGCTATTTGTACAGGCATGGCTAAGAAAACAAATCAGTGAACTCTTGCTACTGTGAATCTGCATATCCTGTTTGCTACTGCACAGAATATTAGGACTGGAATAGTTTTATCTTAAATAGAACCATCCATTTCTTACAGATGCACCCCCAAATGGCTTTTTTCTTTTCTTACATGTGTCTCTTTCCTGGAATTTCAAGGCAAAACTGTGCCGGTGTAAGGGAGGGTCAGCCACATAATTTTCGAGGCCAAATGCAATGAGAAAATGTGGGGCCCTTTATTCATTAGGCAGGAACAAAAATGCCATTAAAGGTACTAAGATGTAAAGCTTTTTTCGTTCTTCCATGGCCTCTCTCTTGACTTGTCACGGTGTTGTTTACTTGCTATTTAATGTCATTCTAAGAAAAGAAAAATTAAAAATTTAAATTATTGGCACAAATTGCATCGCACATCTTTATGTTGTGTAGTGTCAGTTTTAAATGAGATTTGAGAACATTTAACTCACGTGAAATAACAAAAATTGCGCAGTTTGTATTTTGTAGCTCATACATGCATATGTACTTCTCTCTTACCAGGAGAGTAGAAACCCGACACGAAACAAACTCAACTATTTGTATTTCACTCCTTGATATACACACATTCTGCCAGCAACTTCAATCTTTGGCTGACAGATGAGTCAGGAAGGACTGAAAGGAAAAGGAATTGTGAGTTGCCCTACCTTTTCCTTTCCTTCTATGTCATCGTGTTCAATGTAAGAGGTTGGCTCATAGAGAGAAGTGACATTAGCAAGAAGGATAAATAGGGTCCTTTGGCCATTTGTGTTTTTTAGAACACTATTGCCTTATCTCTGGACTTCAGTCAAGTTCTGATTTGAATGGAAAGCATCGCCTCGCCCCCAGAGGCTGTCAGTGCCTCTGCTTACTCAGTCTGAGATGTAATAACACTCTTAGTAGTCACTTCGAGTCTTGATGAAGTCATGCACCAGAGTTCTGTGCTCATGGGGCGTCTGAACTCCATGAAGGGGGCAGACAGGAATGGCAGCTCTTGTCTGCTCTCTTCAGGCAAATGCTTGATTGTCCCAGTGGACTTCACTTACCATATACAATTTGAAAGATAAAGTTCTGAGGAATTTTAAGATGGTGACAGAAAAGCATTAAACGAACCTCAGGGGCCGGTGCCACTGCACAGGCTGTCCAGCCATGAAGCTGGACATGGGGAGGTCCTGGGTATGACAGGTCCTCTGCCTGTCATACCCATACTTGTGGTCCTCTCTGCCTGATCTTGTGCACAAAAGATAGCTGATCACATGTTCCTGCAAGTTTCTGGGTCTGTTTCACCTCTGTAGCCAAGATGCAAGAACTTCCTTGAGTAGGCTGGGAAAGGAATTCTCAAGATAAAACTCCAGTATTTAAATATGCAGTTATACAGCAGAATTCTCAGGTTCATGCATAAAATACACACTGAATTTCATGGATTTTGTTTTTGTTTTTAAGTTAGAAGATATCCTGTACACATTTGTTGGGTTTTTGCCTCTTGCATGCAAGACTTAAAAATATTTTTGGCAAATGTGAGGCTTGGACGTTGCCAAGGTTTGTATCCTGTTTTCAACTGTTTGCATTTAGGTACTGGAGACAGGATTCAGGCCCTACTCCTCTACCCTTGTCTCTTGGGCTTTAGTGTCAGAGAAAAATGACAAGACTTCTTTAACCCATGAATTCATTGCAACCTTTGGCAAATTCTTGAATCCGTCTGACCCTTAGTTTTCTCATTCGTTAGAAGAAGATAATGCCTATCTTGCAGATATCATTTAATATGATTTAATGAGATAATAAAAGTGCCTAACAGATAGTAGTTCTGGTACACGTGCTCTACTAAATCTTTTCTGAGAGTAAGTTAATGTAGGAAATAATATATGCACCACAGTTGGCACTCAATTTTTATGTGAGTTTAGAAAGTTTAATTCTTAAAAAAAAACCCATTTTTTTAAAGTGTATTTATTTATTTTGAGAGAGAGAGCGAGTGCATGTGAACGGGGGAGGGGCAGAGTGAGAATCCCAAGCAGGCTCCACACCATCAGCACAGAGCCCAACGAGGGACTTGAACTCACAAACCGTGAGATCATGACCTGAGCCGAGGTCAACAGTTGGATGTTTAACCGATTGCGCCACCCAGGTGGCCCAAAAGTTTAATTCGTTTTCCCATAATTATTATTTAATCTTATTTCCTTAACTTACTGTCTTCTTACCCATCCTAAAGGTTTCCACTATAGGTGTGCTAGTGGATTTTGTGCAGAAATGTAGATGCCCACCTGCTTGCTTCATAGTAATATGCTAACATTAAAAAACCAGCTTTACTTTTATCTGCCATCAAATTTTATGCATCAGCTGTGCAAATTTTTAAAACATCAGGCAGAAAAATATAATTGGTGTGGCTCACATTTATAACTACTGCTTATTCGGCATCTCAATTAAGCTTTTACCCTTCCATTGCTTTGTAGCTCAGTGGTTTTTATTATAAAATTTGTATTTATTACAGAAAATTTAAAATACAGAAAAGAGGGACAGAGAAAGGATTGTGCATATTGAAGATAACTGACAGTCCCCCCACCCCCCTTTTTGGTCTTTTCTTAATGTACAATTGTAAAAATACTGTTGAGATACTACCATGTTTAAAACTTTATATCCTGCTTTTTAACATAATATTATATTGTAAGCTTTTTAGTATTACAGTCTACATGAGCACTGAACATTTCCATGACTGCAGAGTATACATAGGTTTATTTCATGATTTCTCTATTTTCTGGCACAATTTCATTCATAGGAAATACTGTGCTGAACATCTTTTTGAATAAGGCTTTTTCTGTTTTTCAAGGTTACACCCTTAGGGCGGAGGCACAGGAGAACATTACTGGGTTAAAGCCTGGCACACATTTTAAGTTATCTTGATACCTGTTGACAAATCACTTTCCAAAGGAGTCATACCAATTTTTATTCCTTCCAGGGATTTATCACAATGTCCCTTTCTGTCTTTGTAGTAATCTTTGCTATTTTGATAAATGGAAAGTGATGGCAATTTGTTAAATGTAGACTATTTTTATTAGTGATGATGGATATATAATTAATATATACTTTAATAAACATATTAATATAATTATATATAATTGATACATAGAGTTAGGGTACATATTTTTTGTTTTTAATATATTTATATATATTTTACATTTTAAGACATTTTATATAGGTTAATACATACATGATATATGTATTTATATATATTTAATATATATATATGTATGTTTTTTTCTCACTCTAACTCCTCCATCATGAAATACAGTGTCTCCTTCAGGACCTTTGATAGACCACTCATTCTTATAATCATGACTGCCTGGCAGGAGAGTAGGAGAAAAAGACACTGAAAAATTTTACAACGCTTGTATTATTTGTGATGTCCTCATTTTTCTAGCCACCCTTCCCTTCATAAAAATTAGTCGGAAAAAAAAATGATTCTTGCCATAGTGGTATGGGCAGAACTGGCTTATTCCTGCCTCTGTCTTTTGCTTATTCTCCCGCATAAAACCTCTGACGCGTCTTCCTTTTCTTACTCTCCTCATGCTCTCCAGAGGGTTGTTTCCTGCATTTACATGTTGGCAGTATGGTTTTACATTTCTCTAGCAGTCTGATCTCAAAACTCTTGGCAGGGTTTTGGCTTTTTAAAATTTATTTTATTTTATTATTATTTTTTTAAAGGTTCAGGCTCTTTTACTGTATTAAGGAAAGCTGGGGAGAAAATGTTGGAGAAACATTGTGTTAGGATGCCAATATCTCCTTTTCTCCCTGAAGCTAAAACACATACAGTTTCACCCTGAGGAACCCATTCTGTAGAAAACCAAGCTAAAAGGGAAGTGAAATGAAAGGCAGCCTACATTAAATTTCATTTAAGCCTATTGCTTAATTTATGTCCTGGGCCTCTTGATTTCTTTTAGGCCCTAGGCATGCAGGGTAATGTTTCTGTGGGTTTGGCCACTCCTTCGTACTTCACCCTATCTTTGGGCCTTAAATCAGAAGGTTGGGAGGGCTGATTGGTCGAGTGGGATGTTTCTTTAACAGGTGTGTCGGTTTTGATTTTTTCTATTAAGCCTATTTAGCTTTCTCCTTTTTGATTTTAGTAATATGATGCCTTACTTCTGTTGGTCAGTTTGTAAAGTTTTGATTATTTATGTGTACATGGACTGTTGTGCCGTATTTTCTCAGTATTTGATTTTTTTATTTACTTTTCGTGCGGCCCTGGAGCAGACATGGGGATTTCCTATGAAAGCACGCATGCTGCATACACACTCTAACTTGTGTTGTGGTCCTTTGCAGATCAGGGGCGGTTCCATATTGTGAGCCATGTGGCTAAGCAGGATATAATTGCCTCATTTCTGACCCAGCAGTCGAAGATGCTGTGCTTTGCTGGAGGGAAGTGTTCACAGTGACTGCCTGTGTTGTAATTTTTTTTTTTTGAGGATTAACAGAAGACCTGAATTTTTAGGGTTTTCCATATGGTTGCTTTCCCAGTTGCAGTAACATTGACTTGAAAAAAACCCACCTCTTCACTTTAGGGAAAAGAAAGTCTCGAGTCACTTAGTATTCCTTACACTCTGGAAGGCTGACTATAAAGGCTTACGCTTCCTGCTGCGATTGTATCCTCCTTGAAAGACACGAAGCAGCAACATGAACTTAGTTCTCTTTATCTGCACAGTGATTCTAAGTCCCAATTTCTGCAGTCTTCCCTCTCTGACTATTTAATACACTTATCGTTTCTCTGCCTGGCATTCCCCTATAGGAGAGATTGAATTTAACAAATGTACACTAAGAATGATAGCTGACACTAATTCAATGAGCAGAACGTTAAATCCAATCATAATTCCTGAGGTAATGGAGACGGGTAGGGTATGCAGATCTCTGAAGAGTCAAAGAGATTAAATGAAACTACACAGTCCCTTTGACTATGAAGCCACTAGGAAACTGTAATAGTATTTTAAAGTAGGGTGATACCAGAGCCTAAAGATTTATTTTTTTTTAAATGAACAAAGCATCACAGTCAAGCTGATGCAATAATTTTGCAATCCCTCGAGCTGTTAGGCTCAAGTGAAGAAAGATGTTAGCTAAATACAATCTGGAATGAATACATTAATTTGCACAGTCCCTTTCCCCCCATCGTGCATAAAGTCTTGAACGGTTTTAACTCAGATGGATTCTAGTCCATGATAAAAACTGGAAAGTCTGCCTGCAAAGCTTTTAAACATATAAATAAGTCACATTAGGGATAGAGGGGTGGGAAGGGGAGGGAGGGACGATTTGCAAAGACTTAAAAAACAAACTAAACACAACCGCTTGATGTAACGTCTGCAGATGAAAGCTGTGGACCAGCACTTCCCATGAGACTCCATGGTGGAGTGTCGCTGATGGCAGCAACTGAGAACTAACTGGAAACTTGCAGCTGGGGTGCTTGCAGGATCCTCCTCAAACAGCCCTTCTCAGTGGGGTGGCAGGATTAGGGTGAAGGCTGAGAGGATAATGGAATCTGTGCATGCCTGGCCTGATTGCTCCTCGATCTGATCACTGGTAGCAGGGTGACAGCTGCTTTTCCATCCCTCTGAGCGGCAAGGAACAGAGCAGTATGTCAATTGCATGTATATCTTTAGCAGCCATGTATTGACCATTAAGGAGAAAGTGATTCACATTTGTATTACCCTTACTAAAGAGAATATGAAATATTTAGTCAAAGACTTGGAGGGTTTAGAGATCCCACTGTGAATTCTTGCATGATTGAGCAGAGTTCTTCTTTTAAAAAATGTATGTGATGAGTGAATGATCATAATTCTTGGGTTGGTGTGGCTGTGTAAAGATACCCAACATTACATATGCGATTCGCATACGTACCTCAGAGGAAGACTGTCAAGTTTTAGGATGCTGTAGAGGTACGTGATATTGAAATTGCATTGGATTTGTTGAAATTCAAAATGAAAGTGATGGAGCAGAAAGTATATGGGAAAAAATATTTTGTTTTCGGAAATTAAAGCTTTCTAAATTAGCAAATTACAATAAAGTATTAAGTCATTTTGAAAAATGCGAAAATGTATTAATTTTTATAGAAAAGAAACTGATTAGTAAATCTGCTAATGCATATCCCAAACATTTAAAATGTGCACACCCTTCGGGGCGCCTGGGTGGCGCAGTCGGTTAAGCATCCGACTTCAGCCAGGTCACGATCTCGCGGTCCGTGAGTTCGAGCCCCGCGTCGGGCTCTGGGCTGGTGGCTCAGAGCCTAGAGCCTGCTTCAGATTCTGTGTCTCCCTCTCTCTCTGCCCCTCCCCCATTCATGCTCTGTCTCTCTCTGTCCCAAAAATAAATAAACGTTGAAAAAAAAAATTTAAAATGTGCACACCCTTCAACCTAGTATTTTAACATCAAGGAATAGGTGATATCTGCCTCATTTTCTCAAATAATATATCTTTTTTGTTTGTTGTTTCAATTGAAAAGTACTTCCTTTTGTTCTCTATTAAAATTATATAATATTTGGGGTGGCTGGGTGGCTCAGTCAGTTGAACGTCCAACTTCAGCTCAGGTCATGACCTTGGGGTTTGTGAGTTCAAGCCCCATCTCAGGCTCTATGCTGACAGCTCAGAGCCTGGAACCTGCTTTGGATTCTGTATCTCTCTCTCTCTCTCTCTCTCTCTCTCTCTGCCCCTCCTCTGCTTGTGCCTCTCTCTCTCTCTCTCTCTCTCTCAAAAATAAACATTAAGAAAATGTAAAAAATTATATAATGTTTGACAAATATAAAATATAAGTAATGCAGCATAACAGTAACAGTGTAGCAGAGCACTAGTGAATTCACCATCCAATTAAGCCTAAACCATTACTTATATGATTGCGTTTCCTTCTTGTTCCATTTTCTCCCCCTTATAGATACCCAGTAACCTGAGTTTTATCATTTCCTTTCCTTTAAAAAAAATTTATTTTTAATCTTTATTTATTTTTGAGAGAGAGAGACAGAGTGTGAGCAGGGGAGGAACAGAGAGGGAGACACAGAATCTGAAGGAGGCTCCAGTCCCCGAGCTGTCAGCACAGAGCCCGACACGGAGCTTGAACTCAGGAACCATGAGATCATGACCTGAGCCAGTCAGATGCTCAGCCGACTGAGCCACCCAGGCGCCTGTATCACTTCCTTTCTAAAACGCTTTTATCACATTAGTTTATATTATTTGTAGTTTGTCTTTCAAAATTGAGTATAATTTACATATAGTAAATTTCATCCATTGTAGTGTACAATTCTGTGGGATTTGAGAAATGTTTGCACCATCACAAACAAGATACGGAACAGTTCTGTCACCGCTGACTTGCCCCTTTGTAGTTGGTCCCTCTCCTACACCCAGCCCTTGGCAACCACTGATCTGTTCTTTTTTTTTTTTTTTAATTTTCTTTTTTAATGTTTATTAAACACTTATTAATCATATAAGAGCATGAGTGGGGGAGGGGCAGAGAGAGAGGGAGACACAGAATCAGAAGCAGGCTCCTGGATCCCAGCTGTCAGCACAGCACCTGACGTGAGGCTCGAACTCACAAACCGCGAGATCATGACCTGAGCGGAAGTCGGCTGCTCAACCGACTGAGCCACCCAGGCGCCCCATGATCTATTTTCTGTCTCAATAGTTTTGCCCTTTCCAGAATGTCGTATAAGTGGAATCATAAGTGATGTGGTCTTTTGACTCTTCCTTTCATTCTGCATAATGCATTTGAGATTCATGCATATTTTTGTATGTATCAGTAGTTCATTTTGTATCATTAAATAGTATTCTATTATAGGTATGTACTTACTATAGTTTATTGATTCACTAGCTGAAGAACATTTTGGGTTGGTTCCGTTTGTGGCAAATACAAGTGTATCAGGTATAAGCCTTTGTACATATGTGAACATAAATTTTTATTTCACCTAAGTGAATATGTAAAAGTGAGATTTCAGGGTCACATAGCAAGCTTATGTTTAACATTATAAGAATGTAATATATAGCCAGCCTTTCCAGATGGGCCGTGGCCTTTTGCATTTTCACAAGGAATTTATCAAACTTTCAGTGGCTCTGCATCTTCCTTAGCACTTAATATTGTCATTTTCTGGGGCACCTGGGTGGCTCAGTTGGTTAAGTGTCCGACTTCGGCTCAGGTCATGATCTCACAGTTCCTGAGTTTGAGCCCCGCGTTGGATTCTGTGCTGACAGCTCAGAGCCTGGAGCCTGCTTTAGATTCTGTGTCTCCCTCTCTCTGCCCCTCCCCTGCTCACACTCTGTCTCTCTCAAAAATAAGTAAACGTTAAAAAAAAAAATTAAATAAATTGTCATTTTCTTTTTTCTTTTCTTTTTTTTCAAATTAAGCTATTCTTTTCTTAGTGGTATCATATTGGGTTTTATTTTGCATTTCCTGAATGATGAATGATGTTAAGCATCTTTCATGTGCTTATTTGTCAGGTTAATAGATAGATAATGACAGATAGGTAGATCGATCTACCTTCGGTGAAGGGTCCAAATTTTTTGCACTTTTAAAAAATGAGTTGTTTATTTTCTTATTGAGCTTTGAGAATTTTTATGTACAGGTACAAGTCCTTTAGTTTGTGACTTGCAAATATTTTCTTTTGGTCTGTGACTTTTCTTTTAAAATTTTTAAAAACTTTTTTTTCTTCTTGAGAGAAAGAGAGACAGAGCGTGAGTGGGGGAGGGGTAGAGAGAGAGAGGGAGACACAGAATCCAAAGCAAGCTCCAGGCTCTGAGCTGTCAGCACAGAGCCTGGCACAGGGCTTGCACTCATGAACCACAAGATCATGACCTGGGCTGAAGTCAGATGCTTAATCGACTGAGCCACCCAGGCACCCCATGGTTTATCATTTCATTCTCTTAATAGTGCCTTTTGAAAAGTAGAAGTTCTTAACTTTGCTAGGGCCCAATTTATCTATTTTTTCTTTTATGGTACATGCTGTTGGTGTTGTACTTGAGATCTTTGTTTCTTCCTTGCTTCCCTTCCTCCTTTCCTCCTTTCTTTCCTTCCTTCCTTCCTTCCTTCCTTCCTTCCTTCCTTCTTTTTTTCTTCCTTTCTCTCTCTTCATCCTTTCTTCCTTCCTTTCTTCCTTTGTTGCCTAACCCAGAGTCACAAAGATTCTTGTTCATTTTTTCTTCTAGCAGTTTTATAGTTACAGATTTTAAAATTAGGTCAGTCATCCATTTTCAATTAATTATAGTATGTTGTGTGAGGCAGGGATCAGAAATCACATTTTTTGCATATGGATAACTAATTGTTTCAGCAACATTTGTTGAAAAGACTATTCTTTTTGCAATTGAATTGGCTTTGCATCTTTGTTGAAATTCAAGTGAACACATATGTGTGATCTACTTCTGGATTCTCTACTAAAAAATAATTTATGTGTCTACCCTTTTGTCAATACCATATCATCTTGATGCTGTAGCTTTAAAAATAAGTCTGGACATCAAGTAATGTGCAATTGGGTAGTTCACTTAAAAAATTATCTTGGTTATTCAGTTCTTTGTCTTTCCATATAAATTATGGAATTAGCTTGTCTGTTTCTACAAGGAACTTAGTGGGATGTTGATTTAAATTAAATTGAATCTGTAGATCAATATGGTGAGAAATGACATGTTAACCATATTGAGTCTCCCACCCAGTCCATTAAAAGTGGCTTATCCATTTATTTACATCTCTTAAAATTTCTTTTATCAGTGTTATGTGGTTTTTAGCATACAGATCTTTCACGAATTTTGTTAGACTTAAAAGTATTTAATAATATTTAATGCTATTATAATTGGTATTTTTGAAATTTCAATTTCCAATTGTTCATTGCTAGTATATAGAAATACTATTGATTTTGTATTTAGACTTTGTATCTGAAATCTTAAGTCATTACTAATTTTAACAGCTTTTTAGCCTTTGGGTTTTTTACAAAATCTGTACAACCTTGTTTTTCATGAATAGAGACAGTTCTATTTCTTGCTTTCCAATCTGTATTCATTTTATTTATTATTATTGCATTATTGCACTGTCTTGGATAGTGTCTTGTATGATGAATAGAAAGCTGGCATTCTTGCCTTGTTCTGAGCTTAGGAAATAAAGCTTTCAATTGTTCATTAATAAGTATGATGTTAGCTATAGAATTTTTTGTAGATGCCCTTTTATTTCTAGTTTGATGAAAATTTTTAAGAATTATGAATCGGGATCAAATTCTACTGGATTTTTCTGCATCTATTTAGATGTGCATGTGTTTTTTTTTCTCCATTATTCCTTTGATATGATGAATACATTGATTAATTATTTTTTTTTAATTTTTTTTTTTAACATTTTATTTATTTTTGAGACAGGGAGAGACAGAGCATGAACAGGGGAGGGTCAGAGAGTGGGAGACACAGAATCTGAAACAGGCTCCAGGCTCTGAGCCATCAGCAGCACAGAGCCCGACACGGGGCTCAAACTCACAGACCGCGAGATCATGACCTGAGCTGAAGTTGGTCACTTAACCGACTGAGCCACCCAGGCACCCCGATTAATTATTTTTTAAATGATGAACAAGCCCAGAATTATTTGAATAAACTGTACTTGGTCATGATGCATTATTATTATTATTATTATTATTATTATTATTATTATTTACACATTGCTTGATTCAATTTGCTAGTATTTTGTTTGTCCATGGGAATGTTGGCCTGTAGTCTCTGCCCCCCTCTTTTGGTTGTCTTTTTCTGGTTATGATATTAGGGTATTTCTGACCTCAAATATGAGATGGGAACTATTCTCTCTTTTTTTCTATTCTGGGAGAGATTGTATCAACTTTGTATTATTTCTTAAATGTTTGGGAAATTTTCCCATTATCTATACAAGTCTGGACTGTTCTTTGTTGGAAAATTGTAATTAATAACTTAATTGTAATACCTTAATACCTTTTAATTGTAATACCTTAATTAATAGATATAGGATTATTTAGGATTATTCTTAGTATCTGTTACTTGAGTGAGTTTTCATGGTTTGTGAATTTAAATGTCTGTAGTATCTACAGTGACATCTCTTTTGAAATCTTAATGTTTGTAATTTGTGTCTTCTCTCTTACTATGTCGGTCAATTTGGCTACAAGATTATCCTTTTCGTTTTTCAAAGACACAGCTATAGTTTCATTGATTTTTGTTTTTCTGTTCTCCATTTAATTGATCTCTGCTCTTTATTATATTATTCCTTCTGCTTGCTTTGGGTATGATTTTCATCTTTTTTAACTTTCTTAAGGGCATTCTTAAGTCATTTATTTGAAGTTGCTTTTCCAATATAAGCATGTTAATGCTATAAGTATCCCTTTAAATGTTGCTTTAACTACATCTCACAAATTTTGATGGTGTGTTTTTCAATTGCCTTAAATTAAAAATAATTTCTAATTTCCTTTGTGACTTCCTCTTTTATCTTTGGGCTGAGAAATGCATTGTTGTTAATGAAATATTTTGGAATTTCCAGACATATTTCTGTTACTGATTTCTAGTTTATATCTATTATGGCTAGAGAACATCTTTGTATGGTTTCACTGGTTTTGAATTTATTAATGTTTTGTTTTATGATTTGATACATTCTTAGTGTATGTCCCTTATGCACTTGAAAAGAATGTGTAGTCTGTTATTGTTGGACGGAGTGTTTTATAAATATCATTTACGCTAATTTAATTAATTTTATTGTTTAAGTCTTCTGTACTCCTTCTGAGTGCCTGTTCACTTGTTTAATTGATTACTGAGAATAGGGGCGCCTGGTTGGCTCAGCTCAGTTAAGCTTCTGACTTCGGCTCAGGTCATGATCTCATGGTTTGTGAGTTCAAGCCCCGCGTCAGGCTTTGTGCTGACAGCTCAGAGCCTGGAGCCTGCTTTGGATTTTGTGTCTCCCTCTCTCTCTGTGTCCTTCTTCCACCTGTGCTCTGTCTCTCTCTCTCAAAAATAACTAAACATAAAAAAAAAGAAAATGATTACTGAGAATAAAGTCTCTAACGATAATTGGGTTGGTCCATTTGTCCCTTCACTTCTGTAAGTTTTTGATTCATATATTTTCATGATTATTAAATGAATATAAAATTATGTCTAAGCTTAAGTTTTCCTAGTGAGTTGTTCTTTTTCATTTCAATAGTATTTTTTTTAAGTCTACTGTTTCTGCTATTTATATAGCCACTACAGCTTTTTTGTTAGCATTTGCAGAGTATATGCATCCATTAGTTTTCTCATCAATTATTTATCTTATCTATGTATTTATGTTTAATGTAAGTTTCTTATAGACAGAGTTGAGCATTGCTTTTTAAATTAATCTGACAATCTTATTCTTTTCTTTAACGTTTATTTATTTATTTTTAGAGAGAGTTAGGGAGAGAGTGTGCATGGGCAAGCAGGAGTGGGTGAGCGGCAGACAGAGAGAATCCCAAGCAGGCTCCTCACTGTCACTGCAGAGCCTGATGTGGGGCTTGAACTCACGAAGAGTGAGATCATGACCTGAGCCAAAGTTAAGAGTCAGATGCTTAACCTACTGAGCCACACAGGAGCCCCTGACTATCTAAGTCTTTAAACTGGTTTGTGTTTTGGTATTCTATGTAGCATTAGATATTTTTAGATGAACATACTGTCTTGCCAGTTATTTTTATTGTTCCATTTGTTTTTGACTCTCCTCTTGCATTCTTTTATATTTATTTATTTATTTATTTATTTATTTATTTATTTATTTATATGATGGTTTCATTTTATCAACACTATTGGCTTATTATATTTTACCTCTTAAAATATTTTTTCATAGTTGTCCTGGGGTTTACATCTTTAATTGATCATATTCTTTTTTTTTTAATGTTAAATCTTTTTTTAATGTTTATTTTTGAGAGAGAGAGTCAGAGTGCTAGCGGGGGGAGGGGCAGAGTGAGAGGGAGACACAGAATCCGAAGCAGGCTCCAGGCTCCTAGCCGAGCCTCACCGAGCCATCAGCACAGAGCCCCACGTGGGGCTTGAACTCAGGAGCCATGAGATCATGATCTGAGCCGAAGTTAGACGCTCAACCGACTGAGCCACCCAGGCACCCCTAATTAATCATATTCTATGTTCAGATATTAAACTTCTTCACATGTAGTACAAGGACCTTATAATGTTATACTTCCAATTCTTCTCTTCCATTCTTTGGGATGTTGTTATAATTTTAATTTCATATATGCTATAAACACACACACCATAAATTGCTATTATGTTTTGCGTTGACAGTCCACTATCTTTTAGATCAATTAACTATTTACTTTCATTAATGTTATTTCCAGAACTATTCATTTCTTTGTGTAGATCCATGTTTCTGTCTGCTGTTATATTCCTTTTAACTGGGGAACTTCCTTGAACATTTCTTGTAGTGCAAGAAATGATTGTGGTATTAGTAGCATATATCCATCTGGTATGCCTAACTTTTGTGTGTGTTTACCAATCACTAATCAGGTTTCTGCTCATAGGATTATTTCTTCTCCTTGGAAATTGCTTACTTCTTGGGAGTCTATCAATACAGTATGTTTTATGCAGCATCTAGTGGTTTGGCAACAGAGGGATCTTTCAGAATATTTAGTCTGTCAAATCTCAAAAAGCAGAAGTCTTCAATAATATATTTTATAACGTTTCTATATTCACTCACATAGATATGCCTCCATTTTTCTAAAGTTTGCATAGTATTCGATTTTAAGGATGTAACATATTTTAAATTCATACCCTTACTTAGAGGCATAAAGATTATTCCTAGTCATTAGCTATTTCACATGGCATGCAGGGAGCATCATTGTGCTTGAATTTCCATAAACTTTTATGAGTATATAGTTGTAGGATACATTTCTAAGGTGGAATTGCTGAGTGAAAGGCATTAAAAAATTTTTTTTTGAGAGAGAGAGAGAGAAAGAGAGAGTGAGCAGGGGAGGGGCAGAGAGAGTGGGGGACAGAGGATCTGAAGCAGACTCTGTACTGACAGCTGACAGTCCAACGTGGGGCTCGACGTCTGGCACTCAACCGACTGAGCCACTCAGGTGCCCTGAAATGCATTTTGAACGGTTTTGGTAGATATTTTCTGGCAAATTTAAATGTTGTTAGAAAATATAAACAGTGTTTCTAGACTTTTGTATTTGGCTAATATTTACCATTTAAACAACTGATATTTATATTCTTCTATATTGTCAGTATTTCCCCTCCAATGACAGTAAAATCTTGTCTATATGGAACACTTTTATATGAAGGCAAGTTGTATGAAGGCAAGAACATTTTGTATGAGAGTTTAGTACCTGGATCATAGTCTTGGTTCTGCCATGCATTTTCCTTTTGACTTTAGATAAGCTAGTTGATCTTTTAGATCTCTCTTTGTACATAAACTATAGACTATTGAACTAGAACAGAGGTTATTAAATTTTATTCCGAGGGTGAGAAGATAAACCTGATTGGCGGTGCTTTGGAATCCCTTCAAGCAAGATAGCTGTGCATTTATCACATAGATATATATTTATCAAATAGATATATTCTATAAATATAAATATATATATATATATATATATATATGCTGAAAAAGTTTATTCATTTTCCAAAAAAAGTTATGCAATTAAAAGTAGTAGAATCCTTTTGTTTAGTGGATGGATTTAAAGTCACTTCATTTAAAAATTTTATGACTTATGATTCTGTATATTCTTCTGAATTGCTGGATTTTCTAGCATTGAATTCCAGTTATGGCTTCTAGCTTTTTGCTTCTCCATTCAATGCAAAATGCAAAAACAAATGCAGTTATTTAGACCCCCCCAAAAAAAAGAGAGAGAGAGAGAGAGAGCACGAGCTTTTCTTCCTCTAATCTTTTCTCTCAGCATTATTTCACTTTTGAATTAGAAATGTTTCAGTCTCAACTACATTTTTTTTCCCAGAGGAAAGTTAAACAGTTTTGATTTCTCTTAATTTAATATCCTTTGTAGTGAGCCTGAATTTAAATATAGAATACCCTGTCTTATATCTTGTCTTTCTTGATTTTCTGTAGAGTATACCTGTAGCCTGTGTATTGGTCATTTTTAATGGAATGCTTCTATCCTCGCCCTCATCAAGTTCCAAGCCCCAGCATACTCTCCTATCATCAGTGTTGAGGGCCATAGTCACATTTCTTTTGTCTGAACATTGCTTTCACCACAACATTTTTTACATTTCTGGGAAAAACTCTAATTACCTTAGGCATAAGAACAAACCTCTTGGTTTAAATCTCTTAATCAGGCTTTCCCAAAATAGCCACTGAGGCAAACTGACTCATTCTCCCATGTGCCTGATTATCCATCTCAGAATTTTTGAAATTCACTCAATTTACATCTGTGTTAAGGACTTCTGCACCTCTGCAAGTTCCACTTTTCCCACTGCTAAAAAGTAACCTTCTCCAGGAAGTTTTCTCTTACTAACTAGGGACGAAATATTCTTTTTCTCTCACAGTAGGCAATGTACTTGTACTTTGTCTATAATGAGAAAACAATGAAACTTAACTGAAATAGTTTCCAGTAAGCCCGAGTTTATAATAATTTTACCTACACTGGGCTGAAGTTTGAAAATGCTATCTCTAAAAAGAAATCTACTAGGGAAATAAGAGTAACTAAGATTGTAGGAGATACATATACTCAGATAAACACACACACACACACACACACACATGCACAGCACACCTCCTACATTTTGAAAAGTCTTTAAAATTGTAAAATCTTATTTCTACCTTAAATGGGAATCTGTTAAAATAATCAAATATATTTAAGAATATTTCAGCATATGTTCTATAATTTAAAATGATCTTCCCTCGATCTGAATAGAGCTTTACTATACTATAGCTTACTTACTAGGGAAAAGTTTAGGTAACAGTGGATCCTGTCTTGCACCTCCCAGGTTTCTCTTTAGGACCAAGGCACTCATTCCAAAGCTGTTAGAAACACTGATGACTGGAGGACCTCAGGTGAATCCCTCTCTAAGAATTGCCCTCAACTAAAGAAACTCATCTTGACCAAGATAATAACATCCTGTCTTTGTGGGCTGCCTGAGCCCAGCACCTGCTCTGGTGGATGTATAAAATCTTGGTCCTCCTGCCCTCATTTGGGCCGATTCTGATGGCCATCCCACTTGTAGAGCTCACCCTAGGACTGGTGAAGGCCTTTGTTGTGACAGCGGCATTACAGCTCAACTTCTCCCTCTGCTACCTGATTCCTTTGTTCCCCTGAGGCCTGGTTCCCAAGAGACCCCTTGATAAAATTCCTGCATACTTAATCTTGACCTAGAGTCCTTACCCCCACACTTCCATGTTACCGTATAATTGTGAAAAACAGAGGAAAAAAATGGCTAATGTTTAAACAAATCTTACTGCTTCCCAGGCATTATGCTAAGAACTTCAGATTCATCAAATCACCTGATCCTTACAACAATATGAAGTGGTGGTTATCATCAGCGTCATTATCATCTTTATTTACAAATGAGGAAACTCACTTTAGAGCAATTACATAATTTTCCCAAGTCCTACAGTTACCAGGTGGTAGAGCCAGGGTTTGAAACTATGAATGCTGTATTCCAGAGATTATATTTTTAATAACTCAATCATTTTACTTCCTGAATCTTTATGACGTGTATTGAACACTAAAAGGGCATGTCTGGATAGAGAACTATTTAAGGATTGTGGCTGTGAAGACTAATGACTATATTCTGAAAATCAGATTCTGTTCCATATTTATAGTATAAGGACACATAATTTTTGGTAAGATGATTTTTTTTCTAGGTAAAAATAATCACCATCATTTTTAAGTTAAAGCACAATACTATATTTAGATATTGGGTACAACTGATTTTCCATCTCTGATTCAAAATTAAAGAATGTTAAAATTAATCACACATGAGGAAATTCAAGCCTACTTGCTGACTGATACTAATAAAGGCTGATTTTTTGTTGTTGGAATCAACCGCTGATGTGCTAATGGAATTCTGATTAATGAATTTGTCAATTGTTTGTCCCTATTGTAGACATTAACTGGCATTCTATCAATAACTGTGACATAAAAAAATACACGACCAAAATACAGATTGCTTGCTGCTTTTAAATGCATTTCCAACCAAATTAAACTAGCTACATGACACAACTGATCTAGTCTCCTATATAGAAATTAACTTTATTTACTTTAGAAATTCATCTGAAGACCCCTTTTTTCAATAGGTACACATAGATCTTAGTCTTATTAGAGAGCTTTCACAGAGTAGAAGGCTGTACATTAAGTTGTTTCTTTTATGTATGTGAAACAATATTGATATTTATATATGCTTTGTAATAAAAATACTTTATATTTGCATAGCACTGCTGAGTTTTCACAAATACTATTCACATAATTCTTATCATGACTGTGAGATAGTTGGGGTGGATGTTTTAAATATCATTTTCTAGACAGGTAAACAGGGTTTAGACTAAGTGATTTGTTCAGATGGCTGAGATAGGAGTTCATCTGACCCACAATCTTTTATACACTGACATGAACATATAAATGTGTCTCCTCTCTTAGCCATTCCTTCACTTCTGCCACCCTTCTGAGACATAATGTTTTGTTCTTCCTTTCATGGGCAAATTTCTTGAAGAAAAGAACATACGTGTGCTACATTCACTTTCGTATTTTGCAGCCACCATTCCTGAATGCTTTGCCGTCTGGAGTGTGTCCTAACCACTATGAAAGAATGACAGTATCACACGTCACCAGAAATCTTCCTCATACAACATCGAGTGGTGTTATCATAGATCACAGGTTTCAGACGTCATTGAAGCATCTTTCCTAAGCATACCATGTGTTTCAAGAAACATTCCTCTCTGTTTCTGGAAACTGAAAGTGATTCTCTTCTCCTCTTTTTTACCTTCATTGAATCCTTTTCCTATCCTTCAAATATAGCTGTTTACCAGAGGAATATCCTTGACTTTCATCTGTTCTTTCTGCGTATTGAATTCATCATGAGTTTTATGGTTTCATTGATCAACTCCACCTACATGAAGGGCGATATAATATAGGAATTAAGATCTTAGCTTCAAACTCAATTCTGTTTGAGTCCAAGCTCCATCATTTATTAGCTCTGTGACTTTGAGAAACTTCTCAGTTTGTCCATGTGCAAAATGGGTTTACTCTGCTTACCTCAGAGGGTTGGAAGGACTAAAGAGATAAAGTATGTAAAATGCTTAGCCACTGAAAGTCCCAGTTTTTTATTTTAATACAATGTAAAGCCTATACTGTAGTGTCCACAAGACTGTACCATCTGGCTGCTTCTTACATCTAGGCAAGAGATATTGATGGTGAAGATTATTTGGTGGCAAAACAGATGGAGAGAAGTAGATATATTGAAGACATGTTTTACAGGAAGGATTTTGTGTGAACATGGTGATTGAGATAGGGTGATGAAAGAAGATTATCCTGATATAGCTTGAAAGTTTAAGCCTTATAAAACTGGGTAGCTGGTGTTATCTACTAAGAGAGGGGCACTGGGGGAGAACTAGGATGCTGGGGAAGATTATAAATTAGGTTTGGGGCATGTGGAGTTTTAAGTTCCTTTCAGATCTATAGGTGGAACAGTTGAATAGGCAGTTAAACAGGTAGCTTCCAGCACTCAATAAAGATATAGAAGAAAAAAAAATCCCTGAAATATTTTAAGTTGAGAATTACATTAAAAGCAACACAGAAAGTATAATACAACTGAAAAATATATATAATCAGGGTTGTGGTAGATAAGAATATATAAAATATAAGTGCAAAGTTTAAAATTATGATAAGGTTGATAAATATGGAAGACATACTAGGGAGTTTATATGTAGGTATAATTGGTCATCCTGAAGAAAAAAAAAAGGTAAATGAAACATTAAAACTAACTAAAGATATATTAGAAGAAAACTTTTTTGAAATAAATACTTGTATTATTGTTTTATCAAAAAATATTCATTAGATGACTAGTTTTTGTCAGGTGCCATTCTAGGCACTGAGAGCAAAGTGTGGAAAAGTTAGAGAAGGTGACTTTTCATGGAGTGAGCATTCTACAGCCACTAAAATGCACACCAAGTTCCAGAGGAAACTTATATAAAATGTCAATAAGACAGACTTTGGTAACAGAATTGAGTTACCAAACGTCAAGATAAAAAATTTTATGGATGTCCAAACAAAGAATGCAAGTCAGCTAGGGAATAAAAGTAATTTTGGCCTCAGATTTGTCCATTAGTCTTAGTGAGAAGACAGAGGGTCACTGTCTACAAAACTCTGAGGGAAGATATGTCCCAATAATTTTAATACCCAACCAAAATTTCTGTCAAGTATCAAGGCAGTGGACATTCTCAAGTAAGTAAGAAGTCAAGCAATAATATACCCATGAATCTTGGTTGGAAAAAATGTAAAAACTGGACAATGATATCCAGCTGAAAATGATATGAAGCAAATTAAAAAACTCAGGATGGCAGACCCATGCTTGGCATTGAATATACTGAGATATAATTATTTGTATATTGAATATACTGAAACATATTTATACTGAAGTAGATTATAATTATATAATATTAAATAAATGGAATTTTTTCATCAGAACATAATACAAGTGCCATAAACCTTGTAATTAACGAGTAAATATTACAAGGTTTGGAGAGAAGAGATAGGAATTAGTATTTTTATGCTAATTTTTCTCATATTTCATAGTAAAGGTTCAAGATCATGGCCTAAATTTAATCACGAGGTTTTGTTTTTCTTCCTGAAATAATGATATCTATCTCTTAATACTTTAAGATTTTTTTTCATAACTTCAAAAGAATCTTTTAGGAACCAATATTATATGCTGACAAATGAACAGGTGTCTAAACAATAACTTCTTTAGTTTTACTTTATTCTCTTATATTAAACTCAAGTAGACTTAAGTAATTTAGAAATTAGAAAGTACGATCTCATTTGGACCGCTATTCTTTGTGCCTCATTCTCTCAGCCTATCTATGTGTCTATCTGTGTGTTTGCATGGGGGTGATTTCTGGAGTGAGGGTCTCCAGATGATAAGAACAAAGGTGACTTCTGGAGTTAGGGAGATAGCGCAAACATGATATGTTTCTTTTTATTATGAATAGTCATATATTGAAGAAACCACTGATGAATGAAAAAAACAAACAGTTCAAAATCAACTTTGGGAATGGGTCTGGTAGTAGGGGTAGATAAGGCAGGAGGATTAACCATGGGAAAGTCTTTTATCCTCTTGGGCCCCTTCAGTTCACAGCACATCTTATATTATAGAGGGCAAGTTATTTAAGCAATAGTATTTCAGAGAAAACTTTCTAATTCTGATGTATTTATTGGCCATTTCAGAACTGACTTGCTAATTATTTCAATTTCAAATATTGAAACAATTTAAAGATTTTTTTTTAGGTATTTTCAAGTATTAAAAATATTTTGAGGGGCACCTGGGTGGTGCAGTCGGTTAAGCGTCCGACTTCAGCCAGGTCACGATCTCGCGGTCCGGGAGTTTGAGCCCCGCGTCAGGCTCTGGGCTGATGGCTCAGAGCCTGGAGCCTGTTTCCGATTCTGTGTCTCCCTCTCTCTCTGCCCCTCCCCCGTTCATGCTCTGTCTCTCTCTGTCCCAAAAATAAATAAACGTTTAAAAAAAAAAATATTTTGAAGTAATGGTTTATTTTCTCAGGGAGTTCTGTAGTTGTTATACTTTGTGATTTTACTTGGTTTAGATCCTGGTCACACCTTTCCTTTCTTTATTTTTTCCAAAAAAAATTTTTTTTCAACGTTTATTTATTTTTTTGGGACAGAGAGAGACAGAGCATGAACGGGGGAGGGGCAGAGAGAGAGGGAGACACAGAACCGGAAACAGGCTCCAGGCTCCGAGCCATCAGCCCAGAGCCTGACGCGGGGCTCGAACTCCCGGACCGCGAGATCGTGACCTGGCTGAAGTCAGACGCTTAACCGACTGCGCCACCCAGGCGCCCCCCCCCCCAAATTTTTTTAATGTTTATTTTTGAGAGAGAGAGAGACAGACAGACAGAGTGAGAATGGGGGCAGGGGTGGGTCACGGTGGGCAGAGAGACAGAGACACAGAATCTGAACCAGGCTCCGGGCTCTGAATTGTCAGCACATAGAGCCTGACATGGGGCTCAAATTCATAAACTGCGAGATCATGACCTGAGGCGAAGTTGGACGCTTAACCAGCTGAGCTACCCAGACACCCCACACCTTTTCTTTGTATAATTATTTCATATGATACACGCACCCACACACATTCAAATTTTTTCTTTTTTTTTAATTTTTTAAAAAAAAAATTTTTTTTTTCAACGTTTATTTATTTTTGGGACAGAGAGAGACAGAGCATGAATGGGGGAGGGGCAGAGAGAGAGGGAGACACAGAATCGGAAACAGGCTCCAGGCTCTGAGCCATCAGCCCAGAGCCCGACGCGGGGCTCGAACTCCCGGACCGCGAGATCGTGACCTGGCTGAAGTCGGACGCTTAACCGACTGCGCCACCCAGGCGCCCCTCAAATTTTTTCAATTAAAAAAAAGCTTTTGGCATTTGAAACTGATTTACTAAAATGAGTTGATCTCTCTGACTTGATTTTCCCCACTAAATAACACAAAACAATCACTTCTCCTAAATTCCTATAAGTTCCTTATAGCACTCAATTTATTTCGTTTCCCAGGTTGTCCTTGACTTCTATACCACCCAGGTACTGCTGGGAGCATTGCAGGTCAGGATTACACCAGCTCTCTGGGCTTTGTAAGTAAGCCTGCCTCTACCTAGGAATTAGCAAATAGAACTTTTGAAAACATAAATCTACCTCCTTTTACTGTTTTTCTGTTTTAGAAATGTTTCATGCTGTCAGAGACTTGAGTTCATATAGGAAGGAGAATAAGAAGGAGGCTGGGTGACTTGGGGACTGGAGGTCACAGTGGGCCAGCCGTGGGGGTGACTTCCACATACAGTGATCCATCTGGTGCTGCAGTTTGTACCTCTGCTCTGTCTTTAATGAGACCACTTGATGTCCAAGAAGCTCGGCTCTTTTCCAGCTTCTGGATCAAATCTCATCTCAGTAGCAATTTAAAGAGAAATTAGAATGGTCTGTTAAGATGTCACAATTCCAGTCTCAAAGGAGTGGGAGTTACAAGAGGGAAGTTGGTCATCTCAGGGGCTAGTTATCCATAAACTTCTGGGTGGTGGAATCTTTCTCTTTTATCACCATGACCCCCATTATTTAACATATTACTTTGCATAGAGGAGGAACCCAGTATTTGATGAGTGAATAAATTATTAATTAAATATATAAAAAGAAGGAAACAAAGAGTCCTAATTGGGTCATACTGGGGAGTGAGTTGCACACTTGCTCTTGAAAATGAAGCCATCACTAGCGTGATGAGTAAATTTAGTGCTAGAAGGTATAGTCTGAGGTATGAAACGAGGGCTCCTCCAATGTCTTCTCACCCACTTACCTTGAAGTCTTGGAAATCCTATTTAATTTTTATTTTATTTTATTTTATATTTTATTTTATTATTAGTTTTTAAAAGTTTATTTATTTTGAGAGAGAGATTGAGCATGAGTGTGAGTAGGGGAGGGACAGAGAGAGAGGAGAGAAAGCATCTCAAGCAGGCTCTGTGCTGACAGCACAGAGCCTGACGTGGGGCTCCATCTAACAAACCATGAGAACATGACCTGAGCAGAAATCAAGAGTTGGATGCTTAACCAACTGAGCCAACCAGGTGCCCCATTGGAACTCCCCTTTTAGAGATTTGTTCATAAAGGGAATGTGGCAGAAGTGGGACTGTCATATTTATTGTGACTGTTTCTGGATAAAAGAACTATGCAAGATAAAACACAAACAATTCTCCCCACCCCCCCAACCCAGCAAAAAGTAATAACAATAAGAACAAAAGAGCAAGTCAAGGAGAATGCCTTACCAAAAAAATAGATGCCATGTTACATTGATGTAATATTTTTCCAGAGTTATTCTATTAAATATTGATTTTCTGTGTGTTTTTTTAAATCTCTATCAATTTATTAAAGCCTTTTGGCATTATATAAGAATCTTTTGCTTTGAAAAGATTAAAACAGAGACCTTCCAAATCAGTGAGCAAGAACAACTTCCTGCCACCTACAGAAAATCTTGCTGCCAAGGAAAGAAATGACAGACCTATAATATTTATGCCAAAGATAGCATTTCTTGGGCCCTAAATGATATATCTGGAGACCCTATATTTACTGACTTTGTTCTTATTGCTAAACTATCTTTTATTACAAATAAAGTTTGCTTTAGTTCCCTTTTGGATGGAGAGAACCCATTTGCAGAAGCTCTATGCTATCCCTTCTCCTACAGTTATTTCAGTATGAAAGTTTGGAAATTCATTTTTCTGTAAGTTTAGGAGGAATTTATCCAGAGCTTCTCCATGGTTTTCTGGCCATCATATAAAACATCACAGAAACTCATCTGCTTCTGATGTGGTCATCTCTGGTCTTTGCATCCCAGCTGGCATTTTCGTGGACAGGGCAGAAGCATTTTTCATTTAGGTCACAAAACTTCAAACAACATGCACTGTAAAGGAAATATATGTCTTATCGTTTGCTCTTATCAACAAAATGTTTCCCCCTAAATGTGGTATCTGTTCACTGTGTATCGAAATTGTTGACCTAAAATCTTAAGGGAGATCTTAGTTTGTTTTTGGCCTTTGACAACCTATTCTCATTGACATAAGGATCCAGGAGACTGGATTAACAAACTCTTTGTGATAAAGGCTTTCTCCTAACAGAGATCCTCTTGGAAGCAGAGAATAGGGAGAGATTCCCTGAGGCATCTGAGTAGTCATGATGGACAGAGAGGAGACCAGACACCTGGACTCCATGGGGCCATCATTAGAGGGACATGATGTTTGTTAGAAAGGGAATCCCTTAAGTATTCTCAGATCTCCATTATATCTCCCTCTGGTGAGCTATTTCTGACAATAGAGTCTGTGTCCTTGGAATACATTCTCTTTGCTGATTGAACTACTGTACTTTTTGCTACCTTAGAGTCATAGATGATTTTGGATTAAGAAAAAAATTCTTTTAGAACTCAGTGACATACAGCAGGTCATTCTTAAACCAGAAATGCTGACTCAATTTAGATTTAAGAAAATCTTTTTTTCAAATTTAGACTTAAAAAAAAAATCTTTTTTCTTGAAAGATGTTATAGAACTAAAGAGAAAGGAGAATAAATGAATGTTGTTTGGTTTCTGTTCATAGACACAAGCTCTGGACGTTTAATTTTTTTGCTTTATATCTGTATAAATATATATGTTTAAATAAGTGAATCCAACTATTCCCTGTGATATTCAGCTTGCTATAGAAATCCTTTTCTTCACTGGAAAAGTAAAGATCATTTCTCACAGAAATTTTGTTATTAATTTACGTTGAGGTAATAACTCTTTAAAAACATGGACTGAGTCAAAAGAGATAAATTTGACATTTTAGAATGGTAAGATCTTGATTTAACTGCAGATGGGAACTTTGGTTACTGAGGGACATCGTTTTCTCTTTTAATTAATTCCTTTTCCTGACATTTCTCCCATCATGAGGCAAATTTGTTTGTGGCGCTTAACCTTTAAGTATGATATCAGTTTTCACTGGAGTCATGCAGCGACCAACAGTAAGTACATGTAAGGCAAGAAAAGTATTTTTTTTTTTTTTTAAGGCAAAAACTCCTCAAACTAAGTTTACAGTCAGGAAATTTTCTTCTTCACTTAGAACTCATGACCTCAGCTGCCTCTTAATCTTTGCCTTCTTGGTCCCTCTCCCCAAACTCCAGAGCCCAGGGACTTTGTGTCCTACAAATAGTTTTCAGATTCACTCTCTCCTCCTTACCCATCAAATTCATTCCCTGAACAAACAAACAAACAAACAAACAAAACAGACTTTTTTTTAAACTCATGCTCTTCCCTCTGCTGTTTCCTTTTTAGCTTTACTTGTCAAATTTTACTTATCCTTTAAGCTTACTTTTACTCTCCCAATCCTTGCTTCCCCTTTCCCTGTTATTTTTCCCTCTCCCGGCCTAGAATGATAAATTCCTTCTTTGTTCTCATATACTTAGTTCACATGTGTAGTATTTACTCCACGTTATTATCATTTGTAATTTCTCTGTTTCTACTCCTCCTTTCCTTGAGGGCACACCGGTTTTATTGCCTTTTCAGCCCTGGGGGTGGCGGGGGGGCGGGGTGTTGGGGTGAGGGAAGAAGTTCTAGCATCTGGCTTGAGATCCATTTATTCCCTTTACCTGGGTGTGAGGGTGGGGTAAGATATGCCTTCAGGGGAAAGAAGAGAAGGCAGTTATCTTGGTCTAGTCTTCATGTTAACTTGACCTCCAGGTAAATAGGATAATAATACTTTCTGGGAGGAAGAGACATTATTTCAGAATGCCTGCAGTACAGTGTTCCTGGCCAAGGCTTACTTATATTAGATAGAACCCAGGAAATATGAGGGTTGGCTCCCTGGAGAATGGCACATGGGCTATGTAATAATCCATGGCAGGGGTTGATGAACTTTTTCTTAAAGGGTCGGATGCTAAATACTTTAGTCATGTGGGTCACATGGTCTTTGTTACAACTACTAAGTTTTGCTCGGCAGTGGGAAAGCAGCCATAGGCAATGTGGCGCATGTAGGACTGGCAGTGTCTTAGTGAAGCTCTATTTATAAAACAGATGGCCAACTTGCGGGTTGTAGTTTGCCAACCTTTGATCTAGGGTATGAAACAGAGAAGCTTCCAAACTTATATGCTCCCTGCGGTGGGGGGTAAATCAGCAAGCCTCACTTAGAGAACTCAACCATTGTTTCTCAGCAGAGGTCCACCTGGAGGAAGGAGGTAGGGCCTAGGTACGAACCATTCTTAAAGTCACAGACCTTGACTCCCCTTGACTATCTGTATCCTTGAAATCATTAGCAAAACTTGATTCAAAGTGAAATCTCTGATTTGTATGAACCAGACTTGACCATACGATCCTGAATGCTAGCACAAGACACCATGGGGCCTGATAGGTCACATTAGCACGAACAGATAAAACAGTGAATATTTGTCGAGCATAATTACTCTGCACCACCCCCTAAGTGTCTCAGTGAGCCACATGTATTAAGACATGAACTTGACTGGTCTGTTTTGGGAATCAGGTGGCCCATCCCAGTAAACCTCAGACTGTCTCAAGCAGGTAATCCCTGACCTTTTATCATTGTTGATCTCCCTTATTTTTCTACAGCTATTTTGGTACATATATTATACAGTTGTTAAAGAGTGTTCCAAATAAAACGAAGTCGTGTTTTTGACTGTTTGCTGTTTAATAAGAGTGGCTTCCAAATAGCTTTCTCTGTCTGTAATACTCGAGTATGGGGATTAGTATCCCGTTTTGGTTTGGAGAGACTTGGTGAGGCCTGACCTTTGACGTGTGATTTCTGTTGAGCATATAGCTCGAGAGATCCTTCCGTCTTCTCTATTTCCTATATAATTCCAAATTAAGTCAGGTGTGAAAAGAAAGCAGCAGAAGAAAATCCTAACTGAAGTTATGGCCCTGCCTTCTGGCGCATCCCTCTCTTATTTTGGGTGGAAGAAGTAGGCAGTGTTGGCACTAAATCTTGTTATGTCCCTAACTAGCTGTGTTACTCCAACCAACATACATAACTTCTCTGAACCTACTTCTCTTTTGTAAAAATGGGAAGTACACCTTTATTGTGTGGATTTAAAGGGAAAGCTCATTTGCAGGTTGGGTGATTATTCTTGTTCTTTGTTGGCCTGTAGCCAGAAGTTATATGCACATGCACATATGTCATTCAGAATTACAATCAACTGTTGAGAAACCTCCCCTAAAGATGTTCCTGAAAGAAAAGAGCAAAATTTCTCTTTCTAGTGTGGTTTAGAAGCAATTCTACTTGAAGGCAGAAGGATGAACTGGAACAATGTCTTATTATCCTTTATAGTCCTATTAACCTGTCTATTTCATCTGCTTCCCTTTGGCACAAATAGTATCTCCCTCAACATGTTGACTTTAGGGAGAAAAGCCCACTATGCTAGTGCCGAATGCTAGTTAAGTGCTGATTAAGTGAGTTCTGAATGTATGTATGGCTTGACTAAAATTATTTATTCAGTCAGGGAAGAAACTAATTCACACAGCAGTGCCCTAATTGGCATCAGAGAGGCATTTCCGCAATGCCCTTAGGAAAAGCAGGAAGTTGATTAAACAGAAAAAATGCACATGGAAATAGGAGTACAAAGTATGCATAGAAGAATAAAAATGCAGTTGTTAAATAATCGCCCTCATGATATATATATATATTTTTTTCCCTGAGAAGCTACCTTTGATTTAATGCAGGAGAGAGTACCTGGGAAAATTTCAAATTGGAGTCCCTCCCACTCGTGCCCTGCTTACACTAAGCATCCATGGCCCAGAATTCAAATACTAAATCTAAGAGAGGCAGGTAAAAAGAACAGTGGAAAACAGATGGCAGCAGTTACAACTAGCAAATTCCCAGTTGGTGGCTCTCACATTTAGAATCGGGCATCTGTTCTTCTTCCCCACTGAAAAGTGGTTTTAACTCAGAGGTGTTAAAAATATCTAAGTTGCTGTTTTATTCATTTCTGCTATTTACTGACTTTAATGACTTACAGTATATCCAATGAAAAGTACAATGTTTACCCAAGTGGCAAGAGACTCAAAACAGAAATATGGAATGCTGTTAAAAAACCTTGTGGTCTACCAAACAGCCTGTATGATTTTATAGGTATACCTTGCTTTATGAAATAGACGGGCGTCTTAATATTTGTTTGTGTAGATGGAAATACACTCTGAAGTACACCTGCAGTTCTTGATATTGGAAGAATCCTGGGAGAGTCACAACCTCTCTGGACCTCACTTTCCTTCTTCGCAAAATAGTAATAATGATGCCTACATTATTCGGTTGTACAGGTCTGTTGTGAACATTAGAGATAGTGGCAGTAAGTTATGTTCAAAGCCCCTCAGATCTTGTAGGTGCTTAATAAATAATGCATTCGATTATTTGTGAAAGTTCCCATCTTGAGACAAATATCCATTCATAAACAATCGAAAATGTTGGCTGTGCCTATATTCTTGAGTAAGAAAACCTCAAAAATGAGAGAAAAGAGGCAGCCTTCGTAATTATGAATAAGATATCAGCAGCCTGTTGTTTTTATGTTATTGTAAAAATGCATTTCCCGTAACCATTTATACTGGTTCCAGGAAGAGAGCCCTATTGAATTGAATGTCATTTAACCCAGGGCCTGATACAAAGTAGGTGATCAATAGATAGTTACTGACCACAGGTTATTTCATATTTCATCCCTTCCTTTTTTTTGCTTTAAAAATAATATTTAATCATTGTAGACAATTTGGAAACGTAACAGCATGAAGAAGAAATAAAAAAATAGTTTATAATTTCAAAACCCACTGACACAATTTTAAAGACTAATGTGAATCTTATATCACCACATTGAGAAAGCGCTACTAATAAGATTAATGTATTAATATTTTTTTCCTTCTCATAAAACTTACACTTGAATAATGGGTCTATATACAAACAGTGGTTTGTAATCACAGATTCTATTCTCACACTCTGAATATTCTTTCTCAGTCAGGCAGCATTAACATTAATAATCACTAACATTTATTGAGAATTGTTATTTACCAAGTACTATATTAATGCTATATATAATAATATTAAGGGGGTATATATATATATATGTGTGTGTGTGTATATATATATATATATATACACATATATATATGTGTGTGTATATATATATATATGTATATATATATATATATCCATTTAAACCTCACAACAATCCTGTATGTGGGACTATTATTTACAAATGAGGAAATCAGAGCATTTGATATTAGGAATATGCCCAAGAGCTCATGTTGGGTGATAGAGGTAGGATTAAATTAATAATTAAGGGGGTAGGAGGGATAGGCAAAAGTAAAGAGGATTAAGAGGTATAGTGACAGATGGGGACTACACTTATCTTGGTGAGCATTTTGCAATGTACATGATAACTGTTGAGTCACTATGTTGTGTGTCTGAAACTAATATAATATTATATATCAACTATACTTCGATTAAAAATAAGTGGAGGAGGGTGCCAGGGTGGCTCAGTCGGTTAAGCGTCTGACT
The DNA here is from genome assembly GCF_022837055.1 of Prionailurus viverrinus. Lineage (NCBI taxonomy): Eukaryota > Metazoa > Chordata > Mammalia > Carnivora > Felidae > Prionailurus > Prionailurus viverrinus. Next base: position 40,198,211 of record NC_062573.1, on the reverse strand, counting down.
TCGGCTCAGGTCATGATCTCGGGGTCTGTGAGTTTGAGCCCTGCGTCAAGCTCTGTGCTGACAGCTCAGAGCCCAGAGCCTGCTTCGGGGCTTCTCTCTCTGCCCCTCCCCTACTCATGCTCACTCTCTCACTCTCTCTCTCTCTCAAAAATGAATAAACGTTAAAAAAAAATTTTTTTTTTTTTAAATACGTAGAGGGGCACCTGGGTGGCTCAATCGGTTAAACATTCGACTTGGGCTTAGGTCATGATCTCACGGTTTGTGAGTTTGAACCCCACATCGGGCGCTATGTGTTGGGCTCTGTGCTGACAGCTCGGAGCCCAGAGCCTGCTTCGATTCTGTGTCTCCCTCTCTTTCTCTGCCTCTCCCCCACTCATGCTCTGTCTGTCTCTGTCTCTCAAAAATAAATAACGAATTTTTAAATCTTTATTTATTTTTAGGAGAGAGAGACAGTGTGTGAGCAGGGGAGGAGCAGAGAGAGGGAGACACAGAATTGGAAGTGGGCTCCAGGCCCCGAGCTGTCAGCACAGAGCCTGACGTGGGCTCTAACTCAAGAACTGTAAGATCACGACCTGAGCCGAAGTCGGACGCTCAACCCACTGAGCCACCCAGGCGCCCCACATTAAAAAAAAAAACTTTTTTAAAAAGAAAAAGAAAAGGGGGCACTGGGTGGCTCAGTCGGTTAAGTGTCTGATGCTTGATTTCTGCTCAGGTCATTATCTCATGGTTTGTGCTGTGGGGTGGAGCCCCATGTTGGGCTTGGGATTCTCTCTCTCTCTGTCTCTCTCTGTCTCTCTGTCTCTCTGTCTGCCTCTTCCCTGCTCTCTGTCCCTCAAAATAAATAAATAGAGGTTAAAAAAACATAAAAAGGAAAGAGCGTTGGACTTGGAGTTAGACTAGATTTGAATGCTAACTAAACTATTAAATAGCTATGTGATCCTGAGTAATAAACCTTCTCTCCTTTTCTGAATCTTCATTCCATCTATAAACAAAATTTTAGAAATTAGGGTATTTCATTCTGTAATGTGTACTGAACTATTCTGCTTCTCTTTAGTGTAGAGGTAGGAGCCCAGATTTTGAAATCAGATATGTGTGTGGGGGTGTACATTTATTTCTCCATTTCTCACGTGCCCTTTCATGTGGAAGGGCTTTCAGTCGGGTCACCTTCTGTCCCTTCATTCTCCTCTTCTCACGTTAAGAAGATTGGCATCCCACTTGCAAGAGAGTTCCGGCTTGCTGTCATTGCTTAGTTCTTTCCTCTTTTCTCTTTCTGTGTTCTATGTGTGTGGAGAGAATGTGCATTCTCAGCAGCTCCTTGGCAGTGCAGGCTCTATTTTTGTGGGTATGCCCAACATTTTTTTTTTTTATTAATGGGGAGGGTAAATTCAAGCCAGGGATTCATAAGTCAGCCCTTTTTTTTCTTTTAATTTATTTTGAGAAGGAGTGGGGCAGAGAGAGAGGGAGAGAGAGAGAGGGAGAGAGAACTCCAAGCAAGCTCTGCACTGCCAGCACAGACCCTGATCCAGGGCTCGAAGTCACAAACTGCAAGATCGTGACCCGAACTGAAACCAAGAACCATTTGCTTAACTGGGTAGTAAGTTAGCCTATTTATTGTATTTGAGTTACCTCCTCGCATTTAGCTCTTTGTCAGTAATCCATTTGTCTGACTCCGATGTCTATCTCTCAGTTTGTTAGTTGAGTTGAGTTAGTATGTACAGAAGAACTGGAGGGAAAAAAGGAGGAAAAATTAGGATGCAGAAGTTTGGATGAGGTCGGTGGACTGAAGTTAGAGGGTAGAAGTGACCTTGGATACATAAAGTGCTTGTCCTCCCAATTGTTCCCTGACCAGCCTTCGTGGACCCAGGCCTGAACTTTGCTTGTGTTATTTCTTCTCATTTTCACCAAACCCTATACTACAGGCTTTGTTTTCACTGTCTTCTGATGTGAATACTGAGACTTGGGAAAGTTAAGTACCGTGTCCAGGGTCCTATAGCTGGAAAGAAGAAAGACTGGTAGACCAAACCAAGTGTGGGGTCGTGAGCATGGAGTCAGATACTCATGACTCCTGGGAGTGTGGGCCAGTGTCAAGGAGATCACTAACGGACAGTAGAAGGATGCCCTGAACTCATGATTAGAGCCCTGACACAGGTCGCAGGAGTAATGAATGGTTTGCAAGGCGGCATGAAGGTGCTCTGGTTTTTACAGAGGAATGGTTTTCTATCGACCTGTCATTTCCCCTTGTCTAATTAAAGCTCAGATTTAAAACTACTGGTGTCTTAATATAGAATCACACGGCTTGTGATCAAGTCATCACACTTAAGAGCTCCACCAGAATGTTTGATTTTTCCACGACAAATCGTACTTCCTCCAATAAGATGCTAAGGGTCGTCTCTTCCTGCTCTCTCTCTGCGTTCTCAGTCTCCATGTGTCCCCTCTGTGTGTCCCCTTTCCATCCTCTGCCTTGGAAGCAATGCGGGTTACTGCCTGAGGAAGAGTAATGAGTAGAAAGAATCACATGCACTTGAAGGGAAATTTTGGTAACGCATCTACTTTGAGAGCCATAGAGAAGTTGCTTAAAAAGTGGGGGATTTGGAAACCAAACGAAACCCCAAACTGTCCCCAGATCAGAGGATAGTCTGCAAAATTAATTGTCTTGTGCCCCTGGTTGTCTTTCTTAAAGAAAAGGCCATTTTTCAAGGGGCAAATTTGAGTTTAGCCATCATTTGAAAGAGTCACAAGTTCTTTCACAGAGCTAATACAAAATGAAGACCACACTTGGGCCAGTGCACTGTACTAGGTATGTTGACCCGCATTATCTCCTTTCATCCTCAACAATAATCCTGAGAAGTGGAAATTACTATCTTTGCTTTCACAAAAAGGAAAGTGGGACTCAAAACGATTAAATACTTTGCCCAGGGTGACCCCTTTAATAAGTGCAGGAGCTAGTATTCATGCCCTAGTCTGTCTGTTTGCAAAGCCCCTGCTCTTTTTGATCTTTCTTGCATGAACTAGTTTATTAAATATGAATGGGGGGAAACTTCACTAGAAGGCTTTTTCCTCAGAGCAACCCCAGGAATCCCTTCTCTACCTGTAAGTGGATACATTAGTATGGTCTCCATGTCCACCTATAAATTTTCTAGAGGGTGATCAATTCTGAAACTGGCAAGGACAAACTTGGGCAAATAGCTGCTCTTACAGAAAGTCTGGAATCGGAAAGAGAATGGCTGTACCCTGTGCCATGAATTTTTCAGGAGAAATGTTGCAAGGGATGGAAGTCATGATATAGATGCTTTTTTTTTTTTTTTTTTTTTGAAGAGCTCCATATGAGAAAATCTTCCACAAGGGACATCCCTTTTACCAACTTGGCAAAGACTAAAAATGCAGAGTTTCCAGGATCAAAGCATATTCGCAATGTGAAGAACTATCCCCTGACAATCAGACTGGAAGAGGGAGGTTTCCTTTAATCTTTTTTCCTTTGTTTTATTATTTTTTTTTTTCTGAGGGGAAAATTCCTTTTTCATTTTCTTTTGCTGACTAACTCTTCCCTTTAATCATTTTCATCTCGAGACTCATAGCCATTTCCCCCCTTTACATTAAGAATGAATATAAACACAAATCATTTTTGAGTTTCTGTTGCAGGGAGTTGCTTTCCTCCTGAACCCTTCAAAGATATGCGGGTGAGAGCAGGACCCGAATCTAGCAGAATTGGAAGTTTTCCGTCTCCTCTTTCCTCTCAGTGCATTCTAGAATTGTGGAGAAAAATGTATCCTGTGGCCACAGGAAAACAATCTGAGTCAATCAAAGATCATTTATAATCTTTATGAACGAAAGAGAAGAAATAGACTTTTAAGAGATTTTTGGAATCTAGGGAAGCTGTATAAAGGGAGCCAGAGGTGGTTATTTATAAGTGAAACTTAAGGTTTTTGGTAAGGAGCTTCTGTGCTAAAGATTTCAAAGCTTCATTTGATGTGCCTTAATGTCTAGGACAAATGCCAAAATAAGGGACGCAGGATCATTGCACAGCTTCCCTTGTCTGGGGACGCAAAGTGGGTGGATACAATGGATATCAGTGTTCACTTCTGAGCTGTTCTTTTCAAAAAGCTTCAAGTTATGAAGAATAAAATCATCGTTATTATCTCTTTATACTATGGGCCTGGGATATGAAAAAATTGATTACCTGATCTTTAGTTCCTTACTCTATCCTATCTATCTCTAATTTTGTTGCTTGGGGATTACTGGACTATCAACACTCTTCCTGAATAATCAATCTGGTTAATTTAGCTTATAAACCACTTTCCCCCTTGTGTCTGGTGTAACATATTGTTTAGTAATGTGCCCAGTAAAGCATAAAAAGTAACTCTCCCAGAAATGGAAAAGGAAACAGCACTCAGGTTTTGAACTTAGGCATCTTGAATTTTACCCGTCTGCTGGGCTGTGTGGTAACTGACTTTTTATTTATTTTGTTTTTAGACATATGACTAAACTTATCTCATTCTGCTCAGCAGCTGAACAAAATGCACGGTGCTATATTCTGAAGCGCCTACTCATTCTTTATTGCTTTTATGACAAAGCTGTCCCTCCACATGTCTGCTCTGCCCTCTGACCCAAGGCGTTTGCTTCAAGTAAACAGGCCAGATGGTGGAGAAAAGCGATGGGTCAAAGAACAACCCTCGAGGGTCAGGAGTCACCAAATCCTTCTTCACGAAGCAAACTTAAAAGCAACAATTTCACCAAATGCAGTGGAGTACTTTCACAGTGGAAATGGAGGTGGGGAGGGCATACCTTAATTATATATTTTGCTTTCAGGGCCTAATGATTTTAGGTGTAGTGTCTATTGGCTAATTTGAATATAAGTGATTTATGAGAAATAAGACAAGTTGGACAGATGGATCAATCTTATACTCAGCAAAGAGCGGCAAAGCTTGGGTGTGAATGAGCATTCCCAGCTCTGGCCAGAAAATTACGGAGATATTTTAGACTCTTTTAATTTTTTTAGGGGCTATTGTTGAAAGTTGACGCTAAGGAGATGCCATTGTCTAAAATACGCTAGATCCCCACACCCCCCCCAAAAGTCTCTAGTAACTCTGCAGGAAGCATTCAAAGGTGACACTCCTTTCCTTTTCTTTGGTGTGGTGATGTGTTGAGTCCAGGTGTATGAGCATTTGTGGAGGTGCTGTAAGTACCATAAACACAGAGATGTAGTGGGTCTTTTTATACTGCTGTTTTCAAAAGTAATTTAACAAAACGTTTATTAGCCATTTTATAAGACTGTGTATTTTATAAAGAACATTAGAGTACTAGTTTTTCCTTGTAAATAAGCTGGCAATGGATAGGCCTGGTTAGCTCTCGTGCAGATAATGATAGTATAATGTACCAGTAAAATGTATTAGATTTATACGTGGAATTCTAAAATTAAAAAAAAAATTTTAAACGGTGAGCACACCCTGAAAATTTTCAGTTAAGGGTCCTGAAATACACCTGTGGGTTTAGAATTCTTTCTGGGCTAAGTATTATCTAACGTAGGGTGTTCAGGATGAAGTGTATCTCTCACTTGCCACGACATAGTTACTTATTTATTTTTGCGTGTGTGGTAAAATGAATTCTCTAGCTTGGATACAGTATAAAATAGAGAGTTTAATTGGTATTTTAAATGTAAAGATTATTTCTAAGGCTAAATTTTTGTTCTTAAGTTAACAAGCTTCTATAATATATCGATATAACTGATATTTAGTGTTTACAAATTACCAATCGCTGAATTTATTGCTTTGTGTGTGTTTTCTCATCAAATCTTCAAAACAACCCTCATCAAATCTTCAAAACAACTGTACAAAGTAGGTACAATTCGTAGTGCCATATTGTAAGTGAGAAAACTGAGGTTTGGAGAGACTAAATAACTTGCTTAAGACTATACGCCTGGTAGGTGGCAGACATAGACTGGAATCCCAACACACAAGTTTAAGTTACTTCTCTTGGCATTGTCATTATCCCTACTATATTAGAAGAAACATTGGAATTCAGACATGTTGCATCTACGCAAAGTCCCAATGCTATCAAGAGGCAGAGGGGACATGCATACTCAGGGTTTTCTTACTCTTAACACCGCACTAGATATGGTGGAAGCTCTCTCAACAGAACACTGCCTCTTCAGTACCCAGGACAGTGGGCTACTTTCTTAGTATGCTTGCATATTTCTTCTCTCCATAGTTTAGTCGTGTGTTTATAGGAGTATAGTTTCTGAACCTGTTTATACCGGTTGAACATGTTATCCTAGTTATATAATTATTTTAATGACCACAGAAGCCAATGAAATCTGGAAATAGAATTGTGATTTCCATGAAAACTAAAGTGGATGGAAAGACTGACTTAATAAGGGCAAGTTGAAAAAAAATTACATAGATTAGGTATGAGTGATGCTACTGTAAAGAATTGAGGGAAAATAATAAAGTTCTAGGAAAGCTCTTTAAATTTTCATTCCACTTAAAAATTTTTTTTAAGATCTCAAAGGAAAGACAGAATGACCTTGGTTCTAAATCAAAAGACTGGCCAATGATGGGGTGCCTGGGTGCCTCAGTTAGTTGAGTGTCCAACTTCAGTTCAGGTCATGATCTCGTGGTTCGTCAGTTTGAGCCCTGCGTCAGGCTCTGTGCTGACAGCTTGGAGCCTGGAGCTTGCTTCAAATTCTGTGTTGCCCTCTCTCTCTGCCTCTTTCCCGCTTGTGCTCTGTCTCTCAAAGGTAAATAAACATTAAAAAAATTAAAAAAGAGACTGGCCAATGAATTGATAGTTATACATGTTTAGATTAGAATAAGATACTTAACTATGTCCTTAATTTTATGATCACATAATGATAGAGGATAGGAGCATTTCTTCTCTATTATTAACTTTGTTTACAGCTGAGAAGACTGAAATGCAGGCTGACTAACTCACTTACCTAGATCCTACAATCTAGTACAATGGCAGAGCTAAGACAAAGTGGCAAAGTCAGAGTAGGATGTAACTCTGTCGTTCTCCATGGCCTATACTTTGTCCCTTACTGCCTTGCCAAGGATGATAAATTTGAGGGTGAGAATCATATGCCGGGAAGCTCTATGGGAAGTATTTGGACCCAGGCAGTCCTTGAAAGGTCTGCCACCACATTCCCTACTCTCAAAAAGAAATTCCCTTTTCTCTGACATGAGCCTATTTGGTTTTCAAAAACTCTGGGGAGAGATATTTCATCACATCATGTTATGATTATCATTGTTATAAGAATTTTATTTTCCTTAGAGACTCTACCAATAGAAACTACTTCTAAAATGTAAGGCTTTTAAGCAATAGGAAAGAACAGAAATGACTTATAATGACAAGACAACGTTGCTGAAGATGTAAGTCCCAGAACTTCTCTACTGCATACTGTCTTCCCCAACTACTTACTTGACACTTGCTGAATTATTCATAAATGAAAAAAGACAGTGTACATTAGACTTGGTGATTAAAATCATTTAAAAATAATTCATTTAGCTGTTTCTATCTGTTGAATTAATAGGAATGCCAGCTTTGGGGGAGGATTTCCTAGAGAGTGAGAGAGTGATCTGTGATCCTATTTTCTTCAGAATTAAAGCCGGGTTATGATCAATAGGGGAGTAATGGCTATATATATCCCCTTTTCTCAGGATCTGTCAATGTAATGCCCGGATCCCTTGTGTTAGTTACTATGGCTAGATAACAAATCACCCCACAACTTAGTGGCTTTTAATAATACTTATTTACTATCTCTTATGGTGTCTGTGGGTTAAAAATTTGCCTGTGGCTTGCTTGGAGGAGTCTAGCTCAGGGACTTCGATGAGGTTGCAGTCAGATGTTGGCTGGGACTGCAGTTATTTAAAGTGTTGACTGAGGCTGGAGGATCCACTTTCAAGGTAGCTTCCTGACATGATTGGCCAGTTGGTGCTGGTTGTTGGCGGGAGGTCTTTGTTCCTCTCTCCACGAGGCTGCTTGGGTATCCTCATGGCATGGTGGCTGGCTTCTGAGAGAGAAGTCCAAGAAACCAGGCTAGCAGCTGTCATACTTGACCTGGCCTCAGAAGTTACACCTTGTCATTTCTACCATATTCTGTTGGAGTCACACATGGCCAAAAGGAACAAAGATCATAAGGAACCATTTTAGAAGCTGGTTACTCCACCCTCCTGCTTTATACACTTGGAATCGTGGCCATAATCAAAATCTGCTGCAATGTAATGAAAACTGTCTCTCTTCTCTCTCAGAATTTAAGTTTCTCTGCTGCCTTCTTCCTGTCATTCATTTTCTTTTTCTTTAGTACACAGGTTTTAAGAATTTTTATTTTTATTTTTTACCATTTCTATCCCCCTCACCCTGGTGTGTACGTTTGGTTGCTGCATTATTTATTTGTTGCCGCAGAACAAACCACACCAAACCTTAGTGGTTTAAAGCAACAACTATTTATTTGCTTATAATCATGTGGATCAGCAGTCTGGGCCAGGCTAAGTTGGGTGGTACGGGGATCATTTGTCTTGCCTGCAACCCAAGTCATCTGACAGTTTGAACGGAGCTGGATGGTCTAAGGTGACCTTACTCATGGTCTGGTATCTGGCAGGTTATCAAACCCTCGATTCTTCTCTGTGTTGCTCCTCCAGTAAACTAGCTTGGATTCATTCATATGGAGCTTTCGGAGATGCAACAACATCTAGGAGAGGGCTTAAGCGCTTTTCAGTTCTCCTCTTATATTGTGTTTTCAAATATTCCGTTGGCTAAATGATGTCACATGAGCAAACCCAGATTTATGTAATTGAGAAATTGATGTCACTTCCTGATGGGAGGATTGGCATAGTCCCATTGCAAAGGGAAGTGATACAGGATGGGAAGAATAATTATTATGGCCATCTGTGCAGTCTGCCGAAGTGGCTTTCCACTCTCCTTTGGGATAGCCTCTCCTTATCTATATTACCCTCTAAGCTATACACTCCCTGAGGCAAGGACTTTGGCTGGGTTATATTTTTCTATATCCCTAGCATCTCTTCCACTGTTGGATAAATATTTATTGAATTGGATTGAATGTAAAAACGCTTCCTAAAAAAAAAAAAGATTGTGGAAAGGGCAAGTGGAGAATGAAATTCAGACTCATGCTCTATTGACAATTTTGACTGGATTAGTTATTTAAACACTTGCTCAACCCAGGCAAACAAAACCATGAGATTTTAAAAAACTCAGTTATTGTTTGTCTGACCTGACTAGCTGTTTTGTCAAAAAGGTGGGATAAATTGTGAGTGTGTAGGCAAAATAAAAGTACCATGTGCCAAGCAATGTCAGTTGATAATACTTTCTAATTGCTAGTTCACATTAAACAAGTTTTCAAAGTTTATTATTGAAATGCTCTAAGAATATATCAGGTGGTTAAGAACGTTGTTTCCATTGAATTAGTCCTTAAAGTAACAAGGTTTATTCGTGGAAACAACACCTCTACTTTTAGTATTCAATTTAGGATTATTTATGTTTTTTCATCTATGGCAGTGGTGTTCAATTTGCGACTATATATACATATGTTTAATATTAAAAATATTTCAGATGAGACTTCAGAATCTAAAATTCCTAATTTTATTTGATTTTTTGGACTAGAATTTTATTGAGTGGAATTGCAGTGTGGCAATTCCGATTATTTTATCCTGATTAAAGTTATGGAATATCTGATTAATGAAAAAATAAAAACAAATTGATGTATGTATATTGGAGCTTATTAAGTAGATACATTTTCATAGCATGAGGTCTATGGAGAGAAATAGTAAAAGAAGCTGTCTGATAAAAGTTGGGAGATTGAGGGCTATGTTAAATGCTTTAAAATATGGGGTAGCCAGTATAGCTGTAAAAAGTAGGTCTCATGAAAATCATGTAAATTAAGACAGTTAGTTATTAATAGAGCTGGCTGTATTCATTATCTATTGCTGTGTAAAAAAATTATCCCAGAATGTAGTAGCTTAAAATGATAATGATCATTCATTTTCTCTCATGAGTCAGGAATTTAGACAGGGTATCATGGGATGGCTTGTTTCTGCTCTGTAATGTCTGGAATCTCAGCTGGAAGAATTGAGAACAGGGGCTGGAGTAATTTAAAGGCTTATTTGTTTGCATGGTTGATGTCAGGGGGCTTAGTAGGGATTGTTAGTCAGAATACCCATACAGAGCCTTGGTCTGGTCTTCCTCACAAAATGGTAGCTGGATTTCAAGGATGAAGAGAAAAGAAGAGAGAGAGAGAGAGAGAGAGAGAGAGAGAGAGAGAGAGAGAAGAGAAGAGAAGAGAAGAGAAATTGGTGCTTATGACGTAGCTGTAGCAGTCATGTATTGGTACTTCTGCTGCATTCTATTCATGTAGGCATTCACAAAGTCCGGCCCAATGTGTAGGGGTGGGAAAATAGAATTACTGTCTTAACAGGGAATGGCAAAAAGTTGGAAGCACATGTGGAACCAGAAATATTGCTGTGGCCAATTTTGGAAAATCTAACCTGCCGTTATGGAGCCACCAGAAGTGGTCATGATCACATTGGTTTTAGACTTATTAGGCTTTTAAAAAAACATATATACTAATATGGGATTTTTTGACTTGTGGTCTGAATAATGAATATGACTAATAATGTTGGGCAGAATCCAGAGTGTTGATTCTAGGGGGAAGGCATTAATTAGACTGTCTTTCAGAGAATTCAGAAAACATGAGCAATAATTTTTTGTTGTATTGGTGGTACATTTTTGTTGCAAGTGGTGAAACTGAACTTCAGTTGGTTTCATCACAGACAGGAGTTTATTAACTTACACAACTGAGAAATTTGGGGGGGATAATGCTTACTGTAAGTACAACTGGATAAAGGTCTCACACAGGGTGTCAGGAATCCACGTCTCTCCATCTCTCAGCTTTACTTTCCAATTTTTATTTGTCAGGTAGAGTTTTCTTAAGTCTTAGAAAAAGAAGCTAGCCATAACTCTAGGTTTCTATCCTTACAGCTTAGAAGCTCTTATTGAAGCAAAGAGTCTTTTCCCTAATAGTTTCAGCCATAGTTCAGAGCACTGAGACACATAGTGCTGGACTCTGAAAAAATGACTACGAATGATCTCTAAGTAGTTATGACTCTGACTGACAAAGCTTGAATCATGTGTGTATCTGAGCTAGTGGTTCGGTTGGTCATTGAACTGAGATACATAGTCTACCTTGAACTGGCCATTCACAGCAAGAGTAGGACTGGATGCCTGTGCAGAGAACACTTTCTCGTCATGATAGAAGGGATGAGTTTGGAGGTTGACAAGAAAGCACTGAAATACCCAAGGATCAGTTCTGTAGGGAAGGAATCAAGGGCTGGAGCCTGTTGGTTGACTTAGTGAATTATGCATCAGTCTGACTTCATTCTCATGTATTTATTTGATACATCATTATTGAACATCTAATACGTGCCAGGAACACAATTTTATATGTTTAGCTAGTAATGCAACTTGATTCTAAGTGAGAATCAGAGGCTTGGGGTGAAGCTGGTAGAAAACAATTACATGAGGACCTCAGAGCCTTTTGGAAAGTTTCATGCTGAGAGGAGGTATGTGTTAAGGAAAGTGAAGCCTTCACAATTGTAGATGAGAGGCAAGGGCAGATAAGAATTTCCCATTCAGAACAATTCCCTAAGCCTAACCTCCTTTGATTTACATATGAGTTCCAAAGAAAATTGTGGGAGTCCAAGTCAGTATCCAAAGTTGCTATAAGACAAATAGCACAGCATTGCAACCTCCGCCAGAAGACAGAAACCCAAAGGAAAGAGGAACATTCTCCTACTTTGCAGCTGAATAACTGGGTAGCATCTGTATCTTGAGTATTGTGGTGTCTCAGATAGGGCAGGAAATAAGAGTTTCCAGTTATAATTCCAGCAGGCATATGTTCAGGCTGGTGGGAAAATATTTATTTATAAGCTTATGCATGCTAGTCCCTGGGTACCCAACAATACCTGGGAATACTTTTTAGAGCAGGAGAGTGAAGGTCACAACCATAAAAATATGAGTTTTTATATGTGGGGGGGGGGCATTTGCATTATATGTCATTTGGTGTAGTTCAGTAGTTTTCAGTTTTACTGGGATACATTCTTTGTTCTTTAATACAAGGGCTGTGGAGTGGACCAGAACCAAGGAGACTTAACTTTAAAAAGTCTGCATTTCAGACTGATGCCTGAAAAACCACAATAACATCCAGGGACATGTTGAAAGTAATCACTATTGTTTTTCAGATATACTGATTACATAATCTGCAATTAAAAGATGACCATAATTATCTAATGAATCTTCTGGGATGTTATGTCAGAGATGTTTGGCCTTGTGTAAGATCCTGCATGGAGGATGGTCAAATATAATTCTTTTAAAAACTGCTTTATTCTCAGATACATTAAAGACTTTAAAGGAATTTAATTAGCATTGTGCTAGGCCAGAAGATATAAAGAATGAGACAGAATATTGAGATTACAGAATAGTGGGCTCTAATAAAAGTATGTTTGAAGTGTATGATGGGGAGAAAATGAAAACAGACAAGTTCATGGAGGAAGACATTTGAATTTGGCTTTGAAAGATGAGTTGCAGTTTTATGGATTGCAGGGATGATCGAAGAGCCCATTCAAGGTAAAGGAAACAGACACACAAGTAGCCCTGTGTTTGGAAAGAGTGAGTAGTTTTGGGGCTAGGGCACAAAGTGTTGGAGGTAGGCAGGGACAGAGTATAGAGAATCTTTTGCATCTTGCTTATGAGTTTAAACTTGATCATGTGAGACATTAGAAGCCATGAAAATATTTAAAATTTTTTAAATGTTTGTTTAGTTTTGAGCCAGAGGGAGACAGAGCATGAGCAGGGAAGGGGTGGAGAGAGAGGGAGGCACAGAATCTGAAGCAGGCTTCAGGCTCTGAGCTGTCAGCACAGAGCCTGACGCAGGGCTCAAACTCGTCAACTGTGAGATCATGACCTGAGCCAAAGTCAGACGCTCAACTGACTGAGCCACCCAGGTGCCCCAGGAGCCATGAAAATATTTAAATGAAATAGGGGCATAACTTGATCTTTGTCTCAGAAGCATTACTTTTGCATCATTTTAGAGGACTAGGAGTGGTCAAGATGAGGGAGAAAGAAACTAGTTAGGTTTATCATTCATAACCCGGGCTAGAAATGTCTACTGCCAACCCAGAAATGTCCACCTTGGTTCTTGGTAACAATGGGGAGCTGGAGGAGGAGGAGTGGAGCTTTGAGAAAAACCAATCAATTGTGTATTCATCAAGCAAACCAGATGAGACACTATGTACTTTTATTTACCTAATTTGTATTGTATACACTCTAACAGAATCTTACATTTTAGGTGGTTGGATGTGTTTTGTCAAAGGAATGTTACCACAGAGGTGTGCAACCCCACTGCATATTGTCTTGGTTGGTGATGGCCGCATGCTTACCAAGCAGTAGTACTTTATGTTTGGGGTTTGCTCTGGGCCTGTTTCAGATTTCATGATGATAATGAATGTGAAAATGAATTAATAGTTTACTATTTTTAATACAGCATGAATTTTACTTGAGTATGTCAAGAAGATAAGGAATAATTAACTTTTGAACAGGTTGAATGAAAGGTTTCAAATAGGCTGCCTTTGCCAGAATTTATTCTATGTTGACGTTCTTAAGGTTCTTAAATATTCTATTTATTCTATGTTAAAGTTCTTAAGGTTGTTTTATTATACAATTAGGGCTGAAATTTTAATGTCAAAGTATGATTCAAAATGTAAACATTCACTTAACAAATGTTTGAATAAATACATTTTATATGGGAAAGCCTCTACCTCTATAGCATTTCCACCCTTGGATCAATTCCCAAATGAAAATTTAGTCTAGCTTTAAGTTCTGGAGGCAATCCTGTGCCTCGTCTAGGAAAGTTAAGAAGCCTCAGGTAGATAGGTTGGGTGGAGCTATATTAAGGTCTTTGGACAGCTATTAATCTGCTCTAGTGTCTTTAATTTATTAACTAGAATGCTAAGACCAAGTCCAACCTTGTATCCCAGTTTCAGTACCATTTTAATCCTCTCCTTTGTCTTAACTCCTGCTTTGATAATTAGTATTTCTGTTCCTTGAGGTTGTGACTCTGACCTTATGACTACGTAGAATTCAAGTCTTCTCCCTGGGGCCATGCTGTCTGCTACTGAGCCTCTCAGACAAATTCAACCATGTCTGTATCAGCTGCCTCTCTACTCTGCACTCTGCTTCCTAGGGGAATTCAATCCTGTTCCATGCAGATAGCTAGTTCTTATTGCTGGTTCTCAGCATCTTTTGACTTCTTCTGTCCATTTGCAGACTGTTTTCTCATTCTAAAAACAAACAGACCACAATATTCTGTATTTACTCTAGAATATTGATTTTGAGACAGATTTCTTTAGAATCTGTGGTGATATTTCAAGAATTCCATGTTTAAAGTTAATATGATTTTATGTAAAATATTTCTGATTTATAATAAGCCCACTCCAAACTGTTAACTTTATGGCAGTAGAGCATGAATTCTGAAGTCAAGCTACTAGGGTTTGAGTCCCAGCTTCAACATAAATCACTTGAGTGTCCTTAGGGAAGTTGCTTTTCTCCTCAAAGTTTTGGTTTTCTAATATATGAAATTGTTATAATTATGGCACTTGTGGGGTAAAATGAGATTATCTAAGTAAAGAACTCATCACAATGCTTGAAGTATTGGGTAGCAAATATTGTTAGTGGCCCACTTTAGTCCGGCCCTCTGACAGTTTTTGTAATTAAATGTGATTGGAACACAGCCACACCCATGTGTTTACATATTGTCTATAGCTTTTTCATGCTGCAATGACAAAATTGCATAATGGTGACAGAGACTATGTGGCCCACATGTCTAAAATATTTATTATTTGACCCTTTACAGAAAGAGTTTGCTAACTGCTGGCTTAAATCGTTATTTTTTCTTTTACTTGAGATTGAAAGCATCCCAATAAATACATTAAAATTTTTCAATAAATAATAGCTATTATTCCAATAAAAAACTATGCAATGGAGCTACCTTCTTTTTTCCTAGTCTTCTGCATAAATCTCCCATCTCCTCTTGTTTGAAGACCATTCTGAGATGGCAAAGAAAATAGATTGTAATAAGCAAACAATTGTATTTTCATTTTGTAAATATTTATCTGTGGGAATCAGGGCTTTTATTTACACCATAAACCCAATTGTAAAAATATCAGAAATATGGGGCTCCTGGGTGGCTCAGTTGGTTGAGCATCTGGTTCGTGATTTCAGCTCAGGTCATGCTCCCAGGGTTGTGGGATCGAGCCTCACATCAGGCTCCGTGCTCAGCATGGAGCCTGCATAAGATTCTCTCTCTCTCCCTCTGCCCCTCTCCCCAACTTGTACATTCTCTCTTTCTCTCTCTCAAACAAACAAAAAAAAGGAAAAAAATGTATAAAAGTTTATATAGGGCTACATCTGTTAAATGTATCTCTGATTTCAAAATGAATGCTCATCAAAATCCATTCATTTTCTTTATTCATTAATCTTATAAGGAAACTTATGTACATAAACTTATGCATATGCTTTAAGATATTCAACTGTTTTAATTTTTAATGTTTATTTTTGAGAGAGAGAGACAGAGCTCAAGAAGGGGAGGGGCAGAGAGAAAGGGAGGCAAAATCCAAAGCAGGCTCCAGGCTCCGAGCTGTCAGCACAGAGCCTGACCTGGGGCTCGAACTCACAAGCTGTGAGATCATGACCTGAGCTGAAGTCAGCTGAGCATCCCAGGCACCCCTCAAGTGTTTTATATAACAAGATACCAAGGAAGATGCTTGGGAAAAAAAAATCTGTTCCTCAAAATAAGGTCGAATGGATGTTGGAAAAATTTTAATTGGCTACTTGACTTAGAAATGAGGCCCCCATTCTTGAGATCTTTAGTTAGTTCTGAAGCTTTTTTGCCTATCTTAAACTGGTTGAAGTGATTTACAAGTTATAAGAAAGGGCACCTATCATTCTGGTTACCTGCCTTTGTAATACCAAAAGGCAGTTGTAATAGGAGAATGATGAGTGGTTAAGTTATCACTTCCCCTAACTGGGTGAATGATCTTGGTCAAGTCCCTTCAGCTCTCCAAGCCTTGGTTTACTATGGCAATACCTTAGCAGCTACAGTGAGGATCAGAGGATATTGATCTCTGCCAACATACACTTATTACTTCATTTCATAGATTTGACACTACACTATGTTGTATAATGCATGTAGACATTCTGATGATTATTACTACTAGACTGAAGACAGTGGAGTTAAATTGTTTTTGTTGGCATTAGTTCTCAATAATTAACTAAATAACATAAAGCCTAAACTATTGAGTCAATCATGGGAAAATAACATTATAAAAAGAATACATGATTGGTTAAAAAGACTATAAATCCCTATCCTGGGTATTCTACAGGACTCCTAATTGCGTGTGGCAAGATACAAAAACAAAAATTACGTAAGTTTGCTTTAGAGGAAACAAATTCAGTGGCAAACAAACTGAAAAGCATAGAATGTACAATTGTGAGAGCTCTCTGGCATGACTAGGTATAGGAGTCAAACTATGTTTTTGTGATCTCTCTCTCTCTCTTCTGCTCCCTCTCTCAAGCATCTCTTTCCATTTTTGCTTTGCTTTTCTCAGTGGTGGTTTCATTCTTAGCCACGTTTTCTTCCCATCATGACATGTAGTAGGTCCAGTGTAACATCCTACCTGTTTAGTGATTTCAGTAAAAGTCAGGTGTCATTTTGTTATTGCTATGAACAAGAGGACTTAGGTTACATTCCTCAGAACCAGTTGTTAGGTCTGGCCCTACCAAATCTCAAAGGCTGAGACTAGAATAAGGGTTGGTTTTCCAAAAGGAGGGCATAGCTTCTTTCACCATCAACTGGAATGCTGAGAAGATGCCCATGACTAAGTCACACTTCCTAAGTATATGATCTCAGACAATTTCTTGGCTTTTCTGAACTTTCGATCCATTACCTTCTATTGGTAAGAATAGTTATTCCAAAGGTTTAGGTGATAATTAATGGCTGAAGGTATTAATAAACTGCCCGGAGTAGCTGGCATTAGCTACCCGTCATCCATCTAATTCTTCTCTCTGTTTTTAGTGGCATGGAAATAATATTTTTAAGGAAGGCAAGTGTAAAATAGGAGTCACTCTGAAATTTCTACCATAATTTCACTTTCCTTTTGATCTCACATGTTTATAAATAGAAATCATGAGCATCTGTATAATATTTCCTTTAGGTCTGGGCTACTTTAGGTAGCAAACAGCCATAACTTGTGCACAAGGGGATAACTTTAGCTCTTGTGTTCTTTTACCTCATTCCATTTACCTACCCAGTGGAAGATGTCATACTCTAACTGCCCATGTCAAAACGTCATCAGAGGCAGAAATGCCTGAACAAACTCAGTATCTGTTGCCTCCTAGATAATGTTAGCCACCCCAGGCACAGGATCAAGCGAACTGCGGGACTATCAATCAATGAGTTGATTGGTAATTTGCTACTCTCCTGCTTTGTCCTGTTAATGTGAGGACAAAAGCTGTGGCAATATTGACAAAATCTGAAGAATATGTAGCAATTTGAATGTGTTGTTTGTTGGAATGAAGCCATGGTTATGTAGCTTTAGAAGTGTTAAAAGTAATTAGTTGTAACTGATCTTGACTATCAAAGAAATGCATGGGAGGCAGGTTGTAGGATATCCTTTTAGTTCCTGATTGATTTTTGCTGCAGGTTGTTTTTTGTAATTTTTCTAATAACAAACACTGTGTGACAATAGCCTTCCTTCTAGCATGTTGCAATCCTCGGTTTCTTGGTCCTGACATAATCCATTAGTGTCTGCATTAGAAGCTTAGGTAAAAACACAGAGCTGGTCAAGTTCCATTACAAAGAAAACCTTTGTTTAACAAAATGGTTCCCAAGTCTTTTTCTGTGGCATAATTAATTCAAGTAGCACAGAATAAAACATTTTGGTATCACAAAGTATTTGGAGATTCTCTTCAAATTCCTCTTAAGTGATTACAAAATCATTCATTGCTTATTCAACAATTTAAAAATATCTACTGTGTTTACTGCTTGGCATTGAGCCTATAGCAGTGGATGAAATAAAATCCCTGCTCTCAGGGACATCACATTCTAGTGGATGGCAAAAACAGTTGTATTAGTTTGCTTGAGCTGTCATAACAAAATGCTATACACAGAGTGGCTTAAACAATGGAGACTTATTTTCTCATGGTTCTGGAGGCTAAAAGGCCAAGATCAAGGTCTCAGCACATTTAGTTTCTCCTGAGGTCTCTCTCCTTGACTGGGAGATGCACCCTCTGTGTCCTCAGAGGATTTGTCCTCTATGTGTGCATGCCCCTGGTGTCTCTCTGTGTCCAAATTTCCTCCTCTTGAAAGGACACTAGTCAGATTTGATTAGGGCCCACTCCAACAGCTTCTTTTTAACTTAATCATGTTTCTGAAGTCCCTGCCTCCAAATACAGTCACATTCTGAGGTACTGGGGAGCTAGGGCTTCAACATATGAATTTTGGGGGATACGATTCAGTCAAGAACAACAATGAAAACGAAACCAATGACTATGCATTTTTTAAGATGGTACCCCAATGATATAAAGAAAAATTAAGTAGGGTATATGATGGGGTGGTGAAAGGGGCATTGTTATAATCAGGATGGTCAGAAAAAGGCCTCTCTGTTGGAATAGCATATGAAGAGAAATAAAGAGAAGGAGTAAGGCATAGGAATATCTGGGGGGAGAAGTGTTTTAGGCAGAGGAGATGGAGTAGAAAAAGAGCCAAGAGGCAATGTGGCTGGAGTGGAGAGTGTGAAGGGCTGAAATGAGATCACAGGTAACTGGGGCCCATCTTAGAGCTCTTAGAGGGCTACTTAGAAAGGGATGGCATCTGCTGGGGATAACAGGTTACTAAACCCACCATCAAGGTTCAGTGTGATCTATGCTAGTAGGGTTCTTCAGGGTGTTATGGGTAGGGTGGCCACAAAATTTGTGGGGCTCAGTGCAAAATGACAGTGTTGGGCACCTTGTGCAGATGTCAAGATGGTGACAGCAGGATATTAAATCAAGTGTGGGCCTTCTGGTTATAGTTCCTTGTGCAGTTGCTCAGGTCACATGCCCTGGCTGAGGAAATATAAGAGAGACATAGTTGGCTCTACAGAGCTGCTTCTTCAAAAGTAAAATACATAGCGTGGGGGGACACCTGGGTGGCTCAGTCAGTTAAGCGTCCAAGTCTTGATTTATGTTGAGGACATGATCTCATGGTTCCTGGGATTCAGCCTCACATTGGGCTCCGTGGTAGCAGTGCAGAGTGCTTGGATTCTCTCTCTCCCTCTCTCTCTGCCCCTCCTCTTTTCAGTAATTCTCTCTCTGTCTCTCTCAAAATAAACGTTAAAAAAAAAGTAAAATACATGTTTGGAAGTTGTTTAATCTTATGGAAAGTGATTGCGCAGAATTTAGAATTGAGGTCCCTAGTAAATTCCGAGCTTCTTTGTTTTCTATTAGTCAGGGTTCTCCAGAGAAATAGAACCAGTAGGAGATTATATTTATATAAAAAGAGATCTATTATGAGGAATTGGCTCATGCAGTTATGGAGGGGGAGAAGTCTCACCATCTGCATCTGCAAACTGGAGACCCAAGAAAGCCAGTTGTGTGACTTAGTCCAGTTGGAAGGACTGAGAACCTGGGAGCTGGTGTTGTAAATCTAAGTCTGAGGACAGGAAAAGATGAGAAGAGGTGTCCCAGTTTGAATAGTGAGGCATAAAAAAAGGGGATGAATTCCTCCTTCCCCTGCCTTCTGTTCTTTACAGGCCCTCAGTGGATTGGATGATGCCTACCCACAGCTAGGTACCTAGCTAGAGGGTACTGATTCAAATGATAATCTCGTTGGAAATCCTGTCAGAGACACACCTAGAAAAAAATGTTCCATCTGGGCACCCTGTGACTAGGTGAGGTGACACATAGAATTAACCAAAACAACCAGAGAGACCTTGGGCAAATAATGTAAACCAATTGGTCCTAGATTTCCTACCTGTAAAAGAGGAATAATTGGCCCTGTCTTAAAAGGTTTGGTTTTCGTCCAATTTAGCCAAATAATGGTGAAAATGTTTGGTAAACTATGGAATTCCATAAAAGGATTATGATTTAGTAATATATTTAAATTGCTTCTCCTTTATGTTTTGTTTTGACATCTCCTCCCTCCTGTAATTCCTGAACAAGGAGAGCATTTTGTGAACTAATGGTGATAATTTGCACTGGAAATAAAAATTATTCACCTCTTTTTTTATGCAGGAAATCAGTCTCATTATGCGATACGTTTTATTATGGGCAAGAAGCCCAGACGTCAGATTGAATGTTATGCTTTGTCCCATGACAAAACTGAGACTGTATATCAATGGTCTTTATTCCTCTGCAGCAATTATTTGGTAAAATGAACCAATTCTAAGTGAGCCTGTTGTCCTGGCCTCCTCCCTCCTGCTTCTTTCCCTCTAGACAGTCATTTTTCTGCCTCTCTTGCCCAGCTCTCTCCCTAAAGAGCAGCTGTATTCATATGTCTCACCCTGAGAGGGCAGGCAACTGGCTGCCATCAAAGCCACTCTGTGGCCTGGCCAGTGGGGAGCCATGAAGAGCCATCTGCTCGCCTCTGCTGCAGTAACTGAGTGTCACCTCTGCAGTAGTCCTGTTTACAGAAGGATAATAGAGTTATTCTTAACTAAGTGCATTGTTTGCCAGAGAAAGGGACATACTTTCAAGCAGTAAATAAGGAGGAAGATGTAACCAATGCTGGTAAGCTTGCCTACTTGGCTGCATATTTTAGTTTTCCTGTAATCAAGTGAGAGATGACAGCAGGCACATGGGACACATACCTCTGATTGAATACAACTTCAGACAGTGTGTCCCTGTACATGCAAAGATAAATGGCAGGAATGCCTTATTTGTTGAAGTGAAAATTTGTAAAAAATATTTATTTTTAGAAGTATATTAATGGTTTTAGCCCCCAGATCTCCCCTTGTAGCACCCCCACCCCAGTCCTGTCTATTGTTCCTAGGGCTACACTTGCAGTGTGGGGTAATAAAGAAGCATAGGCTCTAGCCCCAGACAGGCTCATGTCCAGACCCTCACTCCCTTACTTAGCAGATAACTTATATGGACCAGTCAAAATCTTGGGATTGTTTACTAATCTATAAAATCAGCATCAGAATACCTACCTCAAAATACTGTTGGAAAATTTGGAAGTAATCTCATAGTCTTTACAGGAGGTACTTGAATATAGTAGATGATCGGTAATCATTAGCTGTTACAATTAGCCAGTGTTTAGATGACTGTTCTTCATTATTCTTACCTGTACATGAATACAAGAAACTCACCACAAGAAATGGAGGCATCTAACTAACCAGACAGTTTTGTTTTTGTTTTTGTTTTTACTAACCAGGGAGTTTTGATGGTGGTTGGAAACTTGACTCGAGTTAGG
Source organism: Prionailurus viverrinus (assembly GCF_022837055.1). Lineage (NCBI taxonomy): Eukaryota > Metazoa > Chordata > Mammalia > Carnivora > Felidae > Prionailurus > Prionailurus viverrinus. Next base: position 40,176,700 of record NC_062573.1, on the reverse strand, counting down.
TATTAGTTTAATATAATTCAATACACATTTATTAAGTAGTAATTATGGAAAAATCACTGTGCTCAGAGTTAGAGGTATAAAAATTAACCCTGAATTCAGAAGTTGGTGGAATAGTCAATACATGCAGCTACTAAATTACTAATTTCTTTTCAATTGGGCAATACCTCATTTCTGTGTAAAATCCTCTTTGATTCTCTGTGCCCAAAATGTTGATAATTTAGTTAGTCCTGTTTCTTGATGACTGTTGTACTATAAAGCATTTCATTACTTGAGTAGAATTCAAAATTTTTGTTATAGTTTTCCTTTTGGGTGCTGGGTCTTGAGATATCTTTGAGGTATCTCTTTCCTGATGACTTATACTATTTCTAAATGAAAGCATGGAAGTATTGAACCTAGTCTGATGCTATACAAAGAGAAGATTCACAGCAGGTGTGAGTAAAAATGAGGAAAAGACAAAGAGATGAGACTTTAAAATGTCAAGAAATGAGAACGGAGTAAAAGGTGCAGCTTGGTGAAAAATGGTGCAAACTCTGGAGAAATATATAAAAGAAAATGGAAAGCAGAAAGGAATTTTTAAGTAAAGATAAATCCAAGAGGAAGAATATATTATGTCTGAGAATATGGTCATGTCATAAAATCTTTTGTCTTACTTTGGTTTGAAAGGGGCTTTGTTACTTGAAAAGAGATTTTTTTTCAGTGACATTTGTGTCTTACCTGTATTCCTTAGAAGACTGGAGAATCTTGGTCGCTGATCTATTCATCTAGAGGATCAAATGGAAGTTTTACCAAAATTCTTGCTATTTTTATGCACCTGCTGCTTGATCTCAGTTGAATGTATGATGCCACTGACTGAACCCGGCCATTCACATAAATTTTCTTTTCCATTGGGGCAGGATTAATATTCTCATTTAGTTAAATGAGAACACCAGGGATCACTGCCACAGCAGTCAAAAGATTTTGAGATTATTCTGTTGATAGAGCTTTCTTTCTAGTTCTCTTTGTAAACAGTGGCTTCTTATTCTTGAAACTCTAAGCAGTCAGTAATATCTAAATAATAAATGCAACAGGAGGATTGGAGACAACTTTTCTCAGCATAAATGTGTACTTTGATCTCTCACATCGTTTCCTGAACTGACATTTGAGATTTTTATTTTGAGGTATAGATTCAACACTGAAGTGTAACACATCATGGTTTTGACCACAGTTGAGTTGCACTCTGTAGCTAATTTGCTCCTTCTCTTTAATTTACTAAAGAGCAAGATATTAGAAAAAACCTTGGAAAGTTTTCAAGGGAATTGTTACACTTTCTAGCATTGTGTGATGTTTATATTTTTATAAGCCTACTATGGCGTCAGAGAAAAATCTGAAGGGAGCTTCTCTTGGAATGAGTTTATCAATAAAATGATTGCAAAATAAGTTTCCTTTCAGGGTTTTGAAACGACAACAACTTCCCATTTTTCATAAACATGTCTGACTGGTTAAAAACAAAATTAAAAATGATTTTTATGTGCCTTTAAGATATTTTTGTGGAAATAATTTTTTATTTTTTTTATTAATAAAAAAGTTACAAGGCCAGTGATGTTTGATCTTCTATCATTATTTATGAATATTTTCCCCTGGAAAATTCACATGATAAAAAGCAAATTTCCTTTTCTTCCCTTCAGAATATCTATTTTCCTTGATATTAATCTGACCATAAACAGAGCTATGAGACATACTAAATCCTATTTCTCAACACCAAAGACACAACATAGAAAATAATCAAGAGATCCTCAAATCAAATTTTGCTGACAGTCCTGGGAGGACTATTAGAGTCAATCTTCAAGTTTCTAATAGTTCTTTCAAATGACCTAGAGAATCACTTGATACCTATTTACTCATCACAATTGAAAAAATGATAGAAAAATGAAAGTACTAAGCCAACAGGAAGCTTTGAGAAGTTAAGCATTATTATTGTAGCATTATTATCAATTTGAGTCATTATAGTAGTAATAATTGAAACTATTCATAATCACAGAGAGGAATTTATGGCCAAAAGTATAAAAAGTATTTTGTTAGGGCTGTTAGTCAGGGCTTTTCACCGGAACAATGTCTATTGAATAAAATATATTATTAAAATTGGTTTCTCATTCTTAGGAGAATATTTTTAAAAGATCTGTTGCTGCATATGTTATTAAAGTAACTGGTTCGTGAGGAAAGAACAGATTTTGTTCGATAGTCTTAAATTTGAGTATTAATGTCCTGATTAAACCAAAAATCTTCATGGATGATTCCCAAGAATAAAGACTTCACTGGTCTCTTTAAAATGAGGATTCTAAGGCAACTTGCCAGATTCAAACTCTGAATTGGTTGTGCAGCATAGATTAAAACTTGGACTCTTTGACCTCCAGTCTTTTCCTTGTCTATTCTACTTTACTTGGTTATATCACACTCTTAATTCCTCCTGGAGCTTAGAGACCAGGGGAAATGGAATGAATTAAAGAAGAAACATGCAAATAGTTCATACAGAATTCACAGAATGGATCCAAAAATTAGTGGACCATTTTCACTGAAAATAATTCATCTCCAAAAAGGAAAAAGCTAAGCAGAGAGGGGAAGGGCCTTTTTATGTGAAACTCACTTGTTCGGACTTGCTGAGTACTTACTTCCCTTCATTTGTCCAGACACACTTATTCCCTTCTCAAACAGGCTGCTGTGCTATGGAATTGCTTCATGCCCTTGTAGAAATGCTAAGGCTCTTGGCAGGGACAGATGATTATCTCTCCACAAGATCTCTTTACTGGTGCTTGTGGCTACCACAATGATTTTTAAAATATATATTTTTTAATGTTTATTTTTGAGACAGAGCATGACTAGGGGAGAGGCAGAGAGACACAAAATCTGAAGCAGGCTCCAGGCCCTGAGCTGTCAGCACAGAGACTGACGCGTGGCTTGAACTCATCAAGTGCGAGATCATGGCCTGAGCTGAAGTCAGACGCTCAACCGACTGAGCCACCAGGCGCCCCATTTTTTTTTTTAATGTCGCTTTTATTCTGTGATTTGGAATGCTGCTCTGGATACTTGATTCCCAGATATCTGTCTCCTTGTGTGAGTGCTTGCTTCTTTATTATTACTGTTCATCTGTTTTAGCCCACAACATTACCGTAAATTAAGATGTGTCCCTAAATTCTGGGGTGGGTATTACATACTTTATTTTTCTCTCCACAAATAACTTATTTAGCTGTTAAGCACCTGGGTTCTACTTTAACTAATAATTTCCAGGACTTCTTCCACTTTGATATCTGTCCCATGCTCTAGGTTTACCGCAGTTGGTTCTCTGTTTCTTACCTTGTCTCTGAGATCTACTTGTCTCCCACTGTTTCAGAACAAATATTTACCAAAACCTACAGGAAGGTCCTCTGGATTCGTTAACAACACTGCTTCTCTCCTTCTTGAGAAGTCCTGAACAAATATTTCTTCACCATGTAGTTGGTCCGTGTACCCAACTGTCAATACGATGATATAGAACAACAACAACAACAACAACAAAAGGAATCCTGAAGGGTAAACGTTTGACTGATGCCAGAGTCTTCTATTCTCTCAGCTTATTAATACCACGTTGGTTTAGATATGGTGGGTATGAATTGCTCTGAGTCTGAGGAAAAGTTTATATATATCCCTGAAAAAAACAAACAAACCTGTTTTGTAACTGTGTATAGTAGTAATATTGCTGTGTAAAACCAGGTGCCAACCAAAAAGCCTAGCTTTGAAGGAAAGCCTCATAGTTGAGTTATGAGACAGCTGGAGAGCATCAAAATAGATATAGATCCATAAGCCCTGCAGGAAAAACAACTTTAATCAGGGCCTGACACATTGGGTGATTGTAACGAAGTCCCTTGGTATGTGTAAGCCCTGGATCAAATGGGACCAATTGACTATTGACAAGCGTTACATTAGTGCAAAACTGGATGAAAAACGGGCTATGGCCCTGCACAGACTCCAATAATGAGAAATGAGTTTCTTGTAAAAGAAAAGGAGTTGGTTTGTTTTAGGAAAACATGTGTGCATTGGCCCAGGTGATACCTCTGGTGGACTGAAATTCCCTCGGTGCAGTCTTCAGACACGGTAGTGGCATTTAGGGCTGTCTTTCCAAGCCTCTGCATGCGACAGGCCTCTTTGACTCCTTAAGTTGATTCCATGGTTCTGAATACCAGTAGCTAATGCTGGCAGCCTGACCCAGGAACAGGAGCATTGTCCTGCCCTGAGAGCCCCTCAAATGGATTTTACAAGGGACTGGTGCATACCATGCATCTAGGTGCAGTGAGGCATGTTTCTAGCACTTTTCACAAATCATCATAAATTAATTTGAAATAAGCCTCTCTCCTCCCACAAAATATAATACCAGAGAAAAACTGTCATCATGGTTTTTCTGTAGCATAGTGCCTGAGGGGGTAAAAATCATTTTCTCTGGCATTTGTTGACTGGCCACGTGACAGGTGCCAAATGCTATGCTGTCCATAAATGCGTGGCATGTGTGTCCAATTCAAAATAATTTGTAGTTTGGAGTAGATTCTTCACACCTTCAGCTCTGAACCTGAAAGAATGGAAAGAGCTGTGCCTACTCGGATTTGAAGCTGGGTGTCATGTAAAGCCCCAAACTGATGTGTCAGGAGCCCCAAATATCCTGTCTTTGCTGTTCTGTACTGCAAATGGAAGTGATGATTCTTGATAGTTATTCTGGAAAAGATAAGAAGGGGCAAGTAGGACATGCAGTCTTATTTTACTACTATGTGTGGGTATCTGGTAAACAATACAATAATGCAATATCCTCTTTAGTAATGCTGCAAGATGGGAAGCATGACAGCAGTTTTTTCAGACCTTAACATTCATAGTGTTTCTTTAACTTGTATGGAGCACCTGCTCTTTTCTACTTAGCAAAAATTTACTAAATTGATTACCTTAATCTAGGTTGATATCATTAGTTTTGTTTTCTTGTTTTCTTTTGCCTTACTGTATGGGGGGGGCAAAGAAAGCCTTATTTGATTAATTGTGTTATGGTTGAAAGTGATCGTGGGTCAGAGAGAATAGGAAGCATTGAACTTAGGGAGAAAGAAAAGCAGAAGAAAGATGTTCTATCAGTAGCAGGTATCCAGGAAACTCAATATAAACTATCTTGTCAATGGTCTTCTCTCTTTCCTGCCTAGATCCTCTCCTGATTTCTAGAACTACCTATCTAACTTTCTAGGGACTACTCTTCTATATTTCATGGGTACCTCAAACATCAGCATCCAAACTTAACTGCTCGTTTTTCCCTCTGTGTTCATAGTCTCTGTCTTAGAGAATGATAACTACCATTCTAGCAAAGACAGAAACCCGGAAGTCATCTCAGGGTATTTTGTCCACCTGCACTTTTACCTAATAGCTATAAATGGCTTATTGAGTTTTATCTCCAAAATTCCCTAACCTGTTATGGCCAAGTCTACTGCTTTAGCAGTTCTTGCTTGGATTACTAGGAAATGGCCTCCTTGACTCTATCCTCTACCCTGCTTTAATTCAGCCTTTGCCCTGCAGCTGTAGCCTTTTAAGTGCAAATATGATTACATCACTTCCTTGATGACATTTCCTTGGGAGTCCTTTTTGCCTACAGACTATGTTCAACACCCCAAATTCTTAATGATCTTTCTGTGCTTGATTCTCTAATCTTATTTCCTACCACTATACTCTGGGGTCCTTTCACCGTATGAAGAGAGGTTTTCAATCGGTACAGTGCTGTTTCATAATGCCATGTCATTGTATAGGCTATTTCCATTGCTGGAAGCACCTTCTGAACTTTGGAAAATGGTTGGAGATTGCAAATCCATTCATCATGAACACATGTTTCTTCATCTGGAAAGCCCTCCATGATGTCTTAGTTCAATTTATTCTCTCTCAAGTCTTTGTAATGTCGCTGATTTCTCTGTTTCCCTCATTTATTCTAAGCTCTTTAGGATCAAGAACAGTGGTGTTTGTATTTTTGTAGTGTAGTACAGTCCCTGATATATGATGGATATTCAGTGTATATTTGTTGAATCAACATATGGATGCAATGATAAAAGCAGAACTTCTTTGGGATGATGGATGAGGAGGTATCAGTTTGGAAAGAAACTTGCTATCGTGTTGGGGGATTTGGGAATCAGTACATTTAGGAGCTAAGTGAAGACTTGATCTTAATTCAGATTGGATTTAAATCTCTGGGGCATTTTGATCTTGAGGAAGCCAACAGGAATTGGAAACCAGTATAAGGGTGTAGAAGTAGTAACAGACAAAAAACTGAAGAAAGCCTTTTTTTTAAGTTTATTTATTTATTTTGAGAAAGACAGAGAGAGACTGTAAGTGGGGGAGGGGCAGAGACAGAGGGGGACAGAGGATCTGAAGTGGGCTCTGTGATGACAGCAGAGAGCCCAATGTGGGGGTTGAACTCGTGAACTGTGAGATCATGACCTGACCTGAAGCCAGATGCTTAACTGACTGAATAGTGTCCTCCAAAACTGAATAAAGACTTAAATTCCTCCCTCCTTTCCTCTCTTTCTACCTTCCTCCTTCTCTCCTTCTCTCTCTCTGTACAACAAATATATTATAGCATATATTTTAATATTTTAAGGTGGCTATGTTAATATATATGTGTGTGTTCATATATAACCAAAAAACCCACCCCTTAAATACAGTATAATCTTTTCTTGCTAACTAGTTCTATGTTGATGTTGGTAATGGTCTGAAAAAGAGTTTGGGCGTGGGGAGGGAAAAGGGAACTCAAGTAATGCTAGAAAGCAAGAATATATATTTTGAGAGCCAGCCCTAGAGGAGAGGAAGAAGCAGAGGCAGAGTACGTGGAGCTTTAGAACTTCTTTCTCTGCCGGTCAAGGGAGTGGTGGATGCAAGGGCCAGAGGAGTCAGGGCGGAGTGGTGCGCCGGTGTTCCCACTTGCTCAGCTGTGCAGATACCATGGACAGAGCTAAGGCTGCATTCCTCTGAGTTAGGCAGGACACTGAAGAAAGTACCCCTGTGTACATGTGGGAACTATCTTTTTGTTTTGTTTTTTCCTTTTGCAAGTCAAACTGAACTAATTATGAACATCAGAATTGCCAAAAGCTTTTTCTAGCTCAGTTACCCCCGTTCATACTCTGAAGTTTTAGCAATGCTGAGAATTGACAGTCAACAGGTTATATATCCAAACCCAGCCTCTTGGGCTCTCTTAAATTGGAGAGAAGCACCTAGGGAAGAAAATACATCCAGTGACTTCTGCAGTAGGGGGTTCATGAAAAGGTAGCTGAGGCTGCGAGGGATTTAAAGGCATATAAAATGGCAAGTAGGTTATCATTTGTGGGATTCTCTTACTTTAGTGTGTAAATGTAAGTGTTATATTAAGATGGCTTTCACCGTGTGGCCAAAAAGCAATGTACGTGCTACCAAGAGGGAAACACCACCAGCTCCTGTGTTCTAAGCACTAATCCAGGCACACTAACTTAGTCCTCCTCACAGCATTCAAATATGGGTTTATCGTCCTGATTTTACCACATAAGAAGGTGGACTTCACATCTAGTAAGTGGCAGAGCTGGGTTCAATTCTGGGTATGGCTGACTGGGATCCCCGTTCACATTCTTTTCTCCATCCTGTCTTCTTTGCCATCACATCTTGGCTGGCAGCGGGAGAGGCAAATCTGACAGGGACTGTGAAAAGCCTGGAGTTTTCAGCCTGCTAGGCAAGCGGCAATGCCATAGAGGTAAGTCACTGTGAGCTCTGTCATTTATTTCTGTCTACTTTAAATCTCTTATCTGTAGGGCGAAAAGCATTTACAAAGCTTTCAGAAAAATGCTTTGTGATTACCAGCACTAGGCGAGCAATGGCTTGCCTGTTTTCCACAGATAGCTACAAAATATGTCTTTTAGGGAGAATTATCTGCTTCCTTCCACCTAGATTCATATACAAACACACTGACAAAAAATATGTTTTGGAAATCCCATAGTCCTAGGTGTTAGCAGATACTCTCTATTCTGGGCTGCATTGAATCAGATGGAAAAAAAAACTTGAAAAATAAAAGTAAACATTCAGTTGTAAATAAACAAATAAGAATTGTTACATCTTGGTAACAAATTCCTGTTCTATGGTAATTTCTGTTAAAGCTTGGAATTCTAAGGTGTAATTCTACTGGTAAGGAGGAATCCGGTGTTTCCCACCAATGTGCTAGGTATTTTGGGGGGCTGGGTTTGGAGAAAATAGTAAAGAAAGGGGTACTAGCTCTTTCCCACTTAAAAAACATACCTGACTATCTTGATGGGGTCTCCTTGAGTGATACCTTTACCTAGAATTGGCAACTCTTTTGGTCTGATGACAGCTTAATCTTCATTGTTCTTTGCACTTTTTCCACGTAGACTTCAGCTATGGGAATAATTCTTAACAAATTGCACAGCTGACCTTCTCTAAGTAGGCCCCTTCTGCATGGTTAGAAGATTTAGAATTGCACAAAAATATGATGATTCATGAAGCCCTGAATACCTTGGCCTCCTTGCTCTGATATCCCTTGTTGAAAGCATGGGCCCTGAGGTCTGCACTGTTTTCCCATGTGGACCTGTGGAGCCTTCAGTCCTGGAGCTCAGGTCTTGCTGCAGCCACTCTGCTAATTCTCCTCTTGCTTGAGCTTCTGACTCAGGGAATTCCTGAGGGAGGAAAACCTGAGTCCTTGATAAAGAGCCAGTTTTTGCAATATTCCCACTGAAAAGAATGAACATAACCTTTAAAGAGTAGAGAATTTGTTATTCTAAGTCTGTTTTATAGTCCAAGCTTACCGATTCTATTTGAGATGTCTCTGCCTTGCAAGATACACTGTCCTGGCTGGAAAAGGCTTTAATACGCCAGGCATGGTAGGAAGGCTGCTTTGCTCAACTTTGCTTTGCTGTTAAAACATTAAGTGTAATCTGATGTGTCAATAGAGTCACCTCAGGTACTCAGAATCATTTTAATTCCTCTTACTGTCAAAACATACTGTCAATGCTGACACGAATTGGCATTAAAAATATATGCAAAATCACCTGGAGAACAGCACTTTTTACTGATAGGAGGTCTCTTTAAAAGCGGTCTCTGTCAAAGATTCAATTTGAACTCTTTTTTGGCTTTGAATTTTATAGAGCAGCTCTTTTTTTTTTTTTTAAACCTGACCTGCTTTGCATCATTCAAACCTATCAGTGGAGGAAAGAAGCTTTTCTTTTTATCTGACCCTATGGGAGATGTTGTACATTCCCAGTGTGTGCCCTGAAACAGATGTGCAAGATGACACATAAGTGGATGACATCACTCATGGCTAGTGATTAAATACTTCCCTGGGACTCACAAAAGGCACTCAAAAGAAAATGGAAAGGAGGAGTGATTATCAGGACTTATATACTCCTCCTGGGTGCATGATTTTGCCACTCTAGATAGATTTTAATATGGAGGAAATACGAATGACCAAAATGGAAGAATATAAATACGAAAACCTCAGATTTTGGTGTTGGAGAAGTATAAACCTAGAAATATACATATACATATACATGATTTTATTTGTAACATATTATATTTTATGTGCTTTATATTTTATAACATGGGATACAAAATATATAAATGTATGTATGTATAATATATGTAATATATATGTCTTTGCAATATATAAGTATATTCAGTGTATATTATATACATGTAGTGTACCAGATCCCCAAGCAAATAGAAAAACCAAGAAGGAAATATTTTATTTTTTGAGAAGGGTCATATTCTTTTCTAACTTGCATGTAGAGGTTATCTAAGTGTTTTTTTTAATAAATATGTTATAACATTATATTTGAAGAGCTGAAGCATTATTTATCAAATAATTCATGTATTAGCATTTGATGTATACATGTAAGTGTATATATATATATGTGTATATATATATATATATATATATATATATATATATATAAATTTGGTGCACACACAACTGTTTGTTTTGTTTTATTGTTTTGCTTTGCAGAGTCTTGGGTGGATAAATGACCTATTGAACTGAAAAGTGAACACCCTTGCATTTTAAGTTTTGAAAGCAATAGATTCCATTGACAGGATGACTAGATTTTCTTTGCTGTTTGAAATCTAAGAGCTGGTCATTCTTTTTCTATTTTGCTAATGTTAGCAGATTGTGTGTGTGTGTGTGTGTGTGTGTGTGTGTGTGTGTGTGTGATAGAGAGAGAGAGAGAGAGAGAGAGAGAGAGAGTCAGTCTGGCAGCAAATCACTCAGCTGACCTTTTTCGTAATCAACTACAATGAGCAGAGTGTGTGTATATGTGTGTGTCCCTGCACTTTTGGTGTGATAGACAGTTTGCTTAAATATGTGGGAAAAGTTAATCCCACTGCCCCTGACCTTTGGCACAGGAACCTTGTGCTTCCAGTAGAAAGTGTGGTAAATGCCAAGTCCTTTGGGCAGAAGATGTTTGCATTAATGTTTTCTATGCTGGAGCCTGAGCCATAGATTTTCTGTCAGCCGTCCTTTGCACTGCTGATATGGAGTAGGTTGAGTTGTATATAGAATATAGTGCCTGATGCCATCTGTTTTGACACCTTGAATATTTTAACCCCAGCCATTGTATTAAAGGAGAATGTCTTCCACTCCCTATCATGCATGTGATTACCATGCATGTAGTATGGGAGGTGGAAAAAATCATGCAGTTTAATATGATTGCCAAAGGGTGGGTGAACCCTAAAAGGAAGATGAATCCCAGAAGAATAGGAGCAATACTCTCTTATGGTCCCTAAAAAGAGTTGCAATTCATGCCCAAGTTACTATATCGGCACACGTCTGCAATAAAAATTTGGAAAGAAGGGTTCAGTTATTCATCTGGACAATTAGAAAACTGTTAGAAACTGTATGACTTTATGTTCTTTACAGTAACCAATTTATTGTATTGTTGTGACATTTTATCTGTTCATACATTTGACATTTATGTGGTTAGCATCTCTGGTGATGACTGAAATTAAACACAGACTAAAAGGACTCAGGCAGAACAAGGATGTTCTCTCATTTTCCTAGAGATTAATCTCTCCCTCTCTAATTTATAAAAGTGAACTTTTTCTTGGTTTGATTTTGCCTCCCAAACTCTTTTCTAAGTTATAATTAGAGATGGAAATTAAGATATCAATGAAAAAATACACTCTGATTTATCACTTCTGACAGAGGAAGTCTTTCCCCAGGCTGCATCTGAGTTCCTTTCTTTAGAGGAAACAGCAGGTGAGGGTGACTATTTCTCAGCTGGTGGCAGCTTCCAAGAGAAGAGTTATGTTCAGGAAAATATTTGAGATTAAAGCACATCAGAAAAGAAGCATCATATCAAATTAAGATTTTATTCAAATCAACTTACTGACCTATATTGGAATGTTAAATCCTGATATTTCAAGGTTGGAGTTTTGAAAACCCATGCTCCTTGTAGACTGATGATATAGACCTCCCAAGCAAGGATTTCACTTAAAGATGGCATCCTTTAGGGAAAACATAGGGACTGTTATTTCATGAGCGTTTATAAGCCAAGTGCCTAATGTGTATTTTGTGTTCCCCTTTTGGTCCTTACAAATCTTTGATGCAGGTATTATTATATAGTTGGCCCTTGAACAATGTGGAGGTTAGGGGTCTGACCCCTGTAAAGTTAAAAATCCATGTATAACTTTTGACTGCCCCCAAACTTAATTAGTAATAACCTACTGGTGACTGGAGGCCTCAACAATAACATAGTCAATTAACACATATTTTCTATGTTTTATGTATTATGCACCTTATTCTTAAAGTAAGCTAGAGAAGAGAAAAATGTTAAGGAAAATATAAGGAAGAGAACATACATTTGTAGTACTTTACTGAATTTATTGAAAAATATCCACATGTAAGTGGCCCAATACAGTTCAGCCTCGTATTGTTCAACAGTATCTATTTTGTAGAGGAGGATGGGGGCTGAGGAAAATTCAGTGACTTGCCCGGGGGATCTGTAAAATATAAATAGAAGGGCCACAAATGGGATGCAGTTTATTCTAAACCCATGCTTCTCAATCCTTTCCTCTCCCCCCACGTTTTTTTTTATAAACCCAAAAGACTCCATTTCCCACATACCCACTTCTCTTTCCCTTCTTACTTATAAGATGCTGCTCTTTATTTCTCCCAGCCTAGACTATTGTTCCTGTCTGGCTTCCTTCCTTCCTTCCTTCCTTCCTTCCTTCCTTCCTTCCTTCCTATCAGGAAGTCTGTAGGTTTTATTTTTAGTTTTTAATATTGAAAAATATATATTTTCCCTATTTCATTTAATCTATGATGCCATTGATTGAAAGACACACTATTGGACTAGGTTCTACTAAGAAAAAAAAAACACTTTCAACTAAACTATGATAGAATGTCTTAAAGACAGTCCTGCAATGATGCATGAATCACTCACATCAGCCACTCATTGTCTTTCATTAATGACAAGGGATTTAGCAATTTCTTTTATTTTCAGTTCCTCTGCTTCGCATGTGATAGCTAATCCCTTTTGTATGCGTCTTAATAACAAAACCCAATACAGCTTCATTTGCTTCTGGTATTTTCTTAGGTTCTATAAAACACATGGTTCTTATTTTGTAAGAAAATATGGGGCTCTAGTCATTCCTGATATGATGAATATTTGCTTCACTAAATCAAATTTTCCCCCACTGCTTTATTTCTGCATATGTAATGATTTCTCCTTCAATGCAAATCATAGTGTAATCCTATAGAAGATATTGTAAATGGCAATTAATCTCAACACCAAAAATACTCAACACCCAGGGGAAATGATAGCAATGTGAATATTTATAATCCAAGGCAATGACAACCACATCAAAACTATCACGTGGCTGGTAGTGACCACAACAGGTCACTGAATCTGAGACTCGTCCTACTTTTAGAGATATTGAAATGTGGAAAACTTTACTTCTTAGAATTAATGAGAAAAGAAATACCGACTCTGCTTTTGGATAGCCTCTGTTTTCTGCCTCTCAGATTCTGATCGGATCGTAGCTCTTTTATTCTTGAGGCATCCTCTCCCCTGTACCTCTCATCCTACAGAGAGATACTGCTGTGCACTGTGCCTCTATCCACGATGATATGTTCTTTCCTCTACTCTTGGCTGGATTTTAGAATTTACCCCAAGGCCTGTTATAAATGTTCAGAAAATTAAATTTTTCTTTTTCCTCTTAGGGAGAGAAAACCTGACTACATTTCCAACTTTCGGCAGTACACATTCTACATTCCCATTTCCGTTCTACCATGGTGCTGTGTAGCCCTTTGCTGATAGTTGTAGTGAGCATTAAGGAATTTAACTCAGCACTAAACTTTGTAAAGAACCTTGTAATTTGTACAGAAGAATTACTTTCCGTTATTAAACATATTTTCATATGTAACTCATGAACAGTCTTTGTGTGTGCCCTGAGAAAAGTATCTATGCAGTTGCTGATTTTTGACTTTCATTGCTAGTTCATTTTTCTCTTTTTTCTTCCATTCTTTATAATCTTTTCAGTTGCCTGAAAAAGTAGATAAGATTATAAAAGTAGATAATCATATCTACTTCCTATACAAATCCAAACAATATATACTTAAAAGTGAAGTTGATAGTCTCTCACTTTCTCTTTCTAATCTCATTCTCTAATGTAACCACTATCAGCTACTGTGTCTCTTGTTTTTTGTTTTTGTTTTTTTTAATTTTTTTTCAACATTTTTTATTTATTTTTGGGACAGAGAGAGACAGAGCATGAACGGGGGAGGGGCAGAGAGAGAGGGAGACCCAGAATCGGAAACAGGCTCCAGGCTCCGAGCCATCAGCCCAGAGCCTGACGCGGGGCTGGAACTCACGGACAGTGAGATCGTGACCTGGCTGAAGTCGGACGCTTAACCGACTGCGCCACCCAGGCGCCCCTGTGTCTCTTGTTAATACAAACAAAAATATATACATTGAAGATATATATTGAAAAAGATACATGTGGCCCTGACAGGAATCTGCTATTCTCGCCTAATAGTATGTTGTAAGCCTATTTCTAAGTTAATGTGTAATGATCTATATTGTTTTAATAGCTGATTAGTGTTTCACAGTATTAGTATATCATGATTTGGGCAACCATTTTCCTAAATATGGGCATTCTAGTTGTTTATGGAGGTTGTTTCCAACATTTTAGATGTAAATTTGGGTAAGACTTTGAAAATATTAAACATTGCTGATGTTTCTTTTTCTTTTTTTCCTCTGTTGGTTAGAATCACAGAAATGAAAATACTCAGTAAGGGAGTATGCATATTGGAAAAAAGTATTCTTACTATTTTAATTTTCAAAATATTATCAAAATGCATGCTTTCACCAATAATAAATGAAAGCGCCAGTTTCTCTAGGTTTTCTTTAGCACTGTTATCAAACTTTTACATTGTCATCCAATAGGCAAAAAAGTTAGTATCTTCTTTTAATTAGCATTTCCCTCTTTACGATTGAGGTGGTGTATTTTCATTGTTTACTGATCATTTGCATTTCCTCTTTTGTGATTTGCCTACTCCTATCTAGGACTTATTTTATTTTATTTTATTTTATTTTATTTTATTTTATTTTATTTTTTTGGTATCTATTTATTTTTGAGAGAGAGAGAGACAGAGCGCAAGCAGGGGAGGGGCAGGGAGAGAGGGAGACACAGAATCTGAAACAGGCTCGAGGCTCCGAGCTGTCAGCACAGAGCCTAACTCAGAGCTCGAACCCATGAACTGTGAGATCATGATCTGAGTCAAAGTCAGATGCTTAACTGACTGAGCCACCAGGGTGCCCCTTTAGGACCTATTTTAGATTGTCTTTTTCTTATTGACTTAAAAGAACTCTTTATATATTTAATAATAATAAACACCGAGTGCTTACTAATTAAATGGACTCTAAGTTAAAGTACTTTATACATATTAACACATCTAATTAATTCACACAGCAACCTTATAAGGTAGGCATAATTTTATAGGTGAGGAAATGGAGGCAGAGAAAGGTTAAAAAAATGTGTTCAAGGTCACACAGCTAGTAAGTGGCAGAGCTGACATTCAAATGAAGTCATGTCCTGACTCCTATGCTATGGGCTGCTTAGTTGGAAGGATAGAGGAGTGTGTGCTGAGCACAGAGATATGTCACTGGTGGATCCACAGGTGCTTCTGGCAAGTGCTTTCCAGAGCACATTGGAAGACAAATGTTTGTGTCTAAAGTTTGATGAAAATACTTCTCTTTAATAAAAAATAAAACTACCCCATTTCAAAGTAGATTCTTGATGGTGTGTATTGTTGAAAGTGAACTTTCGAAGATCGTAAGAAAACTGGTGGGACAGAAACTGAACAAGGAAAGCAAAGGAGCGGAGGAGAAGTTTTCTTGGTCACACTAGACATTGAAGGCCATAAATTCCTTAATGAAGTGAGATTAAAAAATAATATAAGAACTACCTTGTTATTTGTAGTTTGTTTAAGTAAATTGTTTGTATGTGGTGTTCATTACATTAGCTACTCTTAATTAATCCCTTTGTGGTCTTTATAAAGTTCGGTGAAAGAAGGCTAACATCTCTCCCCCTATTCTATTATTACAGAATAGATTTATAATTGTTATGATGTTTATTTTCAGGTGTTCCAGAAATAATACACACACACACACACACACACACACACACACACACACACACACACACTTTTATTACTTCCATTTAATGTCATCTTTGGAATCCTCGTATTGCCTGATTGCAACAATAAAAGTCTTCCTAATCGATTTACGACAAACCTGGGCATCTCAGTTTTAAACTCGTTTAATTTAGGATTTTTCTCTCTAACTTCTCTTCTTTTCCAAGAGTTGATCTAAGTTCTACGGGCTTTGGAACATGGGATTTGGGAAAGAGATCTGGTTCAAGGTCATTTTTCTTCTAAGTGGGCAAATGAAAGACACTGCAATCCTGTCTGGTCCTCGGATTTGGCCAGATCTTTTCACTTTCCAGAATCTTCTGGAGGATCTGTTATGAGTTAAAGTATGTTTTTCAAAAAGACATAATGAAGTTCTAACCCCCAGTACCTCAGAATGTGACCTTATTTAGAAATAGGGTCATTGCAGATGTAGTTACTAAAGGTGGGTCATATGGAAGTAGAGTAGACCCCTAATTCAATATGACTGGTGTCTTTTTCTAGGCAGACAATGTGAAGATAGTAGAGGAGAAGGCTCTGTGTCGATGCAGGCAAAGATTGGAGTTACGCAGCTGTAAACCAAGGGGTGCCAAGGGTTGCTGATGACACCAGAAGCTTAAAGAAAGCCATGGGACAGATTGTCCCTAGAGCCTTCGAGAGAGGATAGCCCTGTCACACTCTGATTTTGGATTTCAAGTCTCCAGAAATTTGAGAGAATAAGTTTCTGTTGTTTTAAGCCCCTAGTGTTGGAAAACTTTGTTATGTCAGCTTTAGGGAATTACTGTAGCATCCAAACTCTTGCTACTTCTGTGGTATCTTCTTAGCCTGTTGGTCCACTTTCATTGAGAGTTATATACACTTGACTCTGGGTCAGTTGGGAAAATATCTGGCCGCTTCCAGTGTCCTGTCAAACTGCTGTGCTGTCAGAGCGCTTCCTACAGCTTCTCTGCACTACTTCAAGACCAGAATGTCACGGACACTGTCTGCAGTACTTGTCAACTTCCAGGGCAACCAAGTAGAAAACCAGGCATAAGTACCCTCTCCTCACGAATCTCAAAACCCTTCTCTTACGCCTTGGACTCACCTTGAGGTGGAGAGCTTACATCCCTGTCCTCTCAAACTCCTGGGATGTTTCTGTGATTTTTATTTAATATGGGTAAACAGAAAAGCATTTCCTCCACAATCTGGATCTATATGAGTTCATCCTTGAATTTTCTGTCTGACATCTGGCAGGTGTAAAAGTCTAGAATTTGCCATCCTTGTTCTTTGTTCTTTTATGTTCCTTTATGACATATCCTCCTTGGGCAGTGGGGACTCCAGTCTTGTGGTTTAAGTGAGAGAGTCATCCTTTTAGAAAAAGTGCAGATATGTAAAGCCTGAAACCGTAAAACTCCTAGATGGAAACATATGGGAAAAGCTTCTTGACAATGATTTCTTGGAAATGACACCAAAAGACACAGGCAACAAAACCAAAAATAAGCAAGTGGACTATATCAAAATAAAAATCTTCTGTACAACAAAAGAAACAATTAACAGAGAGAAGAGCCAACCTCTGCAGTGGGCAAAAATGTTTGCAAACCATGTATCTGATAAGGGGTTAATATTCAAAATGTATAAGGAACTTCTATAATACAGTAGCAAACAAAACCAAAACCAAAACTGAACTCGACTTAAGAAAATGGGCTAAGGATGGGCACCTTCATGGCTCAGTCAATTAAGCATCTGACTCTCCTTTTCAGCTCAGGTCATGATCTCAGCGTTTGTGGGATCATGCTCTGCTGACAGCACAGAGCCTGCTTGGGATTCTCTCTCTCCCTCTTTCTCTCTGCCCCTCCTCCGCTCACACTCCTGTGTTCTCTCTCTCCCTCTCTCTCCAAACAAATAAACTTAAAAAATGGGCTAGGGATTTCAATAAACATTTCCCCCAAAGAATATATACAAATGATCAACAGTATGTGAAAAATTCTCAACATCATTAACCATCAGGGAAATGCAAATCAAAGCTACAATGAGATATCACCTCAGACCTGTAAGGAGGTTATTATAAAAACAAACAAACAAACAAAACAACAACAGATATTGACAAGCATGCAGAGAAGTTGGAGTTCTTGTGCACTGTTGGAAATGTAAATTGGTGCAGCCACTATGAAAAACAGTATGGAGTTTCCTCAAAAATTAAATAAAAATAGAACTACGTATGATCCAGCAATCCCACTTCTGAGTATTTATTCCAAAAACCTGAAATCAGGAACTTAAAGCTGTATTAGCATTCCCATGTTCATTGCAGCACTATTCACAAGAGCCAAGATATCAAAACAGCTTAAATGTTCTTCAGCAAATGAATAGATAAAGGGAATGTAGTATATACACACAATGGGGTATTATTCACCCTTAAAAAAGAAGAAAAATCTGCAATATGTGACAGTATGGATGAACTTTGAAGACATAACGCTAAGTGGAATAAGCCAGCCACAGAAAGACAAACACTACATGACTTCGCATATATGAGGCATCTAAATTAGTATAATTCATAGAAGCAAAGAATGGAATGTTGGCTGTCAGGAGATGGGGGAAGGAAGAAATGGGGAATTATTAATCCACAGGCATAAAGCTTCAGTTAAGTGAGATGCATAAACTCTAGAGATCTGCTATACAACGTTGCACTAATAGTCAAGGGGATTGTTAAGGCAGTAGATCTCACATAGAGAGTTTTTACCATAATGAAATAAATAAAACATTTAAAATGCAGAAGAAACTCATCTGCTAACATTTCACAGTATAATTTTGATTCACATAGTTAGCCTAGGTTGATAAGGCTTAGCTGAAAATTGGAGTCACATTCTAAAATTTTTTTTTTTTTTTTTCAACGTTTATTTATTTTTGGGACAGAGAGAGAGCATGAACGGGGGAGGGGCAGAGAGAGAGGGAGACACAGAATCGGAAACAGGCTCCAGGCTCTGAGCCATCAGCCCAGAGCCCGACGCGGGGCTCGAACTCACAGACCGCGAGATCGTGACCTGGCTGAAGTCGGACGCTTAACCGACTGCGCCACCCAGGCGCCCCTGGAGTCACATTCTAAAGCTGAGCATGGGCAGAGACTATCTGCATCCCTTCTGGAACGCTGTCTTTTAAGGACTATACCTATCTATGTGGGATCATATTTAATGAAGTTAAGAGATGGGAGTTTATGGCAGACACTGACTACAACTTAATGCTTAAATATCAATATACACACTGTCTAGTGAAACCTTGGATTGCAAGTAACGTGTCCTGTGAGTGTTCTGCAAGATGAGCAAACATTGCTAATAAATTTTAGCTTGATAAACAAGTGATGTCTTGCAATACGAGTAGTACCTGATGCCGAACATCACATGATCACAACTGAGCCAATGGTTCTTGAAATTCACTTTGCTATATGAGACTTTAGATTACAAGCATGTTTCTGGAAGAATTATGCTTGCAAATCAAGGTTTTGCTGTATTGGCTAATGTTCTTCATGGATCTTATTTCCTTGTCATCAAATATATATGTTTCTTCCTAGCATTGCTGAGGGGTTTTGCACAGTTGATGTATCATTTGGACTTTTCTCTGGTCATTGCTGTAACATGCCTATTCTTTTAGTTTTTCCTTGATTTGCCTATACCCTAATTGTATTTTACCTTAGTATGACTGGGGAATCATTGGGACCTGGTATTAGTAAACGCAGTAACTTTAAGGCAGTGATATATGCTGAATATAGCTAAACTTGATGACATAAAACTAAATATGTTAGTGATAGATTGGTGATTACACACATACTGTCCTCAGCACAGCAGTGTGTGGCACAGAGAAGGGATACAAAAGAAGTATAAGGCATCACGTGTAGCCACATGGAGCTTACCATCTGGGTGGAAGGGAATAGGACCAGAGAATAGAGCAGAATAAAATCACCAGGTACAAGCTTATGATGCAGATTATTATATAATAAAACAGAATCTAATACAGTTCCAATAAGGCAGCAATCAAAGGTGACATAACAGTTTAAGAAGGAGAGAATAAATCTGGCCTGAAGTTACCTCCAGCTGAAGGTGACTTGAGTTGATCTTGAATCTGGCCCAAACATGTCCAGAGAGAGGGTTTTTCCGTGAGCTGTTCCGCAAGCTTGAAGACATGGTAATAAGTAGAGAAAATCCCATTTTGGAGGCACAAGAACAGTATGAACCTTTCATACAGATAGACCTCTGGATGCAAATGTTGCAGTTTTATTTTCACTTGGGCCTCAGTTTCACTCATGTTAATGCGTTAATTCATGTCCTTGTTAAAGATAGGACTGTAGGTCATACTGAATGCAGACTAGGATGTCCCTTCATTATTTTTTGCTACCCTAGTGGCATCTCCTTGTGCAGTCTCATTACTCAAGAAAAGAAAGAATCTGTGCAGGATACTAGGAAGCTTTACCTGGAAGAGTAGAAACATGGACAGCCTAACCTAAGAGATCTGGAGATCCTAACCCATCAAAGTACACAGTACTTTGCATAGTCAATTATATTTAACATTCTTTCAATTATATTTAAAAATTGTTCTGCTGATGGTTCTATTCTGTATTTCATTTTTTGCTTCATTTATTGTCATATCATATAATTTCCATATTTTTGTATAGCCTTTGTGACTATTTTCCATTTTCCATCAGAATTGCCAAACCATTTGCCTGTTTTAGTTATCTGAATAGTTTCTGTAATTTTTTTCTAACACAGATTATTAGCATTTAATGATAACTTTTTGCTTTTCTCGAATTCTTTCCTTACTATGAAGCTCCTGGAGTCAGATTACTGAGTTAAAATGACGGAAGCTGTTGCTTTCCAGAATGACTATAAAAATTTACAAAGCTGCTAGCCATGTATGAATGTGTTCGTGGGCCAACTGCATTTTATAAAGATGGCTATAAGTATGTCTCCATCCTATACCATTTTTTCCAATATGACCTTGACATGGTGCCTCTCCCCCAACTCCTTGAACTTAGGTGGGCTTGTGACTTGCTTGTAACCAATAGAATCCAGCAGAAATGATATTGCATGATTCCTGAGGTAGGGAAAGAAAGGCAAAGCAGCTTTCACTTTGTGTTCTGGAGTGCTCATGCTTGGCACCTCTTGAGCTGTCGTGGAAGGAATCTGGGTATCTTAAGACCACCATGTCACAGCCCATATGCCAAGCCACCTGGAAAGGCCACGTTTAATAGATGCTCTGAAAGGTAGTCCTAGATTTCCAGTCTCCCCGACAGATGCCAGACACGCATGGACAAAGAGTTCAGATGATTTTAGTCCCCAACTATGGAGTCATCTCTGGCCCTGTTCTCTCTCTCAGACCCCAGTTACAGACCCCAGTTACAGTGGAGCAGTGGCAAGCTGTCCCTGTTGAGCCCTTTCCAAATTCACAGACCCTAATCTGTGAGTAAAATGCAGTGATTTATGGGGTGCCTGGGTGGCTCAGTCAGTTAAGCATCTGACTTTGGCTCAGGTCATGATAACGCATTTTGTGAGTTCGAGCCCCGTGTTGGGCTCTGTGCTGACAGCTCAGAGCCTGGATGGAGCCTGCTTCAGATTCTGTGTCTCTCCGTCTCTCTGCCCCTCCCATGCTTATGCTGTGTCTCTCTCTGTCTCTCAATAATAAATAAACATTATAAAAAATTTTTAAAAATGCAATGATTTATGTTGCTAAATTTGGGGATAATTTTTTTTACACAGAAATATCAATTGGAAAATAACCTCAGTAACAATCCAGCCAGCTTTATGTGTTCTAACATCTTTGGCCAAAAGTTTTATTTTTCATTGTTTCTTAAATTTAGTGTTGTCTTTCTTTTTAAAAATTTTTTAAAAAGTTTTTTTGAGAGAGAGCATGCACGCTCATGAGTGGGGTGGGGGGGTGGAGAGAGAGAGAGAGAGAGAGAGAGAGAGAGAGAGAGAGCGAGAGAGCGAGAGAGAGAGAGAGAGCTCCACATGCTGTCACTGTGGAGTCCGATGCAGGCCTTCAACTCAAGAACCTTGACATCATAACCTGAGCTGAAATCAAGAGTCATACACCTAACTGACTGAACCACCCAGGCACCCCAGTATCTTCTTGAAGTCTTAATGCTTTATATTTCAAATATATTTGAATGCACTCCCTATAAAGTATTGATAACTATATTCAATGTAAATATATTTTCTTAATCAAATGTTATTCCCTTAATTTTAGTTTGTTATGTTACCCGTGTTTCCTTTGTGATGGCTTTTATAGCCTGAAAACCAAAAATTATTTCTCTGAAGATTTGATAAACATTAAATTTGATTCCTGATCATTTTGAATGTTCAGTTTTGATATTTCACTTATTTTTTTTTTTAATTTTTTTTTCAACGTTTTTAATTTATTTTTGGGACAGAGAGAGACACAGCATGAACAGGGGAGGGGCAGAGAGAGAGGGAGACACAGAATCGGAAACAGGCTCCAGGCTCCCAGCCATCAGCCCAGAGCCCGACGCGGGGCTCGAACTCCCAGACCGCGAGATCGTGACCTGGCTGAAGTCGGACGCTTAACCGACTGCGCCACCCAGGCGCCCCGATATTTCACTTATTAAACTCACCTCGAACTTGCTTCCATATGTGGATACTTCACATTTTTATTCCCTCAGTATTTTCTAAGTAAATATTCTTTGTCACCTTACTTTTTGGAGATTTCTTTATCACAGTTTGGTGTTATTTTGGGGGTGGATCCTTCTGAGCTACTCATTCTGTTTTACTAGCTGTATTTTTCTTCTTGTTGAGGCATCGCAGTGTTTTGGTTATTGCTACTTTCTTGAAGGTTTATACTTCCCTCACTGTCTCTTTGTTCGAAAATTTTTCAGTTTTCTTCTTGTTTACTTACAAATGAATTTCACAATTCATTCTTTGTAAAAACAAGTTACCAACTATTGTAGGTATAATACACTGTAATCAATCTAAAACCTGAACTTCCCTCAAGTATTAAGACCCAAAGATACAAATACGGCTGAATGCAACAAAACAACTAAGTTACAGTGTTCCACCCACATTTCATCTAAAATTATGATAAGAAGAGGAGGAAAAAGGGTGAGTGAAGGAAAGCATTCCAGGACGGAGGAACAGAGTGTTAAAATTTGGGGTGGCAAGTCAAAGTATGGCACATTGGTGGAAGTGAAGTAGTTCAGGGTGATAGACACAATGGCACCTGACGGTGGTGGGAGGACGGAGAGGGGGGGAGAGAGAAGCAGGTGTCAGGTAATGGAAGTCCTTCTAGCTATGTTGACAAGTTTTCCAGAGGAAAGTATGGAGGGAAGGAAGTACAGGGAGTGAGAAGGTTGTCTAAAAGTGCAGAGAGAACTAGGGAAATAGCCAGAATGTGACATGTTTCTCTGGTCAGCTACTTGTTTTTAAATACAGGAGGAATTTGGGCCAGTTTGGATGCTGGGAGGAGGGTGGCCACAGGAAGGGAAAGGCTGGAGATTTTGAGAGGCTAATATTAGAGAACTGAGTTCTGCTTCCTTGAATTATTAGAAAATGAAGTCAGTGTGACGAGCACCGGGTGTTGTATGTAAGTGATGAATCACTAAACTACACCTGAAACTAATATTACACTGTATGTTAACTGCCTGGAATTTAAGAAAAACTTGGGGAAAGAAAGGAAAATGAAGTCAGGTTAGCTGCATAGGACAAAATTTGGTTACCTTAAGGTGATGCTTTTTAGTTTTTTTTAAAAAAAGACAACTGAGTCAAAACAAGTGAAATGCATTAAAATGAATAAATATGTAATTCCTCCTTGTTTTTTGAAATGTCCAATGAAGGATAATTTAAAATGGACCCAATTAGAAGTAAACAATGTTTAAACTAAAAGGAAATATTTTGCAAGTATCTTGTTTTATGAAGGTAAACACTACATTTAAATATGCATCCTTGCACTTGACATATTTATTCATTTTCTTCAAAATGTAAATGCTTTAACAAATGTTGCAAATGTAGAGACATAAATTAACTTTACATCAAAGAGCAAACATCTTACAAATGGCAACAAGAGACCAGTTGTATTTAAGATGTCTGATATTGCTTTATGTCTGTATTAATAATAAAATTTTCTTATGCACTATTCCTCCTCATGGAAAACCCTGCTGTCCTTATTCATATACAAGTAAAGCTGAATTGGGATCTGGATGCCTGTGTGTCTCCCAGAAGCTTTTTCTGGAACGGATTTGATGAGAAAATTTATACTTTCTAACCACCTTTTTATACAGATCTGCTCTTCACTACTTTTACCCCTGGAGTCCTGGATATTTTGGTGGTTTTGACAGAGTACCTCAGACACACATGTTTGCTCCAGAGCGTTTAAACATACATTATTGATTCTATCGTTTGAAGGTAAAATGCTTTCAGAAGAAACTTGGAAAACAAGTCTAAATCGATTGAATTTAAAGACCAATAGAAGTCCCCAGATATTGTTTCCACAGCAACAGTTTGAATGTTGAATATTTCTTTGCATGTAACAGGTAATTAATGGCTTCATTGATTCAACAAAAAATTTTGGCAACTACTATATGCTAGGTAGCTAAGAAGCAAAAAGAACCAGGCCAAACTGTGTCTCGTTCTCTTCCTTTCCCCGTGTATTGCCACCGGAGAGTGCACAGTCTAACCAGGGTGCCTGGCAAATGAAGTTGTTTTGGTTTTTTTTTTTTTTTCAACGTTTATTTATTTTTGGGACAGAGAGAGACAGAGCATGAACGGGGGAGGGTCAGAGAGAGAGGGAGACACAGAATCGGAAACAGGCTCCAGGCTCCGAGCCATCAGCCCAGAGCCTGACGCGGGGCTCGAACTCACGGACCGCGAGATGGTGACCTGGCTGAAGCCGGACGCTTAACCAACTGCGCCACCCAGGCGCCCCGCAAATGAAGTTTTAAGAATACTATAATGTGTGCCATAATAAATGAGGGAAAAAGGTACTTTGAAAGCACAGAAAGAAGAATCTAAACTTACCTGTTGGGACTGGATGCAGACAAGAGGGATTTTATCACCTATTAAATCAGCAGAGAGAAGGCATTTGAGTTTTATCTTCAAGAATGGGAATAATTTGTAGGATGGGTGAAGGGCTTGGCAGGGTGGGAGGATGGGATTGTTGGGGCGGAAGGAGGCATATCCTGTTCGGAGGAAGTAACCGGTGTAAAGCCACGGAGCTGTGTTAGAACACTGGTTTTGGAGTGAATACTTGCCGTTCTGACTTGTGGTAGGAGAGGCACAGGGTGTGTTGAGACAGTGGCAAGTTTTTCTTGTGAAAGAGTAGGTGGAGATATTAGTAAACATTTTTACGACATCATAAGGAGTTTGAATTTACACTGTACTCAGTGGGGAGCGTTGAATGATCAATGACTTACATCAGACATATACGTTAGCATCAGGAAAAGCATAGCAACGAATCACAGGACTTGCATGACATCAGGTGACCATTGTTGTTCTCTCTTTACTTTCAAGAAAAACAATGGTCAAATAAGGCATTGCGGGTGACTGCTTCTTTCAGTGTAAAAGACTCTGGAAGATGCTCCTTGTAACTTGTGGAACTTAATAGTCTTTACCACCATGACACAATTCCACAGGCTAATTCTCATGGTTGATGATTAAATCCCAACCCTCTTGTTTTATCCTCTTGGAGATGAAGACTTTTCAGCAGCTTTTAATTCACTTGAAGGCAATTTTAGAGTTATCTCTTGGACTTTCCACTCTAGACTAAATAGTTCTATCTCATTTACCTTTTTTTGTTTTCCCTCTCATGACTTCCATGCAACAACTCATGAAGCCATTTTAGTTGTTGTTTTTTGGATCTTTTCTAGTCTCTTAATATCTTCCTTGTATATGGTAAAATAAGGCAATATAGTGTTTTAAAAAGATTCTAAGTGATGTTAAACCAGCATAAAGGATTATTCTCAACCGTTTTATATTATATTGCTATAGGATATGTCTAATATCATGTTAGGATTATTTATTTATTTATTTATTTAAAATTTTTTTAACGTTTATTTATTTTTGAGACAGAGAGAGACAGAGCATGAACCAGGGAGGAGCAGAGAGAGAGGGAGACACAGAATCTGAAACAGGCTCCAGGCTCTGAGCTGTCAGCACAGAGCCCGACGCGGGGCTCGAACTCACGGACCGTGAGATCATGACCTGAGCTGAAGTCGGACGCTTATCGGACCAAGCCACCCAGGCGCCCCATGTTAGGATTTTTTAAAGGCACCTCTGCATTGGTAGAAGATAGAATTATTTTTTTGATGTTTTGATCGTACATTCCTTTTCTATTTATACAGTTAAAATATATTTGAATATATATTCAAATATATAATATATAGTATATATTATATACATTTACTTTTTTTAAGTTGGCTCTATGTCCAACATGGGGCTTGAACTCACGACCCTGAGATCAAGAGTTGCATGCTCTACCGACTGAGCCAACCAGGCACCCCTATGCATTTGAAATATTTTTGAAGCAATACTGATAAGTTCTTTCTTGCTGTTGATGAGTGATTTCTCTAGCAGTCTTTAAACTATTATTTTTTCAGCTTTATGGAGTTATAATTGACAGATGAAATTGTAAGATATTTAAAGTATACAACCTAATGATTTGATATATCTGTACATCGTGAAAGAATTCCCTTTATAATTTGAACTGCATCCTTATTTCAAGCAACAAGGTGTAAAGAAAAGAAGATAGGTTGGGTAGATCTGGGTTCAAACCCATGTCTTCGTCAGATGCGTCGGAGGCGAACAACTTAGGCTAAAAAGATCACCCTGGAATAATTATGCAATATTCTTAAAAGTGTCCTAGTTTGGATGATAACCTGCATAGTTACCTTGGGTTCTGTCCATTATTAGTCTTCTTTGACTTCCAGCTTCCTCACTGGTAAGAGGGGTAACCATATCTAGCCAATACATTCATTTGGAAATATAAACACTAAAAAAAGCTATGTTTTTTAGCATGGAGCCTGATACATAGTAAATCCTTTAATTAGGTCCTTTCATTTTTCTCCACTTTTTATAAAATTTATTAACTTTTCAGAACAAGTAGATTCTGTATCCTTAAATTATCTACATATCTGAGATAAAATCATATTTGTCTAAATAACATGCTTCTGAAGTTCATCCTTATAGATGTCAGTAGGAAGTTTAATGAGCGTCCTTGCTATATCCACAATCCTAAGTCATTAGTAATGACATTGCACAGCAAAGACTTGCATGTAAGATGGTTTGAATTGTCCTTTAGTTTCATATACAGCCAATAAGAATGACTCCATATTCCGTCCAGTCTCCAGTTTTCAGGTTGAATCCCATTAAAATGGGATTTCACCATGTGCATTCTGAGGAACAGTATTCCCGGTGGGTAGTTGATAGATATTATGATGAGGGAGAAATGTTGTGGTCAAATAAGCTGTGCAGATGGGAAATGCTGGAATAATCTAAGCTAAAGAGGTTTCTACCCTACAGCATTTCCTAGAGCTTTATCATACTCCTCTGTGCTGTGAATCTGAAAGAGCGTACTGTAGTATGCAGCATTCACGAAATAATGAACTGAACTTGGGTTTTTTTTTCCCATGGTGGTATTCAAGAACGAATAGAAAACACTTGGAAAAACACAAGTGACTGACAGCTCAGTTTATCACAACATTTTCCAATTTTGGCAGAATGTTTATTCATTTATTCATTCATTCAACAAACATGTATTTACCCCAAATTATTTATTGATTGAGTGTTTGTCCCTAAGTAGTCCTTAAAACCATGTCATTTAATACACAATTATAGTTTTTATAGTTTAATATTTGGAATATAATTGAGGTAGTAATTTAAAAATATAGATATCAAAAACATGTTAAATTCTGTAAATATTTCCTCCATATTTTTAAGTTTATTTATTTATTTTGAGAGGGAAAGAGAGTGAGAGTGGGGGAGGGGCAGAGAGAGAGAGAAAGAGGATCCCAAGCAGGTTCCACACTGTTAGGGCAGGGCCCGACGCAGGGCTCCAACTCATGAACCCTGAGATCATGACCTGAGCTGAAATCAAGAGTCAGACGCTTAGCCAACTGAGCCACCCAGGTGCCCCTGTATTTCTTTCATTCTTATTTTATAGTAAGAATTCAGTCTTCTACCAGTGGTCTCCAACTTTTTTGATTGTGCCCTCAGTTCTTTACCCATCAAATATGCTTGTTTATTTATTAAATTATATGCATGTATTAATGGATTAATATAATCATATGTTATAAAATATGCACAGAATTCAGATGTTTTAAAAGGATGAGATGAAAAATAAATACAAATGAAAATTCTAATATCTTCTTCCTGGAATTCATTGGGTCACTTTGCCAGCCTCTTGGCTGTGTGCCCCTCTGTTTGTTTGTTTTGTCTTGTTTTGTTTTGTTGTACCCTCTCATTGGAGACTACTTGGTGAAAGAGCAAAGAAGGAAGCAGATGTAAATGTGTTACAGGCAGAGGAAGTATTTTTTTCATCCATTATATTTGTCATGATTTATTAAAGAGTAAATTTAGGTCCGACACTATTGTAAGTGGTTCACCAAAAATGGATAAGGAAACATTGTTTTTTTTATCTCCATGAGCTTACTCTGATTGAAGGAAATGAGCAATATCAGTTTAGAAGGTAGAATTCTCAGATCAATTCTGTTATCAAATATTTGTAGAACATCTATCATTTGGTAAGTGCAAGGCATCAGAGATGCAGAAGTAAGTTATAGCCTTGTCCTTGAGGAGCTTTTATGCACCAAAGAGATGTCCAGTGTAACAGTGTTCTCAGGACAAAAGGGAAGGTTACTCTGGAAAACTACCTCTTCATGTTATGAATCTTACATTTTGAGTAAGACTTCTTTCTATCAAAGGATTATGGGAAAAGGCATCTGCTTGCTAGGAGAGAATCTATAACTCTCTTGTTTCTAAGTACTCCTCTTTTCTTTACCCTATTTTAGTATGTAAGACTCCTGCTCTCTTAAGATGCTGCTGCTAGTGATTGCTGTGCTATTTTTCCTCTTCACCTGCTCTTTGGTCTCAGTGAATTAACCATTCAAACTTGTTTTTGTTAACTGCTGCCATATTGTTCACTCATCAGTAGTCTCCCATTCCATCCTTTGTGATGAATACCCCAGTATGTTATTACTTTAGATACATTTTATTTCACCGAGACTCTAAATTCTAGCAGATGTCCACTTACATCTCAATCACAAATAGTCTTCGTTAGAATTACTTAAATGCATGTGACTTTAGGATTTTTCAAAACATATTTGATATCTTTGTTTTATCATACACTCACATTTGTACACCTATAAGAGCTTAGGTATTTGAAGGATGGGTATGACCTGTAGAAGTATTTCTCAGGTTTCTAGTTTTATTTTTCTGAAACATTTCACTTCAAATAGAGTTTTAATTGTATTGGCTCTAAGTGAATGTAAACCAAGTTAGTATTGAACCAGCAGATGGAAAAATCTTTATCACTGAACAATGAAACAACTTGAATTCTTTTTTCCCCTTTTGCCATCTGGTATCTGTGCTCATATTTGAAACATTAACCATTCAGGAACGAGTTGTTTTCTGTATCCAATAGTCAGAAGCTTTCTCTGAAGGCTGGTGCTTATCTTTTCAGAAGAAAAAAAAAATGCCACAAATACAAATGGAGCCCTGAACTAATATTTGACAGTCACATAAAAGCTTAAGAAAATGCAGAGTACAAAGTGAGTCTAAGGAGATGCCATTTTCAATTTATTTTCATAATCTAATTCTGCATTGCTTGTAAAGGTTAATCTAAATCCAGCAGAACAAAGCCAGCCCACTGTTTACTTGTTATAGGCACTGCTACATTATTCTAAACACAGCAAAATGAGCATAGCCCTTGTTCACAACCTATTGCTATTTTTTTTCTGAATTGTAGCAGATATTTTTTTCATGCAACTCTCAAATTATCAGTAGTCAAATAGTGTCTGTAATGGTAAAATGCTTCTAAGAAAACATCCAGAAAATAATTTATAATATTCACTTTGAAAAGAGCAACACAATATGTTAGCCTCCAGTTATTCGAGTAACCTTGTGGATCGACTTTTCTCTGGATGTCCAGCAATATTCCCATCACTTAACTTTATGGAGGGTGAAAGCCAAAGGAGCTCAAATAGTTTACATATTATTTTAAATATTCTCTAAGGACATATCTCTGCAACATTAGAAACTTTAGCCCCTAAGCGTCAAGCATTACAATGATCTGGTAGCAATGGTTTTAGATTTTCTGGCACTTTCATTATGTATAAACTATTTATCTCTATTTTTTCAAGAGTTTTTCTTGTATAAACAAAACATAAAGAATTAATGTGGTAGTTCTACTGTCCTTGAAGTCAGATTCATGGTCTAAATCTAAATCTTTTGGCATATGGTGTATTTACTCTCACTTTTCAGATTGGCTTATCTTTGAGTAGACCAAATTTGAAGACTTTCCTTCTGTGGTTGCATTTTCCATCTGGGGACCCACTGGCAATTTCTTGGTTTGTGGCTGAGTGGACCGTTTCCAGAAGTTTTCTCTGTATGGACAGCTAAGACGATCTTATAAATTATTCTTTCTAGAAATAATTTTTACTGAAGCGTGTCTGATGGACAAGTTTAAGAAGATTACAAACAGCATTCACTAGGTTAAAGTGTATTACTTTCTTGTATAAACTTGGACCTTTATCTTTCTGCTTAATCTAACTCTGGTTTATTTGGCTCTAAGGCAGATGTTTTAACACCCTCTCTCTCTTAATTGGCCTTTCAGGTGTGGAAGAGCTTTTGGGTGCGGGATGTGCTTTGTGAATACTCCCAGCAGCTACAAGGGACGCCTTCCAGGGAACCTGAGCTGTACTCCCTGTCCCTCAGAATGCTGTACTCTGTACACAGCAGCTCTCATAATGGTGAGTCTGAAACTCTTCCTCCAGAGACAGTGCTCACTGCTTTGTGCCCTGCCATGTCTGTTACCTGAACCATCTATTTTTCAGCTACTTTTTTCCATGCTGCCAACAAAACGTCCTCTGCTTACTTCTCTCCTCATGGCCTCTGCCTACTTAGCGCCTATCACTTTGTGGCTGCTTTTCCCTTAACGTGGATTTCAACTTTTACCCTTACCTAGTTCCAGCTGTCTCCACATCTTGCATTCATCCCTGCCACAGAGAGTGTGTGGTTGGACTGTTGCGTTACCATGCAGGAGAGGGTGTTATTGTGTCTCCGAGCTCTCATGCCAGGCCATTTCAAAGGTCTTTGGTCTTTATGTGTCTGAGTCAAATAGTCACTTGGAGTTAGAAAAACAACATAAGCCCCAAACAGTACCAAAGACATTATTTACTTGTGATTTAACTAACTTGATGTCAGGAATTCGGATTACTGTTCATCTCACCCCTGGGAGGCAGGTATTATCCCTATCTTTGTTTTATAGATATGGAAACAAGATTGGGAGCAGTTCAATGCTGATAGAGGTTGGACTCAAACTCAGCTCTGACTTCAAAAGCCATGCCTTAACCAGTATAAAATGGCAGAGGCTGGGTCACAGGGTCATGTTATTCAATGCCCAGAGACTTTTGTAAATGGATGCCCTTGGAGGAAGGGTCGTATAGGCAGGGAGGTGCCCTGAGGCTTTTTAGAAAGGGCATTTTCACCAACAGGCACCTTTCTGCATGCATAATTTTCTGATAGCACAATGGAGGCTAGCACATTTATCCTATTAAACACAATTTCTTGATGGAGTGAAGATGTGAAGCAAAGCTTTACTGTTTAAACTTCAAAGTAATTGTGTAATGAGAGAAATGGTACTGGGCATGGAATAGTAGGACTTGGGTTTTGTACCCAGCCCTGGAATTTACTGACCTTTAAATTTTGGACTAATCACTCAATCTCTTACTTTATTCATCTTTAAAATTGGGTCCGATCTTAATTTTAAAAGGACAATTGCACACTTAATTTTTTGAAAAGATTAGATTACTTTAACAAAGGGCTTGGCATTTGATAGGAATCAAGTATGTTAATGGCCTGTTTCTTATGTCTCTGAAGAGAGACTATATCTGGCCACTTAAAACAAAAAGAAAAAAGAAAAAAGAAAAAGAAAACCTCTTAACTGAAGTATAACACACACAGAAAAGTGTGTAAATAATAAGTGTTCCGCTGAATTAATTATCCAAAATGAACTCACTTGTGAAACCACCTCCCTACTCAAGAAATGAAACACTACAAATACCCTCCCTAGGATTTCTACTCATGTCTGCTTTCAACCACTGAACTTTTCCCCAGAACTAACCACTATTTTGACTTCTAATACCATTGGTTGTTATGGGGAAGTAGGTTCTACTTACATAAATGGGTTCGAAAAAAGCTTAGGGGGGCGCCTGGGTGGCGCAGTCGGTTAAGCGTCCGACTTCAGCCAGGTCACGATCTCGCGTGTCCATGAGTTCGAGCCCCGCGTCAGGCTCTGGGCTGATGGCTCAGAGCCTGGAGCCTGCTTCCGATTCTGTGTCTCCCTCTCTCTCTGCCCCTCCCCCGTTCATGCTCTGTCTCTCTCTGTCCCAAAAAATAAATAAACGTTGAAAAAAAAATTAAAAAAAAAAAAAAGAAAAAAGCTTAGGGTGGAAAGCTGCCACCATGGGGTGAAAGCACTTGAGGTTAACTTGGGAGATATTGTAACGGGGTCATGAGTATCTTGTTATATCACCTGCAGGAAATTACTTTCCATTTGATGCCTATATACTATTGTTCTTTGATCAAAATTTCCACTTGCCCCCCAGACCCTTTGCTTCTTACACACTCAAGTTAATGATTACTGTCTATTTTCTCAATGTTCATGTGTGTAAGATCTTATTTTCTGCACATTCACCATGTGGGTAATAGCTTGTGAGCTCAATAAATATGGGGATGAAACTCCTGTTCAGGGCTCTTGGCTCCTCCTGGACATTAGCCTCTCTTGTATTCAATTCTGCAATCACTCTCTTGCTGCACAAGAGTGAACTCCAGACTCATAGTCTGCGACAGTTGGTTTTGCCTACATTTCTTCTTCTTCTTCTTCCTTTTTTTTTTTTTTTTTAGCTCTGTGTAAATGAAATTACATATAATGATTCTTTTGTGCCTGGCTTCTTTTGCTAATTTATATTTGCCATATTCCTTGCTGTAATTGCATGTGGGAATAGTTTTATTCATTTTGATGGCTATAGTGTGTTTCTTTGTAGGAATGTATCACAGTTTATTTATTTCACATCTGATGGACATTTGGGTTAGTTCCAGTTTTCAGTGATTATGAATAATATCATTGTGAATGTTCTTGCATATGTCTTTTTGTTAATATGTGTGCATGGTGAGTGGTGCATCACTAGGAAGATATCTTTAACCTGAGCAGATAATGCTAAACAGATATCCAAAATGGTTTTCCATTTCTGCCAGTAGTGTTTAAATGCTTGTAGCTCCTAAGACTAGCCAACCCATAGTATTTTCAGTCATTTGAATTGTGATGAGTTTGTAGAGTTGTTTTTACCTTTCCTTGACTGCTAATGTGGTTAGCCTCCTTTCCTGTACTTGTTGGATATTTGGATAACATCTTGTGTAAGATTCTTCTTCACAGTCTCTCACCCATCTTTTTGATTAAATTTTAGCTTTCTCTTATTGATGGTTTAGATTTTAAAATGTATTCTCTAAAGAGCCCTTTGTTGATTATATATGTTACAGATATTTTCTCCTAGCCTGTGGCTTTACTTTTCACTTTCTTAATAGTATCTTTTAAAGAAAAGAAGTTCTTAAGTTTAATGTAGTCCTATTTATTATTTTTTTATTTGGTTAGTACCCTTTGTCCTCTGGGAAATATTTCTTAATCTCAAATCATCTAGAAGATATTCACTTGCATTATCTTCTAGAAACTTTATTGTTTATACTTTCATATTTATAATGACAATCCCCCTGGAATGGATGTTAGGAGTTTATCTACTACATTTCTTTGGCTTTCTTTTTTGATCCAGTGTTCTGTCCCCTTTATGGGAAATAAAATGAAACTGTAATCTAAACAGGATATGACTATTCATACATTTGTGCTTCTTATGACTGTCCTTTCACATAGCACCTCATTTTCCTGAACTTACTCCCCATTTTTTTGAGCATATTTGAGATGTGGGATGGGTTTTTTAAGAAACTTTTTAATATTCTACCTTCTTAAGGAGACTAGGACAAGAGCATTCTGCAATATATGCAGACAGCCCAAAGTAGTTGAAACAGATACATAGAGTGATTTATTTGTGGAGATGCAGGTCATTCTTTTCAAAATTCTTCCCACTATTCTCTGCCATTCCTTCCTGAGCCCAGTATCACTCTCAGTACCTGGACTTAATCACCAATAACAATTCTTCCCTTTGACGGTTAGCAATATGAAAGAAGGAAGGAAGCTTTCGTATATTCTATAGCAGGACTTGACAGCATTATGAAAACACAATGCTGCTTTTCAACTGTGTCTATGCGCGGGGCTACATTGGTGCTCATTGGCATCTTTTGTTTTGTGAATAGCTTTTCCATGGCTAGATAAAACATAATCGCAAGAAAGGTTATTGGCAGATACTCCAACAGGGAATAGGTATTCTTTGGATTTATTTTTGGTGCTGCTACCTTTCTTTCCAAGTCAAACACTGTTATGAACTCAAACCTTTGGTTCAGCAATGAAAATGTGTAGAGAATGTACAAATGCTGGATTGCACTGGGGTCTTATTTTCACATATTTCTCACAGGCCATGTTGTCATTTCTGCCATCTTTGGCGCCTCTGCTCTGGTGATTTCAATGCTAACATTTTTGCATTTCTCTGAACAGTGGCATTTTATTTATTTTTTTAAGAGCTGTAGGTCACAATTACAAATATCTTTTTCTTTTTTCTTTTGCTTTCTAGAGCTGACAAAAAAGGGAAGCGCTATCTAAGGAACAAGGTGTGAGTGAATCTGCCAGAGGCTAGAGCCATCCATGATTTACATCCTTCCCTATCTCTTTGGGAGAGCACTGTTTTCATGTCTCTGTGCAGTTTGCAGTTTTTGAAGGGCACGTTAATAAAGGTGCACTCCAAGGAAGATAGGGAAAGGTCAACTAGTGCTTCTTAACTAGTTTTAAAAAACTTCTGACTTCTACAGCTGTATAGATATGTGCACAGACATAATTGTTAAGGGCTTACCCTACAACGTAGTCGAAAGTAATGTGTTTTTTCTCTAGCATTGGCCTTTTAAAATGTCAGTAACTTTGTTAATTCCAAACCAATTAGTTTCACACTTTTCAAAGGATAAACTCAGACTAGTCATATGTATCTCTATATTGTGATATAATAAAAAAACATATATGTATATACATATACACCTGCACACATTTACTCGTTACTTTCAGTTCTAGGTATGATGCCATTGTTCTTACTACTTTAACTTAATATGCAAGATTTAGAAAGATTCTAAGTAAAATATGTATGCTGATCAAAAGGGAAATTGTGGCTTATAAGTATTTTCACTTCGAATATTCAGAAAATACTATTTAGGATTTAAAAATCATGGCCAGGCTGTTCTGAAAATCCCCCAGTTCTGACTCTATATGGCCATGCTCTGGGTGTGAATTTGTGATAGAATGAAGACAAAATCTCTGCTCTCAGGGTGCCAATATGCTACAATTTTTCACTTTGTATAGATTCAAAATCATGAGGTTACTAAGGCAGAGCAGTAGTTTTTATTATCCGCCTCTGCTGTATCTCACTGGTTTTATTTATTTTTCTCCTTCCTAATTTCTGAGGGTTAAACACCATTGTGTCCAAGACTGTAAATATTTTCTATTCTGGTAATAAAGAAGTGGGCCACCTTTACTGAGACTGGGGATAAAGTGCTCATAGGCAATCACTCTATGAAAAGGATGCCAAGTGGAAGATTCTTACTACAACTGAAGTCTTTGTGTCTAGCCAGTGGATTTGATACCATTGCACATTTGGTACGGCTTTTGATGTAGGGATATTAAATTAAACTTGTGTCTTATTTTGACATAGTGTGGTTCTTTCTTGCCTTCTTTCTTTCTGATTTTTTTTGTTTGTTTATCTTTTGTCTAAGCAACAATCAAATGTATGGATTGTTCATCTTAATCTCTCATTGGATCTAGGGATTTCAGTACACTAGGGCTAAGCATGAGCAACAGCAGAATGTCCTTGATCATTATTATTTAGAATCTCATCAGGGAGCCTGGGTGGCTCAGTCAGTTAAGTGTCCGACTTTGGCTCAAGTCATGATCTCATGGTTCAAGGGTTCGAGCCCCACGTAGAGCTCTGTGCTGACAGCATGGAGCCTGGAGCCCGCTTCAAGTTCTATGTCTCTCCCTCTCACTTGGCCCCTCCCCACCCCTGGTCACACTCTGTCTGTCTCTCTCTCTCTCAAAAATGAATACATTTAAAAAAATTTAAAAAAAAAAGGAATCTCATGGATTACTATGTAAGGTCAAAGATGTTAGTTCTTTACAAATTAATTTATGGGCTTGATGTAATTCTCAAAAATCTCAGTATGATTATTTGAAATTTGACAAAGTCATATTAATATTTCAGCTAGAAAAAGGAGAAAGTAAGAAAAACTAAGAAAATATTGAAAAAAAGTAATGGATGGAAGGTTTGCCCCATGAACTATCAAAAGCTACATTAATCCAATGTTTAAAACTGTTAAGTCAGTCAAGCTAATTTATGTATAGGTATGCAAAATTTTAATAAATATGTATTTGGATATAATTTCCAAATACTATCTATCCACATACCTATCTACCTACCTAAATCCTAATTTTAATAATCAACTTTGTGTCTATCTGTTCATCTATCTATGCTTTATGTATATTTGGAAAGTTTACCAAAAAATATGCAGGGACAATATAAAATGATCTAAGAATTTTATTGAGTGGTATGACACATTATTAAATTATGTCCCTACATGGGAAAGACTTATAGGACAATATAAATTTCTTTGATGTACATTGTGGCCTACTGCCTAGCACATAAAATAAGTATTCAATGAATAAGTATTCAATGAATAAGTATTCAATGAATTTAAGTTTCTTAAATCAAGGACTATAAAAAAGTTTGTGGCATTTTGTAATCAGTTGTTGAAAGCTTTATATCAGCGTGAGATATAATCTAAATCAGTATTAATTTATATAAAGAAATTGTCAGGAGGGGCGCCTGGGTGGCTCAGTCGGTTGAGCATCCGACTTCGGCTCAGGTCATGATCGCGCGGTTCGTGAGTTCAAGCCCCGCGTCGGGCTCTGTGCTGACAGCTCAGAGCCTGGAGCCTGTTTCAGATTCTGTGTCTCCCTCTCTCTCTCTGACCCTCCCCCGTTCATGCTCTGTCTCTCTCTGTCTCAAAAATAAATAAACGTTAAAAAAAAAAAAAGAAATTTTCAGGATAATTTGTGAAAGCATTTTATCTTAGTTACCTGGTAAGAATATATTTACAGGAGATAGGGAAATATGGATGAAGAAAACTCTCGAAGTTTGCCACATTATGTTGGTGAATGAGTAGGAAAAATATCTACCAGAAAATAGTAGCTTACCAGAAAAAAGGTAAGGGATCATCTATGCTCATGCCCTGGATTATATACTTGTACATATTCTCACTATAGGGCAGTGCCAGCTAGGAGTAATCTGGCATATCAGGCATTACATTCAAAGCAACAGGAAATTGGGAAGAAATGCAGATTTCGAAGGGAGAGAGAAACCTAGACTGACATTTAATAACTGTTCCCCCTGATATATGATTCATCAAAGTTCTTTTCAATATAATTACTCATGAATATGGGAAGTCAACTGCAATTTATTCCCAGGAATCAATTAGTGCTTTTCTTGCTAGATTGATCCCTCATGGTTTCTGATCACTATGCCTGGATTTGGACCAGTGATGTAGAGTACATTCATTTTTAATTCCTGTATTTCTTCAATAAATATTTATGAAATGCCTACTAAGTGGCATAATAGTGCTAGGTGCTGTTAATATAACAGGCAATGAGACCTGGTTTCTGCTCTCTCAAGGAAAGAGAATGGGAAGTACTGGGGGACACATTTTGATGTGTTCACAGAATATGGTATAAGGGCAGTAGAGTAGCTGGAGAAGTTGTATGTAGATCAAAAATATGTGTAGACTGTATAAAATATAAGTCATGACAAGGAGTTGAGACTGACTCCTAAGAAAAACATGGCGCCATTGGAGATTTTTAAGCAATGGAAGAATATGGTCATATTTGCATTTTAGAAAGACCACGTTATCTCTGGTGCTAAGGAGATTGGAGGCTTTTGCAATAATTCAGACAGGAGAGAGTATAGGTTTTGTAAGGGTCCACAGTTTATATAATTTGGGATCCTCTTTAAGAAAAATAATACAAAGCTTTGAATACAAAATTAGATACAAGGTTCTAGAAGGGACCTTAAGACACACGAGCCCTCCTCTAGTTCACCTCTAGAGCTAGAGAAGTGATTTTGGTGGTCTGAACCAAGGCGGTGATAGTAGAGATGAAGAGAAATGAATGGATAAGGAAATTTGAAAGACTTGTGATTAGATGTGCAAGATACAAAGAAGGAATGCTCAAAGATGATGCTTCATTATCTGGCTTCAACATTTAGCTGGGTAGATAGAGGATCTGTTCACTGAGATAGGAAACACAGAAGTAGATTTTGGTGGCAATAGGATACATTTCAAGAAGTATGACAACCCATGTCAGGTTGAAGCGATGGTGAAACATTTGGGTGTGAAGCTCAAGATAGTTGAAATTATCCCACTTCGAACACAGCTCAGTTCATTTGGCAGCTTATGTGTTCAACATCCTGAGGATGAATATAAACCCACAGTGGTTTTCAAAAGTAGATGTAGACTTCAACCCGCGTAGTAAATAGTAAAATGATCATTGCCTTGCAGCACTATTGTCTAGGTCTGAAAATTAATGGTGGGTTATGTAGGACTCTTGCTGTTTTTCTCACCTTTAATGTGGTACCTTTCAGGATGATTTTTTTCTTGGTCCCTAGCACTATAATATTGGGACAAATCCTGCTTAGCTAGCAGGTTACCCGGAAGGCTTTCAGTTCTCTGGGGATGATGAATTCTTGGTTGTGTGTGTAGGGTTTCTCTAATGTAGGTCAGTGTCTGAGCTTCCTTTGATTGTTAATCCATAGTCTTGAACTGATTATGCAACCCACTGAGGACCTGCTAAATATAATGTTTTAAAGTTCAACGGCAAATTCCCTTCCCATTGTCCTTTAACTTGAAAATGGCTGAACAGATTTTTCTAACACTTTTCATGAAAATAAAGAAAAATATACTTCCAAAGAATCTAAAAATCATCCTAGTAAGGAAGTTTTAGACAGTTATCAAATGACTTAATACAAGAGATAATAATAGAGACTGTTTTGCAATCTAAAATACTGCATTTTCTACTATGAACACTGTAATTACTATTTACAGCTAGATTATAGGGAAATCTGTGGGTGTCATGGAATTCAGTTTCAGAATTATGGAAACTCTGTTTGCATAATTAAAGGGCTAGTTAGTAAATTCCCTCCTATTTTCTAACCTATTTAAGCAGATCATATATGTGCCAATATTTCTTTGCTAACTATGGTGAAGGAGACAACCAAGTTTAAATCTTCTATTGCTGAATAATACCCATAATAACTGTGTATAATATATGGTTCATAATTAGCGAATATGCTGAGGTTTTTTAAGAACTGCATTAGATATGGCATAGATACAAATTTCTGCTTCATTAAATGACTTTATAGACTATATTTTGCTGCTTTTGCATATGCAATTTTTTTTCCTGTTTGATAGCAGGATTACTTTACAGCTTCTTAATGAGAATACCTTTTTTTTTATTGGAACCTTGTCTGAAGTTTTACTGAAGCTCTCGGTGACCTATTTCTAATGATTTTAGAGCTCTAAAGTTTTCTCTCCCTTATAAGTAGCTTTAACTTATGTTTGATTAGTGGCTTTGGAAGTAGATTCACAATCTAATTTTAGGAAGGAAATCTTTTCTTACCGGAGAAACAAATTCAAAAATAACCTTGCACATCACAGGATGCCTATGAATTATGGAAATGGCTCACATCCCCGCACCACTTATTAGGCAAAGAGAGGGTGAAAGTCAGAGATGGTTCCTCTTAGTTGCATTTCGTTCTCAGTTGTATATGTGCAGGAAAATTCCTCTTTAATATCCTCTTTAATAAACACTGAGAACTCCGATGAATATGTTCACTGGTGGCTCTGAGAAATGATTATAATGCATTGTTAAAGTGCTCTAGTTTTGTAGTACTGTGGAAAAACATAGCGGAGATGCTGGTATTCGGTGTTTGTGAGAAAGGGTGGGAAGTTTGCAGGCATGGAAATGCCCAACACTCAAGGAAGTTTAAAAATCTTAATTGGAATTTGTAATAACTTTGACTTAAACATCAAAAAATATTGTGATGATTGAGTTGGGCCCTGGAAAGTGAATAGGGTTTCAGTTACCACACAAAATGGAAGGCTATCCAACTAAGAGAAAGAGTCAGAGGCATTTATCCATAGTATCATTTTTTTTTTTCCTGGTAGAGTACATTTTTGTTGTAACTTCAAAGAAACAAGTATACTTTATAAAACTGAAACAATTTACAAACATGTAAAGTTAAAAGCAAATATCCACTCTGTTCTTTGTTTTCTTTAAAAAATTTTTTTTAATGTTTATTTTTTGAGAGAATGAGAGAGAGAGAGAGAGAGAGAGAGAGAGAGAGTGGGGGATGGGCCGAGAGAGAGGGAGACACAAAGTCTGAAGCAGGTTCCAGGCCACAAGCTGTCAGCACAGACCCCGACGCGGGGCTGGAACTCACTAACTGTGAGGTCATGACCCGAGCCAAAGTCAGATACTGAACCGACTGAGCCACCTAGGCACCCCTGTGTTCTTTGTTTTCCTCCCTATTCCCAGCCCCTATTCATACTTCTCCCTGCATGTTTGATACCAATTATCTGAAAGCTTTTTCTATGCATTTAATCATTTACATATCTGTGTGTGTGTGTGTGTGTGTCTGTGTGTGTGTGTGTGTGTGTGATTAGCTTCCTAGCTTTGTAACTTGCACCCGTAAATATGCTTTATAAACCTTTCATGTTAGTGCACTTCAATCTACCCCATTATTTTAAGAGTGACCTATCATTCTAGTATGAATATACCAGAATTTATTTAACCATTACCATATATAGGCTGTTTATAGTTTTTCCACATTATAAAATTGTTTGTTAATTTGTTTTTAAAATTTAATTTATTTTAATTTATTTATGAGAGAGAGAGATGGAATGCAAGCGGGGAGGGTAAGAGAGAGTGGGAGACACAGAATCTGAAGCAGGCTCCAGGCTCTGAACTGTCAGCACCGAGCCAGATGCGGGACATGAACCCACGAACCATGAGATCATGACCTGAGCCAAAGTTGGTTGCCCAACCTACTGAGCCACCCAGGTGCCCCTAGTTTTTCTACATTATAAAAATTCCTCCAACAAACATCTGCATCCATACTCTGATTTATTCCTCTCGCATCCTGTCGCCACCACGTTCCTTCCTTCCATGCCATCTTTCTGCACTATATCTTTGTACTCGTGTAATTCTGTAGGATAGGTCTTGAAAGTTGAATTGTTAGGTCAACTTAAGTACTGACATACAGTTTCAAATTTCTCTCCCCAAAACTGTACCAGCCTACCCTTCCACCAAAAATGTCGTGGTGTTTATAAATCATTAACCCTGCATACGGTTTTGCCTGTTTGGCTAGATAAAATGATACATTACCTTTCTATTTTTTTGTTTGCTTTTCTTGTTCCTGAAATGGTGAACTTGAATATCTTTTCACGTGTTCCTTGATCCAATGGAATTCCTGTATTTTTTGTTGTTGTTGTTGTTGTTGTTGTTGATTTTTATAATGATTTTTTTTTCTAAATGATTTTAGGATATCTTTATCCAGTTGGGCTATTATATTTTTGTCTGTTATATGTTTTGCAAATATTTCTTCCAAGAGTGCCACTTATTATTTTAAATTTGTCTTTTGTGAAAGAAAAATTTTGAATTTTGATGTAGTTAAATCTGTCATTCTATATGTGTGTGTGTGTGTGTGTGTGTGTGTGTGGTTTCTGCATTATATCTCTAGTCTTTGCCAGATTGACTATAAAAATGTTCTTTTAAAATCTCTGTTGGTACTCTCATAGTTTTGTTTTTAATTTTTAATGTTTATTTTTAAGAGAGAGAGAGGGAGGAGGAGGAGGAGGAGGAGGAGGAAGAGGAGGAGGTAGGGGGAGAGAGAGAGGGAGATAGAATCTGAAGCAGGCTCTGTGCTATCAGTGCAAAACCCTACATGGAGCTTGAACCCACAAACACTGAGATCATGACCTGAGCCAAATTCTGACATGCAACAGACTGAGGCACCCAAGTGCCCCTCATAGTTTTTTTATGTTAGATTTTTAATACTTACAAAATTTAATTTTGCATAAGATGTTGTTTATGGCTGAGATTCCTGGGCAATCACACACTTGTTTCCTCTTTGTATTTACATACATAATTAGATTCCCAGCCTCCTGTGAGGCCATGTGCCTAAATTGCAGCCAATAGAATGAGAGTTGAGCAGTGTACATCAGTTCCAGTTTTGGGCTATAATAACCTTTCAAGAGAGATCCTCTTCCAAAATGACTTTGTAGGTCATCTTTCAAAGGTGGTGAAGTCAAACCTGGGAAGTATTTAAAATTTTTTTTTATGTTTATTTATTTTTGAGACAGAGAGAGAGCATAAGCGGGGGAGGGGCAGAGAGAGAGACACAGAAGCAGGCTCCAGGCCCTGAGCTGTCAGCACAGAGCCCGATGTGGGGCTCGAACTCACAAACCGTGAGATCATGACCTGAGCTGAAGTCAGTCGCTCAACCAACTGAGCCACCCAGGCGCCCCAAATCTGGGAAGTGTTTAAATCCAAGACTCATCAATTAGGGGAGAGCCACCCACCAATCAGAAGCATCCATTTTGGACTCTATGTCAAGCAAGAAATTCTTCCTTATTTTTTTTTAGATTTTTCTTTCTTCTTTCTATAGATTTAAGCCACTGAGATTTTAGGGTTCATCTTTTACAACAGCTGTATAATCAGCATACAGAATAATATCATGGTTTAACTTTTCCCCAACTATTAGATCAATGGTTCCAACACACTTTATTCCAACACACTGTCCTTTATCCTCTAATTTGAAATTCTACCTTTAGCATATTCTAAATTTCCATAGTTACAGGAATGATTTTGGACTATATTTTGTTTTATTAAGCTACTTTCATATTCCTGAAACAATACCGTGATACTTTATTTACTATAGCTCAGAATTGTTCTTGGCATCTGGTAGCAGAGTGATTGTTAAAAATTCAGGTTAGTCTTATTCCTTCAAATCCTTTCCATGAACCTTAGGATAAAATACAACATGTCTAACATGGTCTATAAAGCCCTGGATGATTTGGCCACTGTCTATTTTTACCTGTTTCCTTTCTTTCCTGCTGCTCAGTGAGCCTCAGCTGCTTCAGTTTTGATGAAAATGCAAAGTATCTTCTCACCTCTGGACCTTCACAAATGCTTTGCCTGAACGAGATACTATTCATCTTCTATGTCTCAGATCTAAGAATGATTCTTTAGAAGAGATTTTTTTCCTGACCTCCTGTCAAACAAGATCCCATGATTAAACGCTTTTAGGGCATCTTGCGTTGCAGTCATTATAATTTAAATATTTATTTGTGGTATTATTATTTTAATATTTTCTCCTTTTCTGGATTTAAAATCCATGAGTCCAGAATGGTATTTTTCGTTTGTTATGTATCCTCAACACCTAGTGTAACACTTGACACATATTATATACTTCATAAATGTTTGTTGAATAACTTAAGAATCTGAGGAATAATTTGATAAGTATGTCCAAACATTAGAGATTTATGACTGGGACCGGTTTCAGAATATCCAGATAAAATCTTCTTCCCCTCTAACTTTTGTCTGTTATGTAAACAGAGAGAAGTCCTTGTTGATTTCACTTATACATGAAATATTCCTAAATATAAGCAATTTAAGGACATATGTCACCTGGAAGACAAGGACTTGACTTGGAGGATTTTGCTTTTCATTAGTTGACCCACAGGTGAATCCATTCTTCACTGACATCACATGAGTC
Source organism: Prionailurus viverrinus (assembly GCF_022837055.1). Lineage (NCBI taxonomy): Eukaryota > Metazoa > Chordata > Mammalia > Carnivora > Felidae > Prionailurus > Prionailurus viverrinus. Next base: position 40,132,808 of record NC_062573.1, on the reverse strand, counting down.
CCATCATGCATATAATGAAATGGCGAAAATCAAATTTTTTTTTAGTAACCGTGGAGGCATTGGTTGTTCCCTATATTGTATATAGAGTAGTATGAAACTTAATGGAACTCTGAAATATTATAAATAAATATTCCTATGTTGTCCAGATACTATTTCATTAACTCTAGGCCTCTTCAAGAGCAAAGACGATACTGTATACAATGTCTGAATAAAGCCGAGAACCTTTTCTACCTAGGGGAACTATGTCAAACTCCTATATATCTCTACATCAGTCAGAGAGGGTATGGGAAGCAAATAGCTCACTGACATGGTATAATTGAAGAGTCTTTTATAGGAGTCTATTGAAATGGTGTGGATAGAATTAAAGGAGACCAATAAGGGATGGTGAGGTGCCCCAGGGTTGGTACTAATGGGGTCCTATTACCAGCCCCAGACATGAGGGGATAAAGGTAGAGAAAAAGTTTTTGGAACTTACAGATTGGGCCACCTGACAGGAGCCACGCCTTTGGTGGAATGGCATAGGTGACCTGTGGTAATGTGGCAAAGAGAAAGCTAGGGGAATAAATTCCTGCTCTCGTTTTCTTACTCTATGGTCTTGTGTTGGAATCTCTCATTTGTTGAATTCAGCTAGAAGCTAGATGGGAAGGTAGCCTCTTGATGTCATAAATAGAGGTCATAAAGGTCTTGGGAGACTAAAGTAGGGTGATGAAGGGTAGACAGAGCATTTGGAGGATGAACAGAAGTTATCTAGGATGCTCTGATGTAGCTAGAATTTATTTTATTGTCTTCTTGAAGTTTATTCATTTCAAGAGAAAGAGAGAGAGGAAGAGAGGGAGAGGGTAGAGCCTAGAGAGTGGGAGAGAGAGGATCCCAAGCAGGCTCCACACTGTCAACATGGATTCCAACGTGGGGCTCGATTTCACAACCGTGAGATCATGACCTGAGCTGAAATCAAGAGTCAGATGCTTAACCGACTGAGCCTCCCAGGTGCCCCTAGAATTTATTTTTTAGTACATATATAGAGTGAATATTAATTTCACATATTTTCTAGTTCCACACCAATACTCCCAGCACCATTTGTAGAAACTTAATTTTCCCTACTAGTTTCTGAATCCATTTAAATTATTATAGATCCATTTCAATTATAATAGAGTCTGTTATGGGATTTGTATTCTGGGTTATGTTCTTCAATGTTTACAGTAGTTTCATAAAATGCTTACTATAAGATTTGATAGACCTTTTCTTATTATAGTTTTCAGAGTTAAGAGCTTTTTTGAGCACTTGTGGATTCAGACAAAATTTTAATAGGGGCCTAGGCCACTAAAAAATCTTACAGCTATATGGGAAAAAGACCATGTTTCTCCTATTATATAACACCTTTCACAAATATGTGGAATGCAGTATCTAGTATGTTACAGGCATACATAAAGAATAAAGGATGAGTGAATAAATTAATATAAATTTATTTAACAATGTACTGAAGTATGTATGTTCTAAAAGAATAGAATAATGCCGTATGTGCTGCAGATAAGACTTGAAGACATTTAATGACATTTATTTAAATAGGAAAAGACAGATCTGTATTTTCAAATACCAGTGCAAATAGATTTCATGTGAATAGGAAAGACCAAACACAGGATAATAGTGGTTAATTTCATGTAATTTAATCAATCATGCAAAAGGTTCTCACCAGAATCGAAGAGGATGGAAATTTAGGGACACATGTAAATTGAATCCTGTGTCCAGATACAAGGGTCTCTCAAGCGTTTAGGGGCTTCCCTGAACATAAACAACAGAGAGTATTTAGGTACTAAATATGTGGTCTAGGGCTGCTCCAACTCTCAGGAGGGAGCCTAAACTGCTCAGGGTAGGAGATGAAAACTTGAAGCTTCTATTTCATCTGTCTAGGACATTTCTATCTCTCTCCAACTCTTTATCTTATTGAATTATTTTTATTGATTATTAAAAATTTAGATGTGGTGTATACCTCTTACAAAATGTTTTTATTTAAAAGTTCTTTCCTGGGGCACCTGGGTGGCTTAGTCACTTAAGTGTCAGGTCATGATCTCGTGGTTCGTGGGTTCGAGCCCTGTGTCAGGCTCTGTGCTGACAGCTCAGAGCCTGGAGCCTGCTTAGGATTCTGTGTCTCCCTCTCTCTCTGTGCCTCAGAGCTCATGCTCTGTCTCTCTCTCAAAATTAAATAAACTTTTAAAAAAATTAAAAAAAAAATTCTTTCCTAATTTCCATTCTGGGTCTTCAGTGTGCTTGTAGATCCTTGGGTTAGTGGAGGCATCATCATCATCATCATCATCATCATCATCTGATCCTAATAGTTATTTAAATTACTATGTGCCAGGAATTTTGTTAAATAATTTATATGGATTATCTCACTTAATTCTTTCAATGAAATAGGTGATAAGATTATAAGTATACCTAGTTTAGAGATGCAGGTAGTGTACTGTTTGGAATCTTTTAACTTGTCTCCCCCTGTAAACTGTGAGTTCATTGAGGGCTTAGACAGTCACTTTTATCTTGTATTTCTGCATCCATGGCACTAAGAATAGTGACCAGTACATGTAGCCACACCCCAAATACCTGAATGAATGCTGGTTGAATCTATGTTGATTTAATTTCAAGATGTGGCTCTGATATGATCATTTTAAAATAAAATGGCACTTTGATTATTATCCTGCAAAGCCAGTACATTTCTGGAACAATAACTTCTTTTATTAAATTCACGAAAATATTTGTCAAATTAAGATAAAATTTCCTTTGGGTTTCAGTTCTCTGTTCTGTATGTGTGTTTAATTCAAACTGGATGAAAGAAAGAGAATCATAGATTTCTGCTATTGAAGAAAATGGGATAGAAGACTTCTTAGCAAAAATAGTCAGTTTTTCAACTTGCAAATTAAAGTATAGTGTAGATTTGCTGTCTTGCCCCCATTAACTTCTTGCCCTTTCTGGCATTCTGAGCCCCTGGGGATCAGATTTCCTGTGGCTGCGTATAACACGCTATTGATCACCCCTTCTGCCTTGTCACCCTTACTTCTCAGTACAAATTGGTCAGTGTCAATTGGAGGGGGAAGATAATTAATTTGCACTCACATTAAAATTAGATGTGTTCTGAAAGAAGGCCATCACCTGGGCTTGGGCCCCTAGCTCAACCAATTTTAGGACGTGAATTCCTAAGCTAACATTCCAAAGTAGTAGAAGTGTAGGTAAATATATTTATTTTTGTACATCTGTGCATATGTGGGTAAAAGATTGGGAGATACCCTAAAATAGATTCTAATGGCGATCTTTCTTAAGTTTTACAGTTTTAATCACATTGTGCCTCAAAGGTGAAATTGTATACTCTTAAAATATTGGAAACTTCCTCAAAACCAAGGAAACTGTGTGTGAGATGTAAGATGACTGGACAGCAAAATAAGTCTTTCCTATTATGATTATATGATGTTCTTTCCCTTTCAATTTCTAAGTGTATATGTTATGTTCATATGTCTCTTTCTTCTATTTATAGCCTTGGGAACATCACTACTTTAGAATCAAAGATGTCATTATGGAATAAAGTGCAAGTCATGAAACTATTCATAATATGCCTACAAGCAAGTGTTTTTCTCTCCTACTTAGCGTTCTACTTTGATGCTAAATAATGTATTTGAGGCACAGAGTCAGTAATCTTCCTAAGCAGAGTGACAGGAACCTCTAAGAGATAGGCAAGGCCATTCCATGACTCTGCTGGCCTTCCAGAATGCTTGTCACCTAATGCAGCTCAGATAAATTAGCATGCAATAAAGCTTGCAAGGGAAGTTATATTCATTCCCAACATTGGTACAGAAGTGAATAATTATAATTCTTCCAGTTGGTTTGCTGAATTCATTCTGATTACATCAGTGAAAACATTTTTAAAGGGTAATGGATGTACCATTCCCCAGAACCCGGTAGCAGTCCCCTACACATTATGCTTGTGGTGAATCCCTAAAGTTTAAAATACTCTCTGAGAGAGATATGGAAGAGTTTGGACTTAGTATTGAAAAGCAGTAACTTGTCCACCAGAGTCCTCTATTGTTGTGGTCTTATATTTAAGTTATGCTTATCTCAGCAAATCCTTGGTTAAGGACCTTTCTGTTTCTCAGCTAACATGAATAGTAAGGATTATAGTATTGGTCAATCCTTTCAGAAGAGAGATGAATTTGTCTTAGATGGGTGGCTTATTAATTTAGAGTAAACTATATGTCACAAGCAATTCCAGAACTTTTTCATTGCTGACACTCATAGATTATTATTTTTTGATGTTTATTTATTTTGAGAGAGACAGACAGAGTGCTAGTGGGGGAGGGGCAGAGAGAGAGGGAGACACAGAATCTGAAGCAGACTCCAGGTTCTCAACTTTCAGCACTGAGCCCCACGTGGGGCTCGAACTCATGAGCTCTGAGATCATGACCTGAGCCAAAGCCGGACGCTCAACCACCTGAGCCACGCAGGCACCCTAACACTCATAGATTATTGAAAAGATGTTCAAAAAACATAATTTTAGACATGAAACAACTTGTATTAAGATCTGAATCAGTTCAGGTGACCTTTAGAAATCAATTACTTTAGGTTAGATTTCTCCTAGATATGATTTAAAAAAATCTACATATAGTGGGCAAATTCAATCACGGATACAGATATTTTTTAAACTATATAAGTCAATTCAACAAATAGTCATTGAGCACTTGCTGTGTGCCAGACACATTGACGGTAATTGGAATAAAGAAAACTTGGTGCCTGACCGTAGGCATTATTATTCAAGTACACAAGCTGGATAAATCTTACTTGAAGAAGAGTATTCTAGATAAGGCTTTTTTTTTTTTTTTTTTTAAAATAAGAGAGTCAGGGACAGAAGGAAGCTGGTAGATAAAGAGACTGTTGTTGGCCTTTTGGTTGCCAGAAAGGAGAAAAGTAAGTAGAGATTTTGTTCAATGCTCCTATGATAGGTGAGTTGGGTCTGAGTAGGCTAACATTCTATGAAGTTAGGCTGTCTGAGGAATAGAATACTGGATGGCACATTGTGATGGCTTTAACAAGTAGCAGTGTTATAAAGAGGTCCTCTGGCTTGATGTGATGGTTTCATCTTCTTTGAACCATTGTCAACTTTTCTGTGGGCACAACATAGTCTGGCAGTGACAAGATACAGCATACTAAATCCTGTCATTGTGTCTGAATGTGAAGGTAAAGAAATGCTTTTTTCAAAACTCAGATGGAAAGGTGGTTGCTTTCCCAATTTCTGGCGGAAGAAATTAACTGATAACCTGCACTACCCAATCTATTCTTTGAGTTGGGGTTTTCATAATGCTTTAGATACACACAGTAACAAAATGAAGCATCGCTAACCATCTGAACACTCAAATGAGAAAGGTCAGTATATTCATCTTAACCTTCACACTTAGCTAATATAGGTTGATAGCAAGTCCTTCTCAAAGCCACCTTCAGGCAGTTCATTCGTATTGATCAGCTCTTTGGCTAGCAATGTGTTAAAGTGACTATCCTTGTGCTCACTTCGGCAGCACGTATACTAAAGTGACTATCCTAGAAGGCTGTATCTACAGAAAAAAAAAGAATGAATATCCAACAAATTTTATGTAGAACTTTAAACTATAAGGGAACTATCGTTTTCTTAGATAAAAAGGAGATGAATTTTTAAATGTCATAATCTATAGAAATTTGTGAGTTTATGAACCCACTATGAAATATATTAAATGAATATTTATGTATACATTTACATATATATATATATATATATATATATATATATATATATATGTCTCCAAATGCTGAAGAAAGAAATTTTGTCATTTCTCTCTTTATCTGCAGCAGCTGGCAGTTTCTGGCCCATGGGAGTGCTCAGTAAATGTTGAATGATTAGATGAACAAATGAAGGAATGAAGGAATGAATGAAGCCTGGTTTGTTTTAAGCTTCTCTGAATTCCATGTATAAATAAGATTAGTCTTTTCCTGCAAGAGGAAAGACCAATGAACACACTAATTAATTGAAGTTCTCTTTGTTTGCCAACTTTTTAATTAATTGAAGTCAGCATGATTCCTTGTCCCCCCAGTACCTTGAATAATCACTGGCATATAATGGTGCTAATTACTCATATGAGTGAGTGAATGTTCTAGTGAGACTAGACATTTTTGCCATTTCCATTCACTATACTCTTAATCCTCCCTTATTGTGTATACTAAAGTCCCTCATTTTCTATGAAGTATGTTTCCTCTGATCCTTTAACTCACAGTGGTTCTCTTTCTTTGAACTTTGGTGCATGCCATCTTTACATTTTTTAATTGACATCTAGAAATGACGGCAGTTTACCTTTATCTGCTTCTGGGAATTTATCGTGAAGACAGATTATAAAATATTGGGCAAACTCTTTTGGAAGATGCTCATTGCATTGCTATTTTTAAGCGTGAAGCAGCTGTATTCTGCTTTACCTGTTTTTAAGAGTACAAAGTAAGGTCAAATTCCCTGTTAACATTCACATCCAATGAATCTGAGCTGCTTTTCTGCTTTCTCTGCTTAGAGTTCCTCTCCCAAGTTAAGCAGGGATATTTAGTCCAAAGAATTTGTCATTATAACTTCAATGAAAAAGAGCTGTAAAAAAAATCTATTCACCTCATCAAAGGACTTGTTCAATGTGGCTTACACTGCTGTTGCTGTGATATGAAGTTACTTCTGAAAGTATGAAGTCCAGCATCAGGGTTTGAACACCCCTGGAATCACTACAGAAAACAAGGAGCCCAGCTCTGGCTGATTTGACGATTGTTTCTTTGTGTGCAGGGAGAGAAAGCCTTTTCCTTCCAGGTGATGTTATAATATGTTTACTGCACACCAAAGTGTGTATTGGGTCCAAGTGTTGCAATCCTCAGTGATAAGCTCATTCAGTACATACACCCAGCTGTCATTCTCAAGGCATATCACAATGGCTGTGCCAGGAATGGCTTCAGTATCACCCGAATGCTGCCCAACCAGCTGTTCCTTATAACATTCTAGAGCTTCAGGTCAGGCCCATTCACCAGTCCCAAGTATAACCTATTTTTTCCTGAGGTTTTTCTCTTAGGACACCTATCCATTGTCATGATCTGGCTTTAGGTAGATTCCAGTAACATTAAACATCCTAGGAGAAAGATTCTTCTTTTAGAAAGCTTGTTGGCCCTGCGTAACTTTTTAGTGCACCTGGTGTGGTAAGAGAGGAAATACACCAGTTGTATTTTAAATCCTAGGCACTTACAACATTTTTGACAATCTGCTGTATTCTTGGGTGATAACACTTGCTGTTTTATATTGTGAACTGAAGTGTCATTCATTTTACCTTCCCCAAAGTAGGTTCTCCCTAAGATAACTGATGTCTTCGCCAAGAAATTGGTAGCAACTTTTACAGGATATTTTTCTCTCTTAAAAATTATAGTCTGCCTCACTGGGCAAATTGCTGCACTAGCATATAAAAAGGAAATAAGTCAAAAGTCCAAAGATAGAATAATGACTAAGTAAACTGGTCAGTATACTAATTCAATCGGATGTTATGTAGGTACTAAAATCAAGATTAGACAGGGTATAAAATGATATTAAATATATTTATGAGTTATTAAATGAAAAAGCAGAAGCAGGTCCCAAGTTTGTACATATAATTCTGTGATATATATTAATTATATTATATTATATATATTCTTCAAAATATGTAACTACTTTGCCATGACCTTAACTTTTGGAAGGGCATGCAGTCCATGATTAGAAAGTCTTAAGAGATGGAATGCCTACAAGTGGTTCAATACTGTTCTTTGCCTTTTGCCTCAAGTCATTTTTAGGTCCATTATGAGTTCATTTGGATGGAGATCAAGGAGTCTCTTCTATCTGGGCTGCTTTCTTCTCCCCTTCCTTAATGTTCCTTTGTCTTCACCCTTTGGCTGTTCCTTCAGGGTTAGGCCTCTCTCCTCTTGGTCCTTAGATTCCATTGTTTGTTTTTCAAAGAGCTAGTGTGTGTGTGTGTGTGTGTGTGTGTGTGTGAGTGTGTGTATAAATGGCATAGCTCAGTCCTGCCTCTTGGATAAACATCCACAAGAGAAACAAACCTTTCAAATACTAAAGTGAAGGGACTTTTAGGATATAATTGTTCCTTTTGTCTCTCTTCTTCTATTTTGCTAACATAATTTGGATCCCATAATGATATGGGCACTTGCTTTTCCCCAAAAATGAGTGAGGCAAGAAGGAAACTCTACCATCCTATATTTCCTGTAAGGAAATGGGACCAGAAAGGAATCTTTAAGCACCAAAAGATTTATTTATGGTGCTTGTATTAGAATGGAATATTGCATTAATTTTCCTCCCTTTTTTCTAATTTCCAAAGTGTATGTAATGGTTATAATACTTTTATAATAAAGAAAAATATATAATAGGAAATTATGAACACTTAGTGGATGAAGAGACTTCTTATATTCCTGATTGGGAAGTTGAATTCCAGGTTAGCTCAATGAGGTGTCCAGGAACAACCAGTGAGTGGTAGAACCAGGACTAGCATCAGGGAGGAAACATGTTCTAATAGAAGGTAGATAAGTGTTGAAGACAAACCTCAATTCTTAAAATGGTCTTCACATTTTCTGGCTGCATTTCATAGGGAAGTCTTTTCCCCTCTCTTAGCCTCAGTTTCCTCATTTATAAAATGGAGACAGCCAGTTGGATTGTGATTTCCATGTGCTTTATACACGATCGCACATGTTAAGTGTCTGGCCCAGATACTGCCACGTAATGGGTAATCAGCAAATATTATCTCCCTTCCTCTCCCGTTGTTCTGAATTCTGGTGCAGAGGCTTACCAGTGTGCCAGCCAGCAGCTTCTCTTGACTTACTGTATTTGCTTTATTATACTGATGATACACAATGCTTTGTGTTTTAGCGGAATTGTGTTCCTGCACCCCCTCCCTCAGATTCATAAATCTAGGCCCTAATCTACCTTAGAATGTGACTGTATTTGAAGATAGGGCTTTTAAGGAGGTAATTAAGTTAAAATGAGGCCTTTAAGGTGGGCCTTAATCCATCTGACTGATGTCTTTATGAGAAGGGATTTGGATACATGGAGAGACACCAGGGCTGTGTGTACACAGAGGAAGGCCATTGTGGGGACACATTGAGAAGGTGGCCATCTGTTAACCAAGGAGAGAGTCCCTTGGTTAACAGGGAAAAATCCAACCTGCTAACCATTTGATCTTGAACTTCTAGTCTCCAGAACTGTGACAAAATAAATTTCTGTTGTTTTAAGTCACCCAATTTGTGGAATTTTGTTATGGCAGCCGTAGCAAATCACAGCAGATGCTTTGTAATCATAGCATACGATCAATAATTTCTTGATGAATATGATTTTTATTAGAAATAAAACTTTGTTTTATATTTCTTTTATGTCTCCTGTGGAGGCCCAGCTATTAAGGTTACTGACAACTATAATGTGATAATGAGGATTACATATGATCTTTTTTTTCTTTTGCAAATAGCAACTAGAATTGTCCTTTTTATGAAGTTATAGGAGTAAATGCAATTAAAGCTGAAAAGATTATTCCTCATTGCCTGTCTAGACATGGGAAGAGAGAATTAAATCTTCAAATGTAATTTCAGAAATTAAGATTAATGACCAGGAGTATATGATTCCCTCACTTGCTGGTGACCTCATGTTGTCTGAGAGTAAATGTGGGGGCTTCTCACTATCTTTGTATTAATGAATATGATTAAGTAATTTTAAATATAGTCAGGATATAACATTAACTCATCAGTGTTGGAAGTTTGCCTTGTGTTTTTCAGAGGACCGAAACCAGTCCATCATGAGAGAGAAAGTCAAAGGATTTTTTACTGAGTTTTAAAAATTACAATTGATTTTCATTTTCTGGATTATGGGAAATGTGGGAGAAAGTGAGTTATCTTAATTAATTTATGGACAGGACATCAAGAGATAAAATTTTTTTTTTCAGGGTTTTCAATGTTTGCCAAGTCTAAGAGCTCAAAGGAGAATTTACTGATAAATGGAAAAAACTCTGGACAGTAAGATAGCAAATTTATTACTGGCAAAAATGCAGAAAATAGTGTTGAAGGAAGTAGGGGGCTACTTCTTTTTGAGCCAACATGGTCTTTGCATGTCCCCTCTTGCACATCCACGTACACATACATGCATATGAGGCACATTTTTCTAATGTCTTGCCATTACCATAACTTGCTGAATAATCTTTGGGTGTTAATTAACACCTCTGGCCCTCATTCACATTTAGAAATAAAAAGCGTTAGAGTAGATAATCTAGATATACTTTAGCATACCTTCTAATTTAACGTTCTATGATTCTATCGCATCTGGAGATGTGGCCAAAAAATGAGGGGCTGAAAGTGATGTCACTTAGGGAAGCTACTGGTCATACTGGGTCTGCTAGTCTCCTAAAGATAATCTCTGCAGAGGGTGGAGAGACCTAACACCAAATCTTAAGCTTCAAAATGACTGGAGAGCTGTTCAGTGTTCAATCTCAGAACCAGAGAAATGACTGTGGGAGGCAGTCAAAATATTTGTTGGATGAACAACAAATGTTGTTGGATCTCGAGATCATGAGGACGGATTAATGTTTCCAGTGCTGTTTTGGATCTATATGATTTATTATGATGTCACGTGGTCATATTTTTCAGGGTCATGTTGACATGTCTACTCAATTATTACACATGATTAGAGGATTAGAGAATTATAGAAATATAATCACATGTTGCTGCTAAACTGAAAAGGATCTAGAATAGCAGAAACACTTTAAAGAACATTTCATTGTTTTTTTCCTATATAGAAAAACAATAAACTTTGTTTTATCCTTCTTTTCCAACCCTTCCTTTTGTTTTGTTTTGCTATTATTTATTAAATTTTTAAATGTTTATTTATTTTTGAGAGAAAGAGACCAAGTGTGGGCAGGGAAGGGGCAAAGAGAGAGGGAGACACAGGATCTGAAGCAGGCTCCAGGCTCTGAGCTGTCAGCACAGAGCCCCATGCAGTACTAGAACTCGTGAACCATGAGATCATAATTTGAGCCCAAGTCAGTGACTCAACCGACTGAGCCACCTGGGCACCCCTTGTTTTGTTTTGTTTTTATCACAATCTATAGTCATTAGGGAAAAGATGTATTTTCTGAATGTAAACGTCATGAGGGAGGGGGTATTGTATGTCTTTTTAAAAAATTTTTTTAATGTTTATTTATTTGTGTGAGAGAGAGAGAGAGAGAGAGACAGAGTGCAAGCAGGGGAGGGGCAGAGAGAGAGGGAGACTCAGGATCTGAAGCAGGCTGCAGGCTCTGAGCTATCTGCACAGAGCCCAACGTGGGCTCGAACCCATGAATCATGAGGTCATGACCTGAGCCGAAGTTGAATGCTTAACCGACTGAGCCACGCAGGTGCCCCTATCTTTTTCACGCACCTAGCAATCATGACAAGTAGAGCTATTTAAAAGAAAAATTAAATTCATTTATTTATTTTGAAAGAGAGCAGGGCAAAGGCAGAGAGAAAAGGAGAGTGAGAATCCCAAGCAGGCTCCGTGCCATCATAGCAGAGGCCGATATGGGGCTCGATCTCACAAACTGCGAGATCATGACCTGAGCCAAAATAATGAGTCGGGTGCTTAATGGACTGAGCCACACAGGTGCCCCAAAGAGAGCTATTTATTAAATGAATAAATGAATACTGAAATGTATAACCATAGAAAGACAAATGATATTTGGCTCACTTTTCCTCAGTACTGGGGAAAGATAGCTTGGAAAGAAGGGATGTATGTATGTAGTTATATTTATAACACATTTAGAGAAATATACGGATATTGTTGTTATAATAAAAAATAAAATCTCTGTCTGATGATTTGTCTTGGTTAAGTTTGAAGGAAGCTGCTTATGATTGAAAAAAGGCAAAATTAAAAACGATTAGATTTCTAGCCATTCTTTTAAAAAGCCTGGTTGATTTAAAAAGGGAATTTTCGAAATATTAGCCATATGGCAAGAACTAATTAGAGACAACGAAATTACCTTGAAGTATGGCGTGCTTCAGACACAACTCTTCTAGCAGGTATCTTAGCATTGCTCTTCTCTCCCAGGTCATTATCACATTTCTCTGTGTGTCTGAGTTTGGTGCACACTTTCTGTGACTTAGGAGCCCTGATGTAGCTGAAAAGCTATATAAGAACAATCATCAGAAGAAGATCCAGCCCAGCATTCTGACTCAATAAGGATAAAGAGGAAATCAGCTGCCTAATGAAGCTCTTTCTCTGCCCCCTGCCATTGTGAAAAATAGAGGCTAGTGTATTCCATTATGAATCTGTATGTTTCTCTTCTCACCCTTCCTTGGCCTGAGAATCAAAGGCCATTTCTGGCAGATCTGACCCTCTGAGTTCTCATCTTCACTCATGCCTTCAACTATCACCTCTATGCAGATATCTCCCCAGATCGATATTTCAATTCACATCTCCCTCAACCCTTGCTGCAATCCTGCACCCTAACAGAACCATTTTCATTTTTAAAATGTTGTCCATTTTGACCTTATAGTTGCATACTTTCAGAGTCAAAAATCACATACACTATCTCATTCTGGTTTTTTTTTCCCCTCAAAAATCAAATCATTAAAACCCACAAATTGGACTTTTACATTTTTCTTCTTAATGAATATGTTGCAGGGGACTGAGGTACTTTTTTGGGGAAGTAGGGAGTATCAGAGACATTTGCCAGCTTCGTTTTTTGTTTCCTGAATAAGAGCACTGAGTAAGCATGACATATACATCATTTTAATGTTGAGAATGCAGAGTAAAATTTTTTATTTTTATTTTTTCAACATTTATTTATTTTTGAGACACAGAGAGAGACAGAGCCTGAGTGGGGGAGGGGTAGAGAGAAAGGGAGACAGAATCTGAAGCAGGCTCCAGTCCTGAGTTGTCAGCACGTGAGGCCTGAGCCCATGAACTAGGAGTTCGTGACCTGAGCCGAAGTCAGACACTCAACCGACTGAGCCACCCAGGTGCCCCTAGAATGCAGAGTAAAATTTAAGAGATTTATTCTCTCCTCGAATTTGACTCTGAAAATAACTTGTACCAATATTAGAAACATTGTATCCTCAACCTTGGAATCACATGGTTTCTGCAAATTTAAGGCATAGAAGTGGTTGTTTTGAAAAACAATATTTAAAGAATGCAAAAGAGGAGCTCTTGTAAAGACTGTTCAGTTATACATTTAGTTTATATTCAAAAGCATGTTTTTGATCAAATATATCTAGGCACTATTTATATATCTCAGAAAATCTTAAATATTTATATAGGTCTCAGAAATTCTTAAATATTGTAAACTACAACTTAGTCATTATGAAATATGTCCCTGACTTACCCAAATCTCAGATTTGAAAAAAAATTTCAACTATCCGTCTGTGATCCATAAAGTCTGAATGATACATGATCCGTGGTGCTGGCACTTTACTTCTGCAGGGAATAATGTCCTTCTGAGGTCTTTCTCACTTACAGGGTACTTCTCTCTACCCCAGCTATCAATCCTCCATGAGCCTCATACTAACCCTGGCAAAGGGAGGCCAATGAGTTTGCTCTCCTGGCCTTAAATATTCTAGAAATGCATTTCCTTTCACCTAGCCATGCAAACAACATCATCTCCCATCACTGACTATATACCGGAAGCATTCAGGACTCTGGGTTTATCTTTGTCTAATTGTATGATACCTCCCTACTTCATTATGGTTTCTATTTCTTTATATAGTATGTCACTCTGGAGCCTCTCCATGAAGAATTTGCATTGCTTCTAAGTAGAATGGGTCCCTCTTGCCACCTAGTTTGACCCGATTTGCCACCAGAGGTGTAGAAAACTTGCCTCTGGTTTCGTTGTACAACGAATAGGTTTTAGCCATAAAGTGTATCTTTTTAAAGCATTATATTTTGGAAAAAAGTCATGAAAATGTATTAAACTGATTTTTGAATAATTTCATGAAGGTGTTTGACGAGAATGTTTGGCAGCATATCCAGTGAGAGACCAAAGCAAAGAATTCCTTCACGTCGCTTTCTTTGGAAACTTAAGATTTTTCTCTCTTGTGCTATATTTAGATGTGTGGCATGTCTAATTTTCTGCTTCTGTGCCTCACTGTGCTTCTAGTGCTTACTGTAATCCAGCTAAAGTGTCAGGCCAGAGTGTGAAGAAATCTTGAAGTTCCTACCTGAGTGAGCCAGCGTGTAGCAGTCTGAGGACCCTGTGTATTGGACCCCTCTCATCCTGCTTTTCACCGAAGCATTCCTGACATTGTAAACGGAAGTCAATACAGCCTTTTCTCAATAAAGGAGTTCTAAAAAGTTAACTCAAAGTGTTTCATTAATTCTGCAAGACTCGGAGTAGCTGGGAAGTTGGTGATGTAACCAGATTGATCAGATGGTAACAGCTGCCAATTAAATTTAAATAAATTTAGTTCAATTCAAGTCAGGCTGATTCAATTCCATTAAAGTCATTTCACACACATCTACTGAGTGCCTATATAGTCACATACAGCATTAGGTTACGAGTGCATAGAGATGCATAAAATACATTCACTGTGTACAATCTAACAATGAGAGCAAGCATATAAACAAAATAAATTGTAGTATCATTCAGTAAGTAGAATAATGGAATCATATACACAATGCTGAAGTACTTAATTTTGAGAAGGGAGCTATAGTGAAGGACTTCTCAACAATGCTTCCTGGAAGGAGTGATACGTAAGCAGGATTTTGAAAACTGACCAAGAGTATGTTAAGTGTCAGGGTGGGGTCAAGGTTAGGCAGAGGGAAGACCATTCGATACCCTACTCTAACCACTATGACCTTGGATAGGCTCTTATGCATACAATACTGACCTTGGCTGTGTTCACATGCTTTTTCACTTCAGCTATTTTTTAAAAGATGAATATTTTTCTGCAGTTATATTAAAAACAAATGCATAAACCAAGAGATAAATGGCTTTGACCTGGGATGCTATGCTACAACACGAACAGCATCTTCTGGATTTGTGAAAAGTGGTAAACTTAGTTTTAACCATCATTCAAAAAAAGAGCAATGAAACCAGTGGGAAAATAGTAAAAATGCAAAGTAAGTATGAATCAAGAGACTTGAGTTTAATTCCTCATTCTGACACCAAGAAGCTTTTGATTTGGGTTAAGTTGTAAATCCTCGCAGGCTGTAGATTTTCTCATGAGTCAACTGAGGGGATAACTAGGAAACTCTATGGTCTTCCCTACCTTTGAAAGCATTCTCTACTTCTATAGAATGGCCAGGACAGTGAAAATAACCGAAGGCAGGCAGAGTAAATAGTAGAATGAGTGTAGTCTTTGGAGTCAGCAAACTTCACATTGAACCCTGTCTGGATTTTGTACAAGTTGAGAGATCTATGGGGCACGGGCATCATTTCCTTAGTTATTCTTATGTGCAGAACACCTGTTTTACAGCATTGTGTGAATTACTGCAACAACATGATCAAAATACCTACAGAGTTCCCTGCACATAGTAGGTACTCATTAAATGTCAATTTCTATTTCCATCTTCTTTTATTCTGAGTAGCAGAAACTAGTCAGTCTTTTTTAAAGGGACCCTCCAATATTTGAAATATCGATCCGGGGAGATATCTGCAAAGAGGTGATAGTTGAAGGCATGAGTGAAGATTGTTGTTATAGTTTAATTATTCTCCGACTTAGAGATTGCCCTGTCCGTACTGTGGCCAAGATATGCTAGATTGAGCAGAGTAGAGAAGTGGAATAAGGAGTCATAGAGCTATGGGATATTTGATGACTGTGTTGTTGTTGTTTTTTCCTCCAAAGGGAAAGTCATCTCACAAACTTGTGCCTTAGTGGCCTCAGCTGCTTTTCTGTCTCTCATGACCTTTCATTTCTGCCTAATTATTAACACTGATACCATGCAACTTGACTAGTCAGCACATTTGCTGATAAAGGGGCATTTCTTACACAATAATTCTCTTGCATTTTACTTCATAGCCAAGATTTACTAACCAAGATTTGTAAGGGGGGGGGGTCCTCATATGAAGATTTCTGTGCTTTGATAAGGACGTACTGTACTTCATTGGAGAAAAGATAGTACCATAAATAATATTACAAGAGGCAGGGTAGCTCAGTTGGTGCTAAAATAAGCTGAGTGTAGAGTTCGTAAGAGCTCATGTGGATGCCTCCACACCTCAGTTCCTCCTAGGGACTTTCTATTCTTGTTTCATTCTTTTTTATCAAGCACTTCAGGCCCAGTTTCACAGAAGCTGAAATCCTTTGCTTTTTGTGATGTGTGTGCTTTTTGAGAAGATGTGACTAAGGGCACCTCCTCATGGAATGAAAAAGATTCTTCAATTTCTTATCAAATGGTATGATAACATGTGATCCTTACTTTACTAAGGGGTTGTTAGAAATGATGGCATAGATGTCTGCCTGGTATCCTGGGAAGATCAGGGACTGAAAAATCAGATAGATGTAAGTTCAAAGCTTCTCTCGTCACTTAATAACTGGGACTTTCCATTATAAGTTTAATTCCTCTGAGACTTGGTTTCCCCACCCATAAGATAAGGCTAATAATAACTTCTATATGAGCTGTTGAGAGATACATTGAGATGACATGTGTAAACTGCTAAGCGATATCTCTTGCATAAAGTAGGTGCTTGTTAAACGGAATCCATTAAAAAAAAACAAAACAAAAACAAAATCAAAATAAATGGAAGCCATTAAGAACAAAAAATGAGCACAAAATAACAAAGTGTCAGTAATTTCAGTTGTGGTTTTTTATTTCCCAACAAATGAAGGTCAAAATCGTCCTGTAGGAAGAAATTGGCTGGAATTTCAATTTTCAATCTTGTTTGTTGAATAAACCAATAAATAAATAAACAAACAAATAAATAAATAAATAAATAAAGCTGAGCTAGAGAATCTGTGAGATATCTTTTTTTTCCCCAGTGAAACGGAATTTGGCAAAAGTTTTCTGGTCATAAAGGTAACTACTGAGAGAAGGCAGGAAGATTTATGGGACATAAGTAACAATCTTCCAGCGCAGTAATAGTATGTTGCAAGCAAAAATAAGAAAAGCCATTGTAAAACATTGAAAAGGATGTTACGGTGCAGGTCTGGGGTACGTTTTCAAGACGCCATGTTGGTATGAGTGGCCAACATGAATATCTGTGATTATATGAATGTGCTGTGATTACCTGACTGATAGTGAGCTTGCTAATGTGGCTGGCTGTGGTGGAGGGTACCAGTGTGGAAAGGTGGGTATAAAACTGCAGTCACTGAGACCGTGTGTTTTTATCCTGCTGTACATTTCCCACAAAGCCAAATAACTGGTGAGATTGGTCTTTGAAAAAGCAGCCAGTGACATGCTATGCTAATAACCCCAACCTTAAGCCTCCAAAATTGTTATATACGCTCCTTAGAAGAGCAGTCAAAGGCATTCGATGAAAAAAAGGAGGGGCAGCTTTTTCATTGTCAAATAAGTTTGGAAATGCTAAATGTCATGTCCCCACCAAGGATCATCACCATATAGATTAGCATATAAAAAGCTCTGAGAAGTCCTGCAGTTAAAAACAGCTGATTAATTACGGAATGGTTCAGCGCTTCCCTAATTTTAACACTGGCATTGTTTATCAAGGAATTTTTAAATAAACATCCTGTTGTGCTAGTGATCTGGAAAACATACTTGGGGAAATCCTGTAATTGGCACTTAGGAAAAAAATAGAATTACATATATGGTAATAGGAAGGAGTAAGTTCTTTTAGGGAGACAGACATTTACAATTTTACATCTCCGGAAATGTACTCTTCATGCTTTCTCA
Source organism: Prionailurus viverrinus (assembly GCF_022837055.1). Taxonomy (NCBI): domain Eukaryota; kingdom Metazoa; phylum Chordata; class Mammalia; order Carnivora; family Felidae; genus Prionailurus; species Prionailurus viverrinus. The sequence goes on along the minus strand of NC_062573.1, from coordinate 40,114,948 downwards.
GTGCTGGTATTTTAGTCATTTGTGAAGAATGTAGTGGAATCTTTTGGTGCTGGCTTATGACTAGCTGAAATAAGTTTCTTGTACGACAGCATGGAGCAAGAATCAGTTATTTCATAGTTTTATTTTGCAGATTAAGGCACCAGAGCTAGGTCTCATTGTCTGATGAAATCCTTTCGAGGTTTTGTTCTATAGCTTTCAAGTCCTGATGTAGCTTTCTTTTTAACTAAAACTATTTTCTTAATTTGAGCAATTCGCCGGGTTGAAGAAAACTTGTAAGCACTGTTAGTACTTGTCAGGAGTAAATGGGACTCTAGAGAGTTCTTTGAAATAGGAAACATTTGAACAGAATATCATCTTGCTTTCAGCTGTTTGTATAGATGCAATTTCTGCAATTCTATACCTCACAGCTCGAATTCCTCTTCATCTGTGTCTCAGGCTTCCATCAATAATCCCTCTGCTCAAACACACTTGACAAGAGAGGTAGAGTAGATGCCCTTGCAATATCTTCTGAATGTTACTCAGCAGTGATGTGTAATCGGGTTCATAAATTTTAGGAAGAAAAACGTAAAACTGAAGAGGGGATTCAATCCATATGAATCCACATTGGACAAGGGTAGTGTGAGGAGCAATTTATAAAATCAGCTTTTGATTAGACAGTGGAGATTTTGTAAAACATTAAAAAAACAGTGATTACAGATTCTTATTAGATATATACATCATCTATATATGATAAATGTGGTATTTATATATAAAATAAAATCTTCCTACCATGTACCGTAACGTATGAGAGAACTGGCTGTTTTCTAGATCCAATTATATTCACCTTACACAGTGTGATTTCTGATATATCTTCCCATCGAAAAACTTTACAGTAGAGTTGTTATCCCATCTCATAACATCAGTATTGGAAAAAAGGACCTAGTTTGTATGTGTTAAGTAAGACACTGGATTCTTGCTGCCTTTCTGAAATTCAGGAGAAATCTGTACTATAGCCCACAACTATTTAATATTAAAAGATTAGGAAAAAATAATAGACATTCTTTTCAGACAGTGAAAAACGTTAGGTTAATTGTATTGATTTGGATTTTTCTGTTTACTTGGTGAAAGTTGTTAAAAAATTATTCTAGTTATTTTTGAACAAAATTTAAAGAATAAATATATTTTTAAAGCTATGCAGTTCATTTTTCTTTCAATTTATACTAGAGCCACGTACTCTACTAACTTTTCATTATTTGTTTAAGAAGTAACATTGGAACTTTATGGGAAATATACTATATATGTATATTTAGCCTGGACTATTGTTCCCTCAAGTCTAATATGTTTATGTTTCCTTTATGGTTTTAGTTACAAAATAAAAAAAATACTATGTATTAAGCATTGTTTGGAAACAGGAATGATGAGTTTATAAAAACTTTTGTCTTAATACAAGGAATAGAGAAGTCGAGGTATATGACGATAGGCTTCCACTCTACTTTCTCTAGGGCAGATTGCACTGTTCGAGGAATTCCTTTAAGCTCACAATTATAGCAGATAAGCATTATATAATTTCACAAGAATATCCATATTGACTAATTGAAAGAAATTACTTTAAAAGTTTTGAAAGTAATGAGGCCTGAAGGCCCATTTAACATGAACTCTACTCTGTTGAATTCACAGTCATTCTTCTCCTTTCATTCAACTCTTCGGAGATTAGAGAATTCCAGCCTATTCTGGAAGAAGTCACTGTCTGGAGTGCAGAAGGCTACTTTGCTCTCTGTGTCCACTTAACCTTTGACTGCTCCGAGAGCCTACCAAGTGTCAATCAGGGCTCAGTGGACACAGGTGCCTGGGGAACAGGACAGAGAAGCTCACCTTACCCAGGACATCAGACCATCTCCAGATGGCAAAGAACTTCTGAAGTTATGAACTAACTTGCTTGTGATGCAAATTAGTGACCTGGGGCGAGATGCTTCATTAATGTTCCTGCTCCCCTGAGCCACCAAGGTGTCAGAAGTAGGACTGCTTACTCTCACATTTTTTCTCTCTGTAATATGTGTTAACGACCCTTTATTCTCATAGAGATGGTCCAATCAATTGCTTGTGGCTAGTTAATAAACTATCAAAGCAGAGATGAAAATTAGATTCCATTTAGAAGAAAACTATGTTTACCTTTTCCCATGGAAATGTGTGAAAAAGCTTTAGAAAATTCTGTGACCATATATAAGGTCTCAGAGGAGACTGTGATTAAAAATAATAAAAAGGAGAAATATGAGTTTCTATCCAGATCACTATTTCATTTTTTTTATCCAACAAGTGATGAGAAAAATTATGCGAACCCATGCATTTGCCCTGAGTTATGATTGTATTATATTAACCTCAGCTGACAATATCCTATATTGACTTTGGCTTACTTAAAATTCTGCCTCTTGGGTATAAACACACATCTAAAATTGACTCAGCTCATTTCTATCTTGCTGAGGTCACTTTACCAGTTACTCCCAACTACTGAACTTATTTTATGTGTTCTCCTTTTTCAGTATTACATTCTCAAGTTTTTGGCACCTGGGAATTTCTCTGTGATGGTTTTATTACTGAATTCAAGATTCGTAGTTACGATAAGCTCTTATGGCTAATAAGATGCTAAGATGAGCTAATAGGGTTTTGCTTCTTCTTTTGTTTAATATGGAAGGAATGGTTCTGATTACAGTGAACACTGGCCAGTCATTTGCCGGGAAGGTGGTCCCATAAAGAATGGGTTGTCTTTTTCCATAAATTACCTCAGCAGGAAAAAAAAAATGCATGACAGTTCACTATGACTGTCATCTTGGAATCCAGGTAGCTCATATGGAAGAAGTAATGATCTTAGCAATGTCTGAGAAGGATACTTCTGAAATTTCACTACTAAAAAGAACAGACGCTAATAATGAAGATATAGGATCAGTAAATATTTGAGCATCTATATTATATCGAGTGCCATTTATTCAGTTGTGTTGCTTTTCAATAGAATACACTAGGTCATTTAGTGCCAGTGTGAAACCATGGAGTGTATTTTCTATAACAAGTGGGAAGGCTCACTTTTCTGTTCAAATTGACTGAATAAGCTACTTCCAGCAGATATTTAAGTCCTGTGGAATTATCCTTTATTATGTATCAGGGGGACAACAAAGAAAGGATTCAGAGAGGAGAGGTGTGAATCATTATGTGAGTTTTGGGGAAGTGTGAACACTGGGTGATTCTTTATTCTAGTATGAGCGGTACTTTGAAAGATTAATTTAAGACTAATCTTCTTTAAAAGTTCATGATAGTAAAGGTTGGGATAGATTCCATAAATGAAAAATCATTTTTGTGTAGTTATAAAAATTGCCAAGTTACAATTTCAAAATTATAAAAATAGCAATATAATTTGAATTCATGGATAACTCCACATGTTATCAAATGCATGTTTCTTTTTATTTTTTTATTTTTTGGCTTATTAATTATAAGAAGGGTACTCTCTAATTGTTGTTAGAAGTGAATTACCGGATTATGATACTGATGCAATTTCTATAACTAATTTGATCAAATAGATACACCAAATTAATACAATTTCAGGTATATGGAAATACTTATTTTGTTGACAGATATTGGATGTTAAAATAGTCCCTCAGCATGATTTGAATATATAGTTTTGTAAGTTTCCTATGTAGCTTGAAGGGCTATGAGGGTCAGATTCTTCTGGTCTCTATAACAATGGGTGAAAATCTGATATAATGCTGGATTCTTACAGTTGAAGAAACACTTTTACTGCAAGCATAGGAATAATCTGGGTTTTTACATTTTGAATTAAATATGTAGATAATATGAGTTCTTGTTAATTTAAAATAAAGTATATGTGCTCTGAGGATTTTCCAAAAGGATAAATTTAAGTTAGAATAAATTTAGCTTCACTTGGGAGACAAAAAGTGGACTTTTCAGAATAAAAATCTATGCCATGGAAAATAGCTATTACTTTCACTGATTATACACATTCCATGGCAACTGCTTTGTTGGAGTGTTGATGCCACTGTATCAGTGTTGAAGATTCTAGCTGCTACCACTAAGGGAAGAAAAGAATGAGGCAATTTAATACAGCAATGTATCTGCACAGGATGCCCTCTGAGGTAGCTCATATTTTTGAAGGATGTGATGGAAGGCAGAACAAATAACTGAGAATGAACTTGGAAGAATAGTGCCATGGCTAAGTGGTGATTAAGCAGCGATGGAGATAAAAAAAAAAAAAGAACATGAAAATGATTTCTAGTCGGTTGACTAAGAAAAATTACTTTCTTGGGAAAGTAAATGTAGTTGGGGAGAAAGGAGTCGGGTTCTTATTTACAGTCTCTACTATGTTTAAGGGCTTTAGTCTGTGCTTCCATTTAATCCTCAGAGCAATATACATAAGGTGGGTATTTAATAGACGAGAAGGCAGAGGCTCAAAAAGATCAATAATTTGCCTCAGTTAATATAGTGAGGATGTAGAATCCAGATTTGTTTGGCTCCAAGCTCATGTTCTTTTTCATGACACGTAAAATTCGGTACATGACCCAAAACTGCTGCTACTAAACTTTTAAAAGTTTTGTTTTGCTTGAATTATGTGTATATTATTTATCTTTTCTTTTAAGAATCATTTTTGAAATCTTTGCTTGAATTTACTCTTATTTCAGTAACTGTTTTGAAAACGTCATTGCTTTATATAGTAGCTCTGCTCACTGTAACATCTTTCACTCTCAGATTCTTCATGATTGGAACTTCCTTTTGGTTCTTGGTCAGACGGAGTATGTCCTATGTAAGTATTTCAATAAGGGCACTAGGATGATACATTTCAAACTTTTGTGTATTTAACAATATGGTTCTGTTGTCTTCCCGAGCAAATACCGCCTGATGGGAAGATATTCCTTGCGAAATAATCTTTTTTCCACTCCCACCTAAATTTGTAATAATTATCCCAAATATAGTAAGTCAAGAGAAGCTGCTGCCTGGTACACTGGTAAGGCTCTGCACCAGAATTCAGAACAACGGGAGAGGAAGGGAGATAATATTTGCTGATTACCCATTACGTGGCAGTATCTGGGCCACTTAACGTGTGCGATCGTGTATAAAGCACATGGAAATCACAATCCAACCGGCTGTCTCCATTTTATAAATGAGGAAACTGAGGCTAAGAGAGGGGAAAAGACTTCCCTATGAAATGCAGCCAGAAAATGTGAAGACCATTTTAAGAATTGAGGTTTGTCTTCAACACTTATCTACCTTCTATTAGAACATGTTTCCTCCCTGATGCTAGTCCTGGTTCTACCACTCACTGGTTGTTCCTGGACACCTCATTGAGCTAACCTGGAATTCAACTTCCCAATCAGGAATATAAGAAGTCTTTTCGTCCACTAAGTATATTTGCTTTATTATACACAATGCCTTGTGTTAGAGCTGAATTGTGTCCCTGCCTCTCATCCCCCAGATTCATAAATCTAGCCCCTACCCTCCAGTACCTTAGAATGTGACTGTATTTGAAGATAGGGCTTTTAAGGAGGTAATTAAGTTAAAATGAGGCCTTTAGGGTGGGCCTTCATTGCTGTACATATTATTCCATTGTACAAATCTGTTACCATTTATCTATCGATCAATGTGGGGTTTCTTCTAGCTTGGGGTTATTATAAATAATGCTGACATGAATGTTCTTATATACATCTGTTGGTGCATATATCTGTGTACATACCTTTTGTTAGTATGTATGTGGGTTACATTCTTTCAACTTGAGTAGATAATGAGTTTTCCAAAGTGGTTAACCAGTTTACATGTCCTCCAGCAGTGACTGAGAATTTTAGATACATTACATCTGCTGTGCTCTGAATGTTTCTGTACTACCCCGCCTCCCACCCCCAGTTCCTGGATTGAAATCCTAGGGCCCATTGTGATGGTATTGGGAGGTGGGGCCTTTGGGAGGTGATTAGGTCATGAGGGTGGAGCTTTCATGAATGGGATTGATTCTTGTGTCTCTTATAAGACTCCACACAGTTCCCCCTGCCCCACCTTTCTACCATTTGAAGACCCAGTAAGAAGGTGCTGGCTGTGAACCAGGAACAGAGAGCCCTCACCAAAACACAGCCATGCTAGCTCCTTGATCTTGGAATTCCCAGCCTGCAGAGCTGTGAGAAATAAATGTTTTTACTTTATAAGCTACCCAGGCAGTTGTAGCAGCCTCTATGGCCTGACAGCCTCCTTGCAAACACTTGGCATTGTCAGTCTTTTAATATTAATAATTGGCTGTGCCAGTTTATATTCTTATCAAGAGTGCATGGGCGTCCCCATTCCTCCACCTTGTAACTGTTACAGTGCAGAAGACTTGTCCAATTTTTATCAAATTTATTTCTTGCTATTTGAATTTTTATGCTACTGTAAGTAGTACATTTTGAAAGCTGTAATTTAATTGAGTGTTGCTAGGATATATAAATAAATTCAGTGTTCTATATTAATCAAGTACTCCAAACCCAGGTTAAATTCACTTAGTAATTTTAATAATTCGCTTGTGGAGTCTTTTGAGTTTCCATTTATACCAACTTTGGATAGAAATGATGACAGTGGGCATCTTTGTCCTATTTCCAATCACAGGGATACATCTTTTGATAATCACCATTTAGCTACCCTTTATCAGACTGGGGACATATATTTATATTCTTAATTTGTTCACAGTTTTTATAACAACTAGATATTGAACCTCGTCAAAATTTTTTGTATCAGTTAAAATAACATAATATTATTTTTCTTTTTCTATCAATGTGGTAAATTTCATTGATTACTTTTTAAATGTTAATGAATCTTTAATCCCTGAAATAAACCCAACTTGGATTTATATATCCATTTCTTTTTTAATGTTTACAGGATAAGTAAATCCTGATACTGTTTTTTTTTTGGTGTGTGCTTTTCTTCCATTTAAAAAAAGTAAATCTTGTTAATATTTTATTGTTTTTATTAATATTTTTTTTGCTAATTTCTTTTTTAATTTTTTTTTTTAGTGTTTATTTTTGAGAGAGAGAGAGAAAGAGAGAGAGGGCGAGAGAGAGATGGAGGGAGTATGATCTGGGAAGGGACAGAGAGAGAAAGAAGGAGGGAATCTCAAGCAGGCTCCATGTTGTCAGCACAGAGCCTGATGCAGGGCTCGATCTCTCAAACTGTGATATCATGACCTGAGCCAAAATCAAGAGTTGGATGCTTAACTGAATGAGCCACGCAGGTGACCCTCCTTTTTGCTAATTTCTATATTTATTTCTGCTTTTATATTTATCATTTCTTTCTTCTTGATTTTTTAGGTTAAATTTGCTATTTTGTTACTTCTTTAAAAATTTTTTTAATGTTTATTTTTGAGAGAGAGACAGAGCATGAGCAGGGGAGGGGCAGAGAGAGAGAGGGAGACGCAGACTGAAGCAGATTCCAGGTTCTGACATGTCAGCATAGAGCCTAACATGGGACTTAAATTCACAAACTGTGAGATCATGACCTGGGCCAAAGTCGAACGCTCAACTGACTGAGCCACCCAGGACCCCTGCTTTTGTTACTTCTTGAGACAGATGCTTTAATCATGAATTTTCACCCTTTGATCTTTTCTAACTTATAGATTCAAGGCTATAATTTTCCCATGGCTTTAACTGCATCTTATAGTTTTATTTGATATGTCACATTTTAATTATCATTAATTTAAAATATTTTAATTATATTGTGATTTTTTTAATTGACCTATATGTTATGTAGAAATATAATTTAATATTTTTAACGTTTGGGGACTTTTGATTTTTCATTTTATTTTCTTTTTCTACCTTTATCTCCACTGTGTTCAGAGAGTGAACTCTGTAATTTCAACCTTTGACATTTGTTGAGACTTACTTCAGCTTATCAATTTTCCTAAATGTTAATAGGCACTTCAAAAGAATGTCCATTATGTATTTATTGGATTCAGTGTTGTTTATATGTCCTAAGATCATGTTTTTAAATCATGCAGTTCAAATTGTTCATATCCATACTCCTTTTTTTTTTTTTGCCTGCCTATTCTGTTATTGAGTGAAGTGGGTTAAATCTAGCAATGATTGTGGGTTTGCCTGTTTCTCCTTTTAGTTCTGTATATTTGAGTCTAAGTGATTGTCCATATGAGTTTAGATGTGTTTTGTTTTCTTGGTAGATTATGTTTTTGTCATTATAAAATGTCCTTGCTTATCTTTAGTGATGCTTCTTAAAATTTCTTTCTCCAGGAAGTTATTTTCTTCCTACGATCTGAAGATTATTTTACTGTCTGCTTTCTTTCATTGTTTCTGTTGAGAAATTGGTTATCAAACTTACTGCTTCTCCTGTGAAAGTAACAGGTCTCTTTTCTCCAGCTGTTTTTAAAATATTTCTTGGTCTTTAGTTTGCAGTAGGTTTTCTCTAAGGTACTTAGGTGTGATTTTCTTGTATTTATCCTGCTTGCCCTTCTTAAGTTCTGACATAATGTTATTTTTTTAATTTGAGAAATTTTTTGTCTATTTTATTTGCATATGTTAGACTTTTTCAACACATTCTCACTATTTTCCATTTGTCTCTTACAGTATCCTTTATTTTTCTTCTTTGTATTTTCTCTGGCTTTAGTTTGTATATTTCCTTTTGATTAACTTTTTCTGTTCACTAACATTCCCTTCAGTTACATAGAGCTACTATGAACCCCATGTATTGAGATTTTACTTTCAATAATTATATTTTTCTCTTAGCATTTAGAGTTATCATATTTTGTATTTTCAAGTTCTCTTTGTTTTAATTCTCTATTTATTGACTTAGGAAGGTAATTTGAAATAGTCTCGTCCTTTATTTCTGGAAATAAAATTCCCAAATAGGGTTTTTAAATAGCTAGCCAATCTTAATTTAAACAAGTGCGTCGATATTAAGTCTAATAATAAACTCTTGAAAATGATATAGAAATGTGTCCTTAATTAATACATAGATTAAAAGAACTTACTGAAAGATGGCTTGTTAATAAGCCACTTTCATTCATTTGAGAGATTTCCAGTGCTCTTTCTGTACTTCTTTTATTCAACACATTATTGGCTATTTATGTCTAAAATCTTACCACATATAATTCAGGCATTGGTTTACATAATTATTGTAAAGAAATAGAACAATGGTTCGTGATGATTAGGTGAAGAGTAGCAGCTTAAAATTTAATGTCAATAAACATAAAATCCTGATTTTCTATCAATAACTAGCATAGTGACATTTTATATGAAAACTTATAGAAATTTCATTAGCTTACATAATTATTCTTTAGCTATAAGGGACAATATTGTGAGCCTGTTTCTAAATCCAGCTAATAAAACCTAACTTTATATTGATTATATCAATGCATTATTAACTCAGTTACATTATAGAAGAGTTGGATTTCATTCATCTCTTCATTCATTTAGGAAATAATAATTAAACATATACTCGAGACAAGGCAGAGTCTTGAATTCATGGGGTGCTGTAAAGATATGGCAGATAACCTGCCCTAGACAAAATTATTCTAGCAGAGGATACTGTCATTCTTCCAAAATAACTAAAACAGTAGGCTAATAAGCTGTAAGTCTACTAAAAAAGATGGAGTTATAAATTGATGTTGCGTTTTATTTGAGGGAGAAAGTGATTGCTCTCAGTTATGTGAATCACAGATTTCATCAAGGAGGCAGCATTTTATCTGGTGTTGAAAATGTAAAAGTTGGATATGAAGGGATGGAAGGCAAGACATTCTAGGCAGTTATGGTGGAGTGGGAAGAAGATACACTTTAGAATCAGAAAGATCCCCATGTTCAATTGTTGGTTTCACTAACTAGCTATGAGTCATTATTTGAGTCAGACTTTAAGAGCATGTCTTATTTCCATCATCTAATTCTATCATGCTACATCATCTTCACACCCAAAACCAAAGAACGCATAAGCTCTGAGTATAATTTTGTGTTTTAAGAAACTGTGAAAAACCCTTAATGTCTAAGTTTGATTCAGTGATCATCCCATTTTCTATTTAGAAAAGTAAGAAACATAACTATCTTCTTTCTAGATTGCAATGACATATCTTCGGTGGTTAAAAATTGCCAAGTAGTTGTCTTATTCTTGGAAAGGAATCAAGGTAATTAAAAAATTCATAAAACTATCAAATCCTTATAGTGAGAAGCTCTCTATTTTCTTTATGTTTCTTGTATTATTAAAAGATGATTGTATATTTTATTAGGGATTCAGAGAAATAGTTTCTGTCCTGTTAATTCTGCATAGTTATATGTAATAGTGACATAATATGTTAAAAGAGGTTCTCCCAGTTTCTTTATTTTAAAATTAGACTTTAATTTCCAAACGTTTGATATTTGTGTTAGGATATTTTTCCTAAACTAAGCTTTTTTGGAGGAATGTTTAATGTTCTTTGTGAAGTCTCTCTACCCTCAGTGTTAGATGCACACAATAAACAGCTATCCCTTATATCCAGGTTGGCTTGGTGAAACATGAGTTCCAGTAGAACATTTCTGAAATATGGATCCTAGTATTTGTGCTCATTTATAAATTTGAATTTGTGATAACTTAGGCATATATTTTCTCTGGTTTAAACAGGGAGGAGGAAGAAGAGAGAGGGTAAAACTCAGTGCTGTCCATGCATGAAATTGGCTTTGGTAATTGGCTTTGGCAGTACTAAGGTACTAAACTACATTGTTTCATGAAATGTGAGGCCGGGAAAAGAAGGGAGTAATTAGTCAGTCACTTTGACTTTTTCGACACGGCTTAGCATTTATTACTGTTTCCCCCATTGCCCTGACCTAAATCAATGACCTTTAAACTGGAATATATTTCATTGTGTCTCCTTATAACCCCTCCCTTTTCTATCTGTATTGCACTCAAAGAAACAAACAAAACAAAACAAAACAAAACAAAACACACACACACACACACGCACACACACGCTGATTCAAAGTATGGAAAGTATCGAAAACACCTACTCATCTTTGGAAAAGGGGCTATTTTTTTAAAAATGTTTATTTATTTTTGAGAGAGAGAGAGACAGAGCAAGAACAGGGGAGGGAGAGAGGGAGGGAGACACAATCCAAGCAGGCTCCAGGCTCTGAGCTGTAAGCACAGAGCCCAACATGGGGCTAGAACCATGGGCCACAACATCATGACCTGAGCTGAAGCTGGATGACCAACCAACTGAGCCACCCAGGTGCCCCGAAAAGGGGCTATTTTTAACTCCACTAAAACATTGAGAAACAATGTCTATGACAAAAAAATGTGCCTTATTTATCTCAAGAAGTATAAACTGGGCCACTTTATTGTTAAGGTGAGAGGTATAACCTCATTTCTTATAATTTTAGTTAGATATAATTCATTCTTAAACCAGTTTTCTTTGAGATGATTAAACAAACTAAAAGAAAAATAGAAACTTTGAGAGGAAAAGAAAAAAGATTTTTCCAATGAAATTATCTTTATCTTTCATTTTGCCATAAGGCATGCAGATTTGGAATAGGTTAGTTTTTAAAAACCAATCACTACATATGAAATTCAATTTGTAGTTTTTAAAAATCATTTTTATAGCATATAACACCTGGTGTGAACCAAAATTGTTCCAACCCCCCCACAGGTTTAATACTAGACTTACAAAATCAGAATACTTGAAAATGAGGGCCCAGAATTTCACGTTTTTAATATGATCCTCAGGATATTAAAAATCTCAGAAATTCTGAAAACCATTGATTTAAATGGATTATTCTTTCTTAAAGAAAAAAAATCCTATTGGCATTATACCACACAAGGATAATGAGATCTTTTTATGTTCTGTATTTAATTCCTGAATGTTTTTATGTAATGAGAAAATGGAGAAATTTTATCAGAATTTTTTTGTGAAAAAATTAAATGCAAGCATAAGTTCAAGCTATCACACACTACTTTCTCCTCAAATTCTAGCAGTGAAAATAACTTATTATTATTTAAAAAAAATTTTTAAGGTTTATTTACTTTTGAGACAGAGAGAGACAGGACGTGAATGAGGGAGGGGTAGAGAGAGAGGGAGACACAGGATCTGAAACAGGCTCCAGCACAGAACTCAATGCAGGGCTCGAACTCATGAACCGCGAGATCATGGCCTGAGCCAAAGTCAGATGCTCAACTGACTCAGCCACCCAGGCTCCCCTGAAAATAATTTATAACAATGGAAAACAATGTGGACCTCACAGTGTTCAAATATAAGATCAAAATCTCTGAGGGCCAGAAAATGAATAGAATAATTATATGAGTGTGACTGAAGTCATAGACTTTCTGGTATCTTGGTCCACTATACATAGGGGCAGCCGGGAATGGGATATGCTAAGGGTGAAGGTGAATAAAAGCACTCCAGACAAGATGAAAGGAAGGAAAGGGGCAGATGAAAATTAAATTTACTGTTTGAAATTAGGACTTTGGATGAGAATTTCTTGCAGATAAGGGAAGCTAAAAAACTTTATTTCAGATCATTGCTAGCAGCTACAGCATTTTCTACATTTCATCCAATTGGAAGGAAAAACATATTCAGCACTTCAAGATGAGGAATTAAAAACCATTCTAATGGTGCATGAATGAATTTGTATTCATTTCAGATATTCTCAATCTCACTAAGAGGCAGAAGCTGTCAAATGCCATTTTAAGACCTGGTTTCATATGAGGTTAGGGGTTAGGAAGAAACAACTGCAAAATTATGAGAAAGAGGGGTGAACACAGAGAATGGCAGAATAGATAGGTGGATAGATTATTGAAAGAGCATTAAAAATTTCCCCTAGTAATGCAAACTACATGAAGCTATCTAATGCCAACACCTTCAAAATTAAAACGTAAACTTGTTCCACATGAAATCAATTTTATGGAATGGTCTGACAAAAACTTCAAAATAAATAGGCTTGGAATTAAAGTGCTCAGTGAGGTAAATAAAAAATAGCTTCCATTTAAAAAGAGTAATAAAATATAATTTTTTTAATGTTTATTTATTTTTAAGAGAGAGTGAGAAGGAGATAGAGCATGAGCAGAGGAGGCACAGAGAGAGAGGGAGACACAGAATCTGAAGCAGGCTCCAGGCTCCGAGCTGTCAGCTCAGAGCCTGATGCGGGGCTCAAACTCACAAGCTGTGAGATCATGACCTGAGCTGAAATCGGATGCTTAACCGACTGAGCCACCCAAGTGCCCCAAGAGTAATAAATTATTAAAGAGTAGAAATGAAATAAGAATAGGTGGATAATAAAGGAACCAATGAAAAATCTTGGAAATTAAAAAATATATATAATGGCAAAAATATTAATTAAAATACTATAGGGGCACCTGGGTGGCTCGGTTGAGCGTCCAACTTCAGCTCAGGTTATGATCTCACAGTTTGTGGGTTTGAGCCCTGCATCAGGCTCTGTGTTGATAGCTCAGAGCCTGGAATCTGCTTCAGTTTCTGTTTCTCCTTCTCTTTCTCTGTCTTTGCCCCACTTGTGCTGTCTCTCTTTCTCTCTCTCTCTCAAATATAAACAAAGATGAAAACATTTTTAATAAAACAAATTAAAAAAAAAGAAAAAGGGAAGAGTAAAAACATTTTAGACAAATTATGAGTGTTTATAACATGTAGACTATCACTAAAAGAATCATTAAAAGATGTGCCACAATGAAAAGTAAACGTAGATGAAGTATATGGAAAAGAAAATAATGACAACCAAAGAAACTGATAAAATTCAATTAAATATTGCTAGAAGAATGGTATTTACTAAATTTTACATGTTAGAAAGGTAAAAATAACAAATGGGGGACCTGGCCTTTGTAAAGTCTCATTGAGTAGTCATTGTACATGGACCACTCTCAGGGAAGGATTGCAACCTTGGATGAGGCTGCAATATTTGACTGAAGGTGATCCTTAGAGATATAGTTGCAATCCATAAGCAGCCAACACACCTGACAGGTGAGGGAAGGTATGCAGAATGAATGCTTTGGTCTTGAAAGAGAATCTGGGTCATATCACCTATATCATACAATAATTTGTGAAGCAAAATCTTAAAACTTAGAGAAGAAAATATAGGGCACTGTATGACATCAGGACAGACATACTTTTGATGAAAAAGAAACAGAAACAAATAAACCAGAAAGGTTTAAGTATTTAAATTAAGTATTTAATTAAAAATTCCTGTTTAGTGAAGTTAAAACTAAGTTATATCAGAGTCAGACAAAAAACAAAAAGATATTTGTAATGTATATAACTATTTAAGGATGGACTCACTAGAATGTATCAGACATATGCAAGTGAATAAGAGACAACACTCATAAAAAACCTGGATGACCAATAAGCTTATGAAAAGATACTGTGTATGCACCAGTCATATTGGATTAAGGCCCATCAGATTACCTCAGTATAACTTAATTAACTCTTTAAAAACCCTAATCTCCAAATATAGTCGATGTCTGAAGTACTGGGGGTTAGAACTAGATATTTGAAATTTCAGAGAACACAATTCAGCCTATAACAGCGGGGAAATCTTTAAAAGGCTGTAAGGATCCAGAGAAATGAGAGCTCAATACAGTGCTCATAGAAATGTAAATTGGCAAACCCATGTTGGAGAGCAATTTGATAATAAGTTAATTTAAAGACATGCTTATCTTCCTTCCTGCAATTCTACTTTTAGATATTGAGCCAAGAAAGACTTTTGCACATGGGCACAAGTTGATAGATCCAAGAATGTCCATCATGATATATACATATAGAACACCACTAAAAATACATGATGTAGGGCTATACAAAAACACAATATTAAATGAAAAGATGAATTGCAGAGTTTTACATATATTATGTTGTCCATAAAAAGACTTTAAAATAACACTGTTTATTGCTTTGCCTACGAACATGTAGAATAGTTCAAAATACATATGCTATTGCTGAACACTAAATTCAGGGTATTATTTACATCTTGAGAGGGAAGGTGTGAGGGAATTTGGGTCATGGATGGATACCCAACTGTAGTTGGCAAAATAATGGCCCCCCAAATGTGAATATGTTGTGTTACATGGCAAAGGGGAATTAAGCCTGAAGATTAAGATTGATAATGGATGACTTTAAAATGGGAAGATTATCCTGGAGAGTCTGGGAAGGTCCAGTGTAATCACAAAGATCCTTAAAAGTGAAAGAGGGAGGCAGAAAAGTCAGTATCAGAATATCGCAATGTAAGAAAGGCTTGGCTGGTATTGATGATTTTGAACACAAAGGTAGTCACAAACCAAGGAATGCAGGCAACTTCCGAAAGCTGGAAAAGGTGAGGACAATGGATTTCCCTCTAGAATCTTTAGAAGGAACACAGCCCTATAAACACCATAGTTTTTGCCTAGTGAGATCTATGTCAGAGTTTAGAGCAAATATGTAAGAAGCAGCCAGATCCTGATACTCCAAACTTTGCTTAATATTTTGGATCCCATGTATACCCTCATGGCAGAATTTTTACTGTATGTTTTTATATTATCTTCCTTGCTTTACATTATTCTCCTTGCTTGCTTAATGGTTGGTGACTGAATTAACTTTAGTATTCTCTGATCATGTCCTGTCTTTGTTTACAAACTAAGTAGAATCATGCATTATGACCTGTTTTGTTGTATCTGGTGGTAGTTCATTTTTTAGAATTTGTGTGTATCATCCCATGTTACCATTTATATTTTCATTTTACTCTTGATAGTTATTTTGGTTGTTTCTGGCATTTGATTATAATAAATAAAGGAATTTGGGACATTCTTGAACATCAGTTTTTCTTGGATATATACCTAGGATTGGAATTGGTGGGTCATAATATCACCAGTGCAGTTTTCCAAAGTAGTTTTATCAGCTTACACTCCAGTTTATTAATACATGAGAATTCTAGTTCCTCTGTATTTTTACCAGCACTTGGTATGATCAACCATTTTTAATTTTAGCTACTATGGTTGATGTGGAGAAGCATTTCACTGTTTTAATTTCAATGTTCTTGATGACTAATTATATATGTTTTTACATATGTAAATAGTCATTTTATATCCTTTCTTATAGGTACCACTTACAGAAATATACCCATTAAAAGTTGAGATGTCTGTCTTTCTTAATTTGATTTTTAAGAGGTTTTTTTAATGTTTTCTGGATGTGAACTCTTTTATCAGTTATATTTTCTCTCTGTGTGGCTTACGTTTTCACTTTCTTAGTTATGCTTTGGATGGCCACAATATCCTAACTTTAATGAAATGCCATTTCTCATTTTTTTTTTCTCTAATGGTTAGTGATTTCTGTGTTCTTTTATGAAAATTTTGCCTAGTCCAAGGTCATGACAATATTTTCTTTTCTTTTTTTTATTCTAAAAGATTTATTGTTTAACATTTAGGTCTATGATCCATATCAAATTAATTTGTTTTTTTATATAAAAACATTTATATATGATATGAGGTAACCATGGTTCATTCTTTCCCATTTATATATCCAATTATTCTAACACCATTATTTAAAGGCCCATTGTTCCCATGCTAAAAGTAAAAATACTTTAAAGTAAATTAGGTGACCATTTATGTGTTTCTGGACTCTAGTTTGTTCCACTGGTATACTTGTATATCATTTTGCAAATACCACATTATCTTTACTAATGTTGTTTCTGGTAAGTCTTGAAGTCTGGTATCTTAAGGTGTCAGATTCGGTTTTTGTTTTTTTTTTTCAAGATTGCCTTGGCTACTTTAGGGCCTTTCAATTTCATATAAATTTTAGAATCAACTTGTGATTTCTCTTTCACATAATAAATATGTTGGTATTTTGATTAGGATTACTTTGACAGTAGATTAATTTGAAGAGAATTGGCATTTTAACAATAGGCTTTTAATCCATGAATATTTCATATTTTTACATTTACTTAGGTTTCTTAAATCCCACTTAGTAACATTTTATGGTTTTTCATCATATACATCTTTTATAGATTTTATTAGATTTATTTCTATATATTTTATATTTGGATGCTAAATAAATGGTATTCTTTTTAAAATTACATTTTCTAGTTGTTTCTTGCAAGTGTATAAAAATGCATTTTGTACATTGAACTCATATTTATAGACCATTAATTCACTATGTACACTAATTTACTTACTAATCCTAATATTTGCAGATTTTTTTAGGTTTCCTATGTACCCAGTCATACCCTTTTCAAGTTTAAAAGATTTTATTCAGTTGTCTTGTGTTAGTGAAAGTATAATATTGAGTAGAAATGGTGATGTGGTTATCCTTATCATGTTTCTTAACTAAAAGGAAGAGTATGCAATATTTTGCCATTAAGTAAGATGTTAACTGTAGGAGTTTTGTTGCTAATTTTTCTCAGATTTAGATAGTTTCCTTCTATCTAGTATGATATCTATCTAGTAGATATCTTCTATCTACTAGTATGCTAAGAGCTTTTATCATGAACAAGTTTTAGATTTTATCAAATAACTTTTATACATATATTAAAATGATAATTTTAAAAATTCTGTTAACATAGTGAATTACACTAATTATATATGTTAATCCAAACATTCCCTCCTTCTTGGTAATGATATATTTTATATATTGCTGAATTCAACTTAATACCTTGAATTTTGAATTTATTTTTGAATTTGAATTTATTTTTATAAGCCTTTGAATTTATTCAAAAGATCTTTGAATTTATTTTTATAAGCCACATTGGCTTGTGTTTTTCCTTTTATGTAATGTCCTTGCCAGGTTTTGGTATCAGAGGATATGTTGGTATCTGGGACAACGGAAAGTATTTTCCCTTTCTGTATTCTGTGAAAGAGTTTACATGAAATATATGGCTTAAAACAATTTTTTTATATCCATTTATTTTTGAGGGGGGGGAGGGGCAGAGAGAGAGGGAGACACAGAATCCGAAGCAGGCTCCAGGCTCTGAGCTGTCAGCAAAGAGCCTGACGTGGGGCTCGAACCCATGAACTGTGAGATCATGACCTGAGCTGAAGTCAGACCCTCTATTGACTGGGCCACCTAAGCACCCTTTTATGGTTTTTTAAAAAGTTTAATTATTTTGAGAGAGAGAGAGAGAGAGAATCCCAAGCAGGCTCTGCACCATCAGCAAGGAGCCCCACAAGGGACTTGAACTTATGAATGGTGAGATCATGTCCTGAGCTGAAATTAAGAGTCAGAAGCTTAACCAACAGAGTCACCCAGATGCCCCTATATGGGTTCTTTTTTTTTTTTTTTAATGTTTTAATGTTCACTACTGAAGCCAACTGGGCCTGAAGTACTCTTTGTGGGAATTTTTAAAAGTATCATTGAGATCTAATTGACATGCAATAAATTATAGAAATTGCAAAACATTTTGATAGTTTGACATATGTATGCACCATGTATTTTCTCATGATCCTTTGAAATTCCTCCTTTCTGACTCTCCACTTCCCTGACCCCACACAGCTGTCAGTATACCTTCTGTAACTGTGTATTAGTTTATATTTTCTAGGATTTTATATAAACGGACTCATGCAATATATGCTCTTTTTAGCCTGGCTTCTTTCATTCAGCATAATCATTTAGATATTCATCATGTTGTAGTGTGTAACAATGATTTGTTCCTTTTTAATGCTAAGTAGTATCCCATTGTACAGCTATATTACATTAATTCACTTACCTGTTGTTGGGTTGCTTTTGGGTTTTGTTTATTACAAATCAACTTACTATGAACTTTTATGGGCAAGACTTTGTATGGTCATTTGCTTTTATTTTTCTTGGGTAGATACCAAGGAGTGGCATGACCAGACCAAATGATAGGTGAATATATAAAGTTTTAGGAAGTGTTAAGCTGTTTTCCAAAGGTGTTGTGTCATTTATATAGCTAGAGCAGCGTATGAGAGTCCAGTCTCCACATCCTCATGAATACTTGGTATAGTCAGTCTTTCAAATTTTAGCTATTTTAATAGGTGTGTAGTAGTCTGTTAATGTGATTTTAATTTGTATTTTCTGATGTCTAATAATGTTAAGCATTTTGTCATATGCTTCTTTATATCTGTATATCTTTTCTGATGAAATGTATATTCAGATCTTTGGCTCATTAAAAATGAGCTGTTTTGGGGTGCCTGGGTGGCTCAGTCAGTTAAGCGTCTGACTTCGGCTCAGGCCATGATCTCACAGTTCCTGAGTTCGAGCACCGCGTTGGGCTCTGTGCTGACAGCTCAGAGCCTGGAGCCTGCTTCACATTCTGTGTCTCCTTCTCTCTCTCTCTGCCCCTTCCCTGCTCATGCTGTGTCTCTCTGTCTCAAAAATAAATAAACATTAAAAAAAATTAAAAATGAGCTGTTTTATTATTATTGACTTTTTAGAGTTATTTATATATTTTGGATACAAGTCCTTTGTCAAGTATTTTATAATTTTTTCTGCTATGTAGCTTTTCATTATACATATGTTAGGCTGCTTGAAGTTGTAATGGAGGTCTCTGGGGCTATGCTGATTTTTAAAAATTCTTTTTTATTCTGTGTTTTATGTGGGGTATTTTTTATTGCTATTCCTTTAAATCTTCTGGTTATTTTAGCTCTTGCATTTTTAAATCTTTCAAATTGTAGTTTTAGTTAGTTTTTATATCTTCTAAATCTCGTTAATGGGTCATACTACCCAGCTTCTTTGCCCAACTGATAATCTTTGATTGGATGTCAAATATTGTGAATTTTGTCATTTTATTTCCAGATACTTTTCTCTTCTTATAAATATACTTGACCTTTTGTCTGGGATATAATTAAATTTCTTGGAAATAGTTTGATCCTTTTAAGTGTTGCTTTTAAGATTTATGAGGTGATGGATCCTGAGAAACTTAACAGAAAGCCATGGGGGAGGGGAAGGAGAAAAAAAAAAAAGAAGTTAGAGAGGGAGGGAGCCAAAACATAAGAGACTCTTAAAAACTGAGAATAAACTGAGGGTTGATGGGGGGTGGGAGGGAAGGGAAAGTGGGTGATGGGCATTGAGGAGGGCACCTGTTGGGATGAGCACTGAGTGTTGTATGGAAACCAATTTGACAATAAGTTTCAAAAAAAAAAAAAGAAGAAAAAAAAAGATTTATGAGGTGGGACTGGAGCCATGCTCAGTCTAGAGTTAAATTTTCCTCACTCCTGGGATAAACCCTTTTTTGTACTACTCCACTCACTGCCTCAGGAATTAGGATTTTTCCTTTTTTTTTTTTTCCTAGTTGTTGTTATTGTTGTTGTTAAGTGGCACTATTCCTGGATCTGTGTAAGCATCAAGCCTTAACATCTATAACCCTTTCAGCTTTGTCTCCTTGGCCTCAGATAGTTTCCTCACATGCTTGTGCTGATCAGGCTTATCTGAAAATCTGAAGGGGACTATACAGTTCTCCAACATTCTTTTTATTGCTCTTTCCTCCAGGCACTCTTTCCAGCAAACTCTCACTGACTTCCTGTCTCCAGATTTCAGCACTGTCTCTTAATCTCAGGAAGTCTACTGGACTCTGCCTGGGTTTCCCCTTCTCAAGTAGATGCCTAGAAAGTCTCTAAAAGCAGTGAGTTTGGGTAATGGTATGGCTCATATCATTTTTTTTTTTTTTTTTTGATTTCCCGGTAATCATTCTTCTCTGTTCAGCCCAATATGTGAATAATCTTTGGATTTGCTTCTTCTATTTTCTCCTGTTGGGTGCTGGTTACATTTATCCACCTCTTCATAAGACTTTTAGGATTTTTCTGTGCATTTAAAAGCCTCTTGATCTAGCCTCCCAGCTTGCCATTCTACTTTTAGGACTCAGCAAATGGGGAAATTTGGGCCCAAGTTTTGTGCTTCACCAGTTTCCAATGTGCCCTGCCAACCCCATTGGGCTGCTAGATGCTGTGCTATAGTCTTTCTACCTGGGAAAAGCTGATCTTCAGCCATGGCCAGAATCGGAAAATACCCCCAGGGAAAGAAATGGTCAGGAGTGTTTCCTCATATAGTGTATTAGTTTCCCGTGGCTGCTTTAACAAATTACCACAAATTAGGTGGCTTAAACAAGAGACATTTATTTTCTCACAGTTCTGGAGGATACTTCCCTTACCTCATGTTCACTTGATAACATTTAGAAAGTCTCTATTTTGTAATATGGTCACATTCATAGGTACTGTGGGTAGGACTTCAACGTATCTTTTTGAGGGACACAATTTAATCCATAATCCCTAGAGAACATCCCTCTGGAAAAATCCCTCTGGAATTTTAATTCATCTAGTGTTCTTTGCTTTCAAATTTCTCCAATTTTCCATATTAAAAAATTATGCCAATTTACCATTTTTTTCCCTACCTGCTGCTATCTACAACTTACCATCTCCACTCAGAAACAAGTCTACTGATATTTTCCAAACTATTTTCATAGCCTTTCTATTTAGTGTCAGATTTTGACAATAGTTTGAATCTTAGTTCAGTTTTTGGTTTTGTGAATTTTTATATTTGTGCTTTTGTGAGCATTTTAGTGGAAGTTATGGTAGAGCTTCAGGAAGGGGCACTTGGCTAATTTACAGTAGCTGATATTAGAGTGCTCTGTTTCAGACACCATATTAAACACTTAAAAGGCATTATATCATTTACTTTATACAACAAGCTTATAAAGGTTACATTCATCATATGCCCTTTAACTGTGGTTATTGTGGTAATTTTAGGTCATGTTAAAACATTCACTTAATATTTGGTATAAGAAGATACCAAAGCTTGTTTTCCTCATGTTATAAATTTGAAGACATTACATCAGAATATTAGAGCCATGTTTACAAATACAATGCTTATCTTATTGTATTAGCTGTTCAGATTTCTGTATTTCTTGGTAGAGTATGAGCTTTTTTAGGACAGAGACTAAATATTACCCATTTTTATATTACCAATACCTAGCATCACATAATACATATATATATATACAATAATTATATATATATATATATATATATATATATATATATATTAGCTTTTTGGATAGATAAAATGGGAAATATTACATATTATATAACTTTTTAATTATATCATAATAATGTATTTGTTTGGTTATATGAATGACTCTTGAGTTAGTAATAAAACTTCTGTGTACAATTGGAAAGTATTGGACACATTTGCTATCATCCCCATTCTTGTGTCCAGGGCAGCCATCAGTAATCCGTTAAAGAACTCTTTCCCCCTAAACTTGGATATAGTCAGCAATTACCCCTTTAACCATGTAGTTCAGGCAGCCATTACCAAATGATGCAAGTTTACCTATTCACAGAGTATTACTTACCACTTCCGGTATAGTAGTAGGAGCAGTGGGCTAGGTGTCTGGAAACATAAGAGAAAGCCTGGCTTTGAAGCTTATTAGGTATGTAATTTTAAGCTTGTTAATTGCTTAGTCCTCCATTGCTTCATCTGTAAAATGAGAGTCATAATAGCTATGTGGTTTAAAGGACGAAAAAAGAACAGAAGGTCAGCTACATACTGAAGAGATCTTGTGAGTAAGGCTCTATGGTCACAAGACCAGGGTCAGGCTCTTGTAAATTAGATGAATTTTGACAACTGGGCAAACCCTGTGATGATAGCATTTGCATTTTTTATTTTATATTTTGTTTTCCTCCTTACCCCAGCATAGCACCTACTTAGTAACTACACAAAAGGTATTTGTTGAATTAAATGATTTGTCATATGAGGAGATTTTAGAAGATTATACCTGATGCCCCTTTTTGTTCGTGTATTCTACACTTCTTGGTAACAGATGTATGAGTGCTTTGAATGCTAAACGGTACATTTGTAAGAGACTATTTTTTAATTCTGGCTAGATTATCACTATGAAGCTGCCGAAGCAGAAGAGACTTTTATTGATATTAATGGTAGATAAGTGTTGTCAGGGTTAGATTTTCAGTAGGGAGTCAAAAGTTACAGTGAGGACTATAAATCTCTGATCGACTAAATAATAATCATTTACATATTAATATTATATAGGCCACCCTACCCAGTTTGTTTTAAAAGAACTTGCTAGGAGTGCCTGGGTGGCTCAGTTGGTTGAGTGTCTGACTCTTGATTTTGGTTTCAATCATGATCCCAGGGTCATGGGAAAGAGCCCCGCATTGGGCTATGCCCTGGGTGTGGAGCCTGCTGAAGATTCTCTCTCTCCCTTTGCCCTTCCCCAGCTCACAGTCTCTCTCTCTCTCTCTCTCTCTCTCTCTCTCTCTCTCTCTCTCTCTCCACCCCCCCACCAAAAAAATTAAATTAAAGAACGAGTTGCTTAATAATTCTAACATATACATAACACCATTTTTTGACAATGATACACATTGGTCCTCCCCCCATGCCCTTTTCTTTGGAAAATTGGCAAGATGATACTTGCTGGTTATCTAGCAAGAAACACTCCTTTGTTGCTACTTTGTAGGAATGATTTGGCTAGAACTTCTATCCAATAGTTAATTACTTGTATGCCTCTGGATGCAGGCAATGATGATCTTAATGCATTCTGTGGTTATTTTTTCTTTTTTAGAACACTGTGGTTTAAACCTGTTGTAAGTAGATTAAGTTAATTTTCAGGTTTCTTTATTTCCTCAAAAGTCAGGCCACTAGATAGAATATTTTTTGACATGTACATTCTGCTGTCATTTTGAATCTTATGTCTGCATCTTAAAAAAATTCAAATAGCATAATAACTATGCTGGTTAACTTAAGCAAATTTTAAAGCTTGTCTTCTGTTAA
The DNA here is from genome assembly GCF_022837055.1 of Prionailurus viverrinus. Taxonomy (NCBI): domain Eukaryota; kingdom Metazoa; phylum Chordata; class Mammalia; order Carnivora; family Felidae; genus Prionailurus; species Prionailurus viverrinus. The sequence continues at coordinate 40,091,283 of NC_062573.1, read as the reverse complement.
TGGAAGATGTTACCTGCTTTCTTGTGAAAGATTCAGGTCAGCAAAGATATAGCAGGATGCATATCGTTGCAGATTTCCTTCGTTGTTACCTGTTGCTGGGCGTGCATTATCAGATGTAAAAAAGACCGCTTCTTTTAGTTTCCTTTTCCTGTCTGGTGTGTGTTTGTGGCAAAATGTATCATTCATGGTGTGTGGGTGTGTGTGCGCGCGCGCGCGTGCATGTGTGTGTGTTTGCGTGTTCATGTGTGAGACACAAAGGAGAGAGAAAGCTGAAAGGTAGCTATATCTCTTTTACTTTCCTTAGGGAAAACTGTTTTCCTATTTGGTCTTAGATCTGCTCAGTGTAAACAGCAAGTCCTAAATCACGACTTTTGGAACAATACATTTCCAAACAAATCTATGCCATAACTTCCTGTTAGAATGTTCCAATTTTATGGGTTAACATCTCCTGTCTTTCTAGCCGCAGGAGTTTCTGGGTTTGTAGACTTGTGGATGTGAAAGAACTATGTTATAGTCAAAACTATAAGTGCTTTTATTCACCCTTAATAATTTATTAAATTCCAGTTTCTTAATATAACTGCACAATAAATACACAGTCTTTGTTGCTTAGAGAGCAGCAGCATTTTTTCTTGTTAAGATTAAGCTTTGGGCTTCATATATTTGTAGAATGTTGGGATTACCACACCTTCCAAGATAATTTTTTAACATTTCTATTTTACAGATGAGAGAATCATAGGAGCAAGCAAATGATTGTGTCAAAGATCTCACTGCTTCAGTAGTGACAAGGACTCTATGAAATACTAGATCTCAACATTTCATAGTCCGTTCTGTTTTCTGACGTGTCGCATACAAACTCATAGCATTTCCATACACATCTCCAGAAATGAGCCTCCGGCTCTCCCTGCACAGCCCCCACTAACTCCCAGGGAAGTAGGATTGTAGCTTGAAGTTTCCCTGACTTTTGTAGTTAAAAAAAAAAAAAAATCTCTGTTCTCCCTTTATGATGCAGTGGAAAGAGCTTTTATTTGGAATCATTTATTTAACCATTTTTATTGAATGCCTTCTCTGTGCCAAGCATGAGACCAGCAGGACCTGGGAATACAAAGTGAATGAGGGATGTGATCCCGGCATTTATAGTCTGTTTGAACTTCTAGTCTTGCCACTCAGCAGTTGTCTGTCTTAGGCAAATCATTTCACCTCTCTGAGACTCCACTTTCAGATCTTTAAAATAAGGGCTAATTCTATTTTTGAGAGTTGTGAGGATTAATTAACATTAAAAAAAAGGTAAATGTCTTGGCATATTTCTGACAAATAGTAGGCGTTCACTCAACAAATGTTAGTATCTTCCCTCCTACATCCAAGGGTTACTTTGAGAATCAAATATGATAATGAACGTGGAAATGTTTTGTGAATTGGAAATGGAGTCATAGACAAAGTTAGAGTTTTAGGGAGTCAACACATACTACCACTTTCTTCACCTTGCAAGTTCAAGTCAAATGAGAAGAGGCAGACATCTCAAGATCAAAGTAGCAACCTAATTATAGATTAAAGCTGTACTGATGATTGTAGTTTTGATGTGCTTCCCAGTGCTTTACTATAGAATTAAATGTACCCACTCAGGCATATGCAGAAAGGGTAGGTACAAGTCTTATCCACTGGGACAGGTAACTTACGTCCTGTAGAGAGGCCAAGAGAACCCTGGAGCAGAGTTGCATATGGGCAGTTCTGTTTTCAAACACACCACTCAGGTAAGCCACTCCACCTTATGTGGGAAAGAAATTGAAAGTGCATTTTTTTGGGGGGCGGGGGGAGTCTTTCTGCCTGGAAAGGAAACACGACAACAGAAAAATAATAAGTCTTTTAACAGATTCACACGTTGTTGTGAAGAAACTCAAATTTAGCCTCCCTCTGCCAAACTCCCTTTCTCATTTACGGCTATTTTGGAAATGGCTATATCATATATTAAAATATCTTTGTATTTCCTTCAAAGCTGGTTAAAACTCTTTTACCAGATTATGATATGTTCAATGAAAAATGCAGATTAGAAAATTCTACCATATTACAGTGTATAATATATTCTGTACATGTAATGTATATTGTATGTATGTTTTGTGTGTGTGTGTGTGTGTGTGTGTGTGTGTGTGTGTGTTTGTATACTAAAAGAATGTATATTTATAGAGGAAATGGAGAGTGAAATTACATTAAAGTGCTTAATGTGACCATTTCAGGTGTGATTATGGATGATGATGTTTATTTTTACTTTTCAGAATTTGTGAATCATGTGTTTTTAAAAAGTTGACAGACCCCTTCCCCCTCCAAAAAACCAACTGAAAAAAAAAAGCACAAATAAAAACCCAAACCACCCCTATTGTTTCTTCTTCCCTGATTTTTGCAAAGTTTTATAATTTTTCCTTTGTGGTTTTTTTTCAATACAAACTCACTCTGTACACTTAACAGGGATGGAAGAAAAATTCACCGTGGGACTAATCAAATATTATTAAATTGCAAATTTCAAATATTATAGGTGACATTGTCATTCCTAAATACCTACCTTCTAATTATTTGTGAATAATGATAGGTCCTGAAGGTAAGGTCAATAATTCTAATTCCTTTTCTTGATCAGCATGTGAGAGAGCCATCTGTATTTACAGTTCTGTGAAATATATGTTCATATTCTTTGCCTATATTTTCTATTGTTTTTTGAAATTATTCTGCTCAGTATGCAGATACTCTTTGTATACCAGAGAAGTATTAGAAAAATATTTGTATATTCAAGAAATATTAGCCCGTTGTCTGTAATTTGAATTATAATTATTTTCTCACTTTGTTATTTTGCTGGTAATCTTTGACATAAATTTTGGTGAGTTTCTTTTTTGTCATATAGGTTATATTTTTAAAAATTAGGTTTAATTTAACCATCTTTTCTTTTATAGCTTCTCTGTTTCCATACTTAAAAACACTTCTACTTCTGGGTTATGGAAGTGGTTTTTTCCCATATTTTCTTCTGAACTGCTATGTTTTCATTTTTACATTAAATATTGATATATTGGAGTGTTTGTTAGAATAAGATATGGGGTATGGATGCAATTATATTTTCCCCCAGATGGCTATCCAGATTTACAGCATCATTTATGGAATAATGTCATTGCCTTATCTTTATTTTATACTAAATTTTTGTATGCATGTGTATTTATTTCCTGACTTCTATTTTGTATTCAAGGTTCCAATTTTTAAAAAGTTATCATACTTTAAAAGTTACATTGTTATGTTTTGTATTTTAAAATATGGTTAGTTAAATCCCATCTCTTTGTTCCCAGAATACAGCTAAAAGTGAACTCAAGAGTTGGTGTTTGCTGGAAAAATCACACATATATCTATCATCTTTAATTCCAACAACTTCAGCAGTTTCTTTGTTTTGGTCAATATTATAGCTTTTGCTACCTTGGAAATGTGCCACTTGAAATGACATTTAGTCAAGCGCCTATGATGCAATTGATCTTTCAATTATTAGCAATCTGGAATGCAGCTGGGTTTCAAGTAGAAGGAAAAGTCAAGGATGGGCAACTTCCTTATGTAAAATTGGTTATTATCATACAAAGGCAGGGACAGAACAAGGAGCTTTGGAGAAATATACATCCTTTTTCTTTATCTTTTGCTGAGACAACTTTTCAGGATCTATCTGGATTGAGAAATATTGCCTATTTCTCAATTAGAAAAGCCTAGTGGGTTGTGCCATCATAGATGGCAAATTTGTGTGTGTATAGGTATGTGACATGATGGGTACTTAAAATACATCATTCTAAATAGTACACGAGCTCAAAAATTCATTCCACTGGTAAATATGCGTCTTCTCATCCAATTCAAGAAATAATTCCAATCTACTTGAACATGTCATTAATTTGCAATATGTCAATACTGTCAGCGCATTGCAAATTTTAGCAGTATTTATGTAGATTTAAAAAAATGTTTATCTTATTTTTGAGAGAGGGAGAGAGAACACAAATGGGGGAAGGGCAGAGAGAGAGAGGGAGACACAGAATCTGAAGCAGGCTCCAGGCTCCGAGCTGTCAGCACAGAGCCTGATGCGGGGGTTGAACCCAACATCCGCAAGATCCTGACCTGAGCCAAAGTCAGATGCTTAACTGAGCCACCCAGGCACTCCTATGTAGCTTTTCCTGTGTGTTATAATTACTAGAAGGAAGCATCTCCAAAAAATAACTAGAATTCTTTAATTCAGCATATGTTTTCTGCCTTCAGTTTATATGGTTCACTGTGACTGACTTAAGAATTCATCTTCTAGAAATTTATCCTCAGGAAATAATGAAAATCTTAGCATATATACAGAATATATATATACACAGATATATATATATATATATATATATATATATATATATATGTAAAGATTGAGGAGAAGGAGGAGAAGGAGTACTATTTTTTACTACTCAGTCTTTTATCATCAACCTGATCCTCTATCCTGACAACATCTTTGTAAATGTTATTTTAAACTGAATATGCCATACCTGTAAATACTCTAAGTTACATAACCATTCTCCTAAATGGGAGCATTTCAGTTCTAATTTGGTTAGTTTAAGTAATGCTAAGTTGTACACCTTAAACTAATGTAACATTGTGTGTCAACTATACTCAAATGATAATAATAAAAAAGTAGTCACTGAAGAGAAAAAAATAGGGATACCACAGGTAATATCAGCTATTAACCTTACACTATAACTGTGAAATGATATTAGTGGTCCTCTGAGTGTTGGGATTATGGATTGTCAATATTCTTAGCTCCCGATTTTTGTGGGTTTTTTTTCCTAAAATTTTTTACAGTCAATGAAAAATGTAGTACTCTGCATATTTTGTGATGGGGGAGTTGGGATGAGAACATTTAAGTTCTACTTTCTTAGCAAATTTCAATGATAGCATGCAGTGTTATTAACTATAATCACCATGTAACATAGCGGATTCTCAGACCTAATTCATCTTACAACTGAAAGTTTGTACCCTTTAACCAAACTCTATTTTCCCCAATCCCAGTTCCTGGCAACTACTTTTCTATTCTCTATTTCTATGAATACAGAAGTGAATGCTGCAACGAACACGGGAGTATAAATATTTTTTCAAGATAATGGTTTTGTTTCCTTTGGATATATACCCAGAAATGGGATTGCTGGATCACATGGTAGTTCTATTTTTAATTTTTTTGAGGAACCTCTGTAGTGTTTTCCATAGTGGATGCACCAGTTTACATTTCCACCAACAATGCACTGTTTCCCTTTTCTCCACATCTTTGTCAGCATTGTTCTCTCACCTTTTTGATGACTGCCATTCTAATAGGTATCAGGTGTTTTGCTCTGCATTTCCCGGTGATTAGTGATGTGCATATTAAAAAATTTTTTTAATGCTTATTTATTTTTGAGAGAGAGAAGGAGAGAGAGAGAGAGACAGGACACAGAATCCGAATCAGGCTCCAGGCTCTGAGCTGTCAGCACAGAGCGCAAATTGGGACTCAAACCCACAGACGACGAGATCATGACCTGAGCTGAAGTTGGACGCTTAACCGACTGAGCCACCCAGGCGCCCCAGTGCATATTTTTATGTACCTGTTGGCCATTTGTATGTCTTCTTTGAAAAAAAAAATGTCCATTCAGGCCCTCTGCCTGTTTTCTAGTTGTATTATTTACCTTTTTTGGTATGAATGAGTTCGTTATATATTTTGACATTAACCTCTGATCAGATATATGGTTTGGAAATATTTTCTCCCATTCCAAAGGTTGCTTTTTCATTTGTTGTTGATTTCCTTTGCTGAGCAGATCTTTTTGATTTAATGTGGTTCCACCTGCTTATTTTTGCTTTTGTTGCCTTTGCTTTTTGTATATCCAAGAATCGTTGCTCAGACCAATGTCAAGGAGATTTTTTCCCCATGTTGTCTTCTAGGAGTTTTACAATTTCAGGTTTTAAATGTAATCCTTTAATCCACTTTGCGTTAACTTTTGTGAGTTGTGCAAGATAGGGGCTCAATTTTATTCTTTTGTGAATATCCAGTTTTCTCAACACCATGACATTAATTTATTTTTGAACATTAAACCAGTCTTGAATACCTTAAATAAAACCCCAGTTCATCACACTGTATAACTCTTTTTATGCATTGTTGGATTCAATTTGCTCATATTTTGTTGAGGGTTTTTGCGTGTATGTTCATGAGAGTTATTGATCAATAGTTTATTTGTTGGTAATGTCTTTATCTGGTTTTGGTTCTAGGGTAATGCTGTCCTTACAGAATAAGTAAGAAAGCTGCTATTACTAAATTCTTAATCTCTACTCTTTAATTCACCTGCTGTGCACAATGCTCCATTTCTCCCTTGTATTACCCTGATAGACACCACCCTGATTAGATCATTTCACTATCAAGGTCATATATTTTTTTTAAGTCTTTGTGTTTAGCATATTATACTGAAGACTTGCCATCCAAGAGGGGAATTAGCGTGCAACACAGCACAGTATACAATTCTAATTTATATTATACAGGCTTCTTTTAAATACCCTTGTGCTATTTCATATAATGTGAACCTTTTTTTTCAGTAATTATTCTGCCTCATCTATCTGTGGACTTTAGTTGTATGGCAGGGCCCTTTTTTTTTTTTTTTTTTTTTGGTCTTTTCTCAGCTCTCTTTTCAAAAATCATCTGGTTTTATAACATAATTCAATTTTCTTCAGTTAGTTCTGGGCCTATGTTAGTGTATAAGTTGGGGGAGGCTGATATTGTTTGTGTAATAAAATGAACATTTAATGTTTATGTCATGGTTTGCTGTGGGTCCGTAGAGAGGCTCTCTGCTCCTTGTAGTCACTCAGGGCACCAGGCACCTTTTATGTAGTGGCTCTACCATCTCCTTGGACAAATGAAATAAAGAACTTGAAGGAGGTCCAAGAGATTTTGGGGTCAGGCCTGGAAGTGTCATTTGTCACTCGCTCCTGCATTCTACCATTCAGAACTTATTCACTAACTCCAAGAGAGGGTGCAAAATACTGTCTGGCTGTGTGCTCCAGAGAAAATTTAATGTTCTCTGATGAATATATAGGACTCTTTCTGTCAACCCTCAGAAAAATATTAGGTTGGTCTGCTAACTAGAAGCCTAATCTGGGTCTCCACCCCTTTACTAACATTTTAGCAAAAAATTCCTTTCTTTATCCATGACCTCACCATCTTAAGCAGGACTTCTTGTTTGGTATGATAATCCCAAATCCCTTAGAAAGAAAGGTTTTCATCAATTTTATTTCTTTGTTTTATTGTTTGTTTATGTAAGTGTCTTAAACGGTCCTTTTTATTGTTTCTGTACTTAGCCTAGTTTATGCAGTATGCATATATACTTTGGTACCTTTAAATTTTTCACTAATAACACTCAAGGGATCTTTTCTTATGGATTGATGCTATCTACCAGAATCTGAAATGATACTGGCTGCATTTAGTTCTGATTTTAACTAATAGGCTCAATGTTAATGTCTCTTGAGCTTTTTGATTATAGTTGGAAATCTGTCCGTACATTTTGTAAAAAAGCCTGCTTCTTTTATTGTCCTGTAAGGATTCCCCAGTCACCTTTTTCAGTTTGTCAGCTGCTTTCTTTATTTTTATTTCTTATCTGTTTCCAAGTTATTCACTGTAGCTACCTTGATTTCTTTGTCTTTTTTTTTTAAACTTTGATTGCTCCCCATGTTCTCATAATCAACTGGGAGGTTGTTTATCACTCCTTACACATTCAGTCCCCCAAAGTGAAAGGAGTTAATGAGTACTTCAATTACTTCTGTTTGCTCCCCATTCCCTGACCTTCCCACTATTTTTAGTCTCCCAGTGTGTTTTATACATTATGGTTGCATTTTGTACAATTTCGTTTTTCAGAATTTTAATATGTGAATCAATTTGACTTTGAATTCACTTTTTATGGACTATTTTGTGACAGTCTTTATCAAGCATTTCTGAGATCAACCAATGCTATACAAATAAGGATTGTTTAAATTGAACTCAGGAGAGGATTTCTATGGACATGGTATGAGTTGAAGAGATTATAATCCCAATAAACTAGGAGAAGCAATAAAACGTTTTGTTGGAATTTAGATTTTTTTAATATAAAATAGCTCTCAAATGAAGCCCTTTCAATGCATACATCAGTTTAGAATCTGACTACTAGGCTGCTGCTTTTGCTAGTGAGATTATCTCTCTTTTTTTAAAGGTAATGGGTTAAATATAATGGTTGCCCTTAGTAGAGTAACCATTACAACAAAATAATTGAAACTAAGGTTTAAAAAAATCTTTTTTGGTGGTGGTGATCATTTTATGGAGGGTAATTTCTTAGAAGGATGTGGATAGAGAACTGTTTCTTGCCCTGTGAGTTTCTGGAATAGCTAACACTTTTGTTTCACTGACAGTAATATGTATATGGTTTATTGGCAAGCTTCTGCGTCCCCAGTGTTCCAGAAGCCACTGCTTACTATAGGGATGACCGATGAGCACGTTATCAGGGCCTGGCCAGTTTGATTGATTTGGAGATGGATGTGTGACTCAAATATGGCCAATAAGAGCCCCACCAAAAATATTTGCTGGAACTTTCAGCAAAAAGTACGTCCTCCATACCTGAGTTGCTAGATTTTAAGTTGGAGCTGCTGGGAGCTCTTGTTGTTGCCATTAAGTGGAAAGAGCTCTGCCTAAGGACAAAGCAGAATGAGGAACGTGGAATCAAGAGTGAGAAAGAGAGGGGCACCTGGGTGGCTCAGTCGGTCAGGTGTTCGACCTCAGCTCAGGTCATGAGCTTACAGTTCATGAGGTCGAGCTCTGTGCTGACAGCTCGGACAGAGCCTGGAGCCTGCTTTGGGTTCTGTGTCTCCTTCTCTCTTTGCTCCTCCCCCATTCATGCTCTGTCTGTCTCCCTCTCAAAAATAAACATTAAAAAATTAAAAATAAAAGAATGAGAAAGAGAGGATTTACTGATGGTAGTTTTGTAGCCCTAGACCTATTTAATGGAGTCTCAAGTCAGGACCTCTTAGACTTCTCAGGAATGTCAGACATTAAGTTGCCTTTTCATGTAAACTAGTGTTGGTTGAATTTCTTTCACTGACACTAAAAGTATGCCAACTGAATCACTGATTACCTAGAATTTTTTTTTTAAATAATGTCACCGAAGTAGAATATTCATTTCTGTGGGGCAAAAAGGCCCTTTTCTATATTATTCAATGTTTTATCTCTAATATATATTACAGTAACTGGCACAGAGCTATGTTTAATACATACTTATGGAATGGATACATGATTAATTAGTCCAATTTAATTTAATAATTTAGTTCAATCTGTTGGACACAACTATTTTGTGCAATGTCTTATCTTAGGAGATGGTAAAATGATAAAAGGAATAAGAGTCTGTGTCTCTAGTTTCTGATTTTGTGTAGGCAATGAGGTATAACAATAATTTAAGGCAGAATAAAAGAAGGGCTAAAGGGAGTTAAAGTTGTATGTTGAGGTGTAGCCAAATCATCAAAGGGTTTTAGAGTCAGATTACCTGGATTTGAGTCCATGCTCTACACTTGTTAAATGAGTAACTTTGGCTACGTAATTTACACTCAGTTTTCTTATCTGTAAAATGGGGGTAATATTTGTAAGTTCTTTATGGATTTGTCACGAGGATAAATCAACATATCCTACTTAAAATGGTTGAAATGTCTAGGATATTTGAAATACTAAGTAACTTTTAGTTTTTTTTATTTCAGCAAGCAGCCCATGGCTATCACATGATTTAAATATTGAAAGGAGAGAGAATTGGATATAATGTAACCCTTGGAAGCTGAATACTGACATCTCAAGTCACTATCAACTATTAACAAAATCACACATTCATGTGAAATACAAAATGATCCAGCAAAATCTTGCTTTAGTGTTAAGCGAGTTCGATTTATGCAGTGGTGTTTACTTTTGAGGAGACGGGTTAAGACCTGCATCCTTGGTAACTGGGCACAAGAAAGTAAAGACCTCTATGTTATATTTTTAACATTTTATTTTAACGTTTTATTTATTTTTGAGACAGAGAGAGACAGAGCATGAACGGGGGAGGGGCAGAGAGAGAGGGAGACGCAGAATCGGAAGCAGGTTCCAGGCTCTGAGCCATCAGCCCAGAGCCCGACGCGGGGCTCGAACTCACGGACCGCGAGATCGTGACCTGAGCTGAAGTCGGACGCTTAACCGACTGAGCCACCCAGGTGCCCCTATTTTTAACATTTTAATAAGAATCAACTTAACGTTTTAAACCCAGAGTGGTAATGGCAATGTTGGTTTTTTGAAAATTAAAAAAAAATTGTACGAGATATTATGCAGGAGGAAAGGGGAAAAAAGGATTTAACAGGATATATCTGTTTACTTGTCTGCTATGAGGTAGAGATGCAGAGGATGGAATAATATATAGAGTTAGAGATGGGCTTCTAGTTCGTGAATATACAATGCTTAAACTTCATAAAATCTGAAAGTTTTCAAAGTCTCATTCCGGAATAAATATCCTTCTATGTCACAAAATGCTTTTTATAACTACTTACATTCTTTTTTAGTTTAATCTGCACTTCAAAGTAGTAATTTCCTGAGGGTCTCTGGGCATAAAGGAAATTGGGGGTGGGGGGAGCACCTGGATGGCTCAATCTGTTAAGCATCCACTCTTGATCTCAGCTCAGGTGTTAATGTCAGAGTCATGAGTTCTAGCCCCATGTTGGGCTCTGTACTGGGCATGAAGCCCACTTAAAAAAATGAAAATGGAGGCCTGTTAGTGGGAAAAAAAGTAACTTTAAATATCCTTAATACTGCTGGCCTACACATTTGAGAAACATGGGGGTATTTCCACTTGATTCAGGGGTCTTACGGAGAGAACGGAATAGCACGGTATAGTAAACAACACAGGCTTTGGAAATAGTAATAAGAATAGCGTAAAGTTGTGTGACCTTGTATTGCCTATATAGCCTTTCTGAGCCCATGATTCCCCCTGAGTAGAAAGTAGATAACATTAACTTCATAGTCTTTTTGTGAGGATTAGAGATAATATTCACAGGGTAACACTCTCGGTTTTTGGCATGTGGGAGGTGATCGATGTATGATAGCTATTCTTATAAATTATATATTATCTCTGGTTATTAATAACAGAAACACATCCATGAGATTTGCTATAGTAATGGGAAATATAAACATATCAAAATAAAAATAAAAGAATGGATGACTACTATAAATTCGAAGGGAGAAAGATGTGAATAAATAAAACTGTAGAGACAAATGCTGTGTAACAACTTGCAAGATTTTTGTAGGTGTTGATGAATCTTAGCTGATGTCATTGCTGATGCATAGCCATGTTCAGCGTTGTCACTTAACTCTTTCCATTTCGACCTGCTCCAAATCCAAAGGGAAGAGGGTAGAGGGTGTCCAGACAAAGATTAGGACCATGAAACAGCTCCTCCACCTCCTCTCCTCAGGCTGTGTGCCTTTTTTTATGTAGCCAGTGAAGTACATGTAACTAGTTTCTTCCAGGAACCAGAATTCCTGTCAGCGTTCTCTAGCCAACTTCCTGCCCTTGCTCCTACAGCCTTTTCTGGCCTTCTCTCCTGACCTCGCACTCTGTCCAATTTCCCTTTCTTGTTTGTTTAACGAGAAGTTCTCTCACCTTTTCAAAACTGTGTTCCTCAGGGGCAGTCTTAATACACCTCACACCATGGAAGGAACACAGCCCTGCCAAAGAAGTATAAAACATACCGTAGGATGTCAAAAGCAGTTATTTGGCGTGGGGGGGAGGGGGGGGCGTAAGGACTCTTCATTGTCTTCGATTGGAATAGATGAAATTCCCAGATGTTTATTTTACCATATGTAACTTTATCCACTGGCCCAGGTGTATCCTTAAGAAGTAAGTTTTCTTCTTTTTCTTTTTTAAGGGAACGCTTCTCTGAATTTGTATGTTGTCTGTATGTAGGGACCATGCTAATCTCTGTATCACTCCCGTTTTCGTATATATGCTGCTGAAGTAAGCCTGCTTCTCTTCTCTCCCCTTCTCTACCCTTCCCTTTCTGTTTTCTTTTCTTTTCTTTTCTTTTCTTTTCTTTTCTTTTCTTTTCTTTTCTTTTACCACTTACATATGGTCTGTCTGCAATAGTGTAAAACTTCTTTTTACTTTAAGCACATACACATTTTTTCCTTTTTTCCTCCTGTTTTCTTTTCTTTCTTTTTCTTTTTTTCTTTTCCCACTTAACATATGGTCTGTCTGCAAAAGTCTAAAACTTCTTTTTACTTTAAGCACATACGCATTTTTTTCCTTTTTTTTTTTTTTTTTTTCCTTTTCTTTCTTCCCTGGTAAAAATCTTGCAAAGCAAGTCCAGGATATAAAAAGGAAAATTCAAAGCTGCTCTTGTTGAGGGGTATGTGGGTCTAGATCTCTCACTGCTTTTTCATCCCCATTATTTCTGTGGCCTCCACTACAGTAGCTCTGAGGAGCCCCCCTGGCTGGGGGAAACACAAGTGAAAACACTTGAGTTAGTGACATGGGTTATTACCTGGAATTCTGAAGACTCAAGTTTTAGCTTCAGTTCTAACATTAAATTTGCATGTGTCACTGATAGGGTTAATTGTTTTATCTGTGAAACAAAGGTTTAGAACAGTGGTTCTCAATTTTGGCTGCCCGTTAGAATCACCTGGGGAGCTCTTAAAAATCCTGATGCTTAGGCCTCACTCTCTACCAATTAAATTAGAATCTCTGGGGCGTGACCTAGGCAACAGCATTTTTTAAAGCTCCCTGGGTGATTCCAGTTTGCAACCAAGTTTCAAAACCTCCAAAGAATTTTTGAGTAATAGTGTCCCACAAGTCTATGGGTCTGTGCAGCTTGTTTTTGTAGATGTCGTTAGAATGTGAGCCTATTCACAGATAGATGGTACTCAGTGAGGAGTGGGGATGAAGGTGGGCATAAAGATTGGAAAGTAGGAAAAAGTTTTTTGATTATCTTAATAGCTCAGTGTGTTGGGCAAAACACTTAATTTTGTTATATCCCTGATGGGAGTCATTTTAACTTCCTGTAAAATGATGCTGTCAACTGAGAAATCCTATTTAAATGCAATGTTATTATTTTTATACTAATACTGATACCATTTCTCAATATGATCAGTCAAGAATTGCATCTAAATACTTTATTCACAAAGGAAATAGAAAAGGCATTGACTACTGAAATGTAAAATATGGTTAATATCCCTCAGTTGGTGGTATAGATTGAAGATACACTGAAACAACATGTTGATAACAATGGAAATCTTGGATACTGAGATGCTGCATTAAAAGTGTGTCCATCAAAGAGGCAAAGAAAAAAATCCCCAGGATTACCTCTATGAGCTTCTTGTCAGTTATGAAAAACTACTGTTTCAACAGAGTTTTTAAATTAGGGAAAAAAAAATTCACAGTATTGGTAAGCAATTGATTCTAAAAAATATACAAATTGGATGACAATGCCTAGGCTATAATCTTCAAAGTCAAATGAATTTATCATGATTGTATAAATTACAGTGAATACCAAATAGTTTAAAAATGATAGCACAGTTAGAACAAAATGATTGATATTACATGTGTTAGATGTATAGCTAAACAGAAATACCTTTTCATTTTCTTATTACCAGGGCCATTTACATATTTTGTCTCACATTTGTGCAGCTAATAGGTGTTCAAGATTTGTGTGCTTTGATCTTCCCTTTTAACAGAGTAGCTCTTTTCTGGAACTTGGTGACCTTTAAATAAAAGAAAAAGTGCAGTTATCACTTGTGGCAGGGTGATATATTAATAATTTTATACCTTGTTCTTAGGCTTTTTGCTGGAATAGATTTACCAGCAACGGAATAAAAAAAAATAATTTTACACATTTTCCGGCTGAAAGGTCAGCCAGTGCTTAGTGTTTTTGTGTTCTAGTTCTTACCTAGAGAAAAGTTTATACGAGCTTTTTTATGTGGAAATGCCCCCAAAGGTTGGCTATAAGCCCCAACATTGACTTGACAGGTGTGGAGAGTCCATAGAGACAATTTGACAACACGGAATTGAGCCTGTAACAGCACTGGCCACTTTGAGCTGTGTTAACAAAGACAGTGATTCTTTTAGCAATGGCCATGAATGACCACCAGTTGAGAATTTGCTATACTTTTCTCAGATTTTTTAAGTTCTGATGTCTTGGTACAATATAAAATGAATGAATGAGTGAGAAGAATGGGGCTGGGGGGAGAAGGGGAGGGAGAAGCGGGGAGAAACATGCAGGGAAGTGGAATGTAGTGAAACAAAAAAAATTATTGATGTTGGTCTTTTCACTAAACTTGGTCAGTGGAGACTGGGAGCTAAATATAATTTGATTTAGATAAGTTAAAAGCACATAACATTTCCCATAATTTATGTGTTATGTAGCACAATTCTTTTTCTTTCAAATTTTTATTTAAACTTTAGTTAGTTGACATAGAGTGCAATATTGGTTTCAGGAGTAGAATTCAGTGATTCATCACTTACATATAACACCCAGTGCTCATCACTTATAGCATAATTCTTAATTGTCACATATCTTTGAAAATGTATAATTGGTCAAAATAAAGCTCAATATTCGGTCATTAGTGAGTTACCTTGTTTTAGAGAACAAATCTCTAAACCACCTCTGTGAAATCTTCTCAGTTTGCCCAGTTCCATTGTGATCCCTTTTCTACTATGCACTTCAATTATTTATTGTCTATATCATTCATTTTATGACTTAGTAATACACTGCTTTGTGATTTTTTTTTTTTGGTTTGTCACATCATTTAACTTGCATTTTATTAACATATGTAGATTAAGTTTCTGCTGTGATAGGAATTGCCTAAAAAACGTTGAACAAGGTGGGGTGCCTGGGTGGCTCAGTCTGTTGAGCGTCTGACTTAGGCTCAGGTCATGATCTCACAGCTCATGAGTTCGAGCCCCGTGTCGGGCTCTGTGCTGACAGCTCGGGGCCTGGAGCCTGCTTCGGATTCTGTGTCTCCCTGTCTCTGCCCCTAACCCCCTAACTCATTCTGTCTGTCTCTCTCAAAAATAAATAAACATTTAAAAAAAAAAAGTTGAGCAAGCAAATGTATGAACATTGTTGTAGACTGTGTCCTCTAAGAGTAGGAACTAACAATACCGTTTACCCATGTGTTTTCAGCAATGAGTACAGTGCAGGCATGTGGAAAGTACTCAGTACCTGTTTGTTGAAGGACTACATGAGTAGATGAAGAGACTAATCCAGAATGAAGGCACAGTTGAATGTATCCACTTGAAAAGTTGATTCATTCGTATCTCAGGAAAGATTAGTCTGTTACACCCAGATACGAATTTCTAATCTAGCAATAGATGCTCTTTGCTAACATATTTAGGCAACCAATCTGATTAATGTCATAATAAAGGGAAATTTGATCCGACCTCACAAATGATAAGGCCTCTTTTAATTTTTCAACCAAGTCTCATATTTTGTATTGGTTTATTTTTCTCTTTTCTGCAAAAATGAAGATAGCAATTCTCCCACCAACACTCACACTCCATTGTCTCTCAAGCTGCAGCTCATAAATTCTGTTATTTTTCTCTGAGAGTTTATATCCTGAGTTTCACCAAACCATCGTATCGTGCCACTTCACTTTATCTCAGGGACATCTGAGAGATGAACTCGAGTTTCTTTTGGTGGAATTGTTAGAAACTTCCTGTACGATATTTCTGCAACAGTTTAAATCAGTTCTTTGGCAGTTCTCTCATTGAGATATGGGGTCCCTGCCCACTCCCCTTGTATCTGGGTGGGCTCGTGACTGCTAAAACCAAGAAAATATGGTGGAAGCGATACTTTATGCCTTGGGTGTTCTGACTTGTGAATAAAAGGCCATGGGTGTTCTGACTTGTATGTTGGAACAATGAGTTTCTGTATGGGAAGCCTGACCACACTGAGGCCACAGGCTGGAGAGGCCATGCATAAATGTGCTCACCTAATCACCTACCTGAGGCCAGCTTTGCAGCCATCCATTCCAAGGTGCTGCATGTGTGTGTGAAAACACCACCTTGAAAGTGGGTCTCCAGCCTCAGCTGTCCTAACTCCAGCTATTTGAATCATTCTCAGCTGAGGCCCAAAATATCAAAGCGCAGAAACAAGCTGTACTCTGAATTTTTGACTCACAGTCTCTGCGAGCATAAGAAGAAAGCTTGTTTTAGGCTCCCAAGTTTTGGGGTGATTTTTGCATGTGAGAATAGTAACTGAAACGATTTCAAGACCAGCTTTTGTATACTGAAAGATATATTTTATTTAAAAAATTATAATCAAACAATGATTGTTATTTGTCCTTTTATAAGTAATATATCATTCTAAATTTAATCTGGGAAACTTCAAATTTACTTTTATTCTCTTCTATTTTAAAGTTTGAAAATCACCAAATGATAAATTCAGTGGCTTGTTTCAGCATATTTTAAGCACATTTGGAAAATATTTTAATGTTTTTTTTTAGCTGCTGCTATTTTTGAGGAGGGTGGGTTGGGAAGAAATATAAGTTACTATAGAGTGCTGCCTCTATTTTAACTGTACCTGGAGTTATCACTATGGAGGCCTGACTTAGCTCAGAGTTCCCTGAAGGCATTGTTCCCAGCTTGGGTCATTTTTCCACTGGACTTGCTTCTGGCATATGTTAACATATATGACAAAATAAAAGGTTTACATTGTCAAATAGTTGGGAAATATTGCATCCTATATGCTCTTCTTAGAGAGTCATAATGAACATTAGTATATTGAATAATCTGAGAGGTCTTAACATAAGGAAATCTGTTCAATTCTATTTAAACGAGTGTTTCTAAACTCTTCTGACCACCCTCAGGTCATTTGACCACAGAGCCCTTTTATAGAATACATCTATAATGTTGGTGTTTTCCATTAGCACTTTAGAAAATGTGGATTGATCTAGATGGATTCATTATTAGTAAATATTCAAAGAGTTTGCTTCATTTTTTTCCTTTCATATAAGTCTTCAAGTGTAGGAAGTACATGAGAACATAAATGCTGGCCTTTAGAACTCCAAAGAATGAATGAGTAATAAATGTGAAGGCAAATATTGAAGGAAGTAGGATCAGAAGGAAAGGCACTAACATGGGGCACCTGGGTGGCTCAGTTGGTTGAGCAACTGACCAGCTCAGGTCATGATCTCATGGTTTGTGAGTTCAAGGCCCACGTTGGGCTGTGTGCTGACAGCTCAGAGCCTGGAGCCTGCTTCAGATTCTGTGTCTCCCTCTCTCTCTCTGTACCTCCCCCACTCATCCTGTCTCTCTCTGTCTCAGAAATAAATAAACATTAAGAAAGAAAGGCACTAACACCAATTAAAAGCTATTGTAAATAACCTAGCTCTGTTATTATTAACTAGCATCCTCTTCCCCAGCTCCATTCCTCCTACTTGATTCCAGACTTTTTCTCGGAATTTCCAGGAGAAGCACAAAAAATGTTGTTTGAAATAGGCATGTTTAACATTAAGGTAATTTAAATTTGTCTTTAGTTGTACTATTTAGCTCTCTTGAATTTTCAAATAATAGCAGAAGAGGGTGTGAGCATGAATATTAAGCAGGTGAGAGCTCCAGGACTAGGTAGAAGAAAACATTGACAACTTTGGACAGTGAGGTAACAGCTTGGTATCCCAGTCTAGTTGGGGAGTGGTATATTCTTGTCAATCAAGTTTGCAGTTATTTCATTTTTTAAAATGTTTGCTTATTTTTAGAGAGGAAGGGAGAGAGGGAGAGGGAGAGGGAGAAAGAGAGAAAGTGAATGAGCAGGGTAGAGACAGAGAGAGAATCCCAAGCAGGCTCCACGCTGTCAGCATGGAGCCTGATACAAGGTTCAGTTTTCCAACTCTGGGATCATGACCTGAGCTGAAACGAAGAGTTGGATGCTCAACCGACTGAGCCACCCAGTTGCCCCCCGGTTATTTCATTTTTGACAGTGAAATTGATATTACTGTTTAGGTGTGAGGGTTGAACTGTAGAATGCTCTGGATTGATTTTTCAAGAGGTATATACGTTTTTAGAAAAGCAGCACTTTAACAGCTACAAATCTTTAATAGAGTTGCTAGACCATCAACTAACATGTCAACACACCTTGAAAGAGGCTTCATCAAATGCAAAGGTGAAGTTCTGTCAGATGTTGTTAGCAGAACAGAATAAACTCATAGGAAGAAGGAAGTATTTCTTCTAAATACCCTGGTGTTATAAAACACAATGCTTCGAAAGTCCTCAAGAAGGTGTTTCAAATAGGACGTCTGGGTGCAAATGTGAGAGATTGAAAAGGCAATAAAGTAAATGAAAGCACTTCTCAAAAGATTTAACTAGGGAGTGGCAAAAATGCCAAAGTGAAGCTTTGTTTAGTAATGTGAAAAAACAAAAACAACCCAAAAACCCAAACTCTACTTCCTTTAAACGGAATCAACTGTGGATTCCATGAGGTGAGAAAGAAATGAAAGATAACACTTCACAGACTTGGAGAAATAATATAAATACTATTAATACTAACTTAAATTGGGTCAGAAACTGCTTTTATTAGATAGTTTCTGACAAAAATGGGTTATGTGGTCAAAGAAGTTCAGGAAAGTTATGTCAAAAAATGTTGGAGATCTTTTTACTCTAAGTTTTCTGGGGCTTTAATATACTAACATGCATTATGAATCATTCTGATATGCATCTATGGTACAGTGTTTCCAAAATTCACTTGACTACAGAATTTTCTTTTTTGTAAGAGATAATCTCTTTGGCACTTGGGCTCCAAGGGAGCAAACCTTGGGAACACATATTTAGCCCTTCTGTTTGATAAAGCTCTTGTTGACCTATATGATGAGACTAGTTGGTACATGGTCTGTAGGCATCTCATGGTTCCCCCTTGGTGTATTCATAGTTGTAATCATTACGACCAGTTTAAGTGGTGCTTGTGCCTTTTCCTGGATTAAATCACTGTTTTAATGTTTGTTTGTTTGTTTGTTTATTTATTTATTTAAACAGGGATTATTACCTTTTGTAGAGGAGAAAAATGGAATGAAAAAAGGTGAGTAGACTCTCTGGAAGTCATGTGATATATGTTACTGTATTAGAATTTGAAATTTATACTTCTTCCCTGTTTGCTGAGTGTTATCTTCTAGATTTTTTTATTTTTTAATTTAATTTTATGTTAATTCCAGTGTAGTTAGCGTTGGTTTCACGTGTACAATATAGTGTTTAAACAATTCCATATATTACTCAGTGCCCATCATTGTAAGTGAACTCTTAATCCCCTTCACCTATTTCATCCATCCCCCCCCAACCTGTCTCCCCTTTGGTAACCGTCTGCTTGTGCTTTAAGTTAAGGGTCTGTTTTTTGGTTTGTTTCTCTCTCTTTTTTTTTTTCTTTGTTCATTTGTTTGGTCTCTTAAATTCCAAAGTGAAATCATATAGTCTTTGTTTTTCTCTGGTATATACTTCACTTAGCACTATACTCTCTAGCTCTGTTTGTGTTGTTCAAAATGGCAAGATTTCATCCTTTTTAAGGGCTGAATAATATTTCATTGTGTGTATATATGTATGTGTATACACACACACACACACACACACACACACAGCTTCTTGTATGCATTCATCTATTGATGGACACTTGGGTTGCTTCCATATTCTGGCTATTGTAAATAATGCTGGAATAAACACAGGGGTGCATGTATCCCTTTGAGTTAGTGTTTTCATATTCTTTGGGTAGACACCCAGTAGTGCTGTTACTGGATCATATGGTAGTTCCGTTTTTAATTTTTTGAGGGACCTCTGCATTGTCTTCCACAGTGGCTACACAGGAACCCCCGTGCACTGTTGGTAGGAATGCAGAGTGGTGCAGCCGTGGTTACTTTCCAGATTAAAAAACGAAACAAAACAAAACTGTGTCTGGTTAACAAGTCCTGGCCTGGCTGAGTCCCTCTTCTCTGAATGGGACTCTGGTTTGACTTGAATTTTGAGAAAAAGGTCTGAAGTTTCTGATGAAAGGCTGTATGTATCTCCAATAGGGTTTACTCTTTGGATAGTAGGGATTGTGGTAGAGAATAACAGGAAAGGAAGGGAAAAACCTGTTCCCAGTTAATAAAGAAGACTTTTTAAAAGTGAAAGTAGCCTTTGCAACTTGAATAATCATGCAAAGGTGATTCCTAAAAATGAATATATTTTGAAGGATTTTAGAGAAACTTTGTTTCTGATGCAGAATTATTCAAAAGATGGTTAGAAACTTGGATGTGGAACTTGGGAGGACAGACTGGCTGGAAATAGCCTAGTCATCTTCTTACATTTGAAGATGAGGGAACAGCTATTGTTATATTAATAGTTCTCAAGTTAGAGCTCTCTCTCTGTCGCTTACTTTCTCATACTTCTCTATATTTTTTCACACTTCTACTGCTTTCTTTTTCTCTTGTATAAATCCATCTTTGTGAATCAGATATTCAATGATGGGGCGCCAATGGGAATATCTAATTTTGTGGCCCATTTGTAGGGAGCTAGTATTTTCTGGTAGGAGCCTTCTTTGCCCAAGGCGTGATTTTACTGTGATCATGGTGCGGAGGTCTGTTTATTTGTTTGCTTATTTTTTCAAAATCAAGTGTCATTATTTTATTCACGTGATTTCCTACATTTAATGTTTTGAATTCCCCTAAATAGTTCTTTGCATGTGGACAAGGCCTATTAAGGTATGGAAGTAGATTGATTTATCTGAAAACTGGCCGGTTTCCACAACACATGTACACCCTCTATTCCTAATTTGTGGAAATTATATGTTGAGAGCGAATGGTAGGTGTCCTGATAGAAGTTTGAAGGCGGGCACAAAAGGGAAGAGAAACTTTAATTTTCTAAAGTCACTCTTTGTGAGGAAAGAATGCAATAGCTTTTAGGAGTATCCCCTCCTGGGTTTGGTTATTTACTTTTTCTGTTCATGCTCTAGTAGAGTGAGCTCTTCACGCTGGAAAACTCAGGCAATATATTGTCTTCAAAACAAGCAAACAAAAGGTTAGCTCACCACTTCTTGCTCTTTCCTGTTTAGGAGGAGATTTTCCCTTGGGCAATTCCCTGGCAATTATGTAGATCTTCTGTGAGCCAATGAAATGTCTTCTGTGAGATATCAATGGTTCTCTGGGAATAGGTGAGCATTAACTTAGATGGCTATGAATATAGTTAGAAACAAAACTGAACCCTCCCTTCCTAGTGTAAAGCTATGGAAACTTAAAGAGAAAAATTCCAGTTTCTCAGAAATTAGATTTCTAGGTGGATTTTCTTCATAGCACCTCTCGCATTTTCCTCCTTATTTGCTTGCTGGCTTATGGGTTTATTCCATCCCATCCGCATATACACAGGAAGTTAAGATACACGTGTACTATTGCATTCTCAGTGTCTAAAATAGTGCTAGGCACACAGTAGGTTTTCAATAAATACTTGCCGAATGAATGAGTGGATTAGTAAATAAACACGTCTTCATTTTAAGGGGAAGAAACTGAGTCTGCTGAGGTTAAGTGATTAACCAAAGGTCATATAGCAAGCTCAAAGCAAAACTGCTTAAAACTGAATGCTGTCTCCATATTCTCAGACCAGTACAGGATGTTGGATGTTTTCCATTTTATCTATTATAACTGCATATGTTTACACAAAAAAAAGCATTTAGAAATTCAGACTGGATTATATGCCAGACCTAGGATAAGTCATGTCTGATGACGAATCCTTTAATAACCCATTGACACTGCACTTTTTGTAATGTGACAGTGCAATTTTTGAGTTGTCTGAGATTTTTCCTCATGCTTCAGTGTATTGAATAAACCTTGTAAATATGAAACTTGTATTCATCTTCCATTATGTGGAGTTCTAGGTACATTCTTCCATTAGATGATCTGATAACAGAATTATAATACTGATTTAAGAAATAAATGTATGTTATTATTCCTGAATTATTTATGGTTTTGAATCTATAACATAAATTTCATTTGTGTATTAATATTTTTCTCAGATAGTTATATTTTTACTTTAAATTGATTAATTTTACATTTTCCTTTTATACTTTAGTACCAAAACATAGTTGATTTTAGTGGACTAAATTAACTATTTACATTATTTCTATTCTTTCTCTCTTCCTTTCTTTTTGCCTTCCTTTTTTCCTTCCTCCCTTCCTTCTCATCCTTCTACCCTTCCTTCCTCCCTCTTTTCCTTCCTTCTTTCCTTTTTTTATGACCCAGAAGTTCTGTACCTGTTGGAAGATTGGCAATGCCCTGTTCTTGACCTGCGATGGTTACATAGGAGTTAGTAATTACACTAATATTTATAAACTGTATCATGACTGTGTCCTATACACTGTTCTGCACGCATATTTCATAAAAATTTAAAAAAAGCAAAGTCATATATTTCATATGCTTTTAAGTTTACAATGGATTTCAGTTTGGTCATGGGAACATATGTATATGTTATGATTTCTAATTCTCAGAAATCTGTGAAAGTTTCAGGGTGTGGAACTTTCTATTTTTGTTCCACCTTATGAACGAGCCTCTAAACACAGTGCTCGTAAGTGACTTACTCCACTTAAAATCTACTTTGATTAGACATGTAATGAATTATATAAAGAACATAAAAGATAAGAACTTCCTGTTTAATAATAAAATAATTTTATTTTTTATTGTTCTGGCATAAGTAACCAAGTAAATTTTTGTAAAATTCCCAATGTGCAAGGTAACAGTATTTTCAAGCCTTTTGCTTCCAGTATCCGTACTTTACACATAAAGACATATACTTAAGGCCTTCATACAGCATTTGTTGGATGAACATATCTTTGACAAACTTTTGTTCTTTTACTCCTTTGGGCAAATATATTTATCACATATTTCCCCGGCATAATGTAATTTTGTTTTGTCTTTTTCTGTCAACAGATAATTAAAAGCATTTTTTTTGTTTACAAATTTAATTGCATATTTATTGCTTTCTAGGTATTCATGGATTCCAAGTACAAACACGACGAGCTTATCTTGTGCAGATAAAAACTAATACTTTAAATAAATTTAAAAACCTCCTATCATTATATAATATAGCATTTGTAACATCCAGTGAAAGACAACATGCCGTGTTCACTTATATCATTTTATTTCCCACATGACAGGATATTTTTGCATAAATATAGCTGTGCCCACAAATAAAATTTTGAGTTCTGATCCTTTGAATTTAGGACTGAAGAAGGATTTCCCCAAGACCTTTTTAATATTAATTCTTCTTAGAATAAAAGAAAGTGAGGATCATGAAAAAAGTTAGAGAGTATTTGGTTCAGAATGTAGTCTTTTGTTCATATATACAACAGTAGATGTTGCTTCTTTGTTGTACAATAATTAAACTTTAGTGGGGGAAAAAAAAGAACCAAAAGGCAGGATACAGCTACTAATGAGCTAGTGTTGGGAGTAAATCAGCCACTTGGGAATGAATTCCCACTTCGGAAAACACAACCTGAAGGAACATATTCACGCTGATTCTTGATGACAGAAGCAAGGGAATAAAATTTATATAAAGAACGAATTCTGATTATATCATTGGGATTGCATTTGTGCAGGTTGCTTTGAGACTCACAGCAATGCTTTGTCTTTCCCCTTAACAAACAAGATTTGAAATCGGGAGCTACTGGGTAGTGGTCCCAGTATTCTTTCCCCTCTACCAAACTTTCTCTCATTGTGCTATTATTCGGGTTATGCCTATGGATTGGCACAGATATTTAACTTCAGATAAAAGACAGGACAATTTGAGAAAATTATTCTTTAAATTGCCTGATATTCACTTGGTCTCCTAAAATCTTCAAAGTTCCCTGCCAGAAGGTTAGAGATATAAAGAAATGTAAAGATCACAGGCCTTGAGCACAGTGTGCAGCACATTCTTATTTGTTGATGGAATGAATGATGAGTATATATGAAAGAAGGAAGGAAGGAAGGGTGGACAAGAAATTGGAAAAAATGTAAATGACTGTTATAAGTTGAAGTTAAGTGGGTGCTGTAAGAGTAAGCCATTCCTAGTTTCGTGGAAGGTTAAGAAGAGAGAGAATTAACATACAGTTGGGAGAAACACAGGAGAATTTATGGAGTAGTAGGTCAAATGTGAGATGAATTTTGAGGGATTACAATCAAGACATATTGCATGGAGGAGTTGGTAGTTGAGGTAAGTGGAATGAAAGTTGAAAATAATGTTGGGCTTATTTTGTTGTTGTTCTTTTTTCCAGTTTGAATGAGAACCATGAATCAACCTGAACTTGGATACTCTTTATTTGGAAAGTAGGGCGTTTTAAGTGAAATCACCCTTCCCTAGCAAGGGCAGGGTTTTGTTATCGATCTTATCTTCATTATTAATGCAAATTAATATTGTAAGACTTTGACACTTTACATGAAATGGTGCCTAGCATTTAGTAAGTGCTTTGTGTTTGTCAACTCAGCTGATTCTATCTCAAGTTAGTTACAGAAAACAATGAACCAACTGATCCTACTTGTCTGGTTCCTCTCTTTATCACCTTTACTGGCTTTTCCCAAGGCTCAGTTCTTGGACTGCTTCCATTCTATGTCTGAACTGACTATTGGGATCATCCAGTCTCATGGCTTTAAATACCATCTATACACTGACTAGTCACAAATGTACAGCTCTAGCCCTGAACTGTCCCATGAACTCCAAGTTCTTACAGGTACTACTTATGTTACATCTTCTGTCAGATATCTAACAGTCATTTCAAACGTGACATATCCAAAACTGGATTTCTCAGTGTGCTCCTGCCAGGTTCCTTACTTCATCTAATGCCACCCAGATCCTCCAGTTGCTCAAATCAAAGACCTCGGAGTTCCTTTCTTTTATACCCCACAACCAATCCATGAGCAAATCTGTTGCCTCTATATTCACAACACATTCAGAATCTGACCATTTCTCTTGATCTCCGTCACCGCCACTCTGGCTCATTCTACTACCATCTCTCCCGTGGGTCACTGTAGTATCTTCTTACACGGTTGTCCTGTTTGCACACTTCTTTCAGTTTGCACAGGAAGAATCTTCTCTGTAATGATCCTGCTAAAATGTGTATCAGATCATGTCACTCTTCTGCTTAAAACCCTCCAAGGGCTCCCATATCACTGTGAAAGTCCTACAAACCCTCGTACTATCTGTCCTCATTCTCTCATTTATTTCCTTATTCGTTCCATTCAGGACCTACTGCCTCCTCGTTGTGCCTAAGAAGGAGGCTAAGTGCTTTCCTGTCTGAGGACCTTGGCACTTGCTGTTGCTTTTCCATGTAAAATGCTTTCTTCATTTCCTCCGGGCCTGTGCATAAATGCCTGCCTCTCAGTGAGACTTTCTCGGACTATACTGTTTAAAATTGAAGCCCTGAATATTCCCTATCTCCTTTAACTTTTCTTTGTATCCCTTATTGCCATCTAATATACTTATTTTAATCAGCTATTGTACTTATTATCTACTCTTTGTAAAGAAGTACACTTTTGCCACAGCTCTATTCGTATTGCCTAGTAGATACACAATAAATGTTTGTCAAAAAGTGAATTGTAGACATTATGTTAACCAGAGGTTTTGTAGGTTTATATTCTCATACTTGCTGGTGTTATAGTTTCATTTTAACAGTTCTGCATTTATCAATTTGGTGGACTTGGACAGAGGGGTTATTTGGATTACTATGAGTCTCTGACAGTCGTGGGCTGTAGATTGCTTACACAGGTTCTCCAGAGCTGATTATACGCATCTTGTGGCAACTCTGCATTTGGTGCTATCATGTTGGTAGCCAGGTGGAAGTCTTTACATCTTAGAAATTGGCAAATGTTACAGATCATGACTTCTTTTTCCTCGTAGATTGGGTTTTTAAATATTTTAATGCACCCCTGGTTGTTGGATAGTGTGTAGAAGGGTTAAGGAAGGTGATTTGATAGTGAAGATACCTAACCCATTCAGCCACAGACCGTAGCAGGTCCTTTGCTGTATAAAGCTCTAGGATTTTATTTAGTCATTCATGATTAAGGGACTCAGTGCTATGAAAGGGAGACACACCAGGAGAACCTGCATTGTAGGAGAAAATCAGTAGTCATGATATGGAAAGGAGTATAAGAAGCATTGGTAGTTATTTGAAGCAGTCAGTACATTCCTGACTATGTTCAGGGAATGGTTGCATGATAGAGGTATAGGATCTACATCATTAATAATGGAGGAGTGATGGTAGCTAAATAGTGACAGGATCCCAGCCATAATGGGTTAGAGGTGAGGAAATAGTTCCGTTCCTAATGGGGAACTGGAAATCTAGACAGGGACATTATACACACAATATTAGTCAGGGATGGAGTACTATCTGTAGCATGGTATCTCAGGGAGACTAATAAGTTAACACCCATTATTAACTTTTTCACTCTTCATTTTTTATTCAGCCCTTAGAGCAATGGTTCTGAAGTTGGAGAATACCTCAGCGTGACCCGAAGAACTTGTTAAAACACAGATTACTGGGTTTCATCCTATAGTTTTTGGTTGAGTAGATCTGGGGAAAGTCCTGAGAATATGTATGTCTAACAAGATTTCAGAAGACATTTCATGTCTAGAAATCTCACTTAGATGACCACTGATTTAAAGGAAAAGCAAGGGGCACGCAGGGAACGTAGAGACTGACAACTAACAGTGGCAATGTCCAGCCTCCCTAACATGGTTCTGAGCAAGTCAACCATAGTCCTGAACTTGTTCACCCGGACAGTCCAGCAATTATCCAGGTCCTTACTCTTTGGCAGGCAGTTAGATTCCCTGATGATCTTACTCTTCCTTCCTCAGAAGGTGGCTCATTCCTAACAATGTAATATAGTACTCTTCTTCAGAAGAGTTCTGATTAATCAGTTTTCTCATCACATTTCCAGTAATAGCAATACTTCTTATAATATTTTATTGTCCCTGACTGGCAAGTTCCTTGGTTTAGCTCTGAATCACATGATGATAAAGCAATATAGTCTCAGCAATGATTAAGATGCCATTCTCATCCCCAGCATGGTGGAAACCAGGTGTGTTAGAAACAAGACTAATTCAAGGCTCTGCTAGTTAGGCAGTTGACCTTATTACACATCTACATTTTCAGAGTGTGTGTGTGTGTGTGTGTGTGTGTGTGTGTGTGTGTGTGTATGAGAGAGAGAGAGAGAGAGAGAGAGAGCAAGAGGTCAAATGAGAGGTCAGATGTGGGTGTCTGCAACTGAATCTACCGGTAGAAGAAAGTACTAGAACCTCCCAATTATAGTCAGAAAAAATTAGGAAAATAGAGCCTCCTACAAATATTCTATTTGTTTATTGTTATAAAGTTAGAGTCATCTAATTGTTATACAAATATATTAACATCTTCTATGCAGATGATGTACTGATACAACTTACTTGCTAATGACACATTTCATTTACTTATTTATTTTCCCCCATGTTCTCTTATATAATTTAATTTAGTTTCTTCAAATTATTTTTTAAATTAAATTATAGTTGACACACATGTTATGCTCATTTCATATGCACAACATAGTGGTTCAACACATATTTTAAAAACCTGTTCATTGAAAAAAATCCCTAACGGACTTCTTTGAACCTCACTCAATGAATGAAAGATGCACTAGTTGAACCTGAAAGCCTTTGTTTGGATAAAGATGGTATTTTGAGGCAGAAAATTAAATTTCTTTCAGAAGTATCTTAACATGTTGAATTTCTATTAATTTAGATAGACTTTTCTAATTAATCCAAATTGTGGAAATTTGGGTATGGGTACCGATTTTCTCTCTTCACTAATCTTTTGGTCTTCCAAGCTCTATTAGGTGAGATAATAATTAGAAGCTTAGTGGAAAATGGCATTTAAGAAGAAATATAAAGGTGAGGAAGATGTTTGCATCACATCCTGAAGCTTGCCTAGTTTTCATTTGTTAGTTCTTGGCTTTCCAGTTTATTATTATATAAGTAGATTTGCACTCCATTAGTGATTCTTTGCCCTAACTACACTTTGGAAGCACCCTTTGAGAATAGTAATTTCTCAGTTCCACCCCTAGATCTTCTAGTTTAATTGGTCTAGGATGGGGTCGGGAATTGGAAATTTTTGAAAGCTCCCTAGATGATTTTAATGTGCAGCCAGGTTGAGGACCATTGCATGAGAGAAAAACAAAAATCATGATGGCTTAGAATAACTGAACAAATACCTTTTGACAGGATTTTAAGACCAGAGGCTGAATCTAATGATTCTATAGTGATGTACATTTCACTTATGCTCTTAAACATAAAAAAAAACATATTTAAACCCATTATGGTCGTGTGACATGACTAAGAGCAAAGATGCTGTACACAATCTACAGATGAAAATGGTGAGACTTTATATTTTGTACATTTCATTGGGTACTTAATTTTCAGAAGATTTGTGTTGGGTTATGTGTTGCTAAACATTAGACTGGAAATTTTCAGTTTCATAGCAAGAAGAAGCTACATCTGCATATTTGATTAAATGCTTTCCTTTTCATATAAAAATTTGATCGTCAATGGATACAACCTTAGCTTGTGTTTTCATCTTATTTTGCAGCCAGTATTAGCTTTAAATAATTTCAGGCACAGTTTGCTTTTATTATCCTTGTTTATTTTGACTTATTCATCACATTCAGGATGTTTACAGTGCATTCCTAACTTTGGGGTCATTATTAAGCTTAGAAGTGACATTAACCTTCCCAGAGAGAATTCTCGACACAGGAAGGCTGACAGCCTGATCCTCTAATATGAAATCACAGGTTTGAAAGGTGAGGAAATTGACCTTGAAATCTTCTTTTTGCCACCTACTGGACTCTGAGCAGTCAAAGTCATTCTGACTGAAGGGCAAGCTGGGCTATTTGCTCTCTGCCTTTTACTACACTTTTTTTGTGGCAGACCAAACCTTTATTAGAAGACTATTGAAAATTCCATAAGCCCAGCTGTCAGAAAGATTTCTTTGTGGTAGCATATAAGCACAGTAGTCTCTAGGCATGGAGAGTGCTTTCATAGCACAGCTCACATCTTCAGAACAAACATGTGTCAGAGTCGGGATTTGAACTCAAAGTTACTGACTCCCAGACTTGTGCTCAGACTGGCAGGTCCTGCTGCTACTCAGATGTTTGCTATTGTAGAACTGAGCTGAGCAGCAAAGAAAAAGCATAGCCTGTGAAATAGCATGGCTGTTTCACAGCTGCAAATATGTGGCCCAGGAGCTTGATGCTTCCGCCAATGATAAGCGAATAAAAAGAAAACCATCAGTTGTCATTTTAATAGATACATTGATGAAAGAGTGGAAATGTGGAAAGAATACAGTGGAATACTTACTCAAGCAGGTTTTCTCTTGACTTTCAAATGACAAGAGGGATTTTTCAGAAACCACAGTTGAGAACTTTAGATCCTGGAGTAGGAATATTCAATATTCACTGGAGAGAAAGTGTGACCATCTTTCAAGGGAGAGTTCTTGTGGGGTACTCTGTGGAAACGCCTTTGTTTCCATTATTCTTTCCAGCATGGATGGGTATTTGCAAAACGGGCAGAGGCTTTGTTTTTTTTCTGGGTCTGATTAATCTCTCTATCCACTGCAAGTATAACCAGGGATATGATTAGCTAAAAATGGGTCCCAGTTCAACCAGTCCAAGTATAATGTGAGCTCTGCATTATACTTGAAAACCATTTAGACAATTGTTGCTAACCCTACTCTCATCAAAACAGAAAGTTAATAAAAAAAAAAAGTTCTTCATGAGAGCATTTGAAAAAAACAATTACATTTCCTCCTCCCCCCACCCCAAAGCTTTCCATAATTAACTGCAAATTCAACAATTCCAAGTGTCCACCATGCCTTGTTAAAGGAGATAGGGTTTTTTACAGGATCACCATCCTAGGATTCTGGAGACTTCTCGGAGGATGCTTATGCATTATACAAATCTATGCTTCGGATAATTCTCCATTCCATTCAGGAGTCATGTCTTCTACAAATCTGCAATTTCTGGGTGACAGATTTCCCTTAGGCTAATATGTTTTCCATATGTAGAGACATGGATACTTTCCATTAATTTCAGTGATCGCTGCAACTAAGTTAACTTTAAGTGAAAAGTTAGTAAACTATAAGAGGTAACAAGAAAAGTATTATTTACAGCTTATATATAATATGCATCTGAACACACATGAACATATATTGAGTATGTTAATATATACATACATACTTAATAGCTCTGCTACTTTAATTCTAGCTCCTTTGGGCATTCTTTCACCAGGTACTGACTGAGGGAATCTGTTAGTAATGTGGGTAGCCCTTTGAAGGGGAGATTACAGAGGAGCAGATGGGTACGTTTGGTTAGAAATGTGTGATTCTAACATGATTTGGCATATGTTGGGAAGATGCCCCTTCTTTCTCTTTTAAAGAATGTTTATCTGAGAGAGAGAGAGAGAGAGAGAGAGAGAGAGAGAGAGAGTGTGTGTGTGTGTGTGTGTGTGTGTGTGTGTGTGCATGCAAGAGCAGGGAAGGGGCAGAGAGAGAAGAAACAGAGGATTCGAAGTGGGTTCTGCGCTGAGAGCCAAATGCAGGGCTTGAACTCACGAACTGTGAGAACATGACCTGCGCCAAAGTCGGATGCTCAACTGACTGAGCCACCCAGGCACTCCGGTAAGATGCCACTTAGAATCATGGTATATGTAGCTGGAAATCATCGTAGAGCGCTTGCAGTGCAAACATCCTGTCTGCAGGTGAGAGACCGAGGCTCAGAAAGCTAAGTGCCTTGTTTTAGAGCACTGAAGTGAGTTAGAAGCCTAGAGAGGCCTAGAAGCTAGAGAACCCCTAAGACAAGGTTACGAATGCCTTGCCTTCTCTCTCTGAAAGGTATGGGCAAGTTAGGGAATTGTTAATTTGTTGTAAAATGACACCACGAAGCAAATATGTTGGTGAATTGCATAAACCAGGGATACCTATAAAGAAAATCATAAAGTAGTATTTTCCCATGGCCTGTCATTCATTCTCCTTCCCTCTTTTCCTATTTCATCCCACCTCAGTGTGCAGGAGCTCATGCTCACTGTCAGATTCTGGTTCCATAAATACTCTGACTGTTGTCAACCTCAGGCTCACCATTTTGGCTGTGTCCCAAGACTCATAACTTCCTGTTACTCTTTTTTTATTTTTATTTTATTATTTATTTATTTATTTATTTATTTATAATTTTTTAATGTTTATTTTTGAGAGAGAGACAGAGAGAGACAGAGCATGAGTGGGGGAGGGGCAGAGAGCGAGGGAGACACAGAATCTGAAGCAGGCTCCAGGCTCTGAGCTGTCAGCACAGAGCCCAACTCGGGGCTAAAACTCACAAACCATGAGGTCATGACCTGAGCCGAAGCCGGTCGCCCAACTGACTGAGCCACTCAGGCGTCCCAGTGTTACTCTTAATTCGCAAGTACTGTCTTCTTGTTGTTGATATGGTTTTTTTTTAAGTTATTCAGGAATTCTGTGATCTTCTTAGGATAGTGTGAAGATATTCTAGGTATAAAAGATAAGCAACCATTTACTGAATTACCTTCCAGTGGAAGGTGTAGGTGCGTGTGCATACACACGCACAAGTGTGCTGTATGGTTTCATGTGCATGTAATTCACCCAGAGATCGTCTTAAAATGCGGGCTCTGATTCAGCAAGTCCGGGTGAAACCTGAGATTCCACATTTCTACGTTGTCTTAGGTGATGCTGCTGGTTCATTGGCCACACTCTGGGCAACAAGACAATTGCTATAATATTTAAAATATTTGCATTTTAATAGAGGACATTTAATATTTTAACCTATAAAGTGACTTAACATGGGAATTTCATGCAAGTGTGTTTTTGACAATCCTTGTATCACAACATACAGTCAGGTGGTTATTGCCTCTGCACGAGGTCCATTCTGTTAACCTTCACTGAGGTCTTTACATAAAAGAGAGTCCAGAAGGTCAAACAAATTATCCCTCACTGATCACAAGTTTCAACCATCAGCAATTTCCTCTTCCCATTTATGTATTCATAAATACATTAAGAGCTTCCCATGTACAAGGTGCCAATTTTGTTTATTTGCCTTTAAAAGGAAAAGATACCTTTATTGACTATTCTTTATGTTTTAGTTGATAAAAGCAGTAAGTAGGTTTTCATTTTAATTTGGGAGGAAATTAGTTTTCTTCTTCTTGCTCCAGCCCCCATGGTGGTCCATTTCTTTCACATCTACTTTGTACTCTGTTTTTTTCTCTCCATAATTGCCTTCTCAAAACCAGTTAGAATTTGTCTTCCTCTCTAAATGTTATACAGTGTGCCTAGCAGCATGGCTCAATTTTGTTCCAGCATCCATTATGGTGACCTCATATATTTATATGTTCAGAGAAGTCTTGATGAATAAATATACACTTAAATGTTCATGGCATTTAATTGCCCTGGCTCTTTGAGGTAACCCGTCTCCATGCTGGTTTTCATTGACATAAGGATGATACTTGTGGGTTTTGGTTTCCCTCTGTAGACTCTGGTGATGTAGTTATTCTCTATTCTTTATGTATTTGTGTATTTTTCAGTCAAATGGCAACACTATTTTTATAAATAATATCTCTAATCTTACCAGTCCTACCTGTGATTTTGCAAATATCCTCTTTGGGGCATGCCTAAAGTAGAATAATCTTATATACATGCGTTTCTCC
Source organism: Prionailurus viverrinus (assembly GCF_022837055.1). Lineage (NCBI taxonomy): Eukaryota > Metazoa > Chordata > Mammalia > Carnivora > Felidae > Prionailurus > Prionailurus viverrinus. Next base: position 40,058,560 of record NC_062573.1, on the reverse strand, counting down.
ATGTATCTTTGTGTCCTGAGGCAACTAGGAAAGATAAGTAGGTGGTTCAGATTAATAATTCTTTCAGGTGGTGTGGGAGCTGCTCAGTAAACAGAGATTATGCTCCGTTTATGCTTAAAACTTTCAGTGGCTGTTACGATGCTCTTACGATGAAGTTGAAAAAGCTTGAATGAAAGCTGGATCCCCCAGCCTCATTAAGCATGCCAGACTCCCTCAAGCGCTGTCTGTTTTAGCTTTGCCTCCTCCTTCTTTTTAGTCCTCCTCTCTCACTCTTCTTACCACAGGGCCTTTGTGTGTGCAGTTCCACTGCCTGGAGGACTCTCCACCTATGCAGTCAAACCTCTGCTCTTTTACATCCCAGCTTCATTATCATTTCCTTGGAACTGACAATGGCCTTCCTATAATCTCTGTTATGTGAACTCAGAGTATCATGCACCCCTTCATGACACTTATCAGCATTTCACCTGTACATTTCTTTGTGGGTTGATTAATGTCTTTTACTGCTACCAAATTATAAGCTCCATGAGGCCAGAAACCAGGATGGCCTTCTTTCCTCCACATTTTCTCAAGTGCTTTGTGTAGTATCTGCCACACAGTAGATGTTCAGTAAGTACTTCAATAATTGATTTTTAAAAGTCTCCCACCATTTCCCCCTTTCCTTTTGCCTTTTATTTCTCTTCTTTTTTTAGCCTCTTTCCTCCTTTTCCCCTCTGTTCTCTTTCTTTGTTTCTCTTTTCCTTCTTCTCTCCTCTTAATTTGTGAAGACTATTGTACTGCTGAGTTCAAGATTCTGTGAATATTTCCTAATAACTAAAGGTCATAATAGCATGCTGCCATTTTACGTGAAATCAAAGATGGCCCCTTCATAAGAGAAAATGACTATCACATCTTCCTTAAATGAGGACCTATATCAAGCACTGCAGCAAGGGTGTTTTTCCATTTCATTTCTTTTGTTCTGCTTGTGGCTTTGCTGAATCCATCCATCATTAACATTTATAATTTAGCACTGTCTTCTGGCAGAGTGTGATGCTATCTGTATTGCTGACAGATTTGTCTCAGTCTTGGTCTTGGGTCTTTCAGCTGTCTGGTTTCCCGAATTTTGCTTATCCAAGCATTTCATTTGTCACACTACCTGCCATTGTCACCACGTTTGTCTTTATCCTCAGTCATTAGTTTACTATGCTCTGTCTTAATTCCATTATAGGGCTTGTTCTTGCTATTTTTATTTGTCATGGTATCTATTTTGGTAACAGATGTAGTTGTCAGAACATCTCCTTTACTCCCATTACTGGTGTCACTTGTGCATTTGGTGTTAAGAGTTGGTCTTATGTGCTATTCTGGGTCTTTCTCTGTACACATGTTAGTTTACTTCATTATTTTAATTGTATCAGATCTTTTCTTCTCCTAGTGATATATAACTGTGGTTCATTTATTTCTTGCTGATTCTGAATATTGTTGGGTTGCTTTGTCTTTAAGACAAGCATATTTAGAAGGCCAGATCAATGGAGCAATAGATGAGAATGGAAATTTATGAGTATTTGCTCTGAACATGTGTGCATTCAGTCAGAGAGCTGAGCTACAGTGTGTGCAGTTGATCATGTGAGGAGAGAATGTTTGTTTACTGGGGTTTGATTTTTACTATGGGCTCTTCATATCTGCATTAATAACATATTGTACAAGATGAGAGTTTTTCTTTTTGTACTATTTAAAGTTAGTACATTTTTATTGTAAACAAAATTTTAAAAATATACTGCATCTTTCCTACTTTTGGGTGATGGATTAACAAAACAAAGGAAAACAAATTTATCCTAAAAGGAATTGATTGCTTGGAGGCAGATCTCACTAACCAGTGTTTAACCAAAAAGTACAAAATGAGGAGAAATATGGAGAAGTGCTGATAAATAAAAATGAATAGAATTTGTCTTGAGGATGGGTACAAATAGTATAAGCTTCTCAGATGTAACCACCTAACGTTTACAACTGATTCTCAAATGATTTAAAATAACAGATATCAGGAACATGACAGGGATGTCCACTGTCACCACTGTTGTTTACCATAGTGTTGGAAGTCCTAGCCTCAGCAGTCAGACAACAACATGAAACAAAAGGCATCCAAATTGGCAAAGAAGTCAAACTTTTACTTTTCATAGATGACATGATACTCTACATAGAAAACCTGAAAGATTCCACCAAAAAGCTGCTAGAACTGACACATGAATTCAGCAAAGTTGCAGGATACAAAATCAAAGTACAGAAATCGGTTGCATTTCTATACACCAATAATGAAGCAACAGAAAGAAAAATAAAGAAATTGATCCCATTTACAATTGCACCAAGAACCATAAAATACCTAGGAGTAAACCTAACCAAAGATGTAAAAGATCTATATGCTGAAAGCTATAGAAAACTTACGAAGAAAATCGAAGATGACACAAAGAAATGGAAAAACATTCCATGCTCATGAATTGGAAGAAGAAATACTGTTAAAATGTCAATACTACCCAAAGCAATCTACACATTCAATGCAATCCCAATCAAAATTGCACTGGCATTCTTCTCAAAGCTAGAACAAACAATCCTAAAATTTGTATGGAACCACAAAAGACTCCAAATAGCCAAAGTAATTGTTGAAAAAAACAAAAACAAAAACAAAACAGGAGGCATCACAATGCCAGACTTTAGCCTCTACTGCAAAGCTATAATCATCAAGACAGTATGGTATTGACACAAAAACAGACACATGGACAAATGGAATAGAATAGAGAACCTAGAATTGGACCCACAAATGTATGGCCAACTAATCTTTGACAAAGCAGGAAAGAGTATCCAATGGAAAAAAGACAGTATCTTTAGCAAATGGTGCTGGGAGAACTGGACAGCAACATGCAGAAGATTGAAACTAGACCACTTTCTTACATCACACACAAAAATAAACTCAAAATGGATGAAAGACATAAATGTGAGACAAGAAACCATCAAAACCCTAGAGAAAATAGACAACAACCTTTTTGACCTCAGCCGCAGCAATTTCTTGCTCAACACATCTCCAAAGGCAAGGAAATTAAAAGCAAAAATGAACTATTAGGACCACATCAAGATAAAAATCTTCTGCACTGCAAAGGAAACCATTAACAAAACTAAAAGGCAAACAACGTAATGGGAAAAGATATTGGAAAATGCATATCAGATAAAGGGTTAGTATCCAAAATCTATAAAGAACTTACCAAACCCAACACCCAAAAAACAAATAATCCTGTGAAGAAATGGGCAGAAGGCATGAATAGACACTTTTCCAAAAAAGACATCCAGATAGCTAACAGACACATGAAGAGATGCTCAACATCACTCATCATCAAGAAAATACAAATCAAAACCACACTGAGATACCACCTCACACTGGTGAGAGCGGCTAAAATGAACAACTCAGGAACAACAGATGCTGGTGAGGATGTGGAGAAACGGGAACCCTCTTGCACTGTTGGTGGGAATGCAAACTGGTGCAGCCGCTCTGGAAAACAGTGTGGAGGTTCCTCAAAAAACTAAAAATAGAACTACCCTATGACCAGCAACAGCAGTACTCGGAATTTACCCAAGGGATACAGGAGTGCTGATGCATAGGGGCACTTGTACCCCAATGTTTATAGCAGCACTTTCAACAATAGCCAAATTATGGAAAGAGCCTAAATGTCCATCAACTAATGAATGGATAAAGAAGATATGGTTTATATATACAATGGAATACTACTTACCAATGAGAAAGAATGAAATCCTGCCATTTGCAGCCATGTGGATGGAACTGGAGGGTATTATGCTAAGTGAAATTAGTCAGAGAAACACAGATATCATATGTTTTTCCTCATATCTGGAACTTGAGAAACTGAACAGAAGACCATGGGGGAAGAGAAGGGGAAAAAATAGTTACAAACAGAGAAGGAGGGAAGCAAGCCATAAGAGACTTAAACACAGAGAACAAACTGAGGGTTGATGGGGGATGAGGGAGAGGGGAAAATGGGTGATGGGCATTGAGGAGGGCACTTGTTGGGGGTGAGCACTGGGTGTTGTATGTAGGCGATGAATCATGGCAATCTAACCCCCAAACCAAGAGCAGCACACTGTATACACTGTATGTTAGCCAACTTGACAATAAATATTAAAAACAAACAAACAGGGGCGCCTGGGTGGCTCAGTCAGTTAAGCGTCCGACTTCAGCTCAGGTCACAATCTCGCGGTCCGTGAGTTCGAGCCCCGCGTCGGGCTCTGGGCTGATTGCTCAGAGCCTGGAGCCTGCTTCTGATTCTGTGTCTCCCTCTCTCTCTGCCCCTCCCCCATTCATGCTCTGTCTCTCTCTGTCTCAAAAATAAATAAACGTTAAAAAAATTTAATAAAAGCAAACAAACAAACAAATAAATAAGTAAAATAAAGTAGCTTAGAATATATGGGAGAGTTTGAACTTACTAAAAGATAGAAGGACAACCTAATGCCCAGGAGTTGTGGATACTTGCTCCGTGGAATTAGCTGTAGTTTTTCTAAGGTTTAGAGCTAATCCATAAGTTGTAAAAGAAAAGAGAATATATGAAAAAGTCAAATCATAGAAATCCTATAAGTGTGTAAAATATTTTATGTCCAGTCAACTGATTTAAACAAGACCATACTGGAATTCACATTCTTCCTCTACCCCATGATTTCATAATTGCTTTAAAGTTGGTATTTGAACTGTTTTGTTAGCTTGATTCTTCTAGACTGAGAAAATTGGAATATTGATCACTTTGAAGAAAAATTCAATATCATTGTGGAGTCTTAGGAGTCAAGAAATTTAAGAGAAAGTGGATTCTTTTTTTTTTTTATTTTTTTTAAAGATTTTTTTTTTTTTCAAAGTTTATTTATTTTTGGGACAGAGAGAGACAGAGCATGAACGGGGGAGGGGCAGAGAGAGAGGGAGACACAGAATCGGAAACAGGCTCCAGGCTCTGGGCCATCAGCCCAGAGCCCGACGCGGGGCTCGAACTCACGGACAGCGAGATCGTGACCTGGCTGAAGTCGGACGCTTAACCGACTGCGCCACCCAGGTGCCCCAAGAGAAAGTGGATTCTTGAAGGTCATGAAAAAGACTTTATAGTCCTCACTTGTTAGTGTCTGCTTTCTATTTCTAATTTTTACAACTTGAACTTGCCTTTTTACCATTAGATCATAGGAAAATGGGTTTTTGTAGGGAAGAGGGAGATGTTCATGGGGATATAGATTTTCTATAACTATGAGACACCTGGCATTTATGAATTTGATAGACCTACATAGGTTTTTTGAGTGAGAAGGAGAACATTCTCCACTTTTATCCTGTGAAGGAATAAAGCACCCAATAGCAATTTATGCAGGAGAATGTTTCATATGTATACATTTAGATACCCTTGTAAGAATCTGCTTTCCTGTATTTTATGGTGTTGTTCCCACTTTGTACCTCTGTGGTACTTGGTTCACAGTTCTCTCATAAGACTTTTTATTTCTTCCTGATTGCTTATCTTTTACCACCCTTGCAATGAGTTGCTTTGATGTGGCTTACTTATCCACATTTATTATTAAGTCAGTACTTTTTGGATAATTGGTTTTCAATATATGATTGTTAATAGATGGTCACCAATTTATGATCTATGCCAGATAATTAAGTATTACGGATACATGCTGTAAATCATTTTCCTGTTTGAAGATTTTATAACTCTAGAATACGCCAGTGGAAAAAAAAAATCTATGTTGAAATATTTGAGGGCAGACTAATAATCTTCATGTATATGTGTAAAATATTTGAAAAGGTAGTTGAAAACAAAAACAAGTCTTTGAAATGTCAATCAAATACTCACACTTTGCAGAACACCATGCTTTAAGTATGACCTCCAATTTACTCCCTGTAACAACCCAGTGAGGTAGGGATTTGTAGTAGATACTTCTTCAGGGAGCTGCTGACTCAAAGTAATCTCCCCTTTTCTCGGAAAAATGTATGAGACCATAGTGATTACATTTGTACTCTTAACCTTAAAGTTCTGGCCATAGTTTTTTGATCCAGGGTTGGTTATGACCCCGGCAGGGATAGTCAGATTTTATCTTCTAGGAACTGGAAATGTGGGTTGGAGAGATACTAAGAATTGTTGCAGTGGAGTCATGTTAATGGCAGTCAACAATAAGTTTTCTGCATGGAATTGTTGAATCACTTCATTGTACACCTAAAACTAATATGTTAACTATACTGGAATTAAATTAAAACAATGCAAAGAAGTTTTCTTCACTTATTCAACAAATATATATTGAATACCATAAATATTCCAGGCACCAAACAGAGGCTGGAGATTAAATAAAAGCAAAATCAGACATAATCTCTGTTCTTAAGGAATTTGTACATTATAAAGAAGGAGGAAGACCATAATTAAATACTCACAAAATAATTAAAATTATAAACTAATGTAAATGAAAAAATGGAATATCGTTCCATGGTAGCAAATAACAGTAGAAACAGCAGCACAAAAGATTGGGAAAACTTCTATAAAGAAGTAACATTTACTTTTCTATCTGACCATTTAATGTTTAGAAAGAATGTTAAGTAGGTGAAAAGGTGGATATGGCTAAGAGTGAGACATTTAAGGGAGAGGAAAAGCATGTCAGAGGCCCTAGGATGCAAGAAAAGAGCATGGTGTCCCAGTGTATTTGAACACTGAGAATGGGAAAAAAGTGGGCAGTAAGTATGGAGGGTCTTGACTGGTATGTCAAGACTTTTGTCTCTATTATAAGAACAATGGCATTCAACTAAAGGCAGGTATCTTAATGTGATCAGGTTTAGTCCAGGGAAGAGTTGATTTTAGTTTGTTATGGTAAAAGCAATAGAGTGGGAAGAAAAATGGATGGGTCTGAGAAATATTTAGGCAATAAAGTCAACAGAATTTGGTGATAAAACCTATCTAGTGGATAAGAGAGATAGAGCTGTCATGTATGATTTCAAGATATTTGGATTGAGAATGAGAGAGAAAAATTCACTGAGTTAGAGAACCTTAAATAATATTAAAAACACTGAGCAGTATTTCAGTATTAAACAATGTAGGATTTTTGTGTGCCCATTTGAGATCATAATGATGGTAATGGATTTCAGTTCTAGTGTATGTAAAGCTATGCCAGTTTTGATGTTTGGTGTTTAATAGTAGAGTTTGTCTAGTAAAAGATAGTGGCTAAGACTTAATTTTCTGGATACTCTTCAGGAGAAGAAATACATGAATTGTGTTCACCATAGTGAACCAGAGTGCCATCTGGTGACTATTTACACAAATAGTAGGTACATATACCCTGAGGACAAACTTGTAAGAGCTAACATTTATTGAGAAACTATTATGTGTCTAGAACCTGTGCTAAGATTTATATAAAGCATCACATTTATTAATACACTATAACACATTTAAATTTAAGTGACAATATAAGGTAATAATATTAATATAAAGTATATGATTGAATGGAATATGAATTATATAAATAAAAAAGTTATAATAAGGTTTCAATAGGATGATGGACTATGCCTTTCTTTCCCCAAAGACACATGAACATTCACATAACTTATTAGTTTATGAGAAAACTTATAATTAACTTTGCTATAGGAAAAAAAAAGTCTTGCTAAAGGAAAAAGGCTCATCTGTAGCTCTTGAGTTACTCTTTACAATGTAACCTAGGCTTAGGAAAAAAAGTTAATGTTCTTCTGCATAATTCATCTGTTCATTTACTCAACAATTAGGATTATATATTGAGCAGATACTATGATGATGTGCTATTTTACTGAAGATGCAACAGTGAAAAATCTATGCAAGAACTTATATCTTTACAGAGTGTTCCATGAAGGGAAACAGAAAATGACTTGTAAAATATATAATAGGCCAGATAGAGCTAAGTACTGAGGGGCAAAAAAAAGCATAGAAAGAGAATAAATAGTGGTGGTTAAGTAAGTTCAAGTTTGTTGCTATTTTAAATATATGTCAGAATCCATGGAACAAAAATTTCAAGGAGATAAAGAAATAGACCATATGGACATTTTGAGGTTGAGTGTCCAGGTATAAGGAACAGAAAGTACAAAGACCCTGAGGTAGAGGTGTGCCAAGTTTATTTAAGTAAAACTAAGGAGGCCAATGTGGCTACAGTAAATTAACTCATGGAATGAGTTAGGAAGTGTTCCTTCTCCTTCTATTTTCTGGAAAAGATTATGAAGAACAGACATAATTTCTTCCTTAAATATTTGATAGAATTCATAAAGGAATCATCTGGCTTGGTCCTTTCTTGATGGAAGATTGTTAAGTACTGATGCAGTTTTTTAAATTGGTAGAGGTTGATTCCAATTATTGATTTATCTTTGTGTGCCTTTTGGTAGATTGTGTCTTTGGAGGAATTGGTTCATTTCAAATTTGTGGCTATAGTGTTTAAAGGGTTTCTTTATCTTTTTAGTGTCCATGTGAACAGTACTGATGACTTCTCATTTCTGATATCAGGAATTCATGTCTTCTCTCCTTTTCCCCTTGGTTAGCCTGGATAGAGGTTTATCAGTTTTATTGATATTTGGAAATAGCAGTCTTTTGGTTTTGTTGATTATCTTTATTATTTTTCTGTATTCACTGATCTATGCTCTATTTTTAAAATTATTTCTCCTGCTAGCTTAAGGCTTAAATCACTCTTCTTTCTCTAATTTCCTAAGATGGAAAGTTAGATAACTGATTTTAAGTCATCCTTCCTTTCTGATATGTGCATTTAATGCTATAAATTTCCCTCTAAGAACTGTTTTAACTGTATACCACAAATTTTGATAAGTTGTATTTTTATTTTCACTTAGTTCATTAAAAAATTTTCTCTTGAGATTTCTTCTTTGCCCACCTGCCTTTAGAAGTGTGCTATTTACTCAATAAATATTCTGAGTTTTCTAGCTATCTTTCTGATTTGTAGTTAAATGCATGGTGGTCTGTGAACATACTTTGTATGAATTCCATTGTTTTAAATTTGTTAAGGTGTGTTTTATGGCCCAGAATATGGTCTGTAGGTAAATCCTCAATGTGAAAAGAATGTGTATTCTGCTGTTGTTGGGTGGACTATTCTATAAATGTCAATTAGATCAAATTGATTGGTAGTGTTGTTCAGGTCAGTTATGTTCTTCCTGATTTTCTGTCTGCTCAATCTATCAGTTACTTGAAAGGGAGGTGTTGAAGTTATGAATAGTAATAGTGGATTTGTCTGTTTCTTATTGTAATTTTATCAGTTTTGCCTCACATATTTTGATGCTGTACCATTAGGTGCATACACATTAAGGTTTGTTATGTTTTCTAGATAATTGATGCCTTTATCATACACAATGCCATTCTTTAAAAGACCCCTGATGATTTTTCTTGTTTTAAAGTATGCTTTGTCTATAATTATAGTTATAGCTTCCTTTTGGTTCACGTTCATATGCTATATCCCTTTTTATATCCCACTACTTTTCACCTGAGTCTTTATATTTAAAGTAGGTTTCTTGTACACAACATACTGCATCTTGTTTTTTTATTTCGAAGCACTCTGACAATCTCTGTCTTTTAATTGGTGTATTTAGATCATTCACATTTAAAGCGATTATTGATATAGTTAGGTAATATATCTTATATTTGAAAATATTTTCTATTTATTGCGTTTGTTTTTTCTTTCTTTTATTTTCTCCTTTTTTTATGCCTTCTCTCATTTTGAGTATTTTGTGTTATTACATTTTATCTCCTGTTTTGCATATCATTTATAGTTCCTTTTTTAGTTAAGGAACTTTAGTGGAGACTATAAAAGAACATTTTTAACTAATCTAAGTCCATCTTCAAATAACACTAAATCACTTCATGTGTGATGCCAGCAATTTACACAAGAGTATTTCCAATTCTGCCTCATCTCTTATGATGTCATTCGTTTATTTTCAGTTTCAGTAAAATTTTGACTTTTACTTATTAAAAAGATGAAAGTCACAGCTTTTACACTTTCTACATGTTGGATTTGAAAACTGGAAGTGGATTGATCATCTTTTAAAGAAATCATCTCCTGACATAACTGTTTATAATTTTTTTGGGCTATGGGTCAAAACAGTTTCCTTGCTTTCAATGTCCTTTCACTAGGGCAAGTAACATAGTTGAAAACACGTGTCCTGGAAATTCTAAGGGGAAAATGACAAGCTTTCAAATCTGTCTATCTGTCTACCTACCTACCTACCTACCTATATATCCTATTTTAAACAGGAGTTTTAGACTACTATGAATGAGAAAAAATTTTGGCCATGTACAGAATTATCCAGTTTAAAAGATGTAACAATACAACTTGTATATTTATCAAGTATGATTTATTGTTCTTTTTCCAGTAATGTCAGCTTCACTTACATTGTTCTCTTTCTAAGCACCGTAAGTATATTAAAAGCATAGAATTCAAAACCCTCATAGATGTAAATAATTAGAAGTTTATGGGTAAAAATAACCAAAATAGACTTGCACTTAGAACTGTTGATCAATCACTTACAAAGGTAAACATTCACATTTTATATTTTAAAAAATATAAACCAATTCTCTATGGTATTCTAAAAAAAATGCCATATCTTTCTTTTCTTCATTGCATTTATTTTTCATATTTCCTATGCTTAGAAACAAAGGTATTTATAAACTACTTAAACCCTAAATTTTTTGTTTGCTGCCTGCACAGTATGCATAAATTGTCGATAAATACTTTGAGTGAAGCTTAACTGGTGTCCTACTGAAACACACAGGGAATGGGGAACCTTAGCTGAGATTGGTCACTATGGTTTTTAAAATCTTAAGAACTTAGGGCTATAAAAGCCACTTTTTCAAAGCTGCAAGCAGTTTTGATTGTTCAGAATGGAAGCCTTAAATTTATCCTGAGTGGAAAATATCACACTAATACCTCCATTTCAGACTAAGAGTTCCAGTGTGCTATTCCTGAGTCTACTCTCTCAGGATTTTCCTTTCTTTCTCTCTCTTTTTCTTTCTTTCTTTCTTTCTTTCTTTCTTTCTTTCTTTCTTTCTTTCTTTCTCTCGAAAGAGAGAGGGAAAAAACATTTGTCATCTTTCTGTATATGTATTTATTTATTTAAAAAATTAATGTTTGTTATTGAGAGACAGAGACAGCATGTGAGTGGGAGGGGCAGAGAGAGAGGGAGACACAATCTGAAGCAGTCTCTGAGCTGTGAGCACAGAGCCTGACATGGGGCCTGAACTCACGAACCGTGAGATCACGACCTGAGCTGAAGTCTGATACTTAACCAACTGAACCATCCAGGCACCTTGGCTTTCTGTATATTTAGAATGCACTCTGCCATATACAAACCATGACTTGTCCAAGCAGAATTTTGAATGTTTTTCACTTGTCCCAATTTAGTGGGCAACGATGATTATAAGTGGAGAGAACTATAGGCTCAATTTACTCATGCTGGATTTAGAACTATAAAAAAGGAACTGGGATATTAATATCTTACACACTGTATTAATAAAGATAATCCAGAACACAGTGATTATGGAACATTGGTTTGGATATTATTATCTAGACTTAGGCCATAACTCATGGGTGAGTAGAAGGGAAAAAGATATTTTATAGCATAGTTCTCTTTGATCATGTACTTATGAGAAGTCAGCCAACTCACATCCTGGTCTCCAAATTTGGGACTCATTTCACAGATAATAAAAGAGTTTAGGGATCACCAGCCAGGATTCCTGTCCTTAGCTGCCATTCCTGATGCTCACTAATGGCAGTTGATGAGAAAGGACATCTCTGAATGGTGTGAGAATCAAATGGTGGGTACAAATTTCTTCCTGTCAAAGATTAATTGACCATATAGTTGTGGGTTCATTTCTGGGTTTTCTCCTCTGTTCTATTGCTCTTCTTTTGTGCCAGTAGCCTTGATACTGTCTTGATCACTATAGCTTTGTAATATAGGTTGAAGTCTGGAATTGAATTGTGATGCTTCCAGCTTTGTTTTTCTTTTAAAGGTTATTTTGGCTATTCAAGGTCTTTTGTGGTTCCATACAAATTTTAGGATTGTTTGTTCTAGCTCTGTGAAACTGATGTTGGTATTTTGATAGTGATTGCATTAAATGTGTAGATAGCTTTGGGTAATATGGACATTTTAACAATATTTGTTCGTCCAATCCATGTGCATGGAATGTTTTTCCATTTCTTTGTGTCATCTTCAATGTCTTTCATCAGTGTTTTATAGTTTTCAGAGTAAAGAGCTTTTACCTCTTTGGTTAGGTTTATTCCTAGGTATCGTATGGTTTTTGGTGCAATTGTAAATGGGATTGCTTTCTTACTTTCTCTTTTTCTGCTTCATTATTGGTGTAATGCAATGGGTTTCTGTATAATGATTTTGTATCTGTTCTAGAAATTTTTTGGTGGAGTCCTTCAGGCTTTCTATGTAGATTATCATGTCATCTGCATATCGTCAAAGTTTGACTTCTTTGCTGATTTGGATGTCTTTTAATTCTTTCTGTTGTCTGATTGCTGTCAATTAATCTTGTACAAAACAGGAATTAATAGTCAATGTTAAAAATACAGTTTCTTCAACAAATGGTGTTGGGAAAACTGGACAGCAACATGCAAAAGAACGAAACTGGACTATTTTCTTACATCATATAGAAAAATAAATGCAAAATGGAAAAAGACTTAAATGTGACACAGGAAACTGTTAAAAACCTCGAGGAGAACACAGGCAGTAACCTCTTTGACATCGGCTGTAGCAGCTTCTTATAAATATGTCTCCTGAGGCAAAGGAAACAAAAGCAAAAATGAACTATTGGGACTTCATCAAGATAAAAAGCTTCTGCACAAGATAAAAAGGAAACAATCAACAAGACTAAAAGACAATCTATGGGATGGGAGAAGATATTTGCAAATGAGATATCTGAAAAAGGGTTAGCATCCAAATAAATAAAGAACTTATCAAACTCAGCTACCCCCAAAAACAAGTAATCCAGTTAAAAAATGAGCAGAAGACATGAATAGACATTTTTACAAAGAAGACATACAGTTAGCCAACAGACACATGAAAAGATGCTCAACATCACTCATCATCAATGAAATACAAATCAAACTACAATGATATATCACCTCATATGCATCAGAATGACTAAAATATAAACAAAAGAAACAACAGGTGTTGGTGAGGATGTGGAAAAAGGGGAACCCTCTTACGTCAGTGGGAATGCAAATTGGTGTAGTATGGAGGTTCCTCAAAAAAGTTAAAAATAGAACTACCCTATGATCACGCAACTGCAGTACTAGATATTTACCCCAAAATACAAAAATACTAATTCAAATGGATACATGCACCCGGATGTTTATAGTAGCATTATCAGCAAGAATCAATTTATGGAAAAGGCTCAAATGTTCTTTGACTCATGAATAGGTAAAGAGGACATGTTACACGTGCACACACACACACACACACACGTGCATACATACAATACAAACACAATGGAATATTACTCAGCCATAAAAAAGAATAAAATCTTGCCATTTGCAACATGGATGGAGCTAGAGAATATTATGCTAAGTGAAATAAGTCCATCAAAGAAAGACAAACATCATATGATTTCACTCATATGTGGAATTTAAGAAAGAAAACAAACAATTATAGGGGATAAAAGAGAGAGGAAAACCAAGAAACAGACTCTTAACTATAGAGAACAAACTGATGGTTATTAGAGTGAGGGGATGGTGGAGGGATGGGTTAAATAGGTGATGGGGATTAAGGAGGACACTTGTGATGAGCACTGAGTATTGTATGGAAGTGTTTAATCACTAAATTGCACACCTGAAACTAATATTACATTGTAGGTTAGCTAACAGTAATTTAAATAAAAACTTAAAAAATAGATATAGGTGGAAAAGTATAAGTATCAGCCTGTTGGAATAAATATGTGCTTAAATCATTGGAAAGGAAAAAAAAAAAGAAATTCGTCCTGTCATCAAGCATTTTGAAACACTGGTTTCTGAGGGTAAATATGTCAGTGGTGAGAGATAAGGTGGTTCTACATGTAAAACACAAAGGAGCTTGACAGGATGACTCCCAGTAATAGAATGAGAGAACCGGGAACTGCCATATATAATAGTCCTCAATTATTCTTGAGCCACATTTTTTTAAAACTTCAAACTTTCAGTGATGTTTCTTTTCACATTATGTAGAGAATTAAGGAAAAAGTTTGATCCACTTTTTTTTTTTTTTAAGTAGGCCTCACACCCAGAATGGAGCCCAACGTGAGGCTTCAACTCATAAACCTAAGATCAAGATCTGAGCTGAGATTAAGAATTGGGTGCTTAACTGACTGAGCCACCCAGGTGCCCCCACTTTTTAATCATGTAGACCAGTGATTCTTGACTGGGAGTAACTTTGCCACCTAGGGGACATTTGACAACTATTGGAGACAATTTTAGTTGTTACAACTTGGGGTGGGGAGAGGAGGGCCACTGGTATCTACTGGGTAGAGGCTAAAGATGTTGCTAAACATCCTATAATGCACAGGCCTTCCCTTCACAAAAAAGGATCACCTGTCCAAAATGCCAAAAGCGTTGAAGTTTAGAAGCCCTGAATTTTAGATATTTTGAGGAGATTCCTATATGGGCATGGAAAAGTTTGAAGTCAATTGTGATTTATATGTTTACAGGAATGTATTTAAATATACACACATACACCAGAATAGGCGCTCTTAGAATTATCTATCATTAGCGTGGTAATGACCTTCAGAAATAATGTCATGTACCTAACAGTCCCTCATCAGCACATGAAAAGCAGCCAGCAAAGCCAAATTAAGCTTGTGGGAACAAAGAATTGCACTTCTTTCCTTATGATCTTATCTGAAGTAAATAAATGCTTTAATTTGCTTTGAAGCTTTCTTTTTAAAAATTATTGATCAAGTCTTGGCTTTATGTTTGCGTTGTGCCTGGAAAGTTTATGTTATTACTATAAATGTTGATTTTTAGTGATTGATTATGGAATACAATGAAGTTGTCTCTGGACCCTGGATAAATTGGTGATGGATACTCCTGCAACAGTTCCAGAATTTGACATAAAACATTCCCTGGAATAGAAGCTTCTTTTTTTCTTTTAATGTTCATTTGTTTTTGAGAGGGAGAGAGAGAGAGAGAGAGAGAGAGGGAGCGAGCGCATGAGCACAAGTGGGGAAGGGGCAGAAAGAGAGGGTAGGACACCAGCTCTGCACTGAGAGCCAGAGTGGGGCTTGAACTCATGAACTATGAGATCACAACCTGAGCTGAAGTCAGACACTTACATGAGCCAAAGTCAGATGCTTAACCATCTGAGCCACCCAGGTGCCCCTGGACTAGAACATTCTAATAAAACCCATTCTTCCATGCTGAGCAGCAGAAGTCAAGTTTTACTTTCCACGAGTGGTGACTGAAATGATAGATGTCAGTCTTTACTACCAATTCTTTGGTCAATTTGACCTATCAATAAATCAATTTGCTTTATGGTCTAAGCTTAAGAACATTGGAATAGAAATGGAACATTATGTTCTAATTTATGTGATAACAATAATGTTACGATTAGAGAAGGCATTTTATAATTATTTAGAAATCAAAAAAAAAAGATTCTAGAACTAATAAAAGTCTTCTTTTTACCTCTATGACCTGAGATAGCATTTTCAGAAAGAGAAGCCCAAGATGCTATGACTGTTAAGGTGGTTTGGGAGGCCATATTGTGACTCTCCTGGTGGTAAAGAAGCTGTTGTCATGTGACAGTTCTCCCATGGATAACCATTACCTCCTGTCAGTGAGAAATGTGAAGATTAAAAACAGTGTCACCAAACACTGACACCATCCTGTATTTTTTATTTAAGAGCTGCTGAAAGATTTCCCGCTGGCTGATCAAATATGTGAACAGCTGGCTCCTGACCATAATCTGTCACTTGCAGCACATTTCAGACTGCCCATTTAAGAGCAACATAACATCCCTGGGACCTTCAAGCTAGTCAAAGGGGCAAGGGAGCTTATAAGGAAGCACATCGTTAGCCTAACCCATGGGTAGCCCAAAGCCCATTAAGTGGTTTGTGAGTATCAAGTTTCATGGGTAAAGAAAGGCAGAGATTCACGGACCCTCAAAGTTTTTTTTATAGCATGGATTATCAATCCTGGGATTGGGTTGAGTTTTTGAGAATCTAAATTCTTTTGGTTGATTAAAAGAGAGTTATACTGTAGTTCATTATCACCTGAATAGCATAAGCAGTGGCCTGGAATTTTTGAAATGGATGCTTGCTTGTGTATCTGACTGTCTAAGAACCTATCATCTCTTTAAGAGATTTATAAATAAATAAAAAAAAGAATAGTTGTTGTATTCTTTTCTCATGACCCACAATTAATCCTACTCTCCTCTATCAATCAGTGACTGGAGTGCCAGTTTGGCTGATATCCCTGTAATAGAAAGTCTCATTTGAATTGATTGATCAGCTGGATAACTTAGATAAAATGCAGTCTGCTTTTATTCATCTTTCTGTTTAATAATGAGCTGTCTGGAATTTCTACTCCTCTGATATATGTTGTATTCTAATAAAAAGCAATCAGCTGCAGAATTTGCTGAATTCTGTGTTCTTGGTTCCTTGATAACGTCTAAGGAACCTGCCTATTTTTGTGCTGTTAAAATACTGTCTTTTGAATCAAGTACTGGTCTAAGCCCTTTTAAAATGAAAATTTCCAAAATGTTGGGATTCCATTCTCAGCCAAAATAGGAGTGACCCTCTTTGGCTGCTTTCTCAAAGTCAACCTAGAAAATTGCCATCTACCTCTGCCTAAAATGAGACTGGAAAGGCAGATAAGAGCTCATTTACGAAAGACCGTATTTTGGCAAGATAGGATGCTTGGATCCTGTCCTTTGTGCCAGTGAGCTAGGTGAAGTTTTTTAGAAGGGACTGATATGCATTTCTTGTTGGAGTAAAAAATAGTAATGATAAAACCAGAAAGCAGCTGTTTGCAGTAGCCAACCAAGTCTTCCTCAGTGATTGAAAAGACACTATTTGCAGTCCCATCCCCAAATTTGTCAGTAAAATAGGTTAACATTTTAACCATATGATGCTCTTTCTCCCACCAATAATTGGTATTTGAATACAAAGCAGGAAAAATACTTGAAAACACAAATCTCATTGAAGACCTGTATTCATTAAACAAATAGTACCTTTTATATCTTCCACTTTATTGCATACACGTTTAAGCCAATCTCACTGATGGAAAAACACCTGCTTTTCAGAAGGACATGAAGGGATATGGAAAGGATGGTTGAGAAATAAAAGTTTCATATGATAAACTCAAAGGAAGATGTAAAGACCCTTAAAGACCCATATTGTATGTATGATTATAATTCAGGATTCAAATTTATGGTACAATTAAAATACCTGAACATTTGAAAATCTTAATATTGTTGCCTCTCAAACAAGGTCATAGGGTTTTTTAAAGCAAGCTTCTTATCTTACACTTTCTTTATTCTCCATAATGCATACGAATCATGCATCATTACACAAAAGATATTCAGTGATTACTTGGTGATTGACAGATTCTTTGTTTGCAAATTTTTTGAACACTAACTCTGAACTAGGTTCTATGGGGGATTGAAAAAGGCATGAGATGTAGCCACAGTTCATTCCATAAATGTTACACCTGAATCAAACCAAATAGAACTGAGAGACACAAATGTACTTTATGTCCACATAGCATAATAGTAACATCTGTCTTTCTTTTCTGTCTCTAAAGAAAATATGAGGGCTGTTCATAACAACCAAAAATCTTAAGAGAGGTTGCTGTGAATCTAGTGAAATTGCATTTATGTCTTATGCAGTGCATTCTTAAATTTCAAAAAAATACATTATTAAGTGCCCACTTAATATTTGAGAAAACATTCACAATAATATATTCACAAAAGCAGAATTGGTATGAGGATTAGATTTCCTTAAAAACTAAACAGAACTGATTTTCATGTTAGCAGATCACCATTACTCCTTTCTCCTATGCCAAATCAGCTCAGTACACTGAAATATCTCAAAAGAACAGTTGAGAAGAAGCTTCTAGGGGATTGAATGCAATTTTCCTATAGCAGAAGATTTTTATTTACCATCCATCAGAGAAAAGCAAGAACTCTTTGGGCAATTGTTCTTTTTGCCATTGATGCAGAGCTGGAATGTGTTAAATAAATCTTGGGGGCATTTCAGATCCTCCTTCAAACTAGCTGGAAGTTTTGCTCCCTTTCCTAACCATATTGCGTTATGTAATGATAACTTTTAAATGAATCGTTATAATACAGAGACATGTCCTACAAATTTGATAATGGTCACCATGAACAGCAGTATGCAATAAGGTTTCCTCAGCAGGGACATATTCTTTCTGGAAGGGAAATTTAATTATCTGGCTTGACTACTGTGTAATTCAAACGCTAGCTGTTGCGGCTCTTTTATACTACACAATGGTGTTAGTGGCAAACAGAAAAGTGACGGTTACCACCCTGTAGGCGAACTCACAGAACTAAACTAAGCAGAGCTTTGCTTTCACTCAATTTTTGAATTAATATCCAGATTTTTAGGCATTCCTCTCTCATAAACCATGTATGATAGGTGAAAACGGTGGGGATTTTAATTATGTGATGATCGCATGCCACCTTCTTTTGCTGCATTTCATCTTCTACCTTTTGGTAGAGGCGGGGGGAGGGGGGGTGAGGAAGGGAAAATACCATGAGCCAAATAACGGCACAGAGGGAAAGACAGACACACTCCTTACCAATCCTCCATAAACAATTACAAAAATAGTTTGAGTTTCTAAAAAATAAAACCACTATATAAATTTAAAATTGTTGTTATTAATGTGTTGATATTCTGAAGTGTATAACCAAGCTGTTGAAAAGGGAGGAGTTGATGAGGTGGAAAGGGAAAGGTTGGGGGGAAAAGTGCTGCTGGGAGCGTCTAGTGGATTTGTCTTTGAGACGTCCTGCTAACCTGAACTTCTTTGGTTGCTAAGAGCACGAACAGATTGGAGAACTTGAGGTGAGCTTGCCCAGTCCATTGAAAATGG
The DNA here is from genome assembly GCF_022837055.1 of Prionailurus viverrinus. Lineage (NCBI taxonomy): Eukaryota > Metazoa > Chordata > Mammalia > Carnivora > Felidae > Prionailurus > Prionailurus viverrinus. Next base: position 40,039,483 of record NC_062573.1, on the reverse strand, counting down.
AAATTGCCCAGTCCATTTGTTAGTTTGTTCTTCTGGCAGTCATAGTTGTTAAAGCAAAGGTGTACAAGTCTGTGATTTTACACATACATACTATTGAGTAGTAAAAACAAAACAAAACAAAACAAAACAAAAAACCCAGCAAACCCAAAGTTAAAGGACTTAGATTTAAGAACTACTACTTGGATTCTGCTCTTTCCTAGTTTCATGGCCTTAGTTTTGATATATATAAAAAGCAAAGATAAAAGGTCTAGGTCACTAGGTCACTCTGTGAGACGTTGTATCAATGATAAGAGATATTAACTTTGAAAATAATTTATAATTATTATATAATTAATTATAATTATAATATAATATATATTATAAATATCTAAGAAACGTGATGTTAATATTATTATAATGAACTAAGGAGAGAGTGGTACCTAGTGTGTAATTAAACCTTCTTGACTCTTAATCCCTTTAGAAAGAATATATATTCTGTGACTTTCTGTTGAGGGGGAGATAGTGCTCATTTACTCACCCTGGCATTTTCTTGTGAACAAATGTCACCCCTCTCCATCCAGAAAAATATGCTTCCTGGCATTTCTTATATATCACTTCTTTCTCTAGCTGCTGAAGTGAAATCAAAGGACATGTGTATGTAAGTCTAGACTATTTTTGATATTATAAGTGATACACAATCATTGTACTTCTCTGTGTAAAGTAGATGGCAACGTGAAGAGTTGTGTAACATAATTGGCCCCACATTCTGAGAAACTGTTCCCTGAGCCTTCTGATTGGGACAATCTTCATGGTCAGTCTACAGTGCTAATCTGATCATGCTCTTCCTTGCTTAGAAAGTTTCATTGAAACATTCATCACCTTTAGAGAATAAATCCAGTGTTATTTGCATTGCACACAGTTCACAATTTGAGTTCTTATCTACTAGACTCATCCCCCACTGTTTATACCTTGGGCTTAATTAATATTTTTGTAGTTATCTAAGAAAATATTGCCATTTGATGTGACTTTGCACATGCTGTTTCCTTTACCAAATGTTTTCTTGCTGCTTTGCCCTCATGGAAAACATACACTTATTCTTCAAGAGCAAGTTCAAGAGTTGTCTAGTCTTTGAAGTGTTCTCTGCTTTTCCCGGGCAGAGAGATTCCCTGCCTCCTCTCTGCCACGAGGTACCTTTACATGCTTCTGTTTATGGCACTGCTATTTTGGAATGGTTGAAGAATTTCCTAAGTCTAAGGATGAAACTAAGAGTAGGTGTTTTCTTCCAGTGGAAGAGAGAAAGAACAGAGATTCACACTGTAAGATCAAACCAGAGAGCAAGGAATTCCTACCTCTTATTTCTCAGAATGGAGGCAGGGTGCAGTTTCCCACCACTCCATGCTAATGGGGGACAGAACGTTGTTCAAGCGAGACAGAGACAGCTTTTCTATTAGCACGTTCCTGCAGATGCAACCACAAAAGCAAGGATAAAAATGTGCCATGCTGTGCTAAGTTGCTCCAGGGAAAGGGCCCAGAGTACTCTTTCCTCTCTGAAGCTAACTGAGTATAATTTTTGCTCTTACCGGAAGCAGAGAGGGATTTCAGAGATGGACTACACACACATGTAGGTAATCCAGGGGTACTCTTAGATTATATCATCAAAAATGTCATTCTCTTATGAGTCAGGCATAACATTTTTGCCTGAATTCAAATGAGCTAATTCTAATTAAATACTTTAATAATGCAAGACCTCAGTAGGCTGCAATTACTCTGGATTAGGAGATCATTTTATGACCAAAGGAGACCACCACTTATAGTAGCATTTTCTAGGAGGTCTTGGCTCTTGCAAGGAAGTTTCCTCTTTCAGGGGAACTGTAGGTATCTTTATTTCCAGTTGGGCTGTGTATACCCTTTAGTTTAGTTCCTGAAATGCATTCCTATTATACCACCTCTGACGATGATACTAATTTTCTGACGAAGGATGTTTCATTTCATTTAAAAATTGAATTTCTTTCAAGTCACAGAGGACTATGGAATACTTCTGGGAAATCATTTCAATACACCTAAAGCCTACCACTGCGCTGTTGTGAAGAAGACCAAGTGTGATCAGGGTTAAGTATTCTGCAATCCAGTGAAGCCACCTCAAAACTGAAACACTCTGAGAGAACAGACAATCTTCTGACCTTTCAGCTTTTATACTCTATCTTGGCAACAAAGAGTTTTGCTCAGAATGAATATATAGTTACACGCCTCCTGAATTTCCATGGTAAAAGTGGAGAACCAAGTGTATCCAATTGTTTAAAATAATGATGGATTTCTACATTAAGCCATGACAAGCCCCAAATGGTTTTATTTTCATGTGAATTATTCAGGTTAAATCTCCCAATTTCACCTTCTTGAGAAGGTACAATAGAGAAAGCCCTCCCATAATTTAACCTTGAGAGCTGAAAGCAACTTGAGAAATCTTCCTTCTGCAATAAGTTACCCGGTTGCACCTCTTGGTTGCACATGATCTAGCTCTCTGCCACTGTTTCACAATCTGTAGACAGATGTGCACGAAGGATTCCTCTAAAACCCTGGTTAAATGACCCTTAGCTCAGTAGTACACATTTAAAGCCACCCATGGAGGCAAGGTAGTGAGATAATTTCTATAATCCTATTTTTGGAAAGTCAGGGAAATGATTCTTCTATCTCAGATGGAAATTCAGTGGGGTCCACTCTACTTTGTGGATTCCCTTTTGTGTGTTCATTGGTGTTTCTCATGACTGTCTTGGGTCCTCTTCTATGTATAAACATGCTTTTGGAGTAAATGCATCCATTTTCATGATTTTAATTACCCAATGAAGGTTTCAGCAGCCCAGATATCTCCCTGGGATAGGACTCTTAATATCTATTTTTTAAAGTTTATTTTTATTTATTTTGAGAGAGAGAGAGAGCATGAGTAGGGGGAGGGGAGAGGGTGAGGGAGAGGGAGAGGAAGAGAGAGAGAGAGAGAGAGAGAGAGAGAGAGAGAGAGAATCCCAAGCAAGGTTCTGCTCTGCCTGATGTGGGCTCCAACTCACAAACCTTGAGATCATGATCTGAGCCGAAGTCAAGAGTCAGATAGATGCTTAACTGACTGAGCCATCCAGTTGCCTCAGTATCTATTTTCTGACATCTCCACTTGGACATCCCACAGGAATCCCTATTGCAATGTGTCCAAAAGTGAACTTACCGTGTTTCCCTGATCCTCTTCCAATGAGCACTCTCTGCTGGGTTTGCTCTGTCAGGGAATGGGGCCAGCAGCTAGCTGTTGGCTTAGTCAGTCATCAGGAAGAAGAGTTACCCTTCTTCCACATGCTCCACACAATTATCAACTCTTGCCCAGCCTATCTCCCTCCTCTTGAACCAGTAATTATTTTTTCCATTCCTTTTGCCCCACTTTGTTCAGGTCACTACTGTACAGAAGACACTCAGTGAATAAATCAGTCAAATGTATTTAAATTGGTAGAGGCTTCAAGCTAATTGGTAATTGGTAGGTATTGGGTTTTCTGCCTCCACTACCCCCCCCCCCCAACCCCCCTCCTCAGCCCTAGTATTGCTTCCAGGCCCTAATTTATGTGTCTTTCCGTTTTGGTGTTACTCAGTCCATGATATGGAAGTTTATTGGGAAGATAAATTAGTCTTCTAACTGAAATCTGCAGGGGTTTTTTTGTGGGGTCTTTAAGAAAGTCAGTCATGTGAACAATCCTGTTACCTCTAAATCTGGATTATTTTTTGTAACATAGCTCTGTTTTAATTTTTGTTAAAAATGGAAACAAATTCATCCTTTCTTTTCTTTTTTAAGATTAATATTCTTAACAGAATATTTCATTACAAAGGAGTATGGCAAATAGTGATTTTCCACTTTAATATGGTAGTGAACATGCCTTCTCCTAAGACTTTAGCATAAGTGAATCTTTTTTCTATTAATAAGTACTATCTAGTCTTTAAATGGGCAGTCAACTGTCAAACCCTCAGATGGCAGAAAAGAGCTCATTTTACTAGCCTAGCTATATACTTGCTACTATTGTAGGTGTAGACTACAATGATTTCATGCTGTGCCTGTGTCAACATCAGACTGAGATTTCTTTCATCTTTCTTTTTTTTCTTAACATGTGTAACTTTCCTTATTTTGTGAATACCTATAAAATATTGACATTTCTTTGATTTTCTTATTTTTCACATTTTGCTAAGACAGAAGTATGGTATTATTATTCTATGGAAAGTGTTTTCATCTAAAAAATAATGTATCATGTTAATTTTCCCACTTGTTTCTTGACTGAGTGAATGACTGTTGTTTTCACCACTAAAGTCTAGTGTAGTTTGATCTTTTATTTATTTATTTACATTGTAATTTTTTAATTTAAATTTTATTTGTTAACATACAGTGAAATTTTGGTTTCAGGAGTAGAATTCAGAGGTTCGTCACTTGCATACAACACCCCATGCTCATCACAACATATGCCCTCCTTATTAACCACCACCCAACTATCCCGTCTCCCACCCACCTCTCTCCATCAACCCTCAGTTTGTTCTCTATTGGTAAGAGTCTCTTTGATTTGTTCCCCTCTCTTCTCTTTTTCTTCCCCTTTCCCATGTGTTCATCTGTTTTCTTTCTTAAATTACACATATAAGTGAAATCAAATGGTATTTATCTTTCTCTGATGGACTTATTCACTTAGCATAATACATTCTAGTTCCACCCATATCATTGAAAATGGCAAGATTTCATTCTTTTTGATGGCTGAGTAATATTCCATTGTGTGTGTGTGTGTGTGTGTGTGTGTGTGTGTGTGTATATATATATATATATATATATATATATATACACCAAATCTTCTTTATCCAGTCATCAGTTGATGGACAGTTGATCTCTCTCCCCAGTTTGGCTATTGTTGATAATGATGCTATAAACATTGGGGTGCATGTACCCCTTTGAATCTATATTTTTGTATCCTTTGGGTAAATACCTAATAATGTAATTGCTGGATCATAGGGTAGTTCTATTTTCAGTTTTGGGGGGAGCCTCCATACTGTTCTCCAGAGTGGTTGACCATTTTGCATTTCCAACAGTGCAAGATGGTTTCCCTTTCTCCACATCTTTCTTGTTAACAACTGCTGTTTCTTGTCTTGTTAATTTTAGCCATTCTGACAGGTGTGAGGTGATATCCCATCATGGTTTTGATATGTTTTTCCCTGATGAGGAGTGATGTTGAGCATCTTTTCATGTGTCTCTTAGCCATCTGATGTCTTCTTTGGAAAAGTGTCTATTCATATCCTCTGCCCATTTCTTAACTGGGTGGTTTGTTTTTAGGGTGTTGAATTTGCTAAGTTCTTTATAGATTTTGGATACTAATTCGTTGTCAGATATGTCATTTGAAAATATATTCTCCCATTCCATAGGCTGCCTTTTAGTTTTGTTGACTATTTACTTTGATGTACAGAGCTTTTTATCTTGATAAGGTCCCAATAGTTCATTTTTGCTTTTATTTCCCTTGCCTTTGGCGATGTGTCTAGGAAGAAGTCGCTGTGGCCAAGGTCGAAGAGGTTGCTGCCTTTTTTTCTCCCCTAGGGTTTTGATGGTTACCTGTCTTACATTTAGTATTTCATTCATTTTGAATTTATTTTTGTGTATGGTGTAAGAAAGTGGTCCAGTTTCATTCTTCTGCATGCTGCCATCCAATTTTCCCTACATGGTATGTTGAAGAGACTGTCTTTTTTTTCCACTGGATGTTCTTTCCTGCTTTGTCAATGATGAGTTGATTATATAGTTGTGGGTCCATTTCTGGGTTTTCTAGTCTGTTTCATTGATCTCTGTGTCTGTTTTTGTGCCAGTACCATACTACATTGATAACTGCAGCTTTGCAATACAGCTTGAGATCTGGAATCTTGATACCTCTGGTTTTGTTTTTCTTTTTCAGGATTGCTTTGACTATTCGAGGTCTTTTGTTGTTCCATACACATTTTAGGATTGTTTGTTGTAGTTCTGTGAAGAATGCTGGTGGTATTTTGATAGGGATTGCATTAAATGTGTAGTGTAGACATTGGGTAGTGTAGACATTTTAACAATGTTTGTTCTTCCAATCCATAGCCATGGAATGGTTTCCATTTATTTGTGTCCTCTTCAATATCTTTCATAACTCTTCTATAGTTTTCAGCATACAGATCTTTCACCTCTTTACTTAGGTTTATTCCTAGATATCTTATTGTTTTTGGTACAGTTGTAAATGGGATTAATTCATTGATTTCTTTTTCTGCTGCTTCATTATTAGTGTATAGGAATGCAACATATTTATGCATATTAATTTTTTTTTCAATATATGAAGTTTATTGTCAAGTTGGTTTCCATACAACACCCAATGCTCATCCCCAAAGGTGCCCTCCTCAATACCCATCACCCACCCTCCCCTCCCTCCCACCCCCCATCAAACCTCAGTTTGTTCTCAGTTTTTAAGAGTGTCTTATGCTTTGGCTCTCTTCCACTCTAACCTCTTTTTTTTTCCTTCCCCTCCCCCATGGGTTTCTGTTAAGTTTCTCAGGATCCACATAAGAGTGAAACCATAGGGTATCTGTCTTTCTCTGTATGGCTTATTTCACTTAGCATCACACTCTCCAGTTCCATCCATGTTGCTACAAAGGGCCATATTTCATTCTTTCTCATTGCCACGTAGTACTCCATTGTGTATATAAACCATAATTTCTTTATCCATTCATCAGTTGATGGACATTTAGGCTCTTTCCATAATTTGGCTATTGTTGAGAGTGCTGCTATGAACATTGGGGTACAAGTGCCCCTATGCATCAGTACTCCTGTATCCCTTGGGTAAATTCCTAGCAGTGCTATTGCTGGGTCATAGGGTAGGTCTATTTTTTAATTTTTGAGGAACCTCCACACTGTTTTCCAGAGTGGCTGCACCAATTTGCATTCCCACCAATAGTGCAAGAGGGTTCCCGTTTCTTCACACCCTCTCCAGCATCTGTAGTCTCCTGATTTGTTCATTTTGGCCACTCTGACTGGCGTGAAGTGATATCTGAGTGTGGTTTTGATTTGTATTTCTCTGATGAGGAGTGATGTTGAGCATCTTTTCATGTGCCTGTTGGCCATCCGGATGTCTATTTTAGAGAAGTGTCTATTCATGTTTTCTGCCCATTTCTTCACTGGGTTATTTGTTTTTCGGGTGTGGAGTTTGGTGAGCTCTTTATAGATTTTGGATACTACCCCTTTGTCCAATATGTCATTTGCAAATATCTTTTCCCATTCCGTTGGTTGCCTTTTAGTTTTGTTGGTTGTTTCCTTTGCTGTACAGAAGCTTTTTATCTTCATAAGGTCCCAGTAATTCATTTTTGCTTTTAATTCCCTTGCCTTTGGGGATGTGTCAAGTAAGAAATTGCTATGGCTGAGGTCAGAGAGGTCTTTTCCTGCTTTCTCCTCTAGGGTTTTGATGGTTTCCTGTCTCACATTCAGTTCCTTTATCCATTTTGAGTTTATTTTTGTGAATGGTGTGAGAAAGTGGTCTAGTTTCAATCTTCTGCATGTTGCTGTCCAGTTCTCCCAGCACCATTTGTTAAAGAGACTGTCTTTTTTCCATTGGATAGTCTTTCCTGCTTTGTCAAAGATTAGTTGGCCATACGTTTGTGGGTGTAGTTCTGGGGTTTCTATTCTATTCCATTTGTCTATGTGTCTCTTTTTGTGCCAATACTATGCTGTCGTGATGATTACAGCTTTGTAGTTGAGGCTAAAGTCTGGGATTGTGATGCCTCCTGCTTTGGTCTTCTTCTTCAAAATTACTTTGGCTATTCGGGGCCTTTTGTGGTTCCAAATGAATTTTAGGATTGCTTGTTCTAGTTTCGAGAAGAATGCTGATGGAATTTTGATTGGGATTGCATTGAATGTATAGATAGCTTTGGGTAGTATTGACATTTTGACAATATTTATTCTTCCAATCCATGAGCACAGAATGTTTTTCCATGTCTTTATATCTTCTTCAATTTCCTTCATAAGCTTTCTATAGTTTTCAGCCTACAGATCTTTTACATCTTTGGTTAGATTTATTCCTAGGTATTTTATGCTTCTTGGTGCAATTGTGAATGGGATCAGTTTCTTTATTTGTCTTTCTGTTGTTTCATTATTAGTGTATAAGAGTGCAACTGATTTCTGTACATTGATTTTGTATCCTGCAACTTTGCTAAATTCATGTATCAGTTCTAGGAGACTTCTGGTGGAGTCTATCGGATTTTCCATGTATAATATCATGTCATCTGCAAAAAGTGAAAGCTTAACTTCATCTTTGCCAATTTTGATGCCTTTGATTTCCTTTTGTGGTCTGATTGCTGATGCTAAAACTTTCAACACTATGTTAAACAACAGCGGTGAGAGTGGACATCCCTGTCGTGTTCCTGATCTCAGGGAAAAAGCTCTCAGTTTTTCCCCATTGAGGATGAAGTTAGCTGTGGGCTTTTCATAAATGGCTTTATGATCTTTAAGTATGTTCCTTCTATCCCAACTTTCTCAAGGGTTTTTATTAAGAAAGGTTGCTGAATTTTGTCAAAGGCCTTTTCTGCATTGATTGACAGGATCATATGGTTCTTATCTTTTCTTTTATTAATGTGATGTATCACGTTGATTGATTTGCAAATGTTGAACCAGCCCTGCATCTCAGGAATGAATCCCACTTGATCATGGTGAATAATTCTTTTTATATGCTGTTGAATTCGATTTGCTAGTATCTTATTGAGAATTTTTGCATCCATATTCATCAGGGATATTGGCCTGTAGTTCTCTTTTTTTACTGGGTCTCTGTCTGGTTTAGGAATCCAAGTAATACTGGCTTCATAGAATGAGTCTGGACGTTTTCCTTCCCTTTCTATTTTTTTGGAATAGCTTGAGAAGGATAGGTATTATCTCTGCTTTAAACGTCTGGTAGAACTCCCCTGGGAAGCCATCTAGTCCTGGACTCTTATTTTTTGGGAGATTTTTGATGACTGATTCCATTTCTTCGCTGGTTATGGGTCTGTTCAAGCTTTCTGTTTCCTCCTGATAGAGTTTTGGAAGCGTGTGGGTGTTTAGGAATTTGTCCATTTCTTCCAGGTTGTCCAATTTGTTCGCATATAATTTTTCATAGTATTCCCTGATAATTGTTTGTATCTCTGAGGGATTGGTTGTAATAATTCCATTTTCATTCATGATTTTATCTATTTGGGTCATCTTCCTTTTCTTTTTGAGAAGCCTGGCTAGAGGTTTGTCAGTTTTGTTTATTTTTTTCAAAAAACCAACTCTTGGTTTCGTTGATCTGCTCTACCGTTTTTTTTAGATTCTATATTGTTTATTTCTGCTCTGATCTTTAGTATTTCTTTTCTTCTGCTGGATTTAGGCTGTCTTTGCTGTTCTGCTTCTATTTCCTTTAGGTGTGCTGTTAGATTTTGTATTTGGGATTTTTCTTGTTTCTTGAGATAGGCCTGGATTACAATGTATTTTCCTCTCAGGACTGCCTTCACTGCATCTCAAAGCGTTTGGATTGTTGTATTTGCATTTTCATTTGTTTCCATATATTTTTAAATTTCTTCTCTAATTGCCTGGTTGACCCATTCATTCTTTAGTAGGGTGTTCTTTAACCTCCACGCTTTTGGAGGTTTTCCAGACTTTTTCCTGTGGTTGATTTCAAGCTTCATAGCATTGTGGTCTGAAAGTGTGCATGGTATGATTTCAATTCTTGTATACTTATGAAGGGCTGTTTTGTGACCCAGTATGTGATCTATCTTGGAGAATGTTCCATGTGCACTCGAGAAGAAAGTATATTCTTTTGCTTTGGGATGCAGAGTTCTAAATATATCTGTCAAGTCCATCTGATCCAATGTATCATTCAGGGCCCTTGTTTCTTTATTGACCGTGTGTCTAGATGATCTATCCATTCCTGTAAGTGGAGTGTTAAAGTCCCCTGCAATTACCACATTGTTATCAATAAGGTTGCTTATGTTTGTGAATAATTGTTTTATATATTTGGGGGCTCCTGTATTTGGCACATAGACATTTATAATTGTTAGCTCTTCCTGATGGATAGATCCTGTGATTATTATATAATGCCCTTCTTCATCTCTTGTTATAGCCTTTAAAGTCTAGTTTGTCTGATGTAAGTATGGCTACTCCAGCTTTCTTTTGACTTCCAGTGGCATGATAAATAGTTCTCCATCCCCTCACTCTCAATCTGAAGGAGTCCTCAGGTCTAAAATGAGTCTCTTGTAGACAGCAAATAGAAGGGTCTTGTTTTTTTTAACCATTCTGATACCCTATGTCTTTTGATTGGTGCATTTAGTCCATTTACATTCAGTGTTATTATAGAAAGATATGGGTTTAGAGTCATTGTGATGTCCATAGGTTTCATGCTTTTAGCGATGTCTCTGGTACCTTGTCTCACAGGATCCCCATTAGGATCTCTTGTAGGGCTGGTTTAGTGGTGACGAATTCCTTCAGTTTTTGTTTGTTTGGGAAGACCTTTATCTCTCCTTCTATTCTAAATGACGGACTTGCTGGATAAAGGATTCTTGGCTGCATATTTTTTCTGTTCATCACATTGAAGATGTCCTGCCATTCCTTTCTGGCCTGCCAAGTTTCAGTAGAGAGATCGGTCATGAGTCTTATATGTCTCCCTTTATATGTTAGAGCACGTTTATCTCTAGCTGCTTTCAGAATTTTTCTTTATCCTTGTATTTTGCCAGTTTCACTATGATATGTCGTGCAGAAGATCGATTCAAGGTACATCTGAAGGGAGTTCTCTGCGCCTCTTGGATTTCAATGCCTTTTTCCTTCCCCAGATCCAGGAAGTTCTCTGCTATTATTTCTTCAAGTACCCCTTCAGCACCTTTCCCTCTCTCTTCCTCCTCTGGAATACCAATAATGCATAGATTATTTCTCTTTAGTGCATCACTTAGTTCTCTAATTTTCCCCTCATACTCCTGGATTTTTTAATCTCTCTTTTTCTCAGCTTCTTTTTCCATAATTTTATCTTCTAGTTCACCTATTCTCTCCTCTGCCTCTTCAATCCAAGCCATAGTTGTCTCCATTTTATTTTGCAGCTCATTGATAGCATTTTTTGGCTCCTCCTGGCTGTTCCTTAGTCCCTTGATCTCTGTAGCAAGAGATTCTCTGCTGTCCTTTATACTGTTTTCAAGCCCAGTGATTAATTTTATGACTATTATTCTAAATTCACTTTCTGTTATATTGTTTAAATCATTTTTGATCAGTTCGTTAGCTGTTGTTATTTCCTGGACGTTTTTCTGAGGGGAATTCTTTCGTTTCGTCATTGTGGATAGTCCCTGGAGTGGTGCAGGACTGTGGGGCACTACCCCTGTGCTGTCTTGAATAACTTGCGTTGGTGGGTGGGGCTGCAGTCAGACCTGATGTCTGCCCCCAGCCCACCACTGGGGCCACAGTCAGACTGGTGTGTGCCTTCTCTTCCCCTCTCCTAGGGGTGGGATTCACTGTGGAGTGGTGTGGCCCGTCTGGGCTACTTGCACACTGCCAGGCTTGTGGTGCTGGGGACCTGGCGTATTAGCTGGGGTGGATTGGCAAGGTGCAGAGGGGCGGGAGGGGCAGGCTCAGTTCACTTTTCCTTCGGAGATCCGCTTCGGGAGCGGCTCTGCGGCACTGGGAGGGAGTCAGACCCGCCGGAGGGATGGATCCACAGAAGCACAGCGTTGCGTGTTTGTGCGGTGCAAGCGAGTTCCCTAGCCGGAACTGGTTCCCTTTGGGATTTTGGCTGGGGGATGGGCGAGGGAGATGGCGCTGGTGAGTGCCTTTGTTCTGCACCAAGCTGAGCTCTGTCGTCCAGGGCTCAACAACTCTCCCTCCCGTTGTCCTCCAGCCTTTCTGCTCTCTGAGCAGAACTGTTAACTTATAACCTTCCAGATGTTAAGTCCTGCTCGCTGTCCAAACACACTCCGTCCGGCTCGTCCGCTTTTGCAAGCCAGACTCAGGGGCTCTGCTTGGCCGGCGGGCCACCCCTCCAACCCGGCTCCCTCCCGCCAGTCCGTGGAGCGCGCACTGCCTCTCCGCCCTTCCTACCCTCTTCCATGGGCCTCTCGTCTGCGCTTGGCTCTGGAGACTCCGTTCTGCTAGTCTTCTGGTTGTTTTCTGGGTTATTTAGGCAGGTGTAGGTGGAATCTAAGTGATCAGCAGGATGCGCAGTGAGCCAAGTGTCCTCCTACGCCGCCATCTTCCCAGGATCCTCTCTGCATGTTAATTTTTATCTGCATCTTTGCTGAATTCATGCATTAGTTCCAGCAATTTTTTTGTGGAGTCCTTAGGGTTGAGATTTCTATCAAAAGCAAGAAAAGATTTTTGTTCTTCCATTGGACAAAAATGGAGCATGGAGGGGAATGTGGGGAATGGAGAATGAAAGGTTTTGCCTTTGGCTTCCCAGTCTACAAATTAAGACTTTTTCATTCAAGGGAAAGGAAAGTGATCAGTATTAACAGACAGGTATTAACATTGAGCACAGGTTAAGTGCAGGGTAAGTTCTAGAGCAAGACTTTATCAGCCCAAATGTATAGTAGTCTTAAAGTGATGACATCATTTGTAAAGAACATCAAGTCCTAAATTGTCCTTGGCAATGTGCTAATCTACCTGCATGTCCTACACCCATGTTAAACTAATTTTCAAAATAGTAGATCTAATGAACTGACAAGCGGACTGTAAAAATCTATTTTCCCTGATTTTTACATTCAAAAAGCAAAATTTATTATAATATGTCACTAAATATTTGTCACTAAATGACTTTCATGAAATATGGAGATGAATTTAGGTTATTTCCTAGAAATTTAAAAATTTTAGTGTCTATGATCCATATATTTTCTCTACATTTCTTTGTACAGTGTTTTTTGGTATAATTTCAAAGTCTTTTGGGCTATATTCATAATGTTTTTATTACCTAATTTTGTTAAATGCTTCCTTTTCCATTACTAGTATCTTTAGTGATTCCTCATTATTTCCTTCCTATTGAATTAGTTGGAGCCTTTATTTGTAATCTGTCAGCTCATTCACAATGTTTAATTTCAGTTATATCTTCTTTTTTTAATGTTTATTATATTTTTTAATTTTTATTTTTCTGAGAGAGAAGAAGCAGGGAAAGGGCAGAGAGAGAGGGAGCCAGAGGATCTGAAGCAGGCACGAACTGTGAGATCATGGCCTGAGCCAAAGTTGGACACTAAACTGATTGAGCCACCCAGGTGCCCCTAATTTCAGTCATTTCTTTAGGCAGATACCTGTCTTTTCAATTATTAGGACAGTTGTAGAACTTACATAAAATGTATGTATATATATTTATAAATATATAATTATGCATACATCATATGTGTTTATATTATTATAGAATAATACAATATACCATTAATATTTATACATGTTTATCCTATGTATATTTACTTACATTCATAGAAAGTGTGCATATATAAAAGGTGAATACAGTGTGCAGAATTTTCCAAATTTATTTAATCACAAGCCTATCTGTTTTTAGTAAAGCGTCTCACAGGAATGGTGTTCTGTGGAATACATTTTGATAAATGTCATTTATTCATTAGTTCTATCAATAAATATTTATGTGTCCATTACCAGGAAGACAACAGAAATTAAAACAGTAGGGAAAAGAATCCTTACCCTCATGGAAATTACATTTTTCTGGAGGAGACAGTCAATAAACATAACAAAGAAAATAGTGAAGTTTATTAGAAGGTGACAGGAACTGTGGTGTGAAATAAACCAGGGAGGAGACACGGAGCACCTGAAATAGGGCCATAGTTTGAAATAGATGGTCTTGCAGAGACTTATGGCAAGAGTGATATTTTAACAAAGATTTAAAGGAGGTGATGGAGAAAACCAATGCAGATATTAGGGGGCTAGGATGTGCTTCCAGCAGAACAAAGAACAAGTGCAAAGGCCCCAGGTTACCTAGTTTTAAAGACTGGTAAAGAGGCCAGAGGCAATTTTGATGAGTAAGAAGGTAAAAATATATCCAGATGCTTCCATTTTGTAACTGGTTACAGGTGAGACTGTGTTGACAGAGATGATGGTTGATGACAAATTTGTGAATTATTGTCAGTATAGTAAATTTTTATTTTTCCTTTTATTTATACATTTACTTATTTATTTAAATAAATTTATTTTAAATGCATAATATGTAACATGAAATAAATATGTTATATGAAAGATATAATGAACATTAATTCAGTCACATTTACCCAGCCCTCCCACTACCCTCCTTTTTATAAATGCAACCGTTATTGCTGGTACAATCTGTACTCATCATATTTGTAAGCATATCTGATAAACTCCTGAAAATATAATTGCTATATTTACAAGTATATGTTATGTGTATTTAAAAATTATTGATAGGTAGGTATTATTATTCCCTGGATATTACTCCAACTCACAATTCTAACATCAGTGTGCGAAGCTGCCACTTTCTCTATAATATCATCAAGAATATTTTTGTTAATGTTTATTTATTTATTTTGAGAGGGGAGGGGGGACAGAGAGAGAAGAAGAGAGAGAATTCCAGGCAGGCTCTGTGTTGTCAGTGCAGAGCCCAACGTGGGGCTCAGTCCCACAACTGTGAGATCATGACCTGTGCCGAAGTCAAGAGTTGGATGCTTGCTTAATGATTGAGCCACCCAGGTGCCCCATCATCAAGAATAAATTTTTTAACCTCAGTTTTCTATACCAACTGTCAGATTAAGCTAATTATTTTATTTATTTTTTATGCTACTTATATTTTATTGGTGTTTTTATAGTAAAACGACCTTAAGGACAGTTTCAAATGAATGGCAACATATCAGGGAAATTTGAAGTGCCAAAACTGCTCTCTTGAAATGGAAGCTAATTATTTGCAGTTATAAAAAGGTCACTGCAATAGTTTCTGGTAATCAACAAAGAGATAAATTTATACAGTTGTTGCTCTCAGATACAAGTTTTTTTCCCCTATTGTTTGCTGGGTATATTCACAAATGCCAAATTATTCTTAGTCTTTATCATTTCACTAGGAACATTTTAATATGTCATTTCATACACACACACACACACGTGTATATATACACACACACACATACATATATGGAGAAGAAAGATACATTTCTGACTAAAAAGTAATAATGAGCACAAGTTGATGATCCATATTGGTTTAAACAAATATTTGATAGATTTAGGTGACAGATGTGCTTCCTTCTAAATCGAGTATCTAAAAACATTTTGAGCTTTTTTTTTTTCAATGGAAGACCATATGAAAGATGGTGGGGCCAGAGTTAATAAACGACATTCAGCATAAATGCTGCACCAAAGTTATTTCATGGCTTTGTGATATTCATGGGTTTTCAATGTCAGGTCACAATGATTTGTTTCTTTAGGTAGAGGTTCCCAGAAGCCCTCAGGTTTTCCTTCTAAGATATAGCTGTACTAGTGAGCAGTTTGATTTGGAAGCAAAATTTCAGGCATAGAGGGAATGCCATTTCTATGAAAATTTAAAAATAACCTTATGCTTAGTTTAATTTTTTTTAATCCTTCAGTTACTATTAACGGGAATAGGGGAAGGTAGTCTGCAGAGGAACAAATTCTCAAGTTTAGGCAGATTCTTCCTTTAACACTTTTAGAAATATCCACCCTACTGTAGCACCTTAAACATAGTAGGTCATCAGTAAATATCTGTTTAATAAGTCAAAGAATTAAATAAAAGAACAAATAAAGATATATGGAGTGCTTTAGGCAAACTAACTGGTCTGGTCTTCAGTTGCCTCATGTATAAAATGGAGATAATAATAGTATTTACTATATAAGAATTGTTAATTTACATTATATAATGCAGGCAAAATACATTGTAACTTGCCAAGCACATAGTAAAGCTCAATAAATATTAACTTCCATGATGATGCTTTTCTTTATAGTGAGGGAGAGAGTTTCATAACTTTCATTAGTACTTTCATTTATAGTATAAAAGGGAAATAAAGTTTCACTGAATAAGTCAGGGCTGTGTAACAAAGATTTTCTTCAAAGAGGACCAGAAAATTTGCATTTGTTTAGCCAGATTCCTTCAGCGTCTTAGCTATTATTGGTTGCCAAACTGACATCTTGAATATTAAATCATTTAGTCACTAGCTACCACTTTATCTAGACCCATATCATTAATGCCTAAATAAGCCGCATTATTGGGTGGATTTCACTCAAAACTGACTTGAAGCTTGTGTATATGTCACTCATGTCAGTGCATTCTTTTGTTTTTGAATTTTATTTATTTACTTATTTAAAAATTTACATCCGAGTTAGTTAGCATCTGGTGCAATAATGATTTCAGGAGTAGATTCCAGTGATTCATCCCCTATGTATAACACCCAGTGCTCATCCCAGCAAGTGTTTTCCTTAATGCCCCTTACCCATTTAACCCATCTCCCCACCCATAATCCCTCCAGCAACCCTCAGTTTGTTCTCTGTATTTAAGAGTCTTTTATGTTTTGTCTTCCTCCTTGTTTTTATATTATTTTTGCTTCCTTTCCCTTATGTTCATCTGTTTTGTATCTTAAATTCCACATATGAGTGAAGTCATATGATATTTGTCTTTCTCTGACTACTTTCGCTTAGCATAATAACCTCTAGTCCCATCCACGTAGTTGCAAATGGCAAGATTTCATTATTTTTGATTGCCCAGTAATACTCCATTGTGTATATATGTGTATACACATATATACACCACATCTTTATCCATTCATCTGTCATTGGACATTTGGTCTCTTTCCATACTTTGGCTATTGTTGATAGTGTTGCTATAAACATTATGGTGCATGTGCCCCTTCAAAACAGCACACCTGTATCCCTGGGATAAATACCTAGTAGTGCAACTGCTGGGTCATAGGGTAGTTATATTTTGAATTTTTTTGAGGAACCTTCACACTGTTTTCCAAAGTGGCTGCACCGGTTTACATTCCCACCAGCAGTGCAAAAGAGATCCTCTTTCTCTGAATCCTTGCCAACATCTGTTGTTGCCTGAGTTACTAATTTTAGCCATTCTGACTGGTATTAGGTGGTATCTCAGTGTGGTTTTGATTTGTGTTTCCCTGATGATGAGTGATGTTGAGCATGTTTTCATGTGTCGGTTGGCTATATGGATGTCTTCTTTGGAGAAATGTCTTTTCCCCATGTCTTCACTGGGTTTTTTGTTTTTTGGGTGTTGAATTTGATAAATTCCTTATAGATTTTGGATACCAGCCCTTTATCTGATATGTCATTTGCAAATTTATTCTCCCATTCCATTGATTGCCTTTTAGTTTTGCTGATTGTTTCCTTCGCTGTGCAGAAGCTTTTTATCTTGATGAGTTCCCTCATGTCAGTGCATTCTTAAATTTCCAATATTTACTTTCATGGGCTTTGACTAGCTTTCATGACTTAAACCTAGCTCACTTCTCTAGAAAACTGGGAATATATAAAAATAAAATTTGAGCATACTAAGCCAGATAACTATGATTATATACTTATTAATAATTAAAAATGGTATATGGCAAATATAAAATAAATCTTTTCATAGAAAGTCCAAATTCTTTATGCTTCCAAAATTCCAATCTGTGGATGGTCTTTGACCCAACCACGTACTTGAAACGACAGGACTATTTCATAGGTCAGCTTGAATTTCAGCTGGCACAATTACCTATCTTTCAAGACCTTGTATCTCATATAGTCTATGATGGTGGTTCCAAAACCAAAATGATAGCCCAAAGATGACAGTCTGACAGACTTTTCTGGTCGGTCAAGAAATTAGAAACAACAAAACAAAAAATAATATAGTATGTTCTCCATAAATTTAAAATTAGTCAAGTTTTATTTTTTAAAAATTTAAGTTTTTTATTTATTTTTGGGGGGGGGGCATAAAGAGAGGGATACACAGAATCCTGGAAGCAAGATCCAGGCTCTGCACTGTTAGCACAGAGCCCAAAGTGGGGCTCCAACTCATGGAGTGCGAGATCATGACCTGAGCCAAAGTTGGGCACTCAACTGAATGAGCCACCCAGGAACCCCAAATTCTGTCAATTGTTAAAAATAATTTGAGGGGCACCTGGGTGGCGCAGTCGGTTAAGCGTCCGGCTTCAGCCAGGTCACGATCTTGCGGTCCGTGAGTTTGAGCCCCGCGTCGGGCTCTGGGCTGATGGCTCAGAGCCTGGAGCCTGTTTCTGATTCTGTGTCTCCCTCTCTCTCTGCCCCTCCCCCGTTCATGCTCTGTCTCTCTCTGTCCCAAAAATAAATAAACGTTGAAAAAAAATTAAAAAAAAATAATTTGAGATGTCATTGTATTTTTTAAAAAGTTTTTATTTATTTATTTTAAGAGAGAGAGAGAATGAGGAGAGGAGGGGCAGAGAAAGAGAGAGAATCCAAAGAAGGCTCCAGTCCAGAGCCCAGGGCAGGACTTGATCCCACTAACAGTGAGATCATGACCTTGAGCCGAAATCAAGAGTCAGATGCCTAACAGATTGAGCTACTCAGGTGCCCCAGTTATCTCATTTTTTATGTTTAAATACCATTATAAAAGGAAATAATGATCATAGTAGTTAATAATAATCATTGTATATCAGCCAAAACAAACAAACATAAAAGAAATAGTTGATTACTCCATGTGTGTCCTCCCTAACATATTTTTTTCTTAGCTGGTTAGAGAATAAATTCTAATCTTTCTTAGAGTTGTACTTCCCATTTAGCTTGCTAATGACCATCCCTCTCTATGATATAATATTCTATTAGAATCATGATACATTTATATTTATTACTTGAATCCCATTAAACCCATTCCTTCAGTGAATATATATTGAACTGTATTTCTCTCTCTGTGTGTATATTTATATGTATGTATTTATATGTATGTATATGCATATTAATGTATGTATAGAATATACATATACATACATATATGCTCATATACTTATACACATGCATTAACACACTCTTTCTCTACAAATAGTGTATCACTACTGCCCAGCACTGCATTTAATTTGACACATTTTCTTAATTTGAACTCTTTCCACTGTCACCTTTTTAATTCTATTCTATTTCCTGCTATCTTAAAATAAAACTATTTTACAAATATATAGTTGAAGGGTACTTAGAAAGCTAAGAAGCAAAAATCACCATCAGAATCCCAACAGTATGTTTTGTATTCACTGAAAAATAAAACAAAAGCAAAGAATAAAAAGTACTACAATTAGAAGTATAACTTAACTGAACCTTGCAAAAGTACTATAGAGTTTGAGTTATTTTTCTTAAGAAGAATGAAGCCTACACATCATTGAGCTCCAGATTTGGGGGAGAAGTTCTAGCTCACTGCTTTTCGGCACTTGAATCGGCTTAAAGGGAATTGTCTGTCGTGCTTGATGGTTTGGCAGATTCTGGAAGCTGCTGGATGTTCTGGGCTCAATGGAGTAGAACACCACAGCCTAAAACTGATTCATGATCCACTTAGTGGAGAAGGAAGTTTTTGCCTGGGGGAGTTATCTTTTCCTTTAACATTGTGTCCTGGATTGTGGCTCAGAATAATTTCACAAAACATTCCAAAATGGAAACATTTTTTCCCATGCTTACAGTATAGGGGTTGATGCCTTTGGGTGAAAATCTAGTAACACAGATGAACTGTTGTTGTTGTTTCTTTTTGGATTATCTTCACAGCTTAATTTTGTTGTTGTTGTTGTTCAGCACTCTTATTTAAAATATTCTGGGGGCGCCTGGGTGGCTTAGTTGGTTGTGTCTGACTCTTGATTTTGGCTCAGGTCATTATCCCAGGATCGTGGGATTGAACCCCTTCACACTGAGTGTACAGCTTGCTTAAGATTCTCTCTCTCTCCCTCTACTCCTTTTCCCTGCTTGCTCTCTCTCTCTCTAAAATTAAAAAAAATATAACAATAAAATAAAATTTTCTGAAAAAAGATTGGTAAGTCTAGAAAAATCTGTCTCCTTTCCAAGTTATAAACTAGAAGTGAATTCCAGTAGTCTCCAAAAATGCCTTTGACTTCTGTAGAATAAACTTTATAAAATGCCTTTGGGTATGCAGTCTTATTTTATAGGCAGTGCTCCTATGAAAGAGACCCAAAAAGTGACTCTTCTACATCGGCTCAGCATTTAAGTGTTCTAGGATGTGCTATCTGACTCTAAGCTTTCTAAGGACTCACTGTTTCTGATATTCTGTATTATTTCTTTCATCTAAAATATTTTTCTGTCCCTGTGTATTTTACTTACCCATTTTGACTTGATGATCCAGTGGAAAAAATTATAAGGAAATCAAACCTCCTTAATTGTTTGCTAAGCAGGTTGAAACTTTCTCATATATTCATTTCCTTGGATATTCATTATCTTTCACCTTTTTAATTCCTTTTCTGTGTTTAGAGAAAAATAATGGTTTATGAAAGTCACTGAGAGATAATTATCTGCCTGTAATTGATGGCAACTACTTGGAATTTTCCAGAGAGTATGAGGGTTATGGCTGGTCATCACATTAGAATCTGTCTCATGGGTTTCCATCATGCTGTTTGGAAACAGTGTGAGAAATAGTAGGAAACTACTAAGAATTTCAAGCTAACATGACCCAAGTGGCTTACTCTGGATCTTGTCTGATATTTTTCATTTTTAATATGAATACTGGGATTTGTGATTTAAATTTTATTTGGCAAAAATCTTCCTGCTAAAAACTTGAGCTTTATTTTGTCTATTCTTTGCTTCTATGTTTTCTTCTTCTTCTTTTTTTTTATTATTAGAGAATTAGAATAATTAGAACACAAAGGATCACCTCCTCCAG
Organism: Prionailurus viverrinus; assembly: GCF_022837055.1. Classification (NCBI taxonomy): domain Eukaryota; kingdom Metazoa; phylum Chordata; class Mammalia; order Carnivora; family Felidae; genus Prionailurus; species Prionailurus viverrinus. The sequence continues at coordinate 40,018,685 of NC_062573.1, read as the reverse complement.
AAAGCCAACAATTCCCATTCTTTTGTCCTTGTTCACTAGCTTGCATGATCATATATTATCATTTATTTTCTAGTTAACGTATTTATACTTTGTGCATCTTTTCCCTCTTCCCCACCCCTAGTTCAGCTCTCCATCTGGGCTGTCTATGTGGCCTCTCCTTTGTTTCCCTAATAGTTATTGTGACAAAATTTTCTGAGTTCTTGGTCTGGTTAAGATTCGGAGCATATGAAATGGAGAAAGTAAAGTTAAAAAATGGATTAGAAGTGCCACAGTGCAGTGCCATATAAGAGGACACAATATCAGAGAGGTAAATGCAGTTCTAATGCTCCTCAAATTTCTTTAGCATAAAGATGCCATTTCTGTCCAGGCAGAACTTTTAACATTCTCTTTTATTGTGAATATAGTGAGTGTATAGCAAAGTACATAAAATAAATAATATTAGTGCAAAAAGCACAGCTGTGTCATGCCACCTTGGTTAAGAAAGAGAACATTGCCAGAATCCTAGAAAATCTCTGCATTACCCATTTCAATGCTGCTGATTTTTATGCTAACCATTTCCTAGCTTTCCTTAAAATTTTGCCTTGATTATGCAGTCTGTATAATCTTGATGCTGTTAGTCCTCTACCCTGCCTCTCACATTTCCTTGGGCAGTTGCTGCATGGCAAAAATTCACAGATGTCCACCTATTTGGAGAATTGCCATTGGCCAAATGGGAATCTCTGCATCCTCAGTACTGACTGGCCCTGTGGCACAAGAGGCCATCCCTGAACTCAGGGTGGATCTAACTGTTTGATGTTCCAGGGCTTCACCTTGTGATCAGACTAAAGCTAGTCTCTAGCTAAGATTTTATTCTTGCAGTAGTCTTTCCCCTGCCTGCTTTGTTTCCTGTCCTGACAGCATAGCTCCAATAAATGAATCTCTTGAACAAGAATCGCCATCTCAGGCTCTGATTTTAGGGAGTCAGAACTAAGACACTTTCTGTATTCGTTTTCTATTGTCATTTAACAAATTAGAACAGACTTTGTGACTTAAAACCACACTCACTTATGATATTACAGTTTCTGGGGGTCAAGAGAGTCCGGGTATGGCTTAGCAGCGTCTTCTGCAAGGTGGTAATCAAGGTGTTGGCTAGGTGGGGGAGTTCAACTAAAACTTGACTCTGGAAGGATCTGCTACCAAGCTAACTCAGATTGTGGGCAGAATTCATTTCCTTTTACTATGAATTGAGGTTTTATTTTCTTGCTAGCTGTCAGTCAGCTAGAAACCTTTGTAGGAACTCAACTGGAATTCCTTGCCAACATGGTCCCCTGGTTAATCAAAACCAGCAAGGAAAAGAGAGATTTCTAGCAGGACAGGTGCTACATCCTTATGCAACATGATCATGTATATCCCATCATTTTTTTGGTATCCTGTTGGTTAAACGACAATCACAAGGCAATTTAGACTAGTTTTGGCTGTTTTTGGATTTTATGTATTTGGGATCACACATTGCATGTTTGCTGTGTCTGTTTTATTTTTACCCTCCCATTTTTGTTTTCTATGCATTTCCAGTTTTCTCAAATCATTTATTATATTTTTAAGATCCATGTTTTGCTTTGCATGTGGTTGCATTCATTTGTATTTTTCTGTAATATTTTATTTAATGCAAACTAATGAGTTATTTTTTCATTCTACTCTTTAGTTGGAATATTGTTGGTTTTGACGGTGTCTACATTTTTTGCTGTTGCAAACTATGCAATTATGAGAATAGTTGTGTATATGTCCTGATGCATTTAGTCTCCTTTTTTGTGTGGAATTGTGCTTCTGAAGCTTCAGCACACTTAGGAATCATTTGATGAACTTGTTAGAATGTCCCAAATTCTGGGACCCAACACTAGAGTTTGTTTCAGAAGGTCTTGATGGAAATTTGCATCTTAAGGTCTTAGGTGATGCTGGTGTCCACACTTGAGAAGCCACTGATGTAGAATGCATTCTTAGGTGTGCAATTGCTGGCTCAAGAGTATTGGTATTTATTAATACATATTTCTAGTGAATTTAACATTGTTTCATCGTGTAGACCATTTCTCTAATAATTCTCATTGCCCTAAAATTTGCTTTGTTTGATATTGCCATAATTACATTAGCTTTTTGGGGGTGTTGGATTTATCTTTTAAAAAGAGTCTTTGGGCACCTGGGTGGCTTAGTTGGTTAAGTGTCCACCCATGGTTCGTGGGTTCAATCCCCATGTCAGGCTCTGTGCTGACAGCTCGGAACCTGAAGCCTGCTTCAGATTCTGTGTGTGTGTGTCTCTCTCTGCTCCTCCCCTGCTCACGCTCTGTCTCTCTCTCTCTCTCAAAAATAAACATTAAAAAAAGTAAAAAAAATAAAATAAAAATATTTTTACTTCAAAGCGTTTTATACACTCCAATTTCAAATTGTGTATGTAAAAGGGCTTATAGTTAATATTATTTTTAAAAATCAGTATAATGATTTTTTAACTTAAGCATGTATCTAATTTACATTCAATACAATTACTAAAATATTTGGCTTTCAGTTGATTATATTCTTATGTCATTAATAATTTTTTTCTTGGGGTGCGTGGGTGGCTCAGTGAGTTAAGCATCCAAATCTTGATGTCGGTTCAGGTCATGATTGTACCATTCGTGAGATTGAGCCCTGAGTCAGGCCCTGTGCTGACACCAGAGCCTGCTTGGGATTCTCTCTCTCCCTCTTGCTCTACCCCTCCCCCAGTCTCTCTCTCTCTCTCTCTCAAAATAAATAAGTATTTAAAAAAATTGTTTTCTTATTTTATATTCCTTTTTCACTTTTTTGCTATATATACACACATACACATAAATACATACATAGTCACAATATATAAATATACACACATATATTTAAGAGTTTGGAAGTTATAAATTTTTCCCTTCCAAATGTTTTTAAAATTTTTTTTTTTTTCAACGTTTATTTATTTTTGGGACAGAGAGACAGAGCATGAACGGGGGAGGGACAGAGAGAGAGGGAGACACAGAATCGGAAACAGGCTCCAGGCTCTGAGCCATCAGTCCAGAGCCCGACGCGGGGCTCGAACTCACGGACCGCAAGATCGTGACCTGGCTGAAGTCGGACGCTTAACCGACTGCGCCACCCAGGCGCCCCGCAAATGTTTTAATACAGGTATTCATGGCCATACCCTGGAGATAATACTGTTCCTATGCTTTATCATAGATTAATAACTATCTTTACCTGAATTATCCTTTCAGAAAATGTAAGCATCTTAGAATACTTTTTACTCAATTACCTCATCTCAATTTATATACTCTTATGTGTTTTGATTCTCTTTCTATACATTAAACCCCATAAGACACCTTACATTTTATTTTCTATTATCAATGTTTATTTAAATTTGCCACATATATACTGTTTTCTTTACTTATCATGTCTTCCTGAATTTCTGAGCTTAAAATCTGCATGAATGTAGTAAGACTGGTTGTTTTATTGTCTGCACCTAATAATTCCAATATCCAGATTCCCAATGGGTCTCTTTTTGTTTTCTGTTGTTCCTTCTGGTTTGGCTTATTTTGTTTCATGAGTCTGATTGTCTTTCTGTGTTGGACATTGTATTCAAAAATTGCTTTCAGAAATAATCTGAGGCTGACAATGGTGTTTGTTTGTTTATTTGTTTTTCCCGGAGAGGATAGCATAGTCAGGGCCAGGGCAGCAAAGAAATCCAGTTGAAAGGATTCAGAAACTATTTATAGAGTGTTCTGGGGCAGGAAACCAACAAGGGACACTGAGTCACTTGGTCTAGTTTAAAAGGACAAGGGGAGGTAGCAGTGGAGAATCACCTGTGAAGCTTTACTTGGAGATGAGTACAGCCACTGCATGAACTATAGCAGAAATGGAGGTGGGGGAGGCAATGCCCTGATTTCTCTATCCTCCCAGCCTCTGCTGTCCTGACCATGCTTCTCTTTGTCCAAAACCGATTAGAAGCCAGAGGACATGGGAGCCTGAATGAGTCAATTAGGTGTTAGTGATAGTGAAACAAAGAGCAGGGAAGAGAAGGGTAGAAAGTAAATCTGGAGAGCCAATGTGGAATAACAGATACAGTGGGTGTATTTTTGCTTCTCCTGCTCTTTGCTGGGGCCATGACTTGAGTTTTTCTGGGACATGTAAGTAACTTATCGGAATAAAGTCCAATCTTTCACTGTCAGGGTGAGAGAGCCTCTAGGCCTAAACTCAGAAGGATGGTGACTCAACTGGAGTCTCCTATCTTGATGGGCTCTCTATGCCATCCTCTGCTTACTGAGTCCCTAAAAGTAAAGCTCCACCTTTCAGCTGTCTTCAGTCAATCTGTAAAGCCTCCAGGGCATAAGCACGACTTAGCTATAATGTTCTTTGATCTCTACCCGATTACCCACTTTCTGTAATATTTTTACAAGAAATTTTGAAGGAAGATGGGGAGGATCTAACTATTTTCTTTGTCTTCAGTAGAAAGGTTGAGCACGGGTTGGCAGACCATGACCCATGGGACAAATCCAGCCCAATACTTGTTTTTGTAAATTAAGTTCTGTTTGGAAAAAAAAAACCCATACCTATTAATTAATATATTGTTAATAGCTGTATTCATGATGCAATGGCAGAGTTGGATAGTTTAGCTAGAGACAGTAGGATGCCACAAAGCCTTAATACTTACAATCTAGCCCTTTATGGAAAAATTTTACCAGATTCTGCTAAACATGCCCATCATTTTCAGAAACCAATCATCCTTCCCACAAGAAAATTTAAACATATATAATTCACAGTGTGAAGCATCTTCATATATACCATCTAATTAAATTTTAGTGGCAAACTTGATCGAGTTGAGTTTCTTTATTATTATAGATCTATCTAACGATGGTGATATTAATGAAATGTTCAGTGCTCAAACCGAAGTTAATTGGTAGGAAAATAAGAAAGAAGTGGTGTAGATTACTGGAAAAGGCCAATAAAACTGCCATTGATGGAGATAAATGGAAAACTGGAACTTCAAAGTGATTAAAAATATGATTAAGAGATTTAATTAATGTACACACAAACAAATATTAGGCTTATAATCATTTAAATCATATTTTGATACTTTCTAGCACCTACTGTGTGGCTGATAATATGCTACAATTTTTATATGCACTCTCCCAATCAAGTTCCAATCTCTGTTGAGTTAATTACAATTCTTCTCATTTAACAGATGGGTAGACTGAGTTCCAGAAAGTTTAACCAATTTATTTGTGATCTCAAGATTGCAGGCAACAGTTTTGGGATTTGGATCCCCTTTAGAGTGAAAGCAGCAGAAGGACCAGCTGGGGCCACTTCATGTACTTCTTTAGACAACAGGGTTGTGCTGCCCCAACAGGTTTTGTTCATGTTGTAAATACGGTAACAATACCATCTCTGACTTTTTGTTTCAGTTGTATCCTAGAAAAAAAAACATCAAATGGCAGAGGCAGAAATGTTTACTTCTAAGAAACAGTAGGACAGATCTGATTGATTTGGACTGAGGCATACTGACAATTCAACAGTAGCTGGCTGAAATTGCCTTTTCCAACTGAAATAAGCAAGCCTCGTCGAGAGCACTGTAGTCCGCCCGCACCTGCTGCAGGAATCCTTTGCAGTACTTCCGAGGCAACGCGCATCTTGGAGGTATCTTAAGACTCTGTTATGTATTTATTATGTTCATGGATATCAAAGAGGTGGAGGACAAGTTTGGAAGCTTCAGATAAACTTCAGATAGGCTCTGGGAACTTCTAATTGCATTTTTTTAAGTTGTGTTTTATGTATACTCTTTATAAAAGATTTCTTCCCCATAAATTCCTAAGAGACTGTTCCTTAGCCTGCACTCAACACCTGGAAAGTTTTTTGTCTCTTAAAATCCAATTGATGTTTAGGTGTCTGTGCCTTTGTAATGTCCTCGGTTGCTTTCCCAGCAAGATGTTTGCACTTAGGACTTCGTTTTGCTTTAACTTTGGCAAAGATTTGCCCTGAGTCTGAGGCCAGGAAGGAAGTCATTTAGGCCCCAGAAAGACAAATTCATCTTGACTGGTAAGTAACAGAAAATGGGTTTGTTGTTACAGAAAACTTACAGGCTTAACTTGAGCAGCTGTGAATGCTGCAATCGATTTGAAATGGTTGTTTTAAAAATAATTAACTACAAAAACAAATGCATAATTAAATTCTAAATATTGTTATACTGGTAGGCATGTTTATATATTGTAATTAGTCTGAGGTGAGAAAAAGAGCCCAAGGAGGTTCCTGAACCATTAGAATACTTCCAGTGTCAGAATGCTTCATCCTTCCCTTCCCTATTTTTTTGCTCCACCCTCCTAATTTTGTTACTTCTTAGTCTTGAAGAGAGAGAAATATAGGGGAAGAAATGATAGAAAAAGGCAGAAAGATTGGTACTTTCTAACACTGGAAACACAAATCATATGACATCAGTGGAGAATCAGTTCGCTTGGAAATTCAAATATGTGACCTCCCCGTAATGTAACATGAACGATTACTGAGAGTTGATCTCTATGTTTTTTAGAATGTGTCCTTTAACAAACGCACAGTAGATGTGCTGTCTCTGGAAGCATTGACCAGTGTGTAAAGTCTTGTTTCACGCCAACTTGAAACCATTGAAAAATATTTTTGTGAGTTACCTTTACATGTCCTCTGTAGGACAAAGATAAAATAAGAGAAGAATAATTTTTATATGACAATGAAATGGACTCTTAAGGGTGGAGGAAAGGATTGGAACAAAAAAAAATGTCAGTACATTTAAATTAAATTTGCTTGCAATGATTGGTTCAGTTTCAAAACCTCTTCTGGTTAATAACCATTTTGCCACACACCTTAGCCAAAGGTCACTACTATCCTGATGGTTCCACCATTATAGATTAGTTTTGTCTACTTTGGAAAATTATACACATGGAATCATACAGTATGTTCTCTTTTATGTCTTTCTTCTTTCATTCATGAGATTCACCCATGTCATTGCATTTGGTTTTAGTATGTTTGTTCTCATTGTGTGACCGTACTACACATTATTTATTAATTTGAGTGTTGAAAGATATTTGGTTTGTAGGACTGCAAACCAGGTAAGTGGAATCCTGGAAAACCTTTTTTACCCCAAGGTCTCTGCCTATATAAGTGATTTGAGTAAAAATGAATTACAAAATTTATGGGCCTATGTGATACTGATTTATCAATAAACATTTAGAATAATAGGTAGAGAAGAGGTACTTACAAATTTGTTTATTGTCCAATTGGTAGTCATAAAGATTCTTCATAATATCCAAATATCTTCTAAATAAGACCCAGGAATTATGTCTTAATGTTCTTAATTGTCACATGTCTTATTCCTGGCTAATGTTTTTCTTACTATAAGGAAAAGTGAGCAAGACTTTACTATCTGCAATGCCATGGCTCTTCAGCACCTGTTGGTATTGAAACACCATTGATTTTCTTGCCTTTGCATATCCCTAATACCTTTTTGTTAAATGCTGGTTACCCATGATGTTGCATCACCCATGTGACATCTGTGAATATTGGCTTCCAATGCCTCTCCCAAAGACTGTTACTTTACTTCATTGATTGTGACCACACATGCAAGTCTTATCCATAGTGTGCAGTATCAACAAGAATTCATTTCTAGCCATGATAAATTTAACATTCAGAATTTTATAGGATAAACATAGAACAACACATCTTGTTAGCTATGTCTTCTCTTGAAGTCTTTTGACTAGAATCAGTATAATCCTAGAATGTGATATCTTTTGGTGTTGGTTATAACCCCTGCCTTGTATTTCTTCCCACCATTGGGAATGATCAGCTAGGAGTCGATCAGTTTGTACAAGCAGGGTGGTTCCCGTCCATACAAGGTATATCCCTGCCATGTTCGGTATGGCTTAAGAACAATCAAGGGAAGCATCAAGAGGACCCACTAGCATTACAGAGCATCAGTCTGGTTAGCCCATGGAGGAGATAGCTATGAGCAGCCCTGGAGGACTGGCGGATATGAGATACACATTCTATGGAGAAGGTGGGGATTGTACTGGCTGTTCATATGGGATGAGTGCTGCCACCCTCACCACTGCCAGGTGCAATAGACTAGATGTGACACTGAAGTAAGAGCTGATACATGGATGTACATAGGTGGTGAAGTTGTCAGTGGACTGTTAGTAGCCCAGAGCCTGTGTCTGTCTTGTGTCACCCCAAATTACTGTATTAGCATCATTCTGGTGACTCAATCCCATGTGATTTTATAGAAAAAAAATGCCAAACAAGGAGTCCTGGACCTCCTTGGGACATCCAGTCAACCCCATGAGTGGGGTAGAGTGTTGGAAAGCACCTAGGAGAGGGGAAACAGGGAGCAGTACCCATATGAGTCCTGGTCTGGGCTCAGACACCCTACATGGATGGCAATACCAGCTCCAGCTGATACTACCCACTTGAAAGAGAGATAATTGCAAGGAAATCACTCAAAGCATGGGGTTCCTTGAGGCATTGGTAGGTAGAATGCTGCATGTTTAAGGACGATACTATTGGGTTGTTTCTAGTTTTAACCATTACAAGAAAGCTATTGTGAATATTTTTGGTGCACATATGAACTGATTTCTGTTGGCCCTATACTCAGAGTGGAATTGACTATAACTAATTATATATAACTGAACATAGCATGCATGTTCACTTTAGCAGGTGCTGACAAGTTTCCAGAGGATTTCTATCAAGTCACACTCTCAGAAACCTGACAATATCAGATCTCCGCACCCTTGTCAGCATTTGGTGAGGTCATTATTGTTATTTAAAACAAAAAAAATAAGCTCTTCTGGTGGATTCAGTGGGACTTCATAATGGTTTTAATCAGATTTTTCTGATGAATAATGTTATAGATACCTTTTCATATGTTTATTGGATATGTTGGTATCCTTGATGATTTTCAATTTTTCTATTGACTCTATTTGATAGAAAAACATCTTTTTTTTCTTATTGCTTGGTAGAAATCTTTTTCTTATTGAATGTAGGAGTTCTTGATATATACCTTTAATACTAGTCTTTTATTGGTATTTGTATTGCACATATCTTTATCCTATGTAACATTTAGGTTTTTATTCTCTTAATGGTGCCTTTGAGTGACAGAACATTTTAATTTTAATATAATCCAACTTATCAACATTTTCCTTTATTGTTAGTACATTTTTGTCCTTGAGAAAGGCTTGGTTTCAGCCTTTCATAGGGCAGTTTTCCCTATTTTTTATGGACCACACTCTTTAGGGTTTCATCTGAAATTCTGGGTTCTTTACCAGAAGGAACCTCACCTTGGCAGACCCTGAGCTCTAACCCTGTCTTTCAGTACCAAAAAACTTTGGATATTTTTGCTCATTGTTTTAACCTCTCAGACTTACTTTCCACTTGTATTCTTGGTGACTTGCATATATAGCTTTGGTGTCAGCTAACATCTCGTGGGGAGATTGCATATAGAATTTTCTAACTCACTTTTGTGCCATTCCTTCCTCTGTGATCTTGGCCCTGCAAATCTGGGCATCTCCAAATTCTAATTTCTGTCTCCCCAGCCTGATGGAACTGCCTCCAGCTCCAGATTGCTTTCTGCTTCTCTTTCCTGGGCTGCAAATTGGTAAATTCCTCAGGAAAAAAAAAAAACCCACAGAGGCAAATTTGAGTCTCACCTCAGTTAGCTTATTTTCTGTGATGTTGATCTTTCAAGTCCTGTCCTCTTTGGATCATTTATTATGCTTTCAAATATTCATTCATTCATTCATTCATTCATTTTTGTATTTATTCAAAATAATCTGCTTTTATTGTTGATCTGAGAGAGAGAGAATTACTCTGATGCATGACATATGCTATCATGCCAGAGGTGGAATGAAGTCATAGTTCTTAAAATAATCCTTTAAGCATGCTACACCTGGGGAGTTTCATTGGTCCTAGTTGGTATCTAGTTCCAGCTTTTCTCCATCTTTATGGCCCCTCCTATCCCTTATCTTTCTTTTCTGTAATTTTATTTCTGTTCCTCTTCGGCAATAAAAAATTCCTCTGTTTACCTTATGCAGAGTACTGCTGTTCTCTCTCTCTCTCTCTCTCTCTCTCTCTCTCTCTCTCTCTCTCTCTGTCTCTTTCTCTCTTTTAATCCTTGAACTCTGTAGTCACCTTAACTGGCAGGACCCATTGTCCATTCCAAGCTTTTAACTCTCATGTGAGGATAGTTCCCACTTTAAGAGGAACTCTAATGCAGTTGTTAGAAAATTGTCCCCCTACACATTTCTACAAAGGTATGTATCAGTTTTTATATAAATGATACCTAATTCCAAAGAGAAATTGAAGTGGCTTGACAGAAGGAAGTCAAAGTCCTTATGTCTGAAGTATATTTTTTTGTTTTTATCTTGATCTTATTTTTTTGAGTAATATTTCCTCTATATATGTTCTACTATGTTCTAAAATCTTAGAAAATATTTAAAACTTCAAACCTGACTTGAAACTTCTTGAAATTAAAGGAGACTTACTTATTTACTTATTTATTTAATGTTTACTTATTTTTGAGAGATAAAGTGTGAGTAGGAGAGGTGCGGAGAGAGGCAGGGGGACAGAAGATCTGAAGTGGGCTCTGTGCTGACAGCAGAGAGCCTGATGCTAGGCGTGAACTCACCAACCTTGAGATCATGACCTGAGCCAAAGTCAGATGCTCAACAAACTGAGCCACCCAGGTGTCCCTTCCTTACCTAATTTTTAAAAAATTGACTTCTAAATGAAGCACTGATGCTAGGAATATTGCTCTGTTAAGCCTAAGTTTCCTTTAGGCTCATCCTCTGGATTCACTTAGATAAATTATCATTTGCGCAGACTCTCAATGTATATATGCTGTTCACTCATTCAACACATATTTATTGAGTGCTAACTCAGTGCCATGCTCTGTGCTACGTGCTAGGCATACAATGGTGAGCAAAACACACATGATCTCTGTCCCCATGGAGCCTACTGTTCTGTGGGGAGGAGCAGATATTAATAAAATGACATAAAATGCTACCTCAATCTACAAATGGAAAATTGTTGACAAGAAAATGTGTGGCCTCTGTGATAGCACAGAAAGATCACATATTGGCTGGGAGTTGCTAAACAAAGCCTCGTTATGTGGATATTTCACCTAAGGTTACATGCAATTTCTATCATTACTCTGAATAATCAGCAAGGTGAATGATTTTGTTACAACTGTGTGCTACAACTATGTAGCATAACATTTCTAATCATCATGAGATCATCACACTAATAAAATTCCAGTATATAAGACGTATCCCACAAGCCTACATATTATATGGCTAGGATGTCCTTTATTTTAAACATTGCTCTATTTAATGGCATAGGTGGATGGCACAGGGATAGAGAAAAAGATGGTTCTTTGTTGTATAGTACTAAGTAAATTTAGATATTCAGTGTATTGTTTTAAATTTTTATTTATGCTTCCAGTTGGCGTTGCTAGGTGGAAAGAAGGATGTGCTGATATTTTTCAGGGCAGATCATATTTACTTCTGGTCTTTGAGCATAAACTTCAACGTATATACAAAAATGATGAAAATTGAATATCTTGGAAGAGAATACCTGCCAAACACTATTGTCACTTGAAATGCTACTAATTCTGTTCTTGCAGCTTTGCCGAAGGAACGCTATGAACAAAGCATGCAGGGATGAATGTGTGTCATATTCTCAGGGAAGGGCGAGCATAACAGTAAGTACAAAGAGAGGTAGAATGGAGTGGAAAAAATAGAGTGGACCCAGATTACAGGTTGAGGGGTGTCCTGCTAAGAATTTGTAGGTAATAGGGGAGCCACTGAAATGGGTATGTTGTGGCAGGGAGGATATCTATTATTTGGTAAGATTGCTTTGAGAAACCTGAGAAAATGGATTGAAACGAGGAGAGTTATGGACTGAGCCACAGTGAACAGATAATATCTGGGAAGGGATGGTATTCGAGAGTCTCAGATATGTCACCTATGATTAAAGATAATCTCTGTTGTTGTTGTTGTTTCTTTCTTTTCTTTCTTTTTCTTTTTTACTTTTAGGAAAAGCTTAACAACTGGAGAATTTTAATGAATCTGATAGGATTGCGAGATTACTAATTAACAACAATCGATCTTCATTTCATAATTTGGGGTCCCTTATCTGATTTTCCTATTACCTTAAGCATTCTATGTTCTGACTTTTTGCTTTTGATTCCCTCAAACTATGCTGCTCACAAATGAAGAATACATTAATGTAAATATGTAAGGAAGTTCTCATCTTTATCATTTGCTCCTGAGCCTTGGACAGTTCTGATGTAAATCATTTTAGAAGCCTCCCTAATTAAAATGGAAACCCATTGTGTCAGTTTGTCTGAAGGAACTAGAGTAATGTATATTTGAATGTTTGTTTGAATATAGCTTTTAGGCTATTGACAGAAATTTGAGAAGGAGGCCAAGTTTAGCACCATGGGCCCAGAGAAAGACCAAAGCTAGGCATGAATATTTACTGACAGGCGGTTAAGCAAAACAGCCACTCTGCTGTTTGTATTTTCACTGTCCTGGATATTTGCTTCTTATTAATCTTTTAGGATGTATTCTTCCTTTGCTGAATCCATTATTAAACAGAGAACAGACATTGTGTTAGTAGCATTGTTTGTTCTTGCTCAGGTTGATGGAGAAAAAAATATGTTGGAGGTAGTTAAAAGAAGTTGTATTACTTTTCTAATTATGTGCATTTACAAACAGAACAAGATTTCTAAAAAGACATCCTGTATTTTTAGTTGTTTTTAGGTGAGAAAAGTATATATCTTAACACTAGATTGTAGAGAATGATCTCACAAATTCTCTAAAATCTGCCTCTTGCTCCCTGGGAGTTTTAATAGAAGTATAAAAACTATTATGCTGATGAGTTTTTATGATAAAAAAAGAATACACTGGATTTTGTGTTTCATGGGCCAGCTATGGATTGCTTCTCTAGGATGATTTTGCCATTTTTATCTGCAGTATTTTTTTGGCAGTATTATTGTCTTATAACAATTAAAATAATATTGTTCTATTAAAATTAAATATGTAGCTACAGTCTTCATTCTTTTAACAACCTTGTAGTTTAGAGATAAGGTTGCTGAGGCCCAGAGAGTTTGAGTAACTTGCCAAATATCACGTAATGGTAAATAAAGACACTGATATTCAAATTTAAGTCTGCCTCCAAAGATCCTATTTTTTTCTGATATACCCTGCTGTTTTTTCACAGAGATAAATGTCACACCAAATTATATTTCTTCTTCTACTCAGAGGAGGAGGATGAGGCATGGAGGAGTTGTGTCTTGACGATATGAAGCAATGAGACCTTGTTGTAATAAAAAATGGCAGCCAGTCTTTCAGTGGCTTGCTCATTAGTGTCTCAAAATAAAGAATTCAGTTCTGATGATGGCAAATTCTTGGCAACTAACAAAAGGAAGCAAAATACAAACATTTTGAAGTAGGCTTCTACTGATACTTCTGTCTGAGAGATTTATACTTTTGTCTCTTTGTTTTCCCAAAGTGTCCGTTTCAGGAAAACCAAATCTCCATTTCAGTTTGACCTGAACGGGTTGTGTGAAGCCTTGTCACTTACTGCTTGATGGATGATGTCATGATGAGTGGCATGTACAAGGATGGAGTCAGTGATCTCAAACTTTCCAAAGCTTGATTTGTATTTTAAGAACGTATATGTCTGGCCAAAAGGAAAGATACATTCAGTGGCAAAGAAGCACATTTTGGCATTTTAAAAGCCCATATTGTTAAATTGTGCAATTGAGACTGTATCAGGGATTAATAAACTACAGCCACTCGGACCAATCTCCATCATCTGAACTTGTTTTTGCATGGCTTCCTAAGTTAAGATGGTTTTTTACATTTTTAGAGGGTTGTAAACCAAAAACCAAACAAACAAATTCAAAAATGCGAAGAATATGAAAGAGACCTTATGTGCTCCACAAAGTCCAAAATATTTACTATCTGCCCATTTGGAGGAAGAGTTTGTCTATGCCTGACCTATACAATGATGGTTAAGATATCTAAACATATACCAATTCTATTCCATGCAGCTTGCCTTAGAGAAACAATAGATTTGTGCTTGAATCCTATTTACTGCTTGTGTGAACTTGGGTAGAATACACAATGTTCTTGAGGCATGCTTACCCATTCTTGAAATAGGTATAATGTTATCTGTGTCATAGTGTAGTCAGAAAGATTCTGTATGTGAAGAAAGTTTTAAGTGTCAAAGCAGATTGCAAAGTAGAATGTAGAGTATAATCTCATCTTTGTAAAAACATGTTTATTTTTACGATTTTATTCACATGAAAAATGCCTGGGAACATAGCCACTGAGTTGTGTTAACAGTGGCAAATGCCGGAGAGTGAGAATAAAAAAAAAAGTTTACTCTATTTTATATGGTTCTGTATTAAATTTTTAAAAGGTACTTCTTTGTTAATTACAGAATAAAAATAATTTAAAAACTTTTGGCTTATCATAGGGATAGGGTGAGTGTTGATCCTTCCTTTTTCCTTAAAGAAGAATAAAAGATTCTCCTGATGGCAGATTCTAATTTGTGGATTTGAACAGCGTTTTGGAAAAGGCTTAAGTCTTAGCCTAGGATAGCAGAGCTCAGATTATTTAGGAGAACAAACATGTAAGTGTCTTTTAAAATGTACTTTATTGTTTAACAATTTGTAATGTCCTGACTTCTGAAAGGAAAATTAGATTCAATATTTCATTTCAAGTTTTAGCCTTTATATGGTTGGATGGGGCATCCTCAAATAGGATGCCATCCTCCCTGCATCTCACTTGGGGGAAAATTCCACCACTTATGTGTCCGTCTGGACTTTCTTTTATCCCTGAAGTCAAATTCATGGAAAGCTCAGCCTAACCTCAGTGGACCCAACACTTCTGTTATTATAGACTGTTACTATGACTGAAAGTATTTCTGTAATTAATGAGAAATAAAAGACATAATTAGCGACATTCTCCTTCCATTATAGCCCAACTGGGGCTCCATCAGGTCTATAAAGATTTCAGATTCTCTTAGACTGTTAGGCAATGCTGTTTGCCATGGTCTGGCTTCGTCCAGATATATAATGTAAATTGAAAGAGCATTATATTTATATAATGTAAATTGAAATGTAAATTTCATCTGAAGTTGAGGAAACATGCCCATTAGTTTCATTCCTAAGTGCTATGACTTCTAACTAATGATGCTTTGGTGAAATTCCAACACTTTCAGTATACCCAAACATCCTCAAGACCCCACAAAACTGTAAGATCCCAGGTAAGGTCACTTGAGCAGCTTCTCACCAAGACTGATGGTTACTCTCGTCCTCTGGAGCTGCCATGCTCTTTTGTTCTTTGCACAGTGCACAGGCCCTGCGTATCATTCCCTGTAACTCCCACTCTTCCAGGACCAGTTTGCCTGCCTCGGATTTCTCTCACACCTATAATTCTTTTTTTTTTTAATTAAAAAATATTAATGTTTATTTTTGAGAGAGAAAGAGAGAGAGAGAGAGAGAGAGAGAGAGAGAGAGCATGAGCAGGGGAGAGGGCAGTGGGGGGAGATAATAGATAGATAGATAGATAGATAGAGAGAGAGATAGAGAGGTAGAGAGATAGGGATACTCTTAAGCAGGCTCCACCCTCAGCCTGGAGCCCAGTGTGGGGCTGGATCCCATAACCCCAGGATTACCACTTGAGCTGAAATCAAGAGTTGGACGCTAAACAAATTGAGCCATCCAGGCGTCCCTCTCACATCTGTAATTTTGATTCACCCTCACACTCTATCTTTCTGAGGTGTGGGTCATCCGTTTTCACCATTGCTCTCCACTGTCCCTAGGATTACCATTATTCATCTTTTAACCTGTTTAAAAAAGCTTTTCTTCTTGGAGATGTTTCTTTTACAGGATACAATGCAGTTGATTTAATTTTATTACTCAGCTCTCTTGAATAGGATTGTCTCTGTGTTATGTCTCTGTCCTGTTAAAGGGATAAACAGTCTGCAGAGAGGAAAGGAAGATGGGTTGGTTTAAGTTCAAGTACAATTTTACGTGGCTTCCACTCAAGATCCTACAAGGCCTGATGAATCTCATTCCTCATGTCTCAGTGTCTGTCCCTTAGAATGCTGTGTTGTCTTCCTGAATCTGTCCACCACCATGGCTATCCTTTCTCAGCCAAGCCTTCAGTTATAGCTTTGGTCGAAAACTGTGAACAGGGCTTGGACCTTTCCCATAGGAACTTTGTTTCTTAGGAAAACTTTGGGAGGGATCTAGTTGTCTGATAAAGTTCCTCTCTGTATTCTATGACTTAGTTAAAAAAAATGTTTACAGTTTTTTTTTAATACTTTGATTTCCTAAAAACTGCAAAAGACAGTATAGACTTCTCATACTCTTTGCCCAGTTTTCCCTGTTGTTAACATCTTACAATAGTACATCTGTCACAACTGAGGAACCACCATTGGTATATTCCTATTAACTAAACTCAGTCTTTATTTGGATTTCACTAGTTCCGTGATTCTTAAGGAGGTATTTTTTTGCCAAAAGCACAGGGGATATATAGGAGAGTGTTGCCTGTTATATTTTGGATTAAGCTCTGATCCTTTCTAGGTAATTTGGGGTGGTGAGTTGCTTGGTTGACAATTAATTACATTATTTTCTAGGTGTGTCCTGATTAAGTGACTTGAAAGGGGTGCCATTAGGGACAAACGTTTTTTCACACAGCAGTTCTTTGCGTTTTTAGAACTCCAAAGTAAGAGGACAGATTAGGGTAACCTGAGTCTTCTTTTAGTGAAACCTTTTGCTGAGAAAGAACAGGCAAAGGCCTCTGCTCCAATTTTAGTATATGTGCTGCTGGAGGGAGCACCAAAGGCCTCTGCTCATGTGGCTCCCCCTGCCCTGGGGCTTCATGGGAATAATGCTGACTTCAGGCAAAACTACAGTGCCTGGGAGAGCAGTAGGGGCTAAGGAAGGTTTACAAATAGGATAAAAATAAAAATCATTTGGATTTTTGGAGAAAGCAGAATGAAGTGAAACCAGGATGAACTTAAAAACATAGAAAACTATTAAAGTGCCCAAGGGGATTTGGGTTAGTGGTCATAGAAAATCTTGTATGATTACTGTACCTTCTTTAAATGTAAAATCTATCTCGTAAATGTTCTGAAGATACTGTATGTGTGTGTGTGTGTGTGTGTGTGTGTGTGTATTTGAGCTGGCAGGATGACATTTATTAGGCAAATAAATATTGAACAGCTAGCTAGCTGTGGACTAGACACTGTAGTAATTACTGAGGATACTGAATAAAGAAGACTGTTCTTGCCCTCAAGAAGCTTATGACCTGGCTGATGGTGACCTTACATATGTATAACCTAGCAGTTTTTCTTTTCAACTATTTCTCTTCCTCCAATTTATACTGCATTTTATCTGGCATGGCAGGAGATGTCTAGGTATGGCAATATGACCATTGTCGTAAGTTTGTCCTTATGACAAATATAAACACAAATTATCACCTTCATTAACAAATGTTGATTAAGTTTTTGCTCTCTGTAGCACTTTTACCAGCCATTAGGCAAATAAAACCAATGTAAGACATACTCTATCCCTTTTTTACCCAGTGTATTATCCTAAAAAGAAAAACAATGGTACAAGTTAGCCCCAGTTCGTTCTGAAGAATGTTACAGATTTAAATTCTCAGGGAGATTAGGAAAGGATGCAATCGCTTCCAACTGGAACCGGAGGTGAAACCTCATGGAAGAAAGCCTCAGATTATGCACCCGAAGTAAAACCTTATATATTCACAGGGTTCTCGAGGGTTGAACTAGACCAGCCCAATTTATTAAACACCCTCCTGTTTTCTTTGGTATTGCTCATTTTCTCACCTTTTTGTGCCACGATGACCAATTATGGTGAACATCATTCATTTCTCATTAGCTGAGTTAGAAGAAATGGTTAATATAGATTAAGATTGGCAGCAACAAGCCATGCCACCCTGGGAGTTAACACAGCAAGTGTGGAAATTATCCTGGTCTCTTCACTTCTCTGGGTTCCAATGCAGACCTTGAAATACCCTATACCAGTGATTAACTAACTGGTTATCTGTATATTGTGCCACAGTATAGACTTTTGGCCCAGAGTCCTAGTTCATGGTTGAAGTAAATACTTATTCTATGCTTTTTCTTGATGTCTCCAATTGCTGTTTTACCCATAGGATATAGTTGGAGACTGTCATAATTCTGCCATAATATTCCAAATTTAGTTTTCAAACAGTCTTTGTCACATGCATTGTTATTTTTAAGATACAAGTGGCACAAGATTTATTATGCTATAGTCATATATATATGTATATGTGTGTGTGTATATAATTTCCTACCCCCTAAGAGGTGAATTCTGTAGAGGAAATGAAAATAAAAATTTCATAGGGTGTAGGGCAGAGCAAATGCTCATCACAGACTTATCTGACAAGTCTCTTTCAAGAGCCTGTCCACAGATTGAAGATTCACTCTTTGCTCAATTTGCATCCTTGGCCCAATAAATGTTTTATGACCTCCCTCTATGAGCACTCACAGCCAGAAGGAGGTAATGCAAAATTGATCTGTATATTAAAACTGCTGAGCCAAGCGGGCTTGCTCCTGGAATTACACTGATTATGTGTATATGTGATTCAACAGGCCCTATTGAGACACCATAGTATTTGAAAAGACACCCATCAGCTGCATTTTTTATATACACAGTTTCTTCTTTTCCTCCTCCTCTTAACCCTCTGGACCAACTCCTATATTCACATTTTTAACTCCCTTTGGGCTCATGAATAGCAATAAGTGTTTTCAGAAAAGAAAATGCTTCACCATTATGCTCAGCAGTCTATTATTTCTAGAATACAAGGAAGGACATAGACCTTCAAATCAAACACACAGAGGTCGGAATCCCAGCTTTACCATTTAATTGCTATGTGGATTTGGGCAAATTATTATATCTCTCTGGGCCTCATATTGCTATTTTAAAGTAGAGATAATAACATCTACCTGCCTGAATTGTTGCAAATATAACTGGCATAGCCAGGCTTTCGCTGTCTGTGAATATAAAATGAGGTCCATTTCCTTTCATATCCATGTTATGATGGTGGAGTTAACGCTGACATGATAGATCCCCTTAAAGCATGCTCTAATTATTTCTGGAAATGACACCAGGTTCTCTTTTACATGGGCTAAGAACAGATTTATTCACGTTTTTCATTCTGTCCTTTTTTGACAAGCTCCCAAGATATTCATTTATATAACAACTATTTTTATTGATACCTATTTTGTGCTAGGAGCTTTTCTAGCACATGGGTTATTGCTGAATAGGACAGACAAGGTCCTTGTGTTCGTGAAACTTATAGATTATGTGGAGCATCTGGGTGGCTCAGTTGGTTAAGTGTCTGACTCTTGATTTTGGCTTAGGTCATGATCTCCACAGGTTTGGGAGTTTGAGACCTGCTTTGGACTCAGCTGTCAGCACAGAGCCAAAGCTGTCTCTTGGAATTCTCTCTCCTCTGTGCCTTCCCCATGCACACATGCTCTCTTTCTCTCTGTCTCTCTCTCTCTCTCTCTCTCTCTCGAAGTAAATAAACTTAAAAAAAAAAAGAAACTTACAGTTGTCGCAGGTGAGGGGTGAGGGAGTCAGACCAAATAGATAAATAATTATAGATAAGGATACTCTGAAAGAAATAAAGCAGAGAAATCCTGTAGAAATTGACTAGCAAGCTGTTATAAAGGAACAACATTAGAGATGATAGGTAGTTGACATTTGAGCTAAAACCTAGATGGTGAGATGGAGCCTACTAAGTGAAGATCAGAAGTAGAGGAAGGACATTCCAGATTGAAGGAGCTACAAAGACAGTTTTGAGAAAGAGCCACGGAGTTAGAGCAACTGAGGGAAGAGGAGTATGTTTCTGGTCATCAATTCTGACATGTGGGTTTCTTCCCACACCACCAAGCGCTTCATCAACACCAGCTGGGTGTCTTGCAATTCAACTCAATTCTGACACTATCTACCCAGGAGAGAGCATCAGATTCCACAGGGTAAGGGTTTAGTCCCATAACACTCGATACTATCCCACCCTGAACTTGCACTTCAGATGCCAGGTTGCTACCTGTGCTTCTGACTGACTGGCTATAAATCAGAGCTTCCCATGACCCCCTCCTTTGGTTTCATTAATTGCTAGAACAGATTATAGAACTCAGGAAACCAGTTTACTCACTAGATTACTAGTTTATAATGAAGGATATCAAAGGACATGAGTCAACCTACATGTGAAGAGATATATAGGGCAAGGTATAGGGAAAGGGCACGGAGCTTCCACGCCCTGTTCTTGCACACAACTCTTCCCGGATCTCCATGTGTTCACCAGTGAGGAAATTCTCTGAACTCTGTCCTTTTTTTTTTTTTTTTTTTATGGAGACTTCGTTATATAGGCAGTGTTGATTAAATCATTGGTCGTTGGTGATTTATTCAGTCTCCAGCCCCTTCCCCCTTTCCAGGGAAGTCAGGTGGGTGGGACTAAAGGGTCCAACCCTCTAATCATGTGGTTGGTTCCTCTAGGGCCAGCCCCAATCCTTAGATGACCTAGGGACTTTCCAAAGGACACCTCATTAACATAACAAAAGACACTGTCATTCTCATTGTTTATAAGGGTTCTAGGAGCTTTGTGCCAGAAATGAGGGATGAAGACTAAATATATGTTTCTTATTATAAATCACAGGGAGTATAACTGAAACAGTGAGAAAGGGTAAGGTAGTACAAGGTGAGTCTGATAATTGCGCAGGGGCCTGATTATGTATGTCCCTGCAGGACATCAAAGGGCAATTAGAATGACTGGAAGATACTGATTGATATGTTTTAACAAGATAAACCACATGATCTAATTTACTTAAAAAAAATTAAGTAAATTTTTAAAAAAAAACCAAAAAACTTCTGGCTGCTGGATGTGTAAGAATATGAGTACAAGTTTGGAAATAGGGAAAATATTTTGGCTATGATTGTAGTTCAGATAGGAGGGGTCACCTGGGTGGCTCAGTGGGTTAAGCGTCTGACTTTGGCTCAGATGATGATCTCATAGTTTGTGGGCCTGAGCCCCACGTTGGGCTCTGTGCTGACAGTCTGGAGCCTGCTTCAGATTTTCTCTCTCTCTCTCAAAAATAAACATTAAAAATTTTTTTTCTGGCAGTGGCTTGTGGGTATGATACAGAGCATGAGTTCTGTTTTTCATAAGCTGGTACTAGTCTTACTATTGAAGATGTCAAGTAGTTAGATATACAGCCTGAAATCTAGGGTTTAGAGAGGATGGGAGATTTAAATTTGAGAGGTATGAAAATATATATAGTATTTAAAGCAATGGATGTGGATGAATTATTGGGGAATATGAATGGGAGATAAAAGAAGAGGTTATAGGATCAATCCCTAGAGTACGCTAACATTTAGAAGTCAGCTAAAGAAGAGAAGAAAGTAAAGAATATTGAGAAAGAGAATTAATGAAGCTGGGGGAAAATGGAATAATGTATGATGTTCTGGACTCAAGACAAAAAAAGACTTTTAAAAAGGTAAGAGTGTTTGAATGTACGGCTAAGAAGTGCAGCGAGAGGAGACAGAGAAGGGATTACAAAATTTGGCAGCATGGAGATCACTGACAAGAGGAGCTAGTTCATTGAGTCATTGATGTAAAGAGTGAAAACCCAGTTGAAGTGAGGTGAAGATAAGATAGGACCTGAAAAAATGGATATAGATATGTATTTCCAGACATTTGGCTATTGAATAAAGAAAGGAGACACTCTTTGGCAGAACATGAAAGGTCCAGAAAAAAACTTTTTTGTTTGTTTGTTTATTTTTTCCAAATGGCAGATCCAGAACCTGTATACTTTTCAATATTAATAATCCTTGGAGAAGAATAATTGATGGTCTTGGAGAGAGGGGGAATCTTTGCCACAGTGAAATCTTTGAGAAGCCAAGAGAGGATGTCTATAGAACACAGGTGCTCTGCTGGCATTTGATAGATAAGGATTGGTCTTTCATGGTAGGGGAAGAGAAAGCAGTGACTGCACGTTCATTTTGGGGGAAACTGAAGACAATTCCATCTGATTATTCTATTATCTCAGTGGAGTACAAGGGAAGGTTATTATTTAAGAGTGAGCAGGGAGGAAGAGGGGTTTTGGAGGGTTTGCGGAGAGAAAAGATGTGAAATAGTCTCCGAGGGGAGAGGCAGTGCCAGTCTTTAAGGAAATGTTCTGGTCTTGCTGGGCAGGCTTGAGTACCCTCAGAGAAGGAAACAAATTTGAAGTAAGACCTATTAGCATGGTGGAGTGCCTCTGCTCCTGCACACGCTCTCGAAAGTGCTATTCAACACACAAAACACTGCTGGCGGCTGCTCTGAGAGGTGCTCTGTGAGGGACTAGTCCCTTTGGGACCATGTTCCAAGCATAAAATCAACATCCACAGAGCAAGGTCATGCTACAATTTTTAACAAAGTTTTGGATCTGGTGGAAGGAAGCCATGATAGTATGAATTTAAAAGTATTCTTGAACATAGCTACTCTTGCAGTTCACAGGAGAATTTTCAAGGAAGGTCTGATGAGCATTTTGATGCTTATAAGTTGACTGGCTCCCAGGTAGGTAGTAAGGGTCAGTTTACCCTGTCCAAAGAGAATGTCCTTGAGAGTGGCTGTTCTGTGTCCAAGAACCAGGTACGCCAAGGCCCAGAGAGATGAAAATACTTCATTCTCATCCCAGCCTGAGGTGTTTCCCAATCCAATCTCCATTTTTTGTCTCTAGAATTTTCCTCTTCCCAGGTTGACTGACAATAGTAATATAAAATCACATTTTTAAAGCTTATTTATTTATTTTGAGAAGGAGAGAGAGAGAGAGAGAGAGAGCAAGCGCACATGAGCAGGGTAGGGGCAGAGAGAGAGAGAGAGAATGAGAGAGAATTCCAAGGAGGCTCTGCACTGTGCAGAGCATGACATGGGGCTTGATCCCCATGAACCGTGAGATCATGACCTGAGCTGAAATCAAGAGTCAGTTGCTTAACCGACTGAACCACCCAGCCACCCCAATATCCAATCACATTGAAGAAAGTCTGTCTTAACCAAAATGGATGTAGTCTTACTTAATGGCCTGAATAAAATAACAATATTAGTGCATTTGGATTATTCCCTCTAAATGACATCATGTATAGAACATCAGTTCTATCAACATCATCATCATCAACATCAGGTTGACTCTGATCAAATACTTTTTTTAAGTCAATGAATAGTAGCTTGAGGGCAAAGCCATATCTGTATGCTTTTTCCATAGTTCTTTCTATTTCAGCTTCATACTTCCTATTTGAGCTACTTAAGAACATATACAATTCCAATGAGCAATAGTATTTTTTTAATCTACACACCATCCAGGAATACAGCTTGCAGAAACACAGTTTATGCAGGGCAATTTACATTGCCAAATAGAATTCATGGCAGTGCATATTTTATATTTTTCCCTAAAGAAAATATGTGTGTGATGGTTTTACATTTGCAGAATTATGGCTCATTCAAGAGGTTCTCCCCCATGCCATAACTACAACAAAGGGTTTCTGTTTCCTTCCACAAAGAAGAGTTGAGGTCTCTTCTATGTTGATGTATAGATAACCCCAGTGACTTTGTTTGTTTGTTTGTTTGTTTATTTATTTATTTATTGAGAGAGAGAGAGAGAGAGAGAGAGGGAGAGGGAGAGAGAGAGAATGAATCCCAAGTATGCTCTGAGCTTTCAGTGCAGAGCTCAATGTGGGCTCAAACTCATGAGCCCATGAGATCATGACCTGGGTCAAAATCAAGAGTCAGATGCTTAACTGACTGAGCCACCCACGTGCCCTCCCCTCCACCACAACTAACTTTTAAATAGTAATTTTCTGAGGCTTCCAAAACATTTAGCGTTGAGTTGTGGTCTAAGGACCTTGCTAAATGAATTTTAAAGATAACATGTTTAATGTGGCTTGAACATACCTACAAAATAATAGGGGCCCTATCTTATAGATTTTAAGTTCTATATAAGTTAATGCTATAGTATTATGGTACCTACATCATAGGTAGATACCTAGAAAATGTAGATTCTTTTACCTATAATAATCATTGTTTCTTTCAAAATACAAAATTAAAATATTATAATGTACATTACTATTTGTACAAGTGCCTAAATTTGCATTATATACTGAATTTCTGCTACTTGATTGGTTCTTCTTCACGGGCTTATTACTCCAGTTTATTAAAAATTGGCATTTGCTATAAGATGGATTTGTCTTGAAACTTTCCCATGGATCTATTTATCAAAATGGCTTAATTTAACTTCTAGGATAAATTAAAAATAATAAATTATAATAGTAAAATTTTATTATACCACTTTATTAAAAAATAGATTGTTTGCCATACTGGGAATCCAATTTACTTAAGTGTTTACACTGGTGGGGTGATTACAGTAGGGTCAGAGAAAAAATGAGAGGAAAAGAGAGAGAAAGAGATTTACAATAGATTACAGCAAGAAAATAAAACCTTAGAGTATGACCATGTAGGTTAGCAACTATAATCATAGAAAAAGGAAAAAAAAGGACGATGTCTCAATGACTGGAAACGAGATAATTGCAAATAATGCACCAAACTCCAGGCTACTGCGTGAAGAGCTATGAAACAGAAAATCTTGGCCTATTGTGAAAAAATTAATATTTCTGATATTCCTTCATTCACTCACTTAATCATTTATACATCAATCCTTGCATCATGTTTAGATGAGAACAGTGAAGAAAAAAATTGATGTCTAAATTCTGAAAAAAGGTAATGAAATAAACTCCTATTTGGTTATATGTCTTTCTTGGTAGAGACATGTGCATACTTGATTGGTAATCATAATTAATTCTACCACTTTATAAAGGATTAAACCTGCAAAACTATAAAACTCCTAGTAGATAACATAGAAGAAAATCTAGGTAATGTGGGTATGGTGATGCCTTTTTAGATGTAACACTGAAGATGTGATCCATGAAAGAAACAGTTAACAAGCTGGGCTTTACTAACATCACAAACTTCTGCTCTGCAAAAGACAATATTAAGAGACACAGAAGACAAATTATTTGCAAAATAGTTTTTGGGAAAAATATTTGCAAAAGACACATCTGATAAAAGACTGTTACCCAAAATATACAAAGAGCTTTTAAAACTCAGTGGTAAGAAAATAAACAACCTGATTTAAAAATTGGCCCAAGACACCTTAACAGACACCTCATCAAGAAAGAGACACAGATGGCAAATAAGTACATGAAAAGGTGCTCAACGTCATATACTTAAGAGAAATGGAAATTAAGACAACAATGAGATACCACTAGATACCTATTAAGATGGCCAAAATTAAGAACACTGACACGAAATGCTGATGAGGATGTACAGCAACAGGAACTCTCATTTATTGCTGGTAGAAATACAAAAGGGAACAGCCTCTTGGGAAGACAGTTGGACCGTTTCTTAGAAAAAGAAGACATATTCTTACTATATGATCCAGCAATTGTTTTTCTTGGTGTTTGCCCAAAGGAGTTGAAAACTTGCGTCTACACAAAAATCTGCGTGCAAGCGTTTATGGCAGCTTTATTCATAATTGACAAATCTTAGAAGCAGCCAAGATGTCCTCCAGTAATTGAATGCGGAAATAAACTGATATATCCAGACAACGGGATAGTATTCAGTGCTGAAAAGAAATGAGTTAGTAAGCCATGAAAAGACGTGGAGGAAACTTAAATACAAATTATTAAGTGAAAGAAGTCAACCTGAAGAGACTACACACAATAATTCCAACTAGGACATTTTAGGAAAGGCAAAGCTATGAAGACAGTAAAAACATTAGTGTTGGCAGGAGTTTGGGGGTGGAGGGAGATGAATTTGCAGAGCACAGAGGATTTTTAGGGTAGTGAAAATACTCTGTATGATATTATAATGGTGGATATGTGTCATTATACTTTGGTTTATACTTGTGGAATGTACAATGCCAAGAATGAACCCTAAGGTTAGCCATGGACTTTGAGTGACTATGATGTATCGATATAGGGCTATCTTTGGTGAAAAATTATACTATTTTGTTGAGTAATGTTGATAATGAGGAGGCTATGCATGTGTGGGGGCAGAGTTAATGAGAAATCGCTGTACCTTCCTCTCAGTTTTGTTGTAAACCTAAAACTGCTTGAAAAAATAGTCTTTAAAAAAAGCAGGCCCTTGACATCAAAAATCCATATGATCTTTTTTGGCCAATAGGACTACTGTGAAATTGAGATGTGCTGACTCTAAGTTTATAACACATACTGGATTTTGAAGTGATAGTAATAATGATAAAAAAATATAAGATATCTCAATTTTATGTTATATGCTGAAATGGTATTATTTTGGATATATTGGGTTAAATAAAATACATTATTAAAATTGATGTCACTAGTTTCTTTTGCTTTCTTTCAAATGTATCTAATAGATATTTAAAATTATACATGCAGGGGCACCTGGGTAGCTCAGTCAGTGGAGCAACCAACTTTTAGCTCGGGACATGGTCTTGCGGTTCATGGGTTTGAGTCCCTCATTGGGCTCACTGCTGTTGGCACAGAGCACGCTTTGGATCCTGAGTCCCCCTCTCTCAGCCCCTCCCCTATTTGTGCTTTCTCTCCCGAAATAAACATTTAAAAAAAACTTTAAAAAATTATAAATGCAGCTTAAATTATATTTAAGGACAATACTGTTCTAGACCAGTCTGCCCCCAAATAATGAAAATTGTTGGAAATAATGGAGGAATTAAAACACACATACATAAATAGGTATTTAAGAGAGGTTTGCGACTTTTAAGGTGCAATCCACACTTCTTAGATCAGAGGAATTTATATAGGTTTCTTCTGATTTTGACTTAGAATTTATTTCTGAAGATTTGTTTTACGGATTGTGCTGACTTTTTTGTTCATCTCTCCTAGTAAATTAATTGCGCTTGCAGGATTTTTCTTTGTTTTCCGGTACATTTCTCCTTCCTTTCATGTTTGTCATCTATTCTCCGACCTGTTCCAAGGTTTGAAATTGACTCCATATATGACTTTCCACATGGTGTATTTTGAGGATCCTCTGAGAAACGATCTAGGGTGGGATCTTTGTTTCTCACTATAAAGTTGTTTATGGCTTTCCATTCTCAGCCACCCTTTGGGCATCACAATTCTGACTTTCTCACTCCCACCTCCTCTCCCTCCTTCCCTTCACTCTGTGTGGTATGTGCATGTGTACTTTGGGTTTTGTGGGAATTCAGAATGTGTGATGTCTAAGAATGGAAACTAAGGTAGGTTTTTTTTTTTTTTTTAAGCTGTGTTAAGAAACAAGTAATCAGACAAATGCTGTAGAGGATTTTGTTGAATATCGGTCAGGAACCCCGTTCTGTTTGAAATGAGGTAGCATCCAGCATATTGACATGAATGAAGCTGACACTTGGATGCAGAAAATTCACTGAATATAAATTTAAATATTAAAGAATAATGAGGTTATAAGTGCCTGAAAAATTGCTTTTGCTCATGCCCAGTAGGAATTTTCATGAGCATGGAATTATGTAACTGTTTCTGCCTCTCTGAAATATTACCAAAGTTTAATTGGCAGTTGTACAATTGGGTGGAAATTTTTTAATGGTTTACTGTTTTCTATAGATTGAAGTCTTCACTTATTATTACAAAACATCTTCATACATTTGACAACAATAAAACCCAGACAGACAAAATGAAAATGTTGGTACCTTAAGAAATGTAAGATGTTGGTCAATTTATAAATGTGGATAGATCTGTTAAATGTCCAGGAATGTTAAGGTATTTTACCCTCTATTTATTTTAGACAAAAATATAGTCACAATTTATAATTGCTTGTATTTAGATGATATTATATGTGTATCTATATGTGTATAATAGTCCATAAGATAAATGGCAGTATCTTTCATTATTGTCATATCTTTACTTCTGCATCTTTATATTTGTGAAATTAGACATTAATTTGGAGGTTTAATGAATGAAATATTTATATGCAGGAGTTCCTGGGTGGCTCAGTCAGTTAAGTGTAGGATTCTTGATTTCAGCTCAGGTCATGATCTCACAGTCATGAGATCAAGCCCCAAGTTGAGCTCTGTGCTGCACATGGAACCTGCTTGGGATTCTCTCTCTCCCTCTTTCACTGTCTCTCCTCTGCTTGTGTGTGTGCCTGTGCTGTCTCAACATAAAAAAAAGAAAAAGAAAAAAGAAATATCTATATGCAGATTTACTGCATATGTTTCCTATTTATATATATTCCCATAAATGAGTGAACAAGTCTTTACAAGATGTTTTGTAAAAATCATTGTTCTTAAGATATTCACTCATTATACCTAAGCTTGGGAATGGATATTTTTACATTTTACATATCTTTTGTTCAGGTGAAATTTGTAAATATTAACTGAATGTCTATTATGCGCAGGTGCTTCTTTCTACTTGCCTAATGGGGCCACTGATACTGATGGTTGTATTGTGGTTTTGTGTGAAAATGTCCCTGTTTTAAAGCATTTGACTGTGATGGGACATAGGTCAACAGTTCTCAATAGTTCAGGAAGAAAAGAGTATTTTGTACTTATAATTATGCACCATACTTACAATTTTCCTGTAAGTTTGAAATGTTTCTAAAAAACAGAAGGAAAAAAAAAAGACTATCACTTGGCAACTGTTTGAGCTTGGAAAAATAACTTCAATGTTCTGAGCTCAGTTACCACACATACTAATATCTTTTTTTAAAAGTTTTTATTTACTTATTTTGAGAGTTAGAGAGCACACATGGGCAAGTGGGGTAGGGGCAGACAGAGAGGGCAAGAGAGAGAATCCAAGCGGGCTCCACACTTTAGTGAGGATCCCGATGTGGGGCTAGATCTCATGAACCACAAGATCATAACCTGAGCCAAAGTTGGAACATTAACCAACTGAGCCACCCAGGTGCCCCTGGGAATACTAATATCTTAAAAAGTTGTTTTAAGGATTAGGATTGTAAGTTAATTATAGATTTATGATTTCTTATTTTATTCAGCGGTTTATAATTTGTTAGAGTCATTATTTACTTTGATGTTCAAATTATTCCATATTTGCTAGTGGGAGCCCCTTCTAATTTGAAAGCCTGTTTTAACATCCTTGCAACAATCCTATTTTATGATTAAAAAAAAATCTTTAAATTGCATCAGTATAGCACATCAAAGTACACATGACATAAGGGCATTTGCAGACATCTCAGAATAGAGATCCGGACAGTGGTTTGCAACAACACAAAACAAATACAAAGTCCCTGAAGAACCACTGTGTTACAGAGAAAGCAGCACCTGTAGGAGGTGTCTGTGATGGCAAGCACTGGGACAATAACCTGAAGTGTTGTTTGCTCTATTCATGGTGGTAGGCAGGGTAACCCTCTGATTAAAAAAAAAAAAAGACATTTCCTGACTTATTTCAAAAAATATTAATCCCACAGAGAAAGAAAATATTGGCTAGGAAAATGGAATTCTAATATTTTTGCTTATAATCTCTGAAAACTGAAGAGATGAAATTAACAGAGGGAAACATGGGGGGAGGTTGTAATTTCCCTCTTTTTCTTACCTTTAGGAAAAACCAGACCCAAGCTATTCCAGACACATGATGTGATTTCTTCAAGACCTCCAAAAACAGGAGACTCCACCACCTTCTCAGTCTGTTTCAACATCTACTGATACTTACAGCCTGGAATTCTATGTCTCTAAACCAAGTATCATGTGCTGCTTTAAGATGAAACCTGCTATTCTTGTTCCATAGTCAAAAAAATTAAAAATCTGGTTATCATTCTCTTCAAGATGTCTGTAAGGGAGTAGTTTTAAAATTTATTGTTGCCGTGTTCATTCTCTACTTCCAAGGAGTAAGGATGGAATATTTTCTGGATTTTTACTCTCTGCCAGAGAGGCATTTTACTAACATTTACTGAGTACTTACTATATGCCAAGGGTGGACCTTACTAATTTGTTGAAAGCCTGAATAGAAAGTTGAGTAAGAAAGAATTCTTTCTCTGCCTGTCTTCAAGCTGTGACGATAGTCTTCTGCTTTCAGACTCAGAATCAGATCAGAGCTTATACTATTGTGTATAAGACCAGTCCAGACCAGACCCTCTCAGCCTCCATAGTTGTGTGAGCCAACTGCTCATAATTATCTATCTATCTATCATCTATCTATCCATCAACTATCTGGCTAGCTCCTGTGGGTTTGGTTTCTCTGGAGAACCTTGACTAATACAATAAGCAAGAAACAGAGCTTGGAGCCCAGGCAGTCTTCAGCATCCTTGCTCTTAACTAACACACTGACTTGTCTCTGATTCAATAAACATTGTGTAATCTTCACAACTCAGCACAATTGGTGGGATTTTTTTCCCTCTCTTTTACAGATGAGGAACACAAAACTTAGAGAGGTTAAGCAGTGTACCTGTGATCAAATAGCTAAGCTAGTAAATGGCAGAAATAAATTAAAAATTCAGATAAACACGGCTCCAAAGCCAGTGGTATTTATCTTCTAAATTTATCTTCTAAATTTATATATATATATATTTTATATATATTTATAAATATATATATTGTGTATATATATAATATATATATTGTGTATATATTTATAAATATATATATTGTGTATATATATTATATATATATATATATATATATATATATATATATATATTTTGTAGGCAGGAGAGGGAAGGAGAATATTATCTACAACAGGGGGCCTGCTCAGAAAGGAACAGAAACCATTACTTTGCCTGGACAAGAACTGTATTTATCAGGTGTATTTCATCAGGTGGGCTCCAAATTAGATCTATAAAAGGCTGCAAAGGTAAAAAGACTTTCAGCTCCCTTCTTAAAGAACAGATAGTAGTTGCCATTTATCAAAGGCCTGTTATGTGGTCAGTACCATTCCTGGGTATAATAATCTTTCACTTAGTTCCCAACAGAAACCATTGAGGTAGTTTATTTTCATAGGCTGGGTTTCCCAGGAGCAGACTCTAATATAAAGATTCAAATGCAAATGATATATTATGGAGAAACCAATAAGGGATTGAGGAAAGCAGGCAGAGCAGGGAAGAAGGAAAGCAAGCTTACAAATTAAGGCAAGAATTGACTCACAGAAAGTGACTTCAGCCTGATCCCATAAGGGCCACTGGAAAGGAAGGCATGCCTCAGGGTTTATCCCAGCCTGAGGCGTGGAACAGTGCTTTCCTCAGCCGCTCATTTTCTACCCTTGGTGAGTGTTGTTCTGGTATTTGGGAAAGGGGGGCATATAAACTCCCAGGCATTTATGAAGCTCCAGTAGCCTGAGGGCGGCCCAGGGAAGAAAAGTCACATGTGTGGTCAAGTTGGAGATAAAACCACCATCAAATTTGGGGAGAGTGCACAGAAACAGTAAAGGGATCTGAGGGAATACCCCGTTTTGCCTCTTCTTGATTCCCCTACCCGAGCCTGTCTTTCCTTATTCCTGGCTCAATTAACAGCTACAGACCCAAGGACTGAATTACCCTGTATCTTGGAAACCAATCACACAGTTGAGGAAGGCAGTTGAGAGAATCAACAAACTCAATTCCATTTCCTAAAGGGTTTAGTAGCCTTCTAGGCTTAGAACTCCAGAACTAGTGGTTTAGGAAATTGATTTCCCATGTTACAATTTATGAAATTTTAAAACATTTTTGTAACTTTATTTAAAAAGCATTTAAAACTTATAAAAATAAAATGAAGCCTCCTGTAAGCTAGCCAGACCTCTGTCCTTCAGGGCAGCAATGTCCTGTCTGTGTACTTTGCGGGACCTCCTTTTCCTGGACCTCACAAGACAGCAGCTCCTACCTGGGTTGTTTGTGTTCCTGGTGGGAGCAGGTCCTGGACAAAAATAAGTCACCTGCTGCCGTAGGGACCAGATACCTTGTGGATTTCAGATGTATGAATGCACAGGACACAACAGATGGCATCTTTGAATTTTGCTTTTCTGAAAGTCTCCTTTCTTTTTCCCTGACAAATCTTATTTATACTTCTCTAAACTTGAATTATTAAGGCTTTGTGGTCTTGTGTATGCTGCAACTTGATGAACAGAGACAATAGCACTAAGTAAAAGTGTGAAGAACAACTTTACATTTTTATAGCGTTTTTCACAACCATTGTATCCCGAGGCACTTCACAGGAAGTAGCAACACCGACTTTTCCTATAGGTCTTATTGGGGTGTGAATTCTGAAACCCAGTTCTGGCCTTCTAAAGCTCATTTGATGGCGTGGGAGACTAAAAAAGGCACTCTTTAGCTTTTTTCTTTCTTTCTTCTCTTTTTAAATTTAACTTTCCTTTGAATTGTTTCCTTTGATGTTTTTATACACCTCTCCTTTAAACAAATGTTTATTTAACATTCAGCAATGTACTAAGCAATAGGGCATAACATGGCAAACAAGAGATAATTTTGAATTTCATTTAAAAAATTTTGAAGTTTATTTATTTATTTTGAGAGAGAGAGAGAGAGAGAGAGAGCAAGTGGGGGAGGGGCAGAGAGAGAAGGAGAGGGAGAATCCCAAGCAGACTCTGCACCACCAGTGCAGAGCCCGACGTGGGGCTCACGCTCACAAACTGCAAGATCATGATCTGAGCCGAAGTTGGATGCTTAACTGACAGAGCCACCTAGGTGGCCCGTGAATTTCATTTTTGCCACTTTGAGCCTGGGTTTTGTTACCTATAAAATGAGAGTTATATGTTTCCTATGGGGAATGAAATGAAGTGCTGCATATTAAGGTCTTAGAACAATATCTGGGAGTCAGCTAATAATTAGGTATTGAGAACTGATTGTGTGTGTGTCAGGCACTGTTCTAGGGAGTATGAAAATGACATAATGCTGCTGTCCTCAAAGAACTTGCTTCAGGTAGAAGGAGACAGACACAGCGCAGAAATTATAAAAATTTAATTACCAATAAGTACAATGAACCAAATAAAATGATAATCCATTGGAGATAGGAAAATTTTCACTGGGGTCATCAAGGAAGGCATCTCTGATGAGGTGACCTTTTGAGTTGGGACCTGAATGATGAGGAGGCTGCCAGGTGAAGACCTGGGATTAAGTCATTCCAAGCTTAAAGTGCAAATGCCCTGAGATGAGAATGAGTTTACATATTTAAGATCCAGAAAGAAGGCATGTGGTTGGAGCACAGTAACCATGAGCAAATGGCGGAAGAGGAACTTGGAGAAGTAAGCAGGGGCCAGATCATCTAGGACCCTCCACTCTGTAGGAAGGATTTAGAATTTTATTGTGTTTGCTGTGGGGAGCCACAGGATGCTTTTAAGGAAACTAAGCAGTAGTGATTGGAGTAATATTGAATTGGGTTGACTTAATTTCACTTCAGAGTGGAAAAAAAAACCATAATAGGGTCAAGAATGTGGTAAGAGGGAGCCTTTGTGATGGTGGTCCAGGTGAGAGAAGAAGTTGCTAACTGGATTGGAGTTAGGGAGTGATGATCAGATGTGGGATACCTTTTTGAGGGTATTAAAACTGGACTTATGGGGTTGGCTGTGGGAAGGGGTGGTGGGTTTTGACTAGCACAAATGGATGAGTGGTGGTGTCATTTTCTCTGAGCAGGAAGACTTGGATTGAGTTGATAGTTATGCTTGGTTCATGCTAAGTTAAAGTGAAGTTAAAATTCCTCTTGCACATGTAAAAAATGAAACAGCCAAATAAGCAGTTGGCTATGTAAGTCTTGAGTTTAGGGAGATTCCAGGGCTAAATGAAATTATCAGCAATTAGGTAACTTTTAAAATCATAGGATCAACTGAAATCCTGTAGAAAATAATAGCTACTATTTATTCAGCACCTACTAAATACCAGATACTGTTGTATGTGATGTATGCATTAACATCTTTATTTAATACTCACAACAATCGGACAAGGTAAGAGATGTTCTTATATCAATTTTACTGATGGGGAACAGAGACAAAGAGAAGTTAAATATTTGCTCAGTTATATACATAGTCAGATGAAAAAGTCAGAATTTGATTGTAAGTAATCTGGCCTCAGTTTCCAGGCACCAGAGTATAGAGAGAAAAGAGGGAATAGGATTCAATTCTAAAGCAATTTAACATTAAAAAAAATTTTGAATGCTAATTTATTTTTTAGAGAGACAGAGACAGAGCACAAGTGGGGGAGGGACAGAAAGAGAGAGGGAGACAGAATCTGAATCTGAAGCAGGCTCCAGCTCTGAGCTGTCAGCACAGAGCCTGACATGGGATTTGAAATTGTGAACTGCGACATCATGACCTGAGCAGAAATCAGATGCTTAACCAGCTGAGCTACCCAGAAACACCCTAAAGCAATTTAACCTTTTGAGATCAACTTAGAGGAGCTGTGGTCTGTGAGACAACTGAGGAGAGGTGGTCAATGAAGAGGGAGGAAGTCTAATTGCTGGTGAGTTGTGGATGCCCAGATAAGTAAGTTAATGAGTAGGTAAGAGGCTGATGCACCAAATGTTACAAGATCACCACTAGATGTGTTAAAATTGGAACAAAGCAAAGAAAATGAGCTCTTATCCTTGAGCAAAGGTGTTATGCAAATCTGTGAAGTGGTTCATGTATTTTTGTGGGCCCACATCTCATGCTCTACAAAAAATATAAAATTTATGTGGGTTAAAGATTTAATTCTGAAATTTAAACTTTAAATCTTTTAGAAGAAAATATAAGAGAATATATTATGAGCTGGGAGTAAGAAAGAATTTCTTTTATGAAAATAGCCAATGCTTATTAAGTACTTAAAATGTTAAATGCAGTTACAATAAGTTAAAGATATTAATACATTGAATCCTCACAACAATCCTGTAAGATTATCCCTACTTTACAGATGGAGCCACTGAAGCATATAAGGCTAAGTACCCAGGGTTGTACAGCTGATGAGACGTGGAGCCAGGACCCGGGCCAGCACGACAACTCTGAAAACCATACACTTTAAACACCATTCCTTATTAAGTCTAAGATAGGATACAAGTACACATTCCATAAAGCAAAACATTAATGGACTTCAGTACGTTTCATTAAACATTTTTCATCAAAAGTTATCATAGAGAAAAGAAAGAGACAAACAACAGACTGGGAGTGTACATCTGTAACACATGTAACCAACAGATGATGAGTCTCGTGAATATTTAGAGAGCTCTTAAGATGATCAATAAGAAAAAGACAAAGAATTTCACAGGAAAAAAGGGCCAAGGACTTGAACAGGTGTATTTCACAGAGAGAAAATGTAAACCATCTATCACCTAGAAGTTACTCAATCTCCTTGATAATTATGGAAATACCGATTACAATCGTTTGGTTACTTAGGTAACCATTTGATACCCAGAAGATGGGCAAACATAAAAACATCTGGCAATAACAAGGTTTGGTTGGGACATGGAACAATTTATGCTGTTCATGGAATGCAAACTGGTGCAATTTCATAGGAAGACAATTTGGTGTTATCTAGTAGAACTGAAGATGTGTACCATGTACGTCCCAGTTTATATCACTAGTAAATATGTGATCTAGAGAAACTTTTATGCCTGTGTATCAGAAGACATGGCTAAAACATCTACAGTGGATTTAAAAATAAAAAAAATATTCAAACGAAGAAATAAAATCTGGAAATAGCTAAAATATTCATTGATACGGGATAATGAAATGAATTGCGATATATTTATACAATGGAAGGTTTCTCATTGTCACTGTTGTGGCTATTGTTGCATTGTTATTGTTTTGTTTTGCTTTGTTGTTTAAGATGAGAAGGGTAAGAAAAGACTAGCATGGTGATGCAGATAATTGAAAAGAAAGTGCTGAACTGGTGATATAGAGAGGGAAAATAAGACTAGAAATAAAGCCCGTAAGAAGGCAAGAGGAAATGAGATTAAAAGCTCACATGTGCCAGTTGGACTCAGGAACAGACAGATGGGAGGCAGGTAGGTGGATACCTCTGCAAGTTGTGAATGAGGTGGCAAGAGGGTGAGATGGTTCCTCTGCATCTATGCTTTCTATGATGTTTGAAGTCAAGTCATTGTATGGGGACACTTCATGGAGACAGATGGTTGGAGAATTGAGGAAGAAGAGGAGGTGTAAAAAAATTCCCAAAGAATTGGAAAATGGGTAAAACAATTGTCAAGATACTAACACTCTCCTGTAGAAGAGAAACAATACTCAGAAAGATGAAATAAATTCGATGAAGCCCCATAGCTAGGTAGTAAGAAGTCTCGACTTCTTACACAGGTCTTCTGTCTCAGGTCTGGTATGTTTTCTCCCATGCTTTGACTTCCGAGAGGTGAAAATTTGCTTCTTTTTATGGATCTTAATGATCCCTGGAATTTCTGGATGAGTTGGAATTGTTTCAAAGGTCTACCTGCTCCAGGAGTGCCTGGGTGGCTCAGTTAGTTAAGTGTCTGTCTCTTGGTTCCGGCTCAGATCATGGTCTCACGGTTTGTGGGTTTGAGCCCCATGTTGGACTCCACACTGACAGTGTGGGGCCTGCTTGGAATTTTCTCTCTCTCTCCCTCTCTCTCTGACCTTTCCCTGCTCACATTATCTCTCTCAAAATAAATAAACTTAAAACAAAAATGTCTGTCTGCCCCAGGCACTATTAAGGAGATCAGATACCTGTCGTTTTTGAACTTATATAGCATCATTGTATTCTTATTTGGCTTATTTTAAGAGTAAAACTACAGGTAATGAGTGCTTGTTTGAGGATTGTAATTTTCATTCATTTATTCATTTGAAGCATTGAGCACCTACCATGTGCTTTAAAATAACGGTGTGTTGTAATATATTTATGAGCACCTCTATAACTTGGGGGGGGGGCAGAAAACCCCAGGTAATTATGTCAGATGGTGATAATTTCTACGGAGATAAATTAAGCAGAATAAGGGGGTTGATGGAGAGATTATGATCTTATATTGGACTGCTGAATGAACAAGCTTCAGAGGACAATGGGAGGAGAAAGATTAGACACGGTGGGTATCTGCAAATCTTTAAAGAAATTTTGCTATAAATGAGAGTAAAAGGGATTTGTAGTCAGAAAGAATGTAGAAGTCAAGGGAGAGCTTGTGTTATTTTTTTCAGGTGGGAGATTGTGATGGTTAATTCATGTATCAACTTGATTGGGCCATGGGGTGCCCAGATATTTGATTAAACATTATTTTGGGTATGTCTGTGAAGATGTTTCTGAGAGGAGATTAACATTTGAATCTGCAGACTGAGTAAAGCAGATTCTTCTCCCCAATGTGGGAGGGCCTCATTCAATCCACTGAAGACCTGACTAGAAAAAGAAAAGGCTGTGTGAGGGAGAATTCATTCTCTTTCCTACCTTGGTATGTTTAAGCCTGGACATCATTCTTCCTCTGCGTTTGAACCCAAAATTAGATGGGAACTTCTATCATTGGCTCTCAAGTACAGGTCTTGGGACTTCCCAGTCTCCATAATCATGTGAGCCGATCCCTTACAATAAATCTCTTTATAAAAACAAATTGGAATTTTCCAGTAAAGAGGGGAAAGTGATGATTCTGGAAAGGGACAATTGCTGGTATAATATTCTTGTTTAACAGAGAGGGAGTGGTCTCGAGTGAACAAATGGAGAGATTATATACAGATAGTTCATAAAAAAATGGGATGTAAGGAAGAACAGGTTCAGGAACAGGTATGTATATGTTTGTGGATGTGGTGGTGCATGCTTGTGGAGGTTCTTTTTGATTTCCTCCATTTTCTCAATAGAACAAGAAGCAAGTTCCATAGCTGAGTGTAAGAAGGGGTATAGGTGTTGAAAATTCGATAAGTAAACAATTTTAAAGGAAAGAATATACTAACAAATAATTTCTTACATAAAATGAATTTCTGTACAACTCTAAAGTCTGATTTTTTGTGTCTTCAGTTCAACCTCCGCATTGATATTAAAAATCTTATAGTAACTGAGAAAATTGCACTTTATCCTATGTGTAGTATGGATAATAAGCATTAAGTATCGAAAAGGTTAGTGGAGACAAGTGAAAAATAACAAAGACCTTGAGTAATCCACAAAGAGATCCCTCTCTCCTGAGTACTTTCATTTTAGACAGAGATTGACTTTGTACTCTGAAATTGGACTATGAGACTTGATATATGTTCTGTATTTTTTTTTTAAGAAGCTCAAGCATTTTGCCTGTGCTTTCAATTTTTCTCTAAAGTGAGGGAATGTTTTAACATTTATCCATGTGCAAACATTACTCTTGTAATCCCAGAGGGTTATGGAGACCTTGGTTTACCCACCACATCACTTTCCTTTGCCCATGGGCGGCTTTACCTTGTGTATCCCAAAATTTCTAAGAGGCCCTGCCCTTTCCAGATGGGTAATAACTTATATTTTTATTGATCTCCAACTTTGACCCAGGTGCCTGTCTCCCCGACAAAAGTGTAGACCAGCATATAATAAGTGCTAATATTAAAACACAGAACCTTGTGTTTTAACATTTATGACAAACTAAAATTTTAACTTCCATACTGCTAAGGTATGGGGAGAAGCAGGTGCTAAGTTGTAACCAAGTAAAAATAAGTAGGAATGGACAAATCTAGGTGGAGAAATCAAACCTCCATGGGGATTAACTTTTTCCTTCCTTCCACTTCTGCTTTTTTTTTTTTCCAGCTTTGTCTATAAGATTAAGATTGGAAATGTGAGCACAAAGAGCTCTTTGCTACAGTTTTACTGTGTGTTTTGCTCATTCAGGGAAATCTTCGAATCCAAAATAAACTTTCTGGCTTTTATGAATTTCTTTTTTTAAATTTTTATTTAATTTTTTTTTTTAATTTACATCCAAGTTAGTTAGCATATAGTGCAACAATGATTTCAGGAGTAGATTCCTTAATGCCCCTTACCCATTTAGCCCCATCCCGCCTCCCACAACCCCATCATTCTTAAAGCCAAGCATGCTGTCTTATTGTCAAAAGACATTAGCTTAATTTGAAAAGTACTTTCCCATAAGTAGATTTTGTTCCAATGATGTATTCATTGATTTTTTTTCAACTTGTGTTGTTTTTTTTTTTCAGGTGTGTGTGTGTGTGTGTGTGTGTGTGTGTGTGTGTGTTTGATTAGCAATTGTAATGTGTTATTTTTGCTTGGTGGAGCCTTCTCTGGAATATGAGCTCTTTTTTACACAGCATTGTGTCTGTTTTCATGATTCATTTATATAAAAAAGAGACATATAATTACCACCCAGGAAGTCTGGGACAGTAGCACCTCAGAGTTACTTGTTATTGTTGTTGTTGTTGTTATTGTTGTTGATACTTAATTTTATTTTGCATATATATTATTTATGAAAACTTTATAAATCCTGCCAAAACACATTGCTGCTGAATTGGAAATGGCATCACAAGAAAAATTGCCTGGTGTGGATCCACAGGCTTTGTGGCCTGTTTTATAAATGTGCCTTTTTGTTGTTTACTTTATAAATCATGTATGTAGAAGGAAGAAAAAGAGTGATTTATTAAATGTTTATGAGAAACTCTAGTACACCCTGTTTTTAAAGTGCAAGGAACAGACAATTAGCTCAGGGATTTGTCATTCAGGTTATTGATCACAACGGGGGTCTAAATGGAGGGAAAATGTGAATTTCTCCTCAAGCCAACAGTCACGGTACAGATGAAGTAACCCTAATTTTGAATTCCCTTTCCTTCTCAAAAGTTTATTATCACTCAGTTTGCAGCGCTGAGATCTTTAGCCTTTGACCGAGAGAGAAAGAAGAATTTCTGAAGGGGGCTCCCTTTATCCCCTTTTATCAGTTTCCTTAAGGAAGGAAGACATGTTTTTGTCTCTTTTCTTGCTTAAGAAAAAGGCTGGCATAACGTTATAGATCTTGTTGGCTGCAAAAGAAGAATAACTATATCAGTTTGATTGAAGGTGTCAGAAATGTTTTGGGAAACAGCAGAAGCAGAGTTCTAAGGTGGGAAAGGTTTGACATATAGCAACGGCAGCGTCTGCTTTGTTTGTGTTTTGATTTAATACACCGACTGGGTTTTTAAGCATATTATGCTAGAAGAGTGAATTGCTTATTTGCCAGGATGGCTAGAGTGTGTTTTGTGGACGTTTGTCCTTATTTTACCTCCACGTTTAAACAAACAAACAAACAAACAAACGTAATTTTGAGATTTTTGTGAAGGGTCTGGTCGACTTTTTCCCCCTGGTTGAGAATGGTAGGCGTCTCTCAGTCGGATGAAAATGAAGAGGAAGCAGTGTTTTAGGTAACAGATTGTTTTAATAAAAAGTGTCCCTCACCCACAGAGATTCTCTGTTGTATGCATGGCTGCTGCTGGAAATATTTGCCTTTTAATGGAAATAAATAGCTCAAAATCAGAGCTCACACTAAAGAAAGTGAATCACACCCATAATTATCCTTATATTCTTAATTTTTCCACTTGTTTACATGTGTGCATTTTGATGAGGCACTTCACTTCCTGGTGCCTTAGTTTTCATATTCACATAGTGGGGTCCATAATATGCGTTTATAACCCTGCTGAGAGGATCAATGAGGTCCGTGTACATGAAGGGGCTTAATAAAGAGTATGTGATTCGAGCTTTCTGGATGAAAGGTGCTACGTGAGGACAAAGTAGAGCAGCCTCCCACAGGTAATGCCTTTGCCTGGGTAACTCTGATTATAGGCTTTCTTTATCTCTTCAAAGCAGAGATTTTTCTCCTTGATTCCTTCCTATATCCTCGTTGTGGAAGCTAAGATTCCTATTTACTCAGTACCATTTCCTTTTGAGCATGCATCCACCAATCAAGGAACACACTTGGCAAAAAGATTTGTTTACTTAGTGCACACATGGTCAATCACGTAAACGCAGATAGGAAAAAGGAACAGCATGAAAGCGATGTCCACATCACATCCAGCCCCCAGATGGCTCTCAGAACCTTTGCCATCTCAGGTGGAACAAAATTTTAGAATATGTATTTTCAAGTAAAGCCACTGTGTCCCCAAAACATTGAATAAAATATTTTTTGGAGTTAATTTAAATTCGACTTCATTCTATTTCCATGTCCTGTGCGGCTCTAGATAAAAGTGATAACAAGAAATAATTTTATACAACACTTTAAAGTGTTTACAAAACATTTTCACGGGCATTCTTTAATTTGCTCCTCACAACAGCCCTGTGAGGTGGGAAGAACCTGTGTGCTTGGGAAGGTTATGTAACTTGTCAAAAACTACCCCGCTGTTAAGTGGCAGTGTGTAATTTAGAACAAACGTCTTTGGTGCTTTTCCACATTTTCTGGGATGGCAAGTGAGTTTCAGCAGACATTCCATCTCTGATTAATAAGTAGTGGCTGTCTACAGTGCTGTGCTCAGTGGCGAGTATCTGAGGGAAAGAGGGCAGTAATTGACTAGTGATGTCTGTTCTGTATGTGGGCAGAGCACTGGGTCACGAGTGATGCGTATCTGCCAACCCAGAATGTACTATAAC
This sequence comes from Prionailurus viverrinus, assembly GCF_022837055.1. Lineage (NCBI taxonomy): Eukaryota > Metazoa > Chordata > Mammalia > Carnivora > Felidae > Prionailurus > Prionailurus viverrinus. Next base: position 39,977,133 of record NC_062573.1, on the reverse strand, counting down.
GTGGGTGCTATGGACTGAAAGTTTGTGTGTGCCTCCCTCCCCTGTTTGTCTGTTGAAATCAAATTCTTCATGCCATGGTATTTGAAGGTGGGGCCTTGGGGAGGAAATTAGGTCATGAGACTGGAACCCTCATGAGTGGGATTAGTGCTTTTAGAAGAGGAGGCCAGAGCACCAGCTTGCTCTTTCCACCTTGTGAGGAAAACACAAGAAGACGGCTCTTTATAAAGGGGACGTGGTCACGCACCAGGACCTGACCATACTAGCACCCTGCTCTTGGACACTCAGCCCCAGAACTGTGTGAAATAAACTGATGTTGTTTATAAGTCACCTATCTATGGTAATTTGTTATAGCAGCCTGAATTGACCATGACAGTACGTTGTTTTTAAGTGTCTTTTGTCCCTCTAGTTCTCATTTACAATTGGTATTGCTAAACAATTTGTACCAGGGGTGTGGACTGGGTGTGTTATCAGCCGCCGTATACAAACAGCCGCTTGATCAGCACGAATTTAATTTAATTTACCTAGATTTCTGATTTTGAAATGTGGCAGATGATTATGATACAGGTATACATTTCCTTGAACTTTCAGTCTGTGTGTTTATTTATTATCACCAATCCCCCTATTTATCCTTTAGAAACTCTTGCAGAGTTTGGGTTAGGTGAAATCTATTTAGAAAAACTGATGCATGAAAATGAGAAGGTAAAGGCACTGGGTAACAAACTTCTTCTAAATATTGGTTGGTAAAATGAAGGAGAAATAAGGGGAGATGATCTGAAATAGAAGTAATATGGCAGGGAATCTTAGTTTCCTGACATTATATCAGGTAGGTGACAGTCTGTCCTCAGTATTGTAAGGAGAGCATTGATTGCTGAAGTAAGTTATTTTAGGAGAGCATTAATATTATGGTAAATAATTTAGGCCTATCAACCACAGGAAGTATCCTATCTTAAAAGACACATCAGAAGACATGTCTTTTGGCTTTTAAGAAAATGATATAAGACTCATGCAGTTAAAATTATTTTTGAAGCTGACTATCCCTAGGTGCATAACTGTACTGATATTTTCCCATCAGTTTGCAGACAATTGGCCCACTTTGGTGATGAGTCATTCAGTTCCACTTTGAATCTTGGCATTGGAACAGACATAGATAACTCTAGTGTGAAAAAAGAAATTTCCATATTCTTACCTTAAAATTAGATTTGGAACTCTATGACCTGCTATTTTGTTTCTTTTACCAGAGGTTTTTGCAATGAAATTTTTATAAAATTGCTCTAATACATTTTTATAGTTGGGAGGGACCATTTTAAAATATGAATTGGAATTCATCACTGTGTGATTGGCTTCCAAGTCTGTATCTTCCGCCAGGCACCTCCTTAGAGTTCTGGAGCATATTTATTGACACAAAAGGAGATTTGGAGTGGAATAAGGAAGAAAGGTGGGTGTCATTATTGATATTTGCTAATTTTTGACTCTGCTATAACAACCTATCCCAGTAGAGATAATTTACTCCCTAAATCATCTCTAAAATCTGACCATATCACTCTGAGTCCATTGTTAGAAATGTTAGGCTTAACCTTAAACCAAGCTAGCAATCTCTCCCTGGACTTTTAATGATGTCATAACTGATTTTCCTACTCTTTCCCCTCTCCTATTCATTATCCAGATGAGCTTTTTAAATGAAGCTGCTAAACATCCTTCTCCACAACACTAGAGGGTAAAGGCATTTTTATTTCTAGAAACAAATTGAATCTGCTCACAGACCTTGGGTCCTGGAAAATTGAGTCTCAGATAGTACAGTAGATTTAGATGAGGGAGGCCAGATTCAGACTCTTCTAGCTCAAGTGCTGAATTTGTAAGCCACGTGATATTGAGCAGATCACGTATCTCTTAAAGCCTCTTGCTCTTTCCTCATGTGTAAAATAAGGACAGCAGTAGTCTTTAACTCACAGGTGGTTGTCAGTATCCAATGAGACAATCCCAGTAAAGATATGTTGGATGTGAGGTCGTGCAGATCATCCTCAAGGCTGCCGTGGGCAGTTATCGCTGCCTGTCCCCAAACTCCATAGCATCAGTGCTTGGCCAAATCCACAGGAACTCTTGCTGTGGTCTTCCTGGTCATGATTTATATTGCCCACCTTTGGTAGGCATCCTATATTGCAAAATTGAGACCCGGGATTCTGCTCTAATGCAACCCCCCACACCTCTACCTCTAACTTCATCCCTTCTGTCAGTCAATACCACATAATGGACCTGATGATGGAGTCAGGGAGTGGGGAAAGGGCAGGGAGGTAGAGATAAAATGGCTACTCAGCCCTTTGGATAAATAATCCTGGCCTCTCTTTCCTTATGTCAGATGGGACAGGAGAAGCACAGTTTTATTTTTATTTTTTGGTCCTTAATAACTTCTCATTATCCTAAAGTCAACTCTTATTACATCACCTACCTTGATTTCATATCCTTTACGGCCAAGATCCACCCAGGCACAGAGCCTATGCCTATGGTATTCCAACGCACTTCCTGTCTTTCTTTGCCTGGTGAATTTCTACTGGTTCTTCGTATCTCAGATTAAACTTTCTCAGAGAAGCTTTCTCTGATGCACCAAGTGAGGACAATTCCCCCTGTTGACAACATATTTTATATTTCTGTGTGTTCCTCCACTCATGATCTGTCATAGTTTATAATGATCTTTCTAATGTGCATGTGGTAACTCCCTCACATCAGACTGAAGGCTCCAGGTGGATAGAAACTATATCTGTAAGGTGTTGACTGACTGAATAAGTAATTTTTTTCATAAACACTGAGAATTTATATGGTCTGTAGTACCCTACTATCTTTTAAAATTTAGTTTTTACTTTTAAGTTTTTTAAATCTGATCTGCAAAGGACAGCAAACATGCAATAATCTATTCTTAATTACATTATAGCTGAAGAACAATTTTCATGTTTGGATTTTCCTGTTGCCTTCATTGACCAAGCATAGGAATTAGTCATTACTGCTTTCTGTTGTCTGCACCGTTTATTGCAAACTACTGATATTTAGAATTAATCTTTTTATAAAACATTTTAAGGTTATATATCAATTCACAAGGGCACATATACACAGAGGTAAATACTTCCTTTTTGTTTTTTTAGAATGGTATTAACTATGGGCTTTCCAAATCTTCTTTCTCCTCTTTTCCTTCTCTATCCTGCTTCCTTCCTCTCCCTCTCTCCTCCTCCCTTTCTCCCGCTCCCCCCTCCATATATACACTTCCTGATCTGAACTCACAACTGTAGGAAACCATGGAAGCATCTATCCATTGGTGGCCTGGTTAGCTCAAAGTTAAGACACATGCAATATTGAAATATTCTCTTTAAACTTCCAGCTCTCCATTGTGATTTAAAAATTTGCATTATCATTTTAAAGGATTAATTTTCTTTGGCAGTTCTTCCAGGATTCTGCTCTTAAAATCACTTTGGGAATTAACAAGTGCATTTGTTTTCCAAATCTGCTCAGCTCTGCACCTTCAGCTCCAAAGCGCTCAGAGCTTGCTTCCCTCATTCTCTCCTTGCTACCCCAGTTAACTCAGAGGATGAATAAGTCCTCAGTAGACTAGTAAAGAGGCTGCTCTGAGATCTCTCCTTTTCTCTTTTGGGGGGGGAGAATTACCTTTGACAAATTTGGCATGAGTGCTATCAGTCAGTTAATACTTCATGAAACGCGGACTGGAATAAAATTAATCTTCAGAGTACTGGCAAATCAGTTACACTTCTGCTAATTAGGATTCAGTGTGCATGAGAATGTTATTGGAGACGGAATACATCTTTCCATCGTGTAGTTAATCTGATTGTTTCCAGCTCTACTCTCTGGAATCAGTATAACCTACAGAGCTAAGTCTGGGTAATATGTTGGTCTTACACCCCCATCAATGCTAAGAAGGAATATGCAGTAACTGGATGAGGTGATGTTGGAGGTAATTACGACCCTCCTTAGCCTCTCAAATATTCAAAAGATTCCTTAACCCTGTAATAGGTTGCCAAACTTTAATGTAAGGGCCATGATGTGCAGGTGCTACTTTTTAAATATCATTTTTGTTGTCTTAAGTGTAGCAGTACCAGGGAGACCTTATGGAATGGGAGAAAAATAAGAAAAAGAAAATTACTATTGTACGGCTGCTCTAACACATCTGGTATCATTTTGATGTGGACTCTTCTAAATTATTTGTACATGTATTTTTAAGTAGCTGTATTTACAATTTTGTATACTGATTTTTCTTTGATACCATTTCAGAAATATTCCTACATTATAAGGTAGAGGTCTTAAAGTATCAATATGATATTATGTAGCTAATAGATATGGCATAATTTGCCTAAATATGTCCTATTATTAGACATTTGGGCTTCCTGTAGCTCCTCAATATTTTAAATAACATTGTAATGAATAGTTTTGTGCATAGATATTTTGATTTATTTTCTTAAAAGAAATTCACAAAGTGGTATTATCATTGCTTGACTTTTGAAGGGTTGATATTAATAACATTCTTCTTCTTGAATTGCCATGGAGTCTCAGAAGGAGAAACTGTGAGCTCACATGATAATTCTATAAGAGCTTTATCCATTGAATAGTTTCAAATACCTTTCAGTTGTGTTTCTTATTTTCCCTTTTTTGGAACTAGGTAAGTCAATTTCATCTGTAAAAACATCACTACCAGTAGCCACAACTCTGTACTTAGTATCTATGTTAATATGCCAAGCCCTTCATTTATATTATGTTAGTTGATTCTTATAATAATCCCACAAAGTAGACATTACCATTGCACCTACTTTGCAGATGAAGAAAGGAAGGTTCAAGATGGTTGGGTAACTTGCCTAAGGTCACACTAGGAAAATGGTAGAACTGGATGTTAAGCCCTACTCTTATGATGCACTTTACAGCTTAATTGTATGGACTCTCTGAAATTATGGAAAGTTTTTCACCGTGTTCCTCAGAAGAACCAAAACTTCATGCTGTGCACATTTTAAATACCACTCTCATTGTTTATTGAAGTGAATACATGCTATTTCATCAGGTGAATAAGAACTCGGCAGAAACAGTAATCACTTAAGGAGAAATACTGGATACAATTAAGTAATGGATCATATATTTCTGGGTTTCTGCAAGGCTAGATTGAAAACTTCATGACCAAAAATTCATGCCTTTGTGTTCACAGCTACATTTCTAACCTTATGCGATAGTATTCACAGAGGACATTCACTGCGTGTTGGATGCCCATCTCCAAATGCTAACCAATTCTTTCATAGCAATTTGCTACCTACAGCATCAGAACTATTCACTGAGTCTTGACTAAGCTTACTTGTAAGTTACTCAGAGTCCTTTTTTATCTATTAAATCCCTCTCCTATAATAAGAATCCTATAACATTAAAATACCTCATTGGAGAATGACATAATTCTGCCACTTGGAAAAAAAAATAAAGCAAACAAAACATCATTAGGCCTAGAGCCTACATAAGTAATTGCAATTAGAGAAAAGGAGAACAGCTGAAAATAATTTAAAACCTATAGAATCGAAATTGATAAATGATTAATAAATAGATCTAGAAAATGTAACAATGATATGAGGTCAAATGAAATTCCACTGAACTCTTAAAATGTTATAAATTTTATTTATGGTGATATGTGGCTATACTTTATTATGTTTAAAATTATGTGGGGGGAGTCTTCAATGTTAAAAGTTCCTAGGGTTGCTGAAGTCATAACACTGCAGGCCATTGCTATTTGGTTCAAATAAAAGACAGCTCATTAGTCCCATACTGATTCCTCTGGCTGTTGAAGGCCAGATTCCAGAACGGCAGGTGTAATCAATAGACACTTGTTAGTCTTTCTTACTGTTGGGTATCGGGGGTCAACAATTGGTGAGCCTTAAAAAAGTATGAACTTTTCTTCCTCTAGTTAAGTCCTGTTCTAGACTAGTATTTTTTTTTCTTTTCTCTCTCTCTTTTTTTTCTTAACTCTTATTTGGTCAAATATGTGCACACATATAAATTTCCTGAAATTATTTTCTGCTTAGGGATTATCTTTTAGATACTGTTCAGATGCTTCATGTATTCTCATGGAGACTCTTAGTGCTGTTGCATGTTAGCCTTAGCTTTAGTTCTGGGAAATATTTGCCCTAGGGGTGGAAACTTTAGACTTTCTGGAACCAGAGCTCATGAAATCAGCCTTGAGTCAGTTTTGCTTCTGGGTTTGGACCGGGATGTTTGAGCTGGGTTTTGCTACTGATCTTTGGTTGTTGTGGTTGTATTTCCACCAGGAGTGCCTGGGTCCCCAGATGTTATCTATCTGATTGATTGAACCTCTGCTTGTTGCCGGTCAACAGTCACAGGATGAGAAATTCTGTTCACCTGTAGGGCTATCCACCTGTTTCTACTTTTAGACCTATTTAATGCTTAACACCTGCCTGCCTGCCTGAACTTCCTTCAGTATCAGTCCAGTCTTCCTTTAGTTCACTTCGAGGCTTTTCCTAACAGCCTCTCCATCTGTCCATTCTGGCTCCAGTGGGACGGTCTAACGTCTGTGCCCGGTCTCCTCCAGATTGGCCGTTTGTGGTACTGACAAAATCCCTGGTCCTGAAGCAAAAGAGAACACCATGCAGTTGAAATACGTGAGAAGCAGAACGCAGTGAGTATATAATATTTAAGTAAAACATAATGTTTTATTTTATGTTACTTTAACCCACATTGAAACCTAGTGGTTTTTTTTGTTGTTGTTTCAGACAATTGTCACCTCAGCTTTTTACTTTATGTTCTGTATAGAAATCTTTGGTTTCAGGCAAATGGAGTCAGAATGAAAATGAATTCTTTTACTTTCTTTTTTTTCTTTTTTCTTTGTGGAGGGGAAGGTGTGGTATTTAACTACCAAAATATGGTTATTGGAGGAAAAGTTTTGAGATTTAAATATGGAACCTTATTTTCAAAACTATTTTCTATATTAGCTTGAATTCTAAGAATCCTCCTTCAGTAACTTTTTCTCTCTGTATTGCTACTCGTGATTGCAACACCTCAGCCTTGCTTTCTCTCCCTTCTAAGAGAAGTTGCCGCTTTTCATCCTCAACACCCGGTTAGCCATTGACTGATGTTGATTATGGCAGTTTGCTTTCTTTTCTGGAATTGGAGACTCCCATCTTGACCCTGGCCAGTCACTTTGTGCTTAGTGTATTACAGTGGGAACCAGGTTAGAAAGCGGGACTGGATTTGTATGGAATTCACCTGTGAATAGTGCTTCTTATGGAAGCTCCGTCATATCACCTCTCTGAAAGGACATTTTAATTATTCCTAATGAATCCATTTTCCTGGTTCATTTCTCCTTTATTTTTGGTTGTTTGTCATCCACAGGTGGCAGATTTATCAACTGGATGACCTGTTTGTGGGGGAGTGGCTTTCTTCTATTCTTACTTGGTGTTTGGCTTTATCTGGTGATAATGATTTTCCTCTTGGATTTGTATGTGCATCTTCCTCGTTTCCAGTGCTCATATGGAGAAAGAAAGCACAACATGGCAGTGTTCAATATAGGGCGAACTATTTGGCTATTCTGACGTCTGATAACCATCAGTGTACTGTTGAGTTCCTTTTGTTGTTGAGTATATCCATTTTGTGGCTCCAACAGGCTATCCCCCCCCCTTTTTTTATTTGAACATTGGAATGGGAATGAGACCAAATAAGCTGAAGCAGAAAAATTATGTTTTTTAATCAGAATTGCCTAAAACTATGGTTGCCCTTACCTTCTGGTGTTCCAGTGGTTAGCTGGTGTTCTATTCTACAAACATCAATTACTCAGCCCGAAATGATTTAGATTTAAAGCGAAAGTCGTACCCTTCTGTAATTATGGCTATTTGATCAATGGTCTTGACATTTTTACATTTTCAGTATTGTGAAGAGAAAATCCAGTTTTAAGGCTTGCCCTTTAAGAAATTAGAAAATTAAAAATTAATCTGATTGAATATTGCACGTCTACAAAAAAGAAAATTCCAGATGTCATTAAAAGACAGGTGTTCCCTTTCCAAAACCTGACATACATAGTGAATACCAGCTTTAATATTTTGATGACCTCTTGGGATAGAAAGTTAAAAACGTGCCAAATATTTCTAAATATTATATAGCTAATGGGGTTGAAAAACAAGGCCACCTCTGATGAGTGGGTATTTCCCATAAAAGAGTTCCCCAAAATGTTCTGTGCTTCATGAAACTATCATTGGTGAGATCTATAACGCAGTGAATCCCAATTTTCTAATACAGTATGTGAATTATAATTTTTACATAGGGAATGGTATGTAATTTATAAAGACTATTTGATAAATAAGGGTCAGACCCAGATTTAGAACGAAACACACTATCTTCTAATTGAATGTTAATTCGGGACTAATTTGAGGACTCAGGTGATCTCATTTTCCTATGAGGTAAAACATGGAATGTTAGAAATCAAGAGACTGGGATTAAAAGGATATGAGGTTGAGTTTTATATTTGATTCTTACTAGAAATGTGGTTGTCGACTACATAACCTTCTTGTACAGTTAAATTTTACTCACAATATTGCTTTAATTTAATGAGCAGACAGTATATGATCATTTAAGGCAAGTTATAAACATTATCTAGCTTAATTTTCATAATACCATGGTGAGATAGATGTTGTCATATATGTATTAAATAAAAATAAATTGAGTCTTGGAGAGGCTAAGTAATTCCAATTTCATAGAGTGCCAAGAGTCAATATCCAAAGTGAGACCTCTTTCTTTCCTTTGTGAGAAATGGTATTAAATTCTCTTGCAAGGTGTTGTAAGAATTTAATGAGATAATGCAGTATATTTCCAGCCACTATATAAATGCTCTATTTTGGCATCCTATTTGGCCATCCTGTTCTTCACTCTTTACTTGTAGTCATTCTTTAATTCCTGCCTTTTATATTTCTTTTAGCTTTCTTTACTTCTTAGTTTTCTCAGTGTTAGTGCCCTGATTTAGGACGTTATTTTTCTTTGAATCATTTTCCCTGGCTCTGCCTCTTAGCATTTCATGTCCGTTCCCTTACCTGCATGTCCTACATATCGTATAATATAGCTTTGGTCATATGACCACCTCCATACTCTTTCTCGTAAGTTTTTCCAGGAACTGAAACTAACCTTCCATGACTTACAAAGCAGTTTTAGTTCTTAGCATAACTTTTAGGACTCTCCCCAAAGTGGCCATGTACTACCTCTCCAAGCTTAGATACACTTCAGGGCAGCAAACTTAACTAGTCTCACTCCCTGAGCAAGGTTTGTGTGTATCTATGTTTTGCATCTCTAGTATTGCTCACATTATGCTTTCCATCTGCCAGGTCTTCCTTTCGTACTCCCGCTGTTGTCCATCATTTTCATGCACAAGTCTTAAATGGCCAGTGGAAAACTATCTCTTGCATGAAGTCTTTCCTGCCTTTAGCTAGAATCTTCTTTCATTACTAAAACCTCAAAAACTAATATGACTGGTAATGTTTTCCTGGCACTCTATTAGTTGTGTCCACATTTTCTTCCATTGTTAACTCTGTCCCCCTTAAAGACAGACATGATGTCTTGCTCACCTTTTTATGTTCTAAGTAGCACCACATAGACCTATAATATCTTATATCTAGTAGAATCTTGGCAAAATGATTTTTAGTTACATAGATGGTCCAAAGAGAGACACTCTGGAGGAGAGCAAAGAGCGAAAACTTTGGGAAAAGGTATAATCAAGTTAAATAAGATACCTGCCAATTGAGAGATGAATTAGACCTCATATCTGTAAAGTGGGCTGATAGTGTCTATCTCAGACGACTGTGGGGAAGATATATACAAGCAGCATATACTGATAGCTGGTACTCTGGTATGTGATATGTGTTGGCTCTTGTTCTCAGAGCTACATACATATTTTGCACTTCATTCTTAGAACTGCCCTGTGGGATAAGTATTATTATAACATTTTTAGAATGGACAAACTGAGGCACAGGAGGTATTCAGTCTGTATTATTCTTGCCTAAGTTCACATGGCTGGTAAGTGGAGGAACTGGGACCTGAATCCAGGCAGATGTGTTTAAGCACTGCCTTCTTCATTTATTTTCCCCTTGTGTAAGTGGAGGATTTTTTTTTTTTCTAAACTGAAAGGGGGATGATTACATTCATGGGTTCAGCAAATGCTTGTAGGTGATGTCAGTGCGCCAGGCAAGATGTGGTCTCTGCCCTGAGGGAGTCTCAGTCTCGTGGGGGAGGTAGGCAGCAGGCGAGCGGCATGACAAGCCTTGGCGTTCCAGCAGTCACAGTTGCTGTGGGAGAACAAACTTATTTCCTGTACACGCAGGTTTTCTTTTAAGAGTGTTCTTTGCAAGGGGGAATTTCTTCTGTTTTTTGATGCCATAGAAATTAAATAATTGAAAAGAAGTCCTGTTACAGGTTCAGGAACTAGGCCCTAAATAGCCTATGATTTCCGAAATCTCATATTTATATCTTTTTTTCTGTTACTTGGTTCTTTGAATTGTTCAAATCAGAGGGGCTGCTTCATGGACTATGATCTGTAGATCAAATGAAACCTTAGGGAGGAGAGCTTTGATAATCTCCCATTCAGACCCAGGTGAGGAAGGTCCGGTATGCCCGAGACAAAATGCAGGTGGGCAAATCTGACTCATTGTATTCTGAGTTGAATATCTTTAGACAAAGTGAGAGAAATAGCCATATAGCTATGAGACTCTGTATGACAGAAGTTAATGTTTTCATGGTTCATATTAAGATGTTTTTCAGCACTCTTTCCCTACTAACTGCCCTAAAATAATAAGTGAATATCCACAAAAAGAAGAAATCTGTTCTAATGGCACTTATCCAGTCTACTTGAAGGTAAAATCTTACATAGTATGTGTGTACGTATTATTTTCTGGCAACCAGCCAGCTACCACATACCTGTTTGGCAAGATAGTTGATTTCCTTTCAGAATGTGATATGTACACAAATAAACATTGAAGGAGGTAAGAGATGGGAGAGCCTAAAGAAAAAAGGTCTTGTTTAGTATAGCTACATCCCTCGATGATTGTCATACCTGCTTTCCTTTTTCATACCACACGTTTGCATATGTATCATGGCTCTAGGCATATGGATTTGAAATTTTCATGCTCAGTGTTTTCCATTTTTTTCTGTCTATAGGTGTTCTTGTCTGAGCGAGGGGAATTCTACTTGTTTAATGGGTTTCTGTGAATTGGCAACAGTCTGATCACTTGATGATATTCCAGGAGAAGTTTAGACAAGTCAGAATCACTCCAACACTACCCCAGAAGGGATGGAAACCTTTTCCAAGCAGATAGTAGCTATATTTAAATATGTCTTCTTCTCTAAGACTCCAAAATTACATGAAAAAATGTCTTTTTCCCCCCTGAATATAATGTTTTTTTGCTCATTTCCCTAAGTCCAGACTCATGGGTTAGGTATGACTTGATGTTAGATGGACGGCACCATCGTGTGTCTCAACAGAACAGTGGTATTTTAGATGCTTCCAAGAAGTATTTTAGGTGCTTCCAGGAGAGAGAGGGGGAGGGAGAGAGCTCTAGGGCCCCACACCAAGTACATGAATGCTGTTGGTCAGGCTGGAACAAGTAATGTTGAAGAGCTTACCTGATGATTTTTAGTGATCAGCTGCATTTGAAAACCATTATAAGCATGAGTTTGGTATTTTTAAACTTTAACGATTCTACTGTTCAGCCTGGAATGAGAACTACTTGATAGCAGTTGGGAAGTTAGATGGGGGCAAAGTATAGACTAGTAGGGATCATTGGACTAAACTAAATAGAGACAACCTGAAGACCGGATGAGAAAGGCAATAGATTTGAAATCTGTGATCTTTAAAACTCCAAGTCTCTAAGTAGCACTGACATCAATAGCTCTGCACCATTTCATTGACGACCTGTCTCCATCAAACTAGGATGTACATTTGAATTCTGGCATAACTATATTAGTGTGGTTGTCAGAGATGGGGAATGTGCCAAGCACTGTGTAAATGGAAGAGAAGACCATGGGATCCCCGTATTTGTTCACAATTAGGTGAGAGAGGTGGTGGGAAAGATGGGATGATCCTTTTTACTTAGAGTCGCTACTGTGTGACAATTATTTTACTATACTATTAATAGCGATGCCTGGGGGGCTCAGTTCGTTAAACATCCGACTTTGGCTCAGGTCATGATTTCACAGCTCATGAGTTCGAGCCCCACATTGGGCTCTGTGCTGACAGCTCGAAGCCTGGAGCCTGCTTTGGATTCTGTGTCTCCCTCTCTTTCTATCCCTTCCCCACTCATTATCTCTCTCTCTCTCTCTCTCTCTCTCTCTCTCTCTCTCTCTCTCTCTCTCAAAAATAAATAAAACATTAAAAAATCATAGTAACAGCTAACACTTTTATGGTGTTTTCTAATATGTCAGGCACTGTTTCTAAGTATCCTATATGTATTAACTATTTTAGTCCTTGTAAAAACCTTGCAAGGTCGAGACTATGAAGTTCCACATTTAGAGCTGAACCAACTGAGACCCAGACAGGTTATGTGACTTGGTCTAGCATCACAGAACTAAATAATGGCTGAGTTTAGATACCTCTTAGAATGCACTCTCCTTGCGTCCCTGCTTTCAACTACTTTCTTAAATAATCGACTTGGGTGTCCATTTAGAGTGTCCTTCAGAATCTGTGTATAGATGGATGAAAGACTGAACTGCTTTCTGAGGAATACAAGGATCGCTGGACATTGATCACATGACTCCTTAATGTGCCCCTCAAGGATGCTCCTTTCTTAAAGCAAAGGCATGGGCAAATGCAACAGTTGTTATAGAATTGCAAAAACAATACTTGTGATGTCAGTGCCTTAAGTTTATTAGTGGCCTGATAAATTCTCCTGTAGCCCTCATTCTTAGTCTCTGCTTACATCTCCTTTTAGACATCTGGCTTTCTTGTTCAATTTCTTCTTTCCATGTGCTATTTTTCTACTTTGCACCTCAGGCAAAAATACAAAAAGTTCAAACAAAAACCAAAATCACCCTGTGTGACATCTAGCCAAAACAATGTGACAGAAGGTATCCATCTTTATGCCTTCCTTTCTAGCACATAATATGTTCATATTTAATATCTCCAATTTGGTCATCTGTCTTATGTTGTTGTGAGCTTGCTATGATCACCAGACTAAGAGACCCGTTTTATATTCTTTACCCCAGCTTCAGCTGCTAGTTATCCTATGCCCTTTAATGTTATAAACAAACAAACAAGGAAACCAAATCAACAAAATCCTGCCACGGCCATCAGCAAGTGGCGACATGCCCATTTGACGGAAATCCCATCCTTTGCTTCTACCCCCTGAGAATTCCTGGACAGTGTAAATTTCTTTTTACACATCCTTGCCCTGATTTCTTATTTCCCTCTAAATTTTTATATCTTTCTTATGCATCTCATTTTCTGTAACTTTTCTTATCTGTTTCAAGTCTATCCAGGCGCTTTTGCCGAGGTAACATTAGCAAAGGCATTTTTGCACGTCAAGATTCTGAGAGTTTGAGGGTATCAGAAGTTTGTTATGCCATTTCTCAGCACTGCAAATGAAGTATGTTTACATTTTAGACATTACTATTATTCAAGTCCCCAGGCATTACCACCACAGGTGTTTCTCAATGATCATCATCTTTCTCAGGGGCTTCATCCTTCTTCCTGAACAAGCAGCTTCTGTTCTTTTTATATTGTGTCACAGCTACCCAAATTCTCATTTCTCCTCCTATTTTTTAATCGTCTATTTGTGGATTCTTGGAAAAGAAGGCTGTTAGGATTTATGGCTTGACAAGTCTTCCTTCATATACAGACAGATTTGATCTGCTATCATTAATGCTCCTAGAACAGAGATGGTTCTACTTTAAAAAAAAAAAGAGTTTACATAAATTGCAACTGAGGAGAGAGTGAACAAATCTTAACAGCATATTACTAGAACAGCTGTCCAAGTAGTATCTGATTATTCTTTAATATTCCTCGGAGTAGAAAATTTAAAAGACTTTATTGAAAAAAAAACATTTTGACTGGTATTTGTACCTTAGAGTTTTAAATCTCTTACTCAATCCCTTGAAAAGGAGCCAACTAACTTTAGAGGGCATTGTCAAGGAGAAGTCTTCCCTGATAATTGGCTGAGAATTCCTACGACTCTCCCCAAGCCTCAAGTTCCAAGTCTAGCTCATTTGTGTATCTAAAGTCATTCAGATTTCTTTCATTTCTTCCTTACCATCCAGTCCTTTCCATGAGCTGATCTTTTCACCTCCGAATTACCCATCAATGTGTTTTGTGCATCAAAAATAAGTTGTCACCTTTTGTTTCATTGTGTAGTTATTTTCTATAAATAATAGTTTTGCCCCTCCGTGCTGCAGGATCGTGCAACACTGCACTGCAAACTTATATTGAACATTGCCGTCTTCTGTAGCCCACTTACTGTTACATTGGTTATAAGCCTCCTCCTCTCTTGTCTTCCTGATTCTGATTTTGATGATTATTTTAGTACTTTCCTACTCTGTTCAAGTCTCATCTCATTAGGGTATTCTGAAGACCATTTGCTAAACCAAACCAAAAGGAATGTGAGCATAGGGAATGTAGCTTCAACATTTGGGTTTCCAAGATGGAGTTGAGCAAGACAGGCAGGGTTGCCTGCTTCGTGCTCCGTGTTTCTTGACCAATATTCTTCATTTTATGAAATTCACGGAGTGAATTGGTCTCAGGACGTTGTTGAGACAGCATGAACAATGATGGGCTTTAACTAATGAATACTGTAAATTTTGAGGTGCATGAGGTTTCAAAAAATTTTAATAACAGTAGATGAACTCATACTCTTGATGTAACCACTCCTGTAAATATTTATCTTAGAATTTGATCAATAGGAAGTATTCCTTCAAATGCAAGAAGTTTCGCTTTTTCTTTATTTTACCATTAAAATGACAAACAGAATGCTATGAAGCATTCATTACCACCTTTTATCCTCCTGGCTCTTTGATGTCCTAAAAAGTATTAATGTTGTTTATACTTACCAGAATCATAACTGTAATACACTTTTCTCCCCATTGCTGTGTTGACTGCATACAGTACATGCTAAAACCCAGAGTCAAAGCCATCCAACCTTCTGCTGGATGGTTGGCATTGGTCTGGTATATCTGCCCTCCCACCTGTCCCCAACTTAAGGGTTAATATTTTTTTTTTCACTCCCTTTTTTTTCACCAGCTGGCGAGTTCCAAGCAGAAAAAAATAATGCTGAGTGGAAGTGTGTTAAGTAGAAAATAATGGGGGAAGATCCCATAAGGCCAATATACCAATCTAAATCCTAAATCCAACTATCCTGAAGAAATGCTACATATTTTATGGGATCCCCCAAATAAAATGACAGTAGAGGAAGAGGTAGCTTTAAAATAACAGGATTTTTTAAAAGACCCATAAACCCGCAGAAAGGAAAATAAATTATGGTAAATGAGAAGACATAATATCTCTATTAAGTAGGATTAAATAACTTTTGTAAGTACTCATTGCATGTATATGATATACAATGTAAAATTAGTTCACTCATCCTGCCACTTCTCTAAAGTACTCTGGAAAATGGGGACTTTCTAAAGTATCATGTAATGAATTGCAGTTTCCATCCTTTAAATATTTATTTAATAGTCTAAGCAAAATAATGATTGCAATGTTCCTGTTAATGAGAATTTGTGCTGGAACTCACTGTTGAAATCTTCTATTCACATTGTTGCCAGTTTGAGGTCAAGATTTTTAAAAAAAAATTTTTTTTAACGTTTATTTATTTTTGAGACAGAGAGAGACAGAGCATGAACAGGGGAGGGGCAGAGAGAGAGGGAGACACAGAATCTGAAACGGGCTCCAGGCTCTGAGCTGTCAGCACAGAGCCCGACGCGGGGCTCGAACTCACGGATCGTGAGATCGTGACCTGAGCCGAAGTCCACCGCTTAACCGACTGAGCCACCCAGGTGCCCCTGAGGTCAAGATTTAACAATAAAAACAAAAAGTTTAAAGGGCTAACAAATATCTTTTCAAAGGATTCTCTTGTCTTGTTGAAAATAAAACCAAGTTTAAAATTCTCTGTGTTCAAAAGTCAGTTATTGCCAATTTCGTGGACTTTTCAAACATGGGACTTTGATTTAGCAGAGAGAACTTTACCTGCCAAAAGCCCATTAAATGGCCCCTTTCCATCTGGTAAATGTCCCGCAATGAAATTAGAACCATTGGAAAATAATGGAAACCTATGGACATATGTATACTGTGGCTGAAATGGGGAAATGTGTCAATGGTGTCTGGTGTGAATTACTGACTTAAAGACCAGTGTTAACTCCTCTAGACCAATAAAACTTGAGTTGCTATATTATAGCTGATGTAATTTCCTACGTCCAGGTAGAAGTAATTCTAATGTTTCAAAAGAAATAAGAGCTCCCACGTTGGCAAAAGTGGTTCTTTAGTATTTTTGGTGAGTATCATGACCCTTTGGAACATCAAATGAAAAATATACACATTCATCCCAGGAAAGAGATGCTATGTAAAAAAATTAGAAGCAACTTGGGTGGTTTAAAAAAAATATATTCCAAATGGTTTTTTGAAAGAGGGGTTCTACAGAGTCTCTTAATGCATTTAGCATTTCTGAGGAGGAAGATCTTTCTTGAGTCCAACATATAAATTTAAATAATTTCCCCTAGGTTTATCTACCAACTCTATTTATATTATTGGCTTTTTTCCCCTTTGAAGATTTAAATGAATTTCTCATAATTTTCTACTACTCTATGAATGGGCCACAAAGGAGACAGCCTAACTAGTGAAAAATGGTTTGCTTTTTCCAATGTACGAAGAAAGGAAAAAGTAATTCTATGTATGTGCCCATGTGCATACTTATGTGTAATGCAGAGAAGATGAACTGGCACATGCATACGTAGACAAGGTAGGAACCTGACAGAACATGTGCATTATTAATTTATGAAATGTAATCCATGTGGGTATGCTAGCTCCCTTCCCCTATCTCGTTCTGGGGAAAAAAAAAGCGTCTTTTTAAAAATTTTTTTATTATTTTATTTTTATTTTAAGTTTATATATTTATCTTAATATGGAATTTGTTGTCAAATTGGTTTCCATACGACACCCAGTGCTCCTCCCAACAGGGGCCCTCCTCAATGCCCATCACCCACCCTCCCCTCCCCTCCACTCCCCATCAACCCTCAGTTTATTTTTAGTTTTTATGTTTACTTATTTTTGAAGAGCACCAGAGTGTGAGTGGGGGAGGGGCAGAGAGAGAGGGAGACACAGGATTCGAAGCAGGCTCCAGGCTCTGAGCTGTCAGCACAGAGCCTGACACGGGGCTCAAACCCACAAACCATGAGATCATGACCTGAGCCAAAGTTGGAGCTTGACTGACTGAGTCACTCAGTACCCCCGCCTCAAAAAAAAAAAAAAAGCCTCTTAACCTCTGATTCATGAAATTTTTTATTTTAGCAAACATTCTTAATTGAAGTAAAATGATATCCAAGGGCAGAAAGAACTTTTTAATCCTCACAGGGGAGGAAACATTGTGAAACAGTGGAAAAAGGGGACAGTGGTAGGATACGGGGCAAAATTAAGTTGTACAGAAATTACTCTTCCTAAGACAGGAAATAGGTTTTCAGTAGATGCTTCTAGAAACTAATCTTGTTTACATTTGGTTGCTCACTTTGTCCCTCAGTTCTGTGAATCTTTTCTTAAACGATGCTGTAGTACTTTGTTTTCTAACCATATTGAGGACTCCATCAACCGAATGGGTTTCAAGGCATTGGTTTCACATGGTGAGGATAAGCAAAGCCCTTTCAGACTTAGGGGAACCAAAGGATCATCTGCATAGACAGCTGCCAAGGAAATCCTACTTCGTAGTAGAGCGCCACATCATTTCTCCTGATTCACAGCACGGGGAATTCCAGCTTACTTTGAAGCCTGTTAAGAATACTCTTGTCCATCTTATTTTCAGACCTGCCCTTGGTTAGCTTTGACTGACAGAAAGGCTTTAGAAGCCATTGCAATCTTATTTTAGAAAGGATTGAAATCTTATCTCTTTGAGTTCTTCAATCTCTGTTTGGAGACCAAAGGCTCTATGTCAAAAGACTTGTAGATACCTGTACTTGCAACGGGGAGTTCTATGGCAGATTTACAACCCTTGAGTTATTTGAGGTTTCCAAGTTAAGACCTTATGGAAAGAGGGACATGGAGAGGCAGCTGAAATACGGACAATGCACCTATAAATTTTTCCTGGAAATAAGTATATTCTCTAGTCTGTCACAGTTAATACAAAAACAGAGTAATACAAATGAAGACTTAAATTGATGAGGCACATGTGTAAATTGATAAAGGAAGTTTGATGCATCATAACATTGGAATTTATCTAAATTCAATATTGTTAAACATTCTTAAAGATCAAATGAATTATACATGAAGTATATGGATTATTTGTCCCTGGCAAACAATGGTGACATTTCTGTCTGTCACTTAGTATGACAAGGTTAGCATGTTTTATTCAAAACTTTTAAACAGTAAAATGATTTGTATGCATTACTCTTTCTTTGGACTGTCAGGGAAGGCAGAAAGCAACACAGTTATTCTATGACATTGAGTCAGCATGTGCATAAAAAAATGACAGAACAGGATTGCCTCCGACATCTATAAAGCTCATACTTGGGTTTTCTAATCATCTGGTAGGAAAACAATAAAGCCGTAAAGATAAAACTATTTCTCTTCCACCCTAAAAATAAATATTCCCGTTTGCTGAAATATAAATATAATATTTGTGATATAATGAATATAGAATATTCATGAGTGGGAAAAGGTTTCTGGAAATAGTATGCTTTGGGTTTTAAGGAAATTTAATGAAAGAGTATTATTTTCAGTAAATAGGTTAAGAGTCAGATTTTGTTTCCTTTGTTAAAATACTCTACCGTGCTGGGATTGTCAGTAATCTATGAGATTTTTGGATCTTGTGCTCTCTGTATGTGGGATGGGCATATAGAAGGAAAGAGAGTAGAAGGCGCTGTTCAATGCGTGAACATAGGTGACACTGGAATGTAGCAGAATTGATTTCTGATAGTGAGTCTTGGAGAAGGAACAACTCCCAGGGCAGCCCTAAGATTGATCGTGCATCCACCCTTTTCTTCTCCACCCAGGACACCAGAAGAACCCACTCTTTACTGTGGTTATGACCTTCCTCTCATGAGAATCTAAAGCAGAAAGGAGTTTTGGGGACATTATGGTAGGTTGGAATAGGGTAGAACTTAGGGACCTTGGTTCTATATTCACACCCAGGGACAGAGAATATCTGAGACTTTTTATTCACTACTTTCCATTGACAGGTGGCATTAGGGACCTCAGTAGTATAGCAGCCATTGCACAAACAACATTCCACTGACATTTTTTGAGAATCAACTGTGGACCAGTGACTGGGAATAAAATGATGACTAAGGCAAAGTCTTGCCTTTGTGGTATTTACAGTAGAGAAAGAAAGAGACATTAGCAAGTAAGCACAATGATGATACAGGTGCTATTGTGGCTAATTGCGCAGGGCGAGTGGGGTAGGGAAGAAGAGGGGTACCAACAGTGGGGAGGGGCCAGCAAACCACAAGTTACTGTTTCCCGTTTCTCTGTTCCATACCTTGGAATGGTAAGCACAGAGAAGAATATTTCATTTCAGTCAGCAGTATATTTACTAGAGCTTCAAAAATGATAAAATTTCATATATCATGCATGCATTTTGTATCTCTTCCATACTTGCCTGTGACCTGGAGTAAAGGAAGTCCTTTAGATCATGTATTAAGCTTTCCTGATCATTATAACAGCTAATGGCTATAATTGATTGAGACCTATCTAAGGCAAAAGACTGAAGTATGCATTTTTTTTTCTGGAATTATTTCAGAGATCCTTTTATGAAAGGAAGAAGAAATTTTACTATAGACTCCATTTTTGGAAAGACACATTTATTTTTATATTGATGCTGAAACCAGTGATAGTAATATATACGATACCAGCTACAAGGTAGATAATTACTGGTTGCACTGATAATTATTGCTATTTCATTTTAGTTATGTACAAAAAACTGTCCAACCTATTTCAATCTTTTATTTCCATTTCCCCCCAAGCCTCCAGCATATCTAGCATCAGGTCCAAATGGAAAGAAAAAATCAAAGAACTTCATACTTTTCAGAGATATTTATCCTGACTCAATAAGCAAATTTACAGACATCTTTGGAAGCAAATTATAATAACCTATTGCTGAAAGGGGACTTAAGGTGCTGCCAAATCTTCGGGATGCTATGCAGTCTTCCTGGGCTGTCATTTTAAGAAATGTTGTCTCCCTAGAGGAAAATGTTTCCAGAAATACTCCGACCTTTCCATTTTTTAGCATGAAAGTGAGGTGATCTAAGAAGAGCCATCTTCCAAGTAAACGTGGTGAGCCTTAGTTTGCAATATTCATCGTGTTTCTGTTGTGAGGAGGCCAACCCAGTGCTAAGATTCAGCTTGCCGGTCTATTCAGCTTATTCATTTCATGCAAATCCCAATGTGCATGAAATGAACAAAAGACTTCCTTTCTATTTGTATGCACTGTTAGTTTTCCATTCCATTTTTATTCCCAAACTTGTTTTTCTCTTTCGGTATTAGTACTGCATTCTTTCAACAAATATTTGTAGCATCCCTAGGCATGGCAAGGCACCAAAATGAACACCATTCCAGCATGGTGGTAAGCATGACCCACAGGATTCATGTTTTTCTGGCTTTATAGATGCACCATTAAAGGAGGCTTGGAGATTTCTTGAGCCACATCTGTGATAAGGGGAAAGAACGATCTGCTCAATTATGTGTATCTGCTATGAGCATAGCTTGGGGGGCTCGTTGCCTTACTGACTCAGGGAATGGGAAGAGTGTACACCTGGGAGTCAAACAGCTATGGATTCTGATTCTTGCTCTGATATTTGCAAGCTCTAACCTGGAGGAAATCACTCGTCCTCAGAGCTTACTTATATGGAAAATATTTGTCTTAGAGTGTTGTTAAATGAATTAGAAGAGATTCAACACTTAGGACTCCCCAAATAAGTGCTCATGCTCAATGCCTTAGTTCCTAGGCTCTACAATCTATTATATATGCAAATGAGTAAAAATTTTAATAATAAAGCTAAAATAAGTACTATTAAGGCAGGTACAGGGTTCTGGGATTTCTTGGAGGATGTGTAAATTGTAGACCTTCTGATTTTCCTTTTTTCAGTTTTTATCTTAGATGTAATAGTTTCCATCGTGGAAGTTTTAAACTTAGGTAAATTGAAGTACAAGTACACAATGGGAAGAGAGAGAGAATGAATATGAGTTTAAGGAGTTTAGATAGCATGGCTGATTACAGATGCCTTTCCACTCAAGGAGTACTACTACCCTGATTCTTCTTGGGACCATCTCCCCACACTGAATTTGCTTCTATTTTTTTAAAGACCTATGTTTTTTTATACTATATTGCCCCACGTTCAAGCTAACTCAAGTAAGCTTTGATTTGTCCCAATGCTGGAGGAAAAAAACAAAACAAAACTGACGTTGTTAGACTTACTGAGACCTGGCAAGTTTCTCTCTAAAATGTACCTTTCTAAGGCATTATGAAAGGCAGTTTTTATTATACACGATTATTAACTTATTTGCAGTATAACATTTAACCTCACTGTACTTCTTTACTTTTCTTTTATTCTTTATCATTCCTTTCATCTTTTACTTACCTTGATTACCTTGTTTTTGTTTTTTCTTTTTTCTACATAATCTTTGCAGGTAACTTTATCTGTTCTTTGCCCAGGCTATTTAAGGGGTATTTTATTATTTTTTTCAAGAAATGTCGTAGGGCAGTGTCTAAAATTCAAAATCACTGTATGTTATGTCTCCAGTGGGTCTTGATACTTAGGGCATTATCTGCTTAAGAATACCTGGTAAAGTTTTGTGTTCCTGGAGTTGTATGCGACAGTTTTGCAGGTTAGAATGAGCACAGCAGTGTTTTTAATGTTACAATAATCACCCTTTGCTGCCAGACACTTCCCTGTTTTTATACTGCCAACACAGAGGATCTTGAGACTGTGAGTACAAGAACCCAAGGCTCTGATCCACAATAAAATGCAAAGAGCACAGAGAAGTAAGATCCCTTTATCGGTTATTTACATCTCTGTGTGAATCAAGTGTGATAAGGGCTAGAGAAAAAGGCCAAAGAGCTCTAAGCAGGTAAGGAAGAAGCAGGCGTGTCTCAAAAGTGCTTGGATGGGGTATAAGGCCAGCTTTCCTACTTCACACCTTTGCCAAGTGCTATCGACCACCATTAAACATTCTCACTCCACTCCTGTCCCCTTTTTGCGCGTTGGTTCTTTTACTCTGTCGTGTGGGCTTGGGGTTTTCCATTACCTTTCTTTTAGGGAACTTGTTTTCAGCTCTTTCTGCCCATACACATTAATATTGAATATTCGTTGTTAAAGATAATGACACCAATGGTGGTCTAAAATGCATTAAGTATAAGGAAGAAACTCCTAAGCATCTCTAATTTTCACAATAATTCTATAAGGAAAAGTTTCATGTTAAAAATGAAAAAAAAAATCGAAACACAGAAAGTAACTTAGCACATAATGTAGCAAATGGTGGAGCCAGATGAGTATCCATATGTCTGTATTGCCTATGCCCTCTCCACTCTCATATGCTGCCTTTGTTTGTACACTAAGTATGTTTATAAGTGTGTGTACGCGTGCATGCGTGTGTGAAAGGGAAAGAGCGAGATCATGCTTATCAATCTTTATGTGTATACATGTATTTTTTGAAACCATGGCTGACTTCCACATATTTTTGCTGTGCTTGCATAGCAATGTTGCCAGATCTTTCACTCCAAACATGTACCCCCACCCTCCAGTGACTTGAAATTTTACAAGTTGCAATTTATACAACTGATGTTTTCTTCTCTGATACGGTTTTTGCAAATGAAACAAAACTCATATCATCTTACTAAAAAAAAAAAAAAAAATTCCAGGGCTAGCAATTGCTTTAATTCTCACTGGCTGGTCTTTGATGACACCAACACTATTTTCCTTAACATTATTTGCACTTTGCTGTAAGGAGGAACACCCCTTTTGTATTGTGTCCATTGAAGCAGTTTCTCATTTCTGAAATTTTAATGCCTTAAAAGATGGAAAAAAGAGGGAAGGAAAGACCCTGTGGTGATTTAAGGTGGTAATTCTGGATTGAAGCATCTTGCTACTTAGAGGAACACCATATTTCATAGCGTATTTGTAGAAATGCTTCATGGCACAGACACCTATTTCCTGTCCTTGAAGGCCGATGGAGTAACATAGTTTCTGTTTCAGTGACTATCTGATCAATAATTCTATGACTTTTTGGACTTGCCGTATATCTTGTGATACATTTTTACTGTGTTGATGTGCAACGACTAATACCTACGTGTATATATTTTTTGTCTCCTGCAGCTGTAAATTATTTTTAAAATATTTCTATAGGTGCTTAGATTTATTTATATAAAACATATCTTCCTTCACTTCATTGGAGATATCCATAAGTCAGTTTCACTAGAAAAATATATTTGGAATTTAATATAACTTCTCATGGGCTTGGCCTTTAACTCAACATAATAATAGGACACCAACTGTAAGATGGGAAAAATGATAAATGTTATCTCAAGATTTATGTGATAATTGCATTAATGCATTTAAAGTCATTTAAAGTGGTGCCAGGCATCCATCTCAAAAAATTCTGAGTATAACTGACATTGCTGTTATTATCACATGAGCTGTTACTATCACATTGCTATTGTTATCACGTTTGCTGTTATTATCACATGAGCCACAAACAACTATTATAATACTCTACAATAAGTATAAAGTATTCAAGAGAAGAGTACCAAACTCCTTCATGAGCTATCAAGGAAGCTTTACTAGGAGAGATAAGACTTGAAAATCTTGAAGTTAAAATATTTCACTACATGTATAAGGAAGGTCCTAACACTCTAACACTTAAAGCTAGAAGTAGCTTTAAGAAGGTAGGAAGTCTTGAGAAAGTATGTCCCCACTCAGCAAACTGTGGATAGGGCCATGTATATAATGGGAGTAAGTGTGAGGTGTACAGAGTGGGGTCACAAAGAGCCCTGCATGATATATTAAGAATTTAAGACTTAATCATATTCGCATTGGAAGCCATGAAAGGAAGGGAGCTAACATGGTCAGATTTATATTTTAGAGATATTACCTTAGCATCCTTATAGAGGATAGATTAGAATGCCAGCTAGCTGGAGGAAGCTGAGACATGGGGCTAAAAAGCTTTTCAAATTGGTCATAGGAGAGCCGGTCAGGTCCTTAAGGCTGTGGCTATGGAAATGGAAAAAGCAAACACATTTGAGATACATTTAAGACACTTTACTGACAACGCTACAGGATCATTTAGCTGGAAAGGGAAGAGAGGGATCCAGAATGATGTAGTTCAAGTTGATGTTTTGGGCAATTGAGTGGATGACATTGCTATCAGTAGAGATCAGGAAAAGATTTGAAGGGCAGAACAAGGGCAGTATGGTGGGTAAAGATGAAACTCTGGGCGATTATCACCTACTCATGGACTGGTAGAGAAAGACCAACCAGAAAAGAAGACCTATAAGAAATGTACAAGAAATACGAGAAGAACCAAGTATTAGATAATCTAAGGGAGAAATAAATGTCAAGAAAAATATTTGTTAACAAAATTAGTCGGAAGTTATTGGTGATCCTAGTATATTCTAAAGGTATGAAGGATGAAATGAAGGTAAGGAAGTGAAGACAATTAAGTCATTGTCAAATAGCTTGGCTATGGGACATAGAAATGTTTTTTTTCCCCTTTGTAGGAAAATAGGCTTGAGAAATTTTTTAGTCTATGGGAAAAGAGTCACTAGAGAGGGGAGAGATAATAGTAACAGAGGTAATAAATAATTCCTTTTAGATAAAAATGGGTTGGAACCAGAACATAAATGAAGTTCCAATTAGAGGATGGGATCCTGTTAGTATTTATGGGGGAGGGCAAGAATGAGGTACATGAAAATAGATTATATGTATCTGGAATACGAATTTGGAAGGATCATATCTGATGGTTTCTATTTGTAAAGTAGAAGGTGAGGTCATCTTTGTGAGTAGTCGAAGTTTGTTCTCTTTTCCCTCTTTAAGATTTTGTTTTGTCTAATCAATCCCAGAAACCAAGTAGTAAAAGAAATATGTATTTCATTTTATTTTATTTATTTTTAAAATGTTTTATTTATTTTGGAGAGAGAGAGAACACGTGTACAAGTGCGGGAGGAGCAGAGAGAGAGAGACACAGAATCTGAAGCAGGCTCCAGGTTCCGAGCTGTCAGCATAGAGCCCCACGCAGGGCTTGAACTCACTGACCACGAGATCATGACCTGAGCCGAAGTCAGACGCTTAACTGACTGAGCCACCCAGGCACCCCAGAAATATGTATTTTAAAGAATGTTCAGGTTTTGTGAGTTTCTTGGCATTTCCTATACTTCTGTGTGTGTGTCTTTTCTAATGAAGATTTATCAACTAGTGTGTTAACGGTAAGATAGTTTCTGGGGTGCCGGAGTGGCTCAGTCGGTTGAGCATCTGACTTCTGCTCAGGTCATGATCTCACAGTTGGTGGGTTTGAGACCCTCGTTGGGCTCTGTGCTGACAGCCTGGAGCCTGGAGTCTGCTTTGGATTCTGTATCTCCCTCTCTCTCTCTCTCTGCCCCTCTCCTACTTGTGCTCTGTCTCTCTCTCTCTCAAAAGTAAATAAATATTAACAGTAAGGTAGTATGCACTGTTGTAGGCCTTTGCCACCTCTACCTCTTCATTTTATTGAGGGGCAGCATGGATCTCTGTGAGGGCCAACCACCATGTCATTAATTTGGTGAGGGTCACCCGTGGAGATCACCTAGGAACGTATTAGCAGAGAGGAAAGGTGACCTTCAATATTTGGGATCAGCAGTATCTCCAATATGGATTCTTCGTTGAAAATCCTGGGAGGACACGTCTTGTACTTGGAACTGAACACTCCTAATACCCATTGCTTGCTAAAGGAACATTTGAGGAACATCTTTACTTAAGAATTGGGTTAAAAAAAGATGATACCAGACAAATATACTGAGAAGGTGTTAAGTACATCATTTCCTGTTGTTAGCTGGGCATGTGTTTCAAGTTTGCTCTTGATTACTACCAAGTTCAAGTTTTTAATCCTATGGTATTAACCTAATGCCCCTGTCCAGTCTCAAGCTTTATGCTATTTGACTCTAGGTCTGTCTTCCTGAGTGAAACAAAACAATTCTCCCTTTTCTTCCACAAGAACATCACTGCAAGTAATTGAATTTTACTGTAATCATCATTTTCAAGTCCCTAAAATTTTCATCATAGGTAATATTTTGCACATCTTTTCAATGTCCAAGTAGTCTCTGTGAATAAGCTTTGCTTCACAATTTATGAGGAAAATGCTCATAAGATGGAAATCGCATTAGACTCGAATACAGAGGATGGGTTCTGTTTTAGAAAATTCTAATTTGGAAAAAAAAAAGCCACAGCTGAATCTTTATTCATGGGCACCTGAGAATGGCACCTTAGCAATAAAATTTTTTCTTTTTAAACAGTTTCATTAATAGTTTACATACTATAAAGTTTACCCATTTAGAATACACAATTCAATGGTTTTTAGTATATTTGGGGGGTTGTGCAAGAATCCCCATAATCTAATTTGAGAATATTTTCATTACCCCAAAGAAACACCATAGGCACTGGAAGTCACGACTCATTACCCCCATCTTCTCTCTTCCCACCCCTGGTGCTAGGTAAACCCTAATCTGTCTCTCAATACAGATTTTCCTATTGTATAAACTTCATATAAACGGAATCATAACATGTGGTCTTGTGAGACTGTTTCTTTTTTTAAACTTAGCCTAATGTTCTTGAGTTTAATCTATGTTGTAACATGTATCAATACTTCATTTTTATAGCTGAATATTCCATTGTATGGCCACACTACATTTTGTTTATCCATTTTTCAGTTGATGGACATTTGGATTGTTTCCACTTCCTGACTATTATGAATAATTCTATGAACATTTGTGTACAAGTTTTTATGTGGACATATGTTTTCATTTCTCTTGAGTAGAATCCTAGGGGTAGAATTGCTTCTTAAAATTTTTTTGCATTCATATGGTAACACTGCTTAGCATTTTGAGGAACTGCCAGACTGTTTTTCCAAAGTGGCTGTACTATTTTAAATTGCCACCAACAAGGTTTTGATGATGACTAAAAGATTGAGTCAGAGGAATAGTCAGAGGAATAAGTAAATGGTAAAGTACTACCCATGGATTCTTCTATTGTTCTGTTTTGTCTAACTCTTCTCAGAGAGCAAAGAGTAAAGAAATATTTAGTGTGCATTTAAAAAAAAAATCTCCAGATCACCCTGTGGGTTTCTTTAGGTATTTCCTAGACTGAATGTTGGGCTTTGACCTCACATGTTCCTTGTAAGGCTCTAGTGAGGCCAAGAATGGATGTGAGTCTAGTATATTCAAGTTAAGTAGTTAGCTATTTGGGTGTTTCCCCCCATGATTACATTTTATCTAAAGGTTTTAGAAGACAAGTGGCATAGCTCTCAAAAGTTACGCGAATTATTAGAAACCAAAAAGTTGGGAGAGTGTTTTTTGTTTTTGTTTTGTTTTAAAGTGGATACCAAAATAGCTTTTAGAAAGATAACACCTTACTTATCTCATAAATTACTGAAGTGAGCAAAAGAAGCCTTAAGACCTGAAAAGTAAAAGTTATAAACATGATAAAGAATACATTAAAACAAACAATAGAATGAAGAAAAATATATTGTTTTATAGGTTAAATTTTGTTATAAATGAACATAATTTTTATGCAACTCTATGTTTATAAGCCTCATACTGTGTTTATTTTCAATTTTGGGTGGTACATTTGAATTTCTCTCTGAAGAAACGGGGGAAAAGGTATTGGGTGTCCCCTCCCCTCCTCTCCCCTATTCCCACCAGCCCAGTAAGTCCCTGCTGGGAGGGCATTTCTGCTGCCTGTAAAATTTTGAAGTAAATAGCGAAAGAAACAGCATCAAATGTTAAATGTAGAGCAATGGCACGGACTGGGCCCCAGCCCTGGCAGGTGGAGCACTCTGTGTGTGGACAGTCTCGTGGTGTCATGAGGAGAATGCAGGACTTGTTGCTCTGCTGGATACTGGGGTACGCGGGCACAGATGTGACATCTGGTCCCACCCAGGTAGCAGGAGCTGCCAGGAAGGCCGCCTACAATTTGTTCAGGAAGTTGCCAGGGTCTGCAATATTTACTTCAGGCCTTAGTGCTTGTGGGTCTTTGCTGCCATCTGGCTGGGCGGCTGGTGCTGTGGTAGGGGTCTCTGGGCAGGGTTTGCTGGCGGCTGACCATCCACTGGGGAAGGTCTAGCTGCTTGTGTGGGACCTCAGGTTTGTAGTGAAGCCAAAGGACTGGTTGATGGGCAGGTAGGCCTTCAGCACAAAGATGGGGGTGCTGGCCACTTGGAACTTCTCCAAGGCATGGCCCCATTCAGAGCATGTTCTGTGTTTAACACAGCATATTCCACCAACACTCAGACACTGGATCTCCACAAGGCCGATGGGCTCCATGAACCAGGGCTGGGGCATCAGCACGTGGGTGTAAGAGGCAGCGCCTGGCCTTGGGGATGACCTGGATGGCATCTGCGTTCAGGGACATGTCATGGTCAGGGAAGGGCATGCTTTGCTTGTTCTTGGGCAGTTCCACCTCTTTGTGTGATGTTCTTGCGAGGCAAGTCCTGTATGGGCTCCATATAACAGCCATCGTAGGGACTGTTCTTTGGATTGGCTTCAGGTATGGGTCGTCCTTCTTCCTGGGCATATTGTTGGCAGTGTGTATAGTGGTGATCATTTCAAAATAGATAGTTATCTAAGTCCTGTGTTGTACACCTGAATTACTGTCCTAACCGTGGGCTGTGATCTCTCAGGAACATGCAAATTATTTCATAGATGTGTGCATCAGGCAGCAGTTGTGGTCACTCCAACCCCCAAAATGACTGACAAATAAGTTATGGTTGTCCCAGTGATGGAGGGTGATTAGTACTATTTTGTAGATAATGTTAATTAAAATGCCCAAATTGAGGAATTCTAAGGAGTTCATGCCAACATGACTCAGAGAAGGGACTAGTCTTCCATTATCATTCATTGCACATGAGACTGCTCTCTTTGGGGACAAAAAGTCACATGGTAGCTATTTCTGTTTCTGCAGTGCTTACGGAGTGCCTGTCATCTAGGAGAGTTTTTTTTTTTTTAAATGCCCAAATACATATTGCAGGGCCTTAGCACAAACCAGTTATATTAGGATCTTCACTGGTATTCTCAGGTCTGTTTGGTACACAAATCTATGAAATAGAAATCCTTTATGCCATTCATGTTAAATACCTCTGCTTAAATCTCTCGCCTATGAATTCAAACCCTTGAATGTAACTTACTGTCTAGCTTTACTTAGTTTAATGTGCTCTTACCCTCCTGGTTGTAATGCTCCCCATTCACTTTTGAGAATGACATTAAGAAAACAATTCAGGAGCGTCTGGCTGTCTGGCTCAGTTGGTTGAGTGTCCGACTTGATTTTGGCTCAAGTCATGATCTTAGAGTTGTGGAATTGAGCCCTATGTTGAGCTCTGTGCTGAGCATGGAGCCTACTTAAGATTCTCTCTCTCCCTCTGCCCCTCTCTTCTCTCTCTCTCTCTCTCTCTCTCCCTCTCTCTCTCTCATGTGTGCTCTGTCTCTTAAATAGGCAAATAAAACTTAAAAATTTGGAATTTAATAATATACGAGGGTATAAGGATGTCTAAGTCAAAGATGAAGGCTAAAGAGGAGCACAAACCACTGAATGCCATAAACAGAATGGGCGTGGCCTTTGGGAAAAAGGGTAAGGACAGATACACTTTTAAGCTTTGCTGAGAAGTGAGGAAGAATATAAACAGATAGGTCCATATCATGGGAAAAGTTTCAGAAAAAACTTGAATGATCTAACATCTTCATCAAACAGGAGAAGAAAAATGAAAATTTAGGGTAGGTGAGGACCCAGTAAAGAAACACCAAGCTTCTAAATAAATGGGGGAGACTATGTATTTTGGATGACAGAGATGGAAAAAAAAGGAAAAAATGTAATTAGAAGGCCCTGAATGAAACATGAACATTTATGTGGGTAAATTATAATCTAGCACCAAAGTTTAGAGTCAATTCCCTAAGCAAAGACTGGGTAAAACCTAGTATGGGAGGAATTTGTATTAAAAACAAAACCAAAAAAACAGATCCTACAGTTCACTGAAAGGTTAATAAAAATTTACAGTGTGGCATGGTTGTTTCCTGGTCTATGATAGGAATATAGTAGCCTGAACAAATGGAGTAGTAGTTCCATTGTTTCAGTTTTATTGAGATTTATATGTGTTTTAATTCTGTTGCTGCATGAATTTAGCAATACTCAGAGCACCTCTTGTCAGAGCTGCGTGTCCTAGTCCCAGAAGTTCCCCTTCTCAAGCTCCTGAGATGTTAGCATCAACAAAGCTGTCATCTTTTCTTCAGAGGCCTGAGTCTTAGCTTTGTAGGACCCTCCCAAAATCTTCGAAATTCTAATAATTCTGTCCTCTTCCTTTGTTCCACCAGTCATAGGGTCGTAGCTTAGTTACTTCTTCTGTGATACCTTAGTGTTAACTTTTGCCTTTTTAGTTTTCTAATACCTGGTTGACATTTCTTTTAATTACATTTTATTAAAATAACTTGTGCAGTTTCCACCTTCTTACTGTGCCCGGATGGTTATAGCCAGGGACAAGTATATTATGGAATATGGGTAATGAATAGATCTTTTGAAATATTAAAGGGTTGCATGTGAAAGAAAATATATCTAATGTATCGCACATAGTTAGTTTCTTTATATTTCCTTGTGGGAGATTATCTGTCCTCCCTATGCCCTGCCACTGTGAATAGTCAGGTTCTAGATAGGGCACATGACCTAGTTCCATGACCATAGCTTTTGGGCCAGGGTGGGCACTTTACTTAGACAACAGATTCTAGGCTAATCAATTTGCCTATGACAAGGTTTGGCATAAAGTGCTCTTCTCAAAGATAGATGAACTGGGCCAAATGGATTTTTTCTTTTATGATTTTGAACCGAGAGTCTCAGTTCAAAAGCTGGACCAAAAGAGGCATGTGATGCAGTTGAATCAATTAATAGCACGACATTAGTGGTTCATGAATTCCTGCCACGGATTTTTTCCAGAGACATTTGACCTATGAATCACTTTCTTTTACCCTCAGCAAAAACATTTCCATAATTAAGACTGGGTTTACTTTGTGAGATGGATATATCTCTATTATTGGAATGTTCAAGCAGAGAATGGAAACCTGTCAAGTTTGTTTTAGAGACGTCCATGAAGGCTTTTCATGCTAGAATACAAGATGTGCATATATTTCTGGGTTCTGTTCTAGATCCATTGAATAAGAATATTCTAAAAATGGAGTCAGGTTATATACACTAAAAATAGCAATAACAAGAAAAACTCCTCCATGTTATGCTGAAGTATCTGGTCTGTATATCAGTCAGATACACAAAAAAAGAGGTATGTTGTTAAGAATATCTGTTGTTGAATAATAAACTACGCCAACACTTGGTGTCTCTCCATTTTTATTATATCTCATGACTTTGTGGGTCAGCAATTCAAGTAGTTTCTACTGGGCAATTCTGCACCATCATATTGATGAGGGCCACTTGGTGATATTAACTGGAAACTAGATTCATCTGAAGTATATAGAATGGCTTCATTGATATGCCTAGGGTCTCAGTAGGGATAGCTGACACTTTTTTTTCCCTCCATATAGTCTTAGGACTTCTTGCTTAGTTTTCCCAGCAAGGCAGTTGAAAGTCTTATGTAATGGCTCAATATTACTTAGTGGCTTGGGGCTCTTATGCAGGCCAAAATCTGGCAGTCTTCTTAAATAGTAGGTCTGGATCTGGCATATACTGTTTCTTCTGTTCTCTATTGGTTAAAGCAGTCACAAGCCAGCCCAGCTTCAAGGGTGGGACATTAAACCCCATCTCCCAAAGAGAGCAGTTAAGAATTTGTGCCCATCTTTAATCTGTCACAAAGACCTTAATTTATTGTAAACTATCTATTTAAATCCTGAAGAGATGGCATTTGAGAAGGACAATTCTAATGTCTGGGAACTGCAAGAGAGGACAGATCAGGCAGGGTATGGCTAGGAAAAGGGATATCTGGCTTGTCCTCTATTAGAGAAAGAACTATGTAATGAAGAACATGCAAAAAGGGAGCGATGCATTCAAGATAATTTTACCCTAAGCAGAGTTTTGAGACCGTTCATGATCATAGTCTACTGGAATAGGATAGAGAAGAATTTGAGTCTGTAGGTAAATTTTGGATTAGAAGTAGGTAGTATTTGCCTACTCACCAAAAGCATGCCGGTAAATGTTACCAATCACCAGTAATAGTGATAGTAACGATTACATTAATGAATTCAATTTGTCATTCTTTCAGGTTCATATGAATAGATGCATTCTCTCTACTGAAACATTTTTTTGTCTTTTAAGTGAAAAAGAAAGGAGAAATGTTCAATTAGAATTGCTTGAGATCTTAAAAAGATATGATAAAACATGATAAATAGGGTCACTTATAATTTTTATTGGAAACCTAGACTTACTTCATTTCTTCTTAAATAACTTAAGTTTACCAAAGTGCCTTTCTTAAAGTTAGAGCAACTTATTTTTGAAATAGGAAGCATGCTGTGATAAACTTGCTTTCCTCCTCTATTGTTAAACTATTTCACAAATTGCATTTGTGAGCTGTGACTATGCTGTTGATGTTATTTACACTTGAGAGCAGATTAAACATGTTTTTGTTTATATTAATTATGAAACTGAGGCACATGGGATTACCATTTGTTTTTGTTTTTCTTTTTAATTTTTCCTCTTGGTAGGGGCTGGTTATTACTTTGCTCTAAGCTGCTGAGTGACTCAGAAATGAAATTGATATAAACTACTCAATATCAGATATGTTGACTTAAATCAATGGCACAAAAGAGTTTCAGTGAAAATGCAGTGTCATTTAATAAATGAACATGGGGGACAAACTAATGCTAAAGTTGGTTTTGACAAAGGTGCTTAAAATCTTGTTGAGCAAAGACAAGGGGATTAAATTCATTCTATTGATACACTCCAAAGACAATAATAGAAAAATTCCAAGAGCAAAGGGTTATGTCCTGACTGCACCCTTATGAACCTCCTCAGGTAAGAAACTCTCCAGAACATTTTACCTGGCCACTATTCTGTTGGTGACTTGACAGACTGGAAAAGTAATGATCTTTTCTGGGAAAGTTGTGTATTTCCTCTATGGAAAATAATTAATTTGAACACCTTTCACGCATCAGTTTATATTGTCTGACCATACTTGATATTCCAACCATTGCTGCAGTAACCAGTTCTTTTCCGGCATCCTTGGGCAAGTGAACCTGGTAGCACCACTTCATCCCAGAGCCTCAGGCCTAAACTGAATGCCTCCTAACTTCCTGGTCCTGACATTCTGTCATATGATATCTCCCATAAGGGGACCTGTGGCAATTCCTTGGTGCTCATGCACACACAACCTGGAAGTGCAGGGGAATGAAGCAGGTGGATAAATGCCTTCCTCTCTTTCAGTGGGCAGATGGTTCATGGACACATTGCTTAAGCTTCTGAGATTCCTGAGGGATGGAGTAACCAGTTTCCCATAGTAGCAAACAACTATACCCTGGTATTGGCACTCTTTACTTCCCTGGGTCACTTTTATTACCTACTATCATAGTCCCAAATAAATTTTTCACACATAAACTTTGGTGTCTTAGATCTGTTTTTTTAAAATTTTTATTTTATTGGTGGTGGGGAGGTGGGGAGTGCGGGGAACCAGAACTAAAGCAGGACATTTAAAACTTGTCTCTTCCTTTTGAATTATCAATAATGTGTTGGAATTTAATTAGGGAATGTTTCCTCAAAATTGAAACCAGGAATAACCCAAGATTAACCAGGAATAACTCAGCGCACTGTAACATCCATTTTTACCTTGTTTCGTTTTTCTCTGTGTTGGTACATCTATGACCTTAGTTCCATTGGCACATAGACTAGAACTTTTGGACGAACACTGTCTGCTTATGAAGTTAAATGTTGGAGAAAGATATTTCGAATTTCAGATGTCTGGGATTTTCATGAAAACTTTAATTTCACCCCAAACAATAGAATGGGATCAAGTCTGATAATAATACCATATTTTCTACTCTGTGAAATCCTAAGTATTAAATAGAGGGGAAATAAACATTTATTTTATTTTATTTATTTATTTATTTATTTATTTATTTATTTATTTATTTATTTATTTATTTTTTCTAATTTATTTTATTTTTTCCAATATATAAAGTTTATTGTCAAATAGGTTTCCATACAACACCCAGTGCTCATCCCAAAAGGTGCCCTCCTCAATACCATAACCCACCCTCCCCTCCCTCCCACCCCCCATCAACCCTCAGTTTGTTCTCAGTTTTTAAGAGTCTCCTATGCTTTCGATCTCTTCCACTCTAACCTCTTTTTTTTTTTTCCTTCCCCACCCCCATGGGTTTCTGTTAAGTTTCTCAAGATCCACATAAGAGTGAAACCATATGGTATCTGTCTTTCTCTGTATGGCTTATTTCACTTAGCATCACACTCTCCAGTTCCATCCATGTTGCTACAAAGGGCCATATTTCATTCTTTGTCATTGCCCTGTAGTACTCCATTGTGTATATAAACCACAATTTCTTTATCCACTCATCAGTTGATCAGCCTAAATGTCCATTTAGGCTCTTTCCATAATTTGGCTATTGTTGAGAGTGCTGCTATAAACACTGGGGTACAAGTGCCCCTATGCATCAGTACTCCTGTATCCCTTGGGTAAATTCCTAGCAGTGCTATTGCTGGGTCATAGGGTAGGTCTATTTTTTAATTTTTGAGGAACCTCCACACTGTTTTCCAGAGTGGCTGCACCAATTTGCATTCCCACCAACAGTGCAAGAGGATTCCCATTTCTCCACATCCTCGCCAGCATCTATAGTCTCCTGATTTGTTCATTTTGGCCACTCTGACTGGCGTGAGATGATAACTGAGTGTGGTTTTGATTTGTATTTCTCTGATGAGGAGCGACGTTGAGCATCTTTTCATGTGCCTGTTGGCCATCTGGATGTCTTCTATTGAGAAGTGTCTATTCATGTTTTTTGCCTATTTCTTCACTGGATTATTTGTTTTTTGGGTGTAGAGTTTGGTGAGCTCTTTATAGATTTTTGGATACTAGCCCTTTGTATGATATGTCATTTGCAAATATCTTTTCCCATTCCGTTGGTTGCCTTTTAGTTTTGTTGGTTGTTTCCTTTGCTGTACAGAAGCTTTTTATCTTCATAAGGTCCCAGTAATTCATTTTTGCTTTTAATTCCCTTGCCTTTGGGGATGTGTCAAGTAAGAAATTGCTACGGCTGAGGTCAGAGAGGTCTTTTCCTGCTTTCTCCTCTAGGGTTTTGATGGTTTCCTGTCTCACATTCAGGTCCTTTATCCATTTTGAGTTTATTTTTGTGAATGGTATGAGAAAGTGGTCTAGTTTCAACCTTCTGCATGTTGCTGTCCAGTTCTCCCAGCACCATTTGTTAAAGAGACTGTCTTTTTTCCATTGGATGTTCTTTCCTGCTTTGTCAAAGATTAGTTGGCCATACATTTGTGGGTGTAGTTCTGGGGTTTCTATTCCATTCCATTGGTCTATGTGTCTGTTTTTGTGCCAAAACCGTGCTGTCGTGATGATTACAGCTTTGTAGTAGAGGCTAAAGTCTGGGATTGTGATGCCTCGTGCTTTGGTCTTCTTCTTCAAAATTACTTGGGCTATTCAGGGCCTTTTGTAGTTCCATATGAATTTTAGGATTGCTTGTTCTAGTTTCGAGAAGAATGCTGGTGCAATTTTGATTGGGATTGCATTGAATGTATAGATAGCTTTGGGTAGTATTGACATTTTGACAATATTTATTCTTCTAATCCATGAGCACAGAATGTTTTTCCATGTCTTTATATCTTCTTCAATTTCCTTCATAAGCTTTCTATAGTTTTCAGCCTACAGATCTTTTACATCTTTGGTTAGATTTATTCCTAGGTATTTTATGCTTCTTGGTGCAATTGTGAATGGGATCAGTTTCTTTGTCTTTCTGTTGTTTCATTATTAGTGTATAAGAGTGCAACTGATTTCTGTACATTGATTTTGTATCCTGCAACTTTGCTAAATTCATGTATCAGTTCTAGCAGACTTTTGGTGGAGTCTATCGGATTTTCCATGTATAATATCATGTCATCTGCAAAAAGTGAAAGCTTGACTTCATCTTCGCCAATTTTGATGGCTTTGATTTCCTTTTGTTGTCTGATTGCTGATGCTAAAACTTCCAACACTATGTTAAACAACAGCGGTGAGAATGGACATCCCTGTCGTGTTCCTGATCTCAGGGAAAAAGCTCTCAGTTTTTCCCCATTGAGGATGAAGTTAGCTGTGGGCTTTTCATAAATGGCTTTTATGATCTTCAAGTATGTTCCTTCTATCCCGACTTTCTCAAGGGTTTTTATTAAGAAAGGTTGCTGAATTTTGTCAAAGGCCTTTTCTGCATCGATTGACAGGATCATATGGTTCTTATCTTTTCTTTTATTAATGTGATGTATCACGTTGGTTGATTTGTGAATGTTGAACCAGCCCTGCATCCCAGAAATGAATCCCACTTGATCATGGTGAATAATTCTTTTTATATGCTGTTGAATTTGATTTGCTAGTATCTTATTGAGAATTTTTGCATCCATATTCATCAGGGATATTGGCCTGTAGTTCTCTTTTTTTTACTGGGACTCTCTGCTTTAGGAATCAAAGTAATACTGGCTCTATAGAATGAGTCTGGACGTTTTCCTTCCCTTTCTATTTTTTGGAATAGCTTGAGAAGGATAGGTATTATCTCTGCTTTAAACGTCTGGTAGAACTCCCCTGGGAAGCCATCTGGTCCTGGACTCTTATTTGTTGGGAGATTTTTGATAACAGATTCCAGTTCTTCGCTGGTTATGGGTCTGTTCAAGCTTTCTATTTCCTCCTGATTGAGTTTTGGAAGCGTGTGAGTGTTTAGGAATTTGTCCATTTCTTCTAGGTTGTCCAGTTTGTTGGCATATAATTTTTCATAGTATTCCCTGATAATTGCTTGTATCTCTGAGGGATTGGTTGTAATAATTCCATTTTCATTCATGATTTTATCTATTTGGGTCATCTCCCTTTTCTTTTTGAGAAGGCTGGCTAGAGGTTTGTCAATTTTGTTTATTTTTTCAAAAAACCAACTCTTGGTTTCGTTGATCTGCTCTACCGTTTTTTTAGATTCTATATTGTTTATTTCTGCTCTGATCTTTAGTATTTCTCTTCTTCTGCTGGATTTAGGCTGTCTTTGCTGTTCTGCTTCTATTGCCTTTTAGGTGTGCTGTTAGATTTTGTATTTGGGATTTTTCTTGTTTCTTGAGATAGGTCTGGATTGCAATGTATTTTCCTCTCAGGACTGCCTTCGCTGCATCCCAAAGTGTTTGGATTGTTGTATTTGCATTTTCACTTGTTTCCATATATTTTTAAATTTCTTCTCTAATTGCCTGGTTGACCCATTCATTCTTTAGTAGGGTGTTCTTTAACCTCCACGCTTTTGGAGGTTTTCCAGACTTTTTCCTGTGGTTGATTTCAAGCTTCATAGCATTGTGGTCTGAAAGTGTGCATGGTATGATTTCAATTCTTGTATACTTATGAAGGGCTGTTTTGTGACCCAGTATGTGATCTATCTTGGAGAATGTTCCATGTGCACTCGAGAAGAAAGTATATTCTTTTGTTTTGGGATGCAGAGTTCTAAATATATCTGTCAAGTCCATCTGATCCAATGTATCATTCAGGGCCTTTGTTTCTTTATTGACCGTGTGTCTAGATGATCTGTCCATTCCTGTAAGTGGAGTGTTAAAGTCCCCTGCAATTACCACATTGTTATCAATAAGGTTGCTTATGTTTGTGAATAATTGTTTTATATATTTGGGGGCTCCCGCATTCGGCGCATAGACATTTATAATTGTTAGCTCTTCCTGATGGATAGACCCTGTGATTATTATATAATGCCCTTCTTCATCTTTTGTTACAGCCTTTAATTTAAAGTCTAGTTTGTCTGATGTAAGTATGGCTACTCCAGCTTTCTTTTGACTTCCAGTGGCATGATAAATAGTTCTCCATCCCCTCACTCTCAATCTGAAGGTGTCCTAAGGTCTAAAATGAGTCTCTTGTAGACAGCAAATAGATGGGTCTTGTTTTTTTAATCCATTCTGAAACCCTATGTCTTTTGGTTGGCGCATTTAGTCCATTTACATTCAGTGTTATTATAGAAAGATACGGGTTTAGAGTCATTGTGATGTCTGTAGGTTTCGTGCTTTTAGCGATGTCTCTGGTACTTTGTCTCACAGGATCCCCCTTAGGATCTCTTGTAGGGCTGGTTTAGTGGTGGGAAATCAATTTTAATTGAGCCAGAGTTTAAGTTGGAGGTGGCCCAAATGCCACCTTTGCAAATCATCACAAATCCTTCTCAGACCCAACTTGTATTTGTTGAGATTAGATTGGCGTCTTGTAATTTCAGTTTTTTTGCAAGTGGTTACAAAGAAGGTATCTTCTAAGATTAAAAATAGTTTTGAGTATATAACTGGAGGAAATGTATGTATAGTTCACTGCAATAAAGCTTAGGATCCTAGGCTTAAATATTTCCAAATTCTTTAGTCTCATGAAAACAGTCACTCTTGTAAAATCTGAGTAGTATCATATTTTATTTACTTACTCACATTTGCAATATCCTATTCATGTTGGTGAATAATTTTAGAGGACTTGAAAGGTAGTTTAAGATAACTGTATGCTTTCTAATTTTATCAAAAAGATATTAAATATTGAGAATTTTAGGGCTAAAACCCAACATTTCAATTATCTAGAACATCTCAGTTTATTGGTTGGACAGATTTCTGGCTGTTTTAAAAACTTAGGATGATACAGAATCCAGAAAAAATAGCAAAGCTGATAGTTTACATTTGAAAATAAGTATGAAAATTATTGGGGACATAAACTGCTTTATGAACTAGACACAGATCAGTGCTTTACTTATATATTTGTCTCATTGAATCTTCAAAATAGTCCTATGAGATCAGTGTTACTATTAGTATTTTTTAAAAGATGAAAGAACAAACTTTAAAGCAGTTAATCATTTGAACTTACCCAACTATTAAGTTTCAGGACTGCAATAGCCATTTCTTTTCCACTCCCAGGTCTGGTGCTCTCAGTGGTTGCTTCCCCTGGGAAGATCCAAATATGACAGCCACTCCCAGGAAAATCTGATCATTTGACTTGCTGACCAAATAGGCTATTGCTGGCTGTGATATCATATTTACTAGAATTCAAAGAGTGAGAACTGCAGAAATAAGAAAAGGAGAAGTATCTGGTCCATGACATAAGTGATAAGAGTGACTGTGACAATAGTGACCAGAAGATGATAATCAAATCTACAACAGAGGAGTAGTTCTACTCAGCAGTAGCAAATGCACCTATTAACTTACTTAGAGGTTATTTGGGTACAAGTTGGTAATGAATTTTAAGTTCCATACACTGCCCTCTGTTTAAGAAAGCAGAGAATAATGTAGTATGGATTAGGCATATTTCAATGGTTGTTATCATTAAAATAGAAAACTTTTATGTAAAAACTTATCAGGCATCTGGAAACCTGTA
The DNA here is from genome assembly GCF_022837055.1 of Prionailurus viverrinus. Classification (NCBI taxonomy): domain Eukaryota; kingdom Metazoa; phylum Chordata; class Mammalia; order Carnivora; family Felidae; genus Prionailurus; species Prionailurus viverrinus. The sequence continues at coordinate 39,937,199 of NC_062573.1, read as the reverse complement.
TCACAAAAAACAGCACTTTTCCCCAGTGATTCTGCTCTTTGGATGCCATGATTATTTAAGGTTCTTGACATACAAGCGATCAGGAAAACTTTAAGTATCATGCTTCAAGACATTGTATATTTCCAATTTATTACCATTTAGTTCTGAAATAAATAGGACTCATAGAAGTAATTTCACCTTCTATTTTTAAAAAAATTCTTTCAATGGGAAACTTTAAACCACAGTAAATGTTGCCTACTACTGAATATTTTATTTTTTTATTCAGGAAATGGATCAAGATACTTTATTTGATTTTCAAGGGACAGAATCATAATTGGTTTAGGAAAGAACACTTTATACAATTTTATCATTTCCTTTCATATTTTATCACCAAGCCTATTCCCCTTGCCTTCCTTCTATATATCTTATCCCTCATTTATCTAATGTATGTTCTTTTAGTTTTCTTTTCCATATATGTCTATCTATAAAACATGGATAAAACTGGTGTGTGTGTGTGTGTGTGTGTGTGTGTGTGTGTGTGTGTGTATCTTCATAATAGTGATGTATTCTGAACTTCATTCTCTCAAAAAGATGGTCCTAAAATTTTACTTACCATATGTGGATCTAGTTCATTCATTTTCCTCTTTTATGAAGATAGCACATATGACTTGCTAATATCCTCATATTGTTTCCTTCCTCCTTGTGCATCTCTGTTTCTCTGGCATATAACACAAAGCATGGATTGTTATGTAATAGGTTATATGCATACTCTGTTTTATGAAGTACGAATAGATCATACTTCAAAATATCTGCATACATTTGCATCCCACGGACAAGATTGCACAAATTTTCACTAACATACTATTTGATACGCTATTTCTACCTATTTAAATATGTAAAATGATAGCACATTATCGTAATTTACCTTTGTTTAGTGAGATTGAATATTGCTTTACATAATTATCATTCACCACAAATCACCTCTTCACCAGCCAGTACTTGTGTTGGTTTGACTGCCTTCTTAGCATCTCCTTCCATTGTAAATATTGGTGTGTCGAAAGGCTCGATATTTGAACATCTCCTTAATCACTCTCTTGATTTTTAAAATTCAATTTTTAAAATTAAATTTGGATGAGATTACTATCTATGTCCTGATGACTTCCAAATTTTTAAATCTTAAGGCAGAACTCTTTTATATCCAGCTGCTTCCATGTGTCCCCTTGGAAGTTCAATGAATATCTTAGGACTTATGTGTCCAGAAGTGAACTTTTGATCACCATGCTCTCCTCCCAAAAAAGCCCTATTCTTGTACCAGTTTTCCTGTATATCATGAAACATGCTAAAAAATCTTGAAATGTTGCTTGACTCAACAGCATTCTCTCATACCTTATCACTTACCCATCAGTCAATCTTCTTGGCTTTATTATCACTGTCTATCCAGAATCCAGATGCCTTCTTCATATTCAACCACTATTCCTTTGTTCCAAGCCACCATCACCTTTGGTTGGGTCATTGCAATAGCCTCTTAACAGCCATCTGCTTTGATGGACACCGTGCCTTTCAAAATATTTGGCTTAAAATCCTCCTATGTCTTTTCATCTCATTCATAGTTAAAACCCCAATCCTTGCAATAACAAGAGTGCTATACAATTGTTTGAACCTCACCTACCCATCTGTACTTGCCAATTGCATTTCAGCCACACTGGCCTATTTGATGTTATTAAATATGCCAGTAATCTTTCTTTCTTTTTTTTAAAATATAGTTTATTTATCTTAAGAGAGTGGGGTCGGGTGGTGCAGAGAGAGAGAAAGAGAATATCCCAAGCAGGCTCTGAGCTGCCAGTGCAGAGCCCAACATGGGGCTCCAACTCAGGAGAAATGAGATTATAACCTGAGCCAAAACCAAGAGCAGGATGCTTAACCTACTGAAACACCCAGGCACTCCTGCCAATAATGATTCCATCTCAGAATCTTTGAATTTCTATATCCTGTTGGGGACCCTGTTCTCTTGGATAGCTGCATGTTTATTTGCCTCTCCTCTTCTGGGTCTTGCTCAAATGCCACCTTGCTTTTCAATCCCTGGTATCCTGGTGGACTTTTCTTAAAAAGACTCATTATCACATGATATCTTACATGTTTTCTTTTATAGTGTATATTTTTCTTTAATTTGTATCCTTTGAGAGTATAACTGCAGGAGGGTGAAGGTCAATTTTGATCCTTGCTCTATCCCCACTATTTAAAACAGCTTCTTCCCTTATGAAGAGCCTTGAGTAATGTACAGGATTGCTGAATCACTGTATTGCACACTTGAAACTAATACAACATTGTATGTTAACTCTACTGGAATTTAAATCAAAAACAGTGTTTAGCATTAAATAAATACTGGTAGAATAAAAAATGACTTTGCTTTTAGCTAAAGTTTATATTTGACTAATGGTAAAATTAATATCCAGCTTTATTTTGCTTCATATTTGGCTCATATTCTTATGTGTAGAAGAATGTGTATCCCTCTCTCTCTCATATATGAATTCCAGTACACAATATATGTGTATATTCTTTTAAACCTTTCTCCCCAATATTTCCATGCTCTTTTCCCTTTTGGAAATGTGCCACTTTGGGGCAGGATAGTGTATGTGTGTGTGTATTTTATGATTAGTTTTAGGTTCACAGCAATTGTGAGAGGAAGATATAGAGATTTCACACATACCTCCTTGCCCCTTGACATTCGTAGCCTTCACATCTTCATTGATGTAGTTTCATCAACAGTGGAAAATTGTTGATGTAGGTTCATCATCAAGGGAAAAATACACCCTTCTCTTGTGTGACATTGATAATGGGAGAGTCTATGAATGTAGAGAGGCAAAGAGGTATATAGGAAATCTCTGTATATTTTTCACCAAGGATGAACCTACATTGACACATCATGATAACTCACAGTTTACCTTAGGGTTCACTCTTGGTTTTGTGTATTATATGGGTTTGGACAAATATATAATGACATATGTCCACCATTATGGTATCATACAAAGTATTTTTGCTGCATTAAAAATCTTCTGTGCTCTGGCTGTGCATTCCTGTCCCCAATCTAGTCCCTGTAAATCACTGATCTTTTTACTCTCTCCATAGTTTTGCCTTCTGGCAAATTTCATACAATTGGAATCATACAGTATGTAGCCTTTTCAGATTGACTTCTTTCACTTAGTAATTCTCATTTAAGGTTCCTCTATGCTTTTTCATGGCTTGACTTGTGTATATTTTTTAAAAATGGACACTGAATCTTCCTCTTCTATTAAATGTGTTTAGCCTGTTTTATTTACTGTAATCTCACTTATGTTAGGACCTGTTTCTGTAATTTTTTAATGATTTTGATTTACCATGTTTCCTGTTTTTTAATTTTCCTACCATTACCTATAAAACATTTATCTTAACCTGAAAATTATGTATTATATTCAAGACCCATGTTGGGTATTTTTCTCTATCAGTATTGTCCTAACCAAAGGAACTCTTTGGCCTTGTGTTGATACTCTAAGAGCTTTAGGACTGTAATGTCATTCCTTATTTAGTTACAATGTATGGTGTTTTTTTAAAAAAAAAATAATTTAATTTAATTTTTAATTTAAATTTTTTTATTTACATCCAAATTAGTTAGCAAATATAGTGCAACAATGATTTCAGGAATAGATTCCTTAGTGCCCTTACCCATTTGGCCCATCCCTCCTCCCCACCCCCTCCAGTAACCCTCTGTCCCTCTGTTTATTCTCCATATTTATGAGTCTCTTCTGTTTTGTCCCCCTCCCTGTTTTTATATTGTTTTTGTTTCCCTTCCCTTATGTTCAGCTGTTTTGTTTCTTAAAGTCCTCATGTGAGTGAAGTCATATGACATTTGTCTTTCTACGACCCAGCAATTGCACTACTAAGTATTTATCCAAGGGATACAAGTGTGCTGATACAATGTATGTTCTTATTTTCAATATAATATTTTCAATTTTTCTTATTGCAGGAATTTATCTTTTAAAGAGTCTTTCAAAGATGATACATGTATGATAAAACTTCTGAGAATTTTTATACTGAAATTTTGTTTTTATCATGAATTATATAAGGGGAAGGGTGGGAAAGGGTAGTCTTCCTTTGTGCCCAAGAGGTCAGGAAACAATTTGATACAACCAGAATCATCTCTGCCACAGGACACTATCAAATTGAAGCCTAATATAAAGATTTTGTTTTTTTAGTTTTTTAAGAGTTTTGGTTATAATTTTATCACTCTTTTATCCCCTGCTTGTACTCTTTGTTTTTTCTTTAGGTTTTCCAACTCAGTGGGTTTGGCACTGCTATTTCTGTTGTCCAACATTCTTGTCCTATTTTTTTCTCATTCTTTTCCTCCTCTCTTTTCTTCGTGTCTTCTGGGAGAGTTTTCTGACCCAGAGAACTGAGTGAAGTAATTTGATTTTGAATCAAATCATTCTGCTACTTCATTGGATTATTTATTTCAAAAATCTTATCTTCCATGTCCAATATGCCCATTTTAGAAATGCCTGATCATCTTGTCACATGATGGAAATATGTTCCTTTTTCTGTTTTAAGTATATTTTACTTGTTTTTTCAACTTGTTCTAAATTTCTGTACTGTCCCTTCCTTGGAGTTCATTTTCTTCCGTTCAAAGTTTTTCTCTCCGTTTTCCTCTAAAATAGTTTTCGTGTTCCTTAATGTGTCTTAAACATTTGCTTACAGAGAAGAATTATTTCCTAAAATGAAAGGAAACAACAGATGGCCTGGTCTACCATCTGTTGGGTGGGTTCGAATGACAATACTGGTGAGTTTGGGGTTTATGCTTCATAGTCCCTTTCTCTACCTACTGGAGAGTACTTTCCAAACTTTGTATTCAGGCACTGCTCTTGTCCCATGTGGCAACTTTCCTGGGTAATTTCCCAGTTCTGTGTAGTGTGAGGAGGACTCTGGGAGCAGCTGGCTGCTGCAACCCTTGTTTTGGCTCTCCACACAGAACACTGTTGTTACCTGGTGGTTATCCTACACCCTCCAGCTGGAGATTAGCATTCCTGCCCTGTAGTATTAACAGGGTGGTCAATGATAGGGGAATAAGAATTTCAGGGTAGTAAGTGGAAATGGGTTTGCTGTCTGCAGAAACCATAAAATATCTTTTGAAATTGTGAAGAAATAGGATGGAGTGAAAACCTCCAAGATTTTGAGGGAGAGAGGTTTCTATGTCCACTTGCCCTTTTATTCATTCATCAAACATTCATTCATATATCTATGCATTCAACAAATATTTATCAAAGACTTACGATGGGACCCCAATTGTTACACTGTTACATAAGTGCACTAGGAATTGAGTAGTAAACAAACAAACAAAAAATACCACACTTAGAGTCTGTGGATGGAGGAGACCAGTAAACCTATGTATAATCTGTTAGGGGAGGAGAAGTGCTGTGAATGAAAACAAAACATTTACAGGAGAGAGAATGTCAGAGGCTGGGAAGACCAGATTTGAGCAAAGACCTGAATGAAGGAAGAATGCAAATAGGTTGCCTTAGAGTCTCTACCACTTAGAGTTCATGTAATTGTAGGCAAGGTTGATGGTGGGGATGGAGTAACAATGTATATGAAGGTCCATTGCATGGCATTGACTAGGGACTCAAAAAAGGGGAGCTACCCATACACATCATTAAAAAGTCCAAATTAATAATTTAGTTAGCATATCTAACTTTCCTGTTATTATACGTTGCTTTTCATTTGTTAAATTCCTGTGAGATTGGAAGCAAACACATAGCAAATCTCACTCACTTTTTTATATCTGAGGGTCATTAGTCATGGTCTTGACCATGGACAGTGGAGTTAAGATTCCACTGGCAGAAAATAGTGGATTTTGAGGGCCATTCAAGGAAAAGTATGAATTAGTGAAATCCATAATGAGGATAGCTAACAAATACTTGGTAAATTCTTACTAGTTCTTGAGAAGGAAATAGGGCTATTCCTCCTCCACCTCTCTCTCTATTCTACCTCTCACCTCCCTCTCTCTCTCATGTTAAGCCAGCTGAAAACTTAGAATAATTTCATCATATAAACATCATTAAACACTCTTGTTGAAGACTGTCATCTGCATAGATATACAAGCAAAATCAAATGACATCTTTTCCATCTTCCAACATCTCCCTGGCCATCATCCATATGAGGGTTGAACATCTCATTGTTTTATTGTCACATGTGATCAGATGATACTAATTATTTAGCTTAATCTCTTACCTTGAACCTTGGAACTTGTGTAAAGAAATTGGCTGTTTTGTAAAACTTCCCACTTTTAAGAGTTGAATATTTTCCATCAGAATAAACTAAAAAGTTTAGACCATCTTATCTAAAGGCATTTTCCAGAGAAGTTTCCAAAATGTTTTGAACGGCCACAGCACTGCAACGAAATGTATGATAGTTCAACTTGACAACTATATAAGAAATAGAGCTCATTTAGATGAGTGATCTCAAATTTATAGTATCCCATTTTTTGTTCCAAACATAATGTTATTTAGATTGTTATATACAAAATAGGAAAAAGAGTTACTTTTTCTGGCTGCAATTTTGTGGAGAAGGATGGTAATTGTGAGAAGCCCAGATGCCATCTATTCAGTTTTCTCCTGACTTGCTGAGGTAGACTCTTGGGGATTGGAGGAACACCATTTGGAAACCCCTAATTTAGATTTTTGAATTCTTTAATTCTTATGTGCAGGTAAAGAAAAAAATATAGATGTGGTCTCCATTGATTCTTTCTTCATAATATGGACTTACCGTACCTAGATTAAGTTGATACCTCCTATTACACATTTCAATTGTAGAAGGATAAGACAACATTATTCAGCCATTATAATAAAGTGTTACAGTAACATGGGCCGCTTCAAACCATTCAATAGTCTGTTACTGAGGAGTAGATTTATCTGAAATGGGAGTGAGAGTTGAGAAACAGCCATCCTGTCTCTTACTGTATGCTTGCCTGGGCATAACGAGTTTACAGTGTTTATCTATGCATAATAGTGTCCTTGTATTCCTCTTTATTCATTTATCAACACTTTTAAAAAACTGCCATACACCAGTGAGGGTTTGAAGAAAAAAAAGAAGAAAAGAAAAAAAGACCAGGTCTATAAGCTTTTGGCACTCAAACTACATAACTTACTTTATACTGAAATATTTACAATTATAAAGGAAAAGTACCCATTGGCAGTTAAAATCATTCTCTATTTTCAAGTTGGCTAGAATTGCCAGAAAAAAAATGCCATGTTACAATGTCATCAAATTAATGATCCTCATTGCTTTAATGATAAATTACTTTTTAATGTGATAGTTTCTACTTTGAAATTTTTGGGGACTGATTGTTGGGGGTAAGAAAATAACTTGTCCAAACAAATATTCTGTATTACTTATTGGTGTCCTCAATCCTTAAAACTGTGCATGAGATGGGGCCTGGGTATTTCTCAAGGATAGGCTGGACATTTAAGAATTATCTTAAAAGAGGGGCGCCTGGGTGGCACAGTCGGTTAAGCGTCCGACTTCAGCCGGGTCACGATCTCGCGGTCCTGAGTTCGAGCCCCTCGTCAGGCTCTGGGCTGATGGCTCGGAGCCTGGAGCCTGTTTCCGATTCTGTGTCTCCCTCTCTCTCTGCCCCTCCCCTGTTCATGCTCTGTCTCTCTCTGTCCCAAAAATAAATAAACGTTGAAAAAAAAAAAATTAAAAAAAAAAAAAAAAAAAAAAAAAGAATTATCTTAAAAGAAATCCAGCCTGTCCAGTTTTAGACTTGAAAACTTCTGATGGGAGACATGAACCATTTGTAGAAAGAAATCCTGTCCTTTGCCTTGCTAGTAGCACGAGTATCATGGTAAATACATAATTGGTATTCAGTACTTGATTCACTGGCTAATGGGTTGATGCCCAAAACTATTGGCCATGAAGATCGTACAAAGAGGGCACTATTCTAAGAAGCAGAGCTTGAGGGTCATTAAGTTCTACAACTTTCACTGTTCTTTCAAAAACCAGATATTATGCAAAGGCATTCTGTACAATTTATTTCCTGAACTTTTGCCAATGAATATGATTTTCTCCTAATTCAAACACTATCAGCTCCAATAAATGACAGTTCACAGCTGTTTTCTTAGCCTTGCTTGCACCCAAGTTTTCAGGAGGGCACACAATTGCCCTTAGACTTGGTTCTAAATTTTAAGGATTTGTGATTTGTTAGCTAGGATGACTCAGATGAAACCCCCTTCTAAAGAGATGACTCAGTGGTATTTAAAAAAATGCTGTTATGTTAACTGGAAAAAATAGCTTTTTGATGAGAATATTCCTTCTTTGAACTGTTTTATGACATTACTTGACAATATTGCTATCTGTGACCTGTTTTTATATCATTCTGGTGTTGGTGGTGCTTGAGGTAGTGGTTGCAAATGCGGTAATATGTTACCTCAGACCTTGCCGATTCTTGATTTGGGATGATTTCCAAAGGGATTGGCTAAAGTTTACTTTTTCTAGTCACCCAGAGAAATAGATTGATGAGCAGAATAATAGTCTGAATAAGATGGCTGGAGTATTTTGATTGAGAAAGAAAATGTACAGACATTTTATTTATTTTTATTATTTATTTATTTTTTTAAATATGAAATTTATTGTCAGATTGGTTTCCATACAACACCCAGTGCTCATCTCAAAAGGTGCCCTCCTCAATACCCATCACCCACTTTCCCCTCGCTCCCACCCCCCATCAACCCTCAGTTTGTTCTCAGTTTTTAAGAGTCTCTTATGTTTTGGCTCCCTCCCTCTCTAACCTCTTTTTTTTTTCTTCCCCTCCCTCCATGGTCTTCTGTTAAGTTTCTCAAGATCCACATAAGAGTGAAAACATATGGTATTTGTTCTCTATATGACTTATTTCACTTAACATAACACTCTCCAGTTCCATCCACGTTGCTACAAAAGGCCATATTTCATTCTTTCTCGCTGCCACATAGTATTCCATTGTGTATATAAACCACAATTTCTTTATCCATTCGTCAGTTGATGGACATTTAGGCTCTTTCCATGATTTGGCTATTGTTGAAAGTGCTGCTATAAACATTGGGGTACGAGTGCCCCTATGCATCATCACTCCTGTATCCCTTGGGTAAATTCCTAGCAGTGCTATTGTGGGTTATAGGGTAGGTCTATTTTTAATTTTTTGAGGAACCTCCACACTGTATTCCAGAGCGGCTGCACCAGTTTGCATTCCCACAACAGTGCAGGAAGGTTCCCGTTTCTCCACATCCTCGCCAGCATCTATAGTCTCCTGATTTGTTCATTTTGGTCACTCTGACTGGCGTGAGGTGGTATCTGAGTGTGGTTTTGATTTGTACAGACGTTTTAAACATTTGTTAGATTAAAAACCTTTATTATCAGATCATTATCTGTACTTTTCCAGTTATTGGTTGTGTGATCTCCATTTTGTCTGTAAAACAGTGATGGCATTAATACCTACTTGTTGGTATTCATCTCTTTCATCCATTAAATGGTGGTACTAATGGAACCTACATGATGGCATTGTGAGTGGTAATGGGTTAATACACATAAAGTACTTAATCAGTACTTGGAATATACAGTTCTTTCAGTGTTTTAGCTGATTTCGAAAATTATTATCAGCCGTGTGATTACCTATTTGTTAGTAATAAAAAACATTATTTCTGGGCCTTTTTTTTGATTTAACTTTATTTTGTGTTTTTTTAAATTTACATCCAAATTAGTATATAGTGAGGCAATGATTTCAGTAGATTCCTTAATGCCCCTTACCCATTTAGCCCATCCCCCCTCCCACAACCTTCCAGCAACCCTCAGTTCTCCATATTTATGAGTCTCTTTTGTTTTGTTCCGCTTCCTGTTATATTATTTTTGTTTCCCTTCCCTTATGTTCATCTGTTTTGTCTCTTAAAGTCCTCATATGAGTGAAGTCATATGATTTTTGTCTTTCTCTGACTAATTTCACTTAGCATAATACCCTCCAGTTCCATCCATGTAGTTGCAAATGGCAAGATTTCATTCTTTTTGATTGCTGAGTAGTACTCCATTTTGTGTGTGTTTGTGTGTGTGTGTATGTGTGTGTGTATATATATATACACACACACACATATATGTGTGTGTGTGTATATATATATATACACACATATATATACATATATATATATATGTATATCACATTTTCTTTATCCATTCATCCATTGATGGACATTTGGGCTCTTTCCATACTTTGGCTGTTGTTGATAGTGCTGTTATAAACTTGGGGGGGGGGCATGTGTCTCTGGGCCTTTTTTAAATATCACTGGAGAAATTTAGTCTAGACCTCTATTAATTAGGATTTTGGACCAAACGTGTACATTTAGCAATAACATAAATATTCTAAAATAGACAATTCACTAATGTAGACTTCCCTGGATTAATGAAATTTCCCCCCATTATTCTAAGTCTCATGCTAAGAATCTGAATTGGACTCATAGCTTGTGCTGAGCATTATTCTTATATATTGAAGCACCAATTGTATGCTGGAAAGTACATCATAATGATAGTTATCATAACTGTTTTATTCCTGATGATTTTTCTAATCTCCTCTTTTCCCTCTTAACTTTGTTAATAACTATTTTGAATACTCTATGGGGGTGGTGTAAGATTAACTGTTAAACTTGATTCTGGCAAATGTTATTTTAACTTAATCAGCATACGTTTTTCCTTCTATCAGCACCTGGTTTTTTTCTTTAGGCCTAACATCTTTACCGTGAGATACAGTTTTGATGCCAGTAGTCAATAAAAGGTGTTCTACCCTTTTCCATCCCCTCCCCTCTTTTTATCAAATTTCAGGAAATGGATCTCTGGAATTATAAACTTTAACAGAGACCTAAAGACAAAAACTGATCCTGGTTCTTTCATCAACAGGAATGCATGTGAGAGATAATGTTATTTGTTCCTGTTACCCAATCAATTGCACTACTTCTCATTCTTCCCTTTATTGACCTAGTTCTTTGGTTCTTCCTTGGTTTCTGTCAGCTAGGCCATATTCTTCCAATAAATTCCTTTTGTTTGGTTAAGTTATCCAGAATTGTTTTTTGCTGCTTGCAGTTAAATTCCCTAATGGTACAGTGTTGCAAAAATAGACTGTGGGTTGGTGAGAAAGCTGTGGTTCCAGGAATTTGTTGAATTTTGCCCTGTGAAAGTCACTGAGCTGGTCATGGCTGTTTCTTCTAAAAAGGGAATGTCTGGGCTTCTTGGTTTTGGAATTGGATTCTAGCTCTAATACCACAAAAACGTTGCTGGGATAAAATAAAGTATTAAAGCGGGAGGCCCTCTGAACAAGCTAAGAGTACCTACATAAAGGAGGAACCCTACCAGATCCATATCAATGATTAAAACACCCTCTTGTGCTATCTTGTTAGATCAAGACAACACAGAGGAAATATGTTTGAGGAAGTATGTTTCAATGGCTTGAAACATAGTGAGAGCATGGCTACATCAGATTAAATAGAGAATATGTGTAACTTTCCCCTCTTGAAGGGAAAAGAAGCATCAAGAAATATTTTTGGTAGTAGCAAATAAAAATTCATCACTCCTGAGATAGTTTTCTCTCTAGCTTCTGACTTAAGCTGTAAAATAGTGAGGACAACTACTGATTAGTTGTCAATTCAGAGCAAGTGCAAAGTTGGGCAACCAACTTTGAGTTGTGCATGATATTACCACCCAAATCTTAGAATTCGGCAAAATTGGTTTTTTTTTTTGTATTTAACCATGCTAACCTATTTTATTTCATTTTTTATTTTAAACCATTTTATTGAGGTAGATTACCATACAAAAAGTTTTACATGTTTAGTGTACATATCCAATGAGTTTGGGGATAAGTATATACCTGTGAAACCATCACCGTAATCAAGACTGCAAACGTATCCATCACCTCCCAAAGTTTCCTCCTGCATCCTTTATTACTATTATTTTTTGTATGTCTAAGAATACTGTACATAACATCTATCTTCTTAACAAATTTTAGGTATACAATACAATATTGTTAACTGTAGACATGATGCTATCTTGTCCATCTCCAGAACTTTACCTTAGATTACTGAATCTATGTACCCTTTAATTATTACTTCTTCATTTGCCTCTCTCATAGCCCTTGGCAACCACTAATCTACTTTCTACTTATGTGAGTTTAACCATTTTAGATTATATATGTAAGTGAGATCATAGAGTATTTGTGTGTCTGGTTTATTTCATTTAGCTTAATGATCTCCAGGTCCACCCATGTTGCTACAAATGACAGGATTTTCGTGTTTTTTAAAGGTTGAATAATATTCCATTGTAGATGTATACCATAGTAGATGTATATTCTTTATTCATCCAATGATGGACATTTAGATTGTTTGCATATATTGGCTATTGTGAACCTTGCTATTGGTTTGAGTTCCTTATATTTTTTGGATAGTCATCCCTTATCCAATAAATGGTTTGTAAATCCACTGAATATATAAAAAATTTCTACCATTGTGGAGGTTGTCTATCCATTTGGTTCATGGTTTTCTTTGCTGTGCAGAAGCTTTTTAGTTTGACATAATCACACTTGTTTGCAGTTGATGCTGTTGTTGGCTATATTTTTGGTCTCCAATCCAAAAATAATATCACTAAGACCAATCAAAGTGGTTTTTTTTGTCTTCTTTAGGAGTTTTACAATTTCAGTTCCTATATTTAAACCTTTTTGAGGTTTTGAGTTGATTTTGTATATGATATAAGGGTCCAATTTTATGCTTTTGCATGTGGATATCCAGTTTTCTCAACTCTATTGAAGAAGCTATTCTTGTTTGTAGGAGATTGCTAAAATGTGTTTCTGTGTGGTGATGAGGGCTGGGTCCTCTTATTCCCCCATCTTGCTGATGTCATTTCTCAAATTATTGATAAAAACCTATGATAAATCTTAAGTTTGACAGTTAATATCTGTGATGAGAGAAAAAATTGCCCTATAGGATCAAGTTGTTACTTAATCTTTTTAAACTGAGACCCATTTACAGATTATTACTTTGTTCCACCATCGTCTCAGCAATACATTGTTCGAGGGATGGAGATGGGGTGGAAAAACGTAACCATGTACCATATGTCCTTTTTCTAAGATGCCCTTTCAAAGAATTTTAAATGGAAAATACTTAAAAACTGGGGCTAAGATTCATTTATTCATGTATGTATGTATGTATTTTACCTTATTGATGTACATCTAGTAAACAATGATGTCTTAGGAAATGTTCAGCAAATATGGGACATAAATATATACATGCCGAGATAAAGAAAAAGCTATAAAATATATGCAATGCACCAATATGCACAGAGCAAGCTACTAAGTTTAACACCTGCTTTTGGAAATGGGAGATTTGAACTTCTATGAGGTAGAACAAAACTTCCAAAATAGTTAGAGCTAATAGAAGTTCTACATCAATGAATCCTATTGAGTTCATTTAAGGCAGTATCTTAGGAAAGTCATAGTTTATAGAACTCATGATGTCTTGAATAATATCAAGGGCTCAGTAGGTATTCAGTCATCTAAGTTGATGATGATTCAGCCACATGGGTATTATATCACCTATAGTTTGGAAATCACGATACCCTTACCTTTCATTTTCACTTTGCTGGGATATGCTAAATTGTTACTAAAACATTACTTATCTTCTGCTGTAATTAATCTAAAACATATGTGTCTCATACCCTATTTATATTTTGAAACCCAAATAACAAGATGCCCTCATTTTAAGTCTTGTCTATGTGTAAATTCCACTGCAAAAGCATGAAATGACAAAATTTTAACAAGGAATCAATAATTAAAATAAGTATTTTCATGCTTACTCTAAATACTATTTATTGACTAACTTAGACATTTTGAGAACATAGTATTGGAATACTTTCCATTTAGAAAGGCTTACCATATTCTTTCCTGCCCTATCTTATTCTGTCCCACCCAACCTGACTCTACACAACCCTGAAATGAGGTATGAAAGAGAAGTAATAATTCTGAATCTGCAACCCTTGAAGCTGCTAGCCTAGATATTTCCACAACTGGTTTGCCAATAAGCACAGAAAATGATTGAGCATGTGTGCAAGAATACTTGTTTCATTTGTAGAAGAATGCTCAAAAGTTCACCTAACTGGCTTAAATTTAAGGAAGGCAGAGCTGAGAGCTGCATGTGCTCTGAGTTTTCCCTGTGTTAAAAAGAGAGAAAAGCTCTCTTCCTACCCCCAACAAACCTGTGGAAGACTTCCTGATTATTATTAATGCTGGTTTTGGATCATCAGAGAATTAGAATAGTGATTAAATCTTTTACATCCTCAAATCATTTATCATTGATCTGCCATTTCCCTTAAAAACTGGACAATATAAGAACTATGGGAAGGCCAAAATAAAATGCATTATAATCCCAATCAGAATTTTGTTGAGTGCTTGATGGTTTGTTTAAACATAAAGATGGAGATCTAAAGAAAAGCTCGTATCTTTCTTTTAGAAATTAACAGGGGTGCCTGAGTGGCTCAGTCGGTTAAGTGTCCGACTTCAGCTCAGGTCATGATCTCATGTTTCGTGGGTTCAAGCCCTGTGTTGAAGCCTGGATCTGCTTCAGATTCTGTGTCTCCGTCTCTCTCTGTCCCTCCCCCACTTGAACTCTTTATTTCTCTCTCTCTCAAAAATAAACATTAAAAAAACACCAAAGTAACAACATGAACATGAAAATGATCAAATCGACATTGTCCAAGAAGTGACCTAAGGTCAGTAATACAAAACTTCAGCTTAATTTTATAAATTCAAAATCTGGTCACAAAACCCTAAAAATATGGTGCTCACTATGAAGATAACAAGATGCTTCCATATTATAAATAATCTAGAATGCATGAAATAATATTCGGTCTAAACTTTGTAATAAGACAAGGAAACAAATATATTTTAGAAAGATTTGGTAGTCAAAATTGAAACAAAAATTTTAACTTCCAGTGAACCAGATTACCTCAATCCATGAGCTTTTTAGTTTTTTGATTGAAAGTATGAGAGTAAGGGCAGTTCTGAAGTAGGAAAAGTAGAAATTCCAGATAGACAACTTCTTAAATCTTGGCTCTGTTTTAGTTATTATTTGTCTTTATATAGTGATTCAGCAATTCCATACATCACTCAGTGTTCATCAAGACAAGTGTACTCCTTAATCCCATCACCTATTAAAACCATCCCCCCACATCCATCCCCTCTGGTAACCATCAGTTCTCTTTAATTAAGAGTCTATTGATTTTTCTCTCTTCTTTTACCCTTGGATTGTTTGTTTCTTAAATTCTACATACGAGTGAAATCATAGAGTATTTATCTTTCTCTGACTGGCTTATTTCACTTGGCATTATACTTTCTAGCTCCATCCATGTTGTTGCAAATGGCAAGATTTCATTCTTTTTTATGACTGAATAATCCTGTGTGTGTGTGTGTACACATGTGTATATATATATGTGTGTGTGTGTGTGTGTACCCATGCATATATATATATATATTAACAATTTGTTCTTACAATCTATAAGCATATATATACATATATGCATATATATACACATATATATGCATATGTGTATACATACACACACACACACACACACACACCACTTCTTTATCCATTCATCAGTCATTGGACACTTGGGCTGCTGCCATATCTTGACTATTGTAAATAATGCTGCAATAGATAGGGATGAATGTATCCCTTTGAATTAGTATTTTTGATTTTTTGGGTAAATATCCAGTAGTGTAATTACTGGATCATAGGGTAGTCCTATTTTTAACTTTTTAAAGAAACTCCTTGCTGTTTTCCACAGTGGCTGCAACAGTTTGTATTCCCACAAACAATGCAAGAGGCTTCCCTTTTTTTTATGCATCCTCACCAACACCTATTGTTTACTATGTTGTTGATTTTAGTCATTCTGACTGGTATGGGATGATATCTCATTGCAGTTTTGATTTTCATTTTTCTGATTGTAGGTGATAACATTTTCATGTGTCTTTTGGCCATATGTATGTCTTTGGAGAAATGTCTGGTCATCTCTTTTGTTCATTTTTTAATTGGATTATTTGTTAGATGTTGAGTTGTAGAAGTTCTATATATGTTTTGGATACTAACCCTTTATCAAATATGTCATTTTTGAATATCTTCTCCCTTTCTGAAGGTTGCCCTTCAATTTTGTTGATCATTTCCTTCACTGTCCAGAAGCTTTTTTTCTTGGTGAAGTCCAAATAGTTTATTTTTGCTTTTTGTTTCCTTGCCACAAGAGACCTATCTAGAAAAAAGTTGGTGTCAAACCAACTTTTGGTGTCAAAAATAGGTGTCAAAATTAGGTGATCTGTCAGTTGATGTAGATGGGGTGTTAAAATCCCCTACCATTTTTGTATTATTGATGAGTTCCTTTATGTTTGTTATTAACTCTTTTATATATTTGGGTACATCTATGTTGGGTGCATAAATATTTATAACTGTTAATATCTTCTTGTTGGATTATCCCCTTAATTATTACATAGTTAATAATAACATATAACATTATTATATATTATATATATAAAATTTGTCTCTTTGTCACTTTGTCTCTTATTACAGTTTTTATTTTAACGTCTAGTTATCTATACAAGTATCACTACTCCAGCTTTCTTTTGACATCCATTTGTAAGATACATATTTTTTCATCCCCTCACTTTCAATCTGCAGGTGTCTTTAGGCCTAAAATGAGTCTCTTGTAGGCAACATATAGATGGGTCTTATGTTTTTTAATCCATTCTGTCACCCTATTTCTTTTGATTGGAGCATTTAGTCCATTTAGATTCAAAGTAATTATTGATATATATTGTCATTTTATTACTTGTTCTGTGTTTCTGAAATTATTCTTGGATCCTTTTTTGTCTTTTTCTCGTGGTTTGCTGGTTTTCTTTAGTGGTATACTGGGATTTGTTTCACTTTATTCTTTGCATATTTACAAGTGTTTTTTGATATATGGTTATGATTAGGTTTGTATATAAACTCTTTAGCACATAGCAGTCTACATTAACTTGATGGTTATTTGCGTTTAACCCTTTCTTTACTCCTCTTCTCCCCATGTTTTATGTATATGTTGTCATGTTTTACATAGTTTTACCTTGTGAGTTCCTTGACTGATTTTTTTTTATAGAAATACTCATTTTTACTGCTTTTGTTTCCTACCTTCATACTCTCATTTTTGATCTCTCCTTTCCACTCAAAGAATCCCCTTAATATTTCTTGCAGGGATGGTTTACTGGTCATGAACACCTTTAGTTTTTATTTGGGAAACTCTCTCTGCTGCTATTCTGAATGACAGCCTTGCTGGATAGAATATTCTTGGCTGCAGATTTTTCCCATTCAGCATACTGAATATATATTATGCCACTCTCTTTTGGCTGGGAAAGTTTCTGCTAAAAAAATCTCCTGATAGCCTAATGGGGTTTCCCTTGTTAGTTACTGTGATCTTTTGTCTTGCTACTTGATTTTCCCCCCATTATTTGGTGTAGGTCTGCTCTTGTTAATTTTGATGACCTTTTTCTGTTCTTTGATTTTAGATAAAT
The DNA here is from genome assembly GCF_022837055.1 of Prionailurus viverrinus. Classification (NCBI taxonomy): domain Eukaryota; kingdom Metazoa; phylum Chordata; class Mammalia; order Carnivora; family Felidae; genus Prionailurus; species Prionailurus viverrinus. The sequence continues at coordinate 39,919,600 of NC_062573.1, read as the reverse complement.
TCCTCTGTCTTCTCATTTTGTCTAAGTCTCTGTGCCTGATTCCCTGTGTTGGGTAAGTCAGCTATGTCTCCTGTTCTTGAGGGTAATGGCTTTATAAGGAAGAGGTCCTTTAGTCTCCTGCAGTATAGTATTCCCTGTTTCCCAGGGCCTGGCTCTTCTGTGAATGTTTCCAGTGTATGCTGAGTGTGCTCTGCTGTTTTGTCCTGGCCACTTGATCCTTCAGGCCAGTTGTCTGTAGAGGCTCTCTTTGCCTGTTGTGGCCAATGTTTAGTCCCTGGCCTGATGTGACATGTTTTAACTAGGTGTGCTGCCTTCTGTTTGTGAAATGATACCTCTCGCCACTGGAACCAAGTCTCTGCAAAACTCCCTGATGGAAAGATGCAATCTTCAGGAGTTTGGGCTGGTTTTCTGGGGAAGAGGGTCTGTGTTGCTGGGACTGGGGCAAGCATGCCCAGAAAGGGCAGTTGCACCAGAGTGTGGGGGTGGGGGGTGGGGGTTGGGCAGGGGGATGTAGTATAAGAAAGTTAGGTAGTAAGTGTTGGAACTATGCTGGTTCCACAGGTGATTCTGTGTTTGTGCTGAGGAGCAGGGGAGAGAAATGGTGCAGCCAGTTCCTTTCATTCCAGAAGGTTTTCTCCCTGAAAGCTGTCTCTCGGGTCCACACTCACACGTGAACAAATAAAATCCCCACTATGTGCCCCAGATGCTCTTCAGAAAACTATTTTTATGTTGTATGTCTGCAAGCTCTTTGCCCTGTCTTTTTCTCAAGAGCAGTCCCAAATGTCCTCTGAGCTCTCTGAGCCAAGCCTGCTGACCTTTAGAATTCCAGACTTTAAGCCCCACTGGTTGTAAGAACTCAAAAAACTTAGCCCCTCTTGCTTTCCAAGACAATTGCTATGGGAATTCGTTTCCCCATTTGCTAGTCTGTCTTTTGCCCATCTCTGTGACTGTGTCTCCCCACCTCAGTGGCAACGTTTCTCTCTGTTTCTCTCTGTTTCTCTCTGTTTCTCTCTGTTTCTCTCTGTTTCTCTCTGTTTCTCTCTGTTTCTCTCTGTTTCTCTCTGTTTCTCTCTGTTTCTCTCTGTCTCTCAGACCCAGTCTCTGCACTTCTTATATTCTTTTCTGTGGCCTCTTCTCCACCTTCATTTGTATAGTTTGTTCTGCCACTCTTCAGATAAATTTCTGGGGTATTTGGGATGACTTGATAGTTAAATAGTTGTATTTTGGGGACAAGGTGAGCCTAGGGTCCTCCTAGTTTACCACCACATTGGCACTTCTGTTTTAGTTATTCAGCAACCCTAGGCAAGTCACTTCATATCTCAGAGTCTCCATTGTATCATTTATTAAATAAGGGATTTAGACCAGTAGTCACTTCCAGATTTAAAAGCTACAGGATTTTAGAGCCCTTTCAATACCTATTCTTCCTTGTGTTACAAAACCTCTCTGCTTTATAGACTATATCTGTTTTAAGAATATACAGGAAGGAGTTTTCAGTTTTAGTAGATAGAGCAATGCTAATGTACCAAAAATGTAGAGTAGTTCTTGTCATTAATTTAAAATAGCAATACTCCAGATAAAATTTTTCATTTTCTGCATTACAAATACATTAAGCTTTGACTTTATTACCAAAAATTTAATACTTTATAAATAAAATATTATTAAAATAGCTGAATTTTCATGGTCCATTTAACAAACAGAAGAAATCAGTTTTACAAGCACAATAGATTTTCTCCCACTCTCTTACTTGTGCAGTTCAACCTTCTTACTTATATGTTATTTGTAAGTGTAATCAATTAGGAACTCTAAAATTCAAGGAACAAAATACTTTATGCAGGGAAATTGTAATGCTATTCATATGTGAACTTGATAAGAAACAAAATGCTACCTTTATTTAGTCTTACAGAAAAGGCAATGAAGTCAGCTTAGAAAAGTTGTGTGGGAGAAATAAGATGAAGAAACAAAATACCAAGTGTGTTAGCCATGAGTAGTCTATTCAAAGGAAGAGATGGACACTGTTGGTTGCCACCACTTCTCATTTCCTTCTGTTCTTGTTGGCAGATCTGGAGTTGAGAGCACATCTAAGTCATGGATATGTGACCTATAATACACTGCAGAAAAAGTCTTTTGGAGGGGGGTTTAGGAAATAATTTATCTCCTGAAAAGAAACAGGAAGAAGGAGAAAGGAGAGGGGGAGAGAAAATTCTCTCAAGCTGTATTTTAACTACATGAGAGCTCTGAAATTGTGGTAACCATCTTAAAACATGAGTAGACAAGGCAAAAGATCAAGGCAGTAACCCAGTGGGATGGCAGAGGAGGAAAATAAAGAGTCCATGTTCCTAGGCCACTGAACCAATACCTGAACTACCTGCTTTTGGATTCACATTGAGGGAGATAATTTTATGTATCATTAAAGGATTCTGGTTGAATGCTTTTTGCTTGCAGCAGAACGAGTTGTGACCCCTCCATCTCTAGCAACTAGCTCCCCCTTGGCATAATTTTGTCCTAGAGACCCTTCCAACATGCTTGCAATTGTTTTTGTAGGTGTTGGGAGACCTAGGTGGTTGGTACATGTGGGAGTGCCTTTTAGTTCCAATTTTTGTTTCCTCTTATATTTTGGAGCAATAGTTCTGTCCACTCAGAATATGCATATACTCAAAACACTTAATTGAATGTGCTATCAAAGAAACAGAGGAAGTTAAATGAGTAAAATGATAGCAATAGACTTACCTCTAACATTTTGTAGCAAAGAAAAGGCTAGTGAATAGATGACATTCACTGTGGTGGTTTAGTAATGAGTGCTTTAAAGTGACTAAACATGATTACCTGAGGACTTACCATTAATTCACAACATACTACCATGAATGAATCATTTAAATTGTTGCTTCCACATTGCACTATTTTGCCCTTGTCGGTGCTGATTTTGTTTGTTGTCATCTTAGTCACTTGTTCAGTTATTTTTTGGCTCTCTTGTATTTTCTAATAATCCTTAATAGAGTTTAGTCAGCTAAATTCTTTTGTTAGAAAATATATGCACGAATGCATCTAAGGGTTGGACAGAGGATTTTTATTTTTGCTAATTAGTATAAAAGTTTCCTTGGTTTTTCTCAGATGACCAGTTAATACTTACTTTTGCATTTCAATTGATTTTTCCCCCAGAATCCATCTCTATTTTGTAGGCTATATAATGGAAATACCATATAATTCTAGCTCTTGCCTCTAGTGTTTCCATTCATTCATATATTCATTCACTCAAAAGTAAATTTTGAGCATCTAATTTGTGGCAGTTATAATGGTGAGTGCTGGGATATACAATTGTGGAGACACTAAATTGATTTCATGGCTTCATGATGCCTATAATGTAGTGTTATAAATTCCTATCAGGATTTCAGCAGGATGTAGCATGTTTAGGTGATGACAAACTTTTTTGGGAAAAATAATTAGCATCTATGCGCATGACCATTCCTTTAACAATAGGCATTACTAAAAACCCAATTTCAAAATGGAAGAAAGTAAAGCCTCTACTACTATGCAAAAAATCTACCTGAAATAAAACAAACACAAAAGCAAAAAAACCCACAAATTTCTGACTAGAGAATACACAGGTATGCATTCTGAGGTATCAGAAAAGTGGGAGAGAGTGGTATGTTAAGCAAATGGATACTCCTCAGTCTTTTCATTTGAGCTTTCAATAGAATATGGCACAATTGAGCACTTCATCCTTGTTGATAAACTTTCCATGGCTTCTCTTACACCATCCTTTTGAATTTTCTATCCATCTTACTGTCTGGCTACTCCTCATAAATACTTTTGAGGATCCTCTTCCTTTCTTGGCTATCTTCATAGCTTACATTCTTTACCAAACTAAAATTTGGCAATTGTTCACTCCCATGACTTCAATTATTGTTGGTGGGTCAATATTTCCCAACCCGGTATCAGCAGCTTGTTTTCTCTCCTGACCTTGAGTCAAGACCCACACATCCCACTGCTTGTTTAATTCCTGATTTGGAAGTCTGCCTGGTCCCTGAAACCTCAACATTTCCAAAATAATTTATTTAACCTCTTCTTCCTCTTATGCTTAGATCTAAACCATCACACACACACACACACACACACACACACACACACACACACACAATATCACCAAGTACCTTCTTTTTTATTGCTTTAGCATTGCTTAGTATCAGCTACTTTGTTCTATCTTCCTATTTATTACTCTAAGCCATATTCTTCATCATTCCTCCCCTGGATTACTTAGTCTTGTAACTGGTGTATCTCATAGTCTTGACTCTGTCCAATCTGTTCTAACTTGGAAGGCTGAGTGAACATACTGGAAGACAAACCTGATTTATTCTCTTCATGGTTAAAACCTTCTGGTGCTCCTTATTAAGGTACAATCCAATTTCTTAGTATGACATCACAACTTAAAATCTGGCCCTTGTAGTTTACATTTCTCTCCACCTTCCACAATGTACTTTTGCTATGAACTATTTGTCACTTTCCTGAATGTATCATACTACCTTGCCTCCATAACTTTGCAGGAACTTGTCCTGGAGCATTTGTTGTTTATTTTGAAGTCTGTATGAAGTTGCCTTTATGTGTCCTTGCAATGATCCTCCATAGCATTCTCTACTTTGTTATACTGTGTTGTAGTTGCCCTATTTGTCTTTATCCCTTGCTGGCAAATATTATCCAAAAGAATAAGAACTGGGCATGCATTATTCAATACTTTATCCCCTGTACAAAACATGGCACAAGATCAATACTTACTCATTACTTGTTTAATGAAAGAATGAAAATTAAATATTAAATCAAATATGGAGTGATTAATATCATGCTAGCATTGAGATGTTGCCCTTCCTATTTTTCTAAGGTTCAGTAATACTTAATTCAGCATAGATGCTCAAAATGTTTGTTGAATTACTGAATTTTTAAATTCTGGAACTCATGGGTCACATTGCTGAATTCTTTCCCCTGATTCAATCAGTCAATCAGTTTCTCTCTTGTTCATGCTTAATACGTCTATGATTCTCCAAATGAAGTTAGTGGAAAATATGATAAAATTTCTAGTTTTTTTTCCTCCATGAGTTCTTGTAGTCAATATTTTCCCCTGGGGGAGATTTCTTAGTGTATAGATAGAATGTTAACCTGGACTACCATCTTGTTTAATTCTAGATAAAGTATGGCTCTGAGATGTACCACAGGAGGAGAAGAGAAGGAAGTATAAGAAACACAGAAAGTGGACCAGAAACAGTGGGGAGAGAGTTGAGTGAGAGCATTTAGGTGATGTGTGATGATACACACATCTTTCTTTGTGATTCCTGATCCTCTCTAATCCACAAAGGATTCCCTCTTTGAGTAGCAGCTCTCAGCTTTTGTCAAAATTGAGATATTCCACATGGCCTAGACTAGTGGTTTGCAAAGTGGCTCACAAAGCAACTGTGGCAGGGTTTAAGAATCTCTATTTTTTTTAAAGTTCCATGAATAGTTCTGATTTACAGCCATATTTGGGCACCATCAACCATATAGTCTCTTTCCTGTGTACTATGGACTAAGTGTAAGCAATAACAGAGAAATTCCTGAGACATTGCAGCACAGGTTACTTGGAAAATACATGAATTCCTGTAAATTTATTCCTCTCTCAACTTAAACAAGAGAGAATTCTCTATGTAGAAAATGTAAATAAAATGGAAGAGATGGGCTTCAGGATTTCTAATCATTTGTATAGTGGTGTATGTGTCCACCTGTCTCACTTTGTATTACACAATGACTGCATTGATACCGGGAGTGGTATTTTGTTCCGTTTGTATCCTCATATCTACCAGAATGCTTAGCACATAGGTTTATAACTAAAATTATTTTTAAAAGAGTAGATTGATAATTTTTCTCTTTACGGTCCTTGTCCTGCTTTATACAAAAACTTTGTTATGCTATTTGGACCTTCAAGCAATACTGCGAGTATATAGTGAGGGGTTTTTCTGTATTAATGGCTCAGTCTTCTAAACTTCTATAACATTCTCTTGACTGAAGCTACTCAAGTGCATGATTATATCCCTCATTATTTAAAAAAATTGCAAGAGCAGAAGTACATCTTTGTTACCCCAAAGTACAATGCCTTCATTAATAGGAAATAGTGTATTGAATTGATTCATCATAAAGAAAAAGACAAAAGTGTTTTGTGTGTCGATCTCTGAAATCAGGTTGTAATTGCTTGTCTTCCGTGAACTTGACTTTAGGACAGTTCTTCGTACCCATTATTTGCCCTTCTCTTGTACTCACGATGGGACAACATTAGTCCTTGGATGGATCACTGAATGCTATAATCATAAACTGGCAACAAATTTTGCACTCAGTTCTTCATTATGCTTTGATATTGGAAGGACAGTTTCTTTTAAGTCTGAATGAATTATGACCACTGGTGCTATTTTTGCCAAGTCCCACCAACATTCAATTACCCAGGAGCTTATTGTATAGTTTTCAGGTTATACAGGCCATTACCTCTCCCATTCTTACTTCTTGATGTCTACCTTTGCACAATTTCACTGCTCATTAGGGTGTCTGGAGGAAAGAAAAAAACTTTGAGAAGGCAATGAAGGTGAAACTCGGGTTGGCCATTGTGTACTTGTTAGTAGCCCTGATAAAAGATTTCATGGGAGATGTGATTAGTGAAAACTAGTGGGATAGAGCCTGGACTGTGCTCTCTGTATGTGAGTTTTACTACGTATTGTTCCTTCTATTATCAATTATCTTGGAACATTTGCGTTTGCTCACAAAGTTGTTCAAGGAAGCAAAATCTATTTTTCTGTCATAAAAATAATTTAAAGACCTATAAACATACCTTCTTTCATATCAGGAACAGCCAAGTTCATGCTATTTGATAAGTTAAACAAACACTGTCTTTGTGGTAGGATCACTCTAGTTTGTCAGGGGCCATGGTAAACCAAACAGAGTTGCCATTTTTTGGAATTTTCATCCAAAGATATGTCTTTTGCTTTCAAGGAACTTAGATCAGGTGGAAATCCCTATTATAATCTCATCTTCATGTCCTATGGAAATTAACACAGATAAACCATATTGTGAATTTTGATTAAGAATACTTTTTATGTGCATACAAGAATAATATAAAAACATGTATCTTTGTTTCTATGTTCTGACTGGGGGGATAAGAACTTGCTGTATCTCTTTCCTTCTGAAATAAATGATCAGCAAGGTGGAAACTTTCTATATAGAGTGAAAATGGGAATTGAACGCTGATGGAAGGTGTAAATTATGATTCATGGGATAAAGCAGTGCAGAAAACAGTGCCTACATATTTTCCGTGTAAATCACGTGGGAAACAAAAATATGGGGCACATTTTTTAATGTGTTTAGATCCTGAATCACAGAATTGGCCGCTTTGTTGTGAAGATGATTTTCTTTGAATTGTCTTTGTCCTGTTTAAGTTCATTCCCCCCCCCCCCCCTTTACAAAATATGGCATTACATTCTTAGTGTAAAAGTTAGGGAAATGATCAGAGAATTTTCTATAATGCCATTCAACTCCTTTCTCTAAGAGGGACACTAGAATTTTAAAAAGTCCTTAATTAATGCCATATATATTTTTATTGTCTTAAATTTATGGATTTGAGAGCAGGAGTTCTCAGATTATTTTTCAACATTGTTTTGTATTGTAGTGCTTAAGTAAAACAGTGGTTTTGCCCTTATTTTTTTCTTTCAAGTATGTCAAAATGAGGTCTTAAAAGTCCACATTCTTTTTTTTTCTATTTTTACCTCTGTATTATATTTTACTATTTGCAATGCTTCTCCTCTTTAAAAATGTGTAACATTGCTACTCCCCTTTTAAAAATGTGTGATGGTGTTTAAGTTAGTTTGGCCTAATCTGGGTTTGGTCAACCTGGTCATAAAATAATGGACATAAGGTCTGGGACTTCGACAGATGAGTAAGTTATAAACCAGTTGTCAAGCTTAAATAGCCAGGAAACAAAACTCTTCATTTTGTTTTCATAAGTACTGAGTTCCTACAGGTTACTTGGTGTTCTCTTCTTAACTCTTTCCTCCTTTGATGACTGGGAAAATGATGTAGCATATCTTCAGGTAGTCTTTGACTCCACTCCTTTTCCCTACTCTGTTCAACAAACTTTCCTTCTTTATATAATTCATGTGGGATTCCTCCACTCTGCCCCTCGCCCTGTAAACCCTTAGTACCCATAGAGCAATTCAGGTTCTATTTGATACCCCTTGGGACTACTTCAACCTCAATTGCTTCACACCTCCATTTCCTCCTGAAATGCTTAGAGTGGCATTCCCAAAAGTGTTCTATAGAGCAGTTGTTCTGTGATGCACTCTGGTAACAAAAAGGTTCGATGCTAAGAAGGTTTATCAAGTCCTACATACTTTACATGTTTCTTTGACACAAGAGATATTAGCATGTTATAAGATTGGAGATATCCTGCAACAGACCCATGAACTTTGTAAACCATTGTTGAATGTTTTTCTAACCTTTAGATTCCCCCCCCCCCCCCCAAAGCTTCTGATAATGTCTTGTGTAGACTCTGGAATCTACTCCTTTGGAGTTTTGTGAAGAAACGTTTTTGCATTCACCAAATTCGTGATTTACCTAAATTTTAAAAAAATGTTTTTCCCTTTCTATTAACATATAAAATACACCCTCACAACTTAGTTTTACCCTTTAATAAACAGTTATAAGCATAGCAACCTCATAGCATTTTCTTCCACTATTCCTGTTTGGAGAGGTAACGAATTGAATCACATACAGATTGGTAGTTCTTGTTAAAAAGTGTGGTAATTAGTTAGTGAACAATAAAAAAAAAAAGAAACCACTAAAGAATGCAACTTATCAACCGGGAATGATTAAATATTAAAACAGATATAACACAAAACAAATGTATTAGATGTAGAGATCCCAGAGAATAGACTGGGATAAGCATGAAAAAACAGGATGAAGGGTATTCACTGTAAGGCTATTTTAATAACTTGGGAGAGAGTTTGAGAGTGTATGGACTAGGATGACAGTGTGATGTAAACTGAGATAAGTGAAAAGATTCTAGAGATATGTGAAAGGTAAAAGGAACAGGGTAAGGCAATTAAATGGAGGGTTGAATAAGAGGCAGAGAGATAAAGGTCAGAGTGCTACTATATTTCTGGCTTGAAAAAGTGGTTATTAGAATCAGAGAAGAACCAGAATTAGAGGTGGGATAGTATACAGAAAACTATGGATTAAGTCTTGGCCAGATTGAATCAGAGCTGATTTTGAGGATTTAGGTGTGGAATTGTCAAATAGGTGATCGGATATACTGACTGTAACAGTGGTCTACCATAAGGGGGAAAAAAAGAAAACAAATTGTATTCATGAGACTATAGGCAGTGGTTAAAATCAGGGCTAAATGAAAGTTTTTTTTTTTAATCTTTAGAAATAAACAAGTATATATGTTTTTCATTTTAGTCCTTCATTTCATACACCATAAAATTATTGAGCTACACCAATAAATGCATTTCTTGTTATTAGTGACTGACCTTGTATGAAGATTTATATGCAGCTAAGTGGTAATTATCCACTAAAATATACCAAAATTCTTCTAACATGATGATTTTTAATGTTTAATTTTAATACTTGTTATCAGTGCATTCAGCAGAGATGATTGCTATTTTTTGGAAAAATTTTCATAAACCCAAACACCTTTACTCTGTTGTAAATCTAATTCCTTCATTTGCATGCTAGCTATGATGACCTCTGTCTTACTCAAGTACATTGCCACAAATCTCCTGTCTGTTGCCTACGTCCTCATTTTTCTCCTTCCCTAGCATATGTGTGGTTTTGCACTGGATCAGTTTGGCTAAGCTATAACTAAGCTTCCCAGAAACCTTTCGTTTGTATGGCTCCAGGTTAGAGAATTTTGCATTAGATTTGGAAAGTTGAAGTATAGCAGCAGGTACCATTCTCTGGAGGTCATTTGGGAATAGGTATGGTATGAGATAGGCACATAGGCACTGGTAGGTTCTCAATTTTCCTTGTTCTCCCTTGTGGTATGAAACAGATGCAGAAATTCTGGAAGATTCCAGCTTTCCTCCCTCTGCCCTTCTTGGCTTTTCTTCCTGGCTATCAGCCCTATCAACCAATAGTAACTCCAGGCCCAATACCAGATGTGAAGGGTAAATTTCATAGCCTTCTCCATTAGCCCTTCATTATGTTCTCACTTTGACACCTTGCCATCCTTGGCTTTCCAGATTTCTTCTCAAGCTTTGATTATCCAACCAACTCTGCACTTTGGGAAGACTGGTTAGTATTTAACTCCAACTCTCTTTTGGGTTTTTGGTCACTTACTTTCTCAGCTTCTCCCATAAATGTATACAGTTGTATCAGAGTTATCCAAAAAATAGAATGAATATATATATGTATATGTGAATATATGTGTATAGGTGAATATATGTGTGTATGTGAATATATGTGTGTATGTGAATATATGTGTGTATGTGAAAATATGTGTGTATGTGAATATGTGTGTATGTGAATATGTGTGTGTATGTGAATATGTGTGTGTATGTGAATATGTGTGTGTATGTGAATATGTGTGTGTATGTGAATATGTGTGTGTATGTGAATATACATATTCTGCATATAACATATGCTATATGTACAATTGTATTGTTATATGTCTCTGGAGAATCCTTACTGATAGGTGCTAGATAAGAGGATGTGTGTGTGGAGGTGGACACGGATATGAGTATAAGTGCGTGTGTGTGTGTGTGTGTGTGTGTGTATCTGTGTATGTATCCAATTGGTTCTGTTTAGAACCACACACACAACATACACTTATATATAAGTTATGAGAATTGCCTCACATGATTATGGAGCCTGTGTGCAAGCTGGAGAACCAGGTAAGTCAGTGCTGTAATTCAGTCTCAGTTTAGAACCAGGAGTAGTGATGTCTGAGGTCAGGAGAAGATTGATGTTATAACTCAAGCAGAGAGAGTACATTTACTCTTCCTCCACCTCTTTGTTTTATTCAGGTGATGCCTAACTGCATTAGTGAGGGCAGTCTTGTTTACTTAGTTTACTCATTCAAATGCTAATATTTTCTGGAAACACTCCCAGAGACATACCCAGAGACAATGTTTTATCAGCTATCTGGATGTCCCTTAGTCTAATCAAGCTGACATATAAAATAAGCTAACATAAAGATCATGTTGCTAAAATCACTTATCCTAAACCCACTCTTAGTGGGTTTGCCTCCCTCATGGAATCTTGACTGATGTAATGTATAATTATTTTGCTCTGATACTAAGGTGGTGGAGAAAATTCCATCTGTCAACAGCCACCATATTTCATTGCTTTTCTTTGGATCAAAATTCCTTGAATAAGTTGTCTATACTTGCTTTCTTCAAATTGTCTTTCTGTCTTAACTCACTCTGACCAAACTTTAATCTTTGTCACTGCATGGAAATAACTGAATAAAGGCAAAAAGTGATATCTACATTTTTGAGCCAAATGGCCAATTTTCAGTCCTGTGTTACTTGAACTATCAGCAGCTTTTACCTGCTTGGCACATTGCTTCACTTATCTTCTAGGATGCCACACTTTTTTTTGGTTTTTCTCTTACTGGTTGCTAACCCTTAGTTTCCTTTCCTGGTTTCTTCTTTTTTAAAAATGTATTTTGAGAGAGAGAAAGAGAGCAGGGGAGGGACAGAGAGAGAGAGAGGGAGAGAGAATACCAAGCAGGTTCCACACTATCAGCACGGGGCTTGAAGTGAGACTTGAATTCAGGAATCCTGACCTAAGCCGAAATGAAGAGTGAGATGTTTAAAGAACTGAGCCACCCAGGTGGCTCTCCTGGTTTCTTCTTTATGCTCCCTTAATATTTGAATATCACAGAGTTCAATCCTTGGTCCTCTTCCCTTCTTTATGGGCATTCTGTTAGTGATCTAATCTTGTCTCATTACTAACTACTTACAAATATGCCCAAATTTATATATCCTACCCAGAATGTCTCAAAATCCAGACTATTGTATCTAACTGCATGTTTAACATGCACTGGAATTAACATCCAGTTCCACTGGAATAACTAATAATTCTCTCAAAATCTGCATATCTCAAACTCCTATTTGAACTTTGATGTGATGGCAGCTCTGTCCTTCCTGTTACTCTGTCCAAAAAGGTGTAGTCATCCTAACTAATCACTTTTCCTCACATCCCAAAATACCAGAAATTGTGTTGACTCTGCCTTCAGAATCTATCGAGAATCCAAACATAAACCTCATAGCTACTTTCTGACTGAGCCACCATCCATTCACCCATAGTTACTGCAATAGCCTTCTGACTATTCTTTTTGCTTCAAAATTTGTCTACCTGTGTCTTATAAACACAAAATCCACCTGATGCTTCAAAAACGTAAGGTGTACCGTTCATTTCCTACTCAAAATTCTACACTTCCTCTCCATTTTCATTCAAAATAGAGCTAAAATTCTTAAAATAGCTCACAAGACACTAAATATTCTAGGGCTCACTCACCTTTCTCCTTGCCCTCATGTCCTCCTCCTCTTCTGTGTTTCAACATTTGCTTCTTTGCTGTCCCTCAGTCATGATACTTTGTGGCTTTGGATGCCACTGATACTCAGTCCCATATTCCCCATATGCACTTGGTTAACTCCATCACATCCTTCAAATATTTACTCAAGTCCAATGTTACTAGTAAAGCATACTCTGACAAACATATCTAATACTAATAAGCTATCTCTACCTCTACCCTGTCACTCTACCTACCCCCATCAAACTACTCCATTTCTCTTCTTTTATGTAGCACTTATCACTGTTAATACAAGATACATTTTACTTAATTATTAGACTTGTTCATTTTCTGCCTATACCAACTAAACATAAAGTTCCATTTGGGTAGTCTTGATCTTTTTTGGTTATTGATGTATGCCAAATGCTTAGGATGGCGCCTGGATCTAGTAGACACTCAACAAAAGTATTCCTTGAGATTTTTATTAAAAGATTCTCAATTACAACACCCTATGGATACTAGCCTGAATATTATTTTCCTGGCATGTAAGAGATATAATACAGTCATACCTTCAGGATATTTTGCTTTGAGTCATAAAATTGTCTTCTACATAATTTAGGACTTCTTTGATGTTGCTTGTTTGTCACTACTATTTATCCTCACCCCAGAAAAATACAGGAGAGTTGGAACTCCCCTTTGAACATGAGAACAATTTAGAGTGTACAAAGTGTTGCCTTAGTTTTTCATTGTCAGTCTCACCTTTCATACTGCTTGAAGACAGCTGTTGTCATTTTTTTCTTTAGGTTTTATTCCTTGCATTTTTATGGTAATTTTTTTAACCATTTCACTCTTCATTGTCAAGTTCTATCTCCCTGACACTGTAAATACTTTTGATGTATAATATACTCTCTTGCCATTCTCTTGGTTGACATTCCAGTAATGGAATGAACCCTCCAAGTTCTGGTTATGCCCACTGGGTTATGACCTCCTCTCAGTGTAAGCACTTTTAATTTTCTCAGCTGTGTGCCATATGCCATACATTTGTGCTTTGCCACTTCAGCCGATGCCTAACATTTGTCTCTGAATACAGGGAAAAATAGCGATCTGTGCTATTTTAGATCTAGGAAATATATCACTGTATATTTGGGTTAAATATTTGTGACCTATTTTACCTAAAGAAAAGCCATTTTAATATTTCTAAATTTTTGGATGCTAAGAGAAGAATAATGTAAAAAATGAGTTTTAGTCATTAAACTAAAATGAGAAACTAGGCATATTTAAAATGTTTCTTAAATATGATTTTTATAGCAAATATTTCCTGAATATTTCCTCTATTCTAAAAATGGAGGTAGAAATTATTTTAAAAGGCCAATTTTTGGAGAAGAGGTGTTAAACTCTAGTACTAGATATGGACTGTAATAACTTTATAGCGGACTACTTTTATAGTTTCAAATTTTTAATGGGCCACTTTTCAGCCTTAACAGTGGCTGGGTATGTCTCACATTTTATAATCCAGGAGTGCCAAGTTGTTCTTAGTTCTTCTAGCATATCAAACAGTTTTGTGCCAGACATTGTTCCTTGTACATGAATTATCCTTTCTGAATCTGACCACAATTAACCCCACTGTGTCTTTTTAGCACCTACTTCTCTTTTTAAACTTAGCTCAAGTATTAACTCTCTTTTCTGAATCCTACCTGGAAGAAATAACCACTTTTTTCTTAAAATGTAATATAATTATTTTATCCTAATATCCATACAAGACATTGCCACTTACTTATATACATGTCGTTTTCTCCTACCAGACTAAATCTCTTAAAGGAAATAATAATACATTATTGGTCCTGACATGTCTGGAACATACCATACTGAGGATATGTCATAGTTACTTAATTTTCAGGTGGTTGAGAAAATGGCTAAATGGGGAAATGGACGTAACAATAAGTTGAGCTCTCTGGGTTGCATAAAGCAGATTAGATGTGATTGATTAAAATTATCTCTGGCTTTTGATAAAGTACATAAGTAAACAAAAAATGGTAGTGGCTATTTCAAGTAAATATAATGACCTATTTAAAAAGAAAATAGGGAAACCATGGTGTTTCATCATTATGTTCTGAGGTCTAAAAAAAAAAAAAAAGGAAAGAAAGGAAGGAAGAAAGGAAGGAATAAAATGCCAAGAAATCATAACCTAATAAACTAGGCAAACTTTTAGTTCAATGGAAACTAACTAGAAGGTTTCTAGTCTTTTACCACCAGCAGCTCATCAGTTTCTGGATCCATTCTGAGACTAACCTTCCAGAACAAAAACAACAGAGAAGGGGATAGGTGAAACCTGTGGCATACTTGGGTGCTTATGGAGAAGCTAGAAACAAGGATGGGATGAAGAGAGCTGGGACTATGTGTGCCAGGAAAGGTCTTCATGCTATGTGCTGCTGAGAGATGTAGCCAACTGCATCTTACTCGCTAGCGTTGAGAAAATGGCAACTTTGAGCAAGAAAAGATCCAATTTTAGTCCTGTGAAACTAAAGTTGATGAATGTTTGTTAGGTATCACAAATTGCACTAGATGCTCTGCAAGGCAACTTGATGTTCAGATGAGAAGTGAGAAGGGGAAGCCATCAGAAGGTCTCCCATGTGGAGAGTAAAGTGGACCAATGACGCTTCACCCACACTGTTGGCGTGAAACTATGGACTGACACAGATTTTGCCCATTCAAAAGGATGGGGACAGAGCCTAAAAAAGGAAAAAAAAACCCATATGGCAACAAAAGAGAAAAAGAACATTTCCCTGAAGACATAGAAAAAGCAAATATCCAAAAATGACTTTCTATGGGAAGCAGATGGAGACTTAAGGAGACATCTGCGTGGTGACATCTAAAATATGGAGTAGACAAGAATCATGGATGAGAAGCAACTTGAGCATCACTATATAAATCTTCACTCTTTTCCAAATCACTATCAAATGAACAAAAGAATATAAAAACAGAAGGAAAATGCAGCATTTTTGATGGAAAATAAGGGAAGATGCCATCCATATGTCAGAAACCTCAATGAGAATGTTAGATGAAACTAATGGGGAATTCCTTACAAACCTTTTCTAGAGAAAGTAGGATGGAATTAGAAGAATTAAATATGATCAGTAAAGAAACTAATACATCTCTAGTCTGTTGCATTAAGACTATAGTTGAAGGCAGACTGTGGGATAGGAGAGAAATCAGTTAGAAATTCTTTACTAATGTAGATTAATCAAATTCACAATCCAGTTACTCTGGAAAAAGAAGAGCAAGAAAGCCTGTTTTAAACAGAATGGTTACAGGGTATCTCCAGACATGGAAGGAATAGGGGTGGGAGAACAGCAGTCTTAGGAGGAGAGTTGCACCATGTGGAAAATGGAGAATAGACCAAAGAAAAATAATTTAAAAGTTATCCCCTCTCACAGGAGATTCGCCAATGACACCCTGACTATCATGGCTTTACATGAGGCAATTAGATCACAAAAGGGGTAATATAAAATGAAACCAGGTTTTAGTCTGAGATCTGAAAAGAGCTTTAAATAGCTTCCAAGAAAACGCTAAGAAAATCAAAGTAAAATACATGTTTGCAACTGTTGGTCAATGATGTGCCTTCTCTTCAATTATGTATAAACAAAATTTAGAAAAAAACACTGAAAGGAATCCTTTATATATAAAAGAAGATAGATATAATGTCTGAGGTAGAGGAAGGCCATAGTTGTGAGGAAAAAATACTGGAATGAATACTTTTTAAAGAAACTTACATTGTACTCTTATATAATTCAAAGGAATGTGGACTCTGATGGAACTCAGAGCCAGACAAAACTACAATAGCAGAATGAATGACTGAAATAGAAACAAAGATCACAAAATCAGACAAGTTACATGTGGAAAAAGGTAAGAAGCTTTTAGAGAGCTTTGCATAAGGAAAGGAATAAAGAGATAAACTGGAGAGACTGGGAAAGGGATAGATAATAAAGACCCAAAACATGCGCAATTATTTTACTCTGGAGAATAAGTCAAATTAAAATTGTAGAATGAATACGCAAATACATATAAAAAACTCTGACCCTGAATTTGAAAGTAGCTTATCATATGGTAGGGGGTATTGATTTGTGAAAAAGGTACTCACACTTCAACCTACTTTGTCGAAATATGTAGATTTCTATCTTTTTCTTTTTAAAATTCATCCTAATACTCATCCAGGCAGAAAAAGAAATGAACCAAGGAAAAGAACTAAGATTTACAGATTTGTTCTAATACCAATTGAAATGTGACAGGTGACAATATAAAGAATTGAAGGAGTAGTGCTGTAAACAGCGATTAAGAATACATAATTAAGGTGTCATTTATATGTTTACAGTATAAGAACACTTATAAAACACGTAAGCCATTTCTTTTTAGTGTTTGTAGGCACATTGTTAACAACTGCAATGTTAAATGAAAATAAAGAATAATGAATTAGAGTGAATTATTACACTTAGGGTTACTTAACATATTTACAAGTAATTATGGAAGACAGTTTATAAAATAATACTAACAGTAAGTACTTTAAAATTCCAGGTTATATTCTTTGTTCCCTGCAAAAAAGGGAGATGGAGCAGTAGAGAGAAAGGGGGGCAGAGTTCAAATACATTCCTGTTTGTATTTGGTTATATTTGGTTATATTCTGGTAATTCCAAAGTGCATGTTTTATTGTTGGTGAGGATTGGAAATACATTCAGTGAAGTACACAAAAATATCAATGGTATATATTTGTAGAATTATAGATGATTCGTGCCTGTTGTATATTAGTAGAGTAAATTGAGGGGAACCCTCCCTAACACTGCTGAATAGATACTGTTTGTGTCCCATATCTTCTTGGCCTATGGCTGGGTTCACCATATGTGCCATGGACAGTCCCCACACACATGCTGACAGCTTTCCACCACAAATACCCTTGTATCTCACCCTTTTCCACCTTTGCCCGAGGATTTTCTCTGGAACTACAGGAACTTTCTCAGCCTGCTCCTGAGATAGCTCAAGAGTGCCAGGAATTTAATACCCTCAGAATTGACCACCATCCAATGAGTGCTGGGAATCAGCAGGTAAAGTTCCCAGCTTCCTTAGCCTTCAGTAGAACAATCTTTCTAAATATTCCTCAGAGGATTTTCAGTAAGATTGATCTTCAGTTACTAACACTGCTGCTACCTGCATCCATGTGATTCTTAGTGCCTAAAACAACAAGAAACTATTCCCAGTTTCACTTTCTCATTTCCTTACTTGTACTTTCTGTGATAACCTACTAATTAAACTTGATTCAATGGTACTTTGGGGGAATCTAAGATATAGAAAATAAGATGTGACAATCAAGAAAGCATTAAGAAATATGATGAAAAATAAATTCAAGTATTTTGACAAAGAACAGGAATATATTATATTCTCCAACAGAAAATAAGAGCTTCAGCTTGAAACAAAACAAAACAACCCTCTTCCCCACAAAATCCAAAACAAAACAAAACCCTGAAAAAAAAAAACCCAAAACAACAACAACAAAAAATAACACTTTCAGTTTGGATTGAATCTCACATTGTGTATGAAAGAGAACTAAAACCATTTGACCAAAGTAGGTTAACTATAAAAGAATAGGCAAATTATGAATCAAATACAAGGCAAATAAGTATATAGTGAAATCAATAACAAAGAAAGCATAAAATCATCCTATGTAAAGATTATTATTTAAGTGTAAAAGATTGATGTAAGACACTATAAATTTCAATAGCTTATCACTATTATAAAGAATTTACAACTTTAAACAACATGAAGGAAATCATTAGTATAAAAGATGAACAAAAAAGTTGAAAAGCAGAAAAACAAGATAAATGATAATGAAAACTGAAGGATGACTTCTTAAAAATAGGTAAAACTTTTCCTAATCATTAAAAAATATTAAAATATATCACACTGAGCGTGGAGCCTGCTTGGGATTCTCTTTCCCTCTCTGCCCCTCCCCCTCACATGCACCTGTGTGTGCTCTCTCTCTTTCAAGATAAATAAAACATTAAAGAAATTAAAAATCAACAGAACTCAATTTGGAACACATACTGTAACAGATTATAATTTCTGGGAGACAGAAATAACCAAACTTGTGTCAAAATGAATGTGGAAGCCTTATCAGAATAAAAAGGTAAATATAAATTGAGGAAATTATCAAAGAAATCTCTCCATACAATTTTTGAGTCCATATCATTCCTTTGTTGATTTAACTTTTTCTACGCGGTAATACATTTTTTTTTAACCTAGTACCTAAGGAACTTGAAGATGATTTAAAATTTTAAAGTAACAGACAACGCTTTGCTTTTTCTTAACTGTTTCACAGAAGAGTAAAAAATAAGAAAACCTTTAAAATTAAGTAAGTGCCATGACCATAACTGCAAAAGCCAACAAAAGAAATGAAAAGCCAAAACTACGGATTCATTCGACCCGTTGTAAAAGGGGTAAACTATCAAATGATAGACTTGCAAACTTAACAGCATATTGACCTTTGAATATGTTAGAAATAAAATAATAGTCTTCTATCTATTAAACTTAGTAATATTAAAAGAAACAAGGAGAAATATTTATCATTTTCTTGAATGATTCCAAGAGGACATTTAGTAAAATTCTGTATTCATCTCATTAAAAATAAAACCTCTTAAGAAAGTAGGAATAGAAGGATATTTCCTTGATAGGGTAATTTTTTTGTCAAACCATCAGCTAAGAGATTCTTAACAATGAAACACTAAAGAAACCCCCATTAAATCAAGTTGATGACAAAAGTTCCAGCTGATAAAATTATTATTTAATACTGTTCTACTTAAATCAATAAAACAGGAAAAGCCTGAGTACATGTTAGGAAAATGAAGGTAAAATTACCATTATTAGAACACAATTTGGTTATTACCTGGATATCTAAGAAAACTGAACAGTTAGTACAAATTGTTTTTGAGTTTTCTGACAATAAAATTAGTATATAAAAACCAGTAATTTTTCTGTATAGCATATTGGTTAAGAGCATAGTCTTGGAATCAGACCAATAAGGATCTGAATTTTAGTTTGTGGATAATTTGAGAGCAATTGCTTCAAACTTATTCTAAATTGCAGTTTATTCGGTGTAAAATTGTGCCAATAATGCCTACCTCACAGCATTACACGATAAAAAAATGAGTTAATGTCTGTTAAGCCAGTAGCAAAGAGTAAGTGCTCAATTAATAGTAGCTACATGATTTCCATTGAGAAATGTAAATTTAGGTATATGTCTGGGAAATTTACAGATTATCAGTAGTAGGACAAAGGCATGATGTATCACATCTATATCACTGTAGATCACTAAAACAAAACAAAACAGAAAAAGCAGATACAATAAAAGTCAATAACAAATAAGACCAAGGTAATAGATTCACGATGTGTTTATAATGTTTATTTTTGAGACAGAGACAGAGCATGAATGGGGGAGGGTCAGAGAGAGGGAGACACAGAATCTGAAGCAGGCTACAGGCTCCAAGCTGTAAGCACCGAGCCCAACATGGGGCGCAAACTCACGGACTTGAGATCATGACCTGAGGTGAAGTCGGATGCTTAACCGACTTGAGCCACCTAGGCACCCCAATTCATGATGTATTTAGTTGCAGTAACATAAAGTCTCTACCATCGTGGCTCCTGCCTTCCAGTATGTCCTCAAAAAACAGCTAATAAACCAACAATCCCCCCAAACAGTTAATATTACCAATTATGAAACACTACAGTATTTGCCAATATCAGGAACAAGTTAGATTCTCACCATCATACTGTTTATTACATGTCACTCTGGGAACTCCAGCATGTGGAAATAAGATGTAAACTATTAGGAAGGATGGCTCTCATTTTTGCTCACTGTATACAGTAGAATTGCTTACTAGACAACAAAAAGAGAAGAACTATAAGAACCAATGTAACCAGAATGAACAAATTTATAAATGAACACTCTAATAAAACAGAATTAAACTCCCATTTATAGTAGCATAAAGATAGATTTGAACAGATTTGTTAATTATATGAGGAAAATTACAAACTAAAAAATCATTACTAAGCAACCTCAAGTAAGATTTGAATATTTGAAAAAATGATTCATAATTTGAATAGAAAGACTGAGAATCGAAAATGTCAGTACTTCCTAAATTAAATGAGGAGTTAACATATTTAAATGAAAATCCAAATGGAATTGATTTTGGAACCTGAAAAAGACTTTCTACATAAGTTTATCTGGAAGTACAAGAACTTCAGAAAGCTGAGAATTTTGGGAAAGAGTAGTATAATAGATAAATTGTGCGATGGTAAAGTATAAATAAAGTATACTTTTTTATATAAAGTATAAATTTTACTAAAAACAGGATAGTACAAATCTAGGAGAAGTCAGACTATTTTATGTGAATATAAATTCACATTATGTGAATTTTATGTCATCAAAATCCTGAGTGTCTGAGAAACCATAGCTGTATCCGCCCCTTAAAATACAAAGAGCAGACTATTTAAGATAAAGAGAAAAACTAAGAAAATAATGATACAGAGGACTCCAGGTGGCGGCGCCCTCTGGTGCTGGGAAGAGTGGCTCTGGCGGTGAACTAGCAGTGTGGGTCGCCGGCAAAGCTGCCTCTGCCTTCTGAGCTGTTACTAGCAGATGGGGCGGAGGCCAGTAGACCTTGAAGGGAGGCTGTTAGGAAGGACTCAGAACACCGGACTTCATGAACACTACCTGCCCGTTAGCTCAAAGCCAGCCATGTTGTATTGATGGTACTAAGCACCAGGCATCTTAAGCTCTTAGTATGAAAACGGAAACTGTGGCGTTCTTCGGTGTCAGAGCACATTGTTTCTTCTCAACAAGGCGAGCTGCGGTCAGAATAGGAATAAGTTTTCCAGCATTGTGTACATCAGGATTTGGCTTAGAATAAAGTGTAATCAAAACTAATGATAAGGATTATGTTAAATCATAAATAAGCATGTGAGCAAAAATAAAAAATCTTCAAGAACATTTGCTAGAACTGAAGGGCATGAATTTCTAGAATTAGAAGGAAAGGCCAGCCAAATGCCTAGTTCAGTGAAGATCCAAACAAATTTCATCACTGGGAATTCTTTCTTTTATTTATTTTTTATTTATTTTGTATGTATTTACTTTTGAGAGAGAGCAAGTGAGGGAGGGGCAGAGAGAGCATCCCAAGCAGGCTCTGCACTGTCAGCACAGAGCCCTCTCCAGGGCTAGATCTGACCTGAGATCATTACCTGAGCGGAAATCAAGAGTTGGACACTTAACCAACTGAGCCACCCAGGTGCCCCTATCACTGGGAATTTTTAGAATACCACAGATAAAGAGAAGTTCCCAACGAGCAGTCCTACAAACAAAATAGTGTTGAATATAAAGGACTGAAGTCACAGTGGCCTTGGACTTAGGGTAAAATTGGAAACTGAGAGACAATGAAGCAGTATCTTTAAAAACTAGAATTTTAATGTAAAGCCCATGGAAACTGGTTTGATAAACAGGAGTCCAACAGAGGAAAGGAGGGAAGGGAATTTATAACATGATGCTAAAGTGGGGCCTCCCAAGTTCCACTGTGTGGAAGGTCTAGAAAGACAGCAATCCCATCTGGATGTAGAAAGACTCCTTCATTTGTGGTGGGTGTTTCAAAGGGGGAAAATGTTCCCAAGGTATTGACCAAGTGGAAATGAATCTCCATATTCTGTTGGAAAGGTGGGGGATAAGTGGGAGATAAATACATACAAAACTAAGAAAGCAAATCAGACAATTATTTATACAAGAAATAGAGGAATTTATAAGAAAATAAAAACATAATCCTATCTTTATGGCTCATAAAGTTTTATTCACCTGCTTATTTTAATGTGAATATCAAATACTTAAAAGTAAAAACATTGCCATGTAACTATATTGGGAAGATGGGAAGTCTGTAAGGGGAGATGTAACAGACATGGACCTTGATATCCTAATGCATGCATTAATAAACAATATTGAATCTTTTTTAGTCTCAGAGAATGATTCTTCTTTCTTCTTTTCCTTCCCTTTCTTCCATACCTCCCTCCCTCCCTCCCTCCCTCCCTTCCTTCCTTCCTTCCTTCCTTCCTTCCTTCCTTCCTAAGAAGCAGTAGATGGAGTACCTCATCCCCTGAGATTGGTTGACTCAGAGGTAGGGCGTAAAAAGGCAAATGAAATAGTGATGGGTAAAGGGTAATTCATGCAATGTGGTCCATTGGGCAATAGGTAGTAAGAATTCTTAGGAGGAACAACAGAGGTAGAAATGTCTGAAGCAAGAATGAGTTTCTCCAAATTTGAGGAATGTAAGAAGGCTGGAGGTGCCTGTTATAAGTATCTGTTGTAGGAGATTGGGATAGGAGAAATACATCCAGATGTAGTCATATAGGACTTTACAGAACATGGCAACAAGTTTGGCTTCTCTGTGAGTGAAGACGATGAATAACAAAAGAGAAGCATGGAGAACACTGTGGCCCAAGAAACATGGAGAACACAATAGCTCTGAAGGACTGGGCTGGCTATTGTGGAGGTGGTGGAAGTGTATCTCTACTGAGCCAGTGTCGGTACTTTCTCAGCCAGTTGAGAGGAATCTAGGATTCTGAGTTCTTTGTGGGTATCCTCAGAATGGTTCTTTATCTGGAAATGCCATTGGCTACATGCCTACAAGCTTCAGGAAGTAGAGTCCCGGAGCTCTGAGGATGGAGAGATGATTAGTGAGTGAATCCTGGGGCGTGATGAGATGTCAGAGGATATGGTCTGATCATCCTCATACCCAGAACCTTTCAAAGAAAAGCATATTGAACTGAAAGACTGCATCATCAGCAACAAATTAGTATGTTAGAATTACCTGAAACAGCTCCTAAACATTTCAGTACATGGGTCAATATCGTGGATAATCACCAATTAGAAGCATTGCTTCTAGAATGCCAGTTCATTCAAGCAATGTCTGCTATCCGTGCCATGCATTATGATAGGATATTTTGCAGACGTGCTATGTAAACCAGCTTGTACCACCACTGAACAGGGAAATTCTTAACAAACATGTATTGCTTAAGTGAATGCTAATGCCACTTTTTTCATTTTGTCAATGTAGTACGGTATATTTAATGCATTCAGTATAGGCTGTTGAAACTGAAACAGTTATCCTTTAGTGTCCCAGAAGTCTAATTACAAGCCAACTAATTCTCTTTATCTATGTTCTGATAGCTTCTCTATTAGAATAAAGAAACTGTGTAATAGAATGACTTTTGACTGTATGTTTCAATGTTAATAAGATGTGGTTTAACTGCTTCTACAAGTTTATCTCCTTCCTAACACTTTAGTTGAAATGAAACAGGACAAACTGGTTTTGCTAAATCTCACTTAGCATTTCAGTACTACCTACCACCCAAAGGTAAAGAACAATTTTTGTTTTCCCTTTCTCCCCCTTTTTTGTAACAAATATTTGGTGAGCACCTATGATGTTCTAAGCAGTGAACAAGGTACAAACGCATTCTCTTATAATCTTATTCAAATGGGGGAAATACAGACAACAAAAAACACTAAGTGAAATACACTGAATGGTGATGAGTATTGTAGAGAAAAATACACCAGAAGAATTAGCTGGCATATAATTCAATGGAATATGTGGAAGGGGGGGGCAATATGTTTTGAAGTTTGGCTACTCACTGGTTCAACATTACATCATGAATCCTTCAATATTTAATATGTTCTTCACCTTAGTGTTGGAATAAGGTTCCCTTTGAAAAGCTTGGTGGAATGGACCCTGTAATAGGAGATATTTAGATTTTAGTTTTAAATTTGGCTGCTCTGAATTTTGCTGTTTTTCCTTCCCTCTGGACTGTTATCTATTCCCCAACTTTCAATAGTATTAGATTGAATACCAGTTGACTTCTTCCAGACCTTAGGTTTATTAATAATCCAAGCTCCAAAGTATGTTGGACTCCCACCCACCTGAATGCCCCATAAGCATCTCAAAATCAGCATATCCAAATGTGAACTCACTACCATACCATTCTCAACATACACAATCATTTTCCTGAATTCCCAATCTTATTGAGGGTCATCCTAGTTAAACTTAGGTGATCCAAAAGTGCAGTGCTTCTTTCAGCACCTTTCCTTTGTCTTCATATCCACATGATGTTCCCCAGGGGTAGCTCTTACTTATGGCTTCCTGTTGCATTCAAAGCAACTGTTGTAGGTCAGCTCAGTTGACATGGTCAGGGTGGCGTTCGGGATGGGGGTCGGGGTTGGGGGTGGTGGTTGTTATGTGGGTTGCACGAACCACCATGTTAAATTTTGGGAACATGAACTGAATGATGGTGGTTTTGCTAAGCCTAGAAGACAACCAGGTTTGTGTGGTTGGATTAGACAGGGACTAACTGCTGATTTGTGTGGTGATTTTGTTAAAGTGCTGAGGGAGAGCACCTGAAAAGGTTAAGGATCTGAGAGCAATGGAAGGGACATGATGAGGATCAATCTCGGCACTCATGGAACATTTCTGTTGGTTTAGGCCTGTTTGGAAAGAGTGACAGGAGGTATAACCTCTAGGAGAAAGGTTTGTATGAAGAGTTCTGTGAGATACAGACTATAGAATAAGGGTAGGCTAACACCATAGATTAAATCATTTGGCAATAATGTGTGACGCAGGTAAAGTGAAGGGGTTTCACTGCTTCATGGCTCTGCATGGATAGTACTGCTCTGGTACCCCAAGATGGTAACGTTCTCTACAGGCCATGAGTAGGAAAAAAGAGAATTGCTTACGGCACCTTGAACAAAAGACAATGACAAATGGTGCAAGAGAGAAAAAACAGGAATCTTTCTTAAGAGAGTGGTCAAAGTTGGGAGCTTATTCTAATGCAAAGAACATCCTTGATATTCACCCAGACTTCAGTTTTAAGGAACTCAGATGAGATTGTCAGTGGGGAAAGTCAACATTCTCTCTGAAATAGGACCGTTCTAAGTCCACATCCTGCTTCCTTCTAGTTACCTCTGTGCAACCTGAGAAAGCCACACATCTTTTCTGAGTATTAGTTACTTCACATGTTTAATGGCAATAACCTATTAAGGTTATGGTAAAGACACATTAGAAGAGTGTATAAAGAGATTTGTAACACAGTTTCTGGAGTACTATATATACACCTAGCAGCTGGTATTAATAACAATCACAACAATAAAAACAGGGTGATTCTTTGATCCCAGTCCTGTAGGGGATACCGTTTTTGACACTATTCATGGAAACTATTTGAAGAAGGTATTTAAAGGAAAGTATATTTACTTGCCTTTATTACCCTTTTCAGTGAAATTTAAAATAACAAGAGGGAAAATGCAGCAAGAGGAAAATGTTAACTATCTATACCATTGCTATTGCTTTTTGTAGCTGGTGTATAGTGGGCTCTTGAGCCTGTAAGGGAAATTCCATGTTCTGTCTAGCCACACACCGAAGTGACTCACAGACCTGTTTATATTCTCTGTGAAGTTGACTGAGAATTTGCCAAGAGCACATCATCTGTAGCTAGTAAAAGTGATCCCACAGCATCACCTACTTTTAATCCAAAGAAAAAGTAACAGGTATGTGGGTTTTTTTTTTCTCAAAGAAATAAAGTTAATAGGGAAAAAATCAGAATATCATGTTTACACATAATTTACATATTGAATTATCTGTGCAGAGGTGGAATTTAAGCTGTGACAAACCATAACCTTTGTTTTTAATTTCTGCCAAAGTTGGAAAATAATCCAAAGGACAAAAGATTAAAAAAAATGTGAACTCTAGAAAAAGGTCCCTGAGATTTTCTGTTTTGTTTAATGCATGGTCACATTGAAGGTGGTTGGAAGACTTGGACACAGAGCTAAAGTCTCCAGAGGTTCTGTTGGCAGCCAGCAATCTGGCAATGGGTGAATTTTAAAATGAGAAACCCAGCCACAGTGTGGATGATATT
This sequence comes from Prionailurus viverrinus, assembly GCF_022837055.1. Classification (NCBI taxonomy): domain Eukaryota; kingdom Metazoa; phylum Chordata; class Mammalia; order Carnivora; family Felidae; genus Prionailurus; species Prionailurus viverrinus. The sequence continues at coordinate 39,893,103 of NC_062573.1, read as the reverse complement.
TTAATGCCTCAGGAAATTTTGCTGGGGCTCCATACTCAGATTTCTAGGTGCCTCTGTTATAAATAAGGTAAAAGTTTTAATTCCCAGTAACAATAAGGTAATGCCATAAATAAGGATAATGGTTAATATTTATTAAGTTCTTAAAATGTTACAGGTCTGTGTGAAATGCTTTATGTGCATTATCTCATGTGATCTTTAAGCCGATGCTAATATTTAGGTAGTGTTATTGTCTATACTATCTGTAAGGAATCTGAGACTTAGGCATATATAAATAAGTTGGTCAAGATGCAATACAGATGTGTAACAATCGGAATTGGGAATTGACCATATTTTCTGCACATTTACAAACGCTTAGCCCTTGCCTTATGAATTATTTACTGGTTCAGGGCAGAGATACTGAAACTCACCTACCTGGCATTAAGTCTGTCTTCCATGACACCTTGGCCAAATTTCTTTTTCTTTTCTTACTTTGTTTTTTTTTTTTAAGCTCTCCGTGCTTCATGTTTTCTTTCCTTTTTTAAATTTTAAATGAAGACAATTTTAATAGTATCTTTTGCATAGATTACTTGTAATTATTAGATGAATTACATATAAAAGATTTAGGACAGTGCTTGGCATATAGTAAATTCCTAAATAAAAAAAAAGAAAATTTCTTCTATCTAGGCATTTATCATGAAATTAAAAAGAAATGTTAAAGGAATTTAATGAGCTAATGACTGGGTAAATCAGATTAGACATTGAAAATGGAACCCTCTTCACAAATTAAATCCATAGACAAAGTTTAAAATGAGCTTGGCCTTAAGGGAACTTGCCTCAACCATCTGGTTAAAACTCAGAGTCCATTGCTTCCAGAAAGATACACGCTGGCCCATCTGAATTGACATCTGTGTGCACACTGAAGTCCCGGAGGATAATTAACAGAGAAAACTCCAGCAACAATACTGACATAAGCCTGGAGAACTAAACTATAAAATTCTCTATATAAGCAAGTGGCCTATATAACCACAGAACTAGAAATTTTGGTCTTGCCCCAGGGGAACCTGAAATACCCAGATGCTCAAATAAAAATAAACTTATTTTTGGAGTCCATGGCAAACAAGATTTCAAAAATCACACCTCTCTTCTAATACTTTTACTCACCATTAGGCAGATGAATTCATGCTACATTGTTTCATGACAGTATTGAATAACATCTCATGACCAAAGCATGAAATACATTCCTCTGGTTTATCACAGATTTTAAAACTTTTTTTATTGAAGTATAGCATACATAAAATGCATTAAGCAATCGTGTACAGCTCAGTGAATTTTCACAAGAAAGTGTATCTATGAAACTAGAATCCAATGAAGAAAAAGCACCGTTATGGCTCTGCTAGTCACTAATTTCCTCCATACATAACTGCTATCTTGCTTCTTAGCATTAGACGTTGATCTTGTGTAGTTTTGAAGTGGAATCATATAATTTGTATTTTTTTTTGTCACCTTTCACTCAACATTGTGAGATCCATTCACAATAATTTATTCTTCTTGATGTTTAGAATACCATTATATAAATACACCACAGTTTATCCATTGTATTGTTGAGTGGGCATAAGAATTGTTTCTAGTTTGGGATATTATGAATGATATGAAAGATTTGCACATGCATTTGGTGAACATTTTGACTCGTTTCTACAGTTTACATACCTGGCAGTGAAATTGCCAGATCTATGTGCATGAATACATTCAGCTTCAGTATAGATTGCCAAATGACTTTGCAAATTGGCAGTTTTCAATTTGTTGAGTAAAGTGTCTGAATCAGGCTAATATTTTTCTCATTAAATGAAAATATTGAAGGGGAAATGCACGGATAGTAAGCGTATAATTCAAAAAAGTGTGATAAACGTATACATTTAGAGAACCACAACTTTAATCAAGATAAAATACTATTCCATCACCTGAGAAAGTTTCCTTGTGTCCCCTTCCATTCTCTCTCCCCCTGTATAGACAGCAACTGTTGGGATCTCTGTCACCAAAGGTTAGTTTTGACCATTCCTGAGTCTTCCTTTAATGGAATGATGCTTTTTTTCAGCTTCTTTTGCTCAGTATGCTTTTGATAGTCATCTGTGTGTTTATCAGTAGAGCATTCTTGTTTTACTTTTTTTTTTCCAGTCTAATACCTGTTGTGTGAATGCATTATAATTTGCTTTTCCATTCCACTGTTGATGGAAATTTGGGTTGTTTTAAATTTGGGGCTAATATAAATAAAATGGCTATGAAAGCTCTCATACAAGTCTTTCTGAGAATAACTGCTTTTGTTACTCTTGAATAAATAATTAGGGAAGAAATTTCTTGGTCATCAAGTAGGTATATGTTTAACTTTATAAGAAACTATGAAACAATTCTCCAAAAAGATTAAGCCATTTTCAAACCTCACTGTCAATATGAGAAAGTTGTAGTTGTTACACATCTTTGCCAATATTTGGTTTTGTTTGTGTTTTTAAGTATAACTATTCTCATGGGTATAAAATAGTAAGGGTCAAATTGTGTTTTAAAAAATTTTTTTTATAACATTTGTTCATTTTTGAGAGAGAGAGAGACAGACAAACAGACAGACAGCATGTGAGCAAGGCAGGGGCCGAGAGAGAGGGAGACACAGAATCCAAAGTAGGCTCCAGGCTCTGAGATGTCAGCACAGAGCCTGATGCGGGGCTCAAACTCATGAACCATGAGATCATGACCTGAGCTGAAGTCAGATGCTTAACCCATTGAGCCACCCAGGTGCCCCCATACTGTGGTTTTACTTGATTTGTTCTCAGATCAAAATCATGTCACATGCCTTTTTAATAAGCTTCTTCCTAATCCTTTGGAAATATATCTATTCAAACTTTAGTCCAAGTTTTTATAAATTGGATTGTGTTTTGATTTATAGAAATTTCTATATCCTGGATTCAAATCTTTTGTCAAACGAATATATTTTGTAACAAGTATTTTCTTCCATTCTGACTTGCCTTTCTTTATATTTTCTTAGTTGTATCTTTTGGTTATCAGAAAATTTTAATTTTCAGAAAGTCTGATTTGACAGTTTTATTTTTCATGTTTATTGGGTTTTAAAAACTATCTTAAGAAATCTCTGCCCATCACCATGCTGCAACCATCATCTAAGTTTTCTTCTAGGAGACTTAGTGTTCTATCTTTTGTATTTAGCTCTATGATGCATCTTTTAGTTTTACATGTGGTCTGAGGTAGGAGTCAAGGTTCATTTTTCTTTGTATTTATCAGGTCATTCTACTACCTTTAAAAAGGATTTTCTTTTTTTCCCTTTGAGTAGCCTCAGAGCATTTGTTGAACTTTGCATATTTTTCTGTTTTCCCCAGAACTCTATTTCATTGATCCTATGTCTGTTTTTTTTAGGTCATTAACATCTTGATTACTGTAACTTTATAGTTAATCTTGTAAGAAAGTAGATCTTCCAAAATTACTGTTTATGAACAAGTTTATTGGGACTAGTACAGATTCTTGACCATTTGAAAGAAAGGCCTATTGATTTGGATTGTGACTGGAAGATCTCTATAGATAAATTTGGAGAATATTGACATATTTATAATATGGAGTATTTCAATCTAAATCATGATATATCCCTTTGTTTATTTAGGTCTTTAATTGATTTCAGTAATGTGCAGTTTTCACCTTTAAAATCTTTCATTTGTATATTTTTAACTTAACTATTCTATGTTTAACACTGTTACAAATGAGGTATTAAAAAGTCATTATTTTTCAATTGTTTGCTACTGCTATAGAGAATTACAATTGGGTTTTGTGTGTTGATCATGTATCCCATGATCTTCATGAATTCATTTATTCCTGTAATTGTTTTGTACAATCTTTAGGATTTTCTATGTAAACTATTATATCTTCTTTGTACAGTAGTTTATTCTTCCTTCCCAAGGTTCATGCCTTTATTTTCTCCTCCTATTGCACAAATTGGGACATCAATATAATAAATACAAGTGATAAGAGTGTGTTTTTGCCTTGTTTCTAATCTTAGGTAGAAAATACCCTGTCTTTCATTATTTTTCATAGTTTTTCAAATGATGGACATTTTCTTCCATTCCTAGTTTGCTGAGAGTTTTATTATGAATAGGAGTTGAATTTTGTCAAATGATTTTTTTTTTTTATCACTGAACTTATAAGGGTTTTCTGCTTGATTTCGTTGCTATGGCGAACCATATAGATAGAGGTTTTTTTTTTTTAATGTTAAACCAACCTTGCATTCTTGGAATAAATGTCACTTGGAGATGATGTATTACACTTTTAATACTTTGGCTGAATTTGTTTACTATTAAGTATGAGTCAGTCTAGGTGCATGAAAGGTATTAGTTTATAATTTTCTTTCTCCTAATGTCTTTGCCAGGTTTTTGTGTCATCATTTTCCTGTTTAAAAAAATAGTTTGGGAGTATTTATTCCTATTTAACTTCCTGGTTTTGTGTAGAATTTGTATTTCATTTTTTAAGTGTTTGATTTCCTGAGTGAAACAGTTTGTGCCTGTCTGGTGTTTTCTCTGTACAGATGTTGATGATGAATTTAATTCCATTAATGGATATAGAGCTAAACAGATTTTCAATTTCTTTTATGAATTTGGTAAGATATGATTTAAATGATTTGTTGATTTTATTTGTGTTTTTGAATTATTGCATAAATCTGATAATGTCTTATTTTAAAATATCTGTAGGTTTATAATGATAGCTCCTCTAATATTTTGAGTTGGTCATTTTTGTTTCTTTTCTTGACTTGCCTTCCTATTAGTTAATCTTGCTAATTTATGAAGAACAAATGTTTGGCTTTGTTAACTTTTTCTCATTTGTCACTTTTATACTCTTTATGACTATTTTTTTCCCGTTTACTTTGGATTAACTGTTATATCATTTGTGATTTTTATTTGTACCTTGAGTTATACTTCCCTAATGTAAGGACTGCAGAAGACCTAACTTTCTAGTCTAATGGGATCTTTAGTGGTATATGTGCTAATTTAACTTAGTCAATCCACTGAATACAAAATCTGGTACTCATAAAGCAATTAATCATTAGCACAGAAGCAGCCCCACTTGTAGAAAAGTATAGTGAAGTGTCCTAAGGGGACAATATTTTGCCACTTCCAAATAAAAGAAGCATTTGGCCATAAACACGGAGAGAATGAATAAAAATAATAACAATACTACCACTATTACTATTCAAAAACCAAAGTAACATACACGGAATGCCTATTATTTTCTAGGAGCTTTACATTACATTTGGTATTATGGCTGTCTGCTTTCTCTCAATATTTGTGAGCTTGATCTATGTTTTATAGTCATTTTTGTTACTGGATATCTCTGTGTGTGAACATATCAAAATTTATTAACTTATTCAGCTGTTTATAGCCATTTGGTTAATTTCTAGCCTTGGACTATGGCAGATAATGCTACACTGAATATATTCTGATATTTTGGTGTACATCTGTATACATTTCTGTTGGGTATATATGTAGGAATATAATTGCTAGGTCCAAAGATTTTCATACTTACGTTCACATTTGGTAAACACTATTAAATAGTATCCCCAAATGATTAATCAAGGAGAAATTTCTTTTAAAAAGAAACTTAAATACTTTAACCAAAGGGAAATTAGTATCACTGACCATAATTATAACATAACAAGATAAAAACATAACGTAAACAAAAACATTGTTTATATTTATACCACCTTGCATAAATTTTATTGCCCTGACTTGTGTAGATACTATAATTTGGGTAATGCGGGTCTATGCCACTTATTAATAATTAATCATATATTGTCTATTCTTATTTCCTTGACAGCTATTACACTTTGGAAATGAAATGTAATTCTTAATTCTTTTCTTTCAAATGGCAGAGACATTATATTATAGTTTTAATGATCATTTATATCATTAAAATGATTTAGGAAAAAAATCTTAACTATTTCAGAAGGTACTTATTGTAAGCGATTTTTAAGTTGGCTGTTTGCCACAAAAATATCTTTAGCTTTAAACCAATGGTGGTATTGCATCACAAGCACATGTATGCTTGTGTTTTATTTCATTTGGTACTTATTAAGAGTTGGCATGTTGGAGTGAATAAAGGTTAGGAGTTGGAGTCAATGGCTAGATTTAAATACGTTTTTTTCTCCCTTAACCCTTTTTTAGTCAAGGAATTTAAATCATTGAGTCTATTTTCAAAATAAGAATTAGGCATTGTAGCATAAAGTTGAATGAGAATTAAATAAAATAATGGATGTTAAGCTCCTGGGACATAGTAGGTGTTAAATAAATTTCCATCTGTGGACTGTTTTTTTCTGTGACCTTGATTTAACACTACATGACTTAATACATATTAAAAAAAATAAAGCTGCTTCTGTAAATTATTTAAGTACATCTAACTATATATTTCAATATGCATAGCTGTATATTTAAAAATATGTCTTAATCGTCAAAGTCTATACCACTTTGGAGAGTGTTTAACTTATTTGTCTTTTGGAATAATTAAACAGAACAGGAATCTGACTTAGTGAGCCATATAGCAGCTGGATACTGGCCAGTCTTATATAATGGTCAATATAACATGGGCTTGGAAATCAAAGAATGTGGCATTAAATCTTGGCTCTTCACTTACATTTGGTATTATGGCAGGTTATATAATGTCTTTGGATGTAAATTTCCTAATACACAAAATAGAGATTATAATACCTACCTCAGTGTCTAATATACAGCACAGTCACTCTTAAGTGATAAGAGTGTATATTGAAACTCTATTTTGTTTAGTGGATTGGGAATTAAGTCTGTTGTTTTATGCTTTATTAGCAAATTCATGGCTTTTTTCCCTGTATTTATCTGTAAATTAAACAATAAAAAAAGACACTGTTCATATACCTGATTATACATGGTCTTTATAGGCTGTCACAGTGAGGATGTAGTGAGTCCTGTGATCAGTGAACTTGCCCTTGATCTGAGGATTTCATTTCAGGACTAGATGGCACATTGATCTAATGTGTTTAATTGCTGGGAACAGCACAAGGTGACTATCTGATCTTTTTCTTTTTTGATCTTTTAAAATATCAATTTGAACTTGTGAATTTAATAAATGCAAAAATAAAAAAGAAACAAAAATAGTCATTTTGAATGTAATCCAAGAAATTTATTTATTTCGTTTGTTTCAGAGATCTGTGATTCTGAGAATATTAGGAATACTGGTTTTAATAAGTTCAAGTTAAGTAAGCATTGTAGATGCCCAAAAACTGAAATGAAATTTGCTAATAAATAGTTTTCTTGGAAAGTCTGACTTAGTTGATTATATAGCATTAAACCTAGGACTTCAGAAGCAGTGGGAAAGAGGATAGCGAAGAAAAACAGATAAAGTGAATATATTTGGATCTGGAAGCCATCTGGTTGCTGACTGACACTTCCATTGCCTTCCTCTCTGGTGGCTCAATGGACATCAGTTTCAGCAGTATTTTAAGTCAGAGACTGTCAAATTCCAGCTTCACTCTTGAAAACTGTTATCTGATGTATTTGGGGGTGGCGAATACCCAAGATGACTTCATTTGCGAAGAGCAGCAAACTGCCCAGGTTACCTGTCAACTGTGTGTAACACATGCCAACCACCGCTTGAATTATCTGCCTTCATGTAAAGTTAATCTCTGTGGATGACAGTAGGGAATTCCTGATTTTGGAAGCAATGGATAACATAAGAGTTGGGTTTATTACCAGCACAAGTAATCACCATTCAATGAACTGGCCAGGAGTGAGCCTTATTATTTTCTCTAGTGCTTCTAAGTAATATTTATCATTTAATAAGTGATTCAAAATAGAAATATCCCCAAAGTATCCGATAAAATGAAACAGGCAGGTTTGATTTCAGTATTTGGGAGAACCTTATGTGAGAATTTTGACTATTAAGAGAGTAGTGTTGGAGAAATGCTTTTAGTTTTTCTTGCCAGTCTTATTTGGAGAACAGTGCTTTATCTGATGGGAGCGGTGAAGGTCCAACAGCCATTGTTGCACATTTTCTTTTTGAGTATGAGGCAACTAGAGAAGTATCTGTGCTGCAGACCAAATCTTACTGTAGAGTAGGATCCAAGGGACTAGAGAAGGGACAGTGAGCCAGCAGGTTTAGGTTAGTAGCAATAAAGCTGCTACATAGATTGCCATTATCCCAACTCTTGTATCTTTCCCTGAATTGGTTCTGAACTTGGAGAGAGAGAAGTAAGTGATTTATTGGTTCTCTTATCTCTCAGCCTAAATGTAATAAAGATATGATTCTGATGGGCATATTAAGAGATTATCAGAGAACTGTATGCCGGCTGTGAAAGCTGTTGGGATGGAGTCTGTCATTTGCACACTGCAGGAATTGGGGGATGGGTGCAGTGATCAGCATTGCTGGCTCTACTTGATGCAGGATCAGTGGGAAGAGCTCAATAAATCTCTCCTTCTCATAGAGAGTGGGAGCTATTGATCGCCAGTGGCTCCATTAGCTCTGTATGACTTCACTGAAATTAAAATCTTCAGGGCTCGCTCTTCCCTCAGATAGTTATATGTACACAGGGCCTAATCTAACCTTGGATGGAATGGTGGGATTTTTTTTTTCTTTCCCCCTCTCTCACCTACCACCTAGGTATTTGAGAAGAGTAGACTCCTCCATCCTTCAGAATTTTAATACGCCTGTGTTTAAAGTAGTGGCTCTGACCTTTATGAAATTAAAGAGTAGGGAAAGCATTGCCAGTAAGACTTAACAGATCATTTCTGTCTGCTGGCCAATCTCCATTTGTGTATGTCTGCTCTTTCGCCGAGGAAAAAGGGTCTTTCACAAAACCACCTCTCAGGCTCATCAGGATGTAACTGAAATATTGAAATCAGGTAAATCGGCTGTTATTAAATATGATAGACTGAGGCATAAAGAGGATCACTTGTGTTTCATGCTGAAGGTTTTGTTACCTTGAGGTATACATTGTGGCCTTGTTATATTAATGGCAGGTCCTAAAATGTTTATTTTGCACTTTTCTTGATTCTTGACTCCATCAATAGGTACAAACTAAAATTGTTTCCTTGATATTATCAGAGGGATAGTACTGTGCAATTGCTATTGAAAACTCAAGAGCCTCTCGATTAAAAAAAAAGAAAAAGAAAAGCAATACCTTTTTTCTAATGTAGCATTCTGTTCCTGTTACCTGAAACTCAGAGATAGACAGATACTGAAACAGCAATTTCTCATGGGAAATTATACTTAGTATCTAATGGGACCACTTAAAAGCATGTATATGGAGTCTGGGATTTAGAGTAAGGCTCTCTGTCAAAAGGATACCAGCATCACTATAGCTGTTTGATGGAAAATCACAAAGCCATATATTTGTGGAAACATTTAGAAAACTAATGTAATGTATCACAGCAACTGTTGGTTGAATGTTACAAATATAGACCACAAATGCATACTGTGAAATGTATTGACCTATATATGTCTAGACATACTAAATGACCATTTCCTTTAATGGAGATTATTAGGGAGATTGGAGGCTATCTGCTGTGAGAGTCAAATTTATGCCAAACCAGCGATAAACTGAAAGTAACGCAGTTCGTCTGTATATTGCCTTAATCAAGTCAGATACACTAGACGACCCTTGAATTTCCATTCACCTCACAATTCTAGAGAATCTCTTTTCCAAACAATGGAAACAGCTAGAAGTTATTTGTCAAACGTATCAGGCCAATTCAAACCCATCAAATATGGTGGCCTTAGTTACTGAGTTTGAATCTTAGTGATGTTATTTAAAGACTATTGAAAGAGAAATGCCAAACTAAGTACTCAGAATAACTTGAATAAAAATAGAAACTTTAACGTACATACCTGTAGTTTTGTTTTGTTTTGGAAAAAAGGATTTAGTATAATTGGAAGTATAATTTCTATTTTTTTCTAATTGTATGGTCTTATTTAGAGAGTTGAGTTAAGTTAGAGCAAAGAGACTCTTATCCTCCTTCCCCAAGGATACACAAAAATGCAAGTAAATTCACGGAAGTTCTAAAGAAGGATGTTTGGGTTCTGAAGGGATTTTTTGTGGTTGGTGTCATTTAATTACGACTTAGCAGAGTAAAGGCTGAAAGGAAAATACTTTGCCTTACAGGGAGGGCATGAGTGATGGGTTCGCAGGGAATGGAGAAAAACTTTGCCTTGTCTTTAGAATCAGGTCTGATCTAAACCTGCAGATGACTCTTTGTGGCCGACTTGAAAGTATTACTGCTCTACTCCTCAGGCTGAGATAAAAAGAGAGATCTTGAAAAACCAGAAAGGATAAGCCAAGATTTAATGATTTAATTCTCCCTTTGAGACAAGGCATTAAACACAGCGAACTTAAGCCCCTCCTCATATGTTCAAGAAGTGAGCCCTCTGTTTACAATTTAGTAGATGGGGTGCCTGTTGTTTTATAGTCCAGTCCTCAGCTCGGTTTCTTGTTCAGCACTGAATGGTTGTTTCACGACGGGTAAGTCACTTAACCTTTGTGTGCTGTATTCTTTTCATCTGCAAATAGAGATGATAATGCTCACTGGGGATGTGTTGCTAAGATTAGGCAATATATGATTGTGAAGAGCAATATATATGCTAAATAACAATGATAATGCTGTCTATCAGAGCGAATATTTGGATAAGAGAGCCTAGGCAGTTTTGTGAATAGCATCTCCTGCAGAGAGAGGCTTTAGCAAATGATTACCTGGTCCGTGGGACTCATGTTTTGTAATAAAGTAAGATTCTCCGTCCCAAACTCTCGCCCCCCGCCCCCCATCCTATACCCCTATGAAAAATCATGGAAATGAAATACCAAATTCTCCTGTCTAGGAGAGGAAATAAATGGAATGTCCTGTGAGTGTCTTTTGTGCTAGGTCCTCTAATTCTATAAGTTAAAATTTTCTTTCAGGAATTCGAAATTTACATGTTGGGCTCCATTGTAATATTCAATGGAGAAGCTCAAGCCTGTACAGCCAGCCCGTGTCTGAAGGTTATCAGTTTATTGAACCTATAATCTCAAAATCTCTTTTCTATTTCTAGAGAGTGTACTTCCTTGGCAACTTTTTCTCTATCTCCATTTGTCACCTAAACCCACCTTACTTGCTCAGATCCTTAACAGGGTTAAAAATGGTACAGCTAGCTAGAAGGAAGAACCTCTCATCACCAACCCTGTGACAGAGACTAGCATTTTGTTAAGGGCCAAAAGACTTTCACCACCTCTCACTTGTGTGAGATGTTCCTAATGGCATGTTGCTATGTTCTGAGGTGAGTGTAATGACATGAGGTCAAAGCAAGGAAAATACACACCCCCCTCCCCACCGCCCCAACAGCAGAGATCCTACTAGATAATAAGAAAAAAGAAAGATTTTCAGTTCAGTTTTTAAGAAAACTTCACTTGATAGAAAGATGGGAGTGAGAGCAGAGGCATGACCACTTCATTTCAAAGTTGATTTTTCACTTCTTCCTAAAAGGTGACACTGTGATAATGACAGCTCACACGTACTTAGTAATTTATCCATTTCAGAATTGACTCCCATGAATTTTATGTCTTGGAGCATTACCATACCACCCTGTAAAACAATTAGGGTAGGTAGTTTTTTTTCCCCCATTTTATAGGTGAGTAAACTGGGACCCCAAAAAAGGGCAACTGTATATTCAAATCTTTCTAGTTCTTTTCCAGCCAAAAGAAAGAAAAAGCCCCAAAGCAAAGCCAAAAAACAACAATTTTTTTTTCACTGTGTAACACAACTGTTGTAAGAAATTTGTGTAACTCATCCTAAAGAAGAGTGTCTCAGAGCCTTTTAAACTTCAATCTTAAATAAATTCTAGAATAAAATCTAGCATTCGTTCTAAGTGAATGAGACAGAATAATACTTCAGGGGTATCACAAAAAAGTCCTTCTATTCTTTAAATAATCCTACCATAGGTTCACAGAGGAATTTTCTTTCATTCTATGTTAGAGAAAAGGCTCAAACACAAAGACCTCTGATGGAGATGACAACAAGGCTGAGATTTTTAAGGCCTGGTTTGAGGTTTTTTCCTATAAACACATTAAAAGGCAGAAGGGACATATTGGCAGAGGTTTTACCCTTTAAAGGAAGGTTAGGAGGGAGGAATAGTGACTCAGGTGATGTAGAAAATGTACTTCGTGTAGGTTACAGTTTAGCTCAGGGGTATCCTATGGGCACCTTGTCTGTATTGATTGGAGCCCATGCTGTGTCAATGGAATGCCCTTCCTTGGATATACCCATCACTGCATATGCTGGAACATTTGGCAACCCTTGGGGGCCCCTACACTGTTACACAGCCAGTGACAGCACAGGCAGCACAGATGGGCAAAACTTGAAATCAAAGAAAGCAAATAGTTTCCTCCTATCTGGAATCCTCCACATTGGTTTACTTAGGCAAGGTTTTCAGGTGACCGTTAAAAATGGCCGACCCTACTATTTCCCCAACCTGTCTGTGTATTCCTTAAGGCTAAGCTTAGGGGGTGTTGGTATTCAAGAACTGTTTACGGTGTATCGAGCTGCTTCCGCTTGTGTACGAAGTCTTAATTGTGGAACGCGGTCTGTGACAGCCATCTGCTTCAGCAGTCATATTTCTCTCTCATTCACACGTAGTGAAATTAAAATATTGATAAGAATAATTTCACAAGGTGAGGAAGTTAATAGAGTAATAGGAGTTGGTGTGCTTTTTTGCATTTAAGTCAAACATCCAGTTTTGTCAGTGTTTGAGCAGTGTTTTAGTCTGTTGAGCATCCGTCAGTTTGAAATGATTACTTTATCTCTTATGAGGAAGAGCCTCTCATCATCCTGAAGGAGTATTCTGGTAGCAGAGTTTCTGCATTGCTGTATGTGTCTTTGAGGTTTTCGTCAGGGGGAACATATGTAACTTCAGAATAGCACTACTTGTGAGAAGGATATTACTCATTTGTCCAACAAATACTTACTGAGATCCTACCAAGATTTCCTACAAAGGGACTCTTCAGGAACTATAGTTATGCGTACATACTAAAATCACATCATTATAACCTTGCTGCAGGGATCAAGGCCTCTGGTGGGACAATTCGAAGATTTGTTCTCAGTAGAAACATTTTCTGAGAAGAGAGAGTATTACATAGTAACATTTCAGATAAATACAAAAGGGTATGTTTGGCCAAAGATGATTAAACTTTTGGCTTATAGTTGACTGGGCCAGGTGGATAATTAGTTTCCCAGAACAAGTCTTAAAATGCCATTAAGTTTATTAAAACATTGCTTAAGGAATGCTAACTTCTTCCTTAAGAGAGGTTTGGGACAAATTTTCCTTTTATATGTATGATAGCATGCATGTGCTGGGGCTACACAGAATTAGTGAATGAAGGTCTGAATCCCCTGAACATAGAGTATGGTCTGCATTAACAGAACAACAATGGTCAGAGCAGTAACAATGGTCAGAACAACCCATGACCATTTCGGAAGCAATTCTGGAGGGGAGAGTGGGAAATTGTATAGTGGGGTCTGGGCAGTGGATCACTTACTTATGTAAGAGAACTCTTCTTGTAATTCAGTTGTGATGGAGAGTTTTTGTAAGTGTTTGTCAGGAGTATAGGAAGAAAATTTGGGAAATTGGAGAAAGTGGATATACGACTGTAGCTTGTAGAAGGGGCAAAAAGTTCAGTTTTCTGCATTGTAAAATTTTTGGAACTCTGTTCCATAATTTGCATTTGCACACTTGAAGTAGTGTGGGCTGAAGGCTGGGAAATGAAGAGACTATTGTTTCAAGACATGAGGTGAGAAGTTATCAGATTTGTCTTTCCATACTAAGGAACTTACACAACTGTACTCTCAATCTTCTTTACCTATTTCACTCCTTTCCCTGCCCACCCCATCCCCCAACCACCAGTTTGTTCTCTATGTTTAAGAGTCTGGTTTTTTTGTCTTCTTTTTCTTTGTTTGTTTCTTAAATTCCACAGATGAGTGAAATCATACAGTATTTGTCATTCTCTGAGGGACTTATTTCACCTAGCTTTATATTTTCTAGATTCATCTATATTTTGCAAATAGCAAGGTTTCTTTCTTTTTTACGGCCGAGTAATATTCCATCACATACATAGGCTCACTTCTTTATCCATTCCTCTGTGGGTGGACACTTGGGTTGCTTCCATCTTGGCAGTTGTAACTAATGCTGCAATAAACATAAGAGTCCATAAATATTTTCAAATTTTCTTTGGTTAAATACTGGATCATATGGTAATTCTATTTTTAATTTTGTTGAGGAATATCTATACTGTTTTCCATAGTGGCTGCATCAGTTTCCATTCCCAACAGTGCATGAGGGTTTTTTCCCTCCACATTATTGCCAACACTTGAGGTTTCTTTTGTTTTTGATTTTAGCCATTCTGACAGGTGTGAGATGATCTCTCTTTGTGATTTTGATTTGCATTTTCCTGATGATGAGTAATGTTGAGCATCTTCTCATGTGTCTGTTGGCCATCTATCTGTATGTCATCTTTGGAGAAATGTCTGTTCATGTCTTCTGCCTATTTTTTAATGGTGTTTTTTTAAAGTTTATTTGTTTTGAGGGAGACAGAGACAATGTTGAGGTGGGGGGAAGGGCAGAAAGAGAGGAAGAGAAAGAATCCCAAGGAGGCTCTGTACTGTCAGCATGGAGCCCCACATGGGGTTTGAGTTCACTAATCGTGAGATCATGACCTGAGCCGAAATCAAGAGTTGGGCATTTAACCGAGTGAGACATCCAGGCACCCCTTCTGCCTATTTTTAAATTAGAGTACTTATTTGTATTTTGGGCTTTGAGTTGCATAAGTTCTTGATATATTTTGGATATTAACCTTTCACCAGATATGTCATTTACAGATATCTTCTCCCATTCAGTAGGTTGTCTTTTTGTTTATTTCACTGTGCAGAAGTTTTGCATTTTGATATCATCCCAATAGTTTAATTTTGCTTATGTATTCCTTGCCAAAGGAGACATACCTAGAAAAATGTTTCTATGGATGATGTCAAGGAGATTACTGCCTATGTTTTCTACTAGAAACTCTATGGTTTAAGATCTCACATTTAAGTCTTTAATCTATTTTGAATTGTTTCTGTACATGGTACAAGAAGGTAGTCCAGTTTTATTCTTTTGCATGTAGTTGTCCAGTTTTACCAACATCATTTGTTGAAAAGACCTTTGCTCATTATATATTCTTGCCTCCTTTGTCATAAATTGATTGGCTATATAATCAAGGGTTTATTTCTGGGATCTCTAATCTGTTCTGTTGATCTATGTGTCTATTTCTGTGCCAGTACCATACTCTTTTGATTACTACAGCTTTGTAATATATCTTGAAGTCTGGGATTATGATACTTCCAGTTTTGTTCTTTTTAAAGATTTCCTTTGCTATTTGGGGTCTTTTGTGGTTCCCTACAAATTTTGGTATTACTATAGTTCTGTGAAAATGCTGTTGGTACTTTGGATAGGGATTGCATTAAATCTGTAGACTGCTTTGGGTACTATGGACATTTCAACATTATTGGTTCTCCCAATTCAGGAGCATGGAGTATCTGTGCATTTGTTTGTGTTGTCTTCGATTTCTTTCATCAGTGTTTTTTAGTTTTCAGAGTACAGGTCTTTTACCTCCTTGGTTAAGTTTATTGTTAGGTATTTTACTATTTTGGGTACGATTGTAAATGGTATTGTTTTCTTAATTTTGGTATCATACTTTACATTGTATTTTTGTGAATTCCTTGACTGAATTTGTAGATACAATTGATTTTACTGCTTTTGTGCTTTAACCTCCATACTGGGTTATAAGGGGTTAATCTATCACTTTCATTATGTTTTAGGTGTCTGTGAAAATTTTTGCTTTCTTAATTTTCTTACTCCTGATTATGGCCTTTCCTTATCACTCAAAGAATTCCCATTAATATTTCTTGTAAAGCTGGTATAGTGGTGTTGAATTCCTTCAAATTTTGTTTGGGAGTTTATCTCTCATTCTATTCTGAATGACAGACTTGCTGCATAAAATATTCTTGATTACAGGTTTTTTTCTTCAGTACTTTGAATATATCATGCTACTGCCTGCTGGTCTGCAAAGTTTCTGATGAAAATTCAGTGATAGTCTTAGGGAGTTTCTCTTGTTTATTATGGTCTTCTTTTCTCTTGCTGCTTTTAAAATTCTCTGTTAATCACTAATTTTGCCATTTTAATTATTATGTCTTGGTGTGCACCTCCTTGGGTTGATTTTATTGGGAGCTCTGTGTGCCACTTGGATCTGGATTTCTGTTTCCTTCCCCAGATTAGGGATGTTTTCAGCTATAATTTCTTGAAATTTTCTTCCCCCTTGTTTCTCTCTTTTCCCTCTGGGATCCCTATAATGTGAATGTTATTATGCTTGATGATGTCACTGAGTTAACTGAAACTATTTTCATTTATTATTTTCACTGTTTTTTCAGTTGCTTCCAACACTTGTCTCCAAGCTTGCTGATCAGTTATTCTGCTTTCTCTAGTCTACTATTTATTCACTCTATGCATTTTTTGTATACCTTTTTTTAATGTTTGTTTATTTTGAGGGAGAGAGAGACAGAGTGCAAGCAGGGGAGGGGCAGAGAGAGAGGGAGAAACACAATCCAAAGAAGGCTCCAAGGCTCTGTGCTGTCAGCACAGACCCTAACATGGGGCTCGAACTCATAAACCACGAGATCATGACCTGAGCCCAAGTTGGACGCTTAACCAACTGAGCCACCCAGGCACCCCCACTCTAGTGCATTTTTAATTTCAGTTATTAAGTCCTTCATCTATAACTGGTTCTTTTTTATATTTTCTGTTGCCTTGCTCGAAGTCTCACTGAGATCCTCCATGCTTTTCTCAAATCCAGTGAAATGGTCATATCTTTATGACCATTACTTTGAATTCTCTATCAGTCATATTGTTTATCTCCATTTCTTTTAATTCTTTTGCTATGTTGTCCTATTCTTTCATTTGGGACATATTTCTCTGTCTATTCACTTTGTCTAACTTTCTCTGTCTGTTTCTATGTGTTAGGAAAGTCACCTATGTCTCCTGATGTTGGAAGTAGTGGCCTTATGAAGAAGAGGTCCTATTGTGCCCTGCAGTGCAATGTCTGTCCCCTGTTTACTGGGACCTGGTGCTTCAGGGGTGTCTCTTACGTGTGGTACATGCACACTACTATTGGGGGTGAGGTACGCTTTCCTTCAGTCCTCTGCAATGGCTCTTTTTGCCAGTTGGGGGCAGGGTTTGGTTTCTGTGTTGTTAAGGGGCTGCCTTGGAGTTGAACTGCGTCAGACTACATGCCTACCCTCAGTCCATTCTCAAGAACTGTACTTGCACTGACCAGCAGGGAGCTCTCCTTGCATTGTCCCCTGCAGGGTTTTCATTGGTGGCCTACAGTCCAATCAGATGTTTGTCCTCAATCTCTTTGTTGGGTATGCAGTGACCCCAGACTACCCAGCTCTATTTGCTGTTTGCTGTTTGCTGTGAGGTTTTTGTTGGTGGGCAGTGCCAGTGGTTAGATAAGATGTCTGCCCCCATTTGGGATTTCAGTTGAGCTCGTGTGTGCAGTTATCTTCCTCTCTTAAGGGAAAGGGTCACTGTGGAGTGGTATTGGTCACTTAGGGGCTGCTTGCAGAATGAGATAATGTCAGGCACGCCTTGAAGCAACTCCTGCTAAATGGGGTGGCTCAGATGGGGGAGTCTGTAGGAGAACACAGGGACAGAGCCCACAGTATTAGCAAGGTACACACTGGTCTGCTTGTAGGATAGGACCTGGAGCTACTTTGGAGGGATTTCTGCCCAGTGGATGGGTTGGATGGGGGGGACAAGAGAACATAGGGTCAGGGCAAATGGAGTTAGCAAGGTGGGTGGAAAATGTTTGAGTTGGTCCCCTCTGGATGCGGGTTGGGGCTGGGAAACAATGCCCACCAGCTCTTTTGTTCTTGGAGAAGTCTCCTAAAGATCCCTGTTCCTCCAGTTTACATTCTGAGATCAGTATATAAATCTCCTTTCCATATTCCCCAGGCACTTTTCAAACTGCTTCTAAGCTATAACTTGGAGGGGTTGTTATGCTGTCTCTTTAAGGGTGGGGGACTCAGTTTCCTATCACCCTCCAGCTCTCCCAGAGCTAAGCACACTGATTTTTAAAGTTATTGGTGTTAAGCCCCACTGATTGTGAAGACTTGCCAAATTAGGCCCTTGTAACTTGCAAAGTCAAATGTTGGGGAGCTTCATTTTACCAGTGCAAGTCCCCCTTGTCTGAAGTGCCTTGTATGGGGTCTGTTCCTCATCTTTCCCCATGCTTGTGTGTCTCTCCCCTTCATGATTCATCTAGCAGGTTAATTTCCTAGTATTTTTGATGTGACATGTGTGATGTACACACACAGAAGATTGAGTGAATGCTATAATGCCCTCCAACTAAGTGGTATTCAGTCAAAACCTTGAGAGCTAGTATCCAGAATTAATTAAATACTAAGTTAGGAGAAGGATATTCTATTAGAAAGCACAGAGTCTGTGAATGACAACTAGGAATCAGGCAAGAACTAGTTGTGTTTGAGAAATTTAAAAAGGCCAGCCTTGTTGCAGTAGAGTTAGTGAGGGGCTGAACTAACCCAAGAAAGTTGAATTGAAATTTTTTAGGAGCCAATCGATGCATAATTCACATATGTAAGAAATTTATATTTTCTGCCAAGTGAGAAGTTTAGAATTACCTAGATCTAGATAATTATCTAGAATTATCTAGAATTATGATGATCAGGGTGTGGGCAAAATATGGCCTGCAGGTCAAATTTGGGCTCTTTTTTGTAAATAAAGCTTTGTTAGAAGACAGCCATGCTCATTCAATTATGGTTCTTTATGGTTGATCTTGTGCTACAACAGCAAAGCTGAGTAGTCATGAAAGATAATGCATTGCCCCAAAGCCTAAAATGGCTTTTTACAGAAAAAGTCAAGCTCTGGTCTTGATCCTTATAGTTTAAAATAAAGTATACCTGCATACATGGACATATGCACATACACATGGGTGCATATACACAGAAACACAAAAATGTCGCTTCAACAAGTTCCATGTGTTTAGTACCTGAATATCAAAATCTTGATGGGTGGTTAGTGGATTCTCCATCATCATTAAAATCCTCTTTGTTGGGACATCTAGGTGGCTCAGTCGGTTAAATGTCATGTCATGATCTCACAGTCCAT
Source organism: Prionailurus viverrinus (assembly GCF_022837055.1). Classification (NCBI taxonomy): domain Eukaryota; kingdom Metazoa; phylum Chordata; class Mammalia; order Carnivora; family Felidae; genus Prionailurus; species Prionailurus viverrinus. Next base: position 39,873,882 of record NC_062573.1, on the reverse strand, counting down.
GAGTTCAAGCCCCACATCAGACTGTGCTGACAATGCGGAGCCCATTTGAGATTCTCTCTCTCCTCTCTCTCTGCCCATCCCTGAGAATCTCTCTCTCTCTTTCTCTCTCTCACTCAAAGTGAATAAAATAAATGTTAAAAAGTAAAAAAAAAATCCTCTTTGTTGAAATAATTTTATGTGCTAAGAGCACCAAGTAAAGGAATGATGATAATTTTTCTAAGATTATGGTCAAGGAAAACAAAAAAGTTCAGACTGTAAGAGAAGAATTCAGGGTTGGTAGTTTTATTAAACATGCTTTGGGCTATGTATGATTCTAGAATAATTTTTACAAATCTTCATATTTAATTTCAGCAACAAAAAATATATTCTAATGTGTAGAGCTTTTGTGCTGGAAAAGTATATGGTGCATTAGTATATGTAATTGCCAAAGTATTAGAATTGGAAATGTAGAATTACATATATCAGAGCATAGTTCATCATTAACAGTGCAGTATAGCTCAATGTGCAGCAAAATTTCAAGTGCTCTCTATTTTAAATATTGACCTTTGAATTTAAGTGAAAAATGCATAATGCCAAGATAACTGAGAAGTAATGTAAAATGTATCTATTTTTAGATGCTGCATCACAATTTTCAACTCCCAAATAAAAAGGAATGGAAAGACATGGGCGACTAAAACCAAATATTATAATGTTTAACAATTAATTTATAATAAACATAAATTATATATAACACATATAATTTAATATATAACAAACATCTGTGTACTTGCACCTTAAGATAAAAAATAATAAGAAATTTGGTATCCCTTATGAACTTTGTAATCCTAGTCCCTCCTCCCTGTTTTTTTGTAATCCTAGTCCCTCCTCCCTATTGTTTCTAGCTGGTAGAAACAATAACTTCCTTAATTTTATAATAATGATTTAGTTGTTTTTCTTTGTAAATTAATCACATATGCATATATCCATAAGCGATATGTTCAATTTTTCTATTTTAAAAATTTTAGGTAGTTTCATAACACTTTTTTTCTTTGTAATTTGCTCCTTTCATTCAATATAACCTGTTTGCTATTTATCCATATTGATTCCTGTAGTTGTGTTGTATTCATTTTTGCTGCCCATATAGTATTCCATTATATGAATATATCATGCTGTATGTGGTAGAATATTTAAGTTGTTTGTAGATGTTGCTGTTAAGACCAATTCTGTTGTGAATGATTACACACATATTTTTGAATGCACATGTATAAAATAATTCTCTAAGAATATCTAGGAGTAAAATTGTTAGATCTACGTTATATCCAGCATGACTAGATAATGCCAAACTGTGATTGAGCCGGTTTGTACCTTTGTCAGAAAGTGTAAGGGTTCCTTTAACTCCACCTTTTCAAAAGAGGATAGAAGACTTGGTTTTTTTTTTAACTTCCAAAGTAAAATATCAGTGATTTACATTTGTTTCTTTTAGAATATCCTTTGTTCCTAAGTAGATTAAATATTTTCCATATGTTTATAGATTCTTTGTGTTTGTTTCCTCTTCTGTGAATTACCTCGTGCCCACTTCTCTGTTGGATTGCTTGTGTTTTATTGAATTGAAGGACTTCTTTATATAAGGAGGATGATAGACCTTTGCTCATTATATAAGTTGTTTAGGTTTTGTTTTTGAATTGAGACCTGATTATAATTTTTGGTTTTCCTGAATCAGAGGATTGGTATCTTTCAACAATTTTGGATAATTCTCAGCTACTGTTCAAATACATAAACATATTTTTTTTAACTGCAGTCAGACTTTGTCTCTTAAGCCTGTATGACTGTGGCTAGCCAAAGGTCAAATTTTAGGTCACAGGAAATTGCCAGATGCCTTTAGGGCAAATAGTATCTTCGGTAATTGCTTATTCATATAGAATGAACTTCTTTATATATGGAATCAAGATTTGTAATTTTGGGCCTTATATTTTCCATTTGTTTATCCTTTGTGTATCCCTACTGTAGAAAAATGTTTCCCATGTGCAACCAGAATTATTTGTTATGTTTCAGGGCGATTGTTTCTTTGCATATCTTGTTGACTATCTTGCCTGAAACATGACTGGATTTTATCCTTCACAACACCCTGTAATTGTATTCATCTAAGGGAAATTTTAATCTTCAACCATACTCTGAGGACATCTTTGTACATATATTTCTGAAAGTTCTTTGTCAGAAAGTAAATCGTTACTTACCACCTATCACATAGAAATGCTCTAAGGATTGACAAATAACTCAGCTGTGTCTTTATTTTTATTTTTATTTTTTTTGGTAAAGTAAATTAATATGAGTGTGATTGTAAACTTAAACTATAATTATTTGTGTTTTCAGGTGAAAGAGAATAAATGCACTGACCCTTCTTAGACACTCAGTTTATCTTGGTAAACTGGATTATTATGCATTTGAAGCAAGCATTTTCCTTACAAGCTGTTTTCTTTCATACTGTAGATGGTTTAATTGGAAACACTATCAGACAAATCTAGGTTTTCCTAGAATCTATCAAATATCTTCTTGCATGAATATGTTCATAAACAATTAGAAGTCTCTATCATTTTTTGTAAATTAAGTAGTCTAGGTAATGGATTAAAATAAAATTTTTTTGATTTTTGATTTAGTTAATTCTTAAATATGACAACAGCTTTCTTTGTATTGAACATAAGACTGTATGTTTAGTATGGAAAAAATTCATCATGTGTCTACTTTTTGTAAGGCTGATTATCTCACAAATAGAAATGAAAGGTAGACTGCATACGGACAAGAGATCGGAGTTTTTCACAGATACATCTGGATACACAGAAATTTTCTGAGGCTTGACAAATGAATTCAGATATGATTTTCTTTGTAATTTTGAAAAACGATGGGATAAATATTGTAATAAAATTGTGGGGATCTGAACTTTTGTGTCTTTTTCCCTCTTGAATCTTACTGGAGATCTATGGAAACTAATTAGTCAAAACTATCTATTGTGATGGTTGCTCCTTTGAATTACCTATTTGAGTTCTGATTTGTTTAGGTGTTAGGAGAAAGAATCTGAGCAGTAAACCAGATGCTTGCTATTTCAGCTGTTCACATGCACCTAGATGTCAGGTCTTCTGGGTGATGTTGACAGCTAGGATATAAGCTTGGAGGGAATTCCTTGATAACACCTTCAGAACCAAATGCTACTGAAAAGGAAAAGGATGTTTCTGAAAACAGATGTTGTAGTTACAGCGAGGAAGAAAAATAAGGCAAACATATTTTGAGTATGTTTGAGTCTGCATTTGTAATGAGAAATCAATAGGCAGTTTTTTTTTTGAAACCTTTTAGAGACCTGTGTTTCATGACACCAGATATTGCCTAACAGAGATTATAACTGTGGAGTCTCAGCAGGCATATTACCAAATTAGAGTACATTGATTGCTTATCAACAATTTCCATACCAGCCAGATTGTTGGAATTGAGTGGAAACCCATCGTGTGCCAACCATGTTTCCTATCTCCATTAGTGGAGGGGGATTGGTACAAACACACTGTCCTTCTCAGTGGCCCTGCCAGGACCCTCTTTTGCCACCAGTGAAAAGTACATGATCAGTTCTTGATGCAGGGGAACAAACACATGCCCCTGAACATCCTCTTTTTCCTAACAGATCAAGTGAATAAAAGAAAAGAGCTGTACATGAAAAGGCAAGTAGTGCCAGCCAAATATAATAAATATTGCCCACATTTTAGAACTAATACTTCTAAATTAAATAGAATTTAACTAAACTGTTTTGTTCAATCTCCTCACAATGAAAAGCTTGGATGAAAACCTTGTGGGGAAAATTCAAATGGACCATCAAATTCTACAGCTGTTGGAGAGTCTACGTTTCTTGCCTTGGTGCTTCCACTATATCATTTGTTTCTGGTTCTAAAAATTCAAATATGTGTATTAATGCATATAGGCTGTCTTTCAGCTATGGTATCACTGCATTGCCTGATTGTTATCCAGAAGTAGGCTCTTCTTGCAGGGAATTGTGAGGTCATAGCATGGGGAAAATTATCTGTGCCAGACTTTTAGGCACAAAGAATAGTAAGGGAAGAAGTGACACACATTCCTTGTTTTGGCTGCTCAGTGGTTGGGTTCAAGATGTTCCAGACTATTTTAGATCTGAGTAATATATAGTGAATAATATTGCAAAAATGAGCCCGGGTTAGCCACACCCCTGTGAAGGTTTTTGCCCACCTAGTCAGCCAGCTCTAGTCACTAGAATCATGACTACAAGTGTAATTTTACATTTCATACACCTTTAACCACCTCATAGGACTCTGACTGTTCTTGAAGGTTTTTAACAATACATCCTTTAAACATTTGTAAATATACAAATCTGTAAATATCACTGTGCATTGTAACTCCTGAAACACTAAAGTTCTTGCATAAATGAGAGCAATAGACTTGTAATTGTGTCTAGAAGATAAATTTCTAGGAATCTTGGACTTTGAGAACCATGTGTTCACACACAATAATTTGAAACTTGATAACAAAATAGAGGTTTAAATATGTCAACATCAACCAAATGGGACTAAGAACTTGCAAAGGTATTTGCCTGTATAGGTGGAAAACGCTTATTCTTACATTTTTCCTGCAAATAAACCAGACACCCATGAATCACATTCCACCCCCCCCCCCATAATTACTGCAATGACATAGTGTTTGAGAGTCTTGAAAATGGACCTAAGATATCACCTTTCCAAACCACTGTCTGTTGAATGTATCTTTAAACATGTATCCATGCATATTAAATGAATTAAAATTCACATATCAATATGTTAACAGTACGTCACTTATATTTTACCAGCATGTCCTAGAAATTGGTAAAACTCTTATCTGGAAGTAACAAACAGAAATGTGTCTAGCTAGTGTCAGTTCAATATTCTTATCTTAATTCTCTGCTTTTAGTATTCTAGTTTTGGGGTTTGTGTATTGATCCCCTTCTGTGTTTGAAACTTATCTGCGTTTTTGGTAATCCGTGTTGAAACAATCGGTTTCTTGAATCAGAGCCAGAACTCTAAAATACTCTCCTTGTGGTATTTCAAATTTAAGAGATTTTTTTCTACTCTATATTTGGAGCTTTAGTTATTTGTGTTCAGGTTTCTGAGAGCCCAGATAGATGCAGTGCTTGAAATTAAATCATTATGTGATTCTAAAGAAATGAATATTTCTTTGACATGTATTCTGTAAAATATTTGGCTAATATCTGGGAATGGGCTTTTTCCCCTCTGCTGTAGCAATCAATTTCGATATCTGGAGTTTGGTGAGGATACTTCAGCCTCAACTTTTGACTTCAACTTGGGATGTAAAAAGGTTTTTTTTTTTTTCTTGTTTAACATATCAAAACAAACAACCCCATACCATGAAAAGCCATGACTCAATCCTGACAAGCTGGATTGTATAATTTACTACCTCATGACAACTTCTGGAAAGAATACCCTGGCCTTAAAAGGAATAAAAAAACAGGTATTAGATTTTAGATTAGCTAACAGGAATGATTGTGTTATTTTTATTTTTGAAATGTATGTAAAAATTACTACCATTTGTGAGGCAATGGACTCAGCCCTATTAAGAATATTTTTGTTCTGGGTGGGGCACCTGGGTGGCTCAGTTAAGTGTCTGACTCTTGATTTTGGCTCAGGTCATGATCTCACGGCTGGTTGAGTTCTAGACCCACATCGGGCTCTGTGCTGACAGCGTAGATTGCTTGGGATTTTGTCTACCTCTCTGCTTGTTTCTCTCTCTCTCTCTCTCTCTCTCTCTCTCTCTCTCTCTCTCGTCTCTGTCTCTCACTGTCTCTCAAAATAAAAATAAACTTAAAAGAAAGTTTTAAAAAATATTTTTGTTCTATATTCTTTTTTCTCCACTTTATATTATACATTTTGTGTAGAGAAAACCTTTCTCTACAAATTCTCTCATATCTTTCCATTCCCTTCTTCATTACATTATACCACACACAGGACACTTTTTTTTTTAATACATACCAAATCACAGCTTCTGGGTTTTCAGTATTAGGTCAGATGGTGGACTTTTTAAAAAATAATTCTTCCTGAGTCTTTTATGATGTTTTCATTGTGTAAATATTGTCTTTTCCACTATATTCTGAAGTATGTTGAGAGAGTCTCATTGTAAAAGGTAAGATAGCAATACTATCCATGTGAACAATTTTGCATTTTCTAAATAAATTGCCTTAATTTATTCCTGTTATTTTTTTCAAGGGCCTCAGGCATCAATGAATATAGGCTCATTAATTGCTAAGTAAGTAATTTTTCCACAAATATAGTCTTGTTCCAAATACTCATTTGTGCATTTAGTATGCGTGACCAGAGTCACCAAACACAAGCCTAGTTATTAAGTGAAATAAACATTTCTTGGAAAAGTGGGCATCAGGGTCAAATTAAAATCCCACACAAATCATAGCATCACTTAGGATCACTGCTGGAAAATCAAAATGTTGACTTATTTACTGGGATGGAAAAGCTGAGAGTCTTCCACATTGCTATGGAGAATAGTATGAAAGCAAAAGCTTTTCTCAATTTCTTGACCTACAATGAATGTTTTCTTCTCCAAGTAATCTTTCTTTGTCCCCTCAGTGAAAGGTGATCTCTCTGATTTGTCATAGCATGTTACCTATGATTACCTGCCATACATTACATTTTTGTCTTAGATTTAAATGTCTTATCTGCCCCCCTCCTTTTTTTTTTTTTTTTTTTTTTTTCATCTGCACAGACATTTGAACCATCCTTCCAATACTTACTTGGCTCAGTACCTTGGACAGAATAGATGCTTACTACTTGTTGAAAGCATAAATATTGTGTAAAAAGTATTCATTATAGAGAGAAGGGTAGGAATAAAAGTGAAGAAAAAGGAACTTCTTTGTGTTGATTTCTTCCCCATTCTGCTTCTATGCAAAGCATAAGTCTCTCCTTTGATTATTTGGATCTTCATTCATTGAGCAGGAGTGATGCATCAGACATTCTTGTGTTCTGCCAGTTTTGAGCTGCTTAGAATTCATGTGTACAGAATTTTGAAACAGACCCGAATATGTTGGCTTGTCATAGGCAAAACATAATTTCCAAGTTTTTAGGAAAATAAAGGAGTTTGGAAAACTATGAGAGATTTATAAAAGACTCAGCAATCTTGTGGTTCTTGAATGCTATTTGGATTGTTATTGTTATCTCTATACTTCTCACTGGCATTTACAGAGAATTCTGTACCTTGTGCTTCAAAATTATGTAATACGGTGGTTATACTTTAGGGTTTGTTAATCGTCCCCTCCTGCTTTTCAAACTTAACCATGTTTTAAACTTAACCATATTGTTTTATACTTTTGGGGCTTTGTGACACAAACGAATGGAATTCGATTAACACTTGATTGCTTTTTATATGAAAGATTCTTTAAGGTCTGCATGCTAGATGGAATAAGAAAGTTATAATCTAGTGGAGGAAAAGGTATATTTATACATAGCATTATGAGAGAAATAAAAACCTATCTTAGGTGACATTTGTCTACTTGAAGACAAGGAAATACAACAGGAAACTTAAGGTCTTTTTAGATTCTACATGACTCTGATTTTATAAATCATGAGTACAGGAAGACAAAAAGATTTTGAATTCCAATTTTTTTTTTTAAATCACAGAGGATATGGTGGTTAAAGGCCATATTATGATTTCTTGGTGGTTGCAGCCAATATCATAAAGCTGTTAGGTAGCAATATCAGAAAGTTTCTGGAATGGTTTCTATTTTCCTGGTTCTATGGCAAGCTTGACTATTTTAATCCATAGTAACCCTTTTAGGTATTACTGTCGCTATTTCAGATAAGGAAACTGAGGATTAGAAAGACAAAGAAATGTGTTGACCATCACAAAGAGAGGAAAGCAGCAGGAATAGGGGTCAAACAGCATTGGACTGTCAAATCTATACTTCTAAGCCCTTGGGTTTATTTTTTTTTCATAGTGATGGCCTCTATAAATTCATACATTAAATTGCAAATACTAAATTTATGTTTTTGTCTATGCTCATTTAAAAATAGTCTAAATTTTAAACTCCATTAAAAAGACAACAGTGTGAAATGAGAAAACAACTGGAACTTTCATGAAATTCTGGTGGGGAGTATTAACTGGTACAAGAATATTTAAAAATGGCTTGTCATTATCTAAAGACGAAAGAACAATTATCCCATGGGCCCGTAGTTTTGTTTTCTTGTACATACACCTTAAATGGTGTGCTTGTGTACCACAGACATGGACAATAACATTTATGTCAGCATTATTTGTAAAAGCCCCAAATTGGAAAGCACTCAAATTCAGTCAACACTAGAATGGATAAGGATTTTGCTATATTCATGGGAGTGAAATAACATAAGGCAATAAAAATGAACAACACGCAACACCACATTGAATTATCCCATGATATTAAGCCAGAAAATCAGAGTAAATAAATACATGATATATGAGTCTGCTGATATGAAATTTTACAAGTAACCAAAAATAATCTGAGGAGTGAAAGTAACAAATTGGCTTGGAAGTGGCTCCAAAATATTAGTGGTGTACTATTTCTTGACCTATGCATTATTTACATGGATATATTCCTTTGTGATTATTCATTGAACTGTTATTTATTATCATACACTTTTCTGTAATTTTTTTGGTAAAAAGTTTAACCTAAAACCATCATTTGTTGGAAAGGAGATGTTCTGGCTGACTTAAATACTGTTTATAAAGAGGTGTCTGATAATAATCGATACACACAAAATCTGTACAGCTCTTGTAATTGGCTTGTTTTCTAAGATGGGTTATTTTACTTGCCTTTAAGTACAAAATACAGAAATAATATAGTGTTAATTTGGACATGTGAAACCTTTCTTTGAAAAACACTATAAAAGGAGAGGATGCAGAGTACATGGAGCATTAGGTCAAACATGTATCTCTAATATTCATTTGATTCCCTACCGCTGTCTTCTTTGAGAGTAGGAGGGATATCAGATCACCCTGGTAATTTGGAATTAGTTCTGTTGAGATTTTACTCAAGTGTCTAGTGAGAAATCAGAGTATTACTGAAGCTCCAAGTATTTTATAATCTTTGCCAAGACCAGACGTTGTTGGGACCATTTACCAAATCCCTGAGTAAAATCTCTCCTCTTTGGCACTTGTTCTAGTTACTGGAAGAATAAACATTCTTTTTTTTTTTTTTTCCAAATAAATAGTCATTGAAGACAGATGTATACCCTCACTGTAAATGTTCCTGGCCATCTCTCCTGAAGCAGAGATTGCTCTCCATGATCTTAAGTGGTCTGACTGACATGATGCTGGCTTTAGCCACATTAGCACTTGGGTCCACTCACCCCTAGTACATGATCTTTTCATGATGTAGGCAAGGTTTTGCCCTGATGAGAGCTCTATTCTTTTAACTTAGTATCAATAGCAAGTATAATTTAAGAACAAAACCTCTATAAATCTAATCTAGGCTCAAATCCCATCTTCTATCTCTATGCTGACTTTGGAAATTTAAAGTTAAAAATTTTTTTTTAAACATTAATTTATTATTGAGAGATAGAGAATGAGCATGGGAGAGGCAGAGAGAGGAGGAGACACAGAATCCGAATCAGGCTCCAGCTCTGAGCTGTCAGCACAGAACCCGATGCGGGACTCGAACTCACAAACTTGAAGATCATGACCTGAGCTGAAGTCGGAAGCTCAAACAACTGAGCCACCCAGGGGCCACAAACTTTTCTTTTTTAACGTTTATTTATTTTGAGAGAGAGATCCTAGCACAGTATCTGCTACAAAATAAGCTTTCAATAAACAGAAGCTATCATTAATAGCTATTATTATTACTTAGATACATGCTGCTTTCATAGGTAACATAGGACCCCATTAACTCCGTTGACCTAAGTGCACAAATCAAGGGAATCAGATCCAACAAAGTTTGATAAGTAAGATATTACTAATAATCTAAATAAAAACAATATACTTTGTTATACTAGGAAACTAATATTTCTTAGAAAATTATTTCTTTAGAAAACACAATTTTTGTAAAAGCTACATTCAGTGAACATTTGCCTTGGTATCTATTTCTATATATATTTCTATATATTTAGATCTAATATAAGTGAAACCAGTTTGAAGATCACTGACTTCTGGTTAGTTCTTTAAGGCACAAATGTGTGTTTCAGAAGTGCTTTTAGTCAGGAGAAAAGTCACCAATGTACCTTGAAATGAAAGATTGCCACCAAAGATTGAAGGAGATATTTTACCATTCTTCATTTTATGTTTAAGCTTTGCTGAGATCAATGAATTCCAAATCATTATCCATCAGTTAGTATGTGCAGAGAAAATGCTTTAATGTTTGGAAATTTCATCAACCTTAGTCCTCTGGTGAAAAAGGAATTGCTTAGCTGAGTGTTCTTGAGACCACCATGCTGTAATTACATATCAGACATCTAAATGTATACAAATATTAAAAAAGCGTGCATTTTCAGCAGCACGTTCTGGGTTTCAGAGAATTAATTTTGAACCATAGCCACTGGTTTCTCCAAATACAGTTTACCATTGTTGGCCAATTCATGACAGTGGAAGTACTACAGTGTGACAAGGTGTTCCCACCTCTAGGATACTAAATACAACACACGCTTCCTGCTACTTTATTGTAAATGCATTTTCTTTCCCAATAGTTTAGCAAATGTTTGCTAAACATAAACTGCAAGAATGCTGAGTCTCTCAGGAGATAACCAAAATCCACAGCTATACCCCTCCCCCTGACCTTTTTCAGGGGAAAAGATTAAAAATAACCAACTTTTCTCAGCCATATTAAGCGTATCTTTTCCCTGGGAATCACTTAGAAAAAACTTTTTTTTCTGCCTCTCTTTGAAAATTGAAAACATGAATGCTTCATTGCCTAAGAAACTGAGTAAACTTGCTTTCTGAAATGTACCTTTTAATGTCTTTTATGATTTTGTTTTTTTCTCTTATTTGCACTCTCAGCTGTGGATGAATTTCCATGCAATGCATCATTTCTTGAGGAATTTACATGCCCGAAGAAATAAAAATGGAAAATGGTATCTATTAAGGGAGAACAGCTTTCTCCAGTCCCCAGCAGATGCTGTTGGTGAGCCACCCTCTGTCTGCTCAGCCCAGCCCATCAGCTTAACCCTCCATAGGGTTGCCACGAAGAAAGGAACATACTGCTGGTTGTTAAACAAATGAAGGCATTCTTAACTTGACTTTACCCTCTTATTGTTTCAGAATACAGTGTATACCTAGGGGTTTGTAAATTTTAGTCACACATCATTCCACTTTATCTCAAATGATTTCTGTTATCATAACCCGCTGGCTTCCACATGATTGCTTACCTGCGATTAACTTCCATTCTCGTGCTTTCTCCACACCATACCGCACATCAGATCGCAGAGCACCTGCACACGTGAACACATTTCTTTTGTTTTTATTAACTTTAATCGTCTCAAAGCTATGGTTTCCATCCCTATTTCTCTTCATAGCTGAGGACAGCATCAGCGCATCTGTGTTGGAGGCGCCCGGTGGGTTCGTGCATAGTGTTTGGCCTGTTGTCATCTGGAGAGAAGCATGATGATCTCTGAACATGTATTTTAGCAGATTTGTGATGTGAAGGATAAGTGCCGTTAAGTCTTTGGACTTGAGCTAAACAGAGCATGACTCACACGTGCTGTATCAGAAGGGATGAGGCCAGAAGAGGGATAGCGGGGCAGGATATGTGCTCTATAATAGATTTTTTTTTTTTACATTGGCAGGGGAGGTGTGTGATAAAGTGGATATATGGTGTAATGCTCTATATTTCTGACTACTTTTCTGCTACTTATAGCTTTGTCCCATCCCCTGTTACTAACGTGTGGAACTTTTATGCTTCTGTGTAAGCTAAGTTCCCTGCTCTGTGCACCTCTCACCTCCTCTGCAAACCAAGAATGGGGTGCCCCACCTCACTTGGCTCCAGGGATAAATGTCACTTCATACTCAAGAGGAGTCAGGAGGTGTCAAAATTACCTGTTTGGACCTTGAAATAAGAAGGTTTGGCTACAATTAAGAAGTTGAAAAGGAAGCAGCAGCAGACATTTAAATCTTCGTTCCCAGTCATTTACTGTGAAATCTAGCTCCATTCCTGGAGCAAAATTGATGGCATTTTAGGACTTTAGTGTTTTTCAGGTATCAATAAATTTCTGCTAGTGTCTCCCAGCCTCTCTAATAGCTAGTAGGATCAGTAATAAAACCTAACAAAAGGTTTTAGTAAAAGAAGCCAACATCCCCCTATATTATTTAGACACATTTTAAGCATCCTTTTGACATTCATTTAACTTGAATAACCGATATTTTCCTACATTTATTTTTTTACCCATTTTACAGTAACATGGAGAGAAATTAATTACACAAATGTATAGCTGCCTGTTTGACACAAAGCCATCACCTTTTATGTGAACATTGCTCAGTAATAAAACACTGCCAAGATAGCAGAACTTTCTCCCATCATTAGCTCATGTCTCCCCCCCAATAATAACTGCTTTCCTACTTTGGCTTATGATTTCATAATCTAAGGACACACTGCTGAACACTAGAGTTTAGCCTCACATGTTTTTCAAACTTAATTTAAATGGATTCATACAGTATGTACTCTTTTATGTCTAGCCCATTTTGTGATAGGTTATCTTTGGGAGATTGTGATGTAGTATGTAGGTGTTACTGTCATTGAGGTGTAATGTTCTTTAATATGATTATACCACACTTAGAAAACCACTTGTACTGTTGGATGAGCATTGGGAATATTTCTTGTTTTGGACTCTTAAAAACAATGCAGCCACGAACGTTCTTGTTCGTGTCCTGAGGTACTTATGCAATAGCGCAGATTTCTCTGGGATGTGTAACCAGGTGTAAAACCACTGGGCGATAGTCTGTATATCTTCAATTTTATTAGAGGGGATCAAACCATTTTCCAAAGTGGTTGTACCAGTTTTCACTATTCCCAGCGGTTAGCTGTGTTTTCATGGATTTGTTTTTCTGCTCTCTACTCTTCTTTTTCCACTTGTAAATCTCTTCCCACTACACTTTCTTAATGCTGTGGCTCGAAAAGAAGTTGTAACTTCTAGTGCAGTAAGTAACTTTTTAGAGATTATCTTGGGTGTTCTGGGCAATGGTATTTCCAAATACGTTTTAGAATCCACTTGCCAATATATAAACTTGATGCACATACGCAACCTATAGAGATTTTGGGATCGAATCTATAGGCTAGCAGGAGATAATATATCTTTGCAGTACTGAATTTTTGCAGTAGTTCATCGTTCTGTTTAGTAGGTCTTAATTTTCAGTAATGTTTTATAATTCTGGTAGAGGTACCACACATCTTTTCATAGAATAATTCCTAGTTACTTGAATTTTATTATAAATGACCTCTTTTATGTTTTAATATTTGATGTTGATACATAGAAATACAATCCATTTACATACAATTGACATTGTATTATGCCATGTTTATAAGCAGTAATTTATGCTAGTAATTTAGTTGTAGAAGTTTCATGCTTTTCTTTTTTTTATAGTTTATTTATTTTGAGTGAGAGAGAGAACGTGAACATGGAAGGGGCAGAGAGAAAGAATCCCAAGCAAGCTCCATGCTGTCAGTACAGAGCCCAACCGGGAGCTTGAGCCCATGAACCGTGAGATCATGACCTGAGCCATGCCTGAGTCACCCAGTTCCCCCTGCATGTTTTTCTTTAAACAGAGTTAAGTTACATGTGAACAAGAATTACTTTTTTTTTTTCCTTTCCAATTCAGACAATACCTTGATTGGTTTTTCTTCGTGAAACATTCAACACTTCACTGTTAAATATAAAATCCTTGTATTTGGTATACCCTTTATCAAATTGAGGCAAATTCCTTGAATTCTGTTGGCTGAAAAATTTTTTATTCATCACATCTTTTTATTGTAAAATACTGTAAATACACTTTTTAAAATTTTGTAAAATACAACATAACATTGACTATCATACCTACGTTAGGTGTACCGTTAAGTTTATCGGTATCATTGTAGAACCCTTCATCTTTTAAAACCAAAACTCTGTACTGATTAAACAGTAACTCCCATGCCCCCTTTCCCCAAACATCTGGTCACCATCTTTCTAATCCAGGTGTCCATGAATTTGACTACTCTAGGACCTCATAAAAGTGGAGCATTTGTCCTTTTGTGACTGGTTTATTCCACTTAGCACATTGTCCCCCAGGTTCACCCATGTTGTAACATATGTCAGAATTTTCTTCCTTGCTAAGGCTGAACATTACTGCTTCTGTCTCTTAGCTATTGAGAATAATGCTATGAACATGGGTATACAAACATCTGTTTCTGGCCCCGCTTTCAGTTCTTTTGCGTCAGTACCCAGAAGTGGGATTGCTGGATCATGTGGTAATTTTATTTGTAAATTTTTGAGGAACCACCATAGTGTTTTCCATGGTGGCGGCACCATTTTTACGTTCCTGTCTATAGAGCACAGGGGTTCTAATTTCTTCACATGTTTGCCAGTAAACATTTTTCTTCAGTCAGAAATTGATGTTGAATCTTACGAAAGGTCTTTGCAGCCTCTGTTATGATGATCATATGCTGCTTTTCCCTTCGTTCTGTTGATGTGGTAAATGACACTGATTGATTTTTTTGAAAAATTAATCCATTTTACATTTCTGGAACACAAATTGTTCATGACATTTGAGCTGTTCATGTTATTGGCTTGAATTTTTAATGTTTAACATTTTGGCATTTATGTATATGAGAGACTTGCTTACAGATTTTTTCTTCTAATTGTATTTTTATGTCAAAATCATGCTGCTTTCATAAAATCACTTGGGCAAGTTAACCTTCTTTTTCTCTGGTAGAGATTCTGAAAGATTGACATGATTTTTTCCCCATAGGTATTTGGTAGAATATACTAGGAAGGCCATTTTGGGCTGAGACTTTGTTTTGTTTTCTGGGGTGATTCCTACTTTTTTTTTTTTTTTAGTTTTTTTTTTTATTTATTTGAGAGCAAGAGTGAGAGAGAGAATAAATCCCAAGCAGGCTCTGCACTGTTAGTGCAGAATCCATAGTGGGGCTTAAACCCACAAACTGTGAGATCATGACCTGAGCCAAAACTAAGAGTCAGACACTTAACCTACTGAGCCACTCAGGCACCCTGTGATTCTTAATTTTGGATTAAATATATTTTGAAAACAGAGGGATATTCATGTTTTTTTGTTGTATGTCTGATCTACTGAGTGGTACTTGGCTTGAACTTTGTCCATTTCATCTACATTTTCCAATTTTAGTATATATTAATAATCTTATTTGATCCTTTGTATTGTATGTAGTTTTATCTAGTTAGTTCATGTTTCCTTTCTTTTTCTTAACTGTCTTTGGGTTTAATTTGATGTTCCTTTTCTCATTTTTCTACTCGGATATTTACATAGCTGATTTTTAGTTAGCTTTTCTAAAATATGCACTTAAAATTGTAAGATTGTTTCTAAAAATATTTTACTTACATCCCATAAGTTTTAATGTGTAGAATGGTAAAATGTATTAATTTGAAAATATTTTCTAATTTTTGTTAGTTTTTGAACCAATGTATGCTAGCGGGAGGTTTTTTTTTTTTGTGACGATTTCTCCTTAATCCTAAAACACAGTTATTTACTTATTTCCATTACTTCTATAATTTCTTGGTCTATATTTATCTCTCTGGGATATATTTTTTAATTAGATATTTTGCTGATAGAATAAATTTTAGAACTATGTTATTTCCAAAGCACAGGAGGAGAAGGGAGGAGACAATGCAAAGATACTAAGATTGTTGCGATGTGTACTGTGTTAGGTGTACGTTCTTCCTTTCTTTTACCACTTGTCTACCACCTTTTACTTACACCAATTTCTTCCTGTTTGTGTTTGCTACCTACTTCATTGAGTTTTTGTTCTTGCCTCCAGGAAAACCTTGGTATTCTCCTGTTTCCCAAATCCATGGCCAAATTTAGTTTGTGGTCATCCTTTACATTTTATTTCTTTGTTTTGATTTATATGATACTTATTTCCAAAAAATGGGGAGGCAGCTTACAAAGGAGTTACTTACCTCATCAATTATAGACTATTTGGCATCCATTGTTTTTCTTTTTTCTTGACGTCCCTTCTACCTACAGAAGTATTAATCATTGTTATCATATTCCACGTTGTCATAGACTCTAAGTCTAAAGTTCTCTTTTGGCCAGCAAAAGAGCGGATGCAGGATTAAAGTGAGAGATGGCTAATGTCCAGGGAAAAGACAAAAGCCCTGAATAAAGGTCCTCGCCTCATATTTATTCAGATCAGAAGGCTTACAGACGTGATGGGTGTGAACATCACATTAACATTAACTTGAGGACATGAGGGAAAAAGGGGGTTTTGAAGATAGATAGTGTTTGGGGTTTGGGTCAATATAAAACAAAATCCTGGCACCGGGCGGATGGGTAGATGGTTGTTAACAGCAGACATGAGGGAGCACCTCTGTTTATCTTAGCTAGCCTAGGGGATAAGGCAGATAGGGGAAATAACCTGAGGGTTAACAAGACACCTTTTCTTTTGTTAACCATCTCCACTCTGGGATGCTTTGCCTGCAGCCCAGCAGTCCATAGTACAATTCACCAGTTTACCTAACCTTGACCTTTCGTCCTGTGAAAGCAGTTTTTCTGCTATAGTACTAAATTGGGGGTGCTTCCACCCTGAATATCTAATCTTGTTTATTTCATTTACCTATGTATTGGGCACCTTTGCTCCATTCCTGTTTTAGGCTTTTGCCTCTCCCTCTCTATTCTGCAACCCCTTTCTATTTTGGGGTGCCTTTGCACCTCCCTATTCCCGGAACCTTCGTACCTCCATATTCTCGGGGTGTCTTTGCATCCTCATATTCTTGGGGTGCCAATCTGGTTTATCCAAACTCAGGTGTGAACTTTTTATGACTTTGTATTTCTTTATGCCTTGTTAACCCATTGGTGCAAGCCCAGGGGATTCCTAAGCTTATCCCCTCACACCATGTGTCTTCTGAATCATTCCTTCCTTAGCTTCCTTAATTTTGTGTTTATGACTCTGTATACACACTGTAAATTGTCCTACTTTGGTATTCCCTCTAAATTAAGTTTCTCAGGGTGATGCATTTTATGCATCTATTATTCCCCAGTGCCTCATAATAATAAACCCTTTGAAATATACAAAATGTCCAACTAGAGCCAGATGACCTAAAAGAAGAGTAAGGAAAATGCTTGGAAGCGGACGTCCTGGAAACCCACATGTCCATGCCAACTTAATTTTAGTATTTAAGACATCCTATCATATGTATGTGTGTATATGTGTGTGTGTGTGTGTGTATAGTAAGTTTATAAAACACCTATGTGTGCATTTATGTATGTATTATTGAAAGCTACAAATATATTTCTTTTAGGTTTACAAAGCTCCTATATATTTGTCTACTGCAAATATCTTACTGTCTTCAGTGTATCAAGGTGCTTAAAGAAAAACAAACATGTAATTTCAGTGCATAATGTATCTAAGAGGCCAAACATAGCCCTTTGTTGTATAGAAGACACTCCATAACATTCCTCTCATTTATTTGCCCAATATCTACTCTAGGTGTCATGTCTACCTAATCTATTTCAACAAAAGTTACTTTCTTTCGTGTAACTTTTCTCTGTAATGTAAACAAAAAGAACACGTTTTTGTGTTTAAAACAGGTCACGAAAAAATGTCACCAGTTTACTAACTTGATAGAGCATCCCTCCCTGGCTTAGGTAACTGTTAATTCTTATACCCACCGTATCAATGGCAATATGGTGCTTATGTTTAATAAATATGCATTTCCTTCATATCAGCCCACAAGCGTATTGTAATAATATGATTGTAGTGTAAATTGAGGTAAATCTACATAGCAGCCACCTCTGTGTCACAATGTGGGACAAAAACGGGAAGGATATTATAGCCTAATGGTTCTTCTAACTTTTACATAGAAATCTACCAGTTGACTCTTGCATATCAGAGCACTTAGGAAAAGTGAGGAGGAAAAATCCAGCTGTCATTTACTTTTGGATGCTGGGAAAAATGGTGTAGGAAATGAGAACTTTTCAAACCTTTTATATTTATTAAAAACTATTAATTCTGATACTACTTATTAAAAACTTACATTTGTAATGCTAAACATAAGATGACCAACAGTGGCAAGTAGCCGCGTACTCTCATCTGTCCCTGAGCAGCCCTTCTCCACAAATCCTTGGTTACGACATCAAGACCAATAGGGCATGTTCTCTAGCAGACTGAAAGGTCACTACTTTGTTTATATGACTCTCATAATCTGAAACTTCAGCAGAATGAATTCAACAACAGGCTCTAGTCCCTCCAGGGCTGCAGTCTTTCTGTGGTACTGTTTGCCTCTCAGAAGTTCTGTGAGATAGTGCTTAGCATTTGGCATAGGTTGACTTTACCTGAGAGGACCTATGTCTGCACCAAGGTGAGGTTTGAAAACACAAAAGCAGAGCCACTCAGGCAAGCCAGGGATGCCTAGAGTGAACATCAGAGTGGATTAGGTACAAGCTCTTATTTCCCAAGTTGGTTAAAGGATGCAAACTTTGAGTTATAAGGCAAATAAATTCTGTGGCTCTAATGTATAGCATGGTGACTACAGTTATTAATACTGTATTATATATTTGAAATTTTCTAAGACTGTGGATCTTAAGCATTCTCACCACACACACACACACACACACACACACACACACACACACACACACACTACTATGTGAGGTAATGCCTGCATTATCTAGCTTGATGGTGATAATTTCACAAGGCATGCATATATCAAATCATCATGTGGTATACTTTTAATATTTAAGATTTTATCAATTCTACCTCAGTAAAGCTGAAAAAAGGACAAAACAAAACAAGCTGTCATTTGGCACTTGATCTGGAAGATTCAGTTATCCTCTGTGTTCACCCTGTGACACTCTGTGTTCCTTCGTCTCCATCTAAGTTCAAACATTAAATATTCATATTTAGAGGTTGGGGTGGTGGGGTTCATCTCTTGAAACATCATGGGCTAGTGATAGTGGAGGAAAAGGAAGACTGGATCAGTTGAAAAGGAGTATCTTACTTGGTTTTGGAGGACGATAAACAGAACAAAATGCCATAGTCAGATATTGTCCATATTTCTTTTACTTGATAGTAATGGCTGAATCTTGTAAGGATATTCCCCTCCCAGTGAAGAATTGCACTGCTAATGAACAAAGGGAAGCAAGCAGTGACTGGGCTAGAGAGGAGATGAGTAGCATGTTTGGAATGTAATGGGAATCCACAGGTATTGCCAAGGGACAGTCAGGTGGAGCTTATCAACTATACTTAAAAAAAAAGAATCTAACCTTTCATTCATCAAACAGAACCCTATATAAATGTCAGTGAGCATCAACATTCAATTAACATTGTGACTTATTCATCAGTTAGAGATATATAGTGTCGGGACTCCTGTGGCTCCTGAATCATAATACTAGAGACCTTTCTTCAGCTGTTCTTAGGTAAGGATGTCTCACCTGCTGTATGTCGAGCACCTTTCATTCAGTCTCTACTTCAGACATTTATCATATAGTCCCTGGGTAACATGCAGGTAGGATCTCACGTTGGTTCATTGCACATCAAGATTCCAATGAAGCGTCAACCCCTGGGAACCCAGAACTGACAAACTAGTCTCCCTGACCCCCCTGCATAGACAAAAATCGAGGAGAATTGTTCTGTGCTTCTTAATGTGTATGTTGTTGACATATAAACATTTGTTAGAGGGGGGAAAACAGTTATACTCTGCTGATGTGTTGCATTCAACCCTTCCTAGGGGTGTACTTTTAATTCTGCAGCCAGGGTATTAGCAATATTAAACTGAAAATGTCACAGAATGTCAAATCTGAAAATGTCACTAGGAAAGGGGAAGAAAAAGATGGTGACCCTGTACCATCCACAGATGAAATAAATATGCCGCTCTGGTACTGCACAATGGTTTTTTTAGTGGGTGTAATTTTATACATTTTGCATCCTATTAATTTTCATGGCATCGATGGAGAAATATTAGAACAGCGAGAGTGCTGGAGACAAATTAACTCATCAATTACATGTATGGGACAGTGGAGACTGAGTTTATTTCACCATTTCAAATTGCAATAAAACTGTAATTACTAACTCGTGGCATCTTCATGGAAATCTGCATTCATTACCACTTAATTTGGAGTCAGTGACTGCTGTATACTTAACTTTTCTCTAATCTCTGCCACCAAGTAGATGCAGTAGGAAAGAGTCTGGAATTAAAGCAGCTGTCCCACTCAGTCCCCACAGAAACATTTTTGTAACCATCCAAACTAAATTTTGCCCATGAAACCAGTGAAATGAGTTTGTTTCTAAATAGTGCAGAAAATGGAAAATGAAGCCATTGTTTGTTCAAGGGCACAATTCCCCCTTTCACCTCTTTCTCCTCTCTACTTCTGTCTAACCTGTTGCCACTGTCCCCTCTTCCACCTTTTCCTGGCATGCTCAAGGACAGGACAGAGAGCGTGGTTTCCTACAGGAAGAGTGGCAAAAGAGAAAGATGAAACCAGAAGATGGAGGGTCAAATTCTCTCTATGCAGTTTTCCAACCTGATGGTTTTTGAGCACGTTATTTCACTTCTTTGAAACGCGCTCTCCTCATTTGTAAATTAGGGATTATAATGCCAACCTTCAAAGGTTTATGTGAGCATTAAGTGAACTAATACATGCAAATACCCCTAGTGTAGCACCCAGCATTTTGATGCTGGCTTCCTGGCTTTTAATCTTTAAAGAAAACAAGAAATTATATGTATTACATACTGTGTCATGATTTATGGAGCAAATTGAATTTGCCTGACAGTTGAGTATCTAGGAGGATCAAAACTGCATTTATTATACATAGGCCATTTGTTTTTGTTTTTGTATCTTTAATATGGTTGAAAAGCAAAGTTCTATATAAATTGAAAGTGATCTTTAACCAGATATTTTTTACTTGCCACTATGAATTAATTAAGTCTGAAAGGCATCATTTAATGTTTTTATTTTTCTCTATGCAGTTACTGGCACCTGGGAAATTATAGATCACAGATGTAATGGATCATATAGGGCAGAAATCACCTGCATTTTATTTTGGGACCAGTGATGTTTTTCAAAAGTCTGTTTCTGTCAACTACGGGTTCTGATGTATGTGCAAAAGGAAGCAAAGGAATCAAGTGTCTGTGGTGTGTGCACTATTTGATGCAGGAACAGAGGCAAAAAAAGCTCACTCTATGATCTTAGCAAGAAAAACCCCAGAAAGGGTTGGATAGGGACTAGTTACATAAAGTGCAAACAGAATAAATCTTTTCAATTATTTTAAAGTAATGATGCATGCTTCGTTAATAGTTTTTTAAAATTCCATCCACAAGAAGTGTTAGCCATCTTTGTTAATCTCAACTCTACTTCTCAGAGTAATTTTCCATTGTACAGATTTCTAAAGCTTATTCTCACTTATTAATACAGTTAACTGAGCACACGTAAGAAAAACAGACAAACAAACCCCTCAATTCTATGGATTCACTACCATTGACTTGGCTATTTCTGGGTATCTTTCCATACCTGCAAAACGTGCAGGTGCTGCCCCTGAATCAAGCTAGACTAGTTGAATGAACTGATAACTTCTTAAGCTGATCTGGCTAAATACACATGTGCTTCATGGACTTGAGCTGATCAACATCTATACAACAGGACATTTAGATTGCTGACTCTTTGAGCAAATGCCATGCCTCTGATCTCAAACTACTTGGGCTGAATCTACCTAACAGTGCCAGTTACAGCATGGAAAACAAAAATTGAGTGAGAGTTTTGGAGATTTTTAAGATTCCTTCCAGATAATAATTGCTGTCTGCAAAACTAATAAGGTTTAAATGAGTTAATATTCATAGAGCACTTCTAAGAACTGCTACCACATTATGAGCTCTTAATTAATGTTAGCTATTATTACTATACTCCTTTTGCTGTTTATATGGTAAAGCTAAGATACAGTTGTCAACTAGATATAATATCTTAATGTAAAAAGTAAAGGTGAGTTCAACTATTAATGATATCCTATTGAAAATCCCAAGCAAAGACTTGAGTAACTTAGTATTGATTAGCCACAGCTTACTAGTTAATATGTACAATCTGTTATGTCTAAGAAAGAAATAGAAGTATTTAACGAAAAAAATTGGCTGTGTCATTTATAAATTGATGTTTATCTCAACTGATTAAAATGCACATTTTCATTATAAACTGAAATTGAAAATACAGCAAAGATCATCTTTATTCCAGTTCTTTTGAACTCGCAGATCCTATTGCCGAGGGAAAACATGTTGGTCCTAGAGGTAGGAAGGGGTTTCTAGAAGTTACTCAGCAATGTTTATAGCTTATTCCTAAATTGATCTAAGCTGTTCCTGCCAGTATCCCATCCCAGTATACCATCTCTAGTCCTTGCTCAACTTTTCCCCCTTTCAAACAATCTGAATTGTGTTGGTAAAATAAAAGGAAATAGACAATTAATGGCAAGGATTTAGTAAAGTCAGTGCATTGTGAGTCAATGAGAGTGATGGCTTTTTGTTTTTCCAGAAAAATAAAGGCATTGTTTTCTGGCCCTTACTTTGGGATATCATGTTAGAAAGTTTACTCCTACAGCAATATATAGGAAAACCATGATGACACTTGTTTTTCAGTATTTTAAATGTACGTAAGAACCTTAGGATTTTACATTATCTTCTATATTTATTTATCCTGTTCTTGAATTTAGCTTCTCTGGTGGCTTGTGTACTCCTCTTGAGCCACATCTACTTGTCTGCCTTCTTGGTCATCTTCTAAATGTAGGCCTTTCCTAAAGTTCCTTATTTAAGTGTCCTTTATCCTCCCTTCCCCTGGCCCCAAGCTCTTTTGTAGATCTTGTCTTCTTCAGTAGACATTTTCTTTTTTTACGTGAATAACTTCCATCTCTATTTAAATTTTTTTAATGTTTGTTTATTTTTGAGAAAGAGAGAATGAGTGGGGGAGAAGGCAGAGAGAGAGAGGGAGACACAGAATCCAAAGCAGACTCCAGGGTCTGAGCTCTCAGCACAGAGCCCAGTGTGGGGCTGGAACCCATGAACCACGAGATCATGACCTGAACTGAAGTTGGAGGGTTAACTGACTGAGCCACCCACGTGCCCCTCCAGCTCTATTTGACATGTTTCTTGACTAGGCTTTCAAACTACCTCTCAGACATCTTTCCTTAGATGGTATATCAGCAAATTATAGTCAATACATAAAACATCATTTACTCCCTATAGTACTATCATTTGTCCTTGGGAGTGGCACTCCTATTTTCGCATGTTAAAAAATAACTTTGACCTCTTGCATGCAAAAACTTTGAATTAACTCTATATCCAATCATATTTGACTGTAGTATTTCTTGTCTATTTACATCTTTACACTGTCACTGCCATGACTCTTATTTAGAACTGTGATCCTTGACACCCATGTGACTACAACGGTCTTCAAGTTGGTACCCCATTTCTAGCATCTTTCTCTCGTAACTGCTTCAACATGAGAGATACTGGTCATGCTCCTGCTTCCTATGGCTTCTTTAATAGATTACTCATAGATTTGTCATTTCTGTCCCTTATTTTGCAATTGCACATATCCTGTGCTCTAAACACAGGGTTGCCAAATTACCTAGGGCCAAATCTGCGCTTACACCTGTCTCTATTAATAAAATTTTATTGTAACCTAGCCAGTTCCACTTATTTACATATTGTCTTTGCTGCTTTCATGCTAAAATGACAGAACTGAGTAGTTGGAACAGAGGTTGTGTGGCCTGCAAAGCCACCAAATACTGGTGCTCTATAAAAAAAGCTTGCTGACTCCTCCTCTAGACCTTTTGAAAGTTTAATAATTTAGTATGTGTTGGATTAGACCTATGATTCTGAATTTCTAACAAGCACTCACGATGCAAGCATTTGGACTATGAACCTTACTTTAAGATACAAAGCTCTAAGGCAAATTTACCAAATGGTAGCTTCATAAATTATTAGGAAAGAGAGAAAGCGTCTATGATTTCATGACCGATTCAAGCTATGACTTCATCTAGGAGCTTCATGGTACATACTACTATACTAACAACTTTAAGAATTTCTGATGTAAAGACAAAAATAAATAAAACATGAAACACAGACAGTTGGTCACCCTACAAGTTAAATAACTTTTAAAACTGCCAAAATCTGTTCTTCCTTTGGTTCATTTTTTTTAATGCTTATTTATTTTTGAGACAGGGAGAGAGACAGAGCATGAGTGGGGGAGGGGCAGAAGAGAGGGAGACACAGAATCCGAAACAGGCTCCAGGCTCCACTCTGTCAGCACAGAGCCCAACGCGGGGCTCGAACTCACGGACTGTGAGATCATGACCTGAGCCAAAGTCACACGCTCAACCGACTGAGCCACCCAGGTGCCCCTTTTTGGTTCATTCTAATGTTATTTCTTTCATGAATCTTTGCTAAGTTCCATGAGATATACCCCTCCTTTGAATCTTCAGGGTATACTTTTTGTGTCTGTCTTTTGAGCCTGTCACCTATGACTCTAATTCTAACCATTGTCTACACTGTTGTGAACAAGGGTAAACCATTCAAACTTCTTCATGTTTGCAGGTATCCTTCCTCTGCTATGCTGCAACTGTGCCATATCAAATGGTCAGTAAACCTACTAAATTGAATGTCATAAACCCTAAAAATAGGCTCAGAACATATATGATACTTAATAGTTGGTATAGGTATCTGAAAAAGATTTGAAAATAATTTGCTTGGTGGAACAGTCTTAGGCATGGCTTAATAAATTGAACTTAAAAATACTTTGTCTTTCAGCCTGATACCATGCTTGCCTCTAGGTCATGATATTTTGAGTTTATATGACAACTTCAAAATATTGGGAAGCAGTAGATATTTGGAAGCAGAAGGCATATTTTCAGAATAGGTACACATGTGTATGTGTATTTATATTTATAAAATCATTTCTCACTTGAATTCTGAGATTCTTCATGACTCCTCATAGTGTTCAGGTTACTTTAGCTCCCCTCTGAGGCTATGCCTAGGCGATACTGAACTAATTACAGTTCTCTTTATATACCTTACTCTTCCTCTCTTCTGGGTCTTTGCACATGCTACTGTCTCTGCCTGGAATACTCTTTTCTTTGCTTCAAGCTTGTCTGCTTCACTCCTTAACATTTTGTTTCTAACCTAGGTAATTTTTTACACAAGAAAAGCCTTCTCTTACCCTCAAAACTGGGTTTAGGACTTTTCCTCTGTGCACCCAAGGCACTCCCTGACCACCTAGATCATGGAACATTTCACATTGCATTGAGAATGGTGTCCATTTACTTGGTGTCCATTTGTGTCATTGGTGTCCATTTACTTCATAAAACTAGAACTAAGCTATAGACAACAACTGTCTTGTTCACTGTGTTTCTCAAGCAAAACGTATAATGTGCATAAAATGTCTAATAACCATTTGTCAAATAGATTCTAGTTGTTTGCCTTAGAAGTGAGGTGGGCTGAGAGGCTTTATTATTAAATTTTCTTCTCTGGATTAAGGTGTGTTGTAGGAACCTGGGGCCTGCTAGTGTTCCCTTGCGTCCTGTCCTGGAATCTATGTTTGGGGCTCCTTAACTCAACTGATAAAGTTCCGAGTTTGAAAAGACCTCTGAGGCTTGTCTGTCTCGTTCAGAGCCTCTGACTGGAATCCAGAGATGCAGAGAGGATACTGTAATTTCCCGGGTATTTTTGACTGTAAGAAAACATTAGAACTTATGCTATAGGCTAGGGATGATCCTTGGTATTCTTACGGGCATTTAAAAATGTGACTAATGGTTATGAATCCACGTTGGAATAAGCAACGGAAAGTATTGAAAGTTTCTACAATGCAGAGAGGATAGTGGCAACCAAATTTCTATCACGGATTTGAATGTTTTGATGTATTTTTCCGTGGCATTCTGTAATCACGTAAAGATGACGCAGCATCAGACGTTAGGTTCATCTTTGTTGCCAATGTGTACTGTTAAAGCCTACATCCATGCATTTGTATATGCCACAGGCATGCTGATATTTATTTCCTGCTAATTCCATCCCTATTTATTAGATTACTGATTACATTGCTGTATATTATTCTCATATTTCTGACACATTTGAATGGCTATCCATTTATGTATATTATCACTGAATGTACAGGATGTTGGCTTTAGTTAGAAGCATTTTCCTAATGTAGAGTTGTAGGTAATGGACCATCTTACCCTTTTAATGAGTTCTAATTCTATGGAAGAGAGTAGACATTTAGCCATTTTCTTTTTATTGCACAGATTTGGATACCACATATTTTTTTCTGGTGGATATAACCATTTACACTGCAATAAAACACCACAAATATTTTATGGTCTGAATTCAATAGTGTTAAGAGCTTTCAATTTCTGAAGTCCTGCCCTGCTCTTTCTTAAACACAATAATCAATAGGCCCTGTGTCATTGAGCTATTTTTTTTTTTTAAAATAGAATTGCACTGGTAACTGTTGCCAAAATCTTCCTTTAAGAAAGACTTGAAATTTTGTGATAAATTCTTTTGTGCCACTAAGGGTCCTATTCCTTGAGTACCATTTCCAGTCTTGCTGGACGTAGATTACCACTGATTTATACTATACCTTAAACATTTTTTTCTATCTAGAGTTTCAAAAGTAGAATCTGTATATATTTTGAAAATGCATACTTAGCTTGTTTATTTATTGCAGAACAAATCAGAGAAAAGTTTTGTTTTAAGTTTTTTGAGACCTAGTTCCAATTCCCCTGAAAAATTGGTATATTTCCTCCTCCTATCGTTTTTTCCCCTTTATTTTGTTTTGGAAACATTTAAATAGGTTTATGCATGAGGCCATAAGTAAGTGCCCCTCCATATTCTTTGACATGACCTTTATGTATACCTCTCTCATGTGCACTTCTTGCTTCTTTATTTCAGCAGATTATTTTATCTTGTGATCATATCAGTTTTTTTTTCTGTGACAAATTCAGATTAGTTATGGTAAGCAATGCAGGAGAGATACTTTGAGAAATAATAGAAATTCACATAACAATATTATTTACCGAGTGCTTGTCATATTCCAAGCACTGCCTTAAGTGGTTTTCATATATTTTCCACTTTGATCCTCACAGCCAACCATTTTTTTTTTCCTTCATTTATAGATGAAGACCTGGACTGCAGAGAATTTAAGTAGACTGCTAAAAGACAGTCGCAGTGAAAAGGAGGCCTGGTAGTTAAGTGCCTTTTTCTAGTGCAGTCTTAAAACTCAATTAAAATTCATACTTTTTTCCATCTAACCGAGTATATTTGAAATAGTGAGAATGGAAGTAAAGAACTTGAAAGAGCAAAAAAAAGCTATGGAAAGTCTCAGGGAAGATCCATAGTCACAAAATGAATGCTACTCTTTTCTGGTGTTTTGTGGGGTTTGGTTTGTTTTGTTGTGTGTGTGTGTGTGTGTGCGTGTATATATACATATATATGTGTATATATATGTATATATATGTGTGTGTATATATATGTGTATATTGTGTGTATATATATGTGTATATTATGTGTATATACACGTGTATATACACACGTGTGTGTGTGTGTGTGTGTGTATATATATATATATATATATATTTTTTTTTTGCCTGCACAGACCATTTCTGGTCCCTTTCTTTGATTGCTATTCCTCCTCTGCACATCCTCTAAAGACTGTCTTGCCCCTAGTCTCTCTTGGTTTCTTTGTCCTCCCTACTTTTGCTCACTAGGAGATTTAAACCATTTACATGGCTTTAAATACTATCTACACCATCATGAGCCTTAATTGTATAACTCTAACCCTTAGAGCTTTCCCCTGAGATCCACACTCCCATATATCACTTTTAATTTGATACTTCCATTTATAGGCACTTAAAATTTTATGGGTCCAAAATAGTGTTTGATTACTATCCCCCCACAAAATTTTTTTCCCAGTCTTTTACTTGTCAGTGAACATCAACACAATTTACCTGATGAAACCAAACTTAAAGGAAGTATTCTTGATGATTCCTTGTTCCTCGCCTTCCTGATAGAGCTCAACAACAAATTTTATTCATTCTATCGCTAGTATGTATCTTGAATCTATTTATATTGATCTCTACCCTTCTACTTAGGTTTAAACAATGATGTCTCATCTGAGCTAATTCAGGAAGCTTCCAGCTTGTCTTGCTGCTTCTTCCAGTGCACTCCTCCTGTTCATCACCCTACAGCAGTTAGTGATTTTATTCCAGAAGGTTAATAAGATTGTAACCACTACCACCACACAACACATACACCTGTCAGTATCACTTAATGGCTTTATTTTGCTTTTGGAATAAAATCCAAATTGTGTAATATGAACTGTGTGGCCCCATTCCAAACTCTAGCTTACCTAGACCACAACTCATGATCACTTTCCTTCTCCCTCATTATAGTCCGACCACTAGGGCTTTCTTTTGTCCTTGACATTTCCAGCCTATAGACCTTGTCATGGAATGCTCTCTTCTCCTTATTCTTAATGTATCTGGTAAGTTCTCCTTACTGAGTTCTGAACTCCAAAAACATTTTCTTGGGGAGGACTTCTTTGTTCATCCTCACTCTGCACCTCCAGCCATTAGTATCTTTTCTCACCATCCTAGATACTTCTGTTTCTACTTGTTGTAATTTGCAATATTTTGATAACCATGTGTAATTGCTTGCTAGAATTAGACTCCCAGGAAAGCAGAGATGTGTTTCTTCACTGTATCCCCGGTTAACAGCAGAATGCTTGGAAATTGCAGATAGGCAAGATTTTAAGGGGAAAAATCAGTGAATGAATGAAGCCTGATTTAATATTTGTAGGGATGGGGTCAGCAGTGAGGTGTCATATTATGGGAATGCAGTAGTTTGGGTTATTTTGATAAACTGGTACTTTTCCCCCCCCTACTGGGCTGCACTCTGTGGGATTTCTAAAGTAAGATTAGCAGCGTTCTTGACACTGTTTGGCTATATCAGCATTATATTTATCTCTTAGCAAAAAAAAAAAAAAAAAAAAAAAAAAAAGCTAAATCTTCATCACCCAGTCCAATCTATTTTTTGGCCCTTTGTTCATTTGTCTCTTTAATGATTTGATTTCAGGAAGGCCCATTTGCCTTCACATTCTATGCTGATGCTGCTTGGCTAATAGGAGTTTACAGACTGGCCTTGTTTTCCTCTTTCTCACAAATTAATTGCCATGTGACTTAGAGAAGAAACCATACTGCTGCTACTACTAATAAAAGTACATAGTAGATGAAATACTTTCAGCTACCCTGGTATTAGCCCTCTGCTAAATATTTTACATACATACTCATTTAACTCACACTATATCTTATTGGTGGAGAAGAAAAATGAGGTTTCATTGGGCAGAAGGGCAAGACTGGAAACACATGGGTGTCAAAGCCTATGCTTGAACTATTACCTCCTATTTCCTTGTGTGCCTTCTCACCAGGAGTGCCTCAACCCTCTCTCTACAAAGAGGCAGGGAGGACATCACATGACCTATGGACGAGTGATGCTAAATTCCTTTTGCACCCTTAAGATTAAATGCTGCTCTGATTCAACCAGCAATCAGATCTTACTGGCTGGTATTTGACCCGTCTACTAATTGTACCTCTGTGTTCATATACACATAACTCAAAAGTAAATTCATTCTTGAAATCATTTTATTTGTATTCTGGCCGAGCCAGTGTTGACCAAAAATTTTGGGGAGTTTGTAAAAGGAGGGTCACTGGAATGGATTGCCTCTGTTATATGGCATTATCCAGCAGATTTGCTCCTCAGGCTTCCTTTCTTGTAAAGGGCACATTTCTAGACTCCATCACAATCAAATTGAATAAAAATTTCTAGTCCTGACTGCAAATTCCTGCAGCCCTACCCATTTAAATGGCCCCTCTTAACATTAACTGAAACAGTATTTTTAACTTGGATATTTATAAAAATGACAAGAGAATTTATCAAAAGAAGGGAACTCACACTATGGAACACATATATTATTTATATAGTCAGTTAAGCATAACTACAGATGAAGCAACTATAAATAATGTTGGCCACCAGGTCATGGTAATAAATTAGAGAAAACTGGCTATGAAAGCCCCTGTGATCTTTTATGTTTTTGGATTTGTAGTATTACTTAATGTGTTTCTTTATCCCATAGTGGTCCACACAGATTTCTACTGCATAGGTATTTAATTAATTTATTCACCCAACAAATATTGGATCTGGGTATTCACTAGGCTAGGTGCTGGTCACTTTCTGTATCAGAGCTAAAGCACTAATTAAAAAGTCATTCTGTCTGTTTGCAATTGCCAGATCATCCATTTTTGAAGCTCAGAGCTTTTTGATTTGATACATAGTTTTATCTCTTGAGTTTGTTTTTCTCCACCTGTTTCTCTTTTTTTCAGTTTGCTGTTGTATAAACTTGTGTCTGTGTTGGATCTGCTAAAATCATGGCTCTTTTCAAATGCACAAGTGCCCATTATATGCATTTTGAAAATGTTTGCAAAGGATTCCTGAAAAATGCATCCTTATAAAGAACCTACTATAGCTGTGCTATAAGGATTTTGATGGCAATAGCTGATTTTTAGGTACAAGAAATGTTATATTCCAAGTTGTAGGTTTCCTTGAAATTAACTACTCATTTCATGGAATACCTTACTGTTGTGGGGTGTATTGTTTGTTTGTTTTTTTGCCTTTTACTATGAAAGTTAAGGTGAGTTCTTTGGAATTTTTTCTGTTAATATTTTAATCCCTAGTACCTGGCGCATAGTAGGCAGTGAGAAATAGTAGTTGTGTGCTAAAATGAAGGTATCAGGAAATAAAATGGTCCCAAATCTGCAGCAATAACTATTTTATGACACAATGCTGCCTCTCCAGAGTTTTGTTAATTATTTGCATTGCCAAAGAAATGGACTACATGAAATATTTTATACTTCCAGCTAGAGTTTTCAAAATTGAGCATGCTTCATAATGTAAAATAAGAGAAAATAAAATTAAAATAAGTACATGGAACTCTTCCAATGTAGACCCTTGGAGTATTGTCAAATCTACTTCTCACTAGCTGTTTGGATTCTGGAAAAAAAATATCCTTTCACTTTCTCTTAAAAATTGAATGGCCACCTCTGTAACCTCTGGGCTTTAACCTGGTTAGAATTGATTGTTCCTGATCTTTATTGATGTCTCCTTTAGTTTTGTTTGTTTTTATGTTTTTTTTCCTCAGAGTCCCAGTTCCCTGCCGCAACTATTTCTGCAAACCACTTCTGTGCCTGACCTCTTCATTTATATTATTTTCTTTAGTCAGATCATGTGTTTCCTCTGCTCCTAGATCTCCCCTTGTCCTTGAATCTGGGCTAGACAGAACACTGTAAATGCTAATGCATTCAGTGTTGTCTTCTTGGCTTTCTTTGAATCTTTCCCCTTGCTTTCTCCCTGCTGGCACTTTGCCTCTGTGTGAGTACCTTACGTTCCTGAAGGTCAAACTTCTTTGACTTTGGCTACTCCTTTCTTAGAGTAGGACAACAGTGATCGTTTCTGTAGGTTTCCCACCCCCACCTCTGTCAGTTTCCATCTGTAACTACTACTCAGGCTTTCCATACATATAAAGTTCTCTTACCTCTGAGATTTATATTTTGGCATCTGAAAGTCTGTAGACATCATCTCTCTTCATTTTACAGTTGAGCAAACAGAGTTGAAGTCTGGTTAAATTTGGTGCATTGAAAGCATGTGCTGCCTCCTGAAACCCAGGTAAAATATCAGAAAGGGATAAGAAGGGTAAAAGGCTACAGGGACAAACAAGAGCAAAGACAACAGCAGCTGAGAGATGACATCAAACTTCAGGTGGAAAGCAGATGGATATGTAATGAATGATTGGGCAGAGCAGACGTGGAAATCCAGGTACCTGTAGAGAAGGATACCCAAGAGGAGTTAATTTTATACCCACTGGACCTTGAAAAGTCCCTCAGGTTCTAAGACAGTAGAAGCACTGGGTTCTGTGAAAGGCAAAATCTGGGGGAGACAATATCAAAAGCATTGGTTTATTTTTGTAAAAAGAAGCAATTAGAAATATCAGATGACTTCTCCCACCTCTGACAGCCAGGCAGCTACTGCTTTCCTAGCTTTCAAGGAGAAATTAAGTCTATGTTGAGACAAGCTGACCTGGAAGGGATTTTGAATGGGGAATCCCAGGCAAAGCAGAGAAAGGATGAGCTTCTTTTCTGGAAAAAGGGGGCTTATGCAAATATCTGTATATCTAATGATGAGAATGATCGCCATCACTTTACTTGGTCTAACTCCTATAATGGAATCCGTGTCATTGCCAGAATCAAACATTTGAGGACCTCCTTAAAAAATCTGGTTTGAGGGGCGCCTGGGTGGCGCAGTCGGTTAAGCGTCTGACTTCAGCCAGGTCACGATCTCGCGGTCGGTGAGTTTGAGCCCCGCGTCAGGCTCTGGGCTGATGGCTCAGAGCCTGGAGCCTGATTCCGATTGTGTGTCTCCCTCTCTCTCTGCCTCTCCCCCGTTCATGCTCTGTCTCTCTCTGTCCCCCAAAAAATAAATAAACGTTGAAAAAAAAATTAAAAAAAAATCTGGTTTGAAACCCTATTAACTTAAAGGGAAGCCCATGAAATCATGATCCCAGCCCATACACAGAGTTCTATATTAGTTTTTAAATTTCTTACTCTATGAAATTTGGGTAAAAATGTCAACATGAGGCAAAAAGACAAAAACAAAGAGAAATTCAGTGAAAACAGCGTCTATGCAGTGAATTGGAGAATTCCAATTCATAAAATATGTACATACATCATACATCAAAGAGCTAAGAGAAAACATTGTACTTCTCAAACAGTATGATATTAAAAAAAGACAAGGAAGAAAGTTCTTTAAAATTAAAAATAAAATAGTTAAGTTGAGGTGTTAAAAGAAAAAATTGGTATGGGGCACCTAGGTGGCTCAATCAGTCTAGCACCCAACTCTTGATTTTGGCTCAGGTAGAGGTCATGATCCCAGGGGCATGGGATTGACCCCCACATCAGACTCGGTGCTGTGTGTATAAACTGCTTAAGATTCTCCCTCCCTCTTTCTCTCTCTCTCTCCCCCACTTGCATGTTCTCTCTAAAATAAAGAAGAAAAAGAAAAATTGGCATAATCTAGATGGTAGAACAAAAAGACAAAGAGGTGAAGTTCAATACTCAGGGGATTCAGAGAAAAAGGAACAAAGAATTGGGTGTTGGTAAATATCAGAGAAATAAGAGAAGACTTTTTTAGTAGGGTGGAGGGTATAAGCTAATAGAATGAAAGAACTCATGATGTTCTCAGCAACATGGTTGAGAAAAGACTCACTCCAAGGCAATTTAACATGTCCAAGTGTCAAAAATAGAGAAGGATCTAGATTTCTTGGAAAAATGAGTTGCACCAGGTGTTGTATGGAAGTGTTAAATCACTATATTGTAAACTTGAAACTGATACTACACTGTAGGTTAACTAACAGGAATTTAAGTAAAAACTTAAATGAAAAAGAAGTGGTTTATATGTAATGCATCTCAATCAGACTGGCATAGGACTTTTCAGTAGCAACGCTGGAGACTGCATGATGATTCTTTAAAATTTGGAAGAGAACATTTTCCATGAATAGTTCTATAGGCAGCCAAGCTTTCAAACAATGTGAGGCTAGAATAAAGACATTTCTAAACATACGTGATTTAAAAAACTGTACTTTCTATATATCATTTCTTAGAAAAATTCTGTGCATAGGATCTACCTCAGTTGGGGATTAAGCAAGAATAGCAGATTAGATTGAGAAAAGATGAGCTGTAGTAAATACATGAAAGAGGACATTCATTCCAGCAGAAGAAGTGTGCAGCTCACACAGAGAGGGATCCATCCAGGATACCAGAGGGCAATGGGAAGGAGAATCTCTTGGAAACAATAGAATTGATGGATTTCTCAGGGAATTGATGTTGTTGGAATGTAGTATTGTGGAGAGCTGCCACGGTTTTATTGAAAAGATTGGGAGGGATTATTGATAGGTCCCTAGAAAAATGGATGGCTGAATAAACTGGCCATCGTTAATCTCACCCACTTGTTTCCTCCATTCACTCCTGCACTGCCAACTGATAGCAGCATATATGGCTCAGTTCAATGCCCACCAAAGGACCTTGATTCCTGTATTTGGTTTAGTTCTTTAGTTCTTGCCTCCTGAATACTTTATCTCTATTTGGTGTTGAGCTGGGATCTTTCTGCCTACCAAACTGTTAGAATGCTTTTATCTTATAAAGCATTCATTCATTTTGTTTAAGTAGTCACTGTTTTCAACTGGCACAAAACACTAATGTTGTAACATCATTTCCTTCGTCTCTCCCCCCTTCCCCCCCCTGTATTTAAAAGGTACATACTTAGTGAAAGCAGGGACCCCATTTTTAGATTAGCTATTTATAAAATCCAGGATACCTCACGTTTGGTAAATATTAGTATTTATTGTACAGAGTTTCTTGCCATTTTTGCTAAAGCAAATTGTTAATTACCAGGCAAGACCCTGAGAATTCATCCCCTTACCTTCTGGCAGGATTGTACTTAAATATTCTAGACAAATTAAAATCTATTTTTTTTAAAGTTTTTTTTTTTTAACGTTTATTTATTTTTGAGACAGAGACAGAGCATGAATGGGGGAGGGTCAGAGAGAGGGAGACACAGAATCCAAAACAGGCTCCAGGCTCTGAGCTGTCAGCACAGAGCCCGACGTGGGGCTCGAACTCACGGACTGTGAGATCATGACCTGAGCCGAAGTCGGCCGCTTAACAGACTGAGCCACCCAGGCGCTCCAAAATCTATTTTTTACAAGAAAATTTATTCTTTCCTAAGTGACCCATTTTAACTCGTAACAATTCCCCACTACTATGAATTCCTTCTTGTCTCAGTTAAGTCCCTTAAATTGCTATTTAAGTTCATTTTCTTCTTTCTGATGCTTTGTTATATCAGCTGGGCAATGTTCTCTCTCTTTCTCTCCCTTTCACCCTCTCTTTTTTCTAGGTTGCTCCAAATTAAAGGTGAAAACAAATTTTTGTCTTACCGTAGCAAGGTATCTTGAAAACAAAATAACGGAGACTATAATTTCAAAGTCACAACTTTAGCCAACTCTGGTCTTCTGATGTGGAAATTGTGCAGCATAACGGCCCTTTGAATCTTGTAAGTGTGAAGAGAATTTGATCTTTACTGACCTTGAATGTCGTATTAGCTTATCCTTCTACCCTTGGGAATAGACTACATACTTTTCCTGGAAATTCCTGTTTTGGTTCATTGCCATGACCATGGGACTATATTATTAACCATTCAATCAAATTGTAAGTTTAATGATAGATGACTTTTTAAAATAAATGACATTTACAATTGATTTTTTCCTTCTCTTACATAATGATAAACAATAGCATATTAAGGGATGCTTATAAGATCTGGTTTACTGAAAACAAAGGTTAGATCTTGAATACAAGTTCTTACAGAAAATAAGATTAATAGAAAATTGAGAAACAAAGTAAAAATACCTACTTGTGTCACACAAATATTAAGTACCTCTGTGTAATACCGCTAATTTATGAAGCATAGGTAATAATACATATTTATTCTTCATTAAAAATAATATCACGCTTTTGTTAAAGTGTGAGCACCCAGGGATAAATTCCCGACTCCCGGGAGCTGATACCAGTAATGAGGCTGCTGAGAAGAAATATCAGAGATATGTTCTTCAAGTGGCTCAAAGACCAGTAATGCATAAGATGTAAATAAGCTGTGTGTTGTATTATTAATGTTCTCTGCTTTTCTGTACACCATTTTTGTGACTACCCTTAAAGTCCTTCACTGTGTGTGGGTGGTCAAAGAATTTCTGAGCTACTCCCTGTTGCTTTCAGATTACTGAACCAATTTGGCTCTAGTTAATAACTCTATTAACTGGATAATGGTTACTGTCCTTTTATCAGCTTAGTAACACTACATCCCCATTATAAACAACTGGTCAGTAACATAAATCTCTTTATATAGTAATACACAAAATACTTTGTCTCTTAAGGGCAGTCTTACAGAAACAGTAACCGATATTGCATTTTTCATTGGAAAAAGCTGCCTCAGGCCTTTGTGGGGCTGCGACTGGGTAGCATCTTCTAAATCTTTTCTCTGGAGTTGAGCAGATGGCGGCTTTCAGATTGGAAACTTGATTCAGTGCTGCATTTAGTGTGATTAAAACAAATGATGAGCCTGGAGCTGGGTCTCTACAGCCCCACAGGACAGGTGGCAAAATGGAAACTGAAGGTAACCCGTTTGTCTACACAACACCAAAGAAATGGCTTGATGAACTTTCCACTACTGGAGTGACTGATTTTTTTTTTCTCATCAAATAAATTGAGTTGACCAGCTGTATTGGCGTCCTGTAGACACAGCCTGAAAAGTCTCCTGCTCTAACAGGCTTCAAACTAGTGGGGGTCTGTAGTGACACAGCAGGTGCAGTGAGATCTAAGCCCTTAAATGCAATGTATACACAGAGCTCTGCAGACAGCCCCATGGAGCTACCACATAAGATGGTTTTTCATGTGCAAATGAGAAGGTCTTTCATTTTTCAAGCTATTGCATTATATCCCCTTCTGTTGAAAGACAAACACAGGAAATCAACCAACACTGAGTTAATTACAGAAGGGTGGCTAGTATCATAGTCAGGATTGTAGGCTTCAGTCATGGGGCTTAAATGCACCACTATATTTTGCACTTTGGCACACAGACATGAAGCCACACTGGGGATTCATGGTTTTCGTGAGATTGCTTTCTGGGAAATCGGTTCTGGGAACAGGATGGGGGATGCGCTGGGGAAAACAGTTTGAGGGCAAAGAATTATGAAGAGCTCATTGGCTGACTTACAAAGTGAGAAATTACCTGGTATGGTGTTTTAGTAGAAACTCTCCACACCCTTGAAACTTGCTGCTAGAAAACAAATTTGAAATCTCTTAGGATGAATAGAAATAAATGTGGATAAGAAATATAATTAATGACTCTAAGTGATTTTGCTAGTTGTGGAATGAACAACTATTCCAAATTACTGTAAAAGGTATTTAATTTTTAAAAGTTTTCAGTATTTTGATTAGTATTTGGAGAAGTCCTAGTTTGAGGTTTTTACTTACATATCTATAATTTCATATTTCATTTCATAATCTAGGTCCTATAAACATAATGCAACCTTACCATTTTAAAAACTGTTTCTCATGCTACGTGCTTATGTATATCCTTGTATATGTACACACACATCTTTATGTTGCATACATATAGATATATATGTATAAACACACCATTTGTTTATGTACTGGTCTCTCTAAAACACTTATATTTTATTTATAATGGCTTTAATGAAGACCAAATAGTGCAAAAGCCTCTCATGTGGAATGCCCTCTCTGACTGCCATTGGAACTTGCAGTTTTGATAATATTATTATCTCCATTTTATTAGTTAGAAAGCTGATTCAGAGAGGTTAGGTAATTTTCCAAGGTTATAAAGCTCGTAAATGACAGAGCCAGGAATTTTAACCTACATCATAAGTCTTTGAATACTGTCACATACCTTCTCTTGTTGAATATATATCTCAAGGTAAATGTTGGGAATACATTTCAGTATGTGCTACAAAATGAATATGTTGTATGCATATGCTCAATTTTTGCATGCTGAACATTTCTGTAATGAATTTTTTTTTGTTTGGAAGATTTCTAATGTAGGCAATGTTAAAGTCAGGTTTTCTTGGACAAGGTAGAAATCAGACATGCTTGTTTTCTTTAGTATACATCTCTTAGAGTGGGTCTCTTCTATATGGTTCACGTTCATATTTTAATTTTAGCCTGAAAAGATGTATAATAGAAACATAATTTTAAGACCTTGTTTTGTTTTTCTTACTATTGTCGGTAGCTTTTGGAAAATAGGATTTACTTCTTTTCCATATATGATCTCTATGAGATGTAGCTCTCCTGAGTGGCAGGTGGCATTTTTTGTTTGTTTCTTTGAATAAAGGGACTAAGGTAAAATCTGTGATGGTAATATTTAATATTTATGAAACAAAGAGGATACCAAAGATGAGTCTGGGTCTTGGGGTCTCCTTTGAAAAAGTCCATTATTCAGCTCTAAGTAGCCAAACAGTTAAACAATTTGGGAGCATATTGTTTGTAAAAGTACTAACAGAGCTCTTCCTCATGTTCTGGAAGATGTGTCTTTGGAGAGGTTAGATGGGTTCAGATCCCATTGCTCTATGTTCGTTGCAATAAGATTCTATTGTATCCATTGACTTTCTGAGCACAAAAGGAAAAAAAAAATGAAAGGATATCAATCATGCTGTAGAGGATAACTTTCGCATGATCCTCTCCGCTGTTCAACAAGTGTCTCCTCGGGTCTGCTCAGTCACTGCCAGCCAGGGGATTGATGTGTGCATGACAACCATTAATGCTAATGGACTTGTGCATGTTAAATCCCACTACACTAACAAAGGACAGATTCAAGTGTTGAGTGTGACCCTTTTGTGGAAAGCAAGTTGGGATTGATCTTGCTAAAATAACTGATCCTTTTGCAAACCCAGAGGCTTTCACAAGGCAAATTGGCTTTTTCCCCCCCCCCGTGGTGTTTCTTGGGAAAGAAAAAAAAATGTAGAAAATGATAGGTGTTTGACTTGGTGTTGATTTACTGCTATAACTGATTTTAGAAAAATGTATTTTTCAAAGTATAAAATGGATTATAAGAGTTGTTCTAGTCATTGCCTCTGAACAATCTAATCTAAAAATTAGAGATTCGATAAACTCCAGATGTTTAAAAATATCTGGGTATTCTGGTTCTTATAAGAAAGCAAACAAGATGAGATCTTTTTCAATCCTTTTGAAATTTTAAATTCCATCCACATATGATTTGGATGCAATGGAATGGTAAGGAGCCACATATTCTAGCTTAGAATTTTTGATTATTTAAACAGATTTCCTAAGCATTTTTATTACTCTTGGCTTTATTTTAGTTTATACTAGAATAATTCTTTGATACAACTAGCTTTAGATAAAACATTGAGACAGCATATAGATTATTTCCTTATTAAAACAAAGATTGAAGAAATTTTCTCCTATTTCATGAAATTCTTCACTCGTATCCATGAGTCTATCGAATGCCTACTGTGTACCAGGTATACTTCTAGGTACTGGAAGGGGGACAGTGAACAAATAGATAAAATCATGTTCTTATGAAGTTTACATTTTAGCGTGGGAAGATGGAAAATAAATAAAACCAAATTATCATATAATATTCCTGGTGGTGTTAAGTGCCATGAAGGAATAGAAAGCAGGCTAGTGGGAATACGGGTTGTGGGAGAGGGGGCTACTGTTGTACATGGAGTGATGAGAACTCCAGAGGCTTTAGAGGGAAAGACCTTGATGCTAAATGTTTACCATTGGCTTATGTGGAGGACATTGATTATGGAAATGGGTAACCTCTTTTCTTTTTCAAAGAATAGAATGCCATTTTACAAAGTGATAGAGGAGACATCTTTCTCTCATCTATCCAATATAGCATGACTTTGAGGGATGGAGCCTTGAATATGGAAATCCATCAACAGTTCATTGTCCTATCAGACAAAAGCAACAACTGGTTTCAGAATAATTCACATGATTGGGGGTATAGCTCAGGGGTAGAGCATTTGACTGCAGAATAATTCACATGATTGAAAATGGAAGGAAAGATTTTGCTACTATCCAACTGAGCTCAGGAACAATACTGCTTTGGGGATCCTTGAGAGATTTTAACCTCTACTCCTTTGCCCATTCCCTATCCTAGCTTCCTTTTCCCCAATTTGGATGTGACCATCATTCTTTTTTTAAAATCAATATAGATTTTATATTATAAAATCAATGTATATAGATATATATGTATATAGATATAGATATATAGATATGGATATATAGATACATAGAATTTAGTAATTCATCACTTACGTATAACACACAGTGTTCATCCCAACTAGTGTCCTCCTTAATGCTCACTCCTTTAGACTTCCCCCCTACCCAACACCCGCCAGCAAACTTCAGTTTGTTCTTTGTATGTAACAGTCTCTTATGGTTTGTCTCCTGCTGTTTTAATATTCTTTTTGCTTCCCTTCCCTTAAGTTTACCTGCTTTGTATCTTAAATTCCACATAGGAGTGAAAATATATGATACTTCTCTTTCTCTGACTTAATTCCCTTAGCATAATACACTCTAGTTCCAACCACGCTGTTGAAAATTCTTTTTCATCACTGAGTAATATTCTATTGTGTATGCGTACCACATCTTCTTTATCCATTCATCTGTTGATGGACATTTGGGCTCTTTCTCTACTTTGGCTATTGTCGATAGTGCTGCTATAAACATTGGGGTGCATGTGCCCCTTCAAAACAGCACACCTGTATCCCTAGGAAAAATACCTAGTAGTGAAATTGCTGGGTCATTGGGTAGTTTTATTTTTAATTTTTTGAGGAACCTCTATACTGTTTTACAGAGTGGCTGCACCAGTTTGCATTCCCACCAGCAGTGCAAACGGGTTCCCCTTTGTCTGCATCCTCACAAACATCTGTTGTTGCCTGAGTTGTTCATGTTAGCCATTCTGACAGGTGTGAGGTGGTATCTCACAGTGGTTTTGATTTGTATTTCCCTGATGATGAGTGATGTTGAGCATCTTTTCATGTGTCTTGACAATCTGGATGTCTTCTTTGGAGAAGTGTCTATTCATGTGGTTTGCTCATTTCTTCACTGGATTATTTGTCTTTTAGGTATTGAGTTTGATATGTTCTTTACAGATTTTGGATACTAACCCTTTATCTGATATGTCATTTGCAAATATCTTCTCCCATTCTGTTTGTTGCCTTTTAGTTTTATTGTTTGTTTCCTTCACTGTGCAGAAGTTTCTTATCTTGATGAGGTCCCAACAGTTCATTTTTGCTTTTATGTCCCTTACCTTTGGAGACATGTCAAGAAGTTGCTGCAGCCGAGGTGAAAGAGGGTGTTGCCTGTTTTCTCTTCTAGGATTTTGATTGCTTCCTGTCTTACATTTAGGTCTTTGATCCATTTTGAGTTTTTTTTGTGTATGGTGTAAAAAATTGGCTCAGGTTCATTCTTCATGTCACTCTCCAGGTTTCCCAGCACCATTTGCTAGAGAGACCATCTTTATTCCATTGGATATTCTTTCCTGCTTTGCCAAAGATTAGTTGGCCATACGTTTGTGGTCCATTTCTGGGTTCTCTGCTGTGTTCCATTGATCTATGTGTCTATTTTTGTGCCAGGACCATACTGTCTTGATGGTTATAGCTTTGTAATACACCTTGAAGTCTGGAATTGTGATACCTCCAACTTTGGCTCTCTTTATCAGGATTGTTTTGGATATTTGGGGTCTTTCTGGTTCCATACAAATTTTAGGATAGTTTCTTCTAGCTCTGTGAAGAATGCTTGTGTTATTTTGATAGGGATTGCATTGAATACATAGCTTGCTTTGGATAATATGGACATTTTAGCAATATTTTTTCTTAGAATTCTTGAGCATGGGATATTTTTCCATTTTTTTGTGTCTTCAATTTCTTTCATAAACCTTCTATAGTTTTCATTGTATAGATTTTTCATGTCTTTGGTTAGGTTTATTCCTATGTATTTTATGGTTTTAGTGCAATTGTGAATGGGATCAATTCCTTGATTTCTCTTTATGTTGCTTCATTATTGGTGTATAGAAATGCAACAGCTTTCTTTACATTGATTTTATATCCTATGACTTTGCTGAATTCATGCATCATTTCTAGCAGTTATTTGGTGGAGTTTTGACGGGTTTCCACATAGACTATCATGTCATCTGTGAAGAGTGAAAGTGATTTTCTCCTTGCTGACTTGGATGCCTTTTATTTCTTCGTGTTGTCTGATTGTTGTGGCTAGGACTTCCAACAGTATGTTGAATAACAGTGGTGAGAGTGGACATCCTTGTTGTGTTCCTGACCTTAGGGAAAAAGCTGTCAGTTTTTCCCCATTGAGGATAAAATTAGCAGTGGGTCTTTCATATATGTCCTTTATGATCTTGAGGTATGATCCCTCTTTTCCTACTTTTTTGAGGGTTTTTATCAAGAAAGGATGCTGTATTTTGTCAAATGCTTTCTCAGCATCTATTGAGAGGACCCTGTGCTTCTTATCCTTTCTTTTATTAATGTGATGTATCATATTGATCTGTGGATACTGAACCAGCCTTGCATCCCAGGAATAAATCCCACTTGATCATGGTGAATAATTTTTTTAATGTATTGTTGGATATGGTTGGCTAGTATCTTGTTGAG
Organism: Prionailurus viverrinus; assembly: GCF_022837055.1. Lineage (NCBI taxonomy): Eukaryota > Metazoa > Chordata > Mammalia > Carnivora > Felidae > Prionailurus > Prionailurus viverrinus. The sequence continues at coordinate 39,831,384 of NC_062573.1, read as the reverse complement.
AATTTTTGTATCCATGTTGATAGGGAAATTGGTCCGTAGTTCTCCTTTTTAATGGGATCTTTGTCTGGTTTTGGAATCAAGGAAATGCTGGCCTCGTAAAATGAGTTTGGAAGTGTTCCTTCCATTTCTTTCTTTCTTTTTTTTTTTTTTTTTTTTGGAACAGCTCCAAAATAATAGGTGTTAACTCTTGCTTAAATGTTTGGTAGAATTTCCCAGGGAAGTCATCCTTCCCTGGACTGCTGTTTATTGGGAGATTTTTGATTACTGATTAAATTTCTTTACTGGTTATGGGTCTCTTCAAATTTTCTATTTCTTCCTGTTTCAGTTTTGGTATTTTATATATTTCTAGGAAGTTTTCCGTTTCTCCCAGACTGCCCAATATGTTGGCATATAATTGCTCATAATATTCTCTAATTATTATTTGTATTTCTGTGGTGTTGGTTGTGCTCTCTCCTCTTGCATTCATGATTTTATTTGTTTGGGTCCTTTCCTTTTTCTTTTTGATCAAACTGGCTAGAGGTTTATCAATTTTGTTAATTCTTTTGAAGAATCAGCTCCTGGTTTCATTGATCTGTTTTTTTTTTTCCCCTGATATCATTGATTCCTGCTCTAATTTTTATTATTTCCCTTCTTCTCCTGGTTTTGGGCTTTATTTGCTGTTCTTTTTCCAGCTCTTTTAGGTGTAAGATTAGGTTGTGTATTTGAGATTTTCTTCCTTCTTAAGGAAGGCCTGGATTGCTATATAATTCTGACTGCTTTTGCTGTATCCCAGAAGTTTTGGGCTGTCGTGTTTTCATTGGTTTCCATGTACTTTTAAATTTTCTCTTTAATTTCTTGGTTAACCCATTCATTCTTTAATAGGATGTCCTTAAATATCCAAATATTGAGGCTCTTTCCAATTTTTTTCTTGTGATTGATTTAGAATTTCATAGCGTTGTGTTCTGAAAATCTGCAAGGTATTATCTTGATCTTTTTCTGCTTGTTGAGGGCTAATTTGTGACCCTGTATGAGACCTATTCTGGAGAATGTTCTATGTGCACTCGAGTAGATGGCTGTTATTCTTTATAGAGAATTCAGCATGGTATGCCCGTTCTCAGGGAAGTCTCCACTGATCAATGCCATCATTCCCTGGTTACTCTCTGGCTTTGCCTACCTTAGTCTTCACACCTGGGAGTTAGAGGAAAGGAAAAAGAAAATGATTTCACATGCATGCATAAATTTCAAGAAAGGGTATTAAAAAATAAACTTCACATTGTCTCAAGACTCCTTTAACTTACAGGAATTTAACATCAGTTCAAATTATTCCATTTTTAAACTATAGGCTTGCTGACCAAGATTATCAGGAGACTGCCAGCAATCGGAGTTGGGCAGTTAATGCATACATTTTTCACTGTGTTCCTTTTATTGTTGACATAGTCTGAAGAAAATATAAATTATCTTTCATGCATTTAAAATTTGATGACAACAATATCCAATACTTTTTGAATACACAGTTGTCCATCACAGTGAGTCTCATAAACATGACCTCATTTTACACTAATGGTCATTTCTATGAGGGGGATACTGTTATCATTCCAATTATAGAGGTAAGAGAACTAAGGCTTGGAAATACTAAATAATTAGCCTAAAGTTACAAGACTAGTAAATACCAGATCTAGGATGAAGACTGAGAAAATCTAAGTCCAAAGTTGATTGAAAGCCACAGCATTAAAATACCATTTTCAGAGATAAGTGAAGAGAAAACGACATTCCAATCTTACAGTTAGACACTGCCAGTCCCAAACCTTAGTGGCTTTAAGTATTAGAAGACTTAAATATCTTCTTACAAAGAATAAAAAAATGGTATTAATGAACGACTGGCTTGATATTAAACCAGTGCAATGCAGAACTTCGAACAGTCCATTATCAGGCAATACTCAGAAGTAGATCAGTTGGGGAGTTCCTGAGTTTGAGTTTGAGTTTGTGATTTGCCCAAAGCAAAGGGGCTGGCATCAGGATTAAGACTTGGTGAAGTGCATGGTTTTTCATCTAGGAACAAATGCATGTTTGTTTTGGAAATAGCATCCAATGTCAGCTTTGCTGGAAGTGTCAACATTTGATTTTTCTTTTTTAGTCAGTAGCCAGACACAGAAGCCTGTGAATGAGCATGAATATAACCTCACCGCTCCTTTCCTCAGCAACCGCACGTTTACCCTCCTATTTTGATTCATTTCTAATTGAACAAAAATCGAACAGCTTCCGTTTATCAGGTGTTGTTGTGGGTGGTAGTGAACAAAGCATCAGATCCATGCTTTCAATAGAACTCCTATTTTAGTAGGAGTGGACAAAGAACTTGAATAAGTAAAATTGATAATGATAAGGATGACAACACATTAGGGAGAGAAGAGAATAACTTTTAGATAGGATGTCAAGATTGAGAGGTAACTTCTGATTGAAAGATGATCTTCCTGTTAGGAAGTAATACATGAGGGAGTAAGACAGGGCACAGGTTTCTCTCACTCAGTCACAGGGTCTCACTCTTCAAGTCTTCTGATTGGCCCACCCACTGTTCCAGCAAGGTCTGGCATGTCATGATGTTGATGGTTTTGAATTTTATGCCAAGGTGTGGAGTTACCAGACCAGTATTATGAACATTTTTTCAAGAGTTTTTGTCTAGTTTGCTTACAAGTAAAATGTGAGGTTGCTTTCTTTATCCATCTATATAAGAAATACATAATCTTCTGCATAAATGATGACAAATTTTTGTAGGACTTTAAGTTTTGGCCAGGAATATGCTAGATGTGTTGCACCAGTTGCTTTTACCTGATGAACAGGCAGGCACAGAGCCAGAGCCTTTAGGATGGTTAGGAAGGAAGTGGGTAGGGATATGTACTGTAAGTAATGTAGGTAATATTATTCTTATTTTACAAATGATGTAATCAAGGCTGAGTTGGCTACCTTGGTCCATATGTAGCATTTAGAAGTTTTATCTGAGTTATTAACTTTCAAACATCAAGTGCATAATTGATTTTCTGGTGCCTTCATTATCTATGTGGGGGAATACGTCTGTATGTCTGGATGTCATAATTACATCATAGCTTACACAGGCTTTTCGGGGCACAATGATAGTACCTCTCTTAATATATGATAATATTCAACTTTTTAAAGTTTTTTATTGAAATGCTGAAATCTTGCTGTTCAAATAATGCATTCTGGTATAGTGGAATGCTGAATAATTTATCACAGAAAATAACAAGCTTTGTGCGACAAAAATTCTGTTTCATACTATCTAGTAATCTTCATCCTGTAGTAAATTTATTATGAGATCAAATGATTCCATTTGAAAATCACTTGCTTGCAAAAAAAAAAAAAATTCCTTGCTTGCTAACCAAGATCAGTAGAAAAATAGACCATAATCATACTTGGACAGTTAATGAATACACTTATCATTGCATTTTTTTCATCTTTGACCCAGAGTTTACACAATAATTAGTACTGTCCGTACATTTAAAATACAATAGTAAAACATCTAAAAATTGCTGGGCATGTTCTGTGTTCTGAGTTAATGCTAAGAACTTTTTTACATTATCTCATTTCATCCTCTTGACTCTCCAATGAGGAAGATACTATTGTTATGCTTATTTCAAAGATGGTAAAGACATATGTTGATCAAATAAGAATACTTGCTCAAGGTTACAGATCCAAGAGTGGGTTTAAGATTTAGGCAGTCCGACTCCAGGGCATACATTTAACTAAAGCACCACCTGCACTTCCAGAGATTAGTGGGGAAAAAAGGGTGAAACTCAGAATTGTAAGTTCAGCATTTTGGTAACTGTGGTTTTAAATTTTGTTAACTTTGACTCATAAAAGAGGGATATTCTGTGGAGAAAATTAGACAATTTATGTGAAAGTGCTTTGACACTTATAACACTATCCAAAAAATGGGTTTTTTTTCCTTAAAGTTCCTTAATATTTGATTGTTAACAAGGCAAAACTATGGAGACGTACAAAGATCAGTGGTTACCACAGTTTGGGATGAGTGAGCAAGGGATAATTAGCCACCTAATTATCCTAAAGAGGGTTTTTAGGGCAGTGCAACTACTCTATATGATGCTGTGGATTTGGGGTAGTAATGATGTCAATGTACGTTCATCGATTGTCAACAAATGTACCACTCTGGTGGGGGATGCTGATATTTGGGAAGGCTCTGCATGTGTTAGGGCAGGAGGCATATGGGAAATCTTTGTATCTTCTACTCAGTTTTATAGTGCCCTAAGACTTTAAAACATAAAGTCTCTTTAAAAAGTCTAACCAAACATTTTGTTTGACACAATGGGCTCTAGTCTGAAAACTAAATTAAAAACAGAAAAGTTACTTAAAAATTTTTAAATGCAGAGCTTCTAAAAACAGCATTGCAAATTTCACAGTTTTTCTGCAAGGAAGATCTTTATAATTTCCATGTAACAGGGAAGTAAGGTACAAATAGAGAAGTAAGACACTTGGTCTTAAAAATAGTAGGTGGCAGCATATATATTTATCATATGGGACAAATTCTTTTCTTGTAATGGCTTATCTATAAGAATATAAGTATGGTGTTAAAAACACAGCAAAGGATTTTTGGCTAAAGTTTAGCAGTACAGTGATGACAGGCATACCTCTTTCCATATTTCAGTGAAATCCTGATAAAAGAAAGTAAAAATTCCAAATAGCTTACCATGGAAACCAAGGGTTAACTGAAAAGCTACTAGAATTTATGTAAATTTCTAACAAAGTGGCAAATTAAAAAAAAATACACAAGTAATACTATACATAAATCACATAGAAATATCTTTAGAAAAATATTACATTCAGATTAGCAATAAAATATATTTAAAAGGGTGAAATAAACTGAATAAGAAATAAACAAATCTTTTACAGGACATGAATCTTGACTGTCTGGATCAATGGAAAGACCATGTTCCTGATATTAAATATTAGAATAAGTGATCATAAAAAGACTGAGAAGACTTTAATGAAAATACAATAGTATTTTGATATCTTTTAGCGGATGTCCCACTCTTTTTCTGTCTACATTCTTTAAAAAAAAAACCCACCACATTATTGATGTATAATTAACTTGGAGTGAGCTGAACATATTTAAAGTGTATAGTTTTATGTTTTCCAATACACCAATAAAACCATCACCGCAGTCAAGATACTAAAAACACATTCATCAAACCCAAAAGTTTCCATGCCTTTTATAATGCTTCCCGCCCTTCCTATTCTGCCATCACCTACTTCCCCCAAGCAATTACTGATCTGTTTTCTGTCACTACAGATTCGTTTTTATTTTCTAGAATCTTATATAAATGACATCAATCATATACTATGGATTTTTTAAATATGGCTTCCATCATCATAATTATATTGACACTTATCTGTGTATACCAGTAGTTCATTCTTTATTATTATTATTATTTTTTTGATTGCTGAGTAGTATTGCATTACAGGAATATGCCATGATCTTATTTGTCCAGTTATCTGTTAATGGACATTTGGACTATTTCCAGTTCTTGACTTTGAAAAATAAAGCTGTTATAAGCATTGGTGTATAGTGAACAGTAAAGACATAGGTAGAATACACTTCTTCCTAATGATAAGTATTATGTTGATAGTGGTGATAATAATGCAACTTCCATTAACTACATGTTATGTGTCAGATACTATGTCATATCCTATATGTCAGATGAATTTTACATCTATAACAAAATAATAGTTCACCTGAGGCACTGAAACAACAAACCTTTCAGATCCCCAAGTAAGTGTGAGGCTACCTTAGAGAAGTCATCAAATGAGATATATGTGGATTGTTTGCAGAGCTCTGGGGAGATTTCTTCCTACGTTGTGAGGGGTTAGGGGCATACCATCTCTGTCTTGAATGAAATGAAGCTTCAACTGGACTTCTTGGAGGCTTGATAGGCATTTCCTGTGGTTGTAGGAGCCTCTATGATGCCTGACAATACTGAAGAAAGCTAAAGCCAAATTTGATTGGGCAAAGTGTGAAAGTAGGAGGCTGCTGTCTGGAAGGAACCACGTGTACACAAAACACCATAGAGGACAATGTGAACTGGAATTTTGTGTTGCCCAGTGGGACACTGCTGGGAGGGTTACAGGACTCCAGTAGTGTAAGTTGTGGACAAGTGTAGAATCAGGTCTGAGTGGAGGACTGTCCAGGAGGCTGCAGTCAGAGAGACAGAGACCACTGGGGAGTCCCCGGAAGACACGTGCATGCTCAGACATCTCCCTGGTTCAGAGAACAAGCAACTGAGGACTTCATGTTCTGACTTCTTTTTTCCCCACACTCTTTGATGCTAGCAGATTAGAAAAGGCAGCAGTGGATTTGGGGAAGAGGTGGAAAGCTGAAAAGAGAAAAAGCAGGAGTCAACTACATCCTCTACCTGAAGGCAGGCAGGTTACCAACTATAGGTCTTACCCATAGAGAAAGAAAATAAACTAAAGATTAAAGTGTTGATATCATAAATTGGACATATTTAATTACCGAATGAAGACATGGCTTTGTAACTTAAAGTTATCATAGAAACATCTGTTACCAAATATAAAGGGAATTGCTTTTTCCACTGGAAAAAGTTTTAAGTGCATGTTAGGAGGCAAAAAATAAAATTAAAATTTGATTATACTTCATATGTCATTCTTTGTCAGAGTTTTAGTTACATCTGAATTATTAGCTTATATAATATATAGCTTGTGAAGTTTTACTTGAACACAGAAATTTTAAGCACAAATACTCATGTCAGAGACAAGAAATTTGGCTTATAGGTGAGAAATTGAGAAGAAAATAATTCTTGCCCCCTACATTGCCATGAAACCAATATCACAAGCAGCTTAGTGCTGACCTGCCTTGGGAGATAAAAAACTAGTTCATATCTCAAAGAGCAAGATTTTCGAAATCCCTTTGCAGATAAACATTTAAGATGCGAATCCTTTGAGCATTGTTCATTTCATTTCTGAAAATGCCACTGTTCTAGTATAAGTTCATATCAGCTAACTGCATGTCTTTTTCTGGAGCTCGCTGTTTGTTTTTATGCAGGAGACATGAAAAATGAGGGTTCTGTATTGAGATGTAACTTGGTCACAGTAGAATGATCTCCATCTAGTTCTATCACAGAGCCAGCAGAGCCTTAAGAAACTAGAGACAGGCCTTTGAAATGACAATTGCAAGTAAAATGAAATAGTCATTCTCTTTACCCAAAGCTTATGAGTGAGGACTTTTTTTCCTGGAAGTTTTATCTTTAGTTTATATCAACCACCAGCTAAACACACATATGTACTACACACACACACACACACGCACACACACATACGTGCTCTCTGTCGCTCTCTCAATTCTGAGGCATATGTGTCTGTGTGTGTGTTTGGTACATTTGACAGTTGGGGAAGAATGTAGTTTTAAATAGAAGTCAGTGTTGGCCAGGTTTACCTTAAATTTTGTACTAGGATTTCGTATTGTCTTTTCTAAAACTGAAAATGAAAAAGAAATGCTAGCACACCTTTTATCTGAACGGCGATGGAAATCAAATTCCAGTAAAATGATTTATTTACATTTAAAATGTGCTCAGTGTTTTTTTATCCTGAATATATTCTGACCAAGTGAATTCCCATCAGATGTTTTCCATTCTAACTCCCCATGTGAGGATCATCACAAAGTGAACTTTAAAAAATCTTCTGTGTAAAGAAATTATGATTATAAACATGTAGAAAAAAAAGTGTGTGAGCATGTTTCCTAACGTACTTGGATAGGAAATACTTCAACATATTTAACTTGAATACTTTTCTGGAAAAAATCTTACATTGCCTTTGTTTTTAATTTTAGTTGATTTCCTTATGTTTTAATGCATTTTCATTAATTTTATAATAAAAGTAGCTGTATGATCACTTCCAGAAAAAAAAATATTATCCAGGAAACATCACAACTAGTCAACCTATTTGGTTGAGATACTCCAACACTTAACTAGCCTAGAGCTAATATTTTTAATTAGAGAAATATTTGAATTAGGGGGAAATAATTATAGGTAAATAAGTTATACTCCAAACTTACCATTTTCCAAAGAATTATTCTGTGTGAAGGTACTGTTCATTCCCCTATCCCGGTAGATGATACTGTTGATTGTTTCATTTTGAAACACTGCTTTGAAATCAATATGGAGGAGCTTGGCTGATGCATTTTGATAAGCATTTGTCCGTGTGCATAATTCTTTGATATTAGTGATAAGAAATAGTAGAATGAATACACAACAGTTCCAAAGTACAATAACTTCTCGTTTAGCAGGAAATGTTTTCTTAATTTTTCTCTATTCTTCACTTAGCACTGTCATTTATAAAATTCTCAATTTATATTAAGTTAAATTAACTTAGGAAATTTTTTTTTGTGGATGGTAGGGGATGGGAGTCAGCATTATGAATGATACAAGTTGAAGATAAGGAACCAAACTTAACTAAATTTTATAATGCATGTGGTACTTAATGATAGGATAGCTGACAGATAGAGGAAGTTTTTCAGCCCACTGATTTGACTTAGAATAATGATTTAGGATTATACTAAATCAAATCATTTGGAGTTTTTGGGCCTGAGGTTATTTTTGTGTAGCATTTACAGAAGACACATACTCAAGGGAAATAGAAGGGTGAACACATACACACACATATTTAATAATATTTATTAAATAAGTATTATATACTTATAATACTTATATATACTTATAATCACACTCATTGAATATTCTATATACATTGTCTGGTTTGAGCCAAAACAACTCTATGAAGTAGAGAATATTATCAGCATTTTACCATTGAGGAAACTGAGGCTCAGTGAGATTAAGCAACCTGCCTGATTTCACACAATTAGTAAAATTCTCGATTTTAATTGAGGTCTACTCCTTTATAGAGTTCTGTGCTCTTTCTCATTGACTTTCTGCTTAAGAAAACAAGCATTTCAGACGAATGCTAGCACGTTAACAATCTATTGGCAAATGTTGACAGTTAAAGGATACACATGAGCTTCATCTATTCATTAGAAAATCATCATCAGTTGGTTGATGGTAGAACCTGAGCTTTAAACATCAAGAACCAGCTTGTCTGTAGTAGCAGGGTGAAGGCACAGAAGTATGACCAGAGTATGGTGGTGAATTTTGATACAGGCTTTTAGAGTTGCTAATTGTAATATTTGAATTAGGAGCTCGTGCCCTGCAGATAGGAAGCATCCTAAAATTACTGTACTCTGAGTATTATTGTGGTGAGCAAATGGCAAAGACACGTTTCCTCGGGATACAATTTTTTCCCCGTATACAAACAATATCCTCCTTTATTTGAATGAGAACAGATGGATGAAGCCTCAATATAAATACTTATTGCCCATAGTAATGGATGATTTTATGAGACATTCAAATTGGGCTTAAACAAGGGTACGAGTTAGTAGATATGCTTAGCTTGATATTTTTATTCTGACAACAAGAATTTCTATAAGAAAGGGTGAAGCTGAAAGGGCAACTGAGGCCCCTTTGAGTGAATTAGTATTCCTGTTGCATTACCCATGTGGATAATATTCTTTACCTCTGACGTGACCCTTACAAATTTAATTAAGTTTGATGGCTGGCCAGCATGTAGATTATTCCTGCTGTAGACAAAACGTGGATGTTTTCTGGCTAAGGATAAAATATTTGTGGAAGTTCGTGTTAATTTATGTCACTCGCCCAACTTTTCTAACTTTAGATGTTAGAGTTGAAGAACAAATGAGATTTGCTGCCTTGCTGTTATTATGTGCCTCATGTCATGGTAAATCAGAAAAGTGCGATGGTACTGTATGGTCAGGGTTACTGGAGAGGTTTTATAAAGTGTGTTTATAAAGCTGTTTGATTTTACACAAACTTGATGTATGAAAATTAGATGGAGGTCTTATTTTTTAGTGGAATTTATTTTTCTGTCACTTTGTGTGTGTGTGTGTGTGTGTGTGTGTGTGTGTGTGTACAAAATTAGGATTTGTAATCTAAAGTAAACCTAAAAAAAGAACCAGTTCCATATAATGAGGTACCTTTCTATTAAGACCTCAACCATTGATGGTTTTCCATTGAAAACCTAGCTCTAGTAGAGTTTAATTTCTCATCTGAGCGAATCCTATTCTTCTCAGCATCTTGTGTAATATTTCACATAGATTACATTTCACTGTATTGGGTGATTTTGAGATACGACATCCTTCTGAACTAAGGATGAACGACATCCTTCCTACTGTCACAGTAGCCTCTATGTGGAGCTTTTCTTCTAAGAGTATATCGAGAAGTAGAATGGTGGATTAGAAGCTGCATTGTACTGTGGGATTGTAGTGTCAAAGTTACGCTTATTGCTTTCTGGCGCTGTGGCTCTGGTAAAACAGGCCAGTGATTCAGTGTCCCTATTTCCTCATCCATGAAATAGGATTGACAGCACTTTTCCTGTGATGACTGACGAGTAGTATACTTGGAGAAGCATTGTAAACTTCCACTTTTATGTCATCATCACTGAGGCATTGAGGAAGCCTCCTAATCAATAATAGTATTGATTATTATCAATAATCAATTGATAGATTGGCAGAGAAGAGGAGTATTAGAAGACTTCCTTACCACAAAGTAAAAACTATACTGGTCCATGGAAGCGCAGGACAGCAGTGGTAAGAACGCTGCACTAAAGTATCTGCTTTCTACTCAGACTTTTCTTGCTGTCTCTGGAATGCTCATCATTGGAATGATCTTGCAGACACCTACATGCCTCATTCCTTCACTTCCCTTTGGAAGTCTGTTCAAACTGGACTTCATTGCAGAAGCTCTTTCTCATGACCCGGCATAAATGACCCACCATTCTCAACCACGGCGATTTTCATCCCTGCTTTATTTTGCTTTACTATCACGTGCCTTCTTGATTGCTTATTTTTTTTTCCCATTAAAGCACAAGCTCCATGAGAGCAAGAACCTTGTGTCTTTTGTTTATTGTCTCATCCCCAGAAGCTGTAGTATATGGATGTAAATGAGGGAATATATTAGGCTAGGAGCAGAATACCTGGATTCCAGTCTTTCCTCACTATATGAACATGGAAAACCTGTCCATTATTTCTGCATTTCATTTTTCTCCCTGCAAGTGCCGATGCCAATTTTTATTTTTTTTGCTCAGTTGTTGGGAAGTTTAATAAAAACAGGAGACTGTTATTTATGTGTACCTACTATTGGGCATGCACTGCTGCAAGTAAAATATCAAAGCCCCATATCAACTTGATAAATGGATATTAGTATTCCCATTTCACAGATAAAGAAACCAGAGCTAAAACACTTGGTGACTTGTAAAATCTAATATAATAAAAATGTGTGAACTAAGTATTCTGGACATAAAAGTCTTTTTAATAAGGGATGCTATGTTTATAATAAACTAGCAAAGAAATGAATGAATAGCTATCTTTATTAAAACCGTCCTATACTTGTAACCAAACCAATGTGAGTTTGTACCTTGGTGACTCAGAAACTACAACAGTTTGGGTTGTGGCACAAAGAAAACTTGTATTCGTAGCAAATAAGGAGGTCACAGGGAATGATTTCCAAAGCTGTGACTCAGAGAGAGAGAGAATGAGAGAGAATGAGAATGGGCTCCTTTTGTTTAGGGTCAGGATGGATATTTACATAGGGAAGCCCTGTCGTAGTATGTAGAGGCAGACATAAGGTAGTACATGCCCCTTCAGGAAACCTTGTAATATAAATGAGACTGAGGCTCCTCCTTGGGTGGAGATTTTAGTACCATAGTTGATCATTCCAGAGGTCACTCCATGGTCCCTCTGTGCAGGCGCCAGTCCGGGGATTAGCGCAACGGGGCTGGGTGGTCTGGGCGGTCAGGGTAAGTGGGAGTTCTCGTCAGGGCAGTCACCATCACCTAAATTTTTCATTCGTTAGGAATAAAGCCAGGAAAAAGATCTTGGGGTCAAATGCAAGACAAAGGTGAGTGAGTGTAAGCAGGTGGGCAGTAAAGGACAGGTCTTGGGGTCTGGCTGGTGACATGGTTTGCTAGATGAAAATAGTATATGGTTAGGTTAGTTTCTCTATTTTTATGATAACTTTAAGCATGGATAAGGAATACGTAAAACAAAAATAATTCATTTGGATATATTAGCACTGGAACTATCTGCTGAAAGGTTTATGGTTTCCATTTTTTTTATAGACATCTGTTATAACTTGAGAGTGGTAATTCCCTGAACATTTCAGACTTCTGTAATAGAAATTTTTTTCAGACCCACTTAACTTTTTTTTGGCAAAGGAGAAACTAGAAGTAATTATCACTATTATTTTGATAGTGCTTTGAAATTTCCACTTTATACACTTTAGCATTCTTTTAAATGAACGCATAGGACATATACTATGTTCAGGGTACCAAGACCTTTGATAGACATATTGATGTACAGGCTTCTTGTAATAGCTTAAAGGCCTTCTAATGTCTGTAGCACAAGTTTTGGCGAATGGTCAAGCAGCTAGATGGAGAATGCTTTGTTTATAGCCAAGCCTTCTTGGCCAATTGAGGTACACATATAAGAGGTCTTGAAATTCTTTGAGCAGAAGAGGTCAAAGAAGTCTAACAGAGAATTTTCAAATGTAAAGTGGGAGAGAAGACATGAGAAAAGATTTTCTACAGAAAACCATTTAAATGACAAGATGGCTGAATTAGTTTCACAAGAGCTTATTGGGCAGCAAGGGGAAAATTGTGGTCTTAGTGAACTAAGGAAAAAGAAACTGTTTCTCATCCTCAGTGCTCTACACTTTGTATCTCCTCATTAAAATTTGGAAAAAGTAGTCTTAGCTGGGCTTACAGCCATTTAGAAAAACTGAATAATTAATTCCTGTTGTTGTTTGTTTTCCTATACCAGGCCAAAATATTTTATTTGATTCACCTAAATGGCTTCAGGCCAAGCAAGCAATATGTGAAATGAAAAGTTTGTCATGTGGAAAGATCTTCAAAAATTAAGCAATTTTCTCATCTTAATAATTAATTTTAAGAGACCCAGAGTAGATCTCCTTTTAGGTACATTGATAAAATTGAATTACCTTTCAATTTTGACTCTCTACTCTTAAAATGTATGGAAAGGTTCATTAGAAAATGCACATATGATTTCCATTGATTAAATTGAGGGAGGTATTGAGACGCTTTTTAGTTTCTGTGTTACTGATCTTAGGTCTGTCGCCTTGGACATGCTGTTTCAGATCCTCTGGGGCCAGTTTAAATGAAATTGGCCAAGTGAAAATGACAAGAAGAAATGCTTTTTATTCTCCTCTAGAGTTTAAAAAAAAAGGTGGTGGAGACATGAGATGAATGAGGAAAAGAAGTATCAGGCATCAGGCAAAGTGTTGGTACAAATATATTGTTTGCTTTTTCTGATGCAATAGATCAGTCATACAAGGAACTTTTGACTTGAGTTTACTATTTTACTTAATTACTCACTTGACAATGACTGTGAAATAACATTTAGTAAAGATTTTTTTTAAATCCTCTATTTTGTTAAGTGAAAAAGAAATTCAGGACTTGCCATATTGTCTTCTATTTCTTGAAACACTTGTTCTGATGTTTGTTAGAAATACGTTGCTCAGGTACTGAGTATTTCTTAAGAGGAGGCAAAAAATGTGGAATCAGGGCAAGATAAGGGTGTGAGTGTGTGTGCAGGGGAAAGTGATTTAAACTGTGGTTGTAGAAGATGGAAAAAGGGAACTATATCGAGGTGCACATGTATGTGTTTTCTGTTCAATGATAATACAGTGAAAGCTGAAGTAGGTGAAACATAGATTCTGGAGAGAAGAACATGTTAATGACTCATCAGCGGACTCTAATCTATGGGCTAATCAATATGTTACCGTCCTAATCTGAAAGGAAAACATGCTTCATCTGCAAGGATATTTTAGAAAAGAAAACCAAACAAAAATGAAATGAAAGTTCATACACCACCCCCCGCCCCCTGCCCATCATACATTGCTTTTTCCACGAGCAGCAGTATTCTAGCAGTTTTTGTCTGAAACATTAGCCTGGCCCAGTAGGTGTCAGATTAGATATACATTACTCCATTATCTTGGTATACTACTCTGCATCAAAGGATCTATGGACTTGGAAACCGAAAAGGAAAGAGAATAAATAAAGGATATCTCTTTTCAGTTTTAGAGTAGCGCTTTTAACATTAAGAAAAATCAATAACTGGACTGACTGCATTCAGTGGGGAGCATTATTGTTTCCCATAATGTATCTAATGCATATCATTACCAGAGTAATCACATTATTATCTGCCTCTGCCTTGCTGCTTGCTTGGCTAGATATGAAGCTGGAGCTATTTGTAAAGTAAGGTTTTTTTTTTTCTCTTCTGCAAAATTGCTGCAAATTGTATTTTCCCCATTTTCTTTATTAGTTGTTTGAACTAGCCAGAACCTCTGAATTCAGATTAAGTGTCTTGGTTTGTTGTGGTGGTTATTATTTTTTCTCCTTGAGGATTCCTTTTTGTCTCGGCTCAAATTAATCTCACCTTGAGGAAATGGGACAAATCATTTATGGTTCATTGTACTGTCTGGTGTGCAAGATGGGGCAGCATAAACTGAATGTGGGGGGGGGGTCATGTTTCTGAGATACTTTCTAAAGTCAGCAGTTGCAGAGTGATGCTGAAAAGTGTTTCCAATAGTGTTACATTCCAACACACCAGTGCAGGGGCCTCAGTCTAAAACAATGAAGAGTGTCCAGAGACGAGAACAGTCAGCTCTCTTTCTGTCTCTGATTATAAGTGGGGTAGAGGATATGCCTCTATTAATATGAAGCATACATTTGACTGAAGTTTAACCCCTTTCAGTATCATGAGCTTCATGATCTTGAACTAGGTACTGTGTGCACCCTAGCTCTCACTTGGATAATGGGAGCCACACCCAAGTCTATGGTACACATTTTTGGTAGAGCTGTGCAATAATGCATGGAACATAGCTGGCCAAGAGCTCTTCCCAGTGATCATGTAATAAGAATGGCTATTCCGAAGGGCTATACAACAAAAGAGGGTCAGTGGAGCAGAAAACTGCCCAGAAGATGGCTGAAATGAATATATATGGGGTGTTGCCCCCAGGAATTCTTTATACCGCAGCACTGAAGTTGCTAATGATGTCTGATTAGAGGGATAAACAGTGGGAAAGAAAAATAAATGCAGTGTTTTAAAAATATGAAACTCTGAACAGGAAACAATTAGGGCTTCTGAAGTGCTGAGCAATTCAGTCAAACTGAGACCACTTTGCATTAGATAGGAAATAGGGGTGTGTAGCTGGGCTAATTCATGGGCCCTGCTGAAAGGCTTCCCAGAGAATGAGAAGATGGCATTTTTGGTAAAATAATTGTTCTCAGGAAACTCCTTGTCCCCTAGACCTAAGATTCCTCCATCTGTCATTTCACTTGCATACTAAAAACATGATTACTTAAGGGGAGATTTCAAAATTTTCTAATCAGAAATCACACATCCCCTCCCTCCTTCCCTTCTTTCCTTTTTTTTTTTTTGTAGGCCTATTCAAGAGTGTGGGTAATAATTGATATAAGATTCCTATTTGACAGAAATTGGAACTTTCGCAAGCAAACTACTTTCTGATCACTTGAAAATACTTACTCGATTACAACCCTTTGCCCATTCAGTTTGTGGAAGCAGATTAAGGCAGAAAGCTGCCACTGTTTCCATATTCAGTTCTCTCTCTACATTACAGAAAGGAAACCAACGTACTTGGGAATTAAATACCTCTTTGATTCCAGAACCCAAGTGTATTGCTCAATTTGGAACTGGCAAGGGATGCAGAGGGACAAAGGAAATGGATGTAGAAAAAGACAGTTCTAATTTTCCTTCTAACTCAGATGGAGGCATTTAAAACAATCATGCTTTTGGGATCCCTAGAACAAATCATTGGAACTTGCCGTATGATGACCAGACATTATTGGGATATGTAGGGAATGCTTCTGCTATGATCCTTAACTTTTAATTTATGTTCTGATATGTTTGTGTAGTGTAAATATATGGATTCATGTTACATATTAAATCTATATTCAAAGATAAAATATATTAATATAATTACATAACATAAAGTTGATTTAAATATGTATTAAATGTATTTAAAATATATAAATACAGTGGTGCCTGGGTTGCTCAGTCAGTTGAACGTTGGACTTTGGCTCGGGTCATGATCTCACAGTTCGTGAGATTGAACCTTGCTCCAGGCTTCTCACTTGCAGTGTAGACACTGCTTGGGATTCTTGGTCTCTCCCTCTCTGCCTCTCTCTCAAAATAAACAAATTAAAACAATAAAATTACATAAATACATGCTAGTTACATAAATATAAAACTAAAAGGGCACTTTGCAATTTCTTGAGGAAACAAGTTTAAGAAATATATAAGAATGAAAGTATAGGATTACTTTGTGTGTGTGTGTGTGTGTGTGTACATGCATGTGTATTTTTTACTTGTTTGGTCTCTTTGTTGTTTCCTCAGGAACATGTTTCAAGTGATGTTGGCTGATAGTAAATGTTATTTCAACCCAGAACAAAAATAAAACAAGTAACTCTAATCAAATAAACTCTTAATAGCCTCTGGTCAGTGAGAAAATTCAATTGTCCAGTCAAGTTTAAAAATCAATAGTGGCCACTCCAAATTTGAGTATAGTTATAAACCAGCAAACTTAAACACATTCTCAAAGATCAGAAATGCTTTCAGTCTAACGCAAACATGTCAGAATCTGGGGGGTGGGTGGGGACAGGAATCAAAACCTCAAAGAGAATTAGGATGTTTCATAGTAGCTACATAAAACCTACTGAGAAAAAAAATAATAACAAAGTTACCAAATATCAGTGACTGAGTTACAAGTGAAGATAATATTTCAGTAATTTGGTCTCAAACATTCTTCGACTTATGAATGATATATTTATTTTGTATTTGCTTGATGTATCTAATGCCTATCATTCAGTGGAAGCATCCTCAGAATTAGGAACTCAGTTGTTTTCTGATCTTGCCATCTAAGATTCTCAGAACCAGAGACCTCAAGAGGCAGTGTTAATGTTCAGTTAGAACTCGAATGTTGAACTTAGGCACGTGTATATTTGATCCCTAACCCAGTCACTGTGCTCTGAAGTACTTCCTTCTTCCAGAACCTCAGTTTCCTTGTTTTGGCAGTTGGGCTTTTCATAGTGCCTATATGATAATTAAAACATTGTAGCTAATGTATATAATACCTAGAACACAGTAAATGTTGAATATTCCTATTATAGTATGATATATAATAGCTAACAAAGCTGTTAGGACTCTTATCTTTTGGTTTGGACTGGTTAACGCATTATACCGTTAGTGAGGTCACAGCCTTACAGAGAATCATATATAGAGTCCACCTATTTCTATAAAAAATGTGTCTGTAAGTTACTCTGTTGGTTTTTATAAAACAGGAAAATAGAACGTCAGTCCTTTTATTAAGTAGCTTATAATCAAGCAGGAGGTACAATGGCTAGTCACAAGATACTATCGTAAAAGATAAAATCATGGTAGGCAAAATCAAATAGGCCAAAAATCCCATTTTAAGAATAATATCTGCTTATACTTATTGCTAACTCCACATCCAAAGCACTCTTGCAGAGATAAACAAATAGGTCTTTTAAAATATAAGGGAATCACGAAATGATTTATTAAACCTATTAACAGCATTCACATGAAATCTCTTTTGTTAAAAATAAATAGGAAAGGAGAAGAAAAACTACTGTAAAAAGTTAAGACTCTGACTATATTGTGCTTAAGGCAAGTGGACCTCATTGAGAAGAAATCTATGGCTGATTAAAATATGAGCTATCCCATTAATCACACAATACATTAGATAATAAATTGTGGTTGTTAACTTGATATGCACCATTGAACTTGGAGAAAATATCACATAGGCAGACAAGTGCACCAGTGTATGACAGCGTAATAGCTTATGGATATATTCTTTTTGTAAATATGTCTGCAGCATATCCGGTGTCTTACTGAATTATGCTGTAAAATAAGGTTATTCTTTAAGTCACAGAGATTAATGCTGCAGATTTTTCAACACTGGGGAAAAAAAAAAGCATACATTTGAATAGAAGAAAGAGTGAGATAGAAATTAACATTTTTCACTCAGTGTGTCGTTCTAATATTTCATTGAATTTTCTAAGGGAGCTCTTAGGATGTTAGATTAAAAAAATGTTTTGGAAAAAGGAAAACCAATGACATATTCCGCTGACAGGTAATTATGTGAACTGATTTCAAAGATCAGTTTGAACCATGATCAAGGATATTTAATTATCTGTGCTGTATGGATCTAGTGAGCCCACTCTGAAAATTTGCTGATAGCACAAATAGGAAAGAATTAAAATAATGCTACTTTATATAGGCCAGGCAGTACTTTTTACAGAAAATGACCATAGGTTTCTTTTAATTTTGTTTTGGTAAATATGTAAATTTAACATTTAAATGGTTGTTAAATGTAATTTTCACCTGGTCTTGTGTTTCCAACTTGTTTGACAAAATGAAACATTCAGCAACTTAGACCACGTTTCATTGTGAATATTGTCTTTGCATAAGCCATCCCACATGCAGCCACTAGCCACGGGAAGCTACCAAGTGCTTGAAGTGTGGCTAGTGTGAATTGATGTGGGCTGTCAGTATAAAATACACACCAATTTCAATGACTTAATTTTAAAAAAGGTAAAATATCTCATTTGGATATTTAAGGTTTAACAAAATGCATCAGTTAACATTTATATATATATATATATATGTATATATACATATATATTTACTTTTTTTAAAGACTAGAAAATTAAAATTGCATATGTGATTTGCATTTATGCCTTACATTAATATCTATTGGATAGTGCTGTTCAATGGGATCTAGGAAGTAAACTAATGATACAGGAAATAAAATTCTGAACAACAACAACAAAAAAAAACAAAAAACTTGACCTCTTCAGAAATACATTAAAATAGCTCACATTCTGACCATAAAACATGTTTGTGTGTAAAATATTGTATATAAACCATATAATTCAAAGTATATCATGCATTAGAAAAAGGCACAAGAAAAATAGACTACAATTACATAGGTGTAATTATAATTAGACTACAATTACATAGGTATGGAAAGAGAACACTGCAAAATCTAAAACACAAAATACCCATTTAGTTATATTTCTAAAGGTTTTTTTAATCTTTATTTTTGAGAAAGAGAGAGATGGAGTATGAATAGGGGAGGGGCAGAGAGAGAGAGGGAGACAGAGAACCTGAAGCAGGCTCCAGCCTCTGAGCTGTTAACGCAGAGCCCAACGCAGGGCTCAAAGGCACAGACAACGAGATCATGACCTGAGCCCAAGTCAGATGCTTAACCAACTGAGCCACCCACCCCAGGTTACGTTTCTTATCTGAAGGGTAGATCCTGCCTGTGATATGCAGCCATATTAACGTAGTTATTGAGATTACAAAGGACCCTCTTCCCCCCAGATAGTCTGAAAGTTTATGGAAAATTTATTTTCTCACAGAAGAATTTTAAATGGAATCAATACAAATAAAAAAAATAGAAGAATCTTGGCCCAAGTTCCTCCACCCCCTTGAAAACATAAGACAAAAGAAAACAGTTTTGACCACCAAAGGCCATATAAACCATCTATTCCTTTTATTTTTTCAAGTCTATATTTGCTGATCCTGGGGTCAGACAAGGCAGGGAAAGCCCCCAGTGCAGTCATGAGCAAGAGCAATACAGTAGGTGACTCTAGGATTTATTGTTTTGCGGTACTACTTTAGTCTGCCTTTGGATTGATAACTTAATACATCAGTCGTTAGCACCTGAAAGAGCTCACAGATATTGCAGAGTAAGCCGTTTATGCTTTTACTTTCCTTTTCTGAGATGAGTCCTTTGCTTATATTTTTAAAATATTGTGCCTCTTTCAGGAATTATCTCTATATAAATTCAGAGTACAGTGATTGTTCCCTGAGACGGGGCCATTATCTACCAGGAGTCACCATCAGATGGGGATGTACCCTGAAATGTTTGTGTGTGCATGTGTGTGTGTTGGGGTGATTGTCATCTGAAAATGGTTCCTGTGTAAGGTCTGTAAGAGCCACAACTAGACTTTGATGTGTGGGCCAGATTGGAGGGTTAATCCCCAAGAATGTGGAAAAAAAACACAACACACCAACTTTTAAAGAGTCTGAAGCAGAAAAAGCTTGCAGATTCTAAATCTGTACTGTCCAATATGGTAGTCACTGGCAACCTGTAGCTATGGAGTGCCTCATATATAGCTAGTATGACTGAGAAACTGAACTTTTAATTTTTTTTTTAACTTTAAAGTAAATTTAAAAACTGACACAGGAATAGGTGAGTGGAAAACTTTAGGCATGTTTGAAAAAATTCTGGATTTACTTTTTCAACTAAACATTTTAGGATGCATACATACAGATCAAACATTTCTCATTAAAAATGTCAAAGTGAGCTATGCAGAAAGAATAAAATACAAGCCAGATTTTGAAGACTTAGTACCAAAATAAATAAATAAAATATCTCAGTAATAATTTCACATAGATCACATATTGGGATGGTATTTGGATTGAAATGAATGTATTAAATTTGATTTCACCCATTTTAAAAGTTTTTTCTTAATGTAGCTACTAGAAAATTTAGAATCCTATCTGTGGTTCACATGGTATTTCTATTAGTGTTGTCTAAAAAAGAGGAAAAACCATGGAAATAACCATGAGATATGAAGATTGTAAACAGGATATGACAACAAGTCATCAGTGAGGCACTGATGACATGGCAGGTAGTTAAGAGTCAGTAGCAAATAGAAGAGAAGCAGACCCTTCGCTGACCTTACTGTGTTGGTAGATGACTAGTGTGTAATGTCTGGACTGGTTTAAGGGCTTCAGTTTGAAAACATGACTTGTAAGCCGTTTGTGCCTTACAATCAATGACAAATATGTTGCTGCTTTAATAGTAATAATTTTAATCATTACTAGTTTTGATTTTAGAAAGTGTTAGTCCATTTCCATCTCCTTTTAGCCTTCCACATGGTATTGAGGGTGTTACATAGAGGCATTGAAAGGATTTTCCCACAATAAACCTTTCAAACAAAAGACACCAGAATTCTAGACTAGGAAAAATGAATGTTAAATTTCACTTCCAAGGGTACACAGATCACTTTGTTATGCAAAATCTATTCCATAAACTAAGTACTAGATTAAATTAATCTATTGGACAGTTTGGAACAAATTGTATTATGTTGTATTTGCCGTGGAAGTCCTATGGCCCTCACGTTGAAGTCAAATAGCCTTTCTCCCCACATAAGTCAGTTGCAAGTTCACTATAGAAAAATCAGAAACACTAAAAAGTGAAATGGAGAAAATAATAATCACTTGTAACCTACACCACCCAGAGATAATGACTATAAATTTCCCTTGCGTTTTCTTTCAAGGGGATACAGTTGGGTTTAGGCAGGGTTTGGTATGTCTTGATAAGCACTGCATCACAAAGTCTGTATTTAATACTGTTTACCCTTTTCTTTGAACTCTCTTTGGACTGTTTCATAGCCCAGACTGAGGTTATGCATTAGAGAAACAACAACTTAATAAATGAAGTCTTGTTGGCTTGAAAGTATTATTCACATAGATTTCCAAAGTGACCAAAATACAACCAGAAAGTGTTTTATTCACTCGAAAATCTCATTGAACATTTTCTGACACTATTAGTAAGATAAAGAGAGTGTGGATGAAAGAGAAAACATGAATTCTGAATCCTGAAGAGCCTGTGCTTATTAGTACTTTCAGCAGAAATCATGAAGGGCCACCTCATCAGGCAGATAGATGAAGCTTCATTTAGGTAAAGAAGTGTTCTGAGAGTAATACATCACAGAAAACCCTGTAGCAGTCCAAAGTGGATGCTAGACAAACATGCCTACCTGTCATTGCTGCCTTTTGATTGGAAGGAGTTTGTATTTGTTTCCTCTTTAAGACAAAGATGTACATGCAAGTATGAAATCACTTGGCAATTTTAGCAGTGTAAGATCTGAAAATGCAAACCCAAGGACTTGAAGTTAGGCAAGCTCCTTGAGATGTAGCAGAGTGCCAAATGCCCTTCGGCTATTCTTGAGCTATTTACTTCCAGCCTCTGGCTTTATTCTAGCTACTGTCCTTTTACTCAGTCTTGCTATTCCACCTAGTTTTAGGTGAGTTGAAAAAACAAAAAACAAAAAACTGCATCTTGAAGTCAGGAAAAGCAAAGGCTCAGTGTAATGTTCCAGAACCTCCCATGCTTATTTCTTTTAAGACCATCAGGTACCTAAATGCCAACATCTCCACTGTCCCTTATTCACCTTCCACTTTATACCCATAATCAGGGTAACTCAGAGGGGAATATGTTGCAGTCTCTTGATTGCTGAGATGATTTCTGGATTAAATCAGTGTCAAAAGTCCTGAGAGCTCTTAGTTTAGTATTTCTTCAAGTTTCTGGTCCAGTTGGTGGTAAGGCAGGCTGGTGGGCAAGCTCCCCTGATGCACAAGTGAAGGTGCTGAGAACTTCCCATTGTCCATGAACTAGGTTTCTCACTAGGAAACTGTGTGCTTGATTTGAGAACTTGGTATTGATTCTAATTCTGATCTAAAACTCCATGGAATGTGTTAGCTCCAAACAATGTTAAGGTAGCCCTTATTTCATGGCAGTGGTGAATATCAAGCTGCAAAGGATTTCAAAGATGAAGACTGAGGCGATAGGAAACCATCTGGCAGACAGAGTATATGTGGTAATAGGAAGAATATCTGGTGTATACTCAATTCCAAATAATAGCGTTCATCAATGCTTCATTTACATATTCATATTTTTATTCAAGAAATAATCATTGTTTCTGTGTCAGGTATGACAATGCACGAAGAGCAGATATGATTTCTGACCTCTTGGAATCAGACTGAATTCATAGTTATGTAATTCCCTTAATTCTTACATAGCAAATAATAGTTTTCTATGGATTACATAATTCATATTTATGTAATCCCTTAATTCCTACAAAGAAAAAATGGGGGGGGCAGTGATTGAGTGTAGTTGGAAATGCTAACATAAGGTGGGAGTCAGGAAAGTCTTCCTTGAGTAAGTGATATTTAAAATGATGGAAAGTTTAATGATACATTGCTAGATGCTGGAAATATGATAAGCATAGTCCCTGTCCTTGAAGAGTTCATGTCTAGGAAAGAGACATGCAAACCAGTAAGAATCCTCTATGAGAAGGATGAGAAGGATATACTATAGAAGTATATGAATTACAGTGGATCCCGAAGGTTGTGGGTAATTCTGTCTGACCATCTCAGGAAAGGCTTTATGAGATTAAAGCGCTTTAAGTGTGGGCTTTTGAAGCACAATCATTTTGAAGCCTAAGGAATATTACCAAACAATCAAGACAGGAAATCATATAGCAAGTAATGGCTGGGAGTAAGAAAAAGTCTAGTATGTTTGGCAAACCCTAAGTAGAAGGGAAGGCCTAGAAAGGCAATTGGCCAAAGGTGAGATTGTGTATGGAGTGGGATGGTAAAATTTAAGGCATGTGAAATACTGTATAAAAGAGTTTATACTTCTCTTTTAGGAGTGGAGGAGCCATTAGAGTATTTTAATTAGGAGTTTGAAATCGACTGGTGTTTGTAGACTAATCATTCTGAGTGCAAAAGGAAGGATGGATTTGCCTTATGGAAAGGCTGGATTCGGGGAGACTGATTCGAAGGTCATTGCAATAGGCCCTAAGAGAGGAGGGAAGAACTTTAGCTATGGCAGTGGCCAGGAAGATTTAAAAGCTATTTAGGAGTAAAAATCAATGCTAATTGAGGACTGACTGGCTAGGATAGATGGAGAGAGAGAATTCCAGCATATGTGGAGATTTCTACCTTCTGGGTAATTTATGGAATCCACAGAACTATTGTCAGGTAGTAGAAAGGCTTAAGATTTGAGGTTTGAATCCTGGCTCTACCACTTAAGCTAGCTGAGCCTCATTTTTCTACACAAGAATGGCTTAAAATAATTTTGTGGGGGTTAGAGGCACTTGAGTGGCTCAGTGAGTTGAGTGACCAACTCTTAATTTCAGCTCAGGTCATGATCTCATGGTTGTGAGATTGAGCACCTCGTTGGGCTCATGGATCCTGCTTGTCTATGGGCAAGACTATGGTCTACATTCAGCCTCTATTTCTTCTTGAGGACCAACCACTCAGGATTAGGGTAAATTGTATAGAATCAGAAATGATTTAAGATAGTAAGTTCAGTTTTAAGCATGCTAAGTTTAAAGTTCATATTGTATGCATTCAGAAACAGAGCTCGAGGACTTGGGAATGGGGTGCAAATAAAAGCCCAAGAATTTGGAGATGTAATTATTAGGTGATAATTGAAATCACTTGACTGTATGAGAGTCCACCAGGTATAAGAAAGAAAAGATTCAAAGTGAAATCTCTGGTGCTCGGTATGTAAATAAGTAGACAGAGAAGGAAGAGCCTCCCAAAAGCAACTAAAACATGGTTTAAGAAATAAGAACAAAACCTTGAAAATGGGAACAAACATAACAAAACCTGCCTAGTATGAGAGGTGAACTTTAAGAAGGAAATCTGTAGCACTCTGACAGGTCTTAGGACTGACAAGTAACTTGAGGAAAAGGGAGAACTCTTTGAATATAACAATTAAGAGATCACTGACAACCTTAGAGCAATCTCCTTATGGTGGTGGGGAGCTGAATGCATATGGCGGTTAATTGAGGAAGGAGCAGAAATGAATAAATAGGAGATGCAGAATACTCTTTTTTTTTTTTAAGAAATTTGGCGTGGCGAGTTGGGGTGGTAGGTAGAAATGGATAAAGATAAAGAAAAGAGGCCTTGGGTGCCTGGATGACTCAGTTGGATAAGCATCCAACTTGGGCTCAGGTTATGATCTCACACTTCGTGAATTCCAGCCCCACGTGGAGCTCTCTGCTGTCAGCGCCGATCCCGCTTTGGATCCTCTGTCCCTCTCTCTCTGCCCCTCCCCGACTCATTTTCTCTCTCTATAATAAAATAAACATTAAAAAAAAGAAAGAAGGCTTAATTAATAGACACTGAGAGCAAAGATCTAGCATTGAGGAAGCAGAGGGAGATAAGTGATGGAAGGTAAATAATAAAGGAATGTTCTAGAAGAGGCTGCAGCTCAGGAAATATGTTACAAAAGAATGCATTTGCCTGAGATGGAAAAGGCATAACTTCTCTTTGAGTCAGAAGGTGGAGTAAAGTTGGAAAGACAATCAATAATTGGAAAGTAGGAAGCTTCCAGAATTAACACAGTTGTTTTATCCTGTTATTTAGCTTTTATTTTTTTGTGTTCTAATAGCTTAGATTTCGAGTACCTTAATTAGATTGGCTAGTACCTTTTAATGTTCTCTCTACATAAAATGAATTATTAAATTTTAATTTAGTAAAAGCTAAGTGAAACCACACCTCTGTCCTTTCTTTTCCCTGAAAAAAGAACGTTAGAAAATACTGATTCTTAAAAAAGTAGCCCCAAGAATGACAAGGTCACAAAAATTACATTATCTGTGCCAGTGTCTCAGAATATCAGAGAAATATGTTCCCCTAATGATTTGTATATCCTACAGAAATATTAAAGATAAACTTTATGCAGGACATTGGAGTATGTGTTAGCTCTTAAAATAAATTGTTCCAGTAATAAAATGATTTGTATTGTTTCACTACCACTATAAATGAGTTTTTGTTCGAGCATTTGCTTGTTGGAAAATAGTTTTACATAGCCTTTTTTAAATGTTAACTGTTAGCTCAAGCTTAATTAGGATTGTAAGTAATTAATTTTGTATCATGTTTACATTTGAAAACAAGTACCATATGACCTTTGTTAGTAGCTGAACACATAGTTTAATTAGATTATCTTCATTTTATTGTGTTATAGACAAATAAAACACAAAATAACCAGTCCCTCCTCATACTTGTGATTTTAGAAATGATGAAGAGCAGGATCTGGATTTATATTATAAATAATAAGCAAGTATAGTAAATTCTGCAGATAGAAGGATCATACATTTGAAATACATAGTCCAGAGCAGATGGGAATTCAGCCCAAGGTCAGAATCTCAAATAAAGACTTTCAAAGCAATAAGATGATACAGTTATATTTTAATTTTACCATCATGTGGGGATTTATAGTATTCTATCATTGGTCTTCATCACTACTTTTCTAATTTTTACCTGAATGATCTCAGTCATATTTTCTGGTTCATTACTGACTTTGTTCCAGCACTTTGAAATACATTTCATTAGCTTTGATCTTCTTGCTATATTCATATATGTAAATCCAAACACAGAATGGATATCTATTTTTGATAGTGTAACAGAATTAATACTTAGTATTTTCAAAACTGCACCTGGGCCTTTTCCATCAAATTTATTTGTCCCTGTATTTCCTACTTTAGAAAAGGATATAACCAAGGACCTGACACTTAATTTGGGAAAGGATCATAGTTTCTCATTCCAGGTTAACACCAAAGTCACTATGTTGTATTTCGTTCTAGGCTTTTCCTTAACCATGACTTTTTTCCCCCAATAGTTGTGCTTACACCATTTAAATTTCTTTAAAGAACATTATAAATTTGTGGTTATTTTTTTCTTCGTATGTCAGTATTGGTGTTTGTACTTGTATTAAAAGTATCCACTTCATCCAAGTCTTAAGATTATTGTGAGAATTCAGTTAGATAACAAACATAAAGCACTTACTAGGATGCCATCTATATAAGAAGTATTCAGTAGAAACAACTCAAAGGAACACAATATGTAATTAAGTCATGGAACATAGATTTAGAGGAAAACGGGGTAATCCTCGACTACTTAGAACTAATATTTTGGGTGTGTGCGATGCCATGATGAAGAGGTAATGTTATGTATTATCAAAGAAATTGTTCACATTGAACTGAAGGATGAATATGGAAATAATAACAATGAAAGATAGAAATAAGAAACATCCTTAGAAATTGAAATATTCTAATGGCAGTCATTGAGAGTTACCATTCATTCTTTATTATCAATGCAGTGTATCATCTTTATGTACATTGCAACATATCAGCATTACATTCTGTACAACTCTGGGTATATCATTTGCCCTCTCATTGCTTCCATTGCCTCAGGATACCATAAGGATCTTGACTAGAGAAACTTTAAGTTCGATTTCAGCTTTAAAAACTATGACTTTATGACCACAAAAGAGCTTAATTCTGATTTTTCTGAGTCAACACTTAACAGAATTGTGAAAGACCTCCTGTCCGTGTTTATGTATTTTCTGATTCCAGAATCATCCTTCTCTTTCTAATCTGTCATCCCTATTAATTCTTCAAGTTTCTTCTCCAAATATTTCTTTAATGACCTTCGTATTGCCTTCATTTTCCTCCAATGAGACACACAGATATGGAATCTAGAGTAGAGAAACATAATCCTGATTTCAATATTAGCAGGCCAACTCTTTAAGATAATTATGTGTGTGTGTGTGTGTGTGTGTGTGTGTGTGTGCGCGTGTTTCCGTATAGTGCTCTAGAAGTTTGCCTCATACTTTATTGTACCTCCTCCGTTTCCTATGTTCCAGTTTTTATCCCATAGACTTCTATCCATTTTATCCCTGTTGGTATTCTATCCCAAACTTGAAATTACTTTTTTCTCCTTATTGCCTTTGTAAGGAGGGGGAGGATTGGACAGTCTCTTTGCCAAAGGAATGCTTGACTTCAAGGGAGAAAAACTCACAGTAACCAAGCACTTCCCAATATCACAACTTCTGTTAGCAATATCAGAAATAGTCCAATCTCTCGATTCTCAGCCATCCTTGAATCCTCTTCTGGAGGGAGAAAGGGAAAAAAAGAAAGTGGGTTGGGGAGAAGAAAAATACTAACTTGAGAACTTGATCCATAATAGATGACTCTTACTAACCTCAAATAATTTGCTTTGTCCACTACTTCTATTGCTGTTTTCTCTCTATCTTCATTTAGTCCAACCTTTCCATTTCTCAGCCCTTCAATTGATCTGGTGCCCAGTAATTTATTCACACTGGTACAAATTTTGCCCAATATTTTAGCTCTGATTTGTAACATTGGCATGATGTGCCTAGAAGGTGCTCACCAAATATTTGTAAAATAAATCAATAAACAACTGAGTACCTTGATACCTGGTCCCTCAAAATGCCACACCACTATCTTTGTTACCTCCACAATACTCTCCTCTGAAGCATTGGGTGGTGATGCGAAGACAGGTCCAACAATCCAAGATAGGACCTTCAGTCACAACTGATAAAGAGAAGAAATTTAACAGAAGGGGGGGCCATGGCATGGAGTTTTCTTATTTCATACATCAAGTCTGATGGATTAAACCTCAGGACTCTTAAGTTTACATTGCTGTGAATTCTTTATTTCCCTAGTAATCAAGTTTCTTGATGAGTCAAAAGCTTCTGTAACTTAAGTCAGATCTCTGGAGAAGAAGTGGGAAAAATGATGCCTCAGCTTATATTGGCCCTATGGGTTATAAACCATACTTTTGAAAGCCTCTGAGCACCTCCAAAATCTGTGTGTTTGAGATTTGAGACACATTTTGTTGTCAGATACTGTTGACATTCCCACCCCCATAATCAAATCTCTAGGAAGTGAGTTCTGAGTGTGACAGGTGGGAAAGATACGGCCATATAGAACAAATGAGATGGGGAAATAGGGGTTGAATCCTCAAGGTGTCCCATGTACTGTACTCACCACAATCTTCAGAACAAGCTAAAAGAGAATTAGAAAGTTCTAGTGAGCTTATGATCAACGTAGAGTTTGCCATATTTATACCCAATAGTCTTTATTTGGTTACAAAATGAGGTTCCAGCCACCACTCCATCCATTCTAAATAACTCTAATGAAACCACCTTCCTCCTCTCACCCTCATTTCCTATTCCTTTCACATAAGTTCACTGTTGTTAGATAGACATCTTTTATTACCAACTTCAGAGAAGTTCTTTAATATCTCTTTCAGTTTCAATTCCAGGTTTTGGCGGACATCGAGAAACTTGCCTTGAAGGATAAAGGCACCTAAGAGGAGGTGGAAGGCACATTAGAAACTAGGGGTGGTTCTTCCCTTCAGAATTTAATGCTAATTGTTTTTGCCTTGTTCTTCCCAGTGAACTTTGCCTATACTTGCTTGGGCAGTACAATCTTTTAACATTGAAACAGTCCCTCACCTTTCCATGTTTCATTGCCCAGTTTATAAAGTTCATTCTTCAGCCATATTCTCAACTTGACAGCCTTATGAACAGCTAGAGAGGGGGTTAAAGATACATACAGAGGAATAATTACATCCATGGAAAAACATGTGGACCCACGTGCACTCTTCCCTGCCTCCCTTTTCCTTTTAACCCACAAAACTCTCAGTGACTCAAGCTTCCCTCACCCAACACCCGAAGCATCTTGTCCCCGTGGGAGACCTTGAAGCTTAAATGGATCATCTCCTTAATCTGCCGTTCAAGCAGATGAGTTCGGCCAGGGACTTCTGAGGGTACCAGCTTTGCTATCAAGGACCTAATATCCTCTTTGAATTTGGGGTCACATTCCAAGCAGGCTTTGACCCCGTGCAAGGCTGCCAAGGACAGGGTCAAGAGTAGGAGCAACCACAGGTCTCCCATTTCCTTCCCCCAACAACTGGTTGTCCTGGCAACTAGTTCACCTAGTTCCCTTTTCTTCAAAAATCCAGGAATAAGAGCCTTGTCCTGGATAGTCTGAATCCACCTTCCCCTCCATTTCCATCCCACTTCTAGGCAATCTCTTTTGCTTAAGGATCTTCAGTTGTTTTCTGACATTTATCCTTCATGCCAGAGAGGGAGAACTGCCAGTTGGGAAGCAGATACCTGAGTTCTGAGAATAGAACACAGAGAGAGAAATCTTGAGCTCACACAAGCAGAGTTCCAGGCAGAGATATATCTCAGAAAAGGTTTTTCTTCAGGTTTCTCCTATTCTTGTGTCCTCAGTAAATTCCCACATCCCTCCTGATCATGGGAGTGGTGTCTCAAGAAAGAGATCTCATAGGACCTTAGAGCTGCTTAACCAAAATTCTACTTCTATAGAGGAGGTAATAAAGCCTTGGAATATTGAATTGCTTGGGATCCCAGTCCCTAATGGTAGAAGTATTGTTGAAAATTAGCAATAGATGTCCAGATGTAATTGATGTCATTGATAGTAATTTTTATATAATTGGTAATTTCTCAAAAATTGGTAGGATGATTTTCAGGCGTGACATATAATTTTTTATATCATTCTTTTAATAAAGAGTCTGGAGCAAGGAGACAGGAGACATCAGTTGAGGAATATATGGTGATGGGTGAGAATCCAGTAACACCCGGGGTCCTTTAGTGGACACATCTTAAAAGTACTAATGCTGAAATGTGAGGCATATAAGAAAATAACCACAGTCATCATGGGCTGCCCTCTCAGGCCGCCATGGAAGGAACCCAAGTAAGCATTTCAGTTTAGGGCTCTTGAATAAGAACGTTCTTCGTTTTTTGAAGAAATGAAGATTGCTTTGCAGATTTTTCAGGATACCAGTTACCTCTTCTCTGTTACATTGCTTGTATGGCCGTGACCTCCTGGGAACCAGGAAACCTTGAAATCTTAAAAGATTAGTGGTAGAATTTAGAGCTAAGGTATGGTAAAGTCATGGAGTGAAAAGCTGTGAGGGAAATCCAAACATCTACCACTGGTTATATGCCTACCATGAACTGCTAGGTATGTACTAAACAGTTCTGATAGATGATTTGCAAGTCCTGATGGCACAGCAATACTTTGAAAGATTATCCCAATTTTACATATAAGACTCTGAGGTTAGGAAATGTGAAACAATCCTTTCGGCAAAATAATTTGGTAGCTATGGGATCAGGATTTTAACTCATGCCTGTCTGATTCTAAATTCTATATACTTTAATCACTGCCTCTCAACATTTTTTGGGACAATGCAGAAAATGATTTATTGGAGCTTGATAAATCAGAAGATTGCAAGAGGGGCAATTCAAATCCTTTGCTCCAAATCCACACCTCTTTGTTCTGATTTTATTTTCCCTTGGCTAGATGATCTCATCTTTAGATGATCTTCCAAAGGATTTCCACATGTTGAGATCTGAAGGCATTTGAGGTTATGGGATTAAATGAACTCTGAAAACCAAATTGGAGACTCAAAGGGGCTAAGACCTTTGGCATGAAGGTAGCCAGATTTGAGGAAAAAACATTCTTGAAGAGAAACACACATTATAGATATTTTCCAGTTAACGACACATACTTCTACTTTCAGATTGGACACTTAAAGAGAACGCTTTGCCATTTTAGTGAATAAGTCTACTGTTCAGTGTCACATTACCTTGATCCAGACCATGTGCCCAATTGACCAGTTTTATCCTCATTCTTCCAGCTTAATTGGCAATCCGGGATTTTTAGGATGAGAGAAAAAAATATTCAACTTCTGTATAGTCTTGGGAAGACTGAAAGAAAGCAAGCCACTTGCTAAAAAGACGGGACTTGTAATTGAAAGGGACATATAAAAAAATAATGGAGGGACTAGCACTACCATGGAGCAAACAGCAAACAGATAATAACAGAGTGAGCTGATAATAGAGGCAGAGGTGGACACAGATCTATAAGAAGACAGAACAGCACTAAATCTGGAGGAATTTTTATAGAGAGGCTGGATCTAGGAGACTAGAAACAACAATTAATGAATATATGGTGGTGAGTGAGAACCCAGAGATACTCAAGATGCTTTACGAGAAGCATCCTGAAGGTACTGATGATGGAGTGTATGACACAGAAGAAAATAACTACAATTATCCTGGGCTAGTTCTTCAAATTCCGTAAATGTAAAATATTTGAACTTTGGAAAGGAAGAGCTGTCTGGACATTGATGATATAATGATCACATTACTTAATTAAAATAATGATACTTGTGTCTAGGAGGCAAAAGGCTAATACCTAAATCCTTCATTGATTATGCTAATATTTGGTTTGGATTGGCACAGAGGGGATATGATTTGTAGTTAGTGTGAATGTGTAGAATAGCTAACCAAACCCTTTATTTGCTTTAAATAAGAGATATATAGTAGCACATGCATTGGTAATATTTTACCAAATAGACATTTATTCATTTGCAAATCTTAGATAAGATTCATGGGTTATTCACAGGTGAGATATATTACATATTGTATATGTTCTTTTCCTCCAAAGCCATTAGTCCTAATAGTCCCTTTTAAAGGCTAGAGTCAGTTGTTTTGTAGCATGTGGCCTTTGTTACAAATCATAGGATACACTGAGGTTTAAAATCTAAAATAAATAAATAAATAAATAAATAAATAAATAAATAAATAAATAAATAAATAAATAAATAAAATCTAAAAAGTTTCATAAAGAAGAGCAAGAAGCTTCTTAAAAGAATTTCCTTCAATCCATAGTAAGTAAATCTTGTTTCCAGATCCATACAAAAAAAAAATAAAAATAGGGAATCTCTGTGGTTCAAGCTTCTTAGAGCTTCTTTTCTTGTGGATTATTTGTCCCAGCTGAGCCCTCCTGCATTGCTGCCTATCTCTGTCACTTCACAGGATTCCCTAGAAGTTTGGCAAATAATCCAGATACCTTTCGTAGTCAAGTGAGATTCAATTCCTTCCTGACTGTGTGATCTGAGACTAGGGAGCCAGTGTTTGGCATTTGGTCAAGTTATAAGCCATCTGTCTAGGCAGCATAATAACCATAATTATAAATGTTGAAATAATTACTGTATTCCAGATCCTTCACATGTAAAGTGATTTTAATATTTTCTGGTGTGCCTGTCCACTTATCCATTTATACTCCATTGTCATTAAGCCAAATTCCACCCTCCCCCCCTCCCCCCGCCACCATGTTCCACTCGTTCTTTAGAAGAAGTCCTAAGGTTGGAGCTTGGAAGACTTTTTTTTAAACATTTATTTTGAGAGACACAGAGCACAAGTGGGTGAGGGACAGACACACACACACACACACAGAATCCGAAGCAGGCTCCAGGCTCTGAGCTGTGAGCACAGAGCCTGATGTGGGGCTCGAATCCACAAACTGTGAGATCATGATCTGAGCTGTGGTCTGACGTTTAACCGACTGAGCCACCCAGGTGTCCTGGAGCTTGGAAGACTTTGAGGGAATCTCCATCTGGAAGGAAATTAAACTAAAAGAAAAGCTGATCCCATCCGTAGGGATTGTGGGAAGAACAGGGGAGACAAGTAATGACAAAAGATTTGTGTCATAACCTCTTTTCTCTAGGCTGGGTTCTCAGAAGGGGAGAATACATTAGGTGGGTTAAAGGGAATACTAAAGACAAGAGGAGCTTGCCCTGCATCCTTGAGGAGCTCCAAAGACTACACCAGTTACCTGCATGTGACAACTGTACCTCAGGAAAAATAGTAGCATGACATGATTGGCTAACAGAAGGCACTCCTGAGACCATGCTAGTTACCCTGTGCTGTGGAAGGACCAGTACGCTTCCCCTGGTTGCCAGGCAAGGATGTGCAAGTGAACTCAGGATCTGACTGGAAAGCTTGACACTGTTTCATCAAGGCTTCAGGGAGTGGGGTCCTGTCTGAAAGATGGATAGCAAACCACTAGACCAGGAAAGGAAAAGGCATTTGCAGCAAGCTCCAGCACCTTGATGGGGCCAAATTGTCAGGGAAAACTGCCAGACCCTGAGGAAATAGAGATCAAGCCCAAAGTGCCCCACATGCAGAGTTTCCCAGAAAATACCACAAGAAGACTCAGAGGTGGGGTGGTACCAATCTTGCCTTAGAAGATACCAACACATTGGCAAAGAATAAAACAAATACCCTCAAAGATAAAAAAGTATGTCATTCAAGGGAACACACATTAGTGAAGAAATGCACTACATAATTCACTGAAGAGAAGACGGGTTTTAAATGCTAAAAGAGAGTTCAGTAAGTGATTGTACTTACTACCATTTTAGTATGCTAGGTAAGATGGACTGGTAGTTAAAACAAGCCTGATTTTTCAGTGATTAGGACAGTGTTTTCTTAAGCCCAAGAGAGGTCTAGTATTCCAGAGTTACCAATGTTCATGGTTCCTGATCAATTATAGGAGGTTAGGGCCAGTTGGAGTAACCTAACCCTTGTCCTATCTCCTGGGCAAGCACTGCTATCAGTGGAAAGCTTTCCTCTATGTGCTATATATCCAAGGGCCCCTTCAACCGTGAGAGGACCTATGAATTAACAAAGGCCCTGCATCTTCCCATTCCTATATCCCATTTTGGAAAGAAGCAGGGAATGGGAAGGAAATATGAAAGAATGGTTTTTCCAAAAGGTACTTGGTTCCAAAAAAGAGTGTTTAAATATTGGGTGGGATTAAATTTATCATATTGTGTGATACTGCTTTTTTTTCCTTTGTTCACCCTGTGAGGTGAGAAGTGAGGTGTCCAGAGGAAGCTCAGGCCGGTTATAGATTATGAAGAAGCTGTCTCCTTCGTCTATCTCTGAGTAGTATAAATAAATGTGTGACCTTGAAACATAAACACCATAATACTTGATTCTCAAGACAAGTTTGCATTACTATTTCCCCTTTACAAGACAGGGGCCTGATGTTCAGAGGTACTAAGGGAAATGTCAAAGTTCACATACCTACTAAGGGAAAGATTTGCAGTAACACAAATTTATCTGCTTTCATAGTTGTATGTTTCCAAAATAGCAAAATGTTTCATTTTTTAATGTTTGTTGATTTTGAGAGGGCATAGGAGGAGAGGGACCGGGTGAGGAGCAGACAGAGAGAGAGACACAGAGAGAGACAGAATCCCAAACAGGCTCCATGCTGTCAGTGCAGAGCCCAACACAGGGCTTGATCTCACTAACTGTGAGATCATGACTTGGGCCAAAATCAACAGTCCGGTGCTCAACCGACTGAACCACTCTAGGTGCCCCCCAAAATGTTTCTTCGATAGAGTTAATCCAAGGTACAATCATCATTGCCTCAGGTTAGGAAGAATTTCCTCAAGGAAATTACTTTTTGCGAGAAAAGAAAAATGGTTTGTTTTTTCCCATTAGTTTACTTTTTAAGCAAGTGGAATTTATAATCCTAATGAACTTTTAATAGTTATCCCATCCTCAATTCTTTTTTTTACCCCTCCTCTTTAATTACTTGTATAGAGGATTTAAAGAATAGTTATATTCTACTGCAGCCTGTTTGCCTGCCAGTTGCAGAACTCAATTTTCTTTAATACAGTATATAAAAAGGCACAGATGTTAATCTAGTTTGCCTTAAATACATACTAGGCAAATACAGAATTCTTTCCTCCCTTCAAAGGAGATTAAAATACAACAAGAAAAAAAAAAACCCTCTAAGAACACAATAGCCAATAGCAAGTAACATCATTAAGTACTTAGTCTGTGATTAAATAGTCTTTTATATTCATGACATGCATGATCTTAGAAAATCCTCATGCTAAAAGGTGGGTACCCTCCTTGCCATTTAGAGATGAGAGAACTGGGACTGAGTAGGTGAGTATCTTTCAGCAGAGCACAGAGCTCTCAGATGGTTCAGTTTGCATTCTTAACCTCATTTGACTGATGCCTTATGTACATTCTTTTAACCACTAAGCTCTCTCTCACCCCTTTTTAGGGGTGAAAAAAAATTATGTATTTATTTTTATTTCAGGTTCTTATTTACTATAGTTTACAAAAATGGTAAAATTGGTTTCAGGTGTGGAATTTAGTGAGTGGTTATTTACACACAATACTCAGTGCTTACCACAGTGCCCTCCTTAATAAACATCAGCCATTTAGGCCATCACCTGCCCACCTCTCTCCATCAACCTTTAGTTTGTTCTCTATAGTGAAGAGTCTCTTTTGATTTCTCCCTCTCTCTCTCTCTCTCTCTCTCTCTCTCTCTCTCTATCCCCTTTCCCCTATGTTCATCTGTTTTGTTTATTAAATTCCACATGTGAGTAAAATGATAGGGTATTTGCCTTTCTCTGACGTATTTTGCTTAGCATAGTACACTCTAGCTCCATCCACGTCATTGCAAATGGTAAGATTTCACCATTTTTGATGGCTGAGTGATACTCCATTGTGTACCCTCTACACCTTTTTTTATCCATTCGTAAGTCGATAGACATTTGGGCTTTTTCCATAGTTCGGGTATTGTTGATAATGTTGCTGTAAACTTTGGGGTGCCTGTGCCTCTTCAAATCTGTATTTTTGTATCCTTTGGCTAAATACCTAGTAGTGCAATTGCTGGGTCGTAGGGTGGTAGTATTTTTAACGTTTTGAGGAAGCTACATACTGTTTCACCAGTTTCCATTCCCATCAACAATGTAAGAAGGTTCCCCTTTCTCTGCTTCTTCGCCAACATCTGTTTTTTCTTGCGTTGTTAACTTTAGCCATTCTGACAGATGTGAAGTGGAATCTCATCATGGTTTCATTTTGTATTTCCCTGATGATGAGTGATACTGAGCATTTTTTCATGTGTCAGTAAATCATCTGGATGTCTATTTAGAAAAATGTCTATTCATGTCTTCTGTCCACTTCTTAACTGGATTACTTATTTTTGGGGTGTTGGGTTTGATAAGTTCTTTCTAGATTTTGGATACTAACCCTTTATCAGAGATGTTATTTGTAAATATCTTCTCCCATTCCATCGGTTGTCTTTTAGTTTTGTTGATTGTGTCCTTTGCTGTGCAGAAGCTTTTTATCTTGATGAATCCCAATAGTTCATTTTTGCTTTTATTTCCCTTGCCTCTGGAGACATGTCTAGTAAGAAGTTGCTGTGGCCAAGGTCAAAGAAGTAGCTGCCCGTGATTTCCTCTAGGATTTTGAATTTTTCTTGTCTCACATTTAGGTCTTTCATCCATTTTAAAAAAAGGCCCTGCTCCTATGCATAATGAATTGGCATGTTTCTGAAAAAACTACACTTAGTGGGTGAGTATAGTATATGGCATTACATCCAGTTCTAATTCTGGTCCTTGTAGGAACAGATTTCTCTTCAAAGTATCAAGTCATGGGAGAAACTTAGTTGAATTTGAACTTCATGGTCACTACCCTTTAATAAATGATCTTGTTGCTAATAATTTCTTTGTATGATACTACCTTTCATTAATACAAAATTTCACAGTTGGAACTTTCTCTATTTGGAGAATTCTCTGTGATCTTGCCCTGAAATGACTGAGTTTCTTCCTGATTTTCTCTACTATGCTAGGTAAATATTTTTTGCTTAAATAGAATCACCTTTAAACACTACAGCTATATTTGGTTACTGTCAGTTCATTTGGAGATTGAGCAAATTTCATTATATCTTTCAGGGTGTTGTGTAAAAAGGTCTCAACAAAATGTACTATCTCCCTATTTACCACATAGTGACATAAGAGGAAACTGAAAAAGTTAACTCCAAAACAGGATGGTTTCAATTCAATGGAGGAAAGATTTTAGTGGAATGGGTTATTGACATTAATTATTAGAACGAACTATTAACATGGTGTGGAATCTATTCCTGGAGGAGATTCTTGGTCAACTCTGTCAGTGTTGGGCAGTCTTGCCTAGGGGTTTGGGCTTTATTGAGTGGGGTTCCTCCTAGCTGACCCAGCTGCTCTATTACACAGAGAATCATAACTTGGAAACTATATTTCATAATATTTTTTTCCTTAAATTTGTTGCAAGTTCAACAACATGTATGTTCAATTTCTTTTACAAAAAATAGAAATTGTGGTATTACATATAGTAGATGGGAAAAGAGTTAGTAAAGTTCTATATTCTATAAATGATTGACATTTTTAACATAAACAGATTCACCAAAATAGATTCCAGAAACCATCCCAAATCAGTTTTTAAGGGATATGGGGAATATTTTAGAAAAAAATATATATAATGTTTTTGAGTTGTAGCTATTTGAGAATTTCAACATTTCTATTTTCTTTCCTTGGTGCCATAAGAAAAGACCTTGACAAAGTGTGCATTGACCACTTTTCATTTATGCCAGGTTTAGCTCTATGTCTGAAGGGCATATGCGATAAATTGCTCATACATTATCTCATTTGCAGTCTGAGTTTTATGAGCTCCTGTAAAACAATTACCATATATACATTTTACAATAAATGGGCAAACAAAGTGGCTGCAAACAATATGGAAAAGTCAATAATTAATTTCAGATTTCCCAATGTAGCAGAGACACTGGAGCTTTCTCTTCTTTTCAAAAGAAGTGGTTTCTTTGTTAGGAATATGCAAGCATGTTAATTCATTACTGTGTGGTTTCTCTTTTTCCAAAGCTTGTTGAAGGCCTAATTTATGTGCAAGACTGAAAGCTGTTTAAACGGATAATATGCTTCCTTCATGAGAAATACCACCCCTTTATGCTCCATTAAATTCAGACGTTGACTCTATAAGCTACGTACCAATTATTTCTTTCCAGAAACAGCAGCCTAGTTTTTTCCACAAAGGACAACAGATTATTGCAGGCTGCTATTAATCTCCACATAGTCCACAGAATACATAGGACACTAGGGAGAAAACAATTGAGTAGCTATTTTAACATTTGCAAAAATGCTATATGCGGAGGAAATAAAAAAGATGTTTGTTTGCTACTTACAACTTACTTCACATGTCCCCCCAAATATATAAAAGCCTTTAAATTAATCAATAATGCCCTGCTGGTGTGGAAGCAGTGCCCATGGATGAACACAGATGGTTCTTGATCTGTTTGATCTTCGTTTTCCCCAATACCATGTACGGCTGACCACTGTACAGTCGTACTGTATGCTCCATTTGTTGGATGATGCAGTAAGTGAAATGCCTATTACCATCTTAAAACAGGTTCTTTCATTTTAACAACATTGTTTGGTGCATGAAAATGGGTCAGTTCTCAGTAAAAACCAGAAAAATAATACAGGTACCTCTGCATAACTGACAGACTAGAATTTAATATAATGGCTTTGGATCATTTTGGAGGGTGTAAATTACTCTAACATGACTGTCTACAAAACTATTGTTACTGATACAGGTCCAAGTGTCAAAATCCAAGGAGAATTTTAATGAGAAGCTAGGAAGTAAGTTATTTAAAAATGGGGACTTTTTAAATTGATCCAGTCAAAAATATTTGAGTGCCTAGTTACTTCACTGTCATTCAACAAGTATTTATTGAGCGTTTGTCAGGACTATCAGTCAACAGGAAGGCGAGCACAGAAATGCTTCTAGTTTTGTAGAGCTCACAATCAAGTAGCACAAACGAGCTGATCATTGAGTCTAAATGGTTTTTCTTCTATGTGCTCTAGTGGCAATTTTTTGGTTTCTTCTTATGCTTCTTTGCTTGTTTGTTTGTTTAATTAGCAGTCCTCTTGTTTCTGAATGGGATTTTCACTCAGTTCTATCCAGATGAGCATTTGGGTGGTATGGTACACAGATCAAAGAGTGAACCCTGGACTAGCTTAAGCCAATTAGTATTTTTTTTAAATTCCCTAGAAATTGCAACAGGTATGGGTATGTAGACCATTTGGAGTCCATGAGATAGATGTCAATTGAAGCTTCAGAAAAGGGAGTATGTGTACTGAGAATCGTAAGGGGGGGTTGACAAATTTGAATATATAACTCTTCTTTGCAAGGTATATCTGGTGGGCAGAAGCTCAAAGGGTTTGATAATTTGGAAAAGTCAGTTTAATTGTTGAAGACATATGTTGCTGGCAGAGGTAAAGGTTAGGTAATTAAACAAAATGTGGTATTGACCTAGGTACTGATTCCAATTATCAGATCTACTTGACTAAAACTTGGAACACGTATTTACTAAGTATTACACCAGCAAAATTTGCAAAGCCGCATCTTTGGTTCTACACTAGTTACAAGTCATCTAGGGTAGTGAGTGTAAGGGCTAAAACTAAAGGGAAAGAAAACCCACAGTAACTGATCAAATTAGCTTTCTCTTTTAATAAGACAAGGAAACAGTGGAGTCACTTAATTGTGCTGAGATTAAAATAAAAATTTTAGTGGGGCACCTGGGTGGCTCAGTTGGTTAAGCTTCTGACTTTGCCTCAGATCATGATCTCAGAGCTTGTGAGTTCAAGCCCTGCATTGGGCTCTGTGCTGACAGCTCAGAGCCTGGAGCCTGCTTCAGATTCTGGGTCTCCCTCTCTCTCTCTCAAAAATAAATAAATATTAATATAAAAATTTTAGTGATTCTTAACAATGAATAAATAACTTCTATCATAGTTTTAGTAAGCAATTTACTCAAAGGAAGAAATAAACTATACTTAAGCTATGATGCAACAAATAAATTACTAATAGAGAAACACTGGTCCACTTTTGAAAGCAAATTTTTGTACAAAAATTTTTCTTGTGAATTTATTGACAATATCAGCAAGGGAGTTAGGTGTTAAGTATTTAATGAAGTCCTGATATGTGTCAGACACTTTCAGAAGTAGTATGTCATTTTATTTGCATGGCAGCTCCATGGACAAAGGTTTGATATTTTCAACTTATTAAGTAAAGAAACTGGATCTCCAAAGGAAAAATTACTTATCAAAGCCTATGTGTCCTGTGAGGGGCAAGCGTTGGGTCTAACTCAAATGTTCATACTTAGCTGAATTAGATCACATTGACCAAATATCTTATGTGTACTTAATCCTAACCAAATCAAAAGGATAAATGGATTTAAGAAGGATGCAGGGAAAAGGGGAAAAGTATTTTTTGTTGACGATGGAGGATATGAAACAGAGGGCAAGCCACTGGGACTGTTGAATTCTCATGCGTGTCCAAGTTAAGTTATGAAACGTTTAATAACAGTGCTTAACATGAATCTGAAAGCTTTTTCTCTGACCTGGATTTCCATTTGGAAACTACTGGTAGGATAGAAAAAAGACCAAATGTGATCAGACTCACATGATCTTTAAACATGTGGGATAAGATAAATAGGTAGGTTTTATTTATGAGAATGAAATAATCAACTGCTTACATCTCACAGTGCCTGGCAGCTGACTGAGAAAGACATGAATCTGGGAAAGGACAATTGGCCTACAAACTAGTACTTTCTTTACATATCCTTTAAAATAAGAGTTGTGTGACCTTGGGCAAGTCAGTTAATACTTAATGGCCAAAGGTTCTGCATCTGTGACATGGGGATAATAAACATATTGCATAAGGTCATTGAGAGGAATAAATGAGATGATAATGAGCTAATAACAGTACTTCATACTTATTAAACATAAACATTTATTTAATGTTGTTACTGTTATTACAAATAAAACTGTTTTTCCTGGCTTTCTCATTTAGTGGCTGTAAGATCTTGCACAAATCATTGGGTCTAAGTCTTGTTATTCATTTGTGAAAGTTGTTATAATAAACTACTGTGCTAACCTTGCGTGCTATGTTTTGAGAATTAAACTAAACAATGAATATAAAAGTACTTGATAAAATTTCAATTGAGGAATGATGTTTGACATCTTTTTGGCCTCTGTAGTACTTGGCAGATAAGGTCACTACCTTTTGCTTAAATAGCATAATTTACATTTCTCAATTTTCTTTATCTCTTTTCCTGTCTGACCAGCTCTTTTTACTTGCCTTTGTGGAATATAGTTTCTCTCTTGACCCCTTAATTGTAAGTGTTCCACAGGGCTTCCCTCAACACCCTACTAGCTCTGCTTAATCTCTGCTACTCCTGTGACTTTGACATCTAAAATCCCTATCTATAGCCTAGTCCTAGACCTTAAAATGAAATTTCCCAAAGGGGCTTGATAACTTAATAGTTAGTGATTGTCAAAATATATTGTATAAACTTTATAAAGTTGTATTCAACCCCTGTTTTCCCCTAGATATTGATAAAGAAGTAACTGAGCTATAGTATCAGACATTGTTAGAATATTTGTCACAATTCTTGGCTATAGGCTTTTGAGAGAAATAAGTAACCTGAGAGGACAAACTAAGTAAATCCAACCTGATTTAGTTATAGCAAGGACCATTCTGGCATTTAATTTATAGCATCTTCCTCTTCCTCATTCACTTTCTCCATGAAATATTTATTTAGAATTAATTATGTATAAATAGTAAGTTTTCTGAAGGAAAGGAGGTAATCCTAGGGTGTAAAGGGGATTACTTTTTGCTTTAAGTTCACGTATTTTAAGTCATATTCTTACTCTTGCACTTGCTTTAGTATTTGGGTTATCATATATCTGAGTTATACTGAGAAATAAGAGTCCCTTTGTATATGTTCAATTTGACAATCTTCTGATTTGAAGTCATTGTGAAAGAAGAAAATAAGTGAACTTCAAGTGAAAATTGATGCATATGTTTGAGTTAAAAAAATTGGTTTTCTTCTAAATTGGAGGATAACTCTTCCTTGGGAGGTAATTATTTACCATTGGAAACTGCTGATTTTATGCCAAGTCATAATAAGAAATATATAAAAGTCAGATTGGCATGCGAATAACTGACCTGTCTAGTCCCCAGGTACATATTTTACTTTGTATACTTAAAGCATTAAAGCATCTCAAATAGTTGCCTCATTTCAGGATGCAAAACACCTCAGACAGAAAGGACAACAAAATAGCTCCACAGAAGCCAACTGATTTATTTAAATTTTGATTTCCAAATGAGTGAGGATCTCTACCATTGCTTGATCAAATACAAACATATGGTATTCCTATACTCTGTTGGTGAGAATATTGTATATAAACTACTTGTAATTTGTGTTAGCAATCGGTAGTGCATTGCAAAAAGAGAGAGATGTCAAATTACTTAAAGAAAAGAGGCAACTGTCAGAATATAACCAAAAACTCTTAGGAATTGTTAGATAGAAGAATAAAGGTTGATTGCTGAAGGTGTAACTGGAAAATTATCAGTATGGGGAAAACTGAGGGGTTGAGATAAAACCAGTCTTACATGTAAACATTGGTTGATTCAGGATTAATCTATCAATAATTTTTAAGTTGCTGGAAAACTCAGTTATCTAACATGAAGTCTTATATCCTGTTCAATCTTCTTTATAATTCTACGAAGAAGATATTTATACTTTCCGGTTTTGCAGATGGATTGCTAGATTTACAAATGTTAAGGTGCTTTCTCATGGCTGTATACTTGGTCCTTGGCAGAAGCATGATTCAAATCCAGATCTGTCTGATCCATGCACCCATGTTCTTTTCACTGTCCTCTACTGTCATCTCATTACCTCTCTGCAGACTAGAGCAACATTATTATATTTTACATAATGTGATGTAATTTAACGCTAACCAGTGATTTTTTTAAGTTATGGAAATTAATTTTGTCCTAATCCATTTAAAGTAAATCACTCTCTCTTCCCTATGGCCCAGGCCATGTGTTTGTGGGACAGATGGTGTGATCTGAGGTCATGGAAGAATGATGCTGACTGATCCAGGTGGGGATTATTAAGATTTTATGACCTAAAAGAATCAGTCCATCTTACCAAAGATTATGAGCTTGCAAAAATATAACTTGTACACTCATATTTTTCTTAAATGTATTTATGGAAATACGTAATGATTTTTAATCTTTCTAATTAACACAATGCTGAGTATCATTTGAAGGACATAATTTTTTAATAAATTGGATATTATACTAATAGGCTTTATAGCTTAAAAAGCATATTACCATAGTTAAATTACTCACTGGACTAACATTCATCTACTTTCTATAAAGTGAGCGAGCATTGAGTTAGGTGCTGGGATGTATCATGGAGGGAAATACACAAAGTCCCTGTCACAGCATAAGGACACAAGGAAATGGAAGGGTAAAACAATTGTAAAGGTCCTGAAGGACAAGAACCTTGTTTTAGAAGAGCAAAGGAACTTGACTTAAAATGGCTGCTAAAGGCAGTTTTCTCCTGATAGAAATTAATTTAAGCTGAGATCTGAAAGATGAATGGGAGTTAACTAAGGTAAAGAATTTTGAGAGAATGTTCCAGTTAGAGAGGAAGTCTGTGCAAAGGCCCAGAAGCAAGAAGAGTATAATTAATTCAAGGAACTGAAAAAAGTCTGATTGGATCAAGGCAGAGAGTAATGTGATGAATATGCAGAAAGAGTCAAGTCCAGAGTACACAGAGGGCCTACTGGGCAGGTTAAAGATTTTGGTTCTGGCCTCAGAGAAGGGAGTAGCCATTGATGTAGTTTAAGCAGAAGCTGATCTGATCAGATTTATGTTTGAGAGATCACTCAAGCTTTAGTTAGGAAAAGTCCAAAGGGACCAGAGTGTATGGAGGGAAAGGAGGAAACTATTGAACAA
Organism: Prionailurus viverrinus; assembly: GCF_022837055.1. NCBI lineage: Eukaryota > Metazoa > Chordata > Mammalia > Carnivora > Felidae > Prionailurus > Prionailurus viverrinus. Next base: position 39,787,084 of record NC_062573.1, on the reverse strand, counting down.
TAGTCAAGATAAAAGAAAATATTTAAATTGGGCCATGGGTGTAGAAGTGGAAGCCGTAAAAGTAGATGAAATGGATTTTGGTTTTTGTAACTATTACATGAGCCTCAGTACCTAGTAAAATTAGAGAATTTTTAGGGAGTCTTGACTGAGCAAATAAAATACAGAATACACTGACGATTTTTCCCAAGGAGCAAAGAGAAAACTGTATAGAACATAGCTGACCTGGCAGTCAGATGAGGTGGAGGAACACTGAAGTTGTTTCTTTTGAACCCGAGGATAGGTTACCAGTAAAGGGCCATTCACAGAGATGGACAATACTGAAAGACCAGGTTTGCACAGGAGGATTTGGAAGCAGTATAGTACAGTGGTTAAGAAATTGATGTCTGCACCCAGGAAGCTGGGGTTTAATTCTTGGGTCTGGGACTGGTTAGTTTTATGGACTTGGGCAATTATATTCTTTATGCCTCATTTTCCTCATCTATGAAACGAGGATTATCATGATGCTACCTAACTTACTGAGTGCATTATGTGGCACAGAGCAAGAGCTTAATAAATTACTATTATTAGTATGAGTCATTTTGGATGTGTTGAACTTTAGGTCCTTTTAAACGGCCGAATAGAGATGTTAAGTAAGCTTTTAGATGTACGGGTCTAGAGTTGCAGGAAAGACTTAGGAGTCTGTACTGGGTAGGTGGTGACGGAAATAATGGGAATGGATGAAACTGGCTCCTGAGAAAATACAGAGTGAAACAGAAAAGGAAGTTAAGACTTAACTTGGAGAGATACTCTCCTTTAATGGTTATGTAGAAGATGGGCCTTATATTTTTTTATTACTCTTTAAATTTTTTAAATGTTTGTTTATTTTTGAGAGAGAGACACACACAGAGAAAGGGAGCTTGTGGGAGAGGGCTGAGAAAGAAGGAGACACAGAATCTGAAGCAGGCTCCAGGCTGTCAACACAGAGCCTGATGTGGGGCTCGAACTCATGAACTGTGAGATGATGACCTGAACAGAAGTCGGATGCTTAATTCACAGCCACCCAGGCGCCCTGAAGATGGGCTTTTAAAGAGACTGAAGAAAATTAACCAAACAGACCATGAAGAAAAACAACAACAACAAAAAACCCACCTTTTATCAAATGTATCAAGAAAAAAATGCGTGTGCCAAAAGGAAAGAATGATTATTCTTGTCTGATGTAAATCATAGGAGGCGAAAAACTGAGATATGGCTCTCAAATTTAATTACATGGGGGATCCTAATATAAGGTCAAGGGAAGGGTTGTTGTGTGGCATTACAGGGTCAGATGTCAGAGTGTAGTGAATTGAAATGAAAACTAAATAAAAAAGAATGCTTTCAAAAGTTTAACTGAAAGGAGAAGAGAAAATAGAATTGTTATTTGTAGGGATGGGAAATGAAGAACCCTGAGGATTTTTGAAGATACTGTAGAAAACCTCAAATTGATTCTGTAAGGGAGCAGGCCACATATTGTAATGTCAATTAGGAATTGACAATTTAAAAAAGCAAAGTTATCAAAGTGTCCATACTGAAAAGACAAAACTCAAATATTGGTTTTATATTATCAGCTTGGTCAGCTGCTGATCACTTCATATAGCCTGCAGGGAAACCAGGCAAACACATCTGCCACGTTCGAACATCTGCTTTTGTCAAGATGCTGTTCACCAGAAATAGATTACCCTAATTCCCTATATAGGAATGTATGTCTGCTCTAATTTCTTGTCTTCTCCTTAAGTTCCCAAATTTGAGTTTCTGTGTTGATAGGTCCTGGTTTTGGAATCAATGTTAACACTGACTCTGGCTGTCACCTCTATTGGCCCTTAGTAGCTCCTATCCTTCAGCTGGTAATTTATCTGTTTCATACCTGCTCATTTCCTGGCAGGTGAGCTGCCTTTTGTCCTTTTGTCCTACTGAGGTTCTAGTCATTGTTCTAAATACTAGGTAATGGCAGTGAACATACCCTCCCCCCCGCCAATCCAAACCCTCAAGAAACTTACTTTCTAGTGAGAAAGAATATATGCATAGACCTCTATGTGCATAAATGAGTGAAGTTACTTATCTGGGATTACACAGTGGGTGAAATGTGCACACTCTTGTCAATGATTCTATTGAATTCAACTTGGGAAGTTTAAAAGAATTACCCAACAACTGGCCCAGGAGTAATTCTGTCTACATTTTGTGCAATTCTGAGAATTGCACAGAAAAATTACATAGAAAAATCATCAAATTTTTACATTTGTGTGATTCTTATATAATTTTGTGGGTGCAATTGAAACATCTCACATGGTGGTGGGAATATATTTATGGTTGTTTTGCATCTTTAAGGTGGTCACAAAGTACTGGTAAATTCTGGAAAATGCTCTTTTACTAGAGATATTTTCCTGCTGCTACTCCAGAAATAGTTGTGGTTAAGGTCCTGTTTTATGTCATGTAGTAGCTTGAAGCCAGTATGGTAGGATCCATTGCATGCCATTAGGTCTGATAAGGTTTTTATTTCTTTAGCAATCATTCTATTAAACAGTTGTGAATGGGGGATGGGAAGGAATCAGGGGTGAGGACTGTCAGCCTATGTCCAGTGTTAGGATGCTTGAGTGTCCCGGTGTGCCAGCAAACGATTGCGGAGTGATGAGAACAAAGGAGGTTTTTATGCTGATCTTCTACATATGAGTCTTGATGCTGGATCTTTCTGCCTTTGCCTGAATGATTTCACTTTTATTCTCACCATTTCCCTCTAGCACTCAGTAATGGAATAGTTGAAGCAATAGGTATCTCAAGAAATAAAGCATTATTTATTCATGTACTTCTTTATTTCACATTTTAATGACTGCCTATTGGGCAAGGTAAGAGTAAAAGTTTGGGGAATCCAAATACCCAAGATACAGTTAATGCATTTAAATTGATTAAAATTTAGTGGAGAGAGACAGAAAAATAATGTTAAAATAAATAGTGATGAATGGGAATATAGCATAGTAGTTAGCAGTCTGAGCTTGGGAATCTGATGATAGAACTGGATTTGGGAGTCCAAATTCTGGCACTTAAGGCTAGCAAGCCTTAGATAGTGATTCAACACCTATGGTGATACCATTATTAACTGAAACACAAAGATATTGTGAAGATGAGAGAAAATGATTCAATAAACTCTCACAACGTCTGGCATATTTTAGGTTAGCCTGCATAATTGCTTGTATTGGTGTTTGTTATATAATAGAGGCATACACATGGTGATACATGAAGAAGGGAAAGAACATGGGAGGTGGAGTGTCACAGAAGATGTTCTGAATAAGTGACACAGTCTGAGTCTTGATTCTTGAAAGATGAATAGGGATTAGGAAAGACAGAAAATGTAGGGGAGGGAAGGAAAAGGGTTAGGACAATGTCTGGAAATATATAATTAACATTTGGAGTGGTACAAAAAATTCTGTGTATTTGGGTAAAAAATGTTAAAGTGTGAATGTGGGAAAATCTTACATGAAAGGCCTTGTGTAGTAGTAGGTTCTTGGGAAACCACCTAAGTTCCATCTTTCCATGAGTCTTGGCTATGTGTGTTGGTGATATTGGGATATCCTTCCAATGAATTCATAAATCTTCTTCTCTTAATTTCAGCATCCTAGCAATTCTGTTGCTTATAGTAAGAACAATCCAAAATATTTAGCTAAACTAAATTTGAAATCATACTCATCATTTTCGGTTCATGGAAAGAATTAAAGTTTAACTCATATAGGAGTGTCACTCTTCTAATCCTCGTATTTTTGAAGATACAGATAAAAAGTCTTGCTTAGAAGTGGCACAGCAGATGTGCCTGTGTGGCTCAGTTGGTTAAGTGTCCAGGTCTTGATTTCGGCTCAGGTCATGATCTCACTCTGTGAGTTTGAGCCCCTCACGGGGCTCTGCACTGATAGCATGGAGCCCGCTTGGGATTCTTCCTCTCCCTCTCTCTGACCCTCCCTGGCTCACACATGCACTCTTTCTCTCTTTCTCTCCCTCTCTCAAAATAAATAAACTTAAAAAAAAAGGGCACCGTCATTGTCCTCTCTGTGGTTCTTCTTCCTTCTGAGAGGGTGGAGAGTTGAGCCAGGAAAGTGCCCAGTTCTTCCTGGATAGAAACACAGACATCTTTGTCTGCTTTTTTGTGTGTTTTTAAATGCATCAATGAGGGGGCCTGACACAACTCCAAAATGCTGGAGGAATGCAGTTAAGATCCAGGATTTCTGGCTTGTTCTTTCTCTGCCTCCAGTCTAGGCACAATGCCTTTCTACATGGTACTAGTTTAGGTTACCCCAAAGAATATCCTGGAACCCACGTGGAGCCAAAGTCCAGCTGGAAATAACATACTGTTGTACTATTTACTCCCTTGGATGTTTGTTTCCCCAGTGGCAGCTGTAGCGGTAGCTGCTTGTGGAACAAACTGTGTCAGTGCTCCTGGGTTTATGCTGTCTCCCTTTGTAGAAAATATATCAGTGTATACCACCTCTTTGGCATGATCTCTGAGAACTACCTCATATCATTACCATGATGATTGAAGGAGCTCTCATAGGTGAAACTTGCTTGGAAGTTGATTGGATATGGTGGGTCATGTCCATTCATTATGACCCTATCCTACTGAGTGGGATAAGGGAAAACGATACATGGGATCTGATTTTCCTTTCTGTAGTCACTGTTGTAAATTCAGGGAGTGGGGGGGGGCCCTTAGATTTACTTCCCCCTCCATTATGTTGAGTTCACAAATGAAAAGTATAGGTCTACCTTTAAATAATAAAAACTGCATATTTCCCAGGAAAGTTCTAGTATTTTCAATTTAGGATTATTCCAGATGAAGAGATCCCATTCTAAATTCTTGTTTTCTAATTTTTTTGAGGCATGTTTTTTTTTCCTTCAAGGAGAAATTTTAATATCTTTCCTAAAAATAACGAAAACATAGCTTGTGGTTAATAAAGTCAACCTTTTTGTTTTGTTTTGGTAGAAGTTTTTTTTTGGGGGGGGTGTGTGTTTACAATGGAGATTATTGCATAGGAAGTGAGGGACAGGAGAGACTGAACTATCGCTTGATCCACATTGTTGGGAAGTTTGGGAACTTAACTTTTTCTCATGTTTTGACTCTCTCTTTGTCAGGTAGTGTAGTTATGGCTGAAGTGAGTGTTAACAATCTCACTTGGGGCTAAAGAAAATGCTAGGCTACTTTAAAACAGGGTCTCACCACTTTTGGCATCAGGTCAAATTTGCAGCACCAGCAACTAACTCTCTTGTAATCTGTTTTCTCCAGAGTTCACTGAAAATGAGTAATTCCATGAGTCTATATGCTTGCTCTTTTGTCGTTAGAAATATTCTTCCGTGAATCACTCGATAGCTATTTTCTCACATCACTGTATGCTCAAAATGTTTTCTCTTTTAATTAAACAAGACAAAAAACTTAGGCTTGGGTGGATATGGGTCTCCCAAAGCTCTCTTTAAGGATACAAGAGCAAGTAAAATTACAAGGCCCTTTCGGAGAACAACCATCAACTATTCTGCAGATGTACATGTCCATCCCTGAAAAGTCTAACTTAGAGTCGACTGTCATCTGTGCATCTCCCATCAGGCTTATCCTATCTGTATCTCGAAGTCGAGAAAAGAAATTGAATGCGTTATCAAAGACCCAACTTCCTTCTTCTGTAGTCAGTGACCTGTTGGATATAGAACATTTAAAACCTCATCTTCCATGTAAGAATACTGTTTGTTTTCCCTGTCATTTATTGATTCACTGTACTAATATTTATTGTCCACGCACAATGCCCTGGATACTGTTTAGGTTCTGGCATTATTTTAGTTAAAAGTGTGTCAAAGATACAACCAATTCTATTGCTGGGTTAACAGCAGTAAAATTAACAACAACAACAAAAATACATGGCATTGCACCAGATAATGATAGCTGCTATGAAGACAATGATCAAAATAAAATTAGCATCTTTGGTCTTAGAGGTAATGGCATTTGATAGCTTTGCTCTGCCAGCATTGTTTTCAGTCTTGTGGAATTCATCTTTTACTGGGTCTTCAGAGGTATTTTACTGAGTTACAAAAGACCAGTCATTGCGCTGGAATCCCTGCTCTTGATCTTTGTGTAGGTGGTGCTATCCTTTTTCCAATGTTGTTGGATATCTTGTTCAGTCTCTTACCTGTGGTTCTCTTTGAATATCTCTTTCATTTCTCTTTTTCTCATTTGCTTTAGACAGGATTTTTCTTTTGCTCAGTCCATATGGTAGCTGGATGTCAATAGTCTCAGACTTGTATTTGTTATGACATCAATCACCCAGAGAGAGAGGGATCTTGGCAGTGGTTTGATGAAAAGAAAACTATATTTGTGGAATTCCTAGATTTCCATGTGTAAATACCTCTCTTATGGCCAATTTTAAGCTACCAAAATGACCTCACTGGACATGGAGTTTGAAAAGGTTCAGATCTTATGTGTACACTTCTTAAGTGTGCCTGTCTACACAGATGTCTTATGGGTACATGTCAACTACACTTCAGTCGAAATATGGAATATTTGCATTTCTTTGGAAAGTTCCTTTGTTCCCTTGCATTCAGTACGCCACTCCCACACCAAGGCAGCCACTACTGTGATTTCTATCACCATAGGTGAGTTTTTCCTGTTACCGAACTTTAAAAACACGGATTATGTGCTCATTTGTCTCTAGTTTCTTTTGCTGAACATAGTGTTTGAGATTCATACATGATGTTGTTGCATATGTCTTTTATGCAATGATGTTGTTGCATATGTCTGAGTAGTGTTTAGTTGTGTGACTCTACCTCACACTGAGTATCCATTCTATTGGACATTTGGATGGTTTCCGGTTTGTGGTGATTATAAATGAAGCTGATAGGAATATTTTTGGATATGTATTTTTATGGATACATGTTTTTATTACTCTTGGATATATTTTGAAGAGTGAATTGCCGGATCATGGGGTAGATTCGTGACAACAGCTGCAAAGTGTTTTCTAAAGTTTTGGTATAATTTTATATCCCATGAGGGATGCATGCTATTTGCCTCAAATCCTTAACTACTCTAGTATAGGTATTGACAGTCTCTGGAATTTTAGCCATTCTAGTGTAAAGTGGTATCTCACTGTGGTTTTGCTTGTATTTGCCTGCAACTAATGATGACAAATACCTCTTCTTGTCCTGTTTTTTTCATATGTCTCTTTTTTTTGTTAAGCATCTTTACAAATCATGTTTCTTTTCTTCATGTTAATATGTTTTCATATTGAGTTGTTTGTCTTTTATTATTGAACTGTCAGATTAAAAAAAAATAATTTGGATAAAAACCCTTTGTCAAAAGTACACACTGTTAATACTTTTTCCATGTATACCACCTTTTCTATTTTCCAAATGCTCGTATTTTGTTAATGACAGCTTTTAATATTCATGGAACCCAACCCATCATTTGCAGATGCTTTTCATAACCTGTTTAAGAGGTATTTACCTACTTTGTGATCATCAAGATAGTCTAGGGTTTTTTTTAAGAAGCTGTAACGTTAGCTTTATGTTTAGTTTCTGATTCACCTCAAATATATTTTTGGGTTTGATGTTTGGTAGGGGTGAGAATTGGTTACTTTTGATTTATATATCCTGGTGTTTCAGCACCATTTGTTTAAAAGATTTCTTTACCAGTGACCTACCTTGGAAATGAGGAAAATTGTTTAGCCTTATGTATGTGAGAATAATCTCTGGATTTCCTGTTACATTCCATTGATCTGTTGGTCTACTTTTAAATCAGTACAAGACTGTTTTGATAAATGTTGCTTTACATGGAGTCTTGAAATATGATAATGTGAGTTCTCCAGCTTTGTTCATTTTTCAGTGTGTTGACTCTCTCAGTATCTTTTCATTTCCATATTAATTTGTAGAATCTGTTAGCCCATTTCTACAAAATATCCTTTGTAATATTAATTAGGAATGTATTAAATCTTTAAATCAACTTTGGGAGAATTGAAATTTTAATAATATTGAGTCTTCTAATCAATGAACAGGACAAATCTCTCCATATATTTAGCTTTGTAGTTTTTAGATAAAGGTCTTATTATCTCTAAATGGTTCAAATATTTTATTGGAAATTCCATTTAAAATTTTATTAAAAATTTTTTTTAACATTTATTTATTTTTGAGAGACAAAGAGAGGCAGAGCATGAACAGGGGAGGGGAAGAGAGAGATACAGAATCTGAAGCAGGCTCCAGGCTTGGAGCTGTTTGTTAGCACAGAGCCTGATGCGGGGCTCGAACTCAGGAACTGCAAGACCATGACCTGAGCTGAAGTCGGACACTCAACCGACTGAGGCACCCAGGCGCTCGCCCCATTTAAAATTTTATTATCCAGTTGTTTGCTGATAATATGTAACCAGGTTACAAGTAATAAATATGATACTTTTGCTTAACTTACTAGTTTTGATATTTGTTCTATAGATTCCTTAGGATGTTTCATGTAGGTCATCATGTTATCTACAAATAGAGACTATTTTCATTCTTTCTTTCAAATCTGCTTATCTTTTACTTCTTTATCTTTATGTACCTGGTTAGGACTTCCAATGCAATATTGATTAGAAATGGCAAAGAGCAGAAATTCTTGCCTGTTCTGATCTTAAGGGGAGATGCATTCACATTTTTACCAGTAAGTATAATGTTAGCTGTAGACACCTGTTCCAATGATCATCTCTCTTCTTATTTATTCTGTTAAAAAATAGAAAAAAAAGTGATTTTTGAATGTTACTCCAACCTTATATACCTGGAATAATCTTCACTTCATATATTACTAGATCCCATTTGTACATTGCTAGGTACAATTTTTTGATAATTTTGTGATTTTTACATCTGTTTTCAAGAGTGAGGTCAAGCTATAATTGCTTTTCTGATATTTTCTATTCCAGTTTTCAGTATCAGAATTATGATTAGCTCATAAAAGCACACATAAAATATAGTCTGTCCACTATTTTTAAAGAATTAGTGAAAATCTGCTGCTTTTTAATTCTTTAAGTGTTGGGAAGAATTCACCTGTGAAAAGGACTGGGCTTAGTTTTTTCCTTATGGGAAAGATTTGATTACAAATTAAATTTGAAAAGTAGATATAAAACATTAATATTTTTCATTTCTTCTTATGTCAGTTTTGCTGTTCTATTTTTCAAATAATTATCCATTTCATCTCAATTATCAAATTTATTGGTATAAAGTTGTTCATAATACTGCTTTATCTTTTTAATGTTTTTAGACTCTGTAGTAGTAATCTGTCTCAATCTTCAGTTTGTAAATGTGTGTTTTCTTTTTGTTTTGCTTGATCACGGTTTATCTATTAATCTTTTCAAAGAAACAATTTCACTTTATTGCTTTATCTCTGTGCTTTTTGTGTTTTATTGATCACTGATTTGTATTTATTGTTTCCTTTTCCCTACTTAGTTTGATTTGCTTTCCGTTTTTAAAATCAATGGACATGGAAAATTAGATTATATAAGTGTCCTTTTTCTAACATAAACATCTTAATTATAATAAAATTTCCTCTAAGTCTTGTTTTAACTATCACAGTTTGAAATATTTTCTAATTTTCTTTGTGGTTTCTTGTTTAACTCATTGTTTATTTAGAAACATTCTGCTTAATTTCCAAATAGTTGAGAATTTTCTTTCTTTTTATTGTTTTGTAATTACTTCCATAAAATTAGAGGTTCAGAGAACACAAGTGTAAGGACTCAATTCTTTTAAATTTACTGAGACTTGTTGATAATTCAGGATATGGTCTATTTTGGTAAATGTCCATTGTGCACTTGAAGCTGACATGTGTTTGGCTGTTCTAAGAGTATTGTTCTACTAATGGCTGTTCAAATTAATTGATACTATCGTTCAAAACTTCTACAATCTTGCAGCACTTTTTGCTAGTTTTTCTAATAACTAAGAGAAAATTGCTAAAGCCTCTTCATATGTTTAAAGATTTGTCTATTTCTCCATTTAGTTCTGTCAGGTTTTGCTTTGTTTATTTTGACACCTTGTTTATAGCACATATACATTTTTCATTTTCATGTCTTCCTGAATAATTGATCCCTTTAGGATTGTGAAATTTTTTCTCTATCTCTTGAAAAGTCTACTTTGCCTGATATCATTATAATCTCTCTATATTTTTTTATGTTTTATGTGTGCATGGCATAACTTTTTCTCTCCCTTTACATCTTTGTCTTTATACTTGAAGTAAATCTCTTACAGTCAGCGTACAGTTCAATGTCACTCTATTACATATCTTATAATCTAGCTTTAACTGGAGTATGTGGATAATTCAAATTTATAATAATTTTTTATGTATTTGTGTTTATATTGACCATCAGACTATTTGCTTTTGCTTTATTTCTATTATTTCTTCCTCTCTTTCTGGATTAATTGAGTATTTTTCTCTTGCAGTACTCCATTTGGATTACTCTGCTTTTTGTTTTAAAACCATGACTCTGTGTGTGTGTGTGTGTGTGTGTGTGTGTGTGTGTGTGGTTGTGTGTGGTTGTGTGTGGTGTGTGTGTGTGTGTGTGTGTGTGTGTGTGTGTGTGTGTGTGTGTGAGAGAGAGAGAGAGTGAGAGAGACGGAAAGAGAGAGAGAGAAATTACCCTTGGCATTATAATATGCAAGCTTATAACTTTCTACTTACAATTTGTATCCATACTTTTTGTAAAATTTAAAGAACTTACAGCAGTGTAATTCCATTAACCACCTAACCTTTGTGTTATTATTTTTATATTATCTTCTATGTTATAAATTGTAAAATATGTTGATATTTTTTGTTTTAAGCAGTAACGTTTTAATTAATTATAATTGCTAATTAATTAGTTTGTTTTTCTGTAAATTCACATTTTTATCTGGATTTTACTTTTTTTCAGCCTGCAATGGCTCTTTATCCAATGTTTTTCTGTTGGCGATGACTTTCTCAAGTTTCACTTGTTAATAAACACATAAGCATAAAAATATATAAAAGGAACCAATTCTGTACATTTATACACAACGAGTGGTTTTTAGTTGAGGCCCTAGAACAGATTTACATTGATTGCTTCAAAGCTCTTTTCTGTTCTCTCTTTTTATCAAATGCTTTTTTTTCTTGATTTTGGGTTTCTTTCCTCTACTTCTTCACATGTGCAGAAATTATTATATGATGGCCTTTGCTAATGGCATATTGTAGGTAGGCTGAATTATGTTATCTTCCTTTAAAAGTTCTGGATTTTTTTCTGAAAAGAAATGAAAACCCTGAGAGCTTTTATTATCCTGACAGGCTTGGTTTTACTCTTTATAAGAGTGAGTATATTTTGCTTTTGTCTTTAGTCCTAATGCATTTCATACTCTAGGACATAATCCTTGCTTCTAAGTTCTGACATTCTGAGGTCTCAACTGAATGCACAAGGTGTTCATAGGGGTCTCTTTACTCAGGCAGAGTATCCCCTGGCACTGTGAGACTTATATCTTATTTCAGTTTCCATCTCTGAAAGAGTTTTACTAGGATCATGTCGGTAGAGTTTTGACCTAGACTTTTGCAACCGACACACTGGCAAATGACATGCAACTAACCCCTGTGAAGTTTTTCATACTCCTGCCAACTTTCTCTTCTCTACTATTTTGCTCAAATTCCAGCAGGTTTAATAATTTCTTCCTTAGCTGAACGAGACTAAGATTCTTCTTGGGCTTCACCTTCTTCTATGGTAGAGAAGGTACTCCCAGTGAGAAAAGTAGGATACATGTTTTTTGTTTGTTTTTGTTTTTTTTGTTTGTTTTTTTCTCTCGGAAGGGTTATTTATCATTGTGTTCTGTTTGATTTACAGTACCCAAAAAGAGGTGCTTCGTATATTGTGTTCATTTTTACAGTTGGTGAGAATAAACATCCAATATATTTCACCGTAGCAGAATTCAAACTCCGTGTCTCTTTGCAGATTTATATTGACTGACTTGGTTTCATGCTTTTAATACAAACTTTTTGGCAAATAGACATGTCTCTTTACTCTTTTAAAAAATATTTCCCACATGGTTGGTACATACTAAGCCACTGTTAGTTGTTTATTAATAAATTGAAAATGTGAAATGTGTATTTGAAAAGAAGCCCAGGATATTAGATAAAAACGACCTGACTTGTTTTTTGTTCTTTGTCCAAGAGACCATCTCAGACCCCTGTGTTTTAGCTCCTCAGTACAGAATTTTTGAACCATACTAAAAATATCAACTACTATGAAACATTTCTTTGTTTTTCCTACCTCTTGCCTTAATATCTTGACAATTCCATCATGATACTCTCTCTTCCTTAACTCTTCAGTTCATACATTCTGTCCTTAGGGACAAACTATTCACTTGACACAAAACGATCACCGGAATGTACATAATTTCAAGGTAAGTGGATTTGAATGTAAGCTGAGGAAGAGAAGAACAATGTGAACATTTATCATTGACATTTGCATTTTTAAAATTTAGTCCTATGACAATCTTTAGAGTTATATAGTATTGTCTGTCTTTTGTAAAGGCAGTTATAGTAAATAATTTTCCCAGAAAATGTATGCCCTGAACTGTTAGGATCTTTCTTCCCAAATCCCTCAACTGTGGTTTTGTTAAACTCCATTTGAACTTCAGTAGTGCTATTAAAATCTGAATAACACTACCAGCCTCACAAGGTGTTTTAGAGCATTAAAAATTGTAATAAATGCAAAGTCCCAGGCATCTTCTGATTGGCTTCCTCCTATATAGGAAATTTTTTTTTTGAGGACCTAGTTTATGAACAGTAGAAGTGGATTTTGAGCCAGTACATCATCAGTGCTTCTTACACTTTGTTGAATGAATGAATGAATAAAGTTCTTCTCCTTGTTCAAAAGTACAATCCATTCTAATTGAAGTGAGGCCATTTGTTGTACCAGCTTTGAATTCAAACAGATCTGAATCTTAAAACCTGGCTCTGCTTCTTCCATGATGATAATTATATAATCATAATTCCCAGGAATTATATGAAACACAGAGAAAAAAATTAGCAGGCAAACCTAGTTAATGTGATATAAGATAATAGTGTTTTGGTGTAAAATTATCAAAAATGGGGCACCTGAGTGGCTAGGTCAGTTAAGCATCTGACTCTTGGTTTTTGGCTCAAGTCATACTCTGATGGTTTCTGAGATTGCGTGCTGATAGCATCGAGCAAATTGGGATTCTCTGTCTCCCTCTATTTGTCTCTCATCCTCCCTCCCTCCCTCTCCCCCCACCCCACTCTCAAAATAAATAAAATCTTAAAAAATAAAATTCACACATTTTCATCCAGGAAAACCATATTAACAAATAAGGAACACTTTAACTTGTATTTTAAAACTTCATGTTTAGGGGTGCCTGCATGGCTCAGTTGGTTGGGCATCTGACTTCGGCTCAGGTCACGATCTCACAGTTCATGGGTTCCACATCTGGATCTGTGCTGATGGCTCGGAGCCTGGGGCCTGCTAGGATCCTGTCTCCCTCTCTGTCTGCCCCTCCCCTGATCGTTCTCTTTCCCTATCGCTCTCTCTCAAAAATGAACAAACATAAGCAAAAAATTTAAAAAATCTCATGTTTAAGAAAATGGTCTGATAGAGTCACATATGGATATATTTTAGTGAAGGGTAAAAATTTTCCACAGTTCTTCAACTGTGTTATTTTAAAAAACCAATGGATATGGAGACAGTTTATAAAAAAGGAAGATAGCCAAATTAGGAATAAATTAGAAAGTATATTCTAATCTATTGTGAGGCTATACCTGGACTGTGCCATTAACCAGTTGTGTCCTTTAATGAAAATAACTGCTATTTCTTGTAATCTCAAATAATTGTGCCATAAAATGTCCACATTCCTTTTACTTCTAAAAATTCCCTGATTCAACATATTTTGTATGCTTGTTAGCTACTTTAGGATTATGCAACTAATCAAATAGGGTTCTAGGTTGAAATGAACTGAGTTTTCTCATCTGATATTCCTTCTATATTTAGCCTCCTATTTTCTGTACTGTGACTGTTTTACCTTCACTCGTACATACATGATTTCTTAAACCTTCACCTTGAAAATTCACCTCGTTAAAATACCAAAACATTCCTTAAATAACAAGCATATGTCTCGAGGTAGATTTCTTGGATATTTCTTTGCAAAACAGAACCTAGAATTTTGCCCTTTATGATTTATGAAAAGTGTGGGTCATTCCACAGCTAAGTCTTACCTCTAAAGTAAGTGCCATTTGCTATCCACATTTGGGGATTCATTTATTAAGAGGCTGAGATATGAACATCTGTCCATGTTCCAACTGAACAAATCATTGTAAGTAACCTTTCTAACCCAAGTTCAATGGCTGAGACAGACCATTATTTATATCTGAGGGGTTTTGTTTTGTTTTTGCAACAAAAGCCATTCTCTTACTGTACTCTCAACAACCGCTTGTATTGCATTAATCAGACCTTAATTAACAAGGAAGAAAGGTGATAATTTACATTTATTTCAAATTGACACATTGTGCTTTATTTAGCAAATGAGACCTGTCAGGCACTGCCAGTGACGCTTAGATTGAAGACAGAGTGTCGAAAATATGTCTTCCACCTGCCTGTGCCTTTGTAGGAGGGAACTTTCAGTGTGTTTACACAGGGATCATTAGACGTACCTCATGCTAAGCGTTCATGAATCTTTGAATAAGAAGTGCTCAAAGGTCATCAGGTATGAAATATTTTATAATGACACACTGCCATAAGGCATGAGAAACTGATTTACTTTGGAGGCAAAGTAAACTCTGAGGATAAAGGAAAGAGAAACAGGTCTCCAAACCATTGCAGATCTATCCGAAGAGTGGAGGGTTGAAACTGTGAGAAGGAGGGCTAGGAGAAGTGTATTGACTGAGCATCCTGCAATTCAAAGATGGGTTGGGGGTCTTAAGTAAACAGATGAGCGCTCGAATTTATTATCAGCTTTTGAGAAAGGAGATTAAGTTGCTATCAAATGTTAGGAAGAGAAGAGAATTTAGGAATCAGAATCACCAACCCGCTAATTCTATGAGGTGAAAATGGAAAATTAGGTAATTGGCTGGCTCCTTCTTGCCTTTCACTGGCCATGTTAGTAAAGGTTGAATTTGAAATTTAAGAAGGCTGAAAGAAGTGGATAGTTAAAGTAGATCAATGTTTTCCTCCTGCTCTTTTAATCTAAGCATATTTTCATGGTTTTTATTATCATATATTTCATGCCACAGTTTAAGCCAGGCAATAAGAAAGGTCCTGCAAGCTTCTCTCTTCCATGTTGGATAGGCTTAGACCCTTGATCACCCCCTATAGTATGCTGTGCATGTGCCGGCATCCATGACTTGTCTCATGTCTTTTTTTGTTGAGATGCCTGCTCCATATACTCTATATGGGAAACCTCTTGGCAGCTTTAAAATGTGGCTCAAATCTCATCCCTCCCCACCCCAAAGCTTTTGTTCTTCCGGGACTTCTGTGCTCCCAGAGCATTTTAAGTGGCTTTTATCACATTGTATATATACCTCTTATCTGCCGACGTGTAAGTTCTTATTTATCTTTATTTCCTCCTTGCTCAGTCCAGCGTCTGGCACAAGGAAAATCTTTCAATAGCTGCTAGTTGAATTAGATTAAATTTCAATACAAAATTCAGTTTTCCAGCTGAATATTTCCAGCTGGAATTTTGTTATGGTGAAATTTTTATATTTGATCTTTGTACTGTGTCACTCAACTCGCCCAGGGGTATGTATGTATACTCGGAGGTGTAATTGTGCTGCTGAAGATAAAATTTATGTGATATATACCATATATATTGTATTCATCTATTAATGCATAGAAACAGCATATACAATCTCAAAATGTTAACCCCCCCTCAATTATACAGTTTTTATAAATTTGTAGACTCTCTTCCATTACTTTTATCAGTTGACTTTTTTATTAACATAAATCATTAGAGAAGCTTAAGCCTTTCAATCATTCAGCTCCTAATTTGAATGCTAATTTGTCTCCTTATTTCTTAATAAATAAACTTGAGCAAGTTACTTAATCTCTTTTGTTAGTGTTTTTAAAGTTTATTTTCTGGGGCGCCTGGGTGGCGCAGTCGGTTAAGCGGCCGACTTCAGCCAGGTCACGATCTCGCGGTCCGTGAGCTCGAGCCCCGCATCAGGCTCTGGGCTGATGGCTCGGAGCCTGGAGCCTGTTTCCGATTCTGTGTCTCCCTCTCTCTCTGCCCCTCCCCCGTTCATGCTCTGTCTCTCTCTGTCCCAAAAATAAATAAACGTAAAAAAAAAAAAAAAAAGTAAAGTTTATTTTCTTTAGAGATAAAGAAGCTAATCACAGCTACCTCATTTTATTATTTTAAAAGATAGAATGGATAAGATGCACCAAGTCCCAAGCAAATCTTAATTGTTCGATTCACATTTACTACCCTCTCATCACTCTTATGATCATATTGTAGAAAGTACATAAACTTATATGTCAAAGGACTGAAATTCGCATCAATTAATGACACTGAACAGATCTCTTAACCACTGTGAAATGCCGTTACCTCGTTTAAAAACACAGTTTCATCGAAATAGCAGCCATTCTATGAAAGACAGAAGCTCTTTGGAGGAAAGAGAGATTTCTTGTTTGATGAATGTTGTTGTTGTTGGTATAAAGCCAAATGCAGATGAAAAAGACATGATAGGGCATGATAGACATGATGCCAAATCTGCATAGTCTCACAACACTAAATTAATGGTAAGGTTTGAAGTAGAAATGTTTCCTATTATGATCTGCCCAGTAGGAATATTGATTTTTGTTTTCTCAGGTATGCTAAAGAAAACATATTATTTATGGATCAAAGTTGTAAATTTTGCTTTATAGGTAAGTTAGTAGGAATTAGAAAAAATGTAGTCCACTTTTAAAATGGATTTCATTATTGCAGATAAGTCGTTCTATGAATGTTCAGTAGCAGAGCTGGAGCTAAAGCTAGGTTCTTGTCTACTCCCATGATTTCAGCTTTTATCTCTAAGGGAAGAAAGAATTTCCAGATCTCCACATTCTCTTTTTCAATTGCTTGCTGACATATTGCTAGATAATTTTATACTATTATTATAAACATAAAATATTACAAATATAGTTGTTTGTAATATTAAAGTGCCAATTCTCCACACGCTTATTACTTACTAGATTTTCCATTCTCTTAGTCACAAAGAATCAAAATTTGTTTCATTTCATTCCATCTATTTCTAAAATCTGTAGTGTCTCATTCTGGAGTGTTTATTGCAAAGATCTCTTTTATACCCACCACCTTGACCGCTGTTGATGATTACAACATACAGTTGCTGCCTTTGGTCCTTTTCTGAAACCATTTTTTTAAAATATATATACTTTATCTGTATAAATTTTTTCAAAAAAATGACAGGCCATATTGTGGCTTCTCACTGCCTAGAGGATTAACTTTAGTTCTTTGAGCCTGGCACACAGGACTCTTCAAAAATCGTTTAATGATTGCGGTTTTTGAGAATTCAGAAGGTTCCTCTCACAGAATGTAGCTGGAAGACATGAACAACATACAAACTTCTAACAATATTTTGAAGATTTACAGAGCAAAGATTAGGGAGGAGACAGAAGTCCAGAGAGAGGAACCTGGAATTTACCCTGGTAATGCATTGAGATTTGGGCAAGAGGTAGTGCTCTTTGAAAATCTGGAAAGTGCTTTTGAGAGGCTCTTGAGTATATGGGCACAAAGTTGGAATTCGGGGCCTGATGTGGTCCCACTAACACTTGTGTGCTTTGAGGTGGAGGTTCTAAGAGCTTCACCACAGAAGTCAGTCTTGGTGATAAGTAGACAAGCCCTCACAGAATCTAAAGTCTAGCATTAAATAATTTCAGAGCTTCCAATTCGACTAAGGTGATCTTAGATTAATAGTGTCCCTAGGAACCTGGCAAGTGCAAATGTAAATCCTCTCTGGAGGAAGATAACATTATTCTAGTTCTTACATTATTTCAACAGATGATTTTTTGGATACAGTGTCTAAGATAAAACAAAAATGGAAAGGCACATGAGTAGACAAAACAACCTGAATGATAACAAGAAGAAGCAATAAAGAAAAAGACCTTTAATTAATGGATGTGTTTGATACAGACTCTGAAATACTATACAGTATTCAAAAAGAAAAAAAAAAACAACAAATCAAGACCACAGGGGGCCTGGGTGGTTCAGTGGGTTAAGTGGTTAAACGTCTGACTCTTGACTTGGCTCAGGTCATGACCTCACAGTTGGGTTTGTAAGTTCCAGTTCCACATCGGGCACCCCACTGACAATGCAGAGCCTGCCTGGGGTTCTCCATCTCCCTCTTTCTCTGCCCCTCCCCTGGTCACACTCTCTGTCTCTCTCAAAATAAATAAATAAATAAAAATAAATAAAATATGTAAAAAAAAAACAAGACCAAAATTTTAGCAAATAGCTAAAACCTATAAAAAGGATATTAAAAATATGAAATAATAAAAAAGTAATTAAAGTATTTAGAAGTTGAGTTTATCAACCAGTAGATACAGATAACATGAATAAATGAATTACTAAAATGAAGCTGAAAGTTAAAGATGAAAAACAAAAATAGATATGACATATGGAGAATATAGTATAAAGTTCATATATATGTATGCTGTATGTAATTGGAGTCTGAAAAAGAAGAAATGTGGCAAAAGTCAGATATGCAGGAATGTTTGAAAACTTACTAATACTCTTAAAACTATTACATCTTACAAACCCAAAGCTTCATGGCTCATGGGTCAAATAACAAATTTCACTGGATATTAGAAAATATTTTGTACTAAAAGATGGTAAAAATACTACAAATCAAAACTTGTATGATGCAGGAAAAGTCATGCTTAGAGGGTTATTTATAAACTTAAATGTACATATTAAGGGGGAAAAAGGTTGAAAAGTTTCCTTAAGAAATTAGAAAAAATTAATTATATCTAAAGAAAGTCAAATGAAGGATATAAAAGGATAGAAACTAATAGAATAGTAAAACAATGGAGACAATTAGCAAATTAGAATATTTTAAAAAATTAGTGGAATTGGTAAACCCCAAAATAAATTAAAGGGGAGAAGACACAAGTGCCCTAAATATAAAAGGGAACATTACTACAGATCAGGACACGAGAAAGGTAGCAAGAAGATAGTATGAGCAACTTTATGAAAACTGATAAGAAATGAACAAATTTTTAGTGAACTAAAATTGTAAAAACTAACATAAAAATGCAAAATCTAAATAATTTCTGATGAACTTTAATATACCATTACCTTTACGCACTTACACAAATACACAAACTTATATCAAGTAGATGAATTTTACTAAAAGATGGAACACTTTTCAACCTGTTTTATGAGATCAGCATAAACTTGACAGTGAAGTCAGATAATATAATTAAGTACAGCTCAATCATAAACCCTGAAACAAATTTTCTAAAGAAAATTAGAACTCAACACATTAACAGAATTAAGGAGAAATATCACACAACCTGCTAAAAAAGACACAGAAAAATAGCTTTCAATAAAGTCAATATTCATTCATTAAAAGGAAACTATTAGTAAACTAAAATAAAAAGAAATTTCCTTAATCTTATAAAGGGCATCTCCAAAAATCTTCAGCAAATAACATGGTAATGAAGAATTATTACAAGTTTTTCTTTTTGGATCTGAGCACATGTCCACTGTCTCCTGTCTTACTTGACATTACTTGGAAGTCTACATAGTGTATTAAGATGCAAAAAAGAAAAAAAATTCAGATATTAGGAAGGAAACTATGAAATTGTAATCATTTGCAGTTAATATGATTATGCACAGAGAAAACCCCAAAGAATCTAAACAATTAGAATTAACAAGTGAGTTTAGCAAGCATATTTCCGGATGGTAACAGTAAGAATTTGGAAAAGGAAAGAAAAAGGAATCATTTTAATTGCATAAATAATGTGAAAAATACTGGAATAAATACAGGGAAACCTATGTAAGTCTTCTATACAGAAAACTGTAAAAATAGTATCAAGAAGGCCTAAATAGGGGCTCATGGGTAGCTCAGTTGGTTGGGTGTCCGATTTCACCTCAGATCATGATCTCTCACTTAGTGGGTTCAAACCCCACATTGGGCTCTGTGCTAACAGCTCTGAGCCTGGGGCCTGCTTTGGATGCTGTGTCTCCTTCTCTCTCTGCCCTTTCCCATATTGTGCGTGTGCATGCTCTTTCAAAAATAAACATTAAAAAAATTAAAAGAAGGCCTAAATAAATAGAAGAAAATGCATATTCATAGATCAGAAGGCTCAGTATTGAAAAGGTCTGAATTATCCCAATCCAAATCCTAATAGTTTTTTTTGGGGGGGTGAGGGGCGGGAGGTAGTGATGTGATTATAAGATTTACATAGAAATAAAAGGTCCCCAAATAGCATAGATAATAGAATAGGTAGGAAGGACTTGTTCTATCAGCTGTTAACTTACTGTATTATTACTGTAATTAAGACACTGATATTGTCACAGGAACTGGAAAATAGATCAAAAGAAATAAAAGTCCAGTGAAAAACCCATATTTTTGAGGATATTTAGTTAGAAAGTTGGCACTGCTAAACAGTGGGGGAAGGTTAATCTTTTTAATAAAAGTATGTAGGGCACTGGCATTTCTACATAAAAATAGTGAAATCCAATACCAAGTACAAAATCCAGGTAGTTTTTAAATTTAAATCTTTTAGAAGGTATTAGAGGATAATATGCTCATGACTTTGGGATAGCGAAAGCCATCGTTCTACACCAGCAAGTCATTTGCCTGCTATACTTAATTCCTCACTAGATTAACCTGGCTTTCCTGTCCTGGTGATAATTTGTTGACAGGATAAACTTGCAGACAAATAATACCTACCCAATAAGCCACTGGCTGGCCATAGTCTTCAAAGTCTGTTTGTATATAGATGAGAGTGGTCAATTACATTTTTTCTCTCAGTTTTTTGAAATAAGAGCTCTAAGAGTATGTTGCTCAGCAAGTGATTTGCTCCTAATTAGACTCCATTAATTAACTCCATTAAAATTTTTGGAAAGAAAATTAAATCAGGTTCTATTTAAAAGGTGTTTCCCTGATCATATGCCATATGTAGGTGCCTCAGGATTTCTATAGTGCAAATTGGCATAACGTTTTAATTCCTTTGGTAAGATACATATCAACAAGATTTAGTCTTAGTCTTAATTACATTTGAATACCAAAATCTATATTTTACCTCTAACTGCAGGAGAAAAAATCACCTAATTTACAAATATGTCTATTAAAAATATAAATGAAACTCAAACTTGAATTAATTTTTGTTTCCTTAAAATATAAACAAGTACAGCCATCTAAAAATACATAATCCAGAAAGTTCAACACAAATAAAAGATAAAGTAAATTTTACTAGCCTCAGAAAAATCTAGGCATATTTAATGTAAATACCTTAGTTTATGGTTCATATAAATACAGATATGAAAAATAGTATAGTGTAAAGTTTCAAAGAACAAAAACATTAAAAGGTGGTCTTTTGTTGCTTATAACTGACTCATTCCCATTTCTGCTTATATATTGAAATTTTCAATAAATTCCATTCTGTATTTATCTCACACTCAAGGAAATTACCAATGTGATCTTGACAATACTTGACCAACTCCTCTCTTACCTCAATTACTTAGTTCTTAAATTCCAAAAATTAAGTTCTCAAGTTGTCATTCTTTTGTACATGTATTCATTATCTATTATTCAATAAACAAATCTTTATTTACTATTCCAAAACACTAGCACTTTAGTAGGATTTACATATTTAGTCCTAACAGATCCAAAGGTTTCTAGTCAGCCCCTTCCCCCACCTACTCCTACCCACTTCTAATGCTCCCTCTGCCCACTATGGGTAGATCTTACCTTATTTTGATTCCTTTCCCTAAAGTTTTTAATTAGCAAAGTATTGCATGGCATTTGAATGCTGCTGATTAGCTTCTAAAAGAATATCTTCACTGACATTCCCATTGTGTATTAAATCAATCCAGTTTTTGATTTTTTTTTCTTATTTGACTGAAACCAGTCATTTTCCATATTAATTTAGTTTTATGAAAGAACAACACAGTTGTCATTCATCTCCTTGGAGAAGCTACTAATTTTAAAAGTGGTTCAGATCTGAAAGCCAACTCAGTACTAGGAATTAAATTAAAATTGACAGATACACAACATTAAGGTTCGACAGAAGATTTAGATCATTGAGCTATAAAATGAAACGTGTATGCTCCCCAAATCAAAGCCTCTCTCCACCAAAATACTGTTCTTTCATTCCTATTATGCCGCATTTATTAAGTTGTAGAAAAACAAGTTGTTAGAAGTCACTTTGTTTTGCACTTGTGTAGCCACAGAGCTTCAGTTTCCTCCTTGTCAAAAGTCATCAGCTTGGTCACATTTCTATCTTTCTCTGCACTAGGATTATATAATCAATGGGATACTCAGGTGGCCATCATCTTCGCAGTCACTTGAGCCCCGTTTTCTACATGAAGGCTCTGAGGCTATGCAGGGATTGCTTGCAGGGCACCTGTCTACTTACGTTAAAAGCAGGCATGGTGTATAGTTTTATTCTTCTCGTTTACTTGAGCTGTTACCAACCAAGTCTGTGTTTCCCTTATGTTTCCTTGTACATATTTACTTCACACACAGGTAAAATGACTTTTTTTCCCCCATACTGTAGCGGGTATCCTCATGCCTGTGTTACCTATACCCTTTCTCTCTCAACCCCTGATGAGTGGGCAGCTGAAAGAGAAGCTGTCCTACATTCCAGCGTATTGGACTAGAGACAAGCAACTGATGAACAGTGAATAAAGCTCTTTTCTGTGAATGAGGAAATGCGAGATGGGGCTTCTCAAACATACCAATACACTAGGCCCTCCTAGAAGTCAGTTGAAGCAGAAATATTGGGATGAGGCCCATACCATTTAAACTTTTGAATTGTTTCTATTGGTCAGAATTGAGAACCACTGATTTTGATCTTAGTTTTCTTATACCTATTTTCATAGGCTACTTCCTGTGTGTATATGTGATTTTCTATATTCATATTATGAACACATATGTGTATGGCTGCATTCATATATGTTGTCACAAAAACATAATTTTTGGTGCTTACTCTGATTTCTATAATTCTATCATAGTTTTCACTAACCTGAATGATCTTGAATCTCTCCTTTCTACCATATTATTCCATATGATACTTAGTCTGTGTCAACTAGACGTTAATTACAAAAAAAACACCACATCCATTTCTCTGCTGCATAAAATATGATTAGAATTCCAAATAGTAAATTAGTCCTTAAAATAATGCATAAGTAATTTGTTACATATAACACTTTCCTGATAAAAATATATTGATATGAAATGATAAATACTATTTTGATTAATAGGTTAAATTGAATTTTTCTTTTAATTCACTTTTTCTATATTGCATTTATTAAAAATGCTACAGAATTTAATTAATGTTTAACATGGAAAATTGTGTTTGGTAATTGGCTTAATTTTTTTGCTAATTGGTTACATATTAAATCCTCATTTTCATAGAACACTGCTCATTACCAAGAAAAATAATTCTAGTCAAGAAAATATTCATCACTTTGTTGGGGGTTTTATTCCTAACTTAATAAAAAAAAAGTTAATTTTCAATGAATTATTTCTAGTTAGGGATATTAACTTTAATCAGGCAAACTTCTTACCATTTTTAGCTTACAGTTTATATATACAGTTAAACATGTGTGTGTTTATTTACCAAAGGCTGTGTGTATTTAAACAGAAATAATTACCATCCATAAATGTCTGTTGGTTAAGTACTTAATAATTACATTACTGGCTCAAAGTAAAACATTTTTATGCATTGTGGTTTTTTTATACTAGATATAGATTGTAACAAAATCCTGTGGTGATGAGGAATACATTCCTTGATGAGGCAAAATATTAATTCAAACACCAATAATTCATATTTCACATAAGCATTTGCCTATTTATAGGTTGGCTTAAAATTAACCTGAAATTTCCTATTGTTGGAGACATGTTCATCCTAAGGGTACAGTTTTCTGCATTTATAAGCCTGTACTTAAATACGAATAATACATTTTAGTTTGTTATTATTGTCAATGTCTACATTAGTTGACTTAAATGCTAAGTCTGTAATCTTTCAAAATGCCTAAGTTCATATTTTTCAATGACAAACTATACTTTTACCAAGTTTGCAGTTCTTTGTGGGGCTTATTATATTTTAATAAGAAAACATTTATTGCAAACCTGTCACATCTTTTAAAACATGTTTAAAATACTTTGAGAAATCTAGAAATAACTCTAATAATAACTTATATTTCTATAGTCAGTATTTGAAAAACAGTTTGAATATATTTTCCCTTTGGAATTTAAAATTAACGGTTAAGATGGGGCACCTGGGTGGTTCAGTCAGTTAAGTGTCAGTTAAAGGTCTGACTTCGGCTCACGTCATGATCTTGTGGTTAGTGGGTTAGAGCCCCACATTGGGCTCTGTGCTGATAGCTTGGAGCCTGGGGCCTGCTTCAGATTCTGTGTCTCCCTCTCTCTTTCTCTGTCCTTCTCCCACTTGTGCTCACTCTTGCTCTCTCTCTCTCAAAAATAAATAAACATTAAAAAAATTAACTGGTAAGAAATTAAAAAAAAACAACCTGATATCTATATTCCTGACTAAAAAAAACTTTATATTTAATAGAATATATACACATAGGCATTTTTGCCTTTATTAGAAGTGAATAAAAATAGTAGTATGACTATATCAGAAAGTTAATATAGGACATATTTTCTTAACTGTCCCTTAAGAAATAGATTTTGGTTCTTTTCATTCTAGGCAAAATGAGCACCACTGTATTGGTGGTCCATAATATTAAATATTAAGGCAATATTTTTATGAAAAAAATTACTACGCCCTTGTTTGATGCATCATATAGTCCGAAAATATCTCTGTTTGACAATTGTATATGCTGTGAACAAGGGAAAAGTAGCATAGACTTACATGGAAATAATCATTTAGGTATTTTTACCTTTCAGAGGAATCATAATGAGTACACCCATGCATCTTGAAATAATCACTGGTGGTAGTTACACAATGGAATAAAATATATTGATGAGACTAAGCCTCGCATAATGACAGAGAAGTAACAGAGTTGATACTCATTTGTTTTTCTGATTGAAATACAGTCCTTCAGGCATTCCCATTAAGAATCATGAATAAATTTTTATTAAACTTTAAAAATTTTCATATGAAACAGAAGAAAAGAGTATATGGAATTATATTTTCAAATTTTTTTTGGTATGAAATATAACACAGTTACAGAAAAATGCCCCTCCCCCCCCCAAGTATAGATTAATGTATTAGCACTAAGTGAACAGCTGGAGAAACTCTAAGTCAAGAAATAAAACATCTTTAGTGCCTCCATTGTGCCTCTCCTTATCTGTTCATTCTTCTCTAAAAGGTAATCTCTATCCTGACTTTTGTGAAAAGAAGTTACTTGATTGTACCACTCAAAATTGTACCACTAAAGCCTGTATCTACACATACTATTACAGTTTTGTCTGGTTTCAAAGAATATACAAATGGAATCATTAGAATGTTTCCTCTTGTCTGATTTATTTTCATGATATTTTTTTGTTTTGAAGCACTATAATTCATTTTCATTACATTATTACATTGTATGAAGATACTGTCACGTCTTTATTTTAACATTGATGGACATTAGGTTGTTTGTGTTTTGGAACTATCACAAATAATGCTGCTATGAATGTTTTCATAATGTCTCAGTATGGATTTTTTTTTTCTTGGATATGTTTGGAAGAGTAGGATTGGTTGCAAAGTGTGCATTTATCCAACCTAAGTAGTCGATGCTAAACTGACTTTTTAAACCCACTTAAGAAAAATGGCTTTCAGAATGATTGTGCTAATTTACTCATTCCATTCTTTACCTGAAACAAACATACAGACTCCTCAGTTCCAAAGATGCCCCTGCCTAAGGTGACTAAAACAGACACCTACACTTTTACTCCTTTTCCAAAAGGAGGCATGTGATGGTAACTTCCAGAAACTACATCCAAAGTTGCTGACATGAAATGAATTTTCTGAGTCCATAGTTTCCAAGTGATGTTGATTATCCTTCCAGTTATTCCAAAATCCACTAGCCATTCTATGAGACCCAGCACAGCATTTTCAAAGATGAATAAAATCTTGACTATTTACCTTGGGTGAGAAGATAGGACCTTTGAGATGCTCTTCTGTGCTGCTTAAAAGAAACTGAGCCTGCTTAAAAGAAACGTGCCAGAAGGCAGATAGCATCTCAGAACTTTAAGTAGACAATAGGAAAGTGGAAGAATATATACATACTTAGTGACTAAGAAACGTATTTAACCTGATAAGTCAGTGTTTGCATTTGAAATTTGGTAACTCGGTTTTCTATTGTCAAAGTGCATATACTGCACATTAAAGGGAGGTGAATAAGATTCATAAAAAAACAGTTTAGTTTCCCTAAACAAACAAACAAACAAACAAACAAACAAACAAAAAACACATTTGGTAGAATGAGAGATTGCTGAGCCAGCCTTTTTATTGGGGCACTCAAATTTCAGTATGAGTCTGTTCTTGCCCTTTTGTTTCCCAAGTGCCATTTTGTTTTCTTGTCAAGTAGTCTTCCAGTCCACCTCTTGGGTATGTGTTGGTTGTGTGGTGAGGTTGGATCAGGTTCTGGTAAGAAGGAATTACACCTGGCTGCCAAGATTCAGAAAGGAGGTTAGGAAAAGACCAACTAATAGGCTGCAGTTTAAAAAGTAGCTTTTTAAGCTCATTTTTGTTTTCAGCCCTGTTTCTAAGATCTGCCCTCAACTGGGCTAATGACCATGGGTCTGGAGCCTCTCCAGATCAATATTCTCCAGGGGGAGAAGGTGGATCCCTTGGCTTCGCTTTTCCCCTAGGCATTTATATGATTATTTCTTCTGCTCTTTTAAGCCAGTTATCACTTCTCCATATGCTTTCTTCCTTGCAACCAGTAGAAATAACTTGTCTGCTGTTTGCTGTTCTCTTATTTTCTATCCTTGGGTTTATAATAATTTACCATACTTTGGTGGAGCCTGGGAAGACAGATGAAATAAATTCATGTAGGCATAGAAACATTGTGCTAAGTAGACTATAACCTCTATGAAGAGTGGACATGTGACTTTGTTATTCACATTTCCATACCCATGGTCTAGCCCTAGTACCCAGTACTCAGTAAATATGTGTCAAATCCTCGAATGACTGTTTGAAAAAGAAACACCTTTGCAATATTTAGATGCCTGTTTAACAGAGTCTATGTCCAGTAAAAAAGATGGGAAATGCAGAAGTAAGGTGGAAAGGACGTCAGACTCTTTTTCTGATCTGGCCGGGTGGCATAGACAGACGGACAGTTGTTATTTAAAACTTCAGTACCATTCGTCTCTTAGTGCAAATTACCAGATTTGAAAGGCTGTGAACATTTAATTCTTTCCCGAGCGTACTTCTTTGTTTACTCCTAGGGTATCGGGATCACATTCCTGTGCCGCTAGTAAGTATTATCAAGTGATTCTTTCTCTTTATCCTGAGAAAATAGAAAGTCAAAAGCGTATTTGTCTTACTTGGTATTTTTAAATGTGTCATGGTGAATTAAAGAAGTCACCTTCCATACACCCTGGCTTTGTAAAAGCTGGTCTGTTCTAATTCTTAGAAGATAGCCATTTTTTATTTGAACAAATCTGTCCAGTAACTCTGTATTCTTGCAATCTTGAAAAACCTACACAGGTTGATCCTGAAATACTTTGATAAAGGATGTAGAAAGCAGAAACAGGTCTGAATATTTCTCTAGACCCTCTCAAAAGATGAGAATTTCTTAGCATCTTTAATCTGGCACTTTTATGACAACATTGGCATGATGGATGTGCACTTATCAGAATAAGTTAGATTACTTTATTCTCTATTGCTTTTAAAGAACTTGGGAATTCTAATTTGATTTAGGCCTTTTGGCTAATGTCCATCTAACCCAGCATGACTTATAAAATCTACCTTTATAGATATGTGCTTTTTAGTATATGTTCAATATATCAAAACATTTATAAGAGCAGGCAAAAATTCTTCAGAGACATCATACCCTTCCTGAGTATTCCCTCTGGGTAAAGTTACTAGTTTGGGAGGTAAAAATATGTTGAAATACTATACATGTTTACAAATGAATATAGTTAATGAATCAGTATAATGCTACATAAGCCTATGCTCTCTTATTTCCTGGAGAATCCCACGGTTCTCTCTTATCTATGTACGCTAATTTGAAATTAAATTCTTTGTATGAAAGAAACAGAATTAAAGCAGTGCCACAGCCATGATGTGTCTACTACAGATGTTGGTGACGCACTCTATAGATAGCCCATTAGTTTTTGCTGTATTCAGAGGACCAAAATTAGTATTGCTACCATCCTGTGACTATGGCCATTCTTAATGACTCTTGCAATGTTTATGGATAAAACCAATTCTCAATTATCACTCTGGTAATTGAGGCTGCATTTTTAGCATAAGTGAAAACCATGGGAGGCCCAAAACTTCACCATTGCAGAGAACCTCAAAGCCTCCTCACTCTGCCCTTTCTTTATAATTTGACCTTTTTATTTCAGAACCTTGTTCTGATTTGATCACATTCCTCAGTGCCTGGAAAAGTTCTCATAATACATATTAATTTACCATATTCTTAGTATATATTTTTTTTTCCATCTGAGCTATTAGACCCTCTCTTTTTTGCTTTCCATGATGGAAGCTTTGTTCACACACCTCCTACCTACATTTTCCTTACATGATTCCTAATAGAGACCTATCCTGAAGTATGTAGAGCTGACATTCTGAATGGTAGATATCAGGGATACATGAATTTTAAGTTGTGCTCTGTCTATAGACTAATACCTTGAGGGCAGAAGCTTTGTTTATCCCAATAAATGATGTATCCTCATAGCCTAGTGCAGCGTATGGCACATGGTAGGCATGTTTGTTGTGTGAATGAATGTAACTGTGATTCCATTAATTTTGAACTTCCAAGTAACCAGAACTGTTGCTTTAGTCCAGCTACGAATGGGTGTGTCTGAGAATTGCACCAGGATCTAACTCATTGTTGCATCATGAAGAGGAAATAATTTACTGTGTTCATCATTGCCCTTAGCAGCAATCACCACAAAAGAGGTTGTAAATGCCTAATTGTCTGTGGAGATCTATGTGGTGGTCTGTGAAAGTAGGAAAGGCACAAAACGCAGAGGTTTTGACAGACCCATCTGATGTAGACTGGGACAAGCTACACCAGGTGGAAGGCAGAATTTGGTCCATTTTGATGGCAAAATCCAGAAATATGAAAATTTCTATTTTTATGCTACAGAATGATTTGATTTTTCCTAAATAAGGTCATTTTATTTAAAAGTGTTGAGAACAACTTTTATGCATAGTTATTATGTGTAATAGTTGAATAGCTATTAACAAAATTATAGAAAAAAACCACCAATGCCCAGATGCTCAGCGAATTTTATGCATACAAACTTTCTTGCCATAGTTTTTCTACATCTCTATACATAAAGAATAACTATTAGTAAATTAGTAATTAAGAGCCTCTTGAAACTAAAAGATAGTAGCTTAAGGAAGTTTCCAGTCTTACTGATGGAGGGAGAGAAATATTTCACATGTTTTTAACATGTATTTGGGAAATTCAAGCATAACAATTCTAAGGCGCAATAATGTCTTGAATAAAACAAGGAGAGACATCTGTTTTTTTTTTTTTTTAAGATACTCTAACAGTATATGTACTGACATTATCCTGATTATTTGAATTTGCTAATAATTGTCCTCCACATAATACTAGCACACGTTCAACCTTAAGATGCATATGTTGTGCTAATGTTAAGATTAGCTGATTAATATTGATGGCAGCTAAGGCCAGTGGCTAATGTCTGACATCTGTTTGGGAAATCAGTGTTCCAATTCAGGAAGCTGACATTTCTGTCGAGGTTAGAATGAGGGGTTATTGTGTAAGGAATTATGATTAGGGTTTTGTGTATGGTTAAGGTTAGGAATAGGGACATGATCTATTTCATTTCTGTTCATCTCAGTGTATTTCTGGTGTCAAGCTGCTTGCTCTGTTCTGTGTTAACAGGGAGGTCTTCCCCTCTGTCCCCTTGTGGCACGTTCACTGTGGCACATTATTTCACTTGCTCCTTCTATGTTAATGGACTGATTGATCTCCTTTTCTTCTGTGTGAGTGCTTACCTTTTCCTTAAACAGTCTTTCCATCTGGGACAGAGGCATTTTATTTGTTGATGTTCCATTTTTGAGAAAAGTCACATGTAGATACTTGCACTAATGTAAAGTCAGCGTTAATTTTTATGTCACCCTTTTACAGATACCAAAACCAATCTTGATTATGAAACCACATCAAAGGACATTTTGGTTTTTGGAGGGAAAAGTAAAAATACAGATTTATCCCCCAAAATGTCTGGAATATTTGTGAATCAAAACTGTAAACCAGGGGCGCCTGGGTGGCTCAGTCGGTTAAGCGTCCGACTTCGGCTCAGGTCATGATCTCACGGTCCGTGGGTTCGAGCCCCGCGTCGGGCTCTATGCTGACAGCTCAGAGCCTGGAGCCTGTTTCAGATTCTGTGTCTCCCTCTCTCTTTGCCCCTCCCCTGTTCATGCTCTGTCTCTCTCTGTCTCAAAAATAAATAAACGTTAAAAAAAAAAATTAAAAAAAAACACTGTAAGCCAAAAAGAAAATAAGTATCATAAAGTTCTTGAAAGTTTTCAGTCATAGAAACTGCTTTTATTCTTGTTCGCTAGGGGATTTAATATGGGTTCAAGTTTTAAGGAGGGTGCGGCTGAAGGAAAAAGTAGAATTTGCACACAGCTAGTACAAAGGGAGTAAGAAAGTTTTATAATCTTATTGTAACAAAAGGGGCAGTAGTGAAGGGAAATAACCGCAAAGATTCAGAAAACAGATCACCTGGAAAAGCAAAGAACAGTGTAATGAACACACGTTGAATTAAATCCATTTTACGTCCATTTTGCTTCAACTGAAAAATCAAGTTGAAAATCACCAAAACCTTGAAAACTTAGAAACATTTCTCAGAAACATCTGAGGGTCTAATATACATTGCTTGTTTCATGTTTGTAATGAAGTCCCTGAAGCCATGAACCAAAAGGATCAAGACATTCTGTGCAATAAGGCAGAAAACTAGAATTTTATCACACCTTGGAAGATTTCTTTTCTTTTTTTTTTTTGGAAGATTTTTTTCTAAAACGACTTGTTTTTTAATAAGATGGTTTTATATTAAAAGTTTCAGTTAACACCAAAAAATATTTCTGTCTATGGATGAGTTGGAAAACAAAACTAAATCAGAAGAATATGGAAATTGGCTGTCCATTAACATAGAAGGAGCAAGTGAAATAATGTGCCTCCATTCTATGGAGGTTGAGGCTAGGAAAAATGGTATTTTTTTGGTTATGATCCGTCCAGATTACTGTCAACTCTTAGACAAGGATATTTTGTTTGTTTCAGTAAAATATCTCTGCCAAAATGTAGCTTGGGCAAAGAGTGCTACTTAAACTTGTTATACATAAGATTCCACACCTTTAAAATGGATATCATGGGATGCCTGGGTGGCTCAGTCATTTGAGTGTACAACTCTTGATTTGTACTTGAGCTCAAGTCGTGATCCCAGGCTCATGGGATAGAGCCTTGCGTCAGGCTCTGTGCTGAGCATGGAACTTCCTTGAGATTCTCTCTACCGCCACCCCCAACCCCTCCCCTGCTTTGTCTCCATCTAAAATTTTAAAAAGTTAAACATTGATAAATAGGGATATTGTGATAATTAATGAGGTACTACAGTTAGACATACCTGATAGTAAGTGCACAATAAATAATGTTTAATATTAGAAGTATTGATCTTATATAATTCCTAGCTAGCTTTGGGCCTTTTCTTAGTATACACTCAATAAATGAATGAACGAAGAAAATGTCCACAGCATTTTTGGAAGAATACGATTCAAGGAAAGTATTCAAATTTTGAATTAGAAGTTACTGAGTGTAGTCTCTTACCTACTAAGGCAGTCCTCTAATTTGTGCGCATGCATTAATACTGTCCTGCAAAACATTTTCCTTAAGTTAAAATGAAATGGGAGTACACTTAGCTTTTGCCTATTGGTGCTAACTTTAACCCCTGGAGCTTCAGAGGTGGTCTACATTGTACCGTTAATAACACTATGCCTTGGAGTACAGGAAATACCGCTGTTTTGTTTAGACTTCTATCTGGGTAAAACATTCATTTTTATTCTCAGTTGACTTGATTTTCTTGAAATAATTGCTCAATCATTCTGATTTTTAAATGTCTCCTTGCACATACCATGGCCAGGCCATAACAGAGACTCCAGAAAGCTCTGACTTGTGCCCAGATGGATTATTAATAGTGACTGACTTTATTATCACCCCAGCTAACAAGAATTTATCACTCGGTACGTGTTAGGCGCTGTAGTAAGGCTGTAGATGATTTAGTTCTGCTTTTTTCCAGAACCCTCATATGGCAGATTTCATTACTGTCATTTCTTCTATTTAGAAACAGAGGTAGAGCCTTTTTCTATCACTAGCCTAAGGACTTGCATCTCGTCGCTGGGAGAGTTGAATCTGAAACCTTTGTCTTTCCTGACAGGAACAATAGAGTTTTCACCTCTCTACTTCCCTGCTATAATTTCTGCCTTTTCCTGGACACCATGATATAAACTTTGGTATTCTTGAAAGATATGGCTAAAAATTCACCGCAAGTTAAAAAAAAAAATCTCCCTCAGGTGTAGAATTTGGGTGGTTGATTAAGGCTTCCCTGTACCAAATAGAATCTCAATCCAGAGTGGGGCTTTAAATATTGTCATTTCATTTAACTCTTAGTTATGAAGTAGTTGTTGTTATTGCTATTTAAAGTAATACATATCATGTACCTCCCTGGTCATACACATGAATTGCTAATGCAAAGATATTGTATATGCATATGTCAAGGGTCTGCTACACCTTTGTGAATACTCTTTAAGATTGCATTAGCATTTTTGACAGTCATAGCGTATTGTTATTTCATACTGAGTTGTGCTGACTAAATCATACATCTTTTTCTGATGAACTATTCAATGGGCATTCTAAGATTTGGTACCCCAGCAATTAAGGACATAAAGGCTAGGTTCTTAAGAGAACAATTTATTAGATCTTTGCTTTCATGTGAATCTTCTCCAATTAGAGATTCACATACAGTCTATACTAATGCACTTCTGGGACCCTAAAGTTACTTGATTGGTTCTGCTATCAGCGAAATATTAGGGCTGAAAGGCAACATGATGCAAGTATGAGAGCAAGGAAAAGGAAAGGAAGGAAATTCAGTGGTTTGATATTTTGATTGATAGTTGTAGGGTTCATGCCAATAAAAGTCATTATTTGGACAGCGTTACTGTGGTTAGTGACTCAAGCAATGTGTTCATCATGCCATATTTTATTTTGATATTCTTTATTTTTAATAAGGAAGGGATGTATTCTTCTTATGAAAGAAAATGACAATATACAGCAGTCTGGGCATGAAGCTTGCTTAAACCTATCTCAAACGTAGGTCATGAGAATGGGAGCTTTTACACCTGTCATATTCATTGGGAGGGAGATGATTATTCCAGATCTTTAAATTAATAATATAACATCACATGCTTTAAAAGTTAAAATAGTGACATAAATGATGAAAAGTCTTTCAGCCCAAAGGATACTTTTTACACTGAGAGTAAAGTGAAGCATATCCTAAAAGAACCAATAAATAAGAGAAGATAATCAATATGCTCAGAGACAAGTATGCTCAGCACACAAAAGTGAGCAGTTTCAGAGAATGTTGGTGCTCTTTCAATGAAATGAATCAATTGTAACTAAATTTCTAAATAATCTAGTAATATTTGATTTTTTGATGCATGAAATTAATTTTATTGCAGATTTTTAATATAACAATATGTTCCCAACATGGAGGACTTTTCTAATTTAGTATTTGAAACCTTATGTAAAAAAAAATGTTTCCCTCTTTTTATGTTTTGTATTAGCCATAACTGAGGACGTTTTTTGAGGAAGGTTTTGTTTTTCTTTCTCAAGTCTCAGTAAGCAGAATTTAGTTGAATTTGATAAAACTAGTTATATAAGACGAGGTGGGTAATTTAACTGTCAAGCAAACTGGAGATAGTTAGACTACATAGCACTTTTTGTTTTTCTTCTGGAAAAGTATCATTTAAAAAGCATTCATTCCCTTCAAAATACTTCCTCACCTTATCCCCTCTAATGAATTTCAATGCTGTTGGTGAAAAATATTTTGAAATACTGGTCATAAGATAGTTTTCAAACATTCCAGTGAAGTGCTTTAGAGCTTCACCCTGTAGCATCGGGAGGATTCATTCCTGTTGAAACCAGAGAACGGGAAAACAAGACTGGCTGTAGCAGTCGCGTGCTCCAAAAGATTCAAGTCAAGTGGAAATCAGAAAAAAAGAACAGGCAGCACAGATGGTTAAAAGTAAGTTAGTGTTTCTGAAATTAGCTTAAATTGTTTTAATAGCTATTTATATTTTAATAGCATCCTTCAGTGGTTCGTCTTTTGACATTCTATCTATGAAAATAGGTGCCAAATTGAGAAAGTACTTGCATATTTATAGGGATATTAATTTGAGGAACTGGATTCTTAAGGCTGCTATGAATCACCCCAATGCCAATATCTAAAAACACAAACAAAAACTCCCAGTTTTTATTATCTTTGTTTTCTGATTTTATGTATAAAAAAATCTGTTTAAAGATCTGGATCTTCACTAAACCCTGTACAGGATGGCTGTATTTCTAGGAGACTGTTCTAACCACTCATTTTCATTTATGTGGTGTATTATGTTACCTGAAAAGCTGTTAAGGTGGTAGAATCCAATGACAGAAAAACCATCCCAGGAACAGAATTCTATTGCGTCAGGATCCGTTGGACATTTTTCTTTCTTTTTCAACTCAGGGTGGGCAGTTTTTAGAGATGTGACCTAGTCTTCTTTCTTTGTTTAAGTATTTTTAAATTCTAGTCATTGTGCAGTGAGAATTTGCAGGTGTTTCTCGGAGAACTTTTTCCCCTCTAGCTGGATGTGGAAAGGACAATGCAATTAATAACAGATGGCACGGGATGACCACGTCCTTGAGAGAACGCCTTATTGGCACCTCCTGCTAATTGTATCACATATAACACAACTAAAAGCATAATAAATCTGAACTGGGGGACATTTTATGCAAGAGCTCTTCTCCTTTTCCAGACGGTAAATTGCTCAGCTCTTGAAATATCTATAACCTTGTGACACCTAACTTGCATTAGCTTAATTGCCTTTTTTTCCCTCTCCCTCCCCCTTCCACCCTCTCTTTCCCTCTCCCCACCTCTTTCTCTCTTTCTCTCGCTTTTTCTCTCATATATATTTTGTTCCTCTTGGGTATAAGGAAACAATTGGGCTTTTGTTTCTCTACCTAGTTTAGTGCTGTGTCTAAAACAGCTATATTTCTTGGCTTGTATGGAATTTGGTCAGAGTTTGATCTCCTAGCTTTAATGAGAAATTATGCTTTCAGAGGGCTTTAAAACACTTTGCTTAACATTAGTTTTGGGAAAGAAAATGTATATCTAACTGCTGATTGAATAAACCTGCAGAAGAGAACTTTGATTAATTGGAAAAACATGTAAGCTTCACACGGACACACAGGCACAAGGCTTTCTTTTTTGCACAATGGCAGTGACTCACAATATCCTGTAGCAGTAAAAAGAATTATTCTCACTCACTCCACGACTTAGTTTGTTATTAACAATCGGTAACATACCAATTTTTTAGTGTGTCGTATTGTAACCTCCTAGCAGGCATTTTTTTTTCTCTTCCACTAAGAAAACGCTGTAGCAAGTATCGTGAATTTCGTATTTATTTCCTGCACATCTATTTTCAGTTTTGGAGGTTTGCCTACAAGCAATCAAAAAGCAATGAGGGGGTTAAAACAAATACCTCCAAAGTGTGGAATGTATGTTTAAATTGTGTTTTGGTTGGCTGTTTGTGTGTTCTGTGTGTACAGGCATGTGTCCTTTCTTTCACTAGGTGGATGTCTTTTCCTCTGCAGTAATGTATCGTCACTGGTTAGAGTAACTTTGATATTTATGTCAGTTGGTTAAACCAACTCTAAAATAATAAGACAAGTTTTAGCAGATGTAAGAGATGACATAAGGAAATGCAGCCATATTCTGAGATCCTTCTGATATTATTACTGCTCCTGGATCCCCTATTGGGTGCTTACACTTTGAAGCAACAACATAAAAGGGTATATCTGGACCCGGGGCACACGAACTTGGATGTGAAGGAAAATGGAACTTTGTCATGATTTTGACCATTTTCATTTGGTCTCTGGTGAGATGTGAGATATTCTGCTAAGTTATCTGGTAGACATGTAATTCCCAATAGCAGGCTTACAGAGGAGCAAATAAATCAACATTATTCTTATTCCTAACTTAAAGAGGTTGATTTAGGTCCTGGTCTGCCGATAACTAACGAATGACCTTGGGTAAGTCTCAACACTTTTCTGAGCATCACTGTCTTTCCTTATACAGTGAGAGATCAGGACTAGAATCAGTAGTATTCAGACAGTGCTTCCTTGAAGATTAGGAGTTCTGCTCACCTCTTCTTGCAGATGGTGGGTTGGGGGTAAAGGGAGAAAGTAGATGGGGGATCCGCTTATGCTCAGAGCAATTTTGGTATTGTTGTCATGTTTGTTTCATGTAACATTTCCTTTGAGCATTTGTGCCTACATGTCACATAGCTTAAATTATCCAAAACAATTAGACTGCATAATTGCTAAGGTTTTCCGTTTAGTGAGAAATCCTAAGATACGTGTATTAGCATGCCTCCTATTTAATACGAACTAATTCAAATGTACTGAGTGAATGAAACCTGGCATTTAGAAACAATTACTCTGCTCTTTCTTGTTCTGCAGTTGATTTGAATAATAGACCATACAGGGATGAAAATCAGTAAACTCCTTTGCATTAAAGGTGTGTGTGTGTGTGCACGCATACATGTGCATGTTTAAGACGTATGTCGCCTGTGTGTCTATGTTTTGAAGAAGCAGTCGTTTATATAGCAGGAAGAATCGCTAAAACCCACGTGAATGATGGGTCATGTGCTTTCCTTTGATTTCATGTTTGTCATCTTCATCCCTGGGTATTTATAGTCCACAGTCCTCAGGTCAGTGCAGATGGATAGTTGCTCAGTAGAAACATAAAGATTGTTTTTATCAGACTTAGAAAAAAAAATGAAAGCATAGTATTAATTGTAGTGACACTTGGCCTTTGTGTCATCTGTGTCCCTGTTCATATCAGACATTTTCTGGGAGCAGATCCTTATTTCTGGGTCAGTAGTCAAATAAAGATGTTTGCTGTATACAGTGGAAAGAGAGGCTAATATGATAGGAAATATACTCATTATCATATATCTCTGCACAATAACTCGTCCTATTCCTGACTTTCTCACTTGTGGTTGCTGTGAAGACGGGGGCAATTACACAGAGAAAGTATCTGAGAAAGACAAAGCTTGG
This sequence comes from Prionailurus viverrinus, assembly GCF_022837055.1. Classification (NCBI taxonomy): domain Eukaryota; kingdom Metazoa; phylum Chordata; class Mammalia; order Carnivora; family Felidae; genus Prionailurus; species Prionailurus viverrinus. The sequence goes on along the minus strand of NC_062573.1, from coordinate 39,749,407 downwards.
AATGGATACAATAGCTTGTTTGTGGGTGGGAACCTTGGCCTCGTTCTCTAAGCCTGATCACTTAACAAATATCTTAAGGCATAGTTGATGCTCAGGAAGTCTTTGCATATAAATAAGTGAAATAATAATAATAATAATAATAATAATAATACTTGGGCCAATACAAAAGATAAGGTGATTGCTACATAAAGATAAATTTCTATTAGGAATTGTTTATAACATAATACAGTGAACAAATGTGCATTTGCATATGCTGTTTTATATTATATGTGATTGCAACAACTAAAAATAAAAAAAAGCCTATTCTTAAAAAGAGGGCTGTTTCCTGTACACTAATATCAGTCAAATGTTGTCATTTACTGGGGATAGGGAGGAGACAATGTCAAAGAAAAAAGTCAGGAATTGAATGTACCGTTCTTTGTTTATGATAACCTTTCTCCTCTGCAACTCATTATAGGTTTTGCCACTCATTTTTGAACCTAAATTTATCTCTGGTCCACACAACCAGGTGATATCTCACCTATATTATTGTAAATTATTTACATCACAAATTCTGGGTCATGAAGCAGAGGTGATGGAATATTTTTACATAAAAATGTTGGAATCATGTTTTATTTTCAGCTTCTTAGGCTGATCATTTTATTTGCAGTGTAAGTATGTCCTACATTAGCTTCTGGATTTGGGTACTAGTGCAGTGAATGGGATCAGTGAAGGAAGAAGCACTCTGCCTCTCGATTAATGTTATACCTCAAATCCTTGGGTAATTGTTGATCTATTTGGATATAATTACACTTTTCTGTTATTTTATGACTTTGGGTATGTCATTTGAAATGGATTCGATCCTTGTTCAGAATAACAGTGATAATACTAGGCATTGATTTATTATTGAGAGTTGGAGGGCATCATAATGTTTGGTAGTAGAGGATTGATAAGCATTAACTATTATAAAGTCAGTAGTGGAAAAATACTGGCTTTGGAATCTATCTGACTTAGATTGAAATTTTGGCTTTTCCAGTTACTTTTTTGATACTGAAACAGTTTCTCCTCCTCGAGGTTGCTTATCTATAAAATAGCATAAAGACCTCACATGGGATCATGTTGAGGATTAGAGGTAATAAAAGCAGAATGCCCAATGTAGTATTGCTCTATCCTATTCATTCAAGATTCACTCCTTTTATCAGTGTTCTTTTTTTTGATACTAGCAAAAATGAAAATACTAGTTTAGATCAGTGGTTCTCAGCCAGGGGAAGTTTGGGAGGTTTTTGATCTCGTTTGTTCTCTTTTTCTTTTCTCTCTCTTTTTTTTTTTAATACACCAGTGCCCTGAGGGATGTTTGTTAATATCTGGAGACATTTTTGGAGGTCACAAGTTGAGTGAGGGTGCTACTGGAATTTAGTATGTGGAGCCTAGATTGCTACCAAATATCTTGCAATGCATAGGACAGTCTTTCCTAACAATGAAGTATTTGGCCCAGAGTTTCAATAGTGCTTAGATTGAGAAACCCTGATTTCAATTACTCTGAGTCAAGCTGCTGTCTTGAAAAACAAGTTGTAATTTAAATGAACTCCTTCAGATTCCACGAATTTAAGCTAGGAAGTGTCTATACCAAATGGCCTTACTATCCTTCCTGTTATGCTTGCCTGGGTCTTAGGCTAAAGGAAATGACTTCCGCCCTTAATATAACATAGTAGAAATGCCTCAAAATTTCCAGTCATTTAAGACATAAAGCATCTGAATTATAATTGTCTCCTGATCAAATTGGCCGAGTAGTTAAGAATTGAAACTCTCATTGACCTGAATTAGTTATTCTGTGGTCTGCGTTTTGCACCACCTTTCGACTTAGCTATTTTCAGGAAATGAGAGGGATTATGGAGAATCAATGATGCAGTGGACGGCTAAAAGCATAATTACTTTAGCACAACTTTCTTTACTAACATTAGTTTTAAGAGTATAGTATTTATTGTATAAGCTCATGTATTCTATTCATATTAATTCATATTTGGAATGTGGTCATTAGTATAGATTAATGACTTAGGTTGGAACGTAGATGACACAAAGACCTGGTGCCATCCTAGTTGACAATAGGGTGTTTCCTTTTAAGGCAGATAAAAACTATCTTCATGCCGTCATTGAATACCCATATATTTTGGAAATGTGCTGAAGATTGCAGACTTTAAATAGAACAGAGATAACATGCAAAATCAAAGAAAAGCAGAAGAATATGTGATACTTATCTACCTGTATTCAAAAAAAACCCGCTGTTTAAAATAGTTGTGTATCAAATTAGCTGTTTAATCCTCATAAAGAGGAAAAAATAACACTTTGCAATTGAAATTTGCCTGTTGTAGGTGTGGCGGGACATGGAGCAAAAAGAGGGGATAAAGTCTTGTTTCCCTGCAAGTTTATACTCCTCTATCTCTTCATCCTTACAAGAGGACTCAGGCAGACGTTTCTTGATTTGTGTCGGTTTTATTATTTCCTAAGTAGGCAGCAGTGTTTATAGGACAAAGAGTAGCACAAAATTTTTTTTTCAACCAGAATTTTTTCTCCCCCTGAATTTTCAGCACCTTGACTCCGTACGATCTCCCTTCTTCTTTTCCTATATCTCTTCGTTATCTTCTGGGCGCTTGTCTGCCATGTGGAGTATAAATAATGAGCCCTAATAAAAGGCACAGTAGTCGCATCAAATAGGTAAACTTGCTGAAGGAGTCAGGAGGGATAAGCAATGTTATATTGACAAGCTGCACTAGAGGGCAAGAGAGAGAAGAATTCTAGTTCCAGCTGCACTACTACAGAAAATACAGAAGGTAAACTTGTATGTTCACCCTTGGGAGGTTAGTAAATGGAATTCATTTCAAAGTCTCTTTCAGGTACCTAGCACTTAAGTGGGAATAAAAATAACTCCATAAAGTAGGTAAAAAAAAAAATTGTGTCTTATCTATCCCAGAAAAGAATTCATTGGTATGCAAGAAGAAACCTTAAAAACAAACAACAACAAAAAACAAAAACACACACCAAAAAATCCTGGAGAATAAAAATAAATAAAAAGCAGAATTTCTCTTTGCTGGGACAAAGGCACAAGGAAAGTCTTGTCAAGTGTTTTAATAGGCAAAAGAATCTTGCCAAAATTATAAAATTCCTTGATTGACTTTTTCTTTCTTCAGTCTAATAGTTAGCTGGGTATCTCCCCCTTCTCCTAGTGAGATTTTGTTGGGATATCAATGTGGTGACTATGTCTTTGAACAAAGTACTATCATGTGCTGGTGAGCATCTCTCTTATTATAACAAATATGAATTAAAATGGATGGCAAGGAGACATCCCAGTGGAAAATGTAACACTGGGTTATTTACCTGTTATCCATCTACTGGACCAGCAGGGAAGGGGGGTGAACTATTCCCTGCTAGGTCGGCTTGTTTGAAACTGTGCTTCTCCCTCATGTGGCTGGAAATCCACAGAAAGACTTCTTCCTTAAAATGACATGAGCTAACAAATCTCTGCTCTTTCCTGTGTTTCTGTTTAACAAGGGCTGGCTGCAAAGTACTCTCGTGTTTGTGCCCTGAGTTGGGAACTGAGTGTTCTTTTGAACACTCTCTAATGGGTTAAAGAAATTGAAGTGCATTATAAATGATAAAATCCAAACATACTAGAGACACTGAATTGACTTGTGGAAGCAAAACTTACTGAAATTACAAACGATTGATTTCAATGAAAAATGTGTACAAATAAAGAATATTATGTTGAAATTTAGGGCATGTCAAGAGTTTATCAAAGGATGTTTATCAAAGAATTTGAAGTGATTTAAGAATAATCCCTTAGGAATATCATCTTTATCATTCGTTAGGAATGCTCCAAAGGAAATGGTTTTTTTAAGGTAGCTTGTGACTGGGAGAAATAATTAGAATAAAGGGGATGGTGAGATAGATGATAGAAAATTCTAGAAATGGAAATTTAGAGGATACACATTAGCTTTCTAAAATCTACCCTTAATATATCAGTGTACTTGTGTATGGAGAAAACTGATTTGAACAGCAATTTGGTATCTTTTTTAATTTTTTGAGCATTTCGTCTTCCATTTGGTATATATGAATAAGCTATAGTCACTCCTATTGCATACAATAGGCAAAAAATTAAGAGATTTCAAATTATAGTATTTAACTTGAGAAAAAAAAAAGTGGAGGCATAGCACTGTTGGGAACATTGCTAACCTAGGCTTGGTGGTTGTACAAAACAGAGCTGACTTTTTACAATGACCAAAACACCATAACAAAGGAGAGCCATTGCCTGAGGAAGTGGAAAATCCAAGTTGTCTGTCTTTATTTGAAAGGAGCCCCCTTTCTCATGTGTAAATGCCATTCTGCAGTAAGTAATGAAAACTCGACAGAACCCTGAGGGGCACCTGGTGCTTTTAGTAAATGATGCAAGCCCCATTGACTTACTGCTCCCTTTGGTATCAGAGCTCCTTCCATGCTTCCAGAAGAAGCAAGATCCAGAGGCTGAGAACATGCAGCTCCATATTAGGGCCTTAGCAAAGGGAATTTGAAAACATCAGGATACCTCAAATGTTTATGCTTCCCCAAAATGGGGTCACTTGGCTAACTCCGTCTGAGAAAGGGCCTGTCATGCCTTTCAAGGCAGGGAGACAGATGACCAAGCTAAAGATACTAAGTTGGTTGATGGAAACATTCAGTAGATGAAATATTTTGCATTAAATTGGGCAACTTTTAGCCCTTGAAAGTATTGTCAGTATCACCTGCTTCCAAACAAACATTACATATATACACATTTTTACATAATTTTTTCTCACTTTCAAAACAAGCTCTATTGAGTTAACTTTTGATGGCTTCAATCAAATATCTTCTTTTAAAATTTTCATTTATTTATTTTGAGAGAGAGAGAGAGAACACACCAGGAGAGGAGAGGGGCCAAGGGAGAGAGAAAGAGAGAGAGAATCTTAAACGGGTTCCACATCCAGTGCAGAGCCCGAAGCAGGGCTTGATCCCACGAGTTGTGAGATCGTGACCTGAGCCGAAATCAAGAGTCAGACGCTGAAGTTACTAAGCTACCCAGGTGCCCCTCAATCAAATATCTTCTACCTTGGCATTTGGCAAAGAAAAAGAAACATCATTGTAAACACTTCTTAATGTAGAATATCAAGTTGAAGAGACAAAACTCTGTATCTTAAGGAAAGCTGTCTAATCAACTAACCAAGGCACTGACTTTCCGTAAAGAAATGTAACAGTCATCTTGTTCTTCACAACATGGTGGGATATTTATATTTACTTCATCAACAGAAGATTCCTCACAAATACAAGTACTCAGAGCAAGCGTGCCATGTGGAGTATTCAGGAAGGAGCCATTTCTCTTGCTATTTATATGATCTTAGGATTTGCAAGGTAAAATGTTTGCCTCTATAAATTGGGTACTACCCGGGCAATACAAGTGCAACTTTCATACTAAAAGAGCATTTTTTAATGTAAAAACTTAAGGAATAAAGTAAAAAATAAAAATTAAAAAAATCACTTCTATAAGACAACCATAGTATTTACCATATTACATAAAACTTATTTAGGAGGTTGTTCTTACCCTTGAAAGGAAGATATAAAAGTGAAGAGAGATGAAAGATAGGGAAAAAACCAGGTCCCAAACTATATGTTTACAACATAGACTGTACGCAGCCCTGTTAATGAACAGGACATGTGCAAGCTGTGCCTGCAGATGGCACTGATATGTAACTAGACTATTGGCCAGTAGGCTCACTGGGGAGTCCTAGACCCTGTCTTACTCGTATTCAGTCTGTAAAATGATATAGCTGGACTCCCTCAGGCCTGAAGACAGAGTTAGAGTCCACATACACAAGGAATATCAAACCAGGAGTCAATCATATTTCTAGCCAAAAAGGTCAAGTATTGAACTTAACCAGCTGGGTGAAAACAAGCCACTTGTCAACTTTGTCTTAGGGGCAGGGAGCCCGATTCTTATTATCTCAGATGGCAGCAGTGTCTTGGCTTTGGGATGTGGGAATGACAGAATGGAAACACCACGTTTAGTATTTTAGAACTAAATACCAAAGTGTTTTAAGTAGTAACATGGATTTGGGGGATATGTGAAAAATCAATGAAACACAAAAATTGTTATTTTCATTGAAGTATTGAGAGGTATATTTCATATTTTCTTTCTTTTTTGGGGTATAGTAATTAAGTGGCTCCCATCTACAAAGCAATGTCTGTCTTCTCATCAGCAATTCGTAGCTGAGAAAGCCGACGCTGGAAAGCCTTAGTGTGGCTCTCGTAGGTAGCGGGTGGTAGAACCAGAAATTAGACCAGCGCTCTCTACAGCTAAAATCTGTGTTCTTACCACCAAATCACTATGAACTTCAGTGTCTTCTAAGCCAACTGCTTTGTTGTTTTGCCCTTAATTATTTAATATGCTTTGATGTTTAATTTTTTTAACTAATGTTAATAGGGTAAATGTTAATTATGTAGCACCTGATCATTTTTTACTTTGATCAGCAGAATAACAGACTTTAGTCCCCTTAATTCTCTTTGATACTATTGGTTTTAAGAATGAGGGAAAATAATTTTTTTCTCCTCTGAAAAATCAAATACAGTGTTTCCCTTGCAATAAATATTATGGCACAAATGTAATAGTTTCAAAGGTAATTGAGTTTTTCTCCTTCAAGATTAGACTTGTAGGATTAATGTTATATTCATGACATAAATATAATCACATAGCTTATAAACAGTGTAATAATTAAAAAAGAGTAGGTCATTGCTTTTATTAAAAAATTGAGAATGGCTTTTTAAAAATGTCCACCACTAAGCAAGAGACTAACTTGCTTTTGGGTAGTGTGAAATGTAGGAAGTATTATAAAATACATGTTTTTAGAATTTTTGCTATCCTATCCCTTTTTTCTTTAATTTATTTATTGATACGATAGAAATACTAGAAGATTCAGAGAAAGAGGGAGAACATTTTTGAGCATCTGTTAGGTACCAATAACTGTGCTGGTGTGCTTTTCCTTCTTGGTCTGGTTTAAGCACAGGTAAACTTAGTATTGTGGTCTCCTTAGTTATAAGGAAAATGGAACTCAAGAAGGTCCACTAATTTGGGAACTGGCATGACAGATATTTAAGGCTACATCTCTCTGGCCATAGAGGCTTGGCATTTTCCCTCTGCTTTATGGTAGAATTACAAATGCACCACTGACTTCATCAGCTTTCCTTTTCAGTGCTCACAAAATAGATGTTGGAATAAAATTAAGGAAAGCCAGGGAAATAGTGATTTAAATTTTAGGTTGTCTCAATACTTGAAATCAGTTGCTATCATAGTATACATAGTTTGAATACTTGTACATTGAACTCAATTCTTTTTTTTTCCACATTGACTTCACTTTGTTAGCAGTTGGGTATAATTCTTTATTTTTGTTTTTGTTTATCTTCAGTACACAGAAGATCTTAATTATTTAAGATTTACATTTACCATTTAGTTTTTCAAGTGAGGTCTGTAAAAAAAAAACATTTTTAAGTATGCTTACATTTTAAAGGAATATTTCTGTAAATTCTTTTTGGATGCCAGGGATCTTTAAACCCCGACCTTCCCCCCTATTTTAGGTGTAATTAAATTAAACTTTCTGTTGGGGCAGCTATCTGCTTCCAAGGAAGGTAATTTTGTTAAAACTTTAAAAACCCTAGGTAAGCCATAGGAGGCTTGATCTCATTCTAGGGTTAGAGAGCCACTTTCAGAATGATATGCTATGATAAAGTGATGGAGGCAAAAAATAAAAACACAGTGTCAGACCATCATGATGTATAATTAGTACGGTAGAGACTATATTTTTCAAAACGTTCAAAAGCATGTTTCATTGAATTTAATCTTGTCAGTTTCCCTGCCATCCCTAAATTATAAATGTGTGCATAAATACACACATATTAGCTCTTTGCTTAAAACTCTCTTAAGCATTGACATTAGCCTGTTAAATGCCATGGCAAGCCTAACAGAAAGCCCAGTTACTTAACTAATCTTCACAGTCATTTGGTCAGAAAACTTACCTTTATACAGGATCACTCAAAATAGTGAGAACACTTTTTTAAGGATATACCCAAAGCCCCAGTACATTTTTTTAAGTTTATTTATTTATTTTGAGATAGAGCACGAGAGGGGAAGGGGCAGAGAGAGAGTAAGAGAGAGACAATCTCAAGCAGGTTCCATGCTGCCATCCCAGAACCAACGTGAGGCTCGAACTCCCGAACTCTGAGATCATGACCTGAGCTGAAATCAAGGGTCGGACGCCTAACCGACTGAGGCACCCAGGAGCCCCTAAAGCCATAATATAAAGGGATTTACTGTACCAATTTGAAAGGATGATGAGAAAAATGATTAGAGGAACTTGAAATCATCCAGGTGAGAGATGATGAGGACCGGAAATAAGGCCACAGAATAGGATAGATTCAACAGATACCCAGAGTAGTATGCGGAATTCATCTGCTTAAGTGACCATTACATGCAGAGGAAAGAGTACCACATACCAGATCTGGCTGAAGTGACTGGTTACACAGTGGTATGATTTGACAAAAGAAAGTCAGGAAGAGGAATTGTTAGCATAAAGGTAAGGAATTCACTTTTGGACAGTTGGCTGGGAAATACTTGGAATTCATCCAACTTGATTTTTCCAGTGGAAGGTAGAAATAAGTCTGGAGTCTACCAAAAAAAAAAAAAAGCCTCAGAAAAGATAGAGATGTTGGAGTCACCATGCTGTATACAGCTCCTGGGAGAGGGATGGGACTAGGAATGACTTCATCTTTGACGGGTAGGCATCCAATTACTTCATTAAATGCAGCAGTGGAACAAGGTGCTGACAATGCAAACTGTATTTTGCTCCCAGAAGTCCTGTTTTTGAAATCAACAAGTAAATTTAAAAAATACCTGCATACTAAATATTTTAGATAGAGCATATGGTGAGGGATCCACGAGGCTGAAATTGCAGTTGTCCCACAAAGAAACGGGCAGAATCGGAGAAAGTTAGTGTCTGGAGATGTTTAAACTTCTCTATGGACTCATGCCAACGAATACTGCATTAAGGTTATAAATACATTAATCAAGAAAAGAGGCGTTGAATAATGATTCATCCAGAACTTAAAAATCCTGTGATCTATTTGAAGCAGGCTGACAACATTATAGGAAACAGTGCATTTCCTGTTAAGCATTTGCTTGTTTCATTTACTGTAATTCCCTATTCCTGCTAACCTATTCACTTTTGTCTGAAACTTCTGTATTTATATTCAATTCAATAATCAGTGACACTTACTATAAATGGTGTGTTTGAGAAAGGTTTGTGTGCTTTTGGGTTAAGTGAAACTTGAGTCCATATCCCTTCCCATTTCAAGAGGATAATAAGAGTACTGACTATTGTGTACTAAGTGCCTACCTAGTGCCATGCTTTAGTAGGAGCTTTGCACATATTAACTAATCTTCAAATCAACTCTGTGAGCTTTGTTATTGTCCTTTAAAGCCCTAGAAACTGAAGCTCTGCACATTAATATTCAAAAGTACAAAATCAGAAGGAAACAGAAGTCAATGTTGATTATTGGTTTGAATGATTCCATGGTCTGTCTGTAGTCTTCCCATTGGTTTGTGCTTCCTATACATGGAAGATTAAAAAAAAGAAAAAGGCGGGGGGAGAAATGGTCCCGTTCTACATCAATTAATTACATACCATAGAGTGACATTTATATGCGAATCTTCACTGTATTTTCCTATTTTTTTGGAAACTTTTTTTTTTACAGAAACTAATACACACAAGCAACATTTTCAATTTTTGAGCTTTGCTTTGTTCTAGAACAGGGCAATGGTAGGGGATGATTTTAAATACTGTAGAAAGTAAAGATTGAAAAAAAAAAGGAAGGATTGAATTGATAAATATATATAAGAAATACCAGATAACTTTTCCAACTTAAAAATTGATTTTATCTCTATATAAAAAACAAAACAAAACACTATTGGTGCTGCCTTTTCCAGACATCTCCTTCTTAAGCTTTTTTCTTTTTAAGAAGGACATTAGAAAATATATTTAATATTCCACAAAAACTGCTCTGCTTTGCCTTTTAGAAGGAATCAGAGGAGCAATGGTATCAGTCAGCAGACCATTTATTCAAAATCTATTAAACAAATTAACTCACCATTGATTAGTTTCTCATGCAGCATGATGAGTTGGTGGATGAACCAGGCTTCTGACATCAGAGAAATGCACAACTCTTCTTTGCTCACGAAAGTTCTCGATTATAATTTGTTTAATTTACTATACCCAGTGAAATTCATTACGCCTTCCGTATCAGGTGTGAATGGGATTAAACTTTTAAAATTTGTATTTGAAATTGCTGAATATTCTCTTAGAGCCTTGATACTAATAAAAATTTACCTCAAAGTTTGCTGTTGTCAGTATCTTAGTCACTAACATGGATATGTTTTTGTTCATATACATGTTTAAAATTAATTCTCACAGGTAAGTAACACAAGTAAAATTGAAGATGAGGTTAGCCAAAGGAGAGAAGATGTGTGAAAATATTTATATAGAGTGGTCTTAAACGGTACCAACATGAATTAAGAAATGTGTTATATAAAGGCAACTTTCCTTATCTCTAGGTGGAATGTCTATAGTCATGCTAAATGCTTTTTGATAAGTTTTGACATTTTAAAATGAAAGCTGTTTTAACAAAACCACACTTAAGAAAAACGCTTAATCATTTTAAATGCTGCCTAATTGGTGAATAGATACTCTGTTTCTCTTACAGGATTTTGTCAGTTGACATTTTTGGTATATTATGAAAAAAATACTAAGCATAATAATTAAATGCTTGTATACTGGAGATGAAGAAAGAGAATATTGAAACAAATAGCATGCAAATATTTCCTTCAGTCAAGTAAAACTGTCAAGTACTTCTATTATCAAATTTGTTTGCCTTCATTGTATTAGATCAAAACCAAAGAGATCACTACTTGGAGTCTTCTTCAAGAACAAATCAGAACTACAACTATCTGTAAAGTGAATCTTTTCAAGAATATTTTACTGATCAAGGACTTCTTTTAAGTCAAACTGATCTTAAAGAGAAATAACCATGCTTAGCACTTTTATAATGCTTTTGCCTCCAAATAACTCAACTGATTAATTCTAATTAATCTTTACAACACCCCTGTGAGGTGACAAATTGGCTAGAACAGTTCCGCCATTCTGATATAATTAATTATAATCATGTATATATATATTAAAAACACAGTTGTATTTTACTTCTTAAATTTGTAGCTTCTAATGTAAATCACATCATACTCATTTGATGAAACAATGATGTCGTAAAATGAGAACAGATTTAAAATCATGTCTGTTGATGCTTTAAGAGGAAATCAGAGTTGGGCTTTGGTTTTCCCATTTGTGCATGGAGCATGTTTGAAATAGCAGAGTATGGGGCAGCTAGGTGGCTCACCCAGTTAGGCAACTGACTTCATCTCTGATCATGATCTTGTGATTTGTGAATTCAAGCCCCACATTGGGATCTGTATGGACGGTGGAGAGCCTGCTGGGGATATTTCCATTCTCTCTCACTCCCTCTCTCTCCCTGTCTCCTGCTTGCATGCTCTCTCTCTCAAAATAAATTAAAAAAAAAAAATTATCCTTGTAAAATAAGAAATTAAAAAAGAAAGAAAAAAACCCAGCAGAATATGATCAAGTATGGGTATTTCCTGGCCTAGGACCTGAGGGACCCTAGATTCTAACCTTAGTTTTCTCATTAACTTACATGTCTGACCTTGAAACTTACTTTTCTTAGCTATCAGGTAGTGATAATGTTACCTACCTGGCTATATCAGAGATGTTTGACGGCTAAGTGGGACAATCTATGGGAAATCGCTTTATTATTTTAAAACATTTTTAAAATAGAAGTTATATAGTTGTGAAAGAAAAACTATTATAAAAATGTATTCCTAAGGACAGAGATAAAGAGTTTATGGGGGCTTGCCTTTTATTTCATTAATTCAGCATTAAAAACATATTTATTGAGCTAGTCAATGACTAGAGAGCTCACACATGGTGAAGGGCATGTATACAGTGGGGAGGGTATATCTGGTAAATCTGTATAATATAAAGTTATTAATTACGACTCTCTTGACCTGGCATATCCTAACATTAAGTTTCTTAATTAGTACCTTGAAAGGAAGCTTGGGGCTGAAAGTCCTTCAAATGGATGATGTAACTTATAAGCAGTGGGTCTCATCCTCTTCATCAATTATAACATCTAAAAGAAATGATCAAAAGAGAGGGTGATGCTGACTGTAGTCATGCAGTGACCTATGTGATAATTGCTTCAGGACCTTTGTCCACTGTTCCGAGCCCCATACCTCTCCACCTGAAATATACAACCTGAAAAACACCACCTTGAGTCACAAACCTTTTGTCTGCCTTAGAGGGGAATAGCTCCCATCTTGGGCGCTGCCCTCATTTATTTTTCCTGGTTTCTCTTACATTGTCTGTTGCTCTTTGTGAGGCTCCTTTGCTGGTTTCTGTATATCAGACCTCTAAAACTGGAATGCTCCAGAGATCACAGTACTTGGACCTTTTTTCATTTTGCATTGACTACCTAGGTGGTCTCATTCATTGCAGTGGCTATAATGCCATGAACTTTCAAATACAGCTGTCGATTTTGGATTTCTTGCCTATGCTTTTACCCTGACACAGGGAATCATATTTCCAATACCTACTCACCATCCAAACTTGAATATACTTAGTACGTATCAAACTTAAGAAGTCCAAAACCATATTCCCGACTCCTGCATTTGGTTTGTTCCATCCATCTTTTTGGTCTGTAAATGGCAATTCCATTCTTCAAATTATTGAAACAAAAGCCTCAAGATCACCCTCTATTTCTTTGTCTCCTATGCTTCACAAATCCTGTTGGCTGTACCTTCAAAATACCTCCACAGTTCAGTCCCTTCTCATCACATCCAGTAGAACATCCTGACTCAAGCTACTGTTGTCTCATCCTATCCCAACAGTTCCTAATGGTTCTCCTTGTTTCCACCCTTGCTACCTTATGGTATATTTGTAGTCATCATACAGAATTATGGTTCTCACCCTTCACCACAAAGCAGAATTACCTGAAAGTCTTATTAAAATATAGATTGCTGGGCTCCATTCCCAGAGCTTGTGATTCAGTTAGTGAATTTGCACTTCTACCAAGTTTCTGGGTGATTGAATGCTAATGGTCTAGGGACCATCCCTTGAGAACCTGTAGAACTTTCCCTCTCCAGGTTTGGCCCACTGACCAACAATATCACTATAACTGTGGAGCCTGTCAGAAATAGAGAATTTTGGACTTGACTCACACCCAGTGGATCCAAATCTGCATATTTATAGGATTCCAAGGTGATTGTTCTATACATGTCACAGAAACACTGATGAAGAGTATTCCTTTTACATTTCAATCACATAATATTATTCCTTTACTCAAAATGGAGTTCCATCTCAGTATGGATAAAACCCTAAGTTTTTACCAGGTTTAGAAAGTTCTGCGTGATCTGGCCTCCTGTTAAACCCTCTGACTTTGTTTCCTCCCACACATCTGCTGATTTACTGCCCTCCTGCTGCATTGATCTCCTTTCTTGAACCCACTATGGTCTGAACCCACTATGATTTTGCTTTTTCACAGCCTGGAGTGCATTTTTCCCCAGTAACAATGTGGCTAATGTGCTCACTTCCTTTGGCATTCTGCCAAAAGTCAACTGTATCAGTGAAAACCCTTTTACTAATAATAGCTAATAACAGTTTCCCCTCCTTAACCTGACACTTCATTTTTTCTTTCTTTTTTTTTTTAAAATATAATTTATTGTCAAGATAGCTAACATACAGTGTACACAGTGTGCTCTTGGCTTCGGGAGTAGATTCCCATGATTCATTGCTTACGTAACGGCACTCAGGGCTCATCCCAACAAGTGCCCTTCTCAGTGCCTTCATTTATTTCTTAACCTGCTTTAGTTTTCTATGTAGGACTTACTAAGATTTGACATACTACATATTGACTTAGTAGCTAATTTCTAGAGCATAAGTTTATTTTCTAGAGGTATTTTGACTCTTTAGTTCACTTTTGTATGTCCAACGCCTTGAACAGTGCCAGGCACATGGGAGGGATGAAAAATTTGAGTGAATTAAAAAAAAAAATCTTTTCCCAGGACTGAATTTTGAATCAGAAAGTACTAGAGCCTGCCAGTACAGGGTGCCGAAGGGAGGGGAGAAGCAGAGTTCCGGATTAAGATTCAACAAAAAAGGTCGACTAGAAGACAGACTTTCTTCAATCATTTTTCTTAGGTTTTTAATGAGGAGACTGATATATAATTTACATATGGTCGTTGTGTATTAGACATATTTTCTCCAGTTTTATACTTTATCATAGGATGATAGACCAAAACGATGTGAAGTTTACTAATGCATTTACTGTCGGCTTACTTTACACGATTGGACCCAGCTATGACTACTTTTGACTAAAGAATTTTAAATCACTGGTGATAATGTACAGGAGTGTGTACAGTGGGAAGGAGGTAGCCAGTGAGAAGATGTAGGCTTAGGTGTTAGGATTGTTTTTATTTGATGCCTTTGTTGATGATCTGGAAGGAAGAATGAGAAGTTCATTAATTAAATTCACGGGTTTACTAAATTGGGAGGTGCCAGTGACACCAGGGAAGAGAAGAAGAAAAGGTGGAAGGTTTTAGAGGAGTCAGAGTGGAGATATGTGAGTTGGAATTCCGTCTGAAAGGAAGGTCCAGATTTAAAATGTGGGACATATTTAAGCAGTCATTTGTGATAATATTCCTTTGGTATTGGTGGTAGCATCGATAATGTTGGGGGAAATAATTTGTTATGGCTGAATTCTGACTCTCTTGTATCAAGAGTGGCTCAGGCACTGTCATTTCTGTGCAGTAAGCCATCACAGAAATCCTATGTGTAGCAAAAGACAACTCTTAATCTTCAACTATAATTAGATTTTATTTAAATATGTCTAGGGGTATTAGATGCACATGGCCCATATGGGGAAGCATGCGATATTCTGGGAAAGAATTCTTCCTAAGGGAAGGGACTAAGGGCTCTTTACCTAATGGGTCAGAGCTGGAGGAACAGGTGATTTATGAGCTCAAGTCTTCATTCAAATTGTAATGTGGCCCAGCGTCCATGGTCTCACTTCTGAACCCCAGAGCCAGTAAAGCTGTTAGGTTGAATCATTCTTGTCATAAATGGCCAGATATTGGTAGTTTCCTGTATTTTCACTAATGGACTCTTTGGTATAAGAAGCTTAAAGTTCCGAGGAACCAGTGCACCTGCACTGAGAGGAGACTTCACCCAGTTGAGTGTAGCCGGTGTTAGGGAACCACTGATGGCCAGCAGATGCTGTACTTATTTGTGCTGAGTGGTAGCAGTGGAAATGGAACTTCTAGTAAGAATTAGCAGCTGGAGGAAGAGAGGAGGAAAATGAATTTCAAGAGGTGCTCCAGAAGACTAATCCACAGATGAGAAAGACTTGGGAATTCTCACAGAGGAGGTATTTGGGGTCATAAATTCTGCTTTACAATTCTAACTTTTGTGTTTTGCCTCAGGCTGTTGTGACACAGAAATTGTAGCTACACACAGTATAGTAGGTACAAAAAGCAGAGCAGAATTAGGATCTGAAGGACTTGAGGAAACCTATGATACGTTCAAGACCAATTGCTCTGCTCCTCCCGTCTGCCCTCCTGAAAAATGTATCTATGGCAGCAGATGATATTCTCAGACTTTAAGTGCAGCCACTTTGGAGGGTTCCTAATGAGGTAGAACTATGGTTTTGTTGGTGTTATTACCGTGTGTGTGTGTGTGTGTGTGTGTGTGTGTGTGTGTGTGTGTGTGTGTCAGAGCATTGAAGAAAACACATTGCGTTCCCTCAAATTGGAGTGCTCAGAATACCAGGTGTTCTCTCTCTGAGGAGCCAGGAAAACTTCCAGACTCTTAGCATTCGGCAGCCTTGGGTGGCATAAAGCAAAAGAAAACGCATGCGTACCATACATTCATGTAGAGCATCCCTGTTTTGAACTATGTGTGAGAGATCTTCGTCAACAGCTCCAGCCCTCTGATTCTTAGCTGCCTTAGGTATAAAATAACCAAATGGCACCAGATGTTCTTGATTGCTTTTTTCCTAATGTAATATTCTATCATACCACTATGTTGATACTTTTAGTGGGATGTTAGGCGCTCTCTATACATTTCACTTCACGAGAGAGCAATTTTGTAGCCGGAATAATCTTTAAAAATCAACCAATACAAATGAACAATAACAACAATAAAAAGTAGCTATCATTTAATGATAGTGAATGGTCATTGTGCACCAGACATGGTGCTAAGGAATTTTCATGAATTATCTGGTTTAAATCTTAAATAAGGTTAGGGTTCATTTAGTGCCCATGGTAAAGCATAGAACAAGGCTGGGAGGGCTAGGATGAGACACTTTTTGAACTCTTCATCACCCCCTCCCCCCACCACCACCCAATTATGCACAGTAGCTCTTTCTGGTATAGACAAATGTTTTCCTACCTTTTTTTTTTTTGAAATAATAGAAGATGCAATAAATAAAATACTGTAAGTACAGTGCACAAATACAGCCAGTGTGATTCTTGGTCATTTTCTACACTGCTGACAGAGAAATAGAGTATAGATGAACTTTATGAAGATATCTTAGTGCCACTCTACCTAGAAACGTTTCTCAAAAGGCCGATTCACTCCAGTGCTACCTCGCTGGCTTTGCATCATGTTTAAATTATGATGAACTCTTAAGCATGCTGGATGAAAGCATTTTTCCATTCTTTCAAAACTTCAAACCATAGTGTAGGAACTATTGATTTTTCCCCAAGTGTCCTCTCTGTAGTATTTCAGAAACTTTATCCAGACAAAGTAATTGGTAGTTCTAGGCTCCTTATTCTCACAGCTGCCAGGTCCCCTAATTTGGAGTAGAGAGTCAACCATCCTTAATAGATGATTTATAGCAGGGCAAAAAAGAGCTATTGGACACCTGGAGAGCAGAGTAAATGCACCGTATTGAGCAGCTGAGGATGTTTCTTGACAGATTTTGTTTTAGGTAAAAATGTGAGACATTTTTTTCTATAGATTTCTTAAAACATATATTGTAAGAGAAAGAAAATCCATATGGTATTGATTTATTTAAATGTTTTAAAAATTAGATATTGGGAGAGACTCTTATATTTGTATTTTTCTTAGAGACAGAACATTTTATTTCTCCAAGAATAAAGAGAAAGAAAAAAGACCTGAAAATTCATGTTTAGTTCCAAATTTAAAGTCAGATTTGACATGGTTTTTAAAACATGACCAAACAAAAATAAGTCTGTGGTTTCAAAGAATGAAGTCAGCTTCAGGGGGAAGCAGGCAAGCTGTTTCTCTGGAAGACTCCTTATTCCCTTAGTCAAAACAGAGCAGCAAACAAATAAACAGAGCCCTCAAGTAGTAGCACCAAATGGTAGTTTGGGACATAATTCTACAGAATTTATAGCTTTAACCACACAGGACTGGGTATCAATTCAGGGTTTCTCTTTCCTTTATGCTACGAAACAAAAGAACCCTGTTAAAAGAGGTAATGAATTGTGTAGGCTGTAATTGCTAGTCTGTCGGTAACTGTTACTGGTTTACAGCGCTTGAGAGCGAGCTGGAAGTAGGTTGTACTGTGTAGTCTGCTAATCCATACTTGTTAGTAAACGGAGGGGAGAAGGAGAAATAACCATCTTCCAGAGCTGTTTTTAAAGAGCACCTTTACTCTGACGACGTGGACTAACATGTTACCTAGTTTTACTCAGCTTGAAGTGATTTTTATAATGACACACAGAAAATTCCGAAATACTAAGTCTCACAATATGAGGCCCGGGTTGATGTTACGTGAAGAACATAAAGGAACTTTTTCTTCTTTCTCTCTCCCTCCCTCCCTTTCTTCTTTTTTCTCTCCTCTTTCCCTCTCCCCTTCCTTCCTTTTCTAGCCTGCATTCCTTCCTTCATTCCTTCGTCCTTCTTTTTCCTCCTATGTATCTATACACACATCTACCTTGTTGAATATCTTTTTATATATTTAAAGATTTGTTACGTCTCAGATGTGGCCCTGAGAACATAGAAAATGCTGATTTCCTTAGCCTGTTCCCCGTATTTTTATTTCAGGCTGCGCTATATATTTTAATTTGCTTGAGCCAGCACAGAATTAAAATACTGGTTGGGGTGGGGCTCCTGACTGGCTCAGTCTGTAGAGCAGGCGACTCTTGGTCTTAAGGTTATAAATTTGAGCCCCATGTTGATGTAGAGGTTATTTAAAAATAAAATCTTTAACAAATATATTGGTTAGGGTGAATAGAATGACATCAACAAAAGCCTGATAGATTAGAAATCAGTTATTTTTAATTAGTTGTGCTCCCATTTCTTACATATTGCAAATAATTTATATCTTTTTTTAATGTTTATTTTTGACAGAGACAGAGCACGAGTGGTGTAGAGGCAGAGAGAGAGAGAGAGAGAGAGAGAATGAATCTGAAGTAGGCTTCAGGCTCTGAGCTGTCAACAGCACAGAGCCCGATGCGGGGCTCGAACTCATGAACTGTGAGATCATGACCTGAGCTGAAGTTGGGCGCTTAACCGACTGAGCCACCCAGGGGCCCCATAAATAATTTATATCTTTATTTGAGCGATTTGCTTTTCTACTTTTTCCAAATAATTGAATGATTAGAAATCACCTTCCCTTGTCAGTTTTACCATAAAATCTTTGAGAGTGGTTCAAATGACTATGTTAAAAATAAATAAGGAAGGAGTCAAATTCTTTGGAAAGAGTATTAGGTGTCCTTAGCATTTCAAGTACTAATTGTTGACTGACTAACAAGACAAAGAAGAACACCTTTAGAAAGGATTTTTATAACTATTACTGGGCTTTCACTTCTTTTATATTGGTTTCTCAACACACATATTGTAGACATCAACAACAGAATTAAAGCAGCGAGTGGAAGTGGGATATTAACATTTACTGAGCATGGATGCTTTACATACACTAATTTTAGTGAACACCTTAGGGATTCATATCCCTATGCTACATGTAAAGAAGACTTTTACAGATGAAGAATCTTACCTCTTATTAAAAATGATTAAGTCTTAAATATGGACCTCGATCTCCTTTGCCCCAAAAAGTTACTTTTTCCTAACATTACTTTGGTAAAGAAAAGGAGAATGACAACAGGAACACAAAAGTAGTGGTTTATGTGTATACAGAGACATTTTATTTTTCAGTGAATAACCTAGGCTCCTCAGGAGAAAGAATAATTTGGTTATATTTATAATTTTCCTCTGCGTATATGATGACATACCCAGTGAAAACCAAAAGATGTATGCATCCATATGCAAAGTAATAATCTTCTATCGAGTGTTATACCTTGTATGTTCTCAAATTTATCTTTCCATTTTCCACTTGAAATGTACTTCTCTCTTAAATAAAATTCTTTCAGAATTAAAAATCTCTGATTTTCATATACCAAACAATAGGCACATAAATGTTATCTTTTCATTTAGTATGGTGAGCCCAAATATAGTATATTAAGAGAAAACATAAGTAACTTATGAAAACATATGTACCTAAGTACATTTACAGATATAATAAAGTAAATGAATATATCATAAAATTTCATTGTTTGGCTATAACTTTTATCTATCCTGGCACAGGTTTTAGAAGATTGTGGGTAGGGGGAAAATGAAAAAAAAAAAAATAACAGGTCATAAGGCAAGTATGAAAAGTAATTTTAATACCTGAGTTTCAAATCCAGATTTATCTACAAAATTAATCTGAGTTTCCTAAGCTAAAATATCAGTTTGTGGCTAATTTTTCAGATTGAGTTGTTTGTTTTCTTACTGAGTTTGGCAAGTCTTTAGATACTCTGGATATAAACCTTTTATCAGATGTATGATGCAAGTATTTTTACTGTGTCTTGTCTTTTCCTTCTTTTAATAATGTCTTTGAAGGGCAGATATGATTACATTTTCTGAGGACTTTATCATTTTTTGATGGAGCATGGGTCAGGAGTCCTATTTAAGAATTCTTTGACATAGATCACAAAGATTTTCTCCTATGTCTTCTTTAAAATTTTTTTAAAATTTTTGATTTTAAATTTTGAACTATGATCTATTTTGAGTTTTTTTGTTTGTTTTTGTGTTTTTTGTTTTTTGTTATTGTATTTTGTGAGTTATAGATCAAAGCTCTTATTTTCCCAAGTCGGTAGCCAACTGTTCCAGTGGCATTTGTTGAAAAGATAAACATTTCAACCACTTGCACTTTACAATTGGGTAAAAATCAATTGACCATATACATGTGAGTCTATTTCTAGATTCTATTATGTTCCATTGATCTGTTTGTCTGTCTTGATGCCAACCATGTTATATTGACCTTTGTAGCGTTAAAATAAATCTTGAAATTGGTCAGGTTAAGTCTTCCAACTTAGTTCTGTTTTCAGAGTTGTTTCAGCTATTCTAGATCTTTTGATTTTCATACAAATTTTATAATAACCTTGTCAAATCCTACAAAGAATTACTGGTATTTTGATATGTGTTTAAGCTACAGATCATTTTGGGGGGAACTGACATCTAAACAATACCAAGTCTTCCAATTAATGAATTCATGATGTTACTACATTTATTTAGATCTTGAAAAAAATTCTAAGTGATATTTTTAAGTTTTCAGATCTGGCAGATTTATTCCTAAATATGTTATATCTGCATATTCCTATACATGGTATTTTAGAAAATAATGGTTCTAATTGCTTATTACTAGTAACAGAAATATAACAGACTTTATAACATTTATGGATCAGTTTTTTGTTTGTAGATTCCATTGGATTTTCCATATAGACATATAGTTGTATTGTCCATGAATAAAGACAGTTCTAATTCTTCCCTTAAAATCTGAACTTGTTAAAAATTTCTTGCATTGTTGCACTGGCTAGGATGTTCACAATGATGTTGCATAGGAGTGGGGATAGGGGACATTCTTGTTTTTTTCCTGATCTTACAGGGAAAGCAGTTCAACTTTTTCCATTAAGTATAATCTGAGATTTTTTTTTCATAGTTGTCTTTTATCAGATTAATTTATTTGATTTCTACTCCCTATTTTCTGATATATTTTTTTTTTATCTGAAATGGATATTGGGCAATATCAAATTTTTTCCTCCATTTATTGGAAAGATTGTATAATTTTCCTTTTTTAGTTTAACATGGTGAATTGCAAATTATATATTTATTGATGGTTTCTGTTTGCTGAATTTTATCTGGAATATTTGTGTCTTTATTCATGGATATTGACCTGTAATTTTCTTTCTTGGAATATCTTTGTGTGATTTTGGTATCAGGATAAGTTTTGCCTCATTGAACGAGTCAGGAATTATTCCATTCCCTTAATTTTACAGAAAGAGTCTGTACAGAATTGATACTTTTTTCCTTGAAAGCTTGCTAGAATTTGGGGCTTCTGGGTGCTTCAGCCAGTTAAGTGTCTGACTTTTGATTTCAGCTCAGGTCATGATCTCACAGTCCTGAGATTGAGCCCCACATGGGGCTCTGTGTCGACAGTGTGGAGCCTGCTTGGGAATTCTCGCTCTGCCCCTCTCCCACTTGTGCATGTGCTCAGGCTTGCTCTCTATCAAATAAATAAACTTAAACAAACACAAAAAACTTGCTAGAATTCACCAGTGAAGCCATGTAGGCCTGAAATATATATTTTTTTCTTGTGAGGTTTTCAAGTGCAAATTCAAATTTTTCAAAAAGACATGAGGTTCTTCAATTGATCTGTTTCTTCTTGAGTGAGCTCTGGCAGTTTTCGTAATTCAGTGCATTTGTTCATTTCCTCTATGGTGTTTAAATTATTGGCACAAACTTGTTGATAATATTCTGTTATTATCCTTTCAATATCTATAGTATCTCCAGTGGTATCACTTCTTGCATTCCTCGTTTTTATAATTTATATCTTTTTTATTTCCTGACTATTCCAGCTAGAGGTTTATTGATTTTGGAAATTCTCAACCAGTTTTTGATATAATTTCTTTCTCTTTTTTTCTCTATTTATTGATTTTTCACTCTGATCTTTATCATTTTCTTTCTTCTGGTTACTTTAGATTTAATTTGCTCTTTTATAGTTTATCTACATCTTCATCAGCACTTATTATTAGAGTTATTATGATTAGTTATCTTTTTTACCATAGCAGCCCTAGTGGGTATGAAGTGGTATCGTGTGGTTTTGATTTGCATTTCACTTAAGGCAAACGATAGACTTATGTTGTGCTTCTAATCCTTTCTCAGAATATCTGTTATCAGCATGTCTATCATGATTCAAATCCTTCAAATGGCAATAAATACATTATTCTTTTCTAACTGCCTCTATTACTTACAAGTATCCTAATGATCAAATTGCCATCAATAATAGTCAACACTTTTTAAACACTTCCTGAGGTCTAGGCTTTTATAGATCTCACTCAATTCTCACACAGTCACATAAATGAAGAAAACTATGTTAAGTGAGCTTCAATAATGTGGAACAGGAGTTGTCAAACTACTGCTGAAAGGCCAAATCCATTCCACTATCTACTTCTCAATGGCTACAAGCTCAGAATATTTATTACTGTTTAAAGTGTTCTTAAAGGAAACAAAGAAGAATATGAGACAGAGACCTATGTAGCCTGGAAGCTTAAAATATTTAATATATGACCCTTTACAGAAAAAGTGTGTTGACTTCTAACTTATAATGACACACACAGGCTTCAAAATTAAGGTCACCAATAGTGGAATAAGGGTTTTACCACTGACAACGTATAGTTTACCTTTGAACAACATGGAGGTTGGGGCCGTTGGTCCCTTGCACAGTCAAAATACGTTGGGTAACTTGGCCCCCCCAAAACTTAACTACAAATAGCCAACTGTTGACCAGAAGTTTTACCAATAACGTAAACAGTCAATTGACACATATTTATATGTATTAGATACTATATTGTTACAATAAGGTAAACTAGAGAAAAAATGTTATTAAGAAAATAAGAGAAAATACATTTACATGCTATCCTGTATTTATTTTAAAAAACCTACATATTAGTTGACCCACTCATTTCAAACTCAGGTTGTACAAGAGTCAGTTGAACTTAAAGCTGTGTATGGCCTCCAGTTACCTCACTTAGTGAAAGAGCAGGGGAAAACCAAGCAAACACAGAAGTCTAAATTTTTAAAAAAGATAAATTGTGCTGCGTATTATGTGCTTAATATAAATCCTATGACTTGATGTAGAAGAGAAGAAAATTTGAACACAATCCCTTGAATGTACGTGAGGAAAGAGAAAACTTACTATACTTGTACAAGACGTGAATAGAATGTGAACGAATATATTCTGGGGATTGGTGCATACTTCTCCACAGTCCCTAAGGATGCTGCATTTCTATAGGTGAGATGCCCTCACCCAGAAAGATAAAGATAAGCCACTAGATAGTATATGATAGAGGAAGACAGACTGGCCTATGGTAAGAATTTATAGTAGAAAATAAAATCACCAATCTGAGGGTATGGATTATTTGAGTACAAGGTAGTAGCGTTGGATGAATTGTATAAAAGTAACAGCAACTCTGACATTCTAAACCAAGTGCCAACTATAAATATTGACAAAGCAACATTCACAAATCAAGGTACTCGATTTTTTTGTTTGTTTGTTTGAGCCATTTTATATGTCCTCTGTGCCATCTAGAGATCTAGTTAATTATCATGGTAGACTTTGTCCTGTGATGATCAGCACTGTTCCATGTTTTCTATTCTCTTATCTTACCTACCCTTCTTGTCTATCTCCTCTATGTTTCTTTAAAGAATCAAATAACTTTGTACTATGAAGTCTTTGATGATAAACACATAGTATCTTTTTTTTTCAGCGCCTTCTTTTTTCTAAAATAATGTTTGCTAATTGGAACTCATATCCAAAAATAAAAATTTTGAGTTCTCAGAGCAACATTATTTACTTTTTATGGTAAAATAATCATATTTTAAGGAACTTATATGTGAACCTGAAATCACATCCCATCTTTAAAGAAGGCTTTAGTTGGTGTTACACTCTTTATCTTGAGGCTTGAAATGTTATCATTACTAACTACATTTTTTTAATGCTTAAAGTAATTAAACCCATTGCTTTTGCATCAGAATGAAACACCCTTAAATATAAGCAATTTAAAAACCTATAGTGTTGTTGATCAGGCTGAAACCTGAATGCTGATAAGAATCTCAGTATTCCACATTGTCTTTCATTGATGGCTACACTAACACAATTATAATATTTTATATTTCAGAATGGCAATGTAACCGATCCCGAAGGGCACATTCTTTTTGCACATCCTTTGTGCCCTGCTAGGTCCTATCAGCTCCTTTCTAGAATATCCTCTAATTTAATTTATCTTTGAATAATTGTTTACCAGATCAAATCTATCATTTTTTTTTCCTCCTGTAAGAAATCCTTTTGACCTTTACAGAAGACTGGACTTATAACTGAACATTATGCCAATGGAAATGATAAGATTTGATCTAAGACTTCAGAAATTTGCTTTGAGATAGTGGTATATTAGCAAATATTCACAAGTTCTTTCCTTATACAAGCAATATTTTTATGAAAATAAATAATATAATGTTCTTGCAGAATTATTTGTGAGATTTCTTTAAAAAGTAATTTATTTTTGTTAGCTCTCAGTACAATTGTTTCTTCTTTTTCTCCCTAGCTAGGAAATATATATTAACTTATTTTATCTTCTTTTATTACCTTAGGCATTCACTATAATTCCTGGATTTAGATTTGAGATAAAATAGTGTGTAATGAAACAGTCCAGCTAGTGTTTCTTTTTAAAGTAGGGACAAAATTATATAGACAGTTGAATCAGGTATGTTGTCACAGTCATGTTTTAAGTGACCCATTTCATCTTTGCATATTAAAATTATAAATATCCTTTGGTCATGTTGAAACTATAATACCACCAAAAAATTTTTCTTTGGCTAGACTGTATTTTCTCTATTCTGTTGTTCAGGGCCCTTTATAAAATTTGCTGCTTTCTTTTTTCTTCAAATGTGCTTTTTTTTTTTTTTTTAATAAGCTTTATATTTCTTTAGAAATGGTCTACATATTTTATCTGAAAATGATCGACTCACTGATATCTAAGCTTTTGTTACTAAAATGCCTTCCCAACTCTTTGCTCATGAAAGTCTTATCTTCCCCCTGAAAGCTCACATTGTACCTGTTCTATAAAGTCAACAGTAATGATCTGATTTAACTCTTTCCTAAATGAATTCTAACACTGATATTCTTAAAAAAAAACAAATTGGCACTTTTACTATTATGGGCAACTCATTGTATGTTTCTAGAGGCTCCAACTAGATGGAGGGTCAAGAGCAAGGAAAAAGATTTTGTATCTGTCTAAATGTCTACTGCCTGTCACATGGTAGATCCTGAATATACATTATTTCATTTCTAAATTGATCAATTATTTTTATTTATAATGCATATTTGCATAAGAATTATATTATAGGCAACTGAACTTAGGGAAAAACAAAAATGAAAGCATCCCAATTAATGACTGGGGCCAAAGACAGAATAGAAATTAAGCTGGCAGAAGTAATGTAGGTACCAAGGCTGGATATGTGAGTTACTTCACCTCTCTTCTGATTAAAGAGTTGCATGTGGTCCCCACTTCACCAAGCAATCACATTCTCAACAGTTACTTTGGCCCAAGAGCTTCTATTCTTGCCTAGGGCTTTTATCTTATTCTCAACAAAGTAGAATGATACTGTCTAGCATAAGTCAAATTATTTCATACCTGTCTTAGACATGCCCACGAGTTTTCCATTTTATTCACAATAAAAGTGGAAGTCCTTAGTATGAGGTGTGTTTGAGTCAGGGTAAATCATAGGCAGTAACAAACAACTCAGAATCTTAATGAGTTAAACAACCAAAGTTCATTTCTACCTTCTGCTGTGGGTGGGTTTTTTTGTTTGTTTTGTTTTGTTTTGTTTTGTTTTGTTTTGTTTTGTTTTGTTTTTTTGGTGGCTGTGAGTCATGCCCTTCACAAGCATCCAGGGAGCAGGACTGCAGAGCAGTTACCATCTCAAAAATGCTTATCACCATGCTGAGGCAATTATATTCGCTAGTCTACGAGAATCACATACCATATTTTGATCACAACTCTTTGTTCACAACTTGTTTTAATTGTTGCACTGCAACGTGGGGGCAGGAAATAGAACTTTACCTGAAAGAGTACACAAGAGGGGCAAAATCACAATCCACAAGGCCTTATAGGTCACCTCACCTCCAACTGCATTAATTGTCTTATCTTAACCTCCTGATACTTTGCTCTTAGTTGATTTTACTACTGACAAAATAGCTTCCTCGCTGCTACCTGAACACCCCAGGCATGTTCTTACTGTTACCTTACTCTGAAATACCTTCTCCCAAATATCTTCCTGGGATATTTACTTACGTACTTCCCTCAGGCATTCACTCAAATTGCAGCTGTCTCAGTAAGTACTTCCCTTGTTATCCCACCTTGTTACTGCTTCCCCACCAAGCCACTGTTTCCCACTCCCAACCCCCTTGTCCTCCTTGGTCCTTTTTCTTATATAGTTTATCATCAGTATCCCTGAAAATGAAATTCAACGAAGAAAAGGGATTTTAGTCTGTTTTGCTAGATGTCAGCCTTCAGGACATTGCCTGCCCATGGTAAATCTTAATAAATATTTGTTGCATAAATTTTAAGTCAAAAGTTATGAACACTGCAATTATGACTACAATGACATATTCAAAATTACAATTGATAATTATTTGTTGATAGCTACTATATAACGTCTATTATAAGCAAGCATTTTATAATACTTGCTGATATATTAACCCATTTTGTTGCAGGATAATGCCAGAAAGTAAACACAATTATCCCCACTTTACAAATGTGTAAATAAGTGATAAGAATTAGTATGCTTAAGGTCATACAGGAATAAAAATTTACTAGAAGATGTCTCAACATGGTAAAGTTTTCATTTAATGTTCATTTTAATTAAAGAATTCTCACCAAATACCTATGAGTCGAAGGGCATTGTACTAGTAATGAAAGAAGATAGGAAATTTAGTTAAAAGCAGTGATTTTCAAGTCCTGAAAGTAATGCAAATAAATTCATGTTCACTTTCAGTATCTTTGTACGGGATAGCAACAGTCCTCTGTCCTAACTATACATTAGAATCCTACATGGATCTTTAAAAAAAAAAAAAAAGCTGATAGTCCATTCCTACTCCTAGAAATTCTGATTCAAACTCCCTTCAGTAATTCCAGTATGCTGCCAGTGTTGAGAAGCATTGAGTTAGATGATTAACTTAATCACTGAGCTGCTGCTGGTGGTGGTAGTGGTAGGGTGGAGGAATTGTGGATACTATTGGTTGGAAATGAGGAGTGCCTACGTATGGTTGAGGATAGGTTAGGTTACATACACTTGCCCAATTCCACCGATCAAGGAAAACCATGATGGAAGCAATAGTTGATTAAAATACTACATATATTTTCAAATATATCATCAGTCTTTTGTGGATGTTTGTTTTATCCTTTCTGATTTTGGTAAGAATAAGCTGACAAAGTTGTTGGAGAACAGAGAAAAATTATGCTCCCGACTCTCCAGTTCCGTTTTGCATTGTCAGGTTGTTAGGGTTGGCAGAAAATTTTTCAAAAAGTCATTGTTTTATCTGGGATTATTCACATATGTCTTCACACACCCAGTTCTGGTCCTTTGGATTAAGGAAGCCTATTCTGGGGAATTGTGGTCAACATATTTTTGTTACTGAATTGGTGGAATTATGGGCATATTGGTGCAGATGTTAAGTTTCAACACATAATGAAATCACACCCCTCTTTCTACAGTACAGAAAGGTTTGGTGTCTCCTTAGGATGGCCAAAACCATGAGAGGATAGTAATTCTCCAATTTTCCATGAATTAACAATTATGGGTGTTTAAGCTAGTGTTGGGTTTCACCTGCCACAATCAGTTTAATTTTGTTATTATCTCAGTTATGTTGAAATGAATTAGAGTGTCCACTATAGCATCTAATTCTCTATTTTTCTCTTGGTGGCATCTCCACAAAGTTGAGTTGCTTTAACTTTATTCAGACATTAAAATATTCATGATCCTGGTGGTGAAGAATGGCCCATTTTTTCAGTCCAGCTCATGAATTAATTCAATAGCTAGGCTTAGTAACCTGGAAGGTGTTGGCTTCTATTTCAGATAAATTATTGTGAGGAAAGAATACAAAAGATTTATTACAAATCATATGAATGATACAGCATCTTTATGGCATGCAGCTTGTGGTGTTAAAAAACAGCAATTCTCTACCTCAGTTAACGCAATGGATATGCTACTCAGTGTTTCTAAGGTTGCAAAATGCCTGCAGAACTGTCCCCGAAGAGATTTACTCTAGGATTCAGTTCTAGAATATATGAGGAGGGGGGTAATTTTCATTTCCCATTATTTATGAACTAGCCTTGGTATATCATTCAAGCTCTCTAACTTTGTTGATGGGCCTCAAACTCTTCACACTTTGTGCCTCAACTGCACACCTCAAAACACTATACATCACACACACCATTCTCCATCAAAACAAATCAGAACTTTTTTGAAGGGCCTGTTTAATTTGAGCTATGTTACCTTTCTGCGATTACCATTTCTTCCTCTAAATGCTGCTCTAAAGACACACAGCACAGCCTAATTTAACAGTACCTACTGTTTCGATTCACAGTGATCTGTTAATTTTACCACCTTTCTCTAAGTAGTATGACTTCTTTTGAATTGAGGACCTTTCTAGACCTTGTAAGGGCACAAGTCTTATAAAAAGATAGCTAGAATCCTCGCTCTGAATAAACAGAGGGCTTGTTTTCTGGTTTTGAGATCTCCTATAAATTTCTTAAGTCACTTCTCATTAACAGAACAAAATGTAGGTCTTGCCAATCTAGTGGAGCTCAAGCTATTTCCTTGTGGAGGGTTTTAGGGTCTTAGATTTTTTGCTGTATTCTTTACCATATGTTCCATCATGCACTTCAGTAATGGTTCTCTCAGAGGATTGGTGCAGGACTCCCAGAGACTCTGTGACTCTTCGAGGCTGCTGTAAAAATGGACACATGGCTAGTGAAGGTTTATTTGAACCCCATATTCACATTACATACTTCATTTCTACATTACTATTTTTAAAACCCAGCATTAGAGAAGAGAAAGGGTTCCATAGCATTTATTTAAGCTATTTAGATTTTCTAACATCGTTCCCAACTAGCCTGAAAAATTCTGGGGATGGAATTAGAAGACAGCTTAATTATTGGCTCTATTACATATTAAATGGGCAGTGTTGGGAAACTCAAAATCTTGAACTTCACATTTCTTTCTCTCTACTTCTCTTTCAAGGCTATTTGAGTTAAATAGA
Source organism: Prionailurus viverrinus (assembly GCF_022837055.1). NCBI lineage: Eukaryota > Metazoa > Chordata > Mammalia > Carnivora > Felidae > Prionailurus > Prionailurus viverrinus. The sequence goes on along the minus strand of NC_062573.1, from coordinate 39,719,875 downwards.
TTTGTGTGAATCGTTGTTGAAAATCTACAAAGCCTTATATGAATTGTGCTGAGCATTGTCTTTTTTCCCCTCCAGTTTAATAATCTGCCATTTCCACCCTGCTTGGTGCCTGAGGAGCCGGACCCTATGGACCACTCCAGCAGGGTTCCATTGCCATCTGGCTTTCAGCTGGCGAGTGGGAAGCACATCAAAGGTAGGAGAGAGGAAGGATGGAGAAGTCATGGTGTGTTTCCCCTGACTCCCTCCTTACCCAGGCTGCAATTTGTCATTGACTCTGTTTCCGCTCTTTTTCTCTACCAATATGGACAATTCCTCTGGGGTATTTTCTCTCTGGTACCTGTAGGTCCTGGTGGGCCCTGGTATCTGGTCCTCTTCTGTTGTTGCTAGCTTCAAGGCTATTTTACCTAGTTCCACGCCCACCCCCCACCACATTTTCAAAAACAGTTTCTTCAGCATACTCTCTTTCACCATCTATTTTGAGTGTCTCGTGTTTTTTTCTGGAATCTTAAGTAACACAAGTAAGTGCATTTATTGTTGCTAATTTATTAATAAGCGGATACTCTATATCCCAGTATAAATCCACATATAGAAATTCATATTTTCTGAAATTTTCTAAACAAACATGCACACAAACACTTTCCTAAATATATGGTTTTCCTCTTTTCCAGAACACGTTTCCATGGTGGGCTTGAGTGCTATGTTAAATTTCAAAGGCATTTCATGAATTTATACTCAGTTTTGTTTAAAATTGTGACCTTATTTCTGCTAGTCTTGATTTTTAATTTTAACTACTGTTAGATTAACTTCAGTGTTATCGAAATCGTATGTAACTATTTGTATCAACAGTATTTTTCATATGCGGTTTTAATAAGTTTTGATATAAATATATATATATGTGTGTGTGTGTGTGTGTGTGTGTGTGTGTGTGTGTGTAACATGCAACTTTATGGCTAGAATACATGTATTCATAATCCAAAAAGTTTTTTAGAAGGGATTCTTCATTGTCATCAGGAAGTTCTTTTCCCATGAGACTGTGAGAAAGTCTGGCGTATTACAGCTCATAGGTCATTCTTCCCAAGAAAGAAATGTTCCTTGAGGACATTCGTCCTTGAGGTTTATGTGCAGTAAATACTGTTATGGGTGCATCATGCCAGCTTACCAGCTGCAAACTCACCTTCGCTAGTCAAGTAAGATGTTTGTGGACTTGAATTATTCAAATAGCCTAGAGCCTGATAATTTTTTTTTTTTACACTGAGGTCATTCGCAAGCATCAGTACTGTAACTGGTGACCGGAGTTACATAATGTAGAAACAATGATGTCACTCAGCTGAATACTTCTACTCTTAACACTCAGCCCGTGGTCATTCAGGCACAGTACAAGTGGAAGTCACTGTTTCAGGAAAATTTATCAGAGCATCAGAGCTTACTGGTTTCCATGAGCAAGTTAACTCTTTACTTTGTCACATGTCTACTCCTTTAGCTCCATTCTGAGACAGGATAAAGACTGGCTTCTCCATTGCAATTTTACCTCAATTCGAGGTTGCCTTACTATTCACTGTTCTCCCCATGGAAAACATTAAAAGATAGAGGTCACTGCAGTCCTTCTCTCTGGCCAGGCTTTGATTCAGCTATACAAGGAACATGGCGCCATATATATATAATTATATATATATATATATATAATATATATATAATACATACACATATGTAATCCTTCCTTTATATTTTTGTTCTTATTTTAGTCCATTGCAAGTATTATCACAGTTGTCTCTGCTCTTACTCACAATGCTAAATGCACTTATGTTATCCATTTGGCTTCTTGGGCTCTCTAAACAACAGAAAATGACTAGAGGTCAGATGGAAGTTCGAGGCAAGGCTTTTATTGGGACTTATGCTTCAGCACAAGGGAGACAACACACACAAAAAAAGTTCTTCAGGCAGGCACCTTGACCAAAGACCAGGGAAAGTTTTCAAAGATGTAAAGATGCAAAAGGAGTGATGTCTAATCATGCGGAGGAGGGGAGAGGCACAGAAAGTTGGGCACACATTACAGTGGATAAAACATGCTTTTTCATGCATTGCATATCTAATTAGCATGTTAAATCTCCACCCCTCGGTGTAATTTTTCGTATTATAATGAGGGGAAAATGTGGGTGAAAGGGTAGCACTGGGGTCCACCTTGATGCAGATTGGTTTCATTAGGTCTTTGCTGGTCTCCTTATAGAGTCAGGAATTCCTACAAGATATGCTACTCAAAAGGCATAGGGTTTCCGTTATCCCGGAACACTGGGTTTCCCTGTCAGAAGCAAGGGGACCCAAGTCCAGTCCATGCTCTGTCTAGCGTTGAGATGCAACCAGCCATCCCAGAGAAGACTAATCTTTGATTTTAAACCTATCATCTCAGTTACTGTCAAACACTAACATGGAGGTTTAAATTTGTGATGATGAGTTTTTTACCTCTTGATGTAGGGATATATTTTTATTAGATTAACTGCATTAAATTGCTAACCTGGAGAATAAAGGGAGGCTGCTTATATATCTAAGCTCTTGATAGATTTTAACTTCATGAGAATTGTAATTAGTGTCAGTAAGATCGATGCTATTTGAAGTTCATTGAATTCTCAACTAGGTGATACTCATTATTTTCTTTTTGAGCACCTACTCAGTATAATCCTTTTTTGGTCTGATAGAGTTGCATTTGGTGTGATATTTTGAAAAGTACTCTAGTATAAGAGCGAGAGCTTGGATCCTTCCAAAATCATGTTTGCATGTCAATTGTAACACTTCCTGGTTAACATTAGATTGAACACATGTTATATTGACTTTATATTTAAAAATGAGAGGCTAATAATACTTAAAATAGCTAGCTGTGAATAGTCAACACATGTTGATTTAATTTCCCCACTTCTATCCTCCTCTTTCATGTTTGCTTATAGACACTTGTGTAAAGATTTTAGCTCCTACTAGCATTGTAGGGAAAAGGTAGATTTTTCCTTTCTATTTTACTTTGCTCCTTTAAATAAATGGTGGTCAAATACACATAACATAAAATTTCCCATCTTAACCATTTGTAAGTGCACAATTAAGTAGTGTTAACTACATTCATATTGGTGTGCAACTAATCTCTAGAACTTTTCATCTTGCCTAACAAACTCTGTAATGATCAAATAACACCACCCCATCTGGCTCCTCCCCCCACCCCCACACCCAAATTTCCTTTTATAGTGTGAGTTTTAATGATTGCAGCAAAGTTAATAAAATCAAAGATTTATTCCAAGTTACTGTGTTTCATTAACATGATTTATAATCACATTAACTATACACCTCTAGTTTTTAGAATAATTTAGGAGATTTTGCTTAAGAAATCCAATAATTAGGTTATACCTATTATTGTATTCTTATCCATTAAATACAAGGAAACCAACAAATCAGAAAAGGAAATTATTTACCAGTTTCCTCAACCTTTGGTTTTAGAAAACATAGTAATTATGTCTGTAAATCATAGTCACCAAATACATAGGATCAGTGGGTTAGGATCTTTGCTATAAACAAGGCCACGTCTGATAGCTGGAGACTTGGGGACCCTGAGTCTTACATTTTTTGTCAGCTCTCTCGTGATTCTCATAGTGGCTGAAAATGTGAATATTTTTACTTACATTTAAGTTATGCTCAAAGTAGTTTAATGCTTATTTCTAAAGTTCTAAATTTATATCTAAGTTTGTTTCATATCTAATTTTGAGTTCTTAGTTACTTCCTAGCCTTCAACATATACGTGTTATAGGTTGAAGAAACAAGTAAATAATTCACTTAGGAATGTAGAAATGGCAATTCTTAAATATTATTTATGTGCACTTTTAAACTTCAGAAATATTTGATATCAGTGACAAAGAAGGATTAAGGATTAAGTCTGCTAATAAATGTAAAACACTGAAAATAATGCCTGACACATAGAAAGTGCTAAAAAATTTAGTTATATTGTGATTATTGCTATTATTAATTGGGGAATGAAATTGAATGGACAGCAAGTGTGATACTTACCAAAGTTACAGTATTGGACAAAACTCAGAGGTTCTTTTCATCCCAGATACCTACTCTATAAAATATGTGCCTAAAACCTATCTTATGGAAAGAAATACAACAAATGATCTAGGTTTTTTAATTCTGCACATGCAAGGTACTTTCAGATCTAAGGCATTTTCTGAACATAATCCTGAAATGCTGGGGTTTCTTTCAAAAAGCAGCAACCAATCTATAAGCTTTTCAAAGCTGAATATTTTTTTATTTTTTTATTCCTTCTAAAAGAAATGAATATGTATGTAACTAAAAGAGTAGATCTTCACTTTGCTTTCTGTAGATGATATTTTCTGTATTCATAATTTAACTAGGAGTGCTAGCTAATTTTTTTAAGTAAAGAAAGGAAGAAGCATTATGTTCCTTCTCATTTCTGCAAAAGTGTATTTGCGTGTAAGAGGAAAGATGCAGAGGCCATTTTAAAAATTGTCCTATTCACTTCAGTCTGCTATAACAGAGTTCCATCGAGAGGGGGCTTAAACAACAATTCGTCAGAGTTCTTGGAGACTGGGAAGTTCAAGATCAAGACTCTGGCAGAGCTGGTGTTGGTGGGAGCACTGATCCTGGTTTGCAACAGGGTATCTTCTTAAATGCTCATATAGAGGAGATAATGAGCCCTACTCTCTTCCTCTTCTTCTGAGGGCATTAATACTATCAGGGGGTCTCTGTGCCCTGGCCTTACCTAAATTTAATTACCTCCCAAGGTCCACACCTGTTAATACCATCCATTGTAGGTTAGATTTCAACATAAGAATTACAGGGAGACACAAATATGCTGTTTGTAAGCATTCGCCTTATAATGTATTGAGATTTTGTGTCTTTCAGGGTACTTTGTAGAATTTGTTTTACAGTACGTGTAAACCTTTTTCGCCCTGGATTACTTTGTTTAATTCCAATGAATCCTACCATCATTTTCAATGCCGTTACGTTTCATTCTTAAGGAATCTCCCTGACCCCCTACATTATGATCTTTTACATTCGGACAGATTGCTCAGGATAATAGCACTGGCCAAGCCTATATGGGTGTCTAAAGTCTAGTAGCTATTCTACTTCTCTGATACATTTGGTAATCTTTGTGGAGCCTGGGAAGGGAAGTTAAATTATTATAGTAAACATGCACCAAAAAGGGATTCTCCACTTCTCTCAGGGGCAAAGAGTCATGGATTTCCACAGTGAGCAGAACTTCAGAACTTCATGCATTTCCTAGCATTGAGACTGTTGCTATTCTAGCAAGAAGCCCAGACTTCTAGAAACTGAAAATCAGGAGGGCAGTTTGTTTAGAAGTAAATTCTCTTTGATATAACCCACAACGAACTTTCCCCTACATCAGTGGTCCCACAAGCTTGGGCGTGTATCCGAATCACTTGAGAATTTGATAAAACACAGATTGCTGGGCCCTACCACCAGTTTTTTGATGTTAGATGGGGGTTGAGAATTTGCATTTCTAGAAAGGTCCTAGATGAAGCTAATGCAGCTGGTTCAGTGTTCTCACTTTAAGAATTGCATTCCTAAGGCAAGAAGAAGAAAAAGATTTGACTATAAAAAGACTCAGTGGTGAGACATATGCCATACAAGGAAAAAAAAACAAGAAAAATGAATATCTCAATACATTATCATACCAAATAGTTTTGTGGGAATATAGGGAATGAATGCACAGGCAGAACGAAAGCCAGACAAAGAATAATTTAAATTGTGTCATTGACATACACATGGACAATTAACTTACAGAACCTTATTTTTTTTTTCATCTCTTTAATTTGACTAATACCAGCTTCTTAGTATAATGGTTGTGAATATGAAGTAAGAGTAGTGAAGCACCTGGCCCATTTAACAAATGACAATTACCCTTCTCACGTTTACAGGTGTTTCTGAGATAACAGGTTGGAAAATGGAAACAGCACCCAGGGTTTTTTGTTTGTTTGTTTGTTTGTTTTTTGTTTTGAGTAAGGCAAGCTTGAGTTCTAATTTCTGCTTTATTAATGAGATATTTAACCTCTAAGCCTTAGGTTCCTCACCTCTAAAATGCTGTCACGAGGATTAAGTAAGATGGTTTTGGTAAAGGAGTCAGTGTATCTTGCCCAAACTACACAATGAGTCAATACTGCGTTCTTCTCCTACCAGCAACAGTGAGAGACCATGACTTTGTCAAATGTGTGTATTTCTTGTATAGAATGGAAACAAAATCTGCTCTGGACTTGTCGCTGTGATACTTGTCAACCGAGTTCATGTTGGGAGATCTTCCTTAAACTGGAGTAGTTTTATGAGAAGTTTAGGGAAAAACTTTTAAATATTCATTTAAACACACATTTCTCCTCGTGAATACCAATATTAGTGAGGCTGACTGAAAGTAAAGTCTATCTCCAAAAGAGGGAAAATGATAAAAATCCTATCCACTTCAAAAATTGGCATTAATCTTCTTTGTTACTTGTTTGGAAATTTTGATTTAGGCTCTTTGAAAAAGAAAGAAGAATTTTGGACCTCTTCAAGCAGTGAATGAATCTTTCTATAGATATTTTATGTATTATTTTAGGAAGATATACGTAACAAAATTTAGCCATCTTTAAACATACTATCAGTGACATTAATTATATTCACAGTGTTGTGCAAACATCACCACTTTAATATGGTAGGAAAGGAAAAAATCTAAAACTTTCAGAAGTTAGTATTGGAGAATATCTTATTTTTAGCTTGTGGTATACGTGTTTTTTTTTTTTCATTTCTTTTAAAAACAAGGTGAGCAAATACGAATCATATAGGAAACATTTGATAAGTTTAATGATATCTGTGTATATAATAATATCAGAAAAGAGTAAGAAGTTACAGTCTCAAGGGGCGCCTGGGTGGCTCAGTTGGTTAAGCGTCCCTCTTCGGCTCAGGTCATGATCTCATGGTCCGTGGGTTCGAGCCCTGAGTCGGGCTCTGTGCTGATAGCTCGGAGCCTGGAGCCTGTTTCGGATTCTGTGTCTCCCTCTCTCTCTGCCCCTCCCCTGTTCATGCTCTGTCTCTGTCTCAAAAATAAATAAACATTAAAAAAAGTTACAATCTCAAGAAGTTATAGCAACTTAGGGCTGATCAGGTTTAATATCCAGAATATATGAAAGACTTGCTCAAAACGGTTACTAAAAGGGAAACATCCCACCAAAATAGTAGCAAGAGTCATGAACAAGAAGTTTACAGAAGAGCAAATGTAAATACTGAATACGCTAATGAGACAGTGTTCAAACTTGATAATAATCAGGCAAGTATAAATGAAAACAGGGAATGTTAAGTGACAAAAATTTGAAAATAGAACAATATCAAATCTTGTTAAGGATGGAGAAAAAGGGAATTCTGATACAGTGCTGTGGGGTCCAAAATCAATAAAAATGTCTGTAAAAAAACCAATTTTATTGTGAAATAGATTTGAACATATACATACTCTAGGTCCCTGTGATAAATGATGTCATTGTTGATAATAGCAACAGTGCAAACAACCCAACCACCTTTCAACAATCAACTGAATGAATAATTGGTCTATCCTACAATATACTTATACAGTAAACGTGTGTACATCTCAAAACCATAAAACTAAATGAAACTAGTAAGTAAATGGACAGTTATTTACATTTATAATAACATTAAAAAGAGCACAGGGGCACCTTGGTGGCTCAGTCAGTTGAGTGTCTGACTTCAGCTCGGGTCATGATCTCACAGTTTATGGGTTTGAGCCTTGCATCGGGCTCTGTGGTGACCACTCCGAGCCTGGAGCCTGTTTCAGATTCTGTGTCTCCCTCTCTCTCTCTGTCCCTCCCCTGCTCACACTCTGTCTCTCAAAAAAAAATTGATATGTTGTGTGTATGTGTGTGTATATATACATACACAGTTGACAGCTATAAACAAAACCAAATACATGATTACATCAGAAATCAGAGGGGTGGTTTTCTTTTGCTGGGGTAAAGAAGGCGGGGGGACATCATGAGGAAAATCCACAGAGCTTGTAAGATAGGGATAAAGTCCTATTTAAGTTGCTTGGTAAGTACGTGAAGATTCATTTTATTGTTTATTCTTTTTCATGTGCACATTATTGTGTCTTTAATATTTTGGGGGAATCTCATTTAGGAAGTATAAAAGGAAAAACATAGAAAAGAATTAGAAAATATATACATGCCAGTGGGCTTTATTGCACTAAGGGAATTCATTGTAAATTGTGTTTCCCACATCTAATATTTTCATTCTGGGGCTAGACTATGAAAGATAGACTATCACATGGAGGCTTCCTCCCTCACCTTCCAACATCCTGCTCATCCTGATGGATTGCCTGCAGCACCTCCCTTCTTGTGGAATCTGGAATAATCAGTTTATTTCCTTTGAATAGCAGTTCATCATTTTCATTGATTTTCTTTCTGTGGGTAAAATATTCTTTGATTTCTTATGTCACTTCACTTTTCTCTTTAAACTATCCATCTCTTCTCTGGCCTCAAAACCTCTGGGGGCTCCTGTTCTCCCTCTGCTTGTCTGACTGAGGGTAGATTTCCTTGTGAAAATGCTGAGGGATTTTTTTTTCTTCATCACCCCAACTACGTGTGTGTCTTCTACTCTATCAATATCTGCCGTAATTTGATGTAGTTGAAACTCCCTTTCTTTCTTGTTGCCGTCTGTCATGGCAAGCAAGATACACAAAGGATATATACAATAAGCAATTTTCTTGCTGGACTGCTGTGGGCAGGGACTTGGGTTTTTATAGTAAGTACTTATGCTGTTAGTGCCAGGAAGATTTAAGAGCGCATTATTCTGAGAACATCAAGCCCCTGTATTGCACTTCTATTTCAGAGAGAATTATTGGACAGAAGCGTGGAAACTTTACTGACAAAAAGATCATCCTATTTCCCATCAACCAGGTTAAACAATTCCAGTGATTGCTAATAATCCACATGATTAATATATATTACTACATTGCTATGTAACAGCCACTATGCTGTGGTAATTATCTCATTTTATCAGTGTAAGAGCTTTGATCTGGTAATGATAGGCAGAAGTCCAATTGAAATTGAAGAAAAAAAAAACTGAAAAGAAGAAAATTAAAGGGAGAGGAGTAAAACAAGGGAAAGGTTGTGAAAAAGGAGAAAAGAGTCTCATTTGGTACTTCTTATGTTATCTGTAACTTATAAAATCTAATCTGGAGGTAAAATATTAGATGAAGACACAGTAGAAGAAACATTTTAATTTATTGTTCTAAGAATAAGGTACTTATATACACCATGCTTTTCTCATCTGTTCGAATGAGAGCTAAGAAATTATATCACATAAGACAATTTACGGTGAATTTTAATTTTTTTTTTCAAAGTTTATTTATTTTTGGGACAGAGAGAGACAGAGCATGAACGGGGGAGGGGCAGAGAGAGAGGGAGACACAGAATCGGAAACAGGCTCCAGGCTCTGAGCCATCAGCCCAGAGCCCGACGCGGGGCTCGAACTCCCGGACCGCGAGATTGTGACCTGGCTGAAGTCGGACGCTTAACCAACTGCGCCACCCAGGCGCCCCTGAATTTTAAATTGACCACCTAGATCGAAGAGTCTAAAACACATACCCCAAATTGGTCATCATTTTCTTTTTTAAAAAAATAATAATAAAATAACTTTATTCTTAATTTTCATTAAGAACACATAAACCTGAAATCATGCTATAAACCTGAAATGATCCTATAACATGCATAAAATACTATTGTTCTCTGCATTATACTCGGATTCATAGTAATTTATCCAAATATTTTTACTTATTTTGCCAAATACTTAATATTTTAGCAATTACTTCAGATATGCTTATGCTGTTTAAATAGACATACAAATATCTATATACACATATATCATGTAGCTGTGTAATCCTTGCTACATAAGCATATGGATATAAGAAAACTTGAATTTTTTTCCTAAAGAATTTCAACATATTGTCATGACCAATGCTGGAGTGACAAACTTGCATATATAATATCTGCACACTTTTTCATAATTTTCTCTTTATAAAAGAAGAATTGCTAGAATCCATGCTTATGGACTTTGAATATATTTTTCTAAACGGCCCCCTAGAAGTCAGTGTCAATTTAAATGCTCCTTAAGTTTCTGAATGGCTGTTTTCATATCCTTAACAACACTGGATCAGATGACTCTTTTAACCTTGCCAATCTGATAAATACAAACAGTAGCTCTTTGGTATTTTAGCTAATTTATTCAAATGATGCCTAAGTTTAACATCTGTCTTAAGTGGAATTCCTTGGGAAACAGACTTGCATGTGGGAATTTTACTGGGAGGTGCCCACAGAAATAAGAGATTAGGTAGATCTAGGTGAAGAGAGTTGAATTGCAAAACGGTTGAAACATGTAGTTATGATTCCCCAGGGTGAAGAGGAACTAAGATTGCCTTTCCAAGTTTCCTTGAATTAGGTATGTACTCATACAGAATGCCTGTCTATTCCCCTTTACTGAGTGTATGTTCAAGCAAGTAAATGGCCATAGGTGCTTCCGGAAAAGGAATGTGGATCTCTCTCATATATATCTGCTGAGGTGCTGTAGTGTTGTTCGTTGTGTGGACTGTCCTCTACTTTAATCAGTGGGTTCTGGCGCAGGTCCAGAAACTTCTCAAGGATTGTATATGTATTGGGATTGCTGCCTTCCTCTCTTGACTGTCTGTCCTTGATTTCTTTTGGTTGTATAGAATGAGCAGTACCTTACTGGTTGCACATCAATCTTGCCCTTAAGAGCACTGAGTTCTCAAAATTATCTTCATAGATCTCTGTGGATCAGGCTTCCATGGGTATCACTCAAACCTTGCTACTTATTTATGGTATCTGGACCCACTTTGCTTCTAAGAGCTCAGCAACACCACCTGTCCTGTATTTTCTAGATTATATCATCTGCACCTCTGTTAGTGAGCCAAAATTTTCATATTCAAGTTCTTTTGTGAATTGTGCTCAACTAAACTCTTTAACCTCTCTACATTATAGGTTACTCTTTTGCAAAATAAGAAAAAAAAGTGAATTGTTTCCTTTCAACCTCATATTCCTGTTTCCAAGATAAAGTGAATAAAAATGTGTAAATTTGTTGCATAAAACTGTAGTCCTAAACAAGTGTATCACAGTATTTTTATTTCTCATTACAAAATCATGCAGTGGTAGTGTCTCAAAATACCCTGTTTGAAAAGTGTTGGAAAATCAGTACATCTTCTCCCATAGCTAAGTCTCTGCAAGGGTTAACCATTAAACACTTGCATCCATGACAAACAAGACTTTCCTTTTAGCCACAGTTACAGAATATAATCCTAGAAACACTGTGAGCTGGGATACCTAAAATATTAGGTGGAATCAAGGAACAAATTGGGTGGGAAGATAGTTTGACTGAAAGAGCATTACTGGGACCCTGGGGACGGCTACTTAGGGAATCATACTGAGAGCTGAGCATACTCACCAGAGTATATGTACTTTTCTCTGTGTGACTTGGAGGTTGAATGGAAAAAGTACAACCCACTTCCTCTGGCTCAACTATCCCATACCTTCTCTTATGGGGTAGGATCTACTTTAGCAGTTAAGTTGCTGCTATTGAACTTAAAAAAATTTTTTAATGTTTTTTAATTTATTTTTTTGAGAGAGAGAATGCAAGCAGGGGATGGCAGAGTAAGGGGGAGACACAGAATCAGAGGAGGTTCCAAGCTCTGAGCTGTCAGCACAGAGCCAGACACAGGGCCTGAACTCACAAACTACGAGATCATTATCTGAGATCATGACCTGAGCCAAAGTCAGACGCTTAACCGACTGAGCCACCTAGGTGTCCTGAACTTTTGATTATTTTTGATGAGTATTTTCATTATCATGAGACCCAGATGATTAATATTCCATATCCTATAACAAAAGAAGTGTTTCACTAAAGCAAAGGTAAATTTTCAAAAAGGAAACCTTCAATCTCCTGATGATAAGTCTAAAAGAGCTGAGGGCTTTACGATGAGAATACTTTTTTTTTGGATGCCCAACAATATTTTTCTTAACATAAAACAATGTTTTTCTGTTTTTTTATATTTTACCTCAAACAAAAAAATTCAGGAAATTATATAATGCATATATAAGTATATAAATACACACATACATCACTGTGATATACAAATTTTAAAAATTTTTGGCAAAGATATAGAGGAAAAAACTCAGGAACTGATGATGGGAATGTAAATGAATGTAGCTACTGTGGAAAACAGAATGAAGGTTTCTCAAAGAATTAACAGTAGAATTACCATATGATCCAGTAATTCCAATCCTTTGTGTTCCCAAAGAATAAAAAAAAAAAACATTAATTCAAAAAGACATATGAGCCCCTATGTTTATTGCAGTATTATTTACAATAGTCAAACTATGGAAGCATCCCAAGTGTCTGTTGATAGATGAATGGACAAAGAAGAGAAGTGGTGTATATGTACAATGGAATATTACTCAGCCATAAAGAATGAAATCTTGCCATTTACAATAGCATGGATAGAGCTAGAGGGTGTAATGCTAAGGGAAATAAGTCTGTCTGAGAAAGACAAATAGCATATAATTTCACACATATGTGGAATTTGAGGGAAAAAAAACATCAACAAATGAACAAGATAGAAGAGACTGAAAACCAGACTATTACCTATAGAGAATAAGCTAGTGGTTACCAGAGGGGAGATGGGTGGAGGGACGGGTGAAATAGGCAAAGGGGGAGTAAAGAGTACACATCACAATTAGTACTGAGGAATGTATAGAATTGTTGAATCACCATGTTTTATATCTGAAATTAATACAACACTGTATGTTAACTATACCGTAATTAAAATTTTTAAAAAAAAGTTTTTTTTTAAACAAAATTTAAAATTCTGCATCCTTTGTTGGTAATACCTTACTTTGGGGTTTTGTTATCTTTTTTTTCTTATTTTAGAAAATAGTTTATATTAATACATACTTTTTGTAGTTCAAAGTTTTAACATTTTCTGATAGAGGCTTGGCTTCTGGCTATAAAGAATAATTTGACATCTTAATTTATTGAGATCATTAAATAAATCTTTATATTGTCTAGAAGGAATTGAAATAAAAAGTTTTTTTTTTTTTTTTTTTATTTCCTCAAAGCTGTAACGGTAGCTGAGTTGAGACTTCACTTATCTTGAGTTAAAATTTGTACTGTATGATAGCCATTTAAAAATGAAATGTGTATCTGGAATGGTGACAACAAATCTTTGTTGCAGTTTTTCGAAAATAAGTAGTTTATCCCGTATTATGTTCTTGATCCGGGTGTGTTAACGATTTCAGAGTTAGTGAGAATCTGGCAGGAAACATCAAAATAAATGAATGGAAAATCTGTATTAACTAACCCATAAACACAATTAAAATTAGAGCATAATCACACAATTAAATTTAGAGCATATGGATGAATTCTTCTTTTTCCAGTTTGCATACTTGTCAAATTTAGAAAAGCTGTTGAAGAAAATTAAATATTAAATCTGGAGGTGTGACCTTTTGACAGCTTGAAAATAAAAGCATAAATTTAGGGGATCAAGCTATTGAAAATCAGAGATAAATGGAAATGTGAAATTTTATTAAAATATTAATATGCAGGAAATTCTGATTCCAGGAAGCAAAAAAAGAATGTTATTTTTTTATTTTTTTAAAAAAGATTTTTTTTAATTAAAAATATTGAATGTTTATTTTTGAGAGAGACAGAGTGAGAGTAGGGGAAGGGCAGAAAAAGAGGGAAACACAGGATTTTTTTTTTTTTTTTTTTTTTTTTTTTTTAATTTAGAGTGTGAAGGGGGAAAGGGGCAGAGATAGAGAAAGAGAAGGCCAGGTAGCCTCCACACTCAGTGCTCAGCCCAACACAGGGCTCTATCTCATAAACCTAGGATTATAACCTGAGCCGAAAACAAGAGTTGGACGCTCAACTGAATGAGCCACCCAGGAGCCCCAGAACTTTATTTTAATAATTAAAAGTTAACTCAGTTTCAAAAATAGACTTACTGCTTTGTCATGCAAATATGTCATTCCTGTAGGTGACTAGATTTATTTTATTCTTTATTGTTTTCTATTACAAAGCCACAACAGTCATCTTTTTTGCTTATTTAAAACTCCTTAAGAGATAATTATTTAAACATAAAATAATAGAAACATATTGTGGATTTATTACATAGGTATATGTCACATATTGAATGGCAATTCAAACATAAATGTTGGGAGGGGAGAAATGTAAGTAAAGTGATACACTATAGCTTAAATATGGACCGGGGTAAGTTAAAAAAAAGAAATGTACACCAATTAGCTAACAAAATAGATGGTATGGAATCATACAAGAATCGAAAAAAAAGGGAAAAGGGATCAACAAAAAAAAGCGACAAATATAAAACATGGAGTAAGGAAAATAGAAACAAATCAAAATATATCCATAATCACATTAAATGCAACAGGGAATTAAATCGAAATACAGATTGTTGTGAGAGTGGATAAAAAGCAACACAACTGCACCCTGACTATAAGAAACACTCTAAATGAAGACTTCAATGGATTACAAGTAAAATGATGGACAAGGATATATACAACGCTAATACTAATTAAAAAGTTTTGAAGCCCTATGCAACGTACATTTTGCAACAAAGAATATTACCAAGATAAGCATAATCAACAGGAGCAAAAAAGTTTAGTTCATCAATAGGAAATAATGGTAAACATTTATTAAGTTGATAACAGAGCTTTCGGTATATTTATCAAAAAAAAAAAGTTTTAAGGAGAAGTAGACAAATCCACAGTTTAGGTTGAAAGCTTTAACATGCTGCTGCCAATAATTGAGAAAATAATTACAAAATCAGTAAGAGAATGGAATATTCGAAGAACACTATCAAGTAGTAACTTGATCTCATTGATATTTATAGACCACTTCAGCCAAATGTAACAGAATATACATTCTTTGCAAGATCACATGGAACATTTGCTAAGACAGAACATATTCTGGCCTATAAAACAAGAATCAATGAATTCAAAAGGATTCAAGTTGTAGGAAGTATCTTCTTTGACCACAGTGGAATTAAAGTAGAAGTCAGTAGGAAATTTTCCAGATACTTGGAAACACAATTCTAAATAATATGTGGGTCAATAAAGCAAGCACTAGGATGCCCTAGATATTAGAAATACAAAAGAAATTGATTAAATAACATCTGGGACACTTCCATCATTAAGGATCCAACACTCATAATGACAGAACTGCATCCATAGCCTACATTTTCTACTGCTGAAGCTAACAGTACTCAGGTACTAGTAGAATGCTGCTTTGCCTCATTTGTTCCATGTCCTCAAAACAAAAGACAATTGCACTAAAATATCATGTAGGTTGTAGTTTATACTGCTATGCTATGTTGGAGAAGAATGCTTCAACATGCCTCTTCCTTAAGATTGCATTCCGAAGTATCATTTTCCAGTATTGATATGTATCCATTTCTCTGGGGTTTTTTTCTTCTGTATTTCTGTTTATTCATGATTCTCGAGCTACTTATGAATCAGCACAAAATTGGCAGTAGTTTTTCTGGAGAGCTAAAGAACATTTTGCAATATTAAAAAGTTCATATTATTTATTGATTTGTGTTTTTATAGGGATAGAGGTAGTGTGCAAGTGTAATACTAATTCTTGTACAGAATAAAGGACTCATGCAATTAATTACAGGATCTGAAAAAAAAGACTGAATAAGTAGCAAACAATATGCAATAAGTAAAGGCGAGTAAATAATGGCAGGACTTGAGCGTAATTTTTTGATAGAATGATGTTGTGTGCTTAGTATTCACCGAAAATCTTTTTACATTCATGGTGCTCACAGCAAAGCATTGCAAATTTGTAGATATGATTTAGGAACTTGACATATAAAAAAATAGAAATAATAATCACTATCAAATGTGACACATTCAAAATAAACTTATTAACTTAATAGGTAATAAAGTAAGAAAAGAAACTATACATAAAATAAAAAGTAAATAAGACCTACTTTAACTGGATTGTACTAAAGACAGAAATCTTGCAGCTATAATGTGCCAGAGGTAAACAAATGCTTTGGAACTTTTTTTTTTTACCACCTTTATAATTAAATAAGCATTAAACAAAAAAGTCAAAATTAATGAGTACTTTATTGGTTTCACACTTGTTTTTAAAGTATAGGCTTAGACTAACACGAACACCAAAAAAAATTTTTATTTGAAGTATTGATTTGAGAGATTGTCAAGGACAAGTCTATGGAGATAATAAGGATGGTGAAGAAAAGAATTTATAAGACACAGTTCCCCCCCCCCATTTTAAGACTTTTATGCCTTATTATAAAGCATTATTTAAGTTTTTACTAAGAGACTTGATGGTTTCATAATAGATTTATATTAGACTTTATAAATAAACTAGAAGAACTAAGAAAACAACAGAAAAAAATTTAAAACACAAAATCCCGTTATTTGACAGAAAAATAGAATTTTTAACTTGCACTGTATATACTTACTTGGTATGAATTGTTACTTATAATTAATGCTATTGTTAACACCTTTCAAACAATGGTAAAAAAAATAGTTTCGTTATTTCACTTTTGAAAGGAATAAATGCTTATACACATAAATTTTAAAGAAACTTGTTAAATGAAAACATTTAATATAAAATATAAAATAGGATATTTATTTTATATAAGGAAATTATAACCATGAACAAAAAGGCTTATATAATTAGAATATCCAGGAAAAGACATTAAAAATCATAATTCTATTTCTGTCCACTGTAGATTGCAGGTATAGTTTAAATTGAGAAGACCTTTTAAATAAATTGCATGATATACTGCTATTTTCAGTTTTTTTTTAAACTTCAGCATCAAAAGATGGGGAAGAAAACCTAAGGCGTACTATTTGCACACACTAGATTTCTTCAAGAGTCAGTAAAAACCATAATATAATTGATAGTGATTTTTTTTTGGTAACATTAAAATATTTTTAATATTTTCTGGGAATAATTTATATATGTTATATAATGTTTGGATATTCTATGTAAAATTCTTGATCTGAAATTGCTTTAAATTTTTAATGTTTCAAGTTGCCATTCTCTCAGCCGGGTAAATTTTCTTGAAAACTAAGAAGAAAAAACTAAGACATAAATTAATATTGACAATTACACAAAAATTTCACCTAATTAGGTAAAAATGTGAAATTATGTGAAATTCTTGATAGTAATGTCAGTATTAGTGATTTTACTGAAATGCAGGCTCTTATCAATCAACATATGACTTTATTATATTTATATTTTATTGTATTTCTCATACAAACATCACAGGCTCATCAGTAAATCCCCCAGATGAGAATAATGATAAATTTTCTTAAATGTTTAGACCAGCCTTGTCAAATAAAATTCTACATTTACCTGTAGTTTTCAATTTTATTATTATGAAAGTTTATCAAGATAGGAAGAAAAACTGTCGACTATTTATTATCTTAATTTATATTTCTGAATATTTACATAGAAAGTATGTGAGCTCCATTTATACTCTTGCCACGGGTCCTGCAAATAATAGGAACTTGCTGCTCCTGGCGACCCCTGTTGGACTTGGGCCCCGTGGAGCAAGTATTAAGCCTCTGAGATTTCAGGGATGTTCTTACTGTCCATTCTAATTAAAACAGGGACTGATAGTTGACATCTGTTTTCATTAATTTTGTTACTATCTCTATGAAATGAGTATAATTGTGCCTAACAAGCACATAACACGTACCCTCTGAACTTCACGGAAGACCTACTTCCAATTTAGAGTTTTTGGACACTTCTAAATCCTACGCTAGTACTTGGGAGCAACCTGGCCTAGTCTGCAGCCCACCTTATGTTTTCTTGCTCTGCCCTGGGTCTGACAAGATGAGGGACACCTAGGGATACCCACTCTGGCTTTGCATTTCTCTCTGGAAAGGAAGACCCAGGAAAGGGCTCACTCAGGCTTCAGTTGGGGGTTCTAAGCCACTTGCTGAGGAAGTGGGGAGACCAGAAAACCCCAAGCAGCAGCTGGAGAATGTAGGCTCAAGTGAGTAAATCCTTTTGACACTAACTACTCTGACTCATGTGTAGAAGGGAGCACAGCTGGGGAGGTGAGGACCAGAGTTCCTCCAAAGCCCTGGGCTCAGATCCACATTCCCTCTTGCCTAGGTCTCAGAGTGGTTCTGGTGCCAGGCACTGTGCTAGAAAAGAAAATGCAGAGCTAAAATACACATTTCCAGATACCAAAGGAACTTAGATTGTAGTGTAGTTACTGATTGGAATATTTGCATGATTTCTATGTAATCCTTTCTGAACTAATAAATAACCATAGGAAGTGAAATAATGAAAATGAAAATATTTTAATAAAAAGATGTTATATAAGTGCACATCATCACTTATGTTGCTATTCTTAGGTCATTGATTTGTGTCATTAATATTTATCTTTGAAATTATTCTCTGAGTTAGAATTCTAGAAAAAAACTGTGGTTAAAAAGAGTGCCAGGTATGGCATACTCTTAGCTGCATAGAATTTCTTAAATCAAACTGTTTTTTTTTTAAGTTTATTAATTTATTTTGAGAGGGAGAGTGAGCACAGTCTGGGGAGGAACAGAGACAGGGGGGGAGAGAGAGAATCCCAAGCAGGCTCCATGCTATCAGCCCAGAGCCCCATGTGGGGCTCGAACTCACTAACCATGAGATCATGACCTGAGTCAAAATCAGGAGTCAGACGCATAGCCAACTGAACCACCCAGGTGCCCCTCAAAATAGTTTTGAATGAAGGTAGGTTTGGCAGGTAATTAGTGATAATCAATTCTTGCATATAAAATATAATTTCAAATGGAAAGAAATCTGTTTTCTTTTGAATGAGTGACGTTAGCATTTTCCACATAAGTCCTGTCCTTTTCCAGCTTTGTTACTTATCCTTGCTCCATTCTTTTATATTCCTCTTTCCACCACCTCACGCACATCTCTGTTTGACTTTCCATATCCAGCTACTTATTTACTTTTGTAAATCTGCTAACTTGCATTAAGATGTTCCTTTAGAGTCGTGCATTTGCTTGGGTATACATTTATTCTTGTATTTAAATTTTTGAGGTAATAAGTTTTAGGGAAATCCAGCTGAGATATCCAGCCCACTCTGTGTGATATCTGCATTTTATTCCAGTCATATCTATAATAATCTCTTCAGAAAGTGGAATCTATACTCCCACATGAGCAGAGAGTGCTAAATTTTTAATAACTTCCTTAGGGTTTTCATTTTTACTATGATGCTTTCAAAGATTACAGTATAATTTAGGAATGAGAAAATGTTAGTGTTTTTACCAGTAAGTGTTAAACTATCATTACATTCATTTGTCAGTCTTCTGTACTTTGATTTCCATATTTAAACATACGTAAGCTTCTAAAACTACATGGAAGGCACGATAACCATGGTTTCTTCATTTATGTAATGAAGGATAATGGTAGTACTACTTATAGTTTTGTGGTGAGGATTAAATGAAATTTTTGCCCCTGTCATGTAGTTGAGCTCCTGGCTCAGATCAAGTATTCAATTCATTTTAATTGTTATTACCAGGCAGTTACTCTAAGCATAGGCAGTGATCTGTATTGTCCATTCGACTGGTTATTTGGAGGTTGATCACCAATTAGTATGCCCTATCCCCTTATAAGCAAATTGGTAGTTACTCTGAATTATGCCAATAAAGTGGTTAGTTAAAAGTGAAATTTGACAAATAGTATAATAGATTGTTTAGTAATTAGCTCTTTTTATGAAGGAAAAATACAATTTAGCCAGTTTAAGTCAATTAGCTTAGGCCTTACTATTCAATATACAAAAACAACTTTATAAGGGAAATGAATGCCATAGAATTATAAAATAACTGGCTTTAAGATACTGCAAATCCTATATTGCTTATATTTAAAAATACTATTTGGCTCACTATTTTAATTATTTTTTTTAATACCAATCTTATTTATACTTTACCTTATTCTTCTGCGGGATGATATTCCTTCTGTCTCATTTTTAAGCCAGATCTTTCAGGGTACATAGAAGTTTCTTAATTTCAATTTTGGTTTGTATGAAGCCTTAATTATTTCTTAGGTCGTTTTATTTTTTCAGTTACACAAGGATCTTAGAATTTTTAAAAATCTCATATTTATAGAAAGATTTTCTAAGGATTATGAGATTTCATGAACATTATAATTTTTATGGTGAAAATTATGAAATATACACAAAACTAAGGAGAATTGGATAATCAACCTTATGTACTTAACACATGGTTATAAAAATCAGTTGCCATTTTGTCTATTTATTTTAAGAAATATGTATTTTAAAGTATATACTGGTAATATAAATATATGATCAAATATATGAAATATAAATGTATAGTACCTCCAAGACTCAGGAGAAATACTAAAAAAATTATCAGCGTATCTTTCTTATTTCTTGTAAGACCTCTGTAAAAATTAATTGACCAGTGATAAGCCAACCATTGAAGAAAAATAACACAAACTAATAATTTCCCCATAGCCTTGTCCAGCTATGAATTATACAGGAATCTTCTAAAACTATTGAGCATATAATTTGTAGGAGAATTAAGTTTCAACCCACTTCCTTGAACTTATAAAGAAAAGTTTATGTACCACCAAATGAAAAGGAAAAATAAACCTCTCTGTGTATAGATGTTATAACTTGTTTTATCTAAGTATAAAGAATCTTCAATGAGGAAAATCAGTTTTACTCTCACCGGATCATTAATGGTGTACACTCAATCTAAATATTTTTACAAAATAGCATAGCTCTCTTTTTATATTAAATGAGGTAGAAATAACATATAGTGTTATAATAGTTTCAGGGTGCAATATAATGATTCAACAATTCTATACATTTCTCAGTGTTCATCCTTCTAAGTGTACTGTTAACCTCCTTTCCTTTTTCACCCATCCCCCCTGCCCATCCTTCCCCTCTGGCAACCACCAGTTTGTTCTCTGTATTTAAGAGTCTCAGTGTTGTTGGTTTGTTTGTTTTTGGTCTTTGGTTGGTTTGTTTTTTTTGTCTTTACTTTTGGTCTTTTTTTTTTCTTTTCTTTGTTTTGTTTCTTAATTTTCATATCAACAGTCTATTTGAATTCCAGCCCCTGATAAGATACCAAAGGAAATGTCTCTCGGATATAGTTTTTGATATTTAGTCTAATATAGTTATAAAAAGTATGGGTCAAATTTGACATAGTTCTTCCTAGTATCTTTCCAGTGGCTATCTTGTTTGGGACACTGGGATCAAACACTTATTTGTGAGTCAACTTAGATAACTGGGGCTGCCTTGTGCTAATTTCGGTCTGCCATAGCAATAAACAGCAGTGTAACCTCCACAGGAAGACACACCTTCTCCCTCCTAGCATTTGTCTGGGACTAAAACTTTTTTACATGGGCCCCCGTGACCTCAGGCAGCAATCTTGTTCTCTCATGATAACAAACAGATAAATTCATTTGATTCCCTAAAGGAAGGGGGGTTATGTGAGAAGTCAGAGTGTTCATCATCCCATAAACACCTTAAAGGAAGTAAAACTACAAAACCGAGAGGGCACTGAAAATTGTTAAAACCATGTATATGAAGTTCTCTCCCCTAAGATTGGAAATAAGGCGCTAATACCCATTCTCACTGTGCCGATGCTAGAAAATTTAGTCAAGGCAGTGAAGGAAGAAAACATTTTCATTTAAAGGCATATGTAATAGAAGGGGAAGAAATAAAACTATACCTATTCATAGACAACACAGCGTGTAGAAAAGCGTAAGGAATCTAAGATTAAAAAAAAAAAAGACTGAAAATACCAAAATTCCCAGAGCTAATAAGTGAATTTTTCAAATTTAGAAGATACAAGTCAACACACAAATTTCTATATAATAGCAACAAAAAACTGGAAAACAAGTTAAAAATACAATACTGTTTATAACAGCACCAACAAAAATTAAATATTTGAGTATAAATTTAATAAAATTTCAGGATGTCTCTGCTAAAGACTACGAAATGCTGATAAAAGATATAAAGGAAGACCTAATGAAATGGGAAGACTTAGTTTCTGAGATTGGAAGACTAAACATAAACAATGTTAAGTCTTCCGGTACCTGAGTGGCTCAGTCAGTTGAACGTCCTACTTCAGCTCAGGTCATAACCTCATGGCTCATGAGTTTAAGCCCTGCATTTTGCTTTCTGCCGTCATCAAAGAGCCCTCTTCGGATCCTCTGTCCCCCTCATTCTCTGCCCCTCCCCAACTCATGCATTCTCTCAAAAATAAATAAATATTAAAATGTTAATTCTCCCTAAATTGATAGATTTAATGCACTATCAATAAAAAACCCAACAGAGATTTTGTGGATATAGACAAAATGATTCTTAAAGTTGTATCAAAGTGCAAAGAAATGAAAAAATAAATGAAACGTCAAGTTGGAGGGCTCATACTACACAGTTTTAATATAAAATTATAATTAAGAAAGTGTTTCGGTAAAGGTATAGACATATAGATCAGGAGAAAAGAATAGAATCTAGTAACACATTCACACATATACAGCCATTTGATCTTTGACAAAGTTGCTGAAAAAATCCCATGGAAAAAGGAGAGATGGTGTTGAAACAATTGGTCATCCTTGTGTAAAATAAAAAAGGAAAGAGAAAGTTAAAAAAAAAAACCAAAAACTGAACCTAAACATTTGACGTTATACACAAATTTACTCGAAATGGATCAGATATAAAAGTAAAACATAAAACTTATAAAACATTTAGAAGGACACATTGGGGAAAAAAATCTGATGTTAGGCAGAGTTTTTAGGTATGACAACAAAAGTACAATCCATAAAAGGAAAAAATAATTGGGTATCATCAAATTTAAGTTTTTTCTCTGTGAAAGGCACTATTAAGGGAATGAAAAAGCAAGTTACAGACTGGGCAGTGTATTTGCAAATCAAAAATTCAGCAAAAGGCTATAATTTCAGAATACCAAAACTCTTAAATCTCAACAACAAAACACAAAAGTGGTTAAAAAGTTGGGCACTTCATGAGTGAGTATATAAAGATGGCATGTAAGTACATGAAAAGGTGACATCATTAGCCATTAGAAAAAAGCAAATGAAAGCCATAATGAGATACCACTGCACACCTTTTAGAATGGATAAAATGAAAAAAAAAAGCAATACTAAAGGCAGATGAAAATATGGAGCAAACATAACTCTTTTGTTGGCGTTAAAGCAACATGCTTTCAGGTACACAGTAGTTTCTCCCCCCTGATCTCCCACAGAAGGACTCAGCAATCTCACTCCCGTGTATTTACCTAAGGGAAATTAAAACTTACACATCACACTTACACATGATGTAGGTAGCAGTATTTGGTATTACAGCAGTATTCAACAGCTTTGTATAAAACCGCCTAATGGGAACTTGCCAAAAATGGAATTACCTTCAGCAGGTGAATGGATAAACTGTAGCACATCCATACAATAAAAAGGAACAAACTATTGATACACATGCAACAATATGGATGGATCTCCTGATCTTTCTTCAGAGTGATAAATGCCAATCTCAAAAGTTTGCATACTTAATGCTTCCATTCTAGAGAGGACAGTATTGTAGTGATGTAAACAGTTGAGTAGAGCTGGGAGTAGTGATTGGAGGAGGATGACTATAAAGGAGTAACAGGAAGAAGTTTCCTGGAGTGATACAATGGTTTGGGAACTTGACCTCAGTAGTGGAAACATGAATATCTCCATATATTCATATATAACTGTACCAAAAAGGCAGAGGCCATTTTATTGTATGATTTTTAAAAATGACACACATACCTCCTTGAACGCATGTATAATTATTTACAATTTACGTAAGATTTCAAAGGATATTGAGTCCAAGTAAAGGAGACATCGTGAACCTTGTAAAGGCTACTTTCAGTTAAGACAGAGAGTTGTTAAATTTTTAAAATGAAGTTGCTAACAATTATTATGATATTATAGAATACTAAGTGTTAAAAAAGAAAACATTTGCTCAAGAAATTCTCTCAAAATGGAAGAGATGATGAAGAGATGGATACAATAAATAAAAAAGATAAAGGCATGGAGGCAGCTGTATGTAAACTGAGAACAGAGCAGGTGCAGGCGAAGTAGTAAATGAAATAATCAACTACAATTTCCTAAACTGAGAAAGATTATACTTGTCAGATCAAAATGACAAAAAAAAGAAGGAAAGAAAAGAGATACATATCTAAACTTACACTTGTGATACTTTTGCATTTAAATCTTTGAATAATAAATCTTACAGTATATTCAGTCTTGGAAGAGTGAGTAGGCAACCTGTAAGAAAAACATGTCTATGTTGTTTCCTTTTACTTGAGATTTTGTTGTGTGGCAATAAAACATATATAAATCATTATTTTAGTTGATCCTCATGTCTAATTGTATTGTGTAGAAGCATAGCCCATCTTTCTGGTCCCTCTGGTTCTGGAAGGAGGACCTAACCTAGACCAGCATAATTCTGAGCTGAGCACAGTCCATGAGAGCAATGACTGATTTCAGCTTGTTAAACTCAGAACAGAATAAACTCAAGATTCTTGATTGAATGTGCCTAGTGCTGTGATGGTGTGAGCCTTGAAATTTCTATTGCTATCTTGCCATCATGGTGTCAATCAGCTTGAGACTGAAGGTGACACAGAACAAACAAAATCATGAAATGGATACTCTGATGGTGTTTAACCCAGAATTCGCCTCTGAAGCAAGGCTGCTTTTTGACTCTTCAGTTTCATAAGTCAGTGAATTTCTTCTTGTGTGTAAGACAGTCCAGGCTGGATTTTCTCTTACGGGGAATAAAATGCATCTTGCAGGACCAAACATTATAATTTAAATATTTTATTTCCATTATTCTCTATAATTATAGAAGAAGTCAATAGTTCAAATAATTTTGTACCTTTTTTCTTTAATAATTTTAAGTGTCCATAATTAAGATTGTATTTGTTCAAGTAAACATGATTCTATATTCTGTAACTGAAGTTAGTATTTTTTCTTTATACTCAACATTAATACATCATAATCATTTTTACCGTGTAGTAAATATATGCTCTAAAGCTACATTAGACCATTTTTTATCCTTTATGATATTTTGAAAATGAATTGGGGAACCTTGGCTGAAAATATTCATGCAAATGTTGGTCTTACATATACATGGATTCAATTTCCAGGTGATTTATTGACTATGTATATTGTATGTCATAGGAAAATGAACCACTAAATCTTTTCATGTTTTCCAACCATACGGTAGGTCTAATGTGAATCCTTCAAAAGATTTATTTAATGTCTAAAAGTTTTCCTCATTTTAACTTTTTCCTTACTTTATGATCATGTGGTTAAGAATCTATATGCCTTCTTACAAGATTTTGCAATAAATCATTCAGTAATTCAAAAATTATATATGAGAAGACGATCATAATTTATAACAAGGCATTGCTTAATATACATTCATAAATCTATTGCAAGTTAGATCACTATGTTCATTAGTGGGAAGATAAGCAACACTTTTAAAACATCAGTAGTAATTTTAGTTGTATGCATTTTTAAATTTTTTTTTAATGTTTACTTTTGAGAGACACATATAGAGCGCAAGTGGGGGAGGGGCAGAGAGAGAAGGAGACACAGAATCCGAAGCAGGCTCCAGGCTCAGGGCTGTCAGTACAGAGCCTGACGTGGGGCTTGAACTCACAAACCTTGAGATCATGACTTGAGCCGAAGTCGGACACCGACTGAGCCACCCAGGCTCCTCTACTTGTATGCATTTTTAAAATAAGATTGGTACAGTATAAGCTGACATAAAATAGAAAGCAAATGTAAATTATTGGATTGTCTTTACTCACTAACAGCATTCTGACCAGTGGTATGATAACCAACAAAGAGTCACTGTTCAGAAAATTATCAGGATGCTGAACTCAATCAAGATGAGAGACTTTAGTATCTAGAACCATGAATTTTTTTTTGAAGGCAAGATTAAACTACATGGTCAGATTATCTTAATATGCATAAAATTGTGTATGTGAATTTTTCCTAATTACTAAATTTTAACAAGAAGCCGTCTAGGTCTGTTACTTAACATCCTAAACTACATGCCTACTTCACTGTCTTCACACAATAGACCATGATCGCTCAATAGTCAAATGCCATACAAGAAAACAAAACAAAACAGAACAACAACAAAAAAGCATAGTAGAGTCACCGTTAATGGTTGGTGTGATATTGCAAAAATCTTGTTTACTTACAGATAAGTGATAAAATCATAAATTCTAGAATTAGGGGAAAAAAAGCTGTTTTTGTGTTAACCCTGCTCTCCTCATTTGCTTAAAGATTTTGTCTCTCAGGATGCATAGGTGGCTCAGTTGGTTAAGTGACCAACTCTTGGTTTTGGTTTGCGTCATGATCTCATGGTTTTGTGGATTCAAACCCAACGTCAGGCTATGCGCTGACAGTGTGGAGACTGCTTGGAATTCTGTCTCCCTCTCTCTCTCTGCCCCTCCCCTGCTCACCCTATCTCTGTCTCTCTCAAAACAAATAAACTTAAAAAAAATTTTTTTTAAATAAAGATGTTTGCCTCTCATCTGTAATTAAGTTATAAAAATGTTATAAAAATGATTAGAAATGACTTCAGTAATCTGATCTTCAGATTGATCTTCATAACTATTCTCATTAATCATTGTTGATTAGAATTAAAATAAATGAAATGGCCATATAGATATTACTGAAATTTAACTTAGAAGTAATTTTAATACATTATTTTTATAAAAGTACAGAATCTTAAAAGACCATGAAAGATAATTCAATAAAAATAAATTCTAAGTGAAAATTTTATATTTTTATAAATATATATTGCAAATACATAGAAAATCTAAATATACAGTGATAGATATTTTATATATTATACATAAATATTTGCGATTATGTATAAAATCATTTTTTATTGCCAGTATTCCTACCAGTATAATTCATATTGTTAAGAATGTAGAATCAGTAGGAATAAAGAATAAAATTTTTTCTTTAGACAATAATATATTTTTCTATATAATAATATAGAATTATAGGTAGTTTGGACTGTATTTTTAATCTTTATTATACTTTGTTTTCCAATTATCCATT
This sequence comes from Prionailurus viverrinus, assembly GCF_022837055.1. Taxonomy (NCBI): domain Eukaryota; kingdom Metazoa; phylum Chordata; class Mammalia; order Carnivora; family Felidae; genus Prionailurus; species Prionailurus viverrinus. Next base: position 39,692,656 of record NC_062573.1, on the reverse strand, counting down.
GACTGATGAACAGATAAGATGTGGTATGTATATACAATGGAATAATACTCAGTTAAAAAAGAATGAAATTGTGCCATTTGCAACAATATGGATGGAACTAGAGTATTATACTAGGCAAAATATGTCAGAGAAAGGCAAATATCATATGATTTTCACTCATAAGTTGAATTTAAGAAACAAAACAAGCGAGCAAAAGGAACAAAAAGAGGGGCAAACCAAGAAACGGAATCTTAACTATAGGGAACAAACGGATGGTCACCAGAGGGGAGATGGGTGAGAGGAGGGGTGAAATAGGTGATGGGGATTAAGGAGTGTACTTACTGTGATGAGCACCAGGTATTTTTTTTTTATTTTTTTTTCAACGTTTATTTTTTTGGGGACAGAGAGAGACAGAGCATGAACAGGGGAGGGGCAGAGAGAGAGGGAGACACAGAATCGGAAACAGGCTCCAGGCTCTGAGCCATCAGCCCAGAGCCTGACGCGGGGCTCGAACTCACGGACCGCGAGATCGTGACCTAGCTGAAGTAGGACGCTTAACCGACTGCGCTACCCAGGCGCCCCGCACCAGGTATTGTAGGGAAGTGTTGAATCACTATATTGTACACCTCAAACTAATATAACACTGTATGTTAAGTAACTGGAATTTAAATTAAAAAAAAAAACATTTTAAGAAATGATCATTTATTCAATTAGCTGCAGAAAACATCAGTTCATATTTTTGTTGATACTCTTAGAGTTTTTTAGAAGCAAATTTCTTAAAAAATTTTTTTTCTTACATTTATCCATTTTTGAGAGACAGAGAAAGACCACAAGCGGGGGAGGGTCAGAGAGAGAGGGAGACACAGCATCTGAAGCAGGTTCTGGGCTCCGAGCTGTCAGCAAAGAGCCTGATGTAGGGCTAGAACTCAAGAACCACTAGATCATGACCTGAGCCAAAGTCGGACGTACAACCTACTGAGCCACCTAGGTGCGCTAAAGCAAATTAATTTCTTAATTGATAATACACCTGTATGCATAAAAATATAACCATTTACCAAAAAAAATGGGCTCATTGGTTTTTTTAAAAGCTTAATTCAAAACTATTCTTATACACGTTAGTCAGAATGGTTGAAATGACATTAGTGGAAACTTAGAGACCGCAGGAGCCATTTCTTTTTAAAACTTGTGGGTTAAAAGAATGGTCTTTTAAGAGAATATTTTATGTGTACATGTATGTTTGGGTATGTATTCATAACTTGGGGGTTATGCATTTCTATTAATGAGGTGGTACTAATGATTAGATTCACAAATATGAAAAACCACATGGCTGGACCATTTCCTTTGTGATGGAGCCTAGACACTTGCTTCTTAGCTCGTCATTTTCTGTGATTTGCCGGCAATCTTGAAAGTTAACAAGGTGGATCCAAAACAAACCATTTGGTTGGTGGTGCCAATAAGAGCATGACAGCTCATTCTATGTGATTGTGTATACTTGGCAATGTAGAACTGTTAACTTCAAAGAGTGGAGCTTGCTGGGAGGAAAGCTTTTGGAGTAATGCAGTTGTTGTTGACTTTGTGCATGGTTGGGTATTATTAATACAGGAGCTGTTTTTCATATTGGTTTTATAAAGTTCGAAATTGCACTTGACTAGTTGGAGTGAGGATAGAGGATGATTTCTGAAGAGTGTATTTTGGAAAAACAAAGTTATTTTTATTTTGTTTTCTTAAATAATAAATAGCCTAAAAAGAGTTTACCACTGCCACCACAATAGGCTTGTAAAAACTAGGGAATAGGAAGAATTAGCGAATGGAGGAAGTTCAATGGAGTCTTTTGGGATTAAACTAATGAATATTAATGCCAAATAATGCATGTGGGACAGTAAAAGAAATGAGGGATACAGAATGAAACTATAGAAAATGAATAGATGAGAGAAAATAGATAGTAAATTGCAACCATAAGAGACATGATTACAGGAAGGAAGGAATATCAAATAAGACTGTTCAAAGATGCTTTTCTCAGCAAGTTTCTTATTTAAAGGGTAAAAATGAGTTATATTTTCCACAGTCCATTTCATTCTAAAAACTTGAGGACTGTTTAATGCTAAGTTCCAAGGATTGTTAAATATTACTGAAAAGCTGTCCTATTAAGTTTTGAAAAAAAAAATTAACAGACTCCAGGAGCATCCTTTAAAAATCAGGGGGGTCTCAACCTTGGCTGCCCATTAGAACCACTTGGGGACATTTTGGAACTCCAATACCCAAGCCATACTCCAGTCTATTTAAGTAAGAACCCTCAGGTTATGATGTGGGCCCAGACTTCAGTATTTTTTTGTTTTCCACATGAATCTAATGTGCAATTAGATTTCCAAATCAAGGCATTAAGAAATATTTCTCAAGGTATGGTTCTCAGACTTCTTACATCAGAATCACACCACAACTTAATAAATACATTCCTGAACTGAACTCTAAATGTCTTGAATCAGAATAATGGGTGGTGAGGAGGTGAAGTCTGCAATTTTAATGAACAGATTTTTTTGCTTATTATATATATATTAATTTGGGCAAATGACAAAATGAATTGGATAAATTGGACAAATTTAATCTTAAAGAAATTTTTTTTTCTGAGGAAAATATTACAAACATTTTCAGTTATTATAACAAAAATACTCTGCTTATGTAGAAATTTCTTTCTTAGAAATATAACTGACATGTATTTATATTATTAAGTTTCCCAAATCCTCCACAGGGTAGTTCCAAGCACCAATGAGGTTCAGAGAAATTACTATCATGCGCAAAATTACTGAGTTAGATTGTAGTAATGGGTAATGGAACCAAGATGTGAATTTGTATGTTTTTAATCTGAATCTTGTGCTTTGTTCCATTAGGTGGTTTTCCCTAGCATTTCTCTGATCACCATATCCTAGCGTCTTCTCTATTTCTTCCCTATACTCAATCTTTACTGTTAATTGATGCACTCCACTCAACCTTGCCAACCTCCAATGTCTTCCTTTCAGACTTCTGACTTGTTATCTGTAATAATATTCTCATCCATTTTGTTGTCTCTGGTAATCACCTGAGTTCATAGTCAAGGTTAGAGAGGAACAGAGCTACAGAAGATCTCAGCTACCCTATTTTCCTAACAATTCATTTCGCAGCCACTGCGTTTACAAAAATTCAATTTCAATGAATTTAATCATTACTTACCTTACAACCATGGTAAAACTTAGGCTTTGTCGTTATTTAAAATTCAGTGTTGTCTTTCCCATTCCCAAAATACCTAATCAAGTCTTTTCATGTAAAAGTATAGGCTTTTATATTACTGTTTTATAATAGCTAAAATAATGCCTACTTTGTAGGATAAGAAATAATAATGGGAGGTGCCCAGAGTTTTCTTTTTTCCTTTTCCTTTTATTTTTTTTAATTGCCAACCCTAAAATATACCTCATTTCTTTGGAACTTAGTCAATATAGTTTTTACAATATTTATTTATTTATTTTGAGAGAGAAAGAGAGCAAGTGAATAGAGGAGGAGCGGAGAGCAAGAGAGAGAATCCCAACCAGGCTCCATGCTGTCAGTGCAGAGTCCCACATGAGGCTCAAACCCATGAACCAGAGATCATGACCTGAGCCAAAAATCAAGAGTCAGGTGCTTAACTGACTGAGCCACCCAGGTGCCCCTTAAGCAATATTTTTGTTGTGGTTTCTTGTTACTCAGCAATCAAATTCCATTCTGCTAATTCGTGTCTGATTCTGGCTTCAGTTGATGCCCTAACCTGCCTAAACTTCATGGTTTATTCATTCAAAATTTTTTACCAGAACTACACTCTATTCCTGGAGGTGACATCATTCTTTTCTTGCATCATTGGCCACTAGCATATGTAAACCCAACTGCCAGATTTCCTCAATCCTGGTTGAAAGCTCTTAGGCATGTTTGGAGTCAAATAACCTAATTCAACAAAACCTTTTCTCAAGGGGATTGCTCTCAAACCTTCATTTTTACTGACAACGTAAAATCATTCTTTAAAATCAGTCTTAGGATAGACTGGCTAAAATTAACTCAGGAAACACCATTGTTGGTGAGGATGTGGAGAAACAGGAACCCTCTTGCACTGTTGGTGGGAATGCAAACTGGTGCAGCCACTCTGGAAAACATTGTGGAGTTTCTTCAAAAAATTGAAAATAGAACTACCCTTTGACCCAGCAATAGCACTATTAGGAATTTATCCAAAGGATACAGGAGTGCTGATGCATAGGGGCACTTGTACCCCAATGTTTGTAACAGCACTTTCAACAATAGCCAAATTATGGAAAGAGCCTAAATGTCCATCAACTGATGAATGGATAAAGAAGATGTGGTTTATATATACAATGGAATACTACTTGGCAATGAGAAAGAATGAAATCCTGCCATTTGAAACAATGTGGATGGAAGTGGAGGGTATTATGGTAAGTGAAAAAAGTCAGTCAAAGAAAGATATGTTTTCACTCATATGTGGAACTTGAGATACTTAAAAGAAGACATAGGGGAAAGGAAGGGGAAAAAATAGTTTCAAACAGAGAGGAAGACAAACCATATGAGACTCTTGAATACAGAGAACAAACTGAGGGTTGATGTGGGGGTTGGAGGAGAGGGGGAAATGGGTGATGGGCATTGAGAAGGGCACCTGTTGGGATGAGCACTCAGTGTTGTATGCAAGTGATGACTCACCAGCATGTACCCCAAAACTACGAGCACGTTGTATACACTGTATATTAGCTAACTTGACAATAAATTATATTAAAAAATCAGTCTTACTATATAATTACCATATTCCTCTATTCTCTTTTCAAACCCCTCTGATTCTTTCAGGCCCAGGACATTTTCTAGATGATTCCAACCAATCCTAAATTCCTCCTCTGTGTACTATACTTTTTTTGTTTGTTTGTTTATCTGGAGCCACTTCCTTCTTTTTATTTGTTTCCATTCTTATCTTGAGTATCAGAGTGTAAATTCTCCCAAAGACATGATCATTTCTATTCATCCCACTTCAGCATGCAAATCTCATTACTTTCATAGATGTTATTTCCAAAAAAAAAAAAAAAAAGGTCAAATGAATGAATGTGTTAAAAGTAGGGGCTTCAAACTCCAATGGTGCTACTATTCTGTGGAAAAAGCATACCCTTTCACATTGACTGTGATTTCCACATTCTGTTTAAGCATAATTGATTAGTCAACATCCAACTTACTGTAAGCCAATTAGATAAAAAACATTTGTATGGACACATATTCATGAATGGAAGTCTGAGAAACTTCATGGACCCTCTCCCCAATATAACCATGTTGGTGAAAATTTTTACAAAAGCAATTTAAAGTCTCTGGAAATTGTCTAAAGGACATTAAATAAGAAACATTTATCCCAGGAAATTAAATAAATATTAATAAAGGCAGTGAGAGTCTATGGCTGCTGAGCCAGGACTCCCTTCCCTAAGCACCCTCCATTCCTCTCCTGCCCAATTCAGCAAAATGGAAGCTCACCCTTGGTGGATGCAGTCAAGAACACAGTATTCCCTCTCTTCCTAATTCTAAGTTGAGGGCTGTGGAATCTCCCTATGAAAGGTAGACTGCTGACACTTTGTACATTCTCACAGTTGCATGCTTCAGAAGCTCTATTCCAGAGAGAAGCTGCTGAGAGGTGTGGGGCTCTCTTCCTTCACTCAACTTTCACTTGCAGGTGTAAGTTCTGTGCTAGGGGCCACTGCCAAAAACGCTAAGATGGCAATCACCTACTCCCAAGCTCATTCGTAGGGTGGAGTTTCTACATCTGGAGAATCAAGTGGAGGGGACTAAACGCTACTGCTCTTACTCCGTGCCATGCAGATAGAAAAGAGGTATCACTACAAGAGAAGCAGGCCACACTTCCTGTCTCTAGCTCAGGAACAGTGGCAGAGGTTTTGACAAAAGGACAGAGACAGCCTTAAGAACAGAGACCTATGAAGTTTTTCCTAATGGAACTGACATTATTTGGAAGAGAGTGTGAAGAGGTTCAAGTTTAAGAGCTTCGTTGAAAAAAAAAAACAACGGGGATTTGGGTACTAAGGAGTTAAGAGGAAAGTTACTCCATAAGAGCAATTAAGTAACCCTTAGTTGAGCTAAAAGTTTACCAGAGAGAACCAGGATAAAATAAGCTAGGAAGAGCCCTCCTGGCATAGGAACAAACCTCTAAGAATGGCCTCAAACAAATTTGATAGAGACACAAATTTAATAGGATCAGACTATAGAGCAATTTATGCTCCAAGGTATTGTCAGAAAATAACCAGAGTAATCAGCCATCACTCAGTGGAGGCTCAGAGTTCCCTGTGATAGCAACAGAGGCAGGTAGCTTAACAGAAAAATCTGAAAATGGGATAGTCAAAGAGACACTGAAACCACTGCCATCATAAGGTGAGTGCACACCTCTCCAAGGCATTGGATGTGATTCTAGAGTTTGGAAAAAAAATTGATTTTGACAGTTTTTGCAAGCTTGTTCACTGCTTTATTAGTGGGATGGAGTTTTGGAGCTTCCTACTCCACCATTTTCCTGTCAGAGCCTTACAGTCAATTGATTTTTGACCAGGATGTCATCAAGACAGTTGAGTGGAGAAAAGAATAGTATTTTCAAAACCTGATACTTTAAAAATCATATGTAACTGATAAACTATAAAATTTTCAAAGGAAATCATAGGAGTAATGACCTTGGATTAGGCAGAGCCTTTTTAGTGATGACGTCAAAAGTATAAGTGATCAAAGAAATGAAATTGGTAAATTGAACATCAAAATTTAAAACCTTTATGCTTCAAAGGGTGCCATAAAGAATGTGAAAAGCCAACTTGCAGAATAGGAGAAAATATTTGCAAATCATATATCTGATAAAGGATTTGTATCCAAAATGTATCAAGAGCACTTCCAGTTTAATAACCCATTATATAATGGTCAAATTTTCTGACTAGATGTTTCCCTAAAGAAGATATACAAATATCCAATAAGCCCACGGGAAAAAAAAAGGATCCATATCATCAGCTACCAGGAAAATGCAAATCAAACCATAATGAGATACAACTTCCCACGCAAGAGTTTTAATAAAAAAAGATAAATAATAACAAGTGTTGGCAAGAATATGAAGAAGTTGGAATCCTCATACATTTCTGATGGGCACGTAAAATGATACAACCACTTTGGAAAACAGTCCAGCTGTTCCTCAAAACGTTAAACACCGAGTTGCTTTATGACAGCAATTCTATTCCTAGGCATGCACCCCCAAAAAATGAAGATGTATCGCCACACAAAAACTTATACATGAATGTTCATCGCAGCATTACTCATGGTAACCAAAATAAGCCTTCTGGCCACATCTGTGCTACGTGTTGGGAGTTTTGAAAAAATAATGCCATTGGTGTTTTGGCTTCTGTGGACATAAAAAGAGCAAATGAGTTCTTTATTTTCTCTTTTCCTTTTCTACCTCTCTTATTCCCCCTCTTTCTTCCTCAAAATTCATTAAGAACTCTAAAAATGTACTCACTGAAGAACTGTTATTAGAGTGAAGTGACTTACAGAACTATTCTAAGGCCATCTATAAACAAAGGCATGTTAGTAAATCCTTTATAGAGCAGTGCTGAGAAAACAGAATGTATGTCAGAACAGGATGAGATTGGTCACTCTGCTTCCTCTAAGATCTGTTAATGCAGTTTTTGGGGGGTTTTGTTTCTTTGTTTGTTTTGTTTTTTTAAGTATGAAAGAAGCAGTATGGATTCACAGTGAGAGAGCATACAGGGTTAGTTGCATGAGGCAAGTCATGATATACGGAGTTTTGCCAAGAATTTCCTGGAGGACCCTAAAGATAGTGGCATGATTAGAAGACAATTGCTGAACTGGCATTTCCTAATGATAAATTTAAAGGATTTTGAAAGGATATTTGAAGAGATTTGTTAAATACTGGATTTAAAAATATCAAACATACTAGGATTGATTTGATTGGCTTTGTACATGTATGTTTAGGAAATGATGCATATTCCTACTGAAAGATAACATTGTGATTTTCAATTTATTGGGAATTTGTGAAAATCCTATAATGTTAAGAAGTCTTTGTATTTAGTAGCGATTTTACTCTGTGGAGAAGCAGCTTATGTGTGCTCAAGGGGGAACAAAGCTGATGATATTAGCAAGTATTTCAGACGGATATTTTTTGCCACAACATCTGGTGGATAATAAAAATGATCCTGGTTTATAGTTCTTTACCAGTGTATGTTTTTTAAATGTAAGGTGAAAGAAGCTAGTGTTAGGCAGTTAATGCAGGGAGAGCGTGTAACCATAGCCACTGGAAATTCAAAATGTCTCCATGAAAATAAGAGAATACGAGTTGGCATTTAAAGCACTCAACAGTCAACACATGAATTTATTCATGCACTATTAACATGATTTGATTTTAATGAGCAGTTTTCTAGGGTTCCAGTCTGATTTCCTTCTCCTACAGCTTTAGAGGCTTAGTGACCCTGGGATGATGGCTGGTTTTCTGTTGTGATAGAAACCACCATAAGCATTTAAGGCTCTCAGGCAACTGTCTGTAAAGCATCTGTGGCCCAGCTGCATTGGTTTGCTGTGCGTTTTTGCTCTTGTCACCATAAATCCTCATGTCCAGTCATTTTAACTGAGTAGGCCAGGGAGAGCATCTAAGAAGATGCTCATAGCTCTTATATCCTTAGATACTCCTACACACTGGGAAAATTAGAATTTGGGCCTAATCATAGAGATTTTTGCCTAGGATCCATACCATTAGAAAACATTTGACTGGTTGCTTCACTGTAGACCAGAATCTTCCACATGTCCAGGTTTGTATTCACAATTTTGTTTGGAATGCTTGGAAGAAGAAATAGACCACTTTTCCATGGTTCCTCAGTATCAGTGCTGCTGGTTTTGCTGCTGATCTCCCTTACTCCTGGTATGGTAATATACTCATATCACTATTAATGACCACTACCATAGCAATGCTGTTTGATGTTACACTAATGAACCCTACCTCTGTTCTACGTTGACCACACATTCACTAACAGTGCACCACAGCTCTTTCTGCTCCCGAAGACAAGGAAGGTGTTTCTTCTAGCACTTTCTGTCATTCCTTTTTAAATGACATTCCTTTTTAAAAAATGTTAATTTATTTTGAGAGAGAGAGAGAGAGAGGGAGAGGGGCAGAGAGAGAAGGAGAGAGAGAATCCCACATCAGGCTCCACACTGTCAGCGCAGACCAAAGCAGGCTTCGAATTCAGGAGCCATGAGATCACGATTTGAGGGAAAATCAAAAGTCAGATGCTTAAAGGATTGAGCCACCTAGGCACCCCTCTCATTCTAGATATTGTTACCTCACAGAGTGAGGTACACACTTTAACCAGCTCCCTTGTCAACCTCCCATGCTATATTATTTCTAGTGGCCGCTTTTTTGAGAAAGTTCCTCTTAATTGTTCAGAGCTTAAATGGGAAAGGTTGGATTTAGTGGGAACTTGTCCCATAACAAGATTTTTTTTGGTAAAAAAAAAATAAGTTTACTTGAAATAAGTTTCCTCTTCTTTGGTTCTCCTTCATATTAGAGTATCCTTTCTCATTTCTAAGTGGCACCTTTTGCAACAATTGAATAGGGTCTTGGAATAGTATTATCCTCGCCAACTAAGGTAAAGAACTTTATTCTCAGTTTCCAATTCTACACTATCCCCTAAAGGATCAAGGTATCCTCATAGAAAGGGTCTTCTGTTTTCATACCCCAAATGTTTATTTGGCATGTACGGTATGCCAGCCGCTATAACAGATACCCTTAGAACCACAATTTGTGCTGCTTATGTGTGTGTGTGTGGGGGGGGGGGGGGTTGGGGGCAGTGAGTGTGCATGAATCAAGTGATTTTAGTCTTCTTATATTATGCTTTTTTATCCTGTTTTTTTAATTTTCATTTGAGTATAGTTGACGCACAACGTTACATTACTTTCAGGTGTACAATGCAGTGATTTGACAAGTTTATACATTATGCTGCCTGCACCATAAGTATAGCTCCCATCTGTCCCATTACATTACTATTGCAATATCATTGTATTCCTTATGCTCTGTTTTTTATTCTCATGACTTAGTCCATAACTGGAGGGCTATATCTCCCTCCTCCCCTCACCCATTTTTTCCAACTTCCTCCCCGCCACCTCTGGCAACCATGACTTTGTTCTGTGTATTGCTCTCTTTCTGCCTTTTGTTTATTTACGCATTTTTTTTAGATTCCATTTATGAGTGGAATTGTATGGTATTTTTCTTTCTCAGTCTGATTTATTTCACTTAGCATAATACCTTTCAGGTCCATCCATGTTGTCTCAACTCATTCTTTTTTATGGCTGTGCAATATTCCGTTGTGTGACATTCCCATATATATACCATATCTTCTTTATCCATTCCTCTATTGATGGACACTTAGGTTGCTTCAGTGTCTTGGTTATTGTAAATAATGCTGCACTAATCATGGGGGTGCATATATCTTTTCAGTTTAGTGTTTTGTCTTGGTAAATACCCAATAGTGGAATTATTAGATCGTATGGTATTTCTATTTTTAAGTTTTTGAGAAAACTCCATGCTTTTTTTCCATAGTGGCTGCACCACTTTACATTCCCATAAACAGTGCTCAGTGTTTCTTTTCCTCCACATCCTCATCAACTCTTGTTGTTTCTTGTGTTTTTGTTTTTGGCCATTCAGACAGGTGTGAGGTGATAGCTCATTGTGTTTTTGGTGTGCATTTCCCTGATGATGAGTGATGTTGAGCATCTTTTCATGTGTCTGTTGGCCATTTGTGTGTCTTCTCTGAAAAAATGTCTATTCAGGTCCTCTGCCCATTTTTAAATCAGGTTTTTTGTGTGGTTGGTTGGTGGGTTTTTTGTTTGTTTTTTGTGTTTTTTGTGTTTTGTTTTGTTTTGGTTTTGAGTAATACAACTTCCTTATATATTTTGGATGTTAACCCCTTATCAGATATATCATTTGCAAGCATCTTCTCCTCTTCAGTAGGCTTTTGTTTTCTTAATAGTTTTCTTCCCTTGTGCAAAAGCTTTCTATTTTGATATACTCCCAATAGTTTATTTTTGTTTTTATTTCTCTTGCCTGTGGAGATATACCTAGAAAAAAATGCTGCTGTGGCTGATGTCAGAGAAATTACTATGTTCTCTTCTAGGATGTATGGTTTTAGGTTTCATGTTTAGGTCTTTAATCCATTTGGAGTTTATTTTTGCTAATGGTGTTAGAAAGTAGTCCATTTTCATTCTTCTGCGTGTAGGTGTCCAGTATTAGCAGCACCATTTATTGAAAGGACTGTCTTTTCCCCATTGTAGATTCTGGTTTCCTTGTTCATAGACTAATTGACTGTATAGATGTGGGTTTATTTCTATCTTCCATTCTGTTCCATTGATCTATGTGTCTGTTTTGGGGTCACTATCACTGTTTTGATAGTCAAATCAAATCTGGTCACTGTTTTGATTACTAGTGCCCTATCATATGTTTTGTTATCTGGGATTGTGAGGCTTCCAGTTTTGTTCCTTTTCAGAATTGCTTTGGCTATTTGGGGTCTTACTTGGTTCCATACACACAATCTATGCTTTTATTTTAGACCCTTATGGAGGATTCTCCAAATTCCTCTGGCAATTATTTAAATCAGGTGCGATATACTTTGAACTACAGAGAAGGGAAAAAGTTGGAGGCAGTAACCTGGAGACAGGCTTGTGATGAACAGGTGTATGATCTATGGAACATGGAGCCCAAATACCTATGTGGGGAAGATAAATGTTGGTTCTATATAAAGTGCATTTTTTTTTTTTGGTTATCTGAAAAATTTAATGTTCTCACCTAAATTAATGAGAAATAACACTTGAGACTGTTGGGAAGAATTGTTGAGGACTTGAAAATGGCCAAAGGGACTACAGGGTATTATTGAATTCTTTGAATGAATTTCTGTTGTCTAGTCTATTTTAAACTATTTGGGCATTAGAGGGTAAGCTGTGGAAAAATGATCACACTGCACATGATTCCTGACCATAGAAATTAAAATGAGTTCTGTCCAGGATGGAATATTAATCCCCAAGTCAAATTCTCATTTGAACCAGTCTTAACAGGCTATTACTTCTCTTATTAATTAATAAGTTGAAGAAAATATTTGACATGGTTCTTTTTATATTTGTACAAAAGTCTTTAAATAAAATGAAAAAAATAAAAAATTAGAGCTACCATATAACATTATGTTAACTAAATTTGATTTAAATAAAATTAAAAAATTATGAAATGTATATATTTGTACAAGTCATGATTTTACTTCTTCCGCAGTTATAATTCACAAAAGGGCTATGAATGAATGTTGATTCCTTTTTGACCCTACTGACTGCTTTGAAACCACCATACTTAATACACAAAGATGATGATTACATTCACAGTAACGAACATCTGAAAACTAAAGAAAAAAAAATCATGGAAAATTTAAAAGTATACCTATTTTGTTCTTGAAACATTAAATGTTAGCTCTTTATAAAAATTCGTATAAGTAGCAAAAGGACTAAATTAGATTTTGTTATGTCTTGAAAATTATTACAATTTTCAAACCATTTTTCTAGAATAATGACTCTTCTTGTTTGCATAACTGGTCATTTTTCAGAAAGGCTTTTGAAAGTATTAGTAAATATTTTGATTTAATATGATTAGTAAAGTGTTTTTGCCCATTATAATTAACCCACATAATTGTTATTTTTACTGTTTTTTTTAATTGCAAAAGAGACACATTTTCATCATAACTTATAAAATACTAAAAATTTAAAAAAGAGAATAAAACTTTCTCATCCAGAGATAAAGTAATCATTTTTAAAAGATTGGTTTTCATATTGCTTCCATAGGATACACACACACGCACGCACATGTACACACATATATATATACATATACATGTATGTATATATACATGCATGTATATATATATATATATACACAAAATATACATATCTACAACTTATCTGACTTTTCATTTAGCTAGTGTATGTATTTTTCTGTATGCAATTAAAGCTTTGAAAATAAAATTGTTAATGATAGCATGATATTATAAAAGCTAAATTTAATTATGCTTCCTTTGTTAAATATTTTGAATATTTTCAGAATTCTAACTATAAATTATGCTGTGATGAACATCTTAGCCTAAAGGTCATTGATGATTTTTCAGGGTATTTACTTGGACTTCCAAAACAGAATTGCCTCTTCAAAAAATGTTTGCTATTTTACAGCCCTTGATATATATTTTCAAATTATTTCAAGAGATTGCACCAATTTACAGTCCTAGCACAGGCTATATGTCTCATAAGTGGAAGCCAGATATTTAGGGATAGTTAGTATTTGCTGTGTTGTATATAAACCCACATACATGCCTACACATTAATAATTATCTTGGTGATCAGTAAGTTACTATTTAAAATAGAATTCTAATAAATATTCTTAAATTGCTTATATTACATAGGTTCCCTGACATTGTGCTATTTTTAAATACCTTTAAGCATGGAAGAAATTGACTAAAGCTAGGCTAGTATAAAACAAAATTTACGAAATGCATATAACTGACACTACCTTTAAATAATTCTTAGTATCTTCTTAACTCATCTTAGGTAAACATTTCTAAGTTCTGGATAAAGCCTTGCCTTTCCTGTAAATGTCACTTAATACATAAAAGATTCTTGGACTTGGTCAGATTTAGGATGAAATATGCTACATATAATTCCTAAAGTGCTGGCTGTTTCATATCTCCATGCCTAAATCATTTTATTATCTGCTTAATAGCAGAACAAATTAGTCATCCTCTCTGATTCTGGTGCCCATTATGCTGAGACATGCCCACCCTAATATGCTTTCTGATAAAGTAAATGCTCACCCTGTCAGAGCACAAATCTTATTTGGGCTCCAGGAAAGTCAAGGGAGAGAGAGCTGAGTCTGCAGCAGGATTGCTTACTCGAGGAGAACTGAGATTTATTAGCCAACTTCATTAAATATATGGAAGACCCCAGCACTCAAGGTTAGAAAATTAGGATGCAAACATGAAACCTCTGTATGAAATGAAACAGGTAGCAAAAAACAGGAAAGAAGGATCTTTGCACTTTATAGAGTAAAGGAGGTGGGCTTATATTAAAGTAAATGCTCTAGCTAGCTAAATGAAAAGGCATGCCTTTCAGTTATTTGCTTGGTTTGGTAATCTGTGTCTATAAGTAACAACACTAATGAAATCTCAGAGAGATGTATGGTTGTTGATAAATACAAAATGAAGTGTCAATGCCAATTGCATATTGCTTTATTTATATAAATTAAAAAAATTATTTAGAGTATGTAGTTTAACAAGTAAAATTTAGTGCCTCCAATATTTCTATGCAAAGTATTTATCTGCAAGATGGTAAATAAATTTCAACTTGGAATAAAATGCATGCTACATTTTAATGTAATGTCACTGAAATGGACATTTATAGAAATGGTGTTTTGGTATTTTCAAAGATTTTCATTCAAGAAGTTAGTTAAGTAATAGGTGGGCAGTCAAAATTATGTGAATGTTTTCTCTTTTGTTTGTTTCTAGGTTCCACGCCTTTATATTGTTGATGACCATGAGTCAATTTTTCATAATTTTGGATAAAACACATATATTCTATCATCTAAAACTGCTGTCTTTTTTGGCCCCTTCTGAGACTCTTAATACTGAAGTTTGGGCATGTAAGAATAATTGTGTTGGTATCCTGTAATATTTTTGCTTTTGACTTGAGAAAAATACCTGAAATGGAGTTAGAGAAAAATACCTGAAATGGAGTTAGAGAAAAATACCTGAAATGGAGTTAGAGAAAAGGGCAACTAGAATCTAGAGAGAGAATATCAGCATTGTAGGCTTCAATTGATAGGTTCTAAATCTAAGAGAAGTAGAGTAACTTTTCCAAAGAAAGAATGATATCACCAAATTGTTAAACTCTGAATCTATATTCTTTCGAACATATGTTTTTTTTCCCCAAATCAAGAAAGCAAGTGGGGAGATGGAATTTATGTTAGTGAAAATTTAGTAGAGAAGGTCAAAAACAGGGACTAAGTGATAAGGCTGAACTCCACTGGGAGTAGGCATTGAGATTAGAGGTTATAGACCCAGCTAAATTCATGTAAAATAGTAAGTGACCATGGTTGCATCTTTTATATCTTCCTAATGCATAGTTTGCTTACTGGTTTAGAAGAACCTTGTCCACATTGTGCAAAATACCCAGTTTCTTCCCTTTGGCAACTTAGTCCACTACACATAGAGATAACTAAAGGCCATACAAGGAGGAGGCTGAAGAAGCCAGTTGAGAAGAGCCTTTCGAAGGAGATTTATTTTTGTGCTGTGTTTATTTTGGGTTCTCACAATGGTTTAGTTGGAAGAGGTTGCATCCACTTCACCTCAAGCTATGTTTGACCTTGAGGAGGTAAATTATAGAACTTCTGAAATGCTTCTAAGTTTGAAAGACATAGTCATTGATACTTTACAGGTAACTATTAAAAAGAGCACCTCTCTGGTGGACTAAAGACACATTATGGAAATTTTATAAAGGGAAAGCTCCACTTATACCAAATTTGGACCACACAAAAGGCATCTAAGCTTAGGCTATCCTAGAATGAACTTTGCTAAAGATAACTGTTTGAAAGGGCAAAGAATACTCCAAAGAGTGGTGGAACATTACAATCTTGAGCCTAAAGAAGAATCATACATGGCCATTTGGAGAAGAGGGTGTACTCTGCACTGAGGGAACTTCAGTAGATCTCTCCTGAAGGATAAAAATGTTCCACTAGAGTAAAGTGATGGCAGCTGTCTATTGACATCAAGAAGGCTCTAATAACAAATTAGAACCATACCAGTTATGTGTCACTGTACCTCTTAATCTCTAACGTTTTCTTTCCTGAGGTATAATCTTGACAGAATCAAGGAAGAGTATGTAGAATAAAGTAGTCAATTGAGAATGATGGAGAAGAGGTTAAAAGAAAACAATGCTTTCAAAGGAATAATTATCTTCATTTGATTACACTTCCTCAACCCCAGCATTCCTTAATAAAACTTTGATCAGTGTCATATCTAAGTTTATAGTGAAATTTCTGACTGGAGGTTGCCTGAGAGGAGATTCTTCTTCCTCTGACTGACCTTGATAACTAATTATTAGTTATGATGTTAGTTATGAACATTCTTCTTTTAGGAAACAAGAAAAGAGGTCAGGCTATTGATAGGAGGCAATTTCAGAAGTCTTGTATACCACAGTAACCTCAGATTTCAGCTGAAAATACAAATTAAAACTACCAAGATTTGTTTATGGTTAAATATGTAGATGATGGAAAAGGATAAAGAGCAGATGGCTTGAGGATGATTCTAGGAGGCAGGACATGTGTCATCTTCCAGAATGTAAGCTCTGTTACCGAACTAATGGGTTTAAGTGAACTTTAAAAAGTAATGAAACTTCTCAGAACTTTGCTTTCCTCGTATGTAGATAAGGAATGATTTTGATATCTCACACTTCGGTTTCTTGTGATGATTAATGAGCTAATTCACATCATACATTTAGAAAAAGAACTGGAACATAGTAGTTAATAAATAAAAGGTACTATTATCATAAGTCTCATCATTACCACCACTATTATCACTGCTACCACTATCATCATAAAAATTCTTCCATGGCTTAAATTTCAGATTTTGACCCCCCCCCAAACGAATATTCCATATTACATCAATATTTCCAGTGTAATCTAGGCAAACGAATTGATTAGTATAAAGCCATTCTATAACAGTCCAACTGACCAAATGTTTCCCCTTCTTTTTTTTTTATGTTTATCCATTTTTGAAAGAGACAGAGCACAAACAGGTGTGGGGTGGAGAGAGAGGGGGACACAGAATCTGAAGTAGGCTCCAGGCTCTGAGCTGTCAGCACAGAGCCCGACGTGGGGCTCAAACTCACCAACCGCGAGATCATGACCTGAGTAGAAGTTGGATGCTCAACTGACTGAGCCACCCAGGTGCCCCTATGTTACCCCTTCTTGATTGCTCCTAGTTGTAGTGTAATCTTAGAAGGGATCCTGTCATAGCGTTACATTCTTTTTTTCAGTAATGCAAGATAATCATGTCATTGAAGCTATTTATTATACATCTCCCATCGAATATGTACTTTAATTGGGGATTTGCTTGATGCCAGTCATCATGCTTTATGCTTTCCAAACACATGTTTAATCCTGAAAATAAGTTCCCCTTTCAGGGTAGATATTATTCTATTTTTCAGATGAGGAAACTGAAGTTTAGAGAGCTTATGTGGCTTATGTAAAATCTCACATATTAAAACCAGTAGGCATAGGACTTAAACATACCTTCTGATTCCAGAGATCATTCTATACCTTGAATTGGTGTATTTTATTGGGACTTGTTTGACATAGTCTGAATGGTTATAGATCTCTAAGTGTCTAATCCCCTGTGTTTTTTTTTTTCATGGTGCAGTGATGTGTGTAAGATGCTCTCTGTCTATTCCTGACAATCTCATCTAGCTGTTACCTCAAGCTTTACTCTGTTATTAACCTTTTGGGATCTTTTCACAGAACAATTTCCTTATACTGACACCATACCTCATATATTCTGAACATTATTAAGTTCATTACAAAAAAAAAGAGGGAAGTTCAACAATTTTTTGATACATCAGCATATGCAAGGTTACAAAATGGCTGAGCCAAAATATTAATCATAAAATGTATAAAGGCCATCACACCAAAATTCCATGCTCACTTTAACTTCTATGTAATAACTGGCTTTCACTGATTATTGTAGCCATGATCTCAAGATGGTCTTAGTCAATTGTATTTTGTGGACTAAACCTCCAGAATTGTCCATATCAAGAACCGGTTATTCTTACCACACAGACTTAGGCTATGGCCAAGTGACTTGTTTGACTTGATTGATTGTGCGAAACTGTGTTCAGTCAAAAGTGATCTATGAAGATATTATAGACTCTATTCAGAACTTGTCCTCAAACCAGATAAAAACATACAGAAAATCTTAATATGTCATCGGAAAAGGATACTTGAAAGAAAAGTAACCTGTGACTTAAAGAATCTTGCAAAAATAAAGGATAGTCCTCAAGTCTCTCTGTAATGTGTGATAAATCTTTTTCATTTTTCCCACTTAAGTAGAGGCTTACTAAGAAATCAGCCTTCATCTTGTCCCTGGTTCTCTTTCAGTAGAGAGATTTCATGAAAACAAAGTTGTGCTTTACTCACATAGATATGTTTCACTTTCTCCTCCAGAAGTCATAATATTCCAATAAAAAAGGTTTGCTGACCTTACCTGAGGACTGGCTCAGTGCTCTGTTACCATTAACTTTAATAATACTTTAGAAAACCTGCCCTAATCTAGAACCAGTCCATTCCTTGTCACCCCCTATGATGCCTTGTTTTGAGATTCCTACCAAATACAGACTCCCACACATTGCTTTACTACAAATGAGCTTCATTCTAAAATAAACTACTCTAAGGAAGTACACAAAAGGAAGTACACAAAAGTGATGGTACACTTTTGGATACATCAATAAATTTTGCTTCAGAAAATTAAGCTACATTCTTAAAATGGTTGCTAATGATTCACGATGAAATTTTATGGCCACTTTATTGATAGTAATGCTGCAACTCCTACCTTCCATGATCCTCTTCCCCTTTTTTCTCTTGCTGTTCCAAGTAGGAAGAGGTGTTAACACCATAAATAATAGATGTAGTGTCACTGATAAAAAGGCAGAGCACTAGCAAAACGTATGTGGACAATAACAAAGAAGTAGTTCGTTCATAGGAAGATTTTGTTTCTTGCTGGATTCTACTCTTGACTTCTACTACAGAGCCAGATGAGGTTTGAATGAAGTTTATGCAGAAAAACTCTTGTTCATTAACCCTATATTCTGCTCTCCCTTTAGAAACAGTCTTACAGAGACATTAAAAGTCTCCAAATAGTTTCTCATTCTGACCTGTTACTTAGCAGCATTTACATGTTCCTCTGGGACTTAGACTGTTCATCAGTAAAAATGGAGATGATAATTTATATTTCACAGGGTTGTTATATTACCAGTATCTGACACATAATCTGTGCTTCATAAATGCTAGCAGTTATTATTGTTGCCATCATGATAGCTGAGATAGGTGTCTTTGAGTGACAATATTCTTGCTTACCAATTATGCTTATAAGAAAATGATGCATGCTGGAATTAAAATGGGTAAGGAGAGGCACATAGGAAAGAATAAAGGATATGAATGATAATTCCCTATTTACCCTTAACTTAATCAAATTTAGGAAGCTACTGAGGATGAGAAGCAAAGTCTGTATGCCCTAGAACAGATTATGTTGTGCTGCAGAGGCCCAGAGGAGGTTAAAAGCGGACCAGTGGCGCCTTCCTTCATCTTTGGGAGAATCAAAATCTACGCCACAAGTAAATGTTTTGCTCAGTTAAGAATGTCACAATACCTCTTTTTAGATGGGGTTTAAAATTATGAGGTCATGGAATATTAGAGCTGAAAGGGCCTTGGTGATCACCTCACCAGTGTCTGAATTTTATAGGTGAAAGAACTGAGGCCAGAGTCATAGAATGATTTGTTCAGGGTCGCTCAACTGGTCAGTGGCAGAGATAAAAAAAGACATCTGGTAGCCTCATAGCCAGGGTGTATATGAAAGTTTTATATCTGTAGACCTTACAAACAGAGTTTCAATAAGAAGCAGCTGGAGGCATGAGTGTATTTTATTGTATTCTGCAAGAAAAATGAATCTGCAGATAGTTTTATACCAAGAAAACAATATTCCACCCAAATTAGGTTCAAGAGCTGTCAACAATAAAATAATTCTATCAGCTATTTAAAGTACAATTATTACTGTGAAGTACTTGGTAGTCCAAGGATATCTTTATATCACACTAAAACATCTGGACGCTTCAATCAACCGGATGTATTTACATTTTATAGACACAACCCAAATGATGTAGCAAATTTAGATTTCTTTTTTTAACCACAGGGTTAAGTGCTCTAAATGTCTGAAACAAGCTGAGTTGTAACAGAGAGAGTGCTCAGTTAGTACTGGCTTTGCTAATCACCACCCTGATCTATTAGGTTTTAACTCTCAGAAGCCAAACTTGATTCCCTCATTTGAAAGTTCACCACTTCAGGGAGTAAGGAGAATGGGATTAATGGATGTAATCTTTATATTTTGTCAGTAATGATAAGTTCTTTAAATTTGTCAGGCAATCATGACTTGATATTATTCTGCTAATACTGTGGTTGGTTTAGGATGTATTTCTGGAGAAATAGGCCTATACTCATCTTTCAAAAAATGAAGCCCAGAAATTCCTTCCTCCCTCTTCTCTTCCCGTTCATTTCCCACATGCCCCTTAAAAGTAAAGTTTGTCTCCTCTCATGTGCAACCTTCCTTAATTTCATGATTCAATTTTGTCAGTAAATATTTTGTGATGCTTGAGCTATTTACCAGGCAGTGTGCGAGTTGCTGGGTGAATAACAGTGAATAGATTAGATGGCCCTTAACTTGAGAGACCTTGACATTTGACATGGGGTACAGAGACATAATTACAAGGTGTGTGATAAGAGCCATGACAGAAGAACATACAGGGTGCTGAAGGACACGAAGAGAGGCATCTAACACAGCTTTGAGTGTCTTGGATTAATTCATGACAAAAGAAAAAGATAGAATGAAAGGGAGGGAAGGAAGGAAGGAAGGAAAGAAGGAAAGAAGAAAGGAAGGCAGGCAGGCTATAAAGAAAGTAGATGATATAATCAGTCTAAAAATGTGTAAGGGCCCGTGGTAATTTTGAAAATTCTTTTGGTGTTACCCAAGTACAAAGTTCAACAACCACTGTTTCGCTTGATGGGTTATTTAGTTTTACTGGATCTGTGGGAATCAAATTGTAATGCTGAAATAGGTAGAAAAACAAACAGAAGTTCATATAGAAACAAAAACTCGGGGTGGGGGAGAGAATGGGCAGAGTGAGAAAGCTAAGGAGAAATTGCGGTCAAAGCAGTGGGCATCAGGAGAGAGGCAAGATACGAGTTGTTGGGAAGTTGGCAAGCTCTCACATGTAGATAATTCTAGGCAGCAAGGTCTCTTGATTCAAAAATACCCCTATACTACTTACAGTGCATACTGAAGAACAGTATCTACATACTTTCAGGATGGAAGCACTCATTCCTTCCCTTGTCATTCTGGAAAATTGGCTTGGGCTGAAAGGAGCTGCCTTGCCTGAGGTCATACTCCCCTGTTTCCTGTGTTGGCCTGCCTCTAAAGAGTGGTTTATGCCATGATACAACTTCATGGGCTCTCCCTTTCCTAAATTTGAACCATGTCCAAAGAGTCTTCTGAGCTTCGGAACAATCACGTGGGCTCATTTGAGGTCGCTACTGTATCTCCATAACAAATTATCCCTTGGTCCAATCCTGTGTCTTTCACTCCTTCCCAGATGTTTGAACCAATGCCCATGCCCTAACAAAATTTGTGCGTGCATATCTCAATTTCACAATCTGCTTCCCCGGAAACCTGGCCTGAAACGTCTTTCTGGAAAGTTAGTAACGTCATCAAAATCTGCTCACAGAGGCATCTACATCTAATTCTAATGATCCTATGTTAATATTAAATGCTAATGGTTAAACAAGAGTTTAAGATAAAGAAAATTCTGCATTGTCTGCTTGACAATTAGGTGTGATTTCACGTTTGACAGATAACAGTATCATCTTCATGGGGGCCATTCAGTCAGCAAGTGCTACCCAATAGTAAAAATCTATCGAAAAAATGATAAAATGAAATTACTGCTAGTCTTAAAATGTTGGGATAATCTCAACTGTTTGTTGGAAATATGAGTTGAAGGCTTTTTTGTATATATATATAAAAAAAAGATCCTTGTTGGAATGAGAAATTCAAAGCAAAAGTTTTCTCAAGAATCCCCTCTTCCTTGATATCCCTTAAAAAAAAACAGTCTACATGAATTTGCTTAGTATTTCACTATAGACTAGAGACTTAAAAATTGACATCAAGTGCTTTAAAAATGCAATAGAAAAAATAGAGTAAAATCAATAATAGTGTGAGGAATGACTTGAACAGCTTGTATTTTCACAGTGGTCATCAAAAAGTAATTTTATATCCAATAATTTGTATCGATTGTTTGTGAAACTGTAATGCATTATATGCCATAAGCCTGGTTGTGCAGTTATAAATATATGTACCATTTTGTTGGTCTTGTTTTCTTTTTTTTTTCTTATGAGTTTCATTTTCTCTAAAACGCACCTTACTTTGTAGTGTTTCTATGTGGAGGCAAGATTCAGAACCGCGACTATTAATTCAAAATAGCTTCAGCCACACAATGGGCACTCTTCTTTGGGTAGTGAAAAACAAGGGCAAAATGTGTAACCTATACTATCCAAGAGAAAGTATTGTGGAATAATCTATAGTGTGATCATCGAGTACTGTGCCTTTTCCTGGGGCCCATATTAAACTATTTCATTAAAAGCCTGATTGTGCCATTTAAATGTCAAAAATATGCAGACCCTAGGATATATTCAGCATAAAACCTCCCAGTATATCTAGAATTTCTATCATGGATAGAGAAGATATTACCTCATCAAACTTTGTATTGCCCTTGGCTTTTATATTTATGGACTTATCCAAAGTAGCACTCCTTTTCTCTTGTGTCTTTTCAGTCAACATTCTCTGGAAAGGGAATACTACGATGAAGAGCTTTAATTTACTTAAAGTGAGGTTTAAGGTATCAAGGCAAGACATACCTGAAGGAAAACATAGTTTTTTTCATTATAATCCTCACATGGATTTGAATTGGGAGAAGAAAACCTGATGTTAGGAGTGTTCCTTGCTGATTGCTGCAGTGGATATTTGTGTCAATTTGGAGGGAGAAGCTAGAAAGGTCCAAATTACTGTGAATAATAGTAATAATAATAATAATAGTAATAGTAATAGTAATAGTAATTTTAAACAATAGAAACAATGAGGGTGGAGGAGGTGGAGGAGGAGACATTTTATCAAGTGAAGAAGAAAGGAGACAATAGCCTGTGAGAATTTTTAGTTAGTTTGCTCCGGGACGTGCGAGAAAAAGTTTGCTATTGGATTGAGCGGGTTTTCAATACTGGTACGAGATGAAAGTGGATTCTTTCTAGGGAACAAGAAAAGGAGCTGAGTTCTGATTTACAGAAGGAGGGAAGCTTTTGAAAGCATAGAAGTTAACTCTGAAGCCTCTAAAGCTTAATCTGATACGGCTTTTAACTACTCCTCTGGCATTTACTGTTTACGTGACCTTGAACAGCTTACTTCTTTGAATCTCATTTTCTTTATCTAAAAATAAAGAGTATCA
The DNA here is from genome assembly GCF_022837055.1 of Prionailurus viverrinus. NCBI lineage: Eukaryota > Metazoa > Chordata > Mammalia > Carnivora > Felidae > Prionailurus > Prionailurus viverrinus. Next base: position 39,669,265 of record NC_062573.1, on the reverse strand, counting down.
ATACGTATTTGAAGGTGGTTGTTAGGATTTAATGAAAACATTCATTCATTTATTCAAGAAATACATGCCAAGAAATACATGGTCCTATTTATAACGGTGTCCTAGTTATATAAGAGTGCACAAAACAAGTTTCCTGACCTTAACAAGAAAGTTAATAAATCAGCCAACAAATACACAAATAAGGTAATCACAGATTAAAATGATCAAGATATGATGAGTGATAGATAAAAGGTAATTAGGATAAAGGGTCATTGCTTTAGAGAAGTATGTTTTAGATGGGTTGATCAAATGAACCTTTTCTGAGAAGATGACTCGGGATTAAAAGTGACTAGTGAAAGGCAAGCACCGAACAGCCCAGAGAAAAGCATTTGAGGCGGAGTTAACAGCAAATGCAAAGGCCCTAGAATACAAAGAAGCTGGAGGTAGAGGAATAAAATGGCTAAAGCAAGTTGAAAGAGGCAGAATGTGGGTTGGACTGGATCTTTCAGTCAGCACACAGTAATAGTAACCATTGAAAAGTTATGCTATCCATTTAAGTCCTAAGACTGTTTCTATTACAGCTGGGGAATTGATCTAATGTTGGCAGGAGATTATTGTATCCAGTAGTGAGTGGTTTAATGAATAAATTGCTAAACTAGCGAACAGTATATGAAGTTTTAATTTAGAAACTTACTAGTGCATTCTTACATGAACTTGTGAAAATTATATAATCTCAGCCTCAATATCAGTGATTCCCTAAATTTTGCCTCTATGATTCTTCTAAAGCCCCCCCCCCCCAAGAATTCAAATTATAAATATTGTAACTAGTAAGATCCATAGAGTAGAGGAAGTTACATCATATATCTTAATCATGACATGTGGGTTGTGACTCTCAGTGTAAACATTGTAATGAATTTGAATTGTTGATAAAATTAAGACTAATGTGTCATTTTACTGTAATTATTTAATTTTAATTTATCATTGCCACTTTCCAAAATAGTTTTGATGCAACAGTCTCTAGTGTGGTGGAATCACTGTCAATATATAAATTATCTTGGGGCGCCTGGGTGGCACAGTCGGTTAAGCGTCCGACTTCAGCCAGGTCACGATCTCGCGGTCCATGAGTTCGAGCCCCGCATCAGGCTCTGGGCTGATGGCTCGGAGCCTGGAGCCTGTTTCCGATTCTGTGTCTCCCTCTCTCTCTGCCCCTCCCCCGTTCATGCTCTGTCTCTCTCTGTCCCAAAAATAAATAAACGTTGGAAAAAAAATTAAAAAAATATATATAAATTATCTATAGAACACACGTCATGAACATACCTAATGCAAATGGAGGGAAGTATCAAACAATACCAGGATGTTTTGAAATACTCACATGGTGTCAAGAATGATGAAATGTTAAACTGAATTGTGCCCCTGGCCCCCCCTTCATATGTTGAAGCCCTGTCCCCCTAATGTGGCCGTATTAGGAGGCAGGGACTCTGAGGAGCTAATTAAAGCTAAATGGGGTCATCAGGGTAGGGCCGTAATTCAGTAAGACTCGTATCCCTAGAAGAAGAGGAAGAGATACCAAAAGTGCACACGGACAGAGTAAAGCCATGGAAAGACATAGCAAGAAAGTGACTGGAAGCCAAGGAGAGAGGCTTCACCGAAACCAATCCCCCTGGCATCCTGATCTTAGACTTCTGGCTTCCAGAACTGTGAGAAAATGCATTTATGTCGTTTAAGCTCCTAAGTCTTGTTTTGTTTTGTTTTGTTTTGTTTTGTTTTTATGGTAGCCTGAGAGATAAATGGACCCTACTTCCAAGTTAACAAGTTAGCCTTGCACACACTGTTTCATGGATATCGGCAGGAGCCACAAGATTATTTAGTCAGGGTCAAAGGCCTATATGACTCAAAATAATAGCAGTGGAGAAAGTATCAGCATATTGTCTTGTGCTGGTTCTCTCAGTCTTATTTCCCAAAGGATGACACAAAGAGGACCGAGTGATGTCTGCATATGCATGAGTTGTGTTGTATAACAGAGGAAACTTGGGTTAACAAATGGGGACAAGCATGCCTTCCCTTGGTCTGAAGGCTGTAAGGAAACCTGACCTGTCTTCTGAAGGAAGACATTGTTTCTATCTTCCAAGGCCATTCACTGCTCTACAAATATCCTTTACAAGATAATCTGGAACATAGAAAATCAAGGTCTTCATTTGCAAGGTGTGCAAAAATGTGGGAGGCCAGTGGAGAGTTATCTGCCAACACAGGGTTGCTCTTGTAAAGGAAAAATAATGGCTCAGGAAAATAGTGTTCAAAGAGAAGCTTCATTAAAGAATCTCATACTTCTTAGATGAAAGATAACTTCGAATGCAAAAATCTGGTGCTTATACAATCTTATATCTTATTTGAATGAATTAGTTTTTGTTTCTGTTTTTGTTTTTTTAATTAAAATGCTCCTTCCCAAATACAGTAACCTTGGGCAACACAAGCAATTAGGTGGGTGAACATTATTGATAAATTTAACTTCAGTTTCTTGGTCAGATAAGTAAGTCGAAAGAGGGCAGTAATTAAGAAACGGATCTTCTGACTAGCATAAGTTTACAATTTTGAAGATGGAGCCCTGATATTTTTTTTTAACTTCCATTAGATACAATTACTTCTGACCGTTTTCAGTGGTTTCCAGGAGTCAGAATTCATAAGTCCCCTTTCCTCTTCCCACATCTCCAAGCATGGTTTTTCCAGAAATAGATTAAATAAATTGATTCGGCCCTTCTCCTGGGCATGTTCTATACTTGTTCCACACCCATGGACTCCTTTAGAGCCAAGAAGGCATCTTCCCTTGTGTTTGTTTCTGAAATGCTGATCGAGAGTCAAATCCATCATGTACAATGATTTTTTTCAGAATCCTAAATGAATTAACGGGCTTTAAGACCAGACCTGCCAGAGTTCTAAGACACTTCACTCTTCATTGTTATTCTAAGTTGCTCAGTGAGCTGTATCATTGTAGTAATTGTATGACTTTACTTGAGATCCTGCTTTCAGGAAAAATCTGGGACATAATTTTAACTTTGGAAATAACACTTGTTCCCTTCTGAAGTCTGCCACTGTTTGATTTGTGGTGTAGGTTCATTTTTTTTTTTTTTTAAATTTTTTTTTTTTTAACGTTTATTTATTTTTGAGACAGAGAGAGACAGAGCATGAATGGGGATGGGGCAGAGAGAGAGGGAGACACAGAATCTGAAACAGGCTCCAGGCTCTGAGCAGTCAGCACAGAGCCCGACGCGGGGCTTGAACTCACGGACCGTGAGATCCTGACCTGAGCCGAAGTCGGACGCTTAACCGACCAAGCCACCCAGGCGCCCCAAGTGGTGTAGGTTCATTAATGTCACCATTAAACAGGAGACAAAGGGCCATATCATTCAATATCATCAAATCACTGTTATGTTTAATTAAGCAACCAATCTCTTAGCCTCAAAATTCCCATTTAATTGTAAAACACAAAATAGCCCAGCAAGAACAGAGCTGGGGGTTGGGGGGGGGGGGGAGAAGAAACGCCACTTTTTTAATTTTTTTTTTCAACGTTTATTTATTTATTTGGGACAGAGAGAGACAGAGCATGAACGGGGAGGGGCAGAGAGAGGGAGACACAGAATCGGAAACAGGCTCCAGGCTCTGAGCCATCAGCCCAGAGCCTGACGCGGGGCTCGAACTCACGGACCGCGAGATCGTGACCTGGCTGAAGTCGGACGCTTAACCGACTGCGCCACCCAGGCGCCCCGAAACGCCACTTTTAAGTATGCTTTGGCATGTCACTTCCAACTTTTCTGTGTAACCTAACCGCCCTCCTCCCTCAGCCACCGGCTTCCACCCGACAGTTAACAACACACGATTTTCAAAGCAACACCTTAGCGCTCATGAAATTCGTTACTAAGGTTCAGATTAAAGCTTAATTTATACTATTATCATCTACTAATTGTTTGAACATTCTTAGTCTATCAGTGTGAAACATCTCTAAATGCGGTGAAGCCTTAAAAAACTTCTCCGGTATTTTTGTTGCTTTCTCTGAGAAGTAACGTAAACGTATTATTTATGAAAAGTTTTTTTTTTTTTTCTGCTTGTGCCCATTTCAATTAATCAGTCTAGTGATCACATATCTTAAAGCCGCTTGCATCATCTGAAAAGTTTAAATATCAAACAGATATCAACCAAAAGAAGAACTTCCTTTAGAGTCATTAATACCCTGCTGCTTCAAAGAACATGTATTAACGAAATCATTCTTAGTAATTAGAATAAAATGATAGTTATATTTTGGGCCAGCTACATGGGTATGCAAGCTATGCCATCACACAGTGACCTAAGGGTCCCATGCTTGGTTTAATAGTTGGCCCCTACTATCTGGAAATTTGTAATTTTTGAATAAAAGGACCCATGTTTTCATTTTGTAATGGACATCACAAATCATGTAGCCAGCCCCGGTTATATTTTATAATATACTTATGACTTTATTTTCATTTTAATTTATCTGCCAAGTAGCCAGCAAGGACCAGCTCACTTGGCTAACTTAGTCCACTTACAGAGGTGTGAAGTTTTTTGTTTTTTGTTTGTTTTTAGTGTGGACAATAAGGAAATTCTTTCATGTTCCCCAGGTTTATAGTCAAATACAGGGAGAGGGAACTGAATTAACATTTGGATGAAGAATTTTTTAAAATATTTGTTTAATAGTAGAAAAAATTATGTAATGCTGAGCTGTATCATTAAGATGTCTGTAGCTGAGACAGGATTTATGTAGTTTTTCTTAAACTAAGAATTATATAAAAAAGAAAGCCAAAATAAATAAGCAGATAGTCTGAAATGCCTTAAAATGCATTGTCACAGTTTGATGCAACATCACATAAATTAGAGAAATCAATATAGACGTTAAAATATTCAGGAAATGCAGATAAAGAACAGACAGGGAAATGGCCTTAAAATGCAATATGAGATTCTGATTAGGCATTCAGCTGATGTCTGTACGTCACTGGTATCTCTCTGTTTTTTAATTCTGAAGCTTGAATACTGGAGTAGGCAATGACTTCCACAGAAGGCCTGCAAGCATTCTGCTCTTCCCCAGGTAAAGGGCAGTCGCTGAACTGCCAGGCTCCTATCACAACTTTTCATATGTCTTTATATCACTCCCTGTATCTCTAAATCAGCTCAACCTGTGTGTTAGCATTCTGTTGCACTCAGCATCCACAGCAAAATCAGAATGAAGGGAACTGAGGTAAAGAGTTAGAGATGATTAGACTTTAACGTTCACTGCTTACTTCTCATTAGTTCTGTCCTGAATTCATTACCGTGTCAGCACTGGGGCCAATACTTGTTTATGTAATGGTTAAGATATCCTCCTGTTTGAAGATTCAAGAATAGATCAAGAAAAGCCCCCAAGGCCCCTTCTAGGCCTACTGTAGTATTTGCTATTGAATTCATAAAACGGTGCCCTTCAGGGTAAAATCACCTCCTAGCAGAGAGAGAAGATGAAACATTTATTTAAAATGTATCAGATGGCACATCATCAGGTAGCAGAATATATTAAAATATATGGAATTTTTAGATCTGTCAGCGGGGTGCTCTGTTCTTTTTTAAGTGTCATAGTGGCATATAGGAAAGAAGATTGCAAAGATTATACAACTTTCAGGCATTTAGGGCTTCAATGAACAAACAAGTTTATTTGCATCAGATAAAAATTAGGCAGCATTAAAAGCATGTTTACTACTACTTTGTATGCATACTTTAAGGTAGAATGTGTTTACATCTCATTTTATCAACACTTATAACCATTCGGGAGATGTCTTAATTGGAGCACTTCTTTTTTTTAATTTTTTTTTTAATGTTTTTATTTATTTTTGAGACAGAGACAGAGCATGAGCAGGGGAGGGGCAGAGAGAGAGGGTGACACAGAATACAAAGCAGGCCCCAGGCTCTGAGCTGTCAGCACAGAGCCTGATGCAGGGCTTGAACTCATGGACTGTGAGATCATGACCTGAGCTGAAGTCAGACGTTTAACTGACTGAGCCACCCAGGCGCCCCTTAATTGGAGAACTTCTTAAGTCCTTTTGAGTAATTGAGGACATTGTGCACATAATGTTTATGGCAATAATTAATAAATCCTTTTGTTGTAAAATGTGAGTTTCTTAAATAATAAACTGGTAGCAATGCTTAGGGAGATGTGGAAGGAATTTTTGCCACTGGCCATTTGTTTAAGCCTTCTAGGTCTCAGTTTCCCAATGTGTAAAATTACAGACTAGCCAAGAGTTGAGGTTCATCTGAGCTGTTATGTTATTCTATCTTGATAAGACCTGCAGAAAAATTTAATTGCTCATTATCTGTCTTTGAGATTCACAGTTTCATTTCTTTACTAATTCCTTCATTTGTTGATTTCCCCAACAAGATTTATTTGACTCTTGTCAAGTGCTGTGCTTAGTTCCTGAGACTCAATGACAAGGGAGGGTGAGGTAGGAGGAGGTGGGGGAGGTGACCTCATTTAGCTTACGGTCTAGTGAGTGAGGCAGACAATAATAAAAGAATGACAGAAGTAAACATGACCTTGAAACTATGGTGAATACCATCATGAACAATTACATGGAGCTGGGGGGCTGCATATTACCTAGTAAAGAACAAAGATAATAATAATGCTGAGAGCTAAGAGGCAGAATTAAAGATAGGAGGAGGCTAGAGTCAGGACTGGCACAGGGAAGAGGAATATCTTGGTTGATAATGATATGGTTTAATAAAAGACCAATCTGTTTCAAAAATAGAATCTTGTGATCTTTCTAGCCCTAAACACAGTTTATGGATGTATTTCAATGTGCCTAATAGTTCAAAAGTTGCTCTTCTCCCTTTTGTTTCTTTTCCTTGAATTATTACTATTTTTTAGCATGTTGAAAGGTTGATAATCCCTGAAACACGACTTATTTTAGTACTAGCCAAGGATGAAGTAATGCTACTATTTTACATTGATGATTATGTGATCAGCCTTTTCGTGACATTTTCCATGGTGCCTGTGTTTGCTGCAAAGGTAAAAACAGAAGTGGATCAATTGACTTTGCTCTTTGTAGGCCTGGCAGAGGAGGCTTACACCTGATGTGGTCATCAGCACTATAAACAGTCAGAGATACGTTAATTGGAATCTTTCTTAAAGAATGAAGTTTCTGGGTAATTGAAGGCATATGTGTATGCACTGTTTATCATGTGAATCAATAAATGCTTTCATAGTAAATCCTCACTTTCTAATAGCACCGCAGAGAGAGAGAGTGCTTGTGACAAATTTGCTCATCTCTTTTTCATTTAGGAGCTGATCTAATGATTTAGAGTCATTGCTCTGTCCTTATAAAAGTTAACAGATATTGCATTGTACTCTTAAAGAAGTTTTATAAATAACAGATTTCCAGTTTCACTCTTCAGATTCAGAGTTGAACCGACCTCCAAATACTTAATGAACTGTAATGAAAAATGAGTATACAGGAAACTTTGCTTTATGAAAATTAGAACCATATAGCAAGCTTTATGTATTAAAAAAAAAAAACTTACTCTGATTATGTGAGGAGATAATAATGGTGCAATAATGCATTTCCCAGAATGACAGCCAGTGATATCTGTAAATGGCCTTCGGTAGAAGAAAGAAAACACACTGCTCCAATCAATACACAGATAGTCCGTAATGTAAAGATTAGGATCAGAATATTTAAAAATTTAATACTTTGCCATTCCATATAGCACTTTGGAAGTCAATATCTTTGGGAACCTGGTCCATTTCCCTTCTTTGAGAGCATTATATATTTAAGGTTTTTAAATTATTTATCTAGTCCATGTGATTAAAAATGAAAAAAGTTAGCCCATCCATTATCTTCTGCAGCTGCTGTCTGGATATTAGTCTCCCCACCCCCTTGAATCCGTGTTTTTTTTTTTCTTTTTACCCTGTAAAGGAAACTCAATAGAAACTCAAACATTAAGAGAGCAAAAGAAAACCTTATCTACTTGCTAACATCAGAGAATGTTGCTGTTTAAGCGATGTGCAAGGATGGCTGTGTGTGAACAATATACTCAAATATTTTTACTCAATTGTATTACTTTCAGAACTGATAGTCAAAAATATGATGTAGTTAAATGGCAAGAAAGCATATTATGTCTCTTTTCCTGGTCAGTTATATTTGGAGGATTTATTTATCTTTTAAAAAGTGTATTCTGAAAGTTACTCCAAAGTCAACCCTTTGAGAATAGGAACATTTTTAAAATTAGATTATTTTAGTCCTTCCTCCCTTTACTGTCAGGAAGGGAAGGAACATATTTAAATAAAGTGGAGAATCTTTTTAAAAATAGTCACCAAATTCAGGGTAATTTCTCCTACCAGTTTAATTTTATGGTTATTAATTTTCTTTCTTGTGAAAGTTTGATTTGCTTATGTATATCCTTTAAATGTTACTGATATCACAATTGCTGGTTTTCCAAATGTGTTATTCAGTGTGGATTACAACCTATGACTTTTATTATATCCTTTGAGAGTTTCTACTATTAAGGGTGAAATGAGTTTGTTTCATAATCGTTATACATCTCTTTATTTTTCCACACACATACTCAGTAACCTTTTTGCTCTCCTTTTAACATAGAAATATTTAAAATACCTAAAGAAGAGAATATTGGAAAATAGGATGTATCTAAAATATTAAAGACACTTAGAAATATTCAAAAATGAGAAAGACAGGGGAATGTTTTATATTCCTCTAAGTAAGCTAAAAGACTGTGGAAGGATATCCCTTAGATTATTCCATAGAAATTCTCCTTTTGTTTCATGCAGATCCTGTCATGCCACTTGGTTTGCGGGAATGTTGATTATTATAGACTCAGGGCATTGGCTACAATGGAGGGCAATTCTTTTCTCAGCCTAAAACCCGCGTAACTCCAAGATTAACATTTTTTTTTTCCTGCTTTCTCTGAAGCAGAATAAGGAAGAGATTAGGAATAGGATCCAAGCTAAGATTCTGGGTGTTTCCTCTGGTTATGAACAGAGAGAGGACTAAAGAGCAACAGTGAGTTGTGTGTTGTATTTCTTTGGTGCACTGTGCTCAAATACGTGTATTTTGTGGAGCTGAGGTTTTGGCACAATACGGACTTAGAGCATTCTAATGATGTCAGGCCAAGAGGAAGAATCTTCAGAGGATTTTACCATTTCTTTTATCCTAAATCTCATTCTGTTACAAATAAACAGTTGATCTTCAGTTGTTCCTGAGCTTAGATTTTGGCTGAGATGAGAGGGATAGATGTGGCGCTTCCAACATTGCCATTTTATGATCTATAAAATGAGGGAATGTATGGTGAGAACAGACAGCTCGATTCTGCAGCCCTACTGCAATGATAACAAGATTGGCAGTTAAGTGACACCCCCCCCCCCCCAGTTGATCTCACACCTCTCCGAAATGGGTTCTTTTCATGGATCTTCCCACTGCAAGAGCAGGTTATATGGAGAATGGTATTTTTGAAGGACAATATTAACAATTAGAAATAAACGAATGCAGGGCACCTGGCTGACTCACTAGGTGGAGTGTGTGACTCGATCTCAGGGTCATGAGTGTGAGCCCCATGTGGGGTATAGAGATTACTTGAAAATCTTTAAAAAAATTTTAAAAGCATTAACATATAGTGGCATGATAACAAGACACATTTCTTCTTGTACAGTGAACATGACACCTGTAGGTCATAAACTTTAATATTTAAAAAGATTGAGATATAAGGTTACAATTTATGAAGGGTAGAGGAAGTATCCTTAATCAACCTGAATACTTCACTTTTGGTCTTACTCAATTTTACTTCTTTTGACCTGGCTAGATTTTTCTAGATCTGCTTTAATATGTCTCACACGATTCTTGTCCAGTCTGGATTGCATTAGAGCATTGCAGTCTTGTATCTGGATCATAATTACTCTTTATTGAATACCCTTATTCAGGGCAGACTAAGTATCCAGCATATATATCTATCTTAGCATTCATGCAACACAATTATCTCCAGGATCCACCAGACTCTACATACAATTAATAATGAAAGTATGATGGCTTCTTCAATGCACTGTAGATTATTGCTGTCCAAAATTTTCCCAAGTCATGAAAAATAATAAGGGCTAGCATTTATCAAATTATTTTAGTATGTGCATGACACTGTGCTAAATGCTATGTGCACTTTCAAATTTCATATCTCAAATCTAAGAAGCAGGCAGTGTCATTATCCTCTCTTTGGGAATAAATGCAGGCACAGAGGATTTAAATATATTGCCTAAATTTTGTAAAACAATCTGGTAAATGAGCCTAGGATTAGAACTCAGTTCATTACAACACAGCAGCCAGTGCTTTCCAACTCCTAATATGCTATTTCCTGGGAATAATTCACATTTACTTTCAAATAATTCTTTTATGTTCCTCGTCATGCTCTTCTTTTTTTATGTCTGTTTTTGAAACATCACTTGCAGGTAGATAGTAAGCTACCTTGCTGCTCTTGGTCAGTGTCCTCTGTGAGAAGCCTGTCTTACTCACCATTTTGGTGACATGGTGCTCCAGGACTCTTGCATTGCCCTAAGACACTGGATTCCCTCACGTCCTATTTAATTCTGTACCTTTTTTTAACTTGCTTTCTAATTTGAGTATTTTCTATTTGCCTGCCAGCTTATTCTGTGTTCCTGTGATCTGCCTTTTGTTCTGCTCTCATCACTGGAGGGCTATTTTATTAGTTGAAGACTTTTGTTAGAGTATTAAAGTATAATTTTCAAAAAGTTAAAAACATGACTCTCATAACAATATAAACTGAATATGTCAATTTTTACTCAACTCTAATGAAAGAACCAGCAAGATAATAAACCTGAAGAAAAATTTGAGAAATTGGGATTTTTATAGTTTTTCAGTTAAAGAAATGTAGAGATAAATTTGCTAATTAGTCCATGACTGAATAATGGTTAATGTCTACTAGATGAAAAACAGTAACCTTTGGATTACTTTTCCTCCTGACCAGAACCATTTGAATTGCTATTGTTGAAGAATCATTTGCAACTCTCTTAGACAAGAATCATATGCATGACTATCAGTTTTGTAAAAATTCATCCCTAATACTTTACAGTTGTGAAATATTCTGATTATTACATTTGTGATTAAACAAAGCTATACACCCTAGAAAATCAGATAGTCCTCAGAAAGGGTGAGCTACTCCCAATACTATATTCAAAATATTCCCAAAAATCTCTTTTCCTGTTTCCAAGTTCTGGATAAATTTTCATGATGAGTTTTTCAGGGTGAAATATGTCTGAATATATCCCCCGTTGTCTAGAAACATGGATGTCATGACAAATTCTCTATAAATATAGTAAGGATTCTCCTGTCTAATGAAGGTCAGACTTTTTTTTTCCTGTTTTGCCATTTTATGATAACTGGCCTATGGTCTACAGTGGTGCTCGTCTATAAAATGTAAACTCAGAGTTAACTTAGATAAGAACATTTATCTTCTACCCAGGGTGACAGGGGAACTTTCTCCAACCAAAACTTGGAGGTACATGACTAAGATGGGAAACAACTTGACTGAATTTTGAGTCTTTTGTTTTAGGGGTGTTTTGTTTTGTTTTGTTTTGTTTTTTGTTTTTTGTTTTTTGGTTTTTTTTTTTATGTAGGCTCACAAAAACTAAAAGGAACCAACTTTGGGTGTGTGTGTGGGATGAAATCCTAATGACCCTCAGCATCAAACTAATTGAAGAAATAAATTCAGAATAAGGATTCCAAATTGAGATTTTGAAGATAAATGAATAGCTCTTTTGATTAGAGTGTATACTGAACCAACCAAAGAAAAGGTCGTTTTTAAAATTTATTTCAAACTGGCTAGCCAGGACTTACATACATATTTTTCTAAATAGAAATATTTTGCTCTTGTTTCTTGGTAACACAATAGGAGCTTTAAAATATTTGTTGAAATTTAATGCTAATAAAAGCCAAAAAACTATAACATAATACCTTTTCTTATTTTCAAAGAAAAACTTATCAACTACATTGTTTAGAATTATGTTCGGTTTTGCTTTTTTTTTTTTCATTTTTACCCCCTCTTCTACTGGCTGCTACCATATTGGAATATAATACCCTTAGTGTCCTTTAGAATTTCACCAAAATTTCTGAGCTATGAGGAAAGCAAATTTAACAATGAGAAAAGTATATAATAGTTAAATATTATGCATTTGCTTAATAGATATTTATGTAGCTATTCAAAGTATTTATCATGTATGAATTGCGGGAAGTTAAAAAATTTCTCATCTTCTGTATTGATGTATGCTACCCAATGTCAATGTTGGAAATAATCAAGATTTCTGTCTCCACTGATGTTAACAAATATTTTTTTTCTGGTAAAACCTTGAGAAAATTCACATATTTTGCTTTTTTTTTTTTTCTTCACATACAAACTATGGATTTAATTTGGAACATGTATTTAGATGTTTTTCCTTCACACCATTTTTTGAGGCATGGAGAGAGGAGTTGGTAAACTTGGATATTATCAGTGTTAAGTGAGCCACCCAATATGCTTTATCTCCAGTAGCATGCACACTATGCAGTCAAACTACTTAGCTGATGACACATAACATTTTTTTTCTTTGAAACCTATTAAGGACTCCTGTTATCCTAATAACAGGAGTCTACTGAAAATTTTCATCAAAAAAGAAAAGGTGCATATGATAGGATTTTCATATTTCCAGGTGTCTCAGAAAAAGAGTGAGATAGTAACAGCTTTCCCTTTCTAGTCAGTGGTTAAGAAGATAACAAAGTGGCATGTGGAAAAATGATGAAGAAATAAAAAAATATATAACCAACTCTGGACTGGACCATGGAGGAAGACAGAGGACAGAGTGTAGGGAAGTAAGAATTGCTATCAGACTTTCCAATATGGGAAGCTCTAAATTTCCATTAAAAAACAAAAACAAAACATTGTCTAAAATTCATAAGGAGCAAGGGTTCCCATGTTGAGAAGTGATATATTCTTAAGAGGCACTATTTTTGAAATACTTTATTAAACAAGTTTTCTTACATGTGGGGCATTGATTTTGGTGTTCAGGGCTTATATTCTAGTGTTAGTCAAACAGAGAGGGAACAGTGAAGAATCCAAAACAAGTTTTTAAAATATTTTGTTACTTTTAATATTGCTGTGATAGAAACTTCTGGACAGAGAATGTAGAAGATAGGATTTTCTCACACACACACCTCCTCCCAGTCCACCCATCCCTCCTCCCAGACACATTTAGCATCACCTTGATGACTTTATGATAGAAATATTTTGTGAAATATGTGATGTGAAAGATTGATTCAGCTATAATTTAAACTTTGGCAAATGACTACGAATAGAAACATGTATCGATAGTAAAAACGAATGAAACAATATTAAGCTAAAAGTTTGACACACACCCAGTAGATGCTCCACGTACAGTTCAAGTGTGAAGAGCATGGCACACTGGAGGCAATTACATTTTCAGAATGAAAGGAGTTATAATTCCTGATCCTTGGGCTCATTCATTTCAAGGCTTGCTCAATTGCAAATGTAACCAGAGATTTAATAACTAGTGTTACCCTGGGAGGATGCTGTAGGAATAAATTTAGATTTAAAAAATATATATTCACATCCTCTACATAAATGGCAACTTTCTCTCTCTTGCTTAAGAGCAGACTGACAGAAAGGTTATTCACTTTACTCTGCAGGCACTTACACATTTGAAGCATAGCTGTTTCAGCCATCATCTAAAATAGCACTTCTCTAGGGGCGCCTGGGTGGCTCAGTCAGTTAAGCGTCCAACTCTTGATTTTGGCTCAGGTCATGGTTTCACAGTTTATGGGTTCAAGCCCCACATCAGGCTCTGTGCTGGCAATGAGAAGCCTGCTTGGGATTCTCTGTCTCCCTTTCTCTCTCTGCTTGTCTCCTTCTCTCTCTAAATTAAATAAATAAATAAATAAATAAATAAATAAATAAATAAATAAATAAATAGATAGATAGATAGATAGATAAATAGACATTTAAAAATAAAATAGCTCTTCTCAAAACCAGTCTTTGCTTTTTTTTTTTTTTCTTACAAGCTGTTTCAGAGTTACCTGAATGTCAGGGATTTGGTAAATGTATGTGTAGAAGACCCAATAAGGGGTGAACAAAACATGGAGGACTCAGTATCTGATTTCAGAAAATGGAAATGAAAAATAATATTTAATTTTAAAATACATGGATGTTTCCACAGTTCAGTATAAAGAGATGGAACAAAAGATGTATGTTGAGTTTTGTGCAAGCTCTTGGAAGGCATTCTTTGTATCAATAAAAATATGTAAGTGGTATTTGATTTAATTCTGGGTGCCAGATAATCATCACCTTTTTCTTCCCTTCCTCCCTTTTTCCTCCCCCCTTCCTCCTCCTTCTCCCTCCTCTTCTTCCTCTTCTTTTTCCTCCTCCTCCATCCTTTTCTTCTTCATACTCCTCCTCCTTTTCATCTTCCTTCTCCTCTTCCCCTCTTCCTGTTCTTTCTCCTTCTCCTCCTTGTTCTCTTCCTCCTCCTCCTCCTCCCCCTCTCCATCCCCTTCTCTCTCCCTCACCTACAGGTGGCCTAAAGTCTCCCTTGCTTCCTCTTCCTTTCTCCCCTCTAGTCTCTATAGTCCTTTGCCCATTCAATCTCCTACACATACAGTCCCACCTAATTTCTTCTCCGAGGACTGAACACAGGAATATTCTAATTTCCAACCCAAGTGGCAAAATCCTAATAGCATATACTCTACAAGAGGTGCTGGCAGTGTCACAGATATTCATTTTATCTCTCTCTCTTCATTTCATGTTACATCCATCCTAATTGTCACTACCAATACTGCCTCATGTCTCTAAATTTGGACTTTGGTTCAACTCTTCAGAGAATAAAACCTCCACTTTCTCCAGGGATGGAGGAAGGACAGTAGCCTCACTGATTGTGCCATGGAGGAGACCAAGAACCTAAGAGCATCTAATTCAGAGATTCTACTGATCTCTCCACTCCAGATACTGGCTGATGCACTGAGATTCAGCCTATTTCTTATTGCTTATCTACATTCTCATTCTGCCACCTCCTTTTAATTCATGAACATATGCAGACATACAGGTGTATATGTGCACATACATACACACACAGACAGTTAGGGTTCAGTCCATTTATTGTACTAAAACTATTGCCACTAATCTATCTGCTTTCTCTCTCCAAAAATTATATTTATTTCTTTTTTCTTTTACTCATCCAGTCTTTAATTCAACAAACATTTACTGATCATCCACTGTGAACTAAGATTTGAGCCCAGTGCTGAAGATACACATAAGCAAAACCAGAACCAGTCTGTCTTCCCCTTGGCAGTTATAATCTAAAAGGATAGGCAGATGGTTATTGAATAAATGTAAAATCACACTGCTTGATGCCTTTTACAAGTTGTGGATGCAGAGATCTATGGCCTTTTGAGGTTTTATAACATGATATTTGACTTGGGTGGTTAGGGAAGTAGTGAATGAGCTGTTATTTGAAGGAAGATTAGTTAAGAGTATTCCATAAAGGAAAGGGCTGATGCCAAAGGTGGGTAGTAGTGGTCTACTGATGGCAACTCCAGGGAAGAGATAAGAAGTAAGGAAGAGGGATAGGGTTAAAGTGGGGGTGGGTGTGGCACAGGGGTGGAGGACACCTACTATACTGTCAGATTAGATGGAGCATTTATGTGATGATTGCTGTTGAAAACAAGGGCGTTGAAGGAATCTGGACCATCCTCACACCATTTTTATGGAAAGGTTTCATGGGAAAGATTATTGTCCCTTTCACTTTAGTGTTATATATGTCCTTAGACCACATCTAGGATTCTGCTAGTTTTGAACATGGGTTCTTTTTTTTTTTTTTTCCAACGTTTATTTATTTTTGGGACAGAGAGAGACAGAGCATGAACGGGGGAGGGGCAGAGAGAGAGGGAGACACAGAATGGGAAACAGGCTCCAGGCTCCGAGCCATCAGCCCAGAGCCTGACGCGGGGCTCGAACTCACGGACAGCGAGATTGTGACCTGGCTGAAGTCCGACGCTTAACCGACTGCGCCACCCAGGCGCCTCATGAACATGGGTTCTTTTCTATAAAGTCACCTGAGTAAGTTCTATCTTAGATGTTGTAGAGTTATTTAAAACTTTATATATAGGTGATCTCAAAATGGAGGTAAGGTCACCCCAGCCCAACTTTGGGCATCACTGCTGTAGGTGGGGAAGGGAGGGCCATGATCCAAAGAAACGGGAGCAGTTGAAAAACTCTTTGTTGGTGACTTGAGCTACACATGATAGCTGGAGAGAATATTTTGAAAATGGGGCACACTTAGAGATTGTGTGGTGATGAGACCCCCCACCTCCCAAAAGTGTTCCAGGCTTTTTTTTTCTTTTTGCTTTTTTTGTTTCTTATTTTTTATAAAGAGGAGAATACTCCATTTTTAAAAAAAATGTTTATTTATTTTGTGAGAGAGAGGGAGAGAATTCCGAGCAGGCTCTGTGCTGCCAGTGCAGAGCCTAATGAGGCGCTCAACCTCATGACCTGAGCCAAAATCAGGAGTCAGATGCTTACCCAACTGAACAACCCAGACACCCTAGGGATTTTGGTTTTGTGACTTACTCTTGTGTGGAGGAGGTGGATGCAGCAATGTGTGCTGGGCCACACAAGGTTGTTGGACATGTAGTGGAACCGAAGATAACTGTTTCTAGAGAGGACTCTGTAAAACCTGGTATCCATCTAACAGTGAAGAAAATTTTCATTGGTGGGATTAAAGAAGATACAGAACCATATATTTTGAGAGACTACTTTGAAAACATATAGCAAGTAGTGAAACTGTAGAAGTTACAGAAGCCAGGCAGAGTGGAAAAAAGAGAGGATTTGCTGTTGTAATATTTGATGATCATGATACCATGGATAAAATTGTCATTTAGAAATACCACCCTATTAATGAGCATCATTGTGAAGTAAAAAAGGCCCTTTCTAAATAAGAAATGTAGTCAGCCGAATTGCAGAGAGGTCAAGGACGTGGATCTGGCAACTTTAGGGGTCATGGAGACCCACTTTGGAGGTGGTGGTGACTTTGGTGGAAGAGGAGACTATGGTGGTGGAGGTGGTGGCAGGAGAGGTAGTTACGGAGGTGGTGGCAACTATGGCAGTGGTCTTGGTTACAGTAGTAGAGAAGGCTATGATGGGGGTGGACCAGGATATGGAAACCAAGGTGGCAGATATGGTGGCGGTGGGCAGAGGATATAGCGATGGCAATGAAGGAGGAGAATTTGG
The DNA here is from genome assembly GCF_022837055.1 of Prionailurus viverrinus. NCBI lineage: Eukaryota > Metazoa > Chordata > Mammalia > Carnivora > Felidae > Prionailurus > Prionailurus viverrinus. The sequence continues at coordinate 39,651,973 of NC_062573.1, read as the reverse complement.
AGGTAACTACGGTGGTGGTGGGAACTATAATGCTTTGGGGAATTATAGTAGACAACAGCAATCCAATTATGGACTTGTGAAGGGGGGCAGTTGCGTCAGAAGAAAAGTGTTATAGTTCTCAGCAGGAGAGAGAGTTAAGAGTTGTCAGTAAAGCTGCTGGTGACTTGGAGATTGTCGTCCCCAGTGCATTAGAGGAACTGTAGAAATCTGCCACAGGAGGAACAATGATCCACATACTCAGAGAAGTGACTGTACCTTAAACAGGAATCCCTTCTTGTCCAGGACTGTCCTAGCCACATTCTGCAAAAAGTGCAACTATGAATTAGTGCAGTGTGGTGTCAATTAGATGTGTGTTCCTGATGTAGCTTTTCCTTTTTCTTTTTGTTACATCTTTTCATGACATCTCATTGTCCTGTAAATTGTGGTAGCTGTACCAGGAATAAAAAAATTAAGGAATTTTTACCTAAAAGAGAAAATAAAATAAAGTTTTATATATAGGATGTTTCACGTCACAAAAAGCCTTGGGACTTAAATGCTTGCCATCTTAAATGATTGGAACATGATGTGTTCAAGAATCGCTTGGTCGTAGAGCTCAGAATCAGAGCTACTGAGTAAAAGCTTCAGGGAGAACAGCTTACTCTGAACATAAACAGGAACAAAACAGACAGGAACACCTTGCCATTGACGTTCAGACTCTTAAAATGGAATTGAGTGGCTCAGAATAAATATCCCATAAAAGGAAATACCAGGGTAAAGAATCATTGCATGGGGCATATTTTATGCATTTTGTGTGGGGTCATGAAGTAGGAAATATTAATACAATAGATGTAAGTTGAACCAGAAAAATTCAAAGATAATCCACTTCTTTGATTCTATAAATGGAACCTGTTTAACTATTTTGGTGCTCTAGTTCAATTCCTAGCCACTTAAAAAATCACCACCTTTCTTTGCTAGCAGCCTAGGCAATTCCTTTGCCTGAGGCTTAAGATTTGAATGAACTGGATGTTGGTTTTTTTTTTTTTAATGTGAAATATGTTTTTGATTTGTAAATGAACTCAGGCACAGCAATGGACATTGAAATTATTATTTTTTAAATGAAATAAAAATAGAGCTGACAGCTAAAGAACTTTCACAGCAGTTATTATTATGTGTTATTATTAGCAGCAGCATGTGGTGACATTTTAGGCTCCAAATCCACAGAAATATATCCTAGATCATGGGTATTCCAGATGCTAGGGGGAAGAAAACAGAAATGCTGCTGTCTGGCTTTACATGACAGAACTTTTTGAAAATGAAACAAGAAATCTGATAATTTTCTACTAGGCAGTGGAGACTGATTTATCTCTATCCCTAGGGGTTGAAAGGTTAACAATGGGATTTTTCGACAAATGTAGATATCAGCCACCAAGAACACTACTCAGAATATGCTGAGGAATGTCTTTGACTCCTTAAGCTGTATGAAATCTGTCACATTATTAGTGACTTACTGGAAAAATATATTGTATTTTATGGATTTAGTCAGCATGGAACCCCCTAAAACACAGCTTTGAATAAAAGTGAAAACTTGATGTGGTGTGGCCTCTTCTCCAACTAGTACAAACAAACTTCTAGACTTTCTCGAAGAAGTTTTCTAATTTGGGTACTCAAATTTCTCTTAGCAGAAATTGGGACATTGACATTCTGTAGGTGGATAGGCAGCATATTATAGTCATTAGAAATGTGGATTTAGAATCAAATTCTGCTGCATTTGAGTCTCTATAACTCTGTTCCTCCCTAGATGTGCTTTCCTGGGAAGTTCATCATCTCTGAAATTCTTCTCTTCATCTCTTCATAAAATTCTCATCATCTCTAAAATTTGCTTTCCTCATCTGAAAAATGTAATAATAGTCACCCATATCTCATAGAGGTGTTGTAAGGATTTAATTATGGAGCATCACATCAAGCACTCAGATATATGTCTGACGATGTATGTAGCTGGCAAGTCAAAAAAAACACAACTTATACTATACTGGACCCTAAATCATGGGGAAAGCTCATGTTCTGGGTCTGATACACCTACCTGAATTTGAACTCTGACTTCATCTGTAATGAATTTTGTTACTAAGTCATGTTCTTAGTATAGTAGCTGACCCAGAGCACATCAACATATTATCTATTTATTTTTATTTAAAAAAATTTATACCAATTAGTGCCATGCCATTTGGATTATGAAATCCTTTAAAAATTGACTAAAAGGAAATTAGTTATATCACATGAAAATTTTGTGTGGCTGTGACAGATATTCCCCCAAAGAGTGACTTAAACAATTAGTATCTTTATTTTCTGTCACAGGATGAAGATTTGAATGTAGGGTATTTAGGGGTAGCTGTGGCTCCATGATGCAATCAGGGTCTCAGAGTCTTTGTAAAATCCCGTCAGCCATCCTTAGGATGTAGTTATGCCCCTTGTGGTCACAGGTGTCTGCTCCACCTTTATGTTCAGATGCTGGTCAGGAAGTGGCAGGGCACAGAAAAAAGGCATATGCTGTGTCTCTCAGCCATATAAATCCTACCAGACAACTTGCTTTTACTTGTCATTGGTCAAAGCCAGGTCACTTACTCCTTATTTATCTGGATTCTGGGAAACAAGAGTTTTATTGAATAAAATGCCACCACTATCAAATTGGATTTTTTTATTGAGATGGATGATATGGAAGAGACCAGTGGACATTGGGAAGGCATCTAGTAATCTTAGACAAGATAAATAAAAATTCTGCTGACATGCCTACTCCCTCACACATGATCACATTTAATCCTCCAATCTAAACAAAACAAACCTAGTAGCCATACCTTATAGGCTTATTTTCAGATGTGTCTGGGAACTTGATATGTCCCAATGCTGGGAATAGAAACCACATTTGTCTGGCTTCAGGGCCTATAATCGTTGCACTGCACCACACTGTTTCCCCTGCAATGCTTTCTCTGATCTGGTAGCAGATCATTAAAGAACTGTGCTTGATCCTCATCATTTTTGTCTTCTTAGAACTGGTAGATAAATGGTTAACTGTGGTTCTGTTACTACACTTGAATAAAGCTACATGTCCATCGTAGAAGGTGATTATGTCATGGGGCAGGATTATCTAGTGAACAAAGCAGTTACCTCAGATGTAGGAAACCTAGGGTCTTGTACTTGGTTCTTTCTCTGCTGACGGTGCCAGTTACCGTTGCTGGTTGTGAACTGTCCTCATTTGTAAAACGGAAAAGGTAATCTGACTCTTACATTTGACCCCGTTCTTGTAAGGATAAAGTTAGACAATAAATGTGAAAGTACTTTTTGGAAGTGTAAGTGCTTGCTATACAAATACAAGGAATTATTATTATCGATACAGTAGCCCAAAGTGGCAATCTACTTGATACTCCATCAGAGGCTTAATTGAGCAGTTTCGGTTCAACCATCTAAGCTGACAGCAGCTGAAGACTGATTCTCCAATTTGACAAAGTGCAGGATCCAGATGAATGCATTCTTCTCTGCTGCATGCCTGTAAGGATGGATTATCAGCCCCTCCAGGAAAAAAAAATGTAAAAAATTAGTCTCAAAAATGAAATGAGATCATAAATTTGTTGCAGATGTTACTCATTGAAGATTATTTGTGTAAAAAAGTGTTTGGGGCATAGTTTTTCTTATTTATGCTTCATCTAAAGAAAAACAGATCATTCAATTTATTATGTCAACAATTATTTATTAAGTGGATACTATGCCTCAGACATTGTACTTGTGTCTTAGAACATAACAGGAACAAGAAAAATATGGGTCCTACCTTCGTGGATTTTCTAATCTATCATGGAAGAATAATATTAAACAGTTAATTAAACATGTCATGTTTCATTAGGTAATAGTGTGTCAAAAATCTTAACAGAATGGTGTAAAAAACATGAAAGAAAGAGAAGAACAATGGAAACTTTCTGTGGGATTGCATACAGACACGCACATGCATACACATACACACACACACGCACACATATATAAGACTTTACACAATCATGAGGAATGTATCCTAAGAATTCTTAAATTCTTGGGGCACCTGGGTGGCTCAGTCGGTTAAGCGTCCGACTTTGGCTCAGGTCATGATCTCACAGTCCATGGGTTTGAGCCCCGCGTCGGGCTCTGTGCTGACAGCTCAGAGCCTGGAGCCTGCTTCGGATTCTGTGTCTCACTCTCTTTTCTGCCCCTCCCCTGCTCATACTCTGTATCTCTCTGTCTCAAAAATAAATTAAAAAACATTAAAAAAATTAAAAAAAATTCTTAAATGAATTCTTTTATTCAACTGTTAGTAGCCACATATTTTCTTTCTTCAAAATATCTATATATATAATCCATGCATTTCTCTTTCTCTCTTAGCATAGACCAAATGCTATCATGTTATTTATCCTATTTTGACTTTTTAATATATAGAAGTTTAATTTTAAGAGAGTATGCTGTAATAGATAAGGAGGCGTGGATATACCATTAAAGAGAAAGCCTGTTCATGGTTCCAGACTATTCTCAGATACACTCAGGATGGCTTCTGCCCTATGACCCCATCTATATACTAAGATTGTGGGTTTCTGACTTATGTTTGAGACTTGGTTCTACAAATGGCATTGAGACCTTCAGGCTGACTCCAGATGTTGACCATGCTTATATGATATTATGAATGAAAACTCTTATATCAGTTATGTAGAGTATGTTCTGAATAAAACACACATAGTGTTCTGTACGAAAACTCTATTGTATGAAATAATTTTTGGCTGATTGTTTATCAAGTTGAACATTTTATGAAATAGTATGAGACAAGGTTCATGAAACTACATCCCATAGGCCAACTCGGGCCCACTGATAATTCTTATAAATTCTGTTTTAAAGAAACATAGCCATATTCATTTGTTTATGGCTGCTTTTATGCTGTAACAACAATTTTGGTAATGGTCACAAAGATCATCTGCCCCACAAAGTTGAAAGTATCAAAGACCTACTTTTTTTTACCAGGTCCAAGGTATATATCTTATATCAAGAGTAAGCAAAATTTTTCCATAAAGGGACATAGAGTAAATATTTTCATCTTTGTGTTGAAAACACAAACAAACATGTTACTGTACCATGTTTGGATCCAGGCCCTACTGTTTACAATTTGTAAGATATTAAGTTATTTAATATCTCTGAGTTTTTGTTCTTAATATGGAAAAAGGGTTGATGATACCTGTCTCACAGGGATGTTGTGAAGATGATATAAAACCATGTATGCACAGTGCTTGGCATATGCAATAACATAATTCTTCACATTTTCATGGAATGTAAAGGAAATGAATATCTTCAGGGTATTGAGAACATGAGAGATGAAATGGAGTCAGAGTCAATATCAGAATTAGGTAACTGTTTAAGTGGGTCACCAAAATTTAATATGGGCAGAGAGAAACAGACCTGCCAGACCCCTGAAATTATGGTCTAGCCTGAGATTCTCTGAAAAGAGCTGACTTTGGCCTAGAGATCTTTTTCACCCATTCTATGTATTTATGCTACTTTTAGTTTCATTAATAAGTGGAGAAACATCTTCTCTCTATTTCATCAAATTAGAAGCAGAGAAGTTTATAATTTATAATTTTTTGATAAAGTGGAGGCATATATATCTTTCTCTTTAAAAGACTGCATCACAAATGGTCAGTGTTTGGAGTAGTGGCTGTAAGAGGAGCATTCACTCTTCTCAGGGTACCTAATTAACCTGATTGTGTTTTCTCTATGACCAACAACTGTAAAAACATTCAAAAGTGATTCAGCTCTGGTCTTAGTTACTAACTTTCAAAAGTGGATGCTTAAGAGCGAAGTCTCGTGTCTAGATACCGGTTCCATCACAAATCCCCTCCATTTACATGTCTATATTCCATGGTGGATTTGGTCACTTTTATGCACGACATTTCTTGTTTTTCTCAAATAAAAGAACACTTTAGTTTTCCTTGAGATCTCCTTCCATTTAAATAATCTTGGAAAGGTTTCTTGATGATAAACCAAGACTTCTGGAGTAAGCAGTAATGGTATCCATTCTTGGTTCCTTATCTAGTTGTAGTATGAAAGTTACAGAGAGTATCTATGTAGTCCCACTGATTGGGATGCCAGAAATATGTGTTTTGATGGTGATTACTTCCATGGCTTGCTCTTTGGACATCACCATTTGATATCGTAGCACAGTAATCTATATGAATAATGCTAAGCTTTCATTGGCTTATCTGACAACAGGGGGGCATTTGTTTCATGATAATATTGCCCAAATAGGTTAACAACCATAGGTTACTTCATAGTGAATGTGCTGATTTATATCACCTCTGCTAAATGTATATGGGAGGAGAGTAAGATGAAAGTGGATGCTGAATTTTTTTGTTGATAGACAGTTTATGTCTGTTTTAACCATCTCTTACTTTTCTTGACTCAAGGACACCTAGAACATTCTCATAACCTCTTAATGATCCTGAGTACCAGATGCCTATTGCTAATCAACATGATCACTGTTGCCTTTGCCATTTATAAATAGGGAGTATGATGAATATTCAGGGCCATTTGCACTGAGCTTGAAATCTGCTTCAGTCTTTACATGATGTAAAGAAGCATCTGCCTGCCTTAGTCACCCAAACAAATTCCAAAAATGAAAGGTGAACATATCCAAAAGCTGTTGGATTTTACTTTTCTAAATTTTGCCAGTGTTGCATGTCAAGGAGATTTAATAGCAGTTGCTTGTAAAGGAAATTATAGAAGAAAACCAAAACCAATGGTAAAAAAAAAATTACTTACATAAAGAGATTTGTTCATCTGAAAATGTTTTTTTTTTATTCCTGAGAAAAGTAAATGATTTCCAGTTTATATGTAGCTATTTATTTAACAAACTTCTCAAGGAAAATTTCTGCATCATTAATTGTATAGGCCATAATGTCTTTTTATTGGGATGATTTAAACAAAGGATACCTTAGACTTTTTTTTCATACATAGTCTAACCTCCTCTTTCAAATAAATATCCATCTCTCTTATTTCATGTCTCTCTTTCTTCCTCCCTACAGCCTCTCCTTCTCCCTTCCCCCTTCCTTTACTTATACAAAGCAACAATATTGTTTTTTATGTGCAATATGAAGACACATATTTAAAAGAGAGAGCTGATATTTTGGGAACTTGTATTATTGCCCTTAAATATTGAAAGTACTCTTGTAAGAGGGATTAAACTTGGGAAATACAGGCTTTACTGAATAAAACTAGGTTAAAACTATAGGGAGAGAAATTTTGTCTTGATATGCAATTGATTCTTCTGTGTCAGAAATAATTAATATAGGAATGAATTGTCTTAGTGAGGTATTGAGCTTTCAGTGATTGGGGGTGTTAAGGCATAAATGCACAATCACTTGGAAGGCATTTTGTTGAAGTTAAGAATAGATCTAAGTGTATTTTGAGGTCTATTTCAGCTTTAGAATTTTATGATATCTATAATATATACTCACATGCACTTATAAATGGAGTATGTATCTGCAATAAGGTGACGATAGATTCCCATAATTTACTCACTTTTGCGAAATGTTCTGATGTTGGACTGTTTAATGATTACCTTGTTAGAACCAAATAATGAGGCTTACTTTGTAGCAGTCTACTCTGGAAAAAAATTGTCACTACTATTCTGAGTTGTTCTGGAAAGAAGTTAATTGTAGGCAGAAGAAACAGGGAGAAGTGACTATAGGGATAAATATCTCTGTCCTTTTTTTATTGCTTGCAGAACTGAGCCTAGAATCTGAAGTATGAATCAGACTTGAATGGTTCTGGGTACAGTGTTGAGCTACCCCTGGAAGATTTATATAGAAATATAGTCTATACTATAAATACATGTAAAAAGGGTAACTATCTGAAGATGGGAAGATGGGTCAAAAGATCTTCCCAGAAGAAATCACATCTAAACTTGTATTTAAATGATTTAAAGATGGTATGTATAAAGGAAATTCCAGGAAGAAAGGAAAATCATGAATAAACGGAGACTATGGTTCCCCAACCCCCCTACTCTGCCCCGTGGAAAGTAATAATATGTAAGACTGGATAGAGAAACTGGAGTCAGATAGTAAGTGGTTACAATATGTTAAACAGTTTGGAATTTAAGAGAAATGGGAAGTGTTTTTTAGGATTTCAAGCAGTGCAGTGAAATAATCAGATAAAGATTTTAAAAGCCTTTTCAGGCTAATTTTTAGACACTGGATTAGAGCATGATGAAACTGGAAATAGGAAGACCACTTAGAAGGTTGTGTTAGTAATCTGTGTGGGCAACGTATGGCCTTTTTGTCACCAACTTCCAATCATGTTCATTCCCAATCCCCAAACATCCAGCTTAACTTTAGCCACCACCTATAAATCAATGAAGATCTGTGCCTTTGGTCTTCTCTCTTTTCAGGTAAAAAATGAAAACCAAGTACTCTGCTTGAAGTTCTATTCTATGGGAGCATTTCCTTTCTCCATTGTCCTCCTAGGTCACCCAAGACTGAGATTATGGTGCTGTAGCTGTGCAGAGTTCCCACATATCATGCAGTTTGTCCACAAAACTGAGCCCAAAATAGTTCTTTCTTAGTCAACTGGACATAAGGTACTCCCCATGAGGCCATGGATGGAATTTGAGAAGTAGTTTAGGAGGGGGAGATGCTATGAAATCTGATTCATTGATGTATGCAGTTTACTTGTGATTTCAGGGCTAATTTGATCTCTTACATGTCAATTTACTTGATGTTGGAATGCTTCTTTGCACTCATGGCTTGGGGTGAGGGGATGTTCAGACAGCACTCTTCCAGCCTCTACCCATTACCTAGCTCCAAAACCACATTGACATTTTTAGGTATTCATTACAACAGGTCCACGTCGTGGTGCCGTTTACTGTCTTGGTTATCAAGGGCTGCTTTAACAATAGACCACACACTACATGGCTTAAGCAGTAGACATTTACTTGTCACATTTCTGGAGTGAGGAGATCCATTATCAAGATTTGCAGATTGAGATACTGGTCAGAGCCCTCTTTGTGGTTTGTGGACTGCTGTCTTCTCTCTGTGTCCTCGCAAGGCAGACAGAGGAAGCTCTAATGTTCTTAGTCGTCTTCTAAGGATACTAATGTTATAATGGGGGCTCTACCCTAATGACCTCATTTGAATCTAATTCCCTTTCCCTCCAAAAGACCCTACCTTCTAATACTATCACATTAGGGGTTAGGGCTTCAACATGTGAATTTGGTGAGGGAGGTACACAAACATTAAGTCCATACCATTATGTAACTATTATCTATTGGATTTTATTTAAAGAAAATGACCCATTTTACCATTTCAAGCAGGTGAGTGAAGCCATCAGATTTGCATTTTAAAAAGCACATACAGGCCACATTTTATAGAATGGGTTAAAATGGGCAAAACTGGGGATAGGAATACCTATTAGTGATTGGGATAGTAATTCAAGTAATAAATGCAGTTGATGTACATAGGATCATGGCTGTAAAAAGAGAAATGGTACCAATTATAGAGATATTCAAGAGGTCAACCCAACAGATCTCTGCTGTAGTTTCTGGCTTGAGAAATTAAAAGGTTGAATTATCTTCTACTGAAATTTGGGTTACTGGGTAGAATCTGTATTTCCCCCCTAAAGGGAAATCTCTATGGTCTTTTTGGCTCGCATTGTAGAAGAGCTTCTTTCAGGGAATTTGCATAGAGATGGTGAGTATATTGTTGGATATTTAGTTTTGAGGGCATAGGGAGAAAATAATTCATCACTCAATTCTCATAATATCCATGCTTGGAACACAGAAATCAATAATAGCGTTTTAAAATATATTGTATAATGAATTGCTTATATAAGTTTTAACTTACATTTTATTAAAATAACACTAAACAAGGAGGCTACTTAATATTTATTAGCCTCAGTTTTCCTTCATTTTTTAATCATTTTATAAATGAAGGAAAACTAATGCCAGTAGATATGACAGCCTCCCAAAATCTAACAGAATTGAGTGAAGACAGAACTTAAACTCACTTCTCCATATTGCCCTGCCAAGGTCCTAGCAGAAGTACCTGTTGTTTTAGGACCTCAGGCTCATCATATATCAAAAGAATGTAGGCTATCCCTTCCAATTCAAGAGCCTATAAATTGATGGCTAGAAAACCATTGTTTCTGGACAACCTATACTCCCATAAAACCAAGACAGCAATATTTATAGGCCATTTAGCTTCAACTCTAAGCCCAGCCTACAAAAACAAATTTGAATTTTTTTTTAGGAAGGTTTGGAAAAGAGAGACAATCAGTCTTTCTGGATTTTCAATACAGATTCAGACTATTATAAGAAAGTGAAGGCCACTGTACAATTAGGATAATATCTCATCCTTTTACTTTCCATAGGAAACAAAGAATGTTCCACACTTAAAAATGAGAGTCTGAAAAAAAAAAATGAGAGTCTGAACTCTTTTTTGTTTGTTTGGTGTAATTTATTAAATCTTCAGAGGACTTTCATCCAGAACAATGAAATTGAGCTTACTAACTGTAGAGAACAAACTGATGGTTACAAGAGGCTAAATGGGTGGGTGGATGAGTTAAATAGGTGTTGGGGATTAAGGAGTACACTTGTTGTGATGAGTACTGGGTATTATATGGAAGTGTTGAATCACTATATTATACACCTGAAACTAATATTACACTGTATGTTAACTGACGTTTAAATAAAAACTTGAAAAGGTAAGAAAAACACAAAACAATAAAATTCACACATTCTCTGGACAGTTTTATAGACAGTCTGAATTAAAAAAAAAAAAAAACTTAGATTTTCCTTGAAAGGGTGAACATTTATTTATACATGCTATATTTAGAAACACAAATGCCAAGGCTTATTAAGGAATATTATTTGGCAGTCTAGTGATTGCCAACTCCCCTAGGAAATCAAGCTTTATATAATGTGAAGGAATAAATTGAGCTGAAAATCAAGATTCTAAAAACAAAATAACCATCAACATATATGTTTTGGTCTTTGGTGTCCACTCTCATTCCCAAAGGATGCTTTAGCAGTATCTAATATTCCTAAAATGTAATAATTTTATGCCCAATTTAGGATGAATCTGCTTACATGATCTTATTTTGAATGCCTTGCTGATTTTGACTGGTCTGTGCTTTGGCTCAGTAGTCATTGGGGGTAGAATGTATATTTAGCGCTATTAAATGAAGGAGCAAACTATCACAACACAGCTTGATGTTTGCGCTAATGGGAATCTTCCCAGGCAAATCAGTGGAAGTGATTTTATAAAATATTTATCTTTTGGAGACAGGACCTTAAGAAATTTATTGCCTCTTTGTGTAGATACTTTCCCACCAGTCTAAAAGAGGCAATGTTAAACATAATTCTGGAAATGGATCTGAAATTACCACACTCTCTTTGAAAAACACAGATTATTTCACTTATTTATTATTTCCAAGTGACCTCAACTTGAAATTTTAAGCTGAATCTAAATTAGTATTGGATTATTTATGAAATATCAGCCAATAGGTCAGCAGTGTTCTGGACTATTTGTGTGAGATGACACATGGTAGCCAAAAAGACCTCTTCACAAATCAACCTAAAGTAATTCACTTGAGAGGACTAGAATTTTTTGGAAGATTTATTAGAGAGTTTGACGCTTTTAAAGAGCAAGTAGGAATGGAATGAAATGAACAGGGCATTATCATGGCTTTAATGTTATCTCCATAGAGGTGAGGTTACCTAGTGCAAAAGTCTCACAAACTACCAACTCAGTTTTCACATTTTATAAAAAGAGAGCTTAAAGTAGGACTTTATTCTGAGAAAAAAAGTTAAAAAATACAAACAACAATTAAAACATTTAAAAGTATTTTACAAAAATAAAACATTTCGAATTGCTGATCTAGCTCTAGTTAGATCTGGTTAAATATATATACGTACATATATGTACATATATATATTTAAAATGAAGCTTAAAATATGAAAGGACAGCTAAAAAATGAGATGAACTATATGTGGAATGAAATATAAAACATTTAATTTAATGCCTAACTCTTTTAAAAAGATCCATAGAGGAATAAACTGAAATAAAACTGAAAATACTAGGAAGACAGTAAGAGAATGCAAAACAACTAAGCAGAGACTTGGCAGGATGGAAAATGAAGAGCTCATAACTACACACAGTGGACTTCATCATTCGTTGGCCTTTGGATTGCTTTTGACACTCTTGTGGAATAGCAAATATAAAGCCAGCAGATGTAGCACTTTCAATGGAGACTGATAGAAAAATCCTACAATGGGAAATTGTTCCAAGTGATTAAAAGGAAAAGATTCAATAATTTGATCAAATAAAGAAGCAAATACAGAAGTATTTAGTAATAGATTTTATAATGGGAATGGTTCCTAAGGAAACACATATCCGTTGCCTTCACTGGTGCAGAATATCCTAGATAAGTTAGAAGCCCTCATAATTTCTAAAAGTTCAAGTCATAGTGCAAAAAAAAAAAAAAAAAAAAGAAATATCTCAAAATCAGTAAATGCCACTTTTTAATGAAAATACAGTGTGATAAAGACTAAAATATAATTAAAGTGGGAAAGTCTCACCATCATAGCTCTCTTTCCATGAAAATCTTTTCGAATGAGGAAATGAACCTTTTGAGAAAAATGCAGCTTTTTGCCTAAACTGTGAATTGTCTTTGCAAATATTTCTTCAAAAGAACTCTCATGTGAAAAGAGATTGCGTTGAATCTCAGGTTGCAGTGTTTTCTCTTTTATATCATATGCATTATAAAGTAATTGGCTATGGTAAGACATTAAACTATAGAAAAGTTATGTAGTTTTATATGTAATCTCTCTATATTCATGAAAGCAGCACCCATGTCCTACACTTTTTATTTTAGCTCTGGTACATTGGTGAGAAATGAAATATTTCATTCTATCAAAATATTTGCAAATAGTCCTTTGGTTTAAATCAGTAAAAACATTTATGTTCATTGTTCTGACTGGACATATATATATATATATATAATTTATATATGTCAGTATATAATTTATACTGAAGAACTGTCATAGGATTAATCACAATTGAGGAAAATTCAAGATTAATAGGTAAAATAAAAGAACTCTGAGTCTAATTATTAGACCAGTATCAGACCTGAATGTAGGTCAAGAAGACCAAATCCTCTTAGTTTGGGTCAGGAAGAAGAAAATCTCGTGTTGACATTTGGAGGTCAACAAGTGTGATCAAAGATACACTGAGGTCAAATTCACTGATTAGAAATTAGTCAATCATTACCTTACAGGAGAATATATGTAGAGATTTAATAAAATTGTATTTCTTTCACAGCATAACACGCTCAGCTTATATGCAGTTTAACCTCTTCATACCTATTTTAACCTCTTATACATGGAACTATGGGAATTTAGAGGAGTGTTTAAGGTGGAAGATAGATAATGATAGACCTTTGGCTACCTTCCATAAAATGATGGCAAAGAAATGTTGGTATTTAATTTGGATTAACAAATAAATGACTTGTTTGGAAAGTTAGGGCTTTTAGTTTTAGAAAATTCTGATTTCAGTTTGTACAACTGGCTTCACTCTATGCACAGTAGACACATTACAATATGGCACGTAAAGAGGAGAGATCTCAGAATCTAGCTTCTCACCTGTGGCTCTTCTCATCTCTTGGAGTTTGATCTCAACTATAGTACATCTTACTGACTTTCCATTTATGTGTTTTCCAAAGTGCCTTTACCTGCCTATTTTTCCATACTCTGTTCATATCGAGATTATTGATTTACGTGTGTTCAGATCTGTAACAATGAACCATTAGTTCACATTCTCTTATTTGAGTCTCAAGTTGTTTCTCATGAATTATATCCATGAAGTATGGCCAGATATTTCTGGAAACCAGTGTCTTTCTAGCACCTTGGAAGGTCATATATTAATACATTTTTAGAATCATTTGGAGAGTGTTTTACTCTTGTGTCAGAGATGAATTCTCTCTGTAGTACATTGAAGGGTGCAATGGAGAAAACTTGAAAGAGGTGGGAAAATGAGGGAAAGAAAGAAGTAAAAGGTGACTTGGTAGATCATGGAGAGATTTGAAAATGAAAGAAAACTGAAAGAGAAAGATTTTTTGAGGAATCTAGACTTTCACATATTGTTATTAACAAATTTGGGGGGGAATGAGTACCAATTACAGCTAGTTGAAGTATTATAACCATGCCATGAAGATGGTCTTGATAGCACAGTCTCTTAAAGGACCTTCTAGCTCTTTCATTTGTAGGTAAAATTTTAATGATAGAAATGCTCCAAATATAAAGTACTTCTCATTCCTTTCTTGGAAGAGTGTCTCTTTTATTGCCATAACCTTATCCAAAATTTTGTTTGTTTTTCCTATGCTGTACATTACACAGAGCTCATCACAGTAAGTTTCCTCTCTAATCCCCTTCACCTACCTCACCCATCCTCCCACTCCCCTCCCCTCTGGTCACTATCTGCTTGTTCTCTATAGTTAAGATTCTGTTTCTTAGTTTGTCTCTCTCTCTCTCTCTTTTTTTCTTTGCTAATGTTTTGTTTTTTAAATTCCACATGTGAGTTAAGTCAAAAGATATTTGGCTTTCTCTGACTTATTTTGCTTAGCATCATACTCTTTAGCTCCGTACATGTTGTTGCAAATGGCAAGACTTCATTCTTTTTTTCATGACTGAATAATATTCCGTTGTGTATGTATACCACATCTTTATCCATCCATTGATGGACATCTATCCATAATTAGGCTATTGTAAATAATACTGCATTAAACTTAGGGGTACGTGTATTCCTTCAAATTAGTGTTTTTGTACTTTTTGGGTAAATATCCAATAGTGCAATACTGGATCATAGGTAGTTCTATCTTTGAGGAACCTCCATAAGGATTTCCACAGTGGCTGCACCAGTTTACATTCCCACCAACAGTGCACCAAAGTTCGTTTCTCTCCACATCCTTGCCAGCTCTTATTTTTTCCTGTATTTTTGATTTTACCCTTTCTGACAGCTAAAAGATGATCTTTCATAGTGGTTTTGATTTGCATTTCCCTGATGATGAGTGATGTTGAGCTCCTTTTCATGTGTCTGTTGGCCATTTGTATGTATTCTTTGAAGAAATGTCTGTTCATGTCTTCTGCCCATTTTTAAATTGGATTATTTTGAGTTTTTGGTGTTGTCACATAAGTTCTTTATATATTTTGGATACTAACTCTTTATCAAATATGTCGTTTGTGAATATCTTCTCCCATTCCATCAGTTGCCTTAAGTTTTGTTGATGATTTCCTATGCTATGCAGAAGCTTTTTATTTTGATGTAGTCCCAATAGTTTATATTTGCTTTCATTTCCCTTGCCTCAGGAGACATACCTAGAAAAATGTTTCTATGGCCAATATCAGAGAAATTACTGCTTGTGTTCTCCTCTAAAAGTTTTATGGTTTCAGGTCTCACATTTAGATCTTTAATCCATTTGAGTTTGTGTATGGTGGAAGAAAGTGGTCGAGTTTCATTCTTTTGCATCTAACTGTCTCATTTTCCCATCATTGTTTGTTAAAAAGACTATATTTGTATTATTGCATATGTTTTCCTCCTTTTTGGAAGATTAATTGACCATGTAATCATAGGTTTATTTCTGGGTTCTCTATTCTGTTCCATTGATCTATGTATCTAATTTTGTCCTAGTACCATACTATTCTGATTACTAGAGATTTGTAATAGAACTTGAAGTCTGGAATTGTGATACCTCCAGTTTTGTTTTTCTTTCTCAAGATTTCTTTGGCTATTCGGGTTCTTTTGTGGTTCCATACAAATTTTAGGATTGTTTCTTGTAGTTCTGTGAAAAATGCTATTGGTATTTTGATAGGAATTACATTAAACATATGGATTGTTTTGGTAGGATGGACATTTTGGCAGTATTTGTTTTTCCAATCAATGATCATGGGCTATATTCCCATTTCTTTGTGTCATCTTCAGTTTCTTTCATCAATGTTCTGCAGTTTTCAGAGATGTTTCTTTCACCTTTTTGGTTAAGAAGTTTATTCCTAGGTGTTTCATTATTTTTGATGTAATTGTAAATGGGACTCTTCTCCTAATTTCTATTTCTGCTGCTTCATTAATAGTGTATAGGAATGCAAGCAATTTCTGCACATCGATTTTGTATCCTGCGACTTTATTAAATTCATTTATCAGTTCTCGTAGTTTTTGCTGGTCTTTTGGGTTTTCTATACTTAGTATCATGTCATCTGCAAATAGTGAATGGTTTATTTCTTCCTTACCAATTTGGATATCTTTTATTTCTTTTTGTTGTCTGATTGCTGTGATGAGGACTTCGAGGACAAATTTTAATAAAAGCAGTGAGAGTGGACATCCATGTCCTATTCTTGAGCTGAGGGGAAAATTTTTCCTTTATTATATATGATGTTCACTGTGGGTTTTTCATATATGGCCTTTATTATGTTGAAATATGTTCCCTCTAGATCTACCTGGTTGAAGGTTTTCATCATGAAAGGATGTGGTAATTTGTCAAATGCTTTTTCTGCATCTATTGAAATGATCATAGGGTTTTTATCCTTTTTCTTATGGGTGTGTTGTGTCATGTTGAATGATTTGTGAATATGGAATCACCCTTACATCCTGGGAATCAATATCACTTGATTTTGGTCAATAATTACTTAAGTGTATTGTTGGATTCAGTTTGCTAGTGTTTTGTTGAGGATATTTCAAACTATGTTCATCAGAGATAATGGCTTGTAGTTCTTTTTGTGTGTGTGGTTTCTTTATCTGGTCTTGGTGTCAGGGTGATACTGGCCTCATAGAATGAATTTAGAAGCTTTACTTCCTCTTCTAATTTTTGGAATAGTTTGAGAAGACTAGGTATTAAGTCTTCTTTAAATATTTGATAGAATTCACCTATGAAACCATCTGGTCTTGGACTTTTTTTTGTTGGGAGTTTCTTTTTTTTTCTTTTTTTTTTTTTTAATTACTTATTCAATTTCATCACCGGTAATTGGTCAGTTCAAATTTTCTATTTTTGCCTGCTTTAGGTTTGGTAGATTATATGTTTCTAGGAATTTATCCATTTCTTCTAGGTTGTCCATATTATTATCATGTAATTTTTCATAATACTCTCTTAGAATTATTTGTATTTGTGTGGTGTTGGTTGTTATTTTTCCTCTTTGATTTATAATTTTGCCTATTTGGGTCCTCTCTCATTGGCTCCTCTTTAAAATTTTGTTTAATCTTTATTTATTTTGAGAGACAGAGAGAGAGAGAGAGAGAGAGAGAGAGAGAGAGAGAGAGAGAGAGAGAGATAATGAGCAAGGAAGGGACAGAGAGAGAGGGAGACACAGAATCCAAAGTAGGCTCCAGGCTCTGAGCTATCAACACAGAGCCCAACATGAGGCTCGAACTCATGGACTGCAAGATCATGACTGCAAGATCATGACCTGGGCCAAAGTTGGAAGCTTAACTGACTGAGCCACCCAGGCGTCCCTCTCATTGGCTCCACTTAAAATTTTGTTTTTATTATGAACAGTTTTTCGAGACAGAATATTGAGAAACTGGCCTCCACAAAAGTTGAACTGTTTGCACTGTGGACGTAATGAAAATGCTTTTAAATTTAAATTGTGTATTGTTTTTTTAGTGTGTGTTCAAAAACGCTATGGATTCTAGGACAGTTGTTACCTGAAAACTTTAGTTGGGAGTCTCTATGAAGGTACTTAAAATACTCAACTGTATCATGACCTGGCACTCTTCAGTAAACAAGCATGGGAAAAAAAATCTCTTCCAGTATCACCTCTCACAAAGGCTGTGAAGTACTTGACCTGACAACTAGGTTTGGATTCTTATACTATGTTCACGGTCTATTCATTATGCTATGGCACTTTCTGCTAATCACTTATTATGGCATGAAGTGAACACTGTTAACCTCTTTAAAGAACTCTGATCCAATATTGAATTACTTTCATGAAGGTTCTTGGAGCACAGGATCAAGCTGCCTAAATCACACAAAACCCTGGCACAGTCATTGTAAAAACAGTCATCGTTTTTAATCAGATAAATTGATTATGACCCAGTTAGGTAGGCAAAAAGGTAGTTATGGTCTGGGAAATCTGCAGATAATAAGTTTTTGCCTGAATTGGGGTTTAGAGCTCAATACCTTGGTGAAAAGAGAGGGATTGGGAAAGGCATTGATGAACTTCAGTAATAGAAAGCAGAACTTAGCAAACAGATTATTAAGACTGAGCTCAAACATAAGGGAACAAAATAGAAATCCGGTTACCAGAATTTAAGCAAAATCAGAATTTTGGTCACAGGAATATGGGAGAAAAATATTTTGCCCTTAGGTCTAAAACTCTGGTTCCCTATGGGATTATCAGAAAACAATGTTGATCCCAAATCTCCTGTGTATTGAAATGAAGTTCCTTGAGTCCCCCCTGACAAGTGGGTTCCACATTCTGGTGTCAGACTTAGTCCAAAGGTCAGAGTCTAGCATTCTAACCCTAGGAAATGAAGGATTTGGAGACTGGGTATCTGGAAGATTTTGAGAGCTATGAATGATCATTGGGTAAGATTCTTTTAATTCACAAAATCAAAGTTGTATAATGCTTTCTGTAATGATTTTATAGCTAATAAATTCTTTTTTTTTTTAATTTTTAAGTTTATTTTGAGAGATAGACAGCATGAGTAGGGGAGGGGCAGAGAGAGAGAGAGAAAAGAGAGAGAGAGAGAGAGGGAGGGAGAGGGGAAGAGAGAGAGAGAGAGAGAGAGAGAGAGAGAGAAAGAATCCCAAGCAGTCTCCGCACTGTCAGCACAGAGCCCAATGCGGGGCTCCAACTCATGAAAACACGAGATTATGACGTGAGCCGAAACTGTGAGTCAGATGCTTAATTGACTAAGTGACCCAGATATCCTGATAGCTAATAAATTCTATTGTTATGCCAGAACTGAAAAATTAATTACCAAAAACACTTGTTTTTTTGCTATATTTATTTTCTAATGGTTTTCCAAATAATCATCCACAAGTTAGCTCTGCCATGCCTTTTTTTTTTTTTTAAGACAGGAGTAGAGTTCCAAATTAAAAAAAAAAAAATTATGACAAGAATGGAAATAGGTACACTAGAATTGTTATGCAGCATATTAAGAATTCAGGCTCTTTCATGTAGTTTTTAATAAAGATAAAAACCCTCATCAAACCAATATATGACTTGACTACTGGTATTTCTCGAGGGACCAGAAAATGGAAGACAACCATGGTATGAGGAATTATTTCAAATGCTGCCTGGTTGTGCAATCTGAAAGAAAAATACATGAAGTAGATAAATCAAATTTACTTCAGATCTAGCCACAAATCACTTCAAGATCAATTTCTTAAATGGATAAGTACATTTCTATACTTTTTTTTTTTTTTACTACAATTACATCCACTGTTGTGTTTCACAGGTCATTATTTTAACACTATGAAATACTTCTCAGAATCCTCCTTAACAAAGATATGAAAATGAAAAAAAAAAACATAAATTAGCCACTTGGTGGCTCATAACATGGGGATGAATGGAAAGGCTTTGACTTTAACATCTTTACACCATAGTGGATGTAACTGTTTAGCACAATGGGAAAGAAGACACTAAGACTAATTGAGATTAGGCATGATCATTGGCAGATTGGGTAAGAGCTAATTCATGCATAAATTTTGAAGCGAACATAATATACATTTTTATATCTTTTTGAAAATAGTGTCTATTTTTAATTGTATCCAACTTCATCTGCCTTGACATGGAGATGTTGGGTAGGCATTTGAATATATAAATCTAGAGTTTAGTGAAGAGGGCTGGACTACAAGCCAATGGAAGTGTTATCAGAATTTAGATAATATTCAGAGGACTTGGGTGGGATGGAATTAAAGTAATGTAAATAAAGGTTAGAAGATAACAAAAAACTAAACCCTGAGATATTCACTTAATTTAGAATTCAGGAAAATGAGAAGTAACCAGCAAAAGAACCCCAAAAGGGGGAAGTCAGAGAGATGAGAACCAGTTGAGGAAAAACTGTCCACAAATCAAGAAAAATGGAAGTTTAGTAAATATCCTCAAAAGATCAAATAAATGATTAAAATTTGGTGTTGCGAATAGTGATTTTGGTTGGAGTGGTATTAACAAATTGTAATTGGAGTGAGTTCAAAAGGGGATGGTTCAAAGGATTTCAAAAGAAGAGACAGGCAGCATAGACAGCTATATTAAAGGGTCTGGCTGTAAAAAGGTAGAGTTGTTGGGTCACGAAAAGCTATATTTCTTGGAGAAAAGATTGCTTGCAGTATATTTCTCATTCAAAGCCTGCTTATACGTGAGCTGTATGCATTGAACTAAATTTGGACTAAGAAACGTATTCAGCCAGGAATATTATCTGTGTTCCTTTCTTTAGAGTAAGAAAGATAACCACTAAAACTCCCTAGGAAGGGAAAACACTGCAGTCCTAATAGGTGGCTGTTTACTTGTTAT
Organism: Prionailurus viverrinus; assembly: GCF_022837055.1. Lineage (NCBI taxonomy): Eukaryota > Metazoa > Chordata > Mammalia > Carnivora > Felidae > Prionailurus > Prionailurus viverrinus. Next base: position 39,631,446 of record NC_062573.1, on the reverse strand, counting down.
TGTTTTCAAGAGAAGTTTTAGTACTGTAGCCAAAGTGAGGATTTGGGAGTTACGCAGACCCCAGTTCAAATCCATACACTGTTTTGATGTACATTGTAATTTTAGTTTAGATGTTTGAATTATTTCTGCATTAGAATGCAGACTACAAGTGTGGATGTGGAGTCAATTTGCAACCTGTGAGGTGCTGGTAATTGATGGGTTTTTCCTTTCATGGTTGATTTTTAGGCTTGATGAAATAACATTTTAATAAATTTTGAACTTTAAAACTTCATTTTAAAAAATTCTGAGTGCCTGACAAACACTTAGCAAATGTTAATTATGATTGTGATAGGAGACACCCCTCCCAACCATACAGATGGACTCAAGCTAGCCAACATAGTTTTAGAAGCTGTGTGCTGTCACAGAACCTGTAACTGAACCAAGGAACTTAAACTTGAATTTGCATGTTGATAAGTCAAAGAGAGAAACACCAGGTAAAATTGTACCACTGAGTAAACTTTATTTGCAGTAAATAAGGAGATCATGGGGGATAACTTCCAAAGCCCTGACTACCTACAGAAGAGTGGATAGTTCCTTTTATTTAGAATTAAGATGAATATTTAGATAGAGGAGCCTTGTAGGTTTAGGTAGAGGCTGGCCTAAGGTGCTGCATGCTTACAATGTGTTATGTAAATGAAGCTTGTGTTCCTCCTTGGGCCAGGATTTTAGTATTATAATGAGGTAAAGGTAACTGTCACGCCTTAAATCCCTCTGTGGTTCATCTGCACAGGTGTGAGTCAGGGGTTAAGTCAAACTGGTTTGTTTAGGCTTGCAGGAACTCTTTGTGCAGTTGTCATTGTTTGAGGACTAGTTTCAGTTTTCATCACAGATGCTATGCCCCTTGGGTCTTTTGCCTGATTTAAGAGATGAACTGGAAAGAAGAGCTTAAGGAAAAATGTGAGACATAGATTTGTTGGTACAAGCAGGCGAGCAATAAAGATCAGGTCTTGGAGTCTACCTAATGACAAGGATCTTCAAGAAATCTACTGGGGTGCCTGGGTGTCTCAGTCAGTTGACCACCCAACTTCAACTCAGGTCATTTGATGTCATGGTTCCTGAATTAGAGAAGCCCTGCATTGGGCTCCCTGCTGTTATCACTGAGCCCTCTTTGGATCCTCTGTCCCTCTTTCTCTCTGCCCCTCCCCGTCATGGCAGCACATTCTCTCTTTCTTTCAAAAATAAATAAACATTAAAAAAAAAAAGAAATTTACTCTAACGGTGAAATAATCTTAAAGATAATTTTTTATGAGCCTAAGAGTATTCAATGTGTGTAATAGAGAAGAATCTTTTTTAGACATTATACTGTAGGGAAATAGTGGACATTAGTCCAGCATAAACATCTTCTTGTGTTTGGGAAATTATTTGTAGTCTTCATCTTGAGAGGTGGGATTCTGTCTCTACCCATACAAATTGTATAAGGTCAGATATTTGTTCTTTCAGACTTAGAGAAGTTTGAGTGCATCAAAGAAAAATTGGACCAGACAAGTTAAATAGACAAGAATGATTTTATTCAAAACTATTAAAATAAAGGAAAGAGATTAAATTCAAGTTTCTTGAAATGAAAGGTAGAGATGTTTTTAAATGCTGGAATGAGCCAGTGGAAAAGTACTGGAGAATGTTACAGGGGAGGTGGGCCAATTAGCAAACATAATTAGACCATTTGTGTTTGCTAATTGGCACTTATCTCATCAAAATTAAACTTCTACCTTTCCACAGAGACTGGGAGATGGGGGTGCTATCTTCTTTGATGATTACATTTCAAAGGGATGGCTCTCAGGTCCTTGAAAAAGACATTTCTGAGTTGTGGAACTGGCAAGAGGCTGAAAGGAGATTTACATCTCAAAGGGACGGAGAAAGAATTTACAATTGCAAGTTTTCTTAAGTAAATGCTCTAAGAAAAGGGATGCCAGAGGACTACAGTCTGGAAGAAACCTGTCTAAAGTTTGAATCATACTGAGGGGAATGTTAAGGCTGCTTGGTCAGAAGGCAGATGATTAAGACTTGGTCAATTGGATGTCTCCTCTTGGGACCTTTGGCATTTACCCAGGTTTTAATATGCACAGTCCAGTGCCCACTGGGAATGGTGAAGGTGATGTTGGAGTTGAGATTCCAGCAACATATTAGACATGATATTTAATAGTGGCAGACCCCAAAACATCTTTCCCATAGCCAGACTCTCCCTATGGTTATATTCATAGCTTCTTAGATTATCTTGGTTCCTGTCTGAATTATGAGCCTGGTTTACTGGTTTGTCTTTGATTTACTGGAACTCTCCAGTATTTGGGCAAAAATAGTCTTTCTGCTTAGTTAACTAGAATTTATTTTTCCTTTGCTTGCAGTGAAGCACCCTGACTGCTCTTTAATGTTTTTCTGGATGCATTTTGAACATTTTCATGCTGGATGACATTTCTTTTAAGCCACTAAGAAGAGTTTTATTTACTACTCTTTGGCACTCCATTGTCACTATCGTCACTGTGAATTCATCCTTACATTGCCTGGAAAAGTAACAACAGTTCCACATACCATAGCCTGTCCTCAAAAGAATATGCTATGCCAGAATAAACGATGAAAACTAATTAAAACTTTAAATGTGACTAAAACAACTGGGACCACTACATTCAGCATAACTGAAGATATAGAAGATCTGCCAAAAATGTGAATTTAGTGTTTTATCAATTCATGTGTAGATGTAAAAATAAGGATACAAATGTACTTCTTTAACATGGCATCTTCTTATTCCTTATAAGGTTATTTATTATATATTATTATAATATTCCCCAGTATTGTATTTTTCGCCTTCATCCCTCTTCCAGTCTTTGCTTTGAAACAAATATTTCTTCAACACAATTGATCTCACCAGTATAATGTGGGATGCTCTGAGAGATATTTGTAATATAGAAATTTAATTCTTTAACTTTGAACAGCTTAAAAACTTAACCAGCCAATACTAGAGAGTGTTAATGTGGTCATTATAATGGAAGCTTATAGGAACATAGAGGATCTACTCCATGGCATAAAATAAGGAAGATTCAACTGCTTGTATATAGGGGGCAATATGATAGGGTGAAAAGAGCTTCGTCTAGAAATTAGAAAAATCATTTTGTATTATTTTTACGAAGTGAATTGATCTCATCGGGTCATTTGGAAAATAGGGACAATAATAATATGTGTCCACCTCAGCAAATTGTGATGAAAGCAAGTAGCAAAATAGTATACGTACAATCTCTGACTCAATAGTGAAGGCCTGTGTACATGTAGGTCATTATTAATGCTAATTAATTGTTATGTATATGAAAGTTAGAAACTTATTTTTGTTATTAGTATTATTAGAACTATTAAGTAGTCAACAAATATTTTATTGCTATTACTATTACAATTATTCCCTTGTTTTATAGTTAGATAAGTTTCTTAATAACATCATCTTTCTGAGGAATTGTTTTACTTATGTGACATGTCAGAAGAGCGCCATTTTAAGTTTGTGGTCTCCAAACTTGTCAACACCTGCTCCTCCTCTCTCTCTTGTACTTCAGTAAAAGGTAGCTCCATTCTTCCAGTTGCTACTGTCAAAAACTTTGGCATTATCATTTCTCTTCTTTCTCACATATGTTATATCCCATTTCTCAGGCTATGTCTTTAAAATATGTTGAGGGGACACTTGGGTGGCTCAGTGGGTTGAATGTCCAACTCTTGATTTTGGCTTAGGTCATGAGCCGAGGGTCATGGGATTGAGCCCAACATTGGGCTCCACTCTGAGTGTGAAGCCTGCTTAAAATCTTCTCTCTCTCTGACTCTCTCCCTCCCCTCTCTCCCTCCCCTCTCTCCCTCCCCTCTCTCCCTCCCCTCTCTCCCTCCCCTCCCCTCTCTCCTCTCTCTCCCTCTGGCCCTCCTCAACTTACACTGTCTCTCTCTCTCAAAAAAAAAAAAAAGTGACAAACCTGCACACTTCTCACCACTATGACAGTTACCTTCCCCACAGTTTGCCCACCCACTGTGGTCTCTCTATTGAACTACTGCAATAGTATTGCAGTGGCCTTCCTGTTTCCACACTCAGTGCTCAACCCAAGAGACATAGTGATTCTGCAAAATGTAGAGCTAATCATGTCACTTATTGCTTAAGATCATCCCTTAGGTTTCTATCACCACATAAGGCCTAACATGAGTGTCTCTGCTCTTGCTGTCCCTTTATCTCTTTTATTAGTTATCTCTTTCATTAGACTTTGACTTTAACTCTGGAAAGCCAAAAATACTCCTGCCTCAGTGACTTTGAAGTTGGTATTCCCTCTGTCTAAAACACTCTTATCTAGGATATGTAGAGGGCTTGCTTGCCACTTTCTTTGTGTCTCTGTTCAAAGACCTCCTCTTCCACAAATCCTTCACTGACCATTGTATCCAAATCACAAGCTCTGTTACTCTCTATAACTTGTTCTACTCTTTTTTTCCTGTAACAGTTATATCTACCTGACATTATATGGTGTTTAGTATTTGTGTATTACAAGCTCCATGAAAACATAGACTTTCTCATTCACTGCTTTATTTTTTCAGAGATGAAATCAGTTCATAATGTGTGAATGACACTCAGTACATTTTCGTGGAAAGAATAAGTGAATGAGTCAGTTTAAAACGTGATGTCTTTTGATTATTTCCCTAGAGATCAAATTTTATGAATTTTTCTTCTATAAGCTTGGTCAGGTTGGAGGCTGGGTGCTTCTAGATATGAAGATATCTAAAAAAACAAAAGGATGAAGGCAAGGTTGCTTCCAATTTTTATTAATCAAAGAACTGTAGACACCGTAATGTCTTAGTCCCTTATTATTTTTCATCACCATGAGCCCAACAATATTATTATATCTAGTTGATTAAACTGTATCTGAAGACAAAAATTTGGTGTTTTAGTCTGGGCAACTCTAATTTGGATAAAAGTATGCTTTGCCTAAAGTATGCTTTGTTTTGCTTAAAGCTTTGAAAAATGTAGCACATTTCTTCCAAAAACCAGTGTACTTTAGTGGACCCTTACCAATGTGAACCCTTAGGTTGGACCTCTGTTTTAAGGGCCATGGTCATGGAGATAGCACCAAATATAACCTTACTATTTTGACCTGATGGAGGAACACATTTTATGTATATGCGTACAGATGTTACCTGGCCATACTCCTAAAAATGTCAAGTAAAAGGATGCTATCGTAAAGTTGAAGAGCTGAGCTTTTGAATTCAGACCTTAACAGACCGGTTCTTCCATTTGTTAGGTATATGAACTACAGCGAGTTGTTGAACCTATTTTTTTTTTTTTTTTTAGCTATCAAATGAAGACAATAGTATGTAAGAATTGAACAACATCTTCAGTGAATAATTGAAAGAATTGAGGTCCTTAGGACAGCATCTGTGAAATAAATTTATAAATGGTGGTAGTGATAATAAGATGATGATGTTTTCACTAGGATTGCTACCTTGGCATCTTATGTCTTTCAACACTTAAGGGTCTAGAAGACCTCCCCACCACTAGCAGATGTCATAAAACCCAGCAAAAATATAAATAAATCTTCCATAGTTGGAAAAAAAAGACATTTTCGTATTTTTTCACTATTTCTAGTAGTAACACACACCTTCTAGAAATGACCAGTCATCTAGTTTCAGGGTTCTGCTTTCCACCTGAGCTCTATTTGCTCCTCCCTGTATTCACTGAGCTCTGACCCTTCATTTTTTTGTGTGTCTGTTGTACAGTAATATCATTTGATTTTGCTAGACTTCTCTTTCTGGTCTATGCTTTCTTCCATCCCTGCTTCCATACGGATTTGAACAAAAATCAAGAAAATAGTAAAGGTATTAACATTTTTTTTGTCCTCTTTCAAAGGGTTTTGTCCATTTGTGTTTTTTCTCCTTCTCTAATTTGTGTATGTTAAGGATGAGAAAAAAGAGAAAAACAAATTTTAAAAAGTGGGAAGCAATTACATATGATCCTAGTGGCCATCTTGGAAATTTTTCATTAGAATAACTGAAGTTCATCATCTATATCTTTATTCCATCTATTGGTGAAAGTTTCTCACTTTATCATTTGTTTTCACAAAGACATAATATTAATATTTGTGTAGAACACATGTAACCTGAGTGACTTATTTTACAACTCTATGGGAACTGGAACAAGCTATAATTTTGGAGCAGGGAAGACACTGTAGTTCTCTGTATGTTTCCCTAATTAATGTCAGTGATAATGTTTAATAATCAAATGCCTAGGATATAGAAATTGCTGAGAATAAATTTGTTGACTATAAACTAAAGTGGTTATTTCTAACTTTGCGGAGCTACATGACTGATGTCCAATTCAAAATAAATTAGAAGGAATGCATAAGGGCACAATTACTCATTTTACCCATTGTTACTTACTTCTTAACTTCAAATGTACACATCTTTAGTAAGAGGAATAGGCCCATAATTTGTCTTGGATTGCAATTTACAGGGTACTTTGGCGAGTTTCTCACTTTAGTAGTAGTTATGACTGTCACTGAAATTGTTCATCATACATGCACATGCATACTCTTAGGTTCATATATATCTCTGCAAACACAGTCACGTATTTATGCTATATACATGAATATAAGATTATGGTTATGAATTTAAAACCTGAATACATATGAATACATATAAATACATGCAAACAATCTTATGGTCTATCTATTTGATCTACCTAACATGTGCCAAACTCTTTTTCATGGTTAAACACTTTGATACTGTTCCCCAACAATTGTATTATGATTTATTAAACATACGCTAGCACATAAGAGGATCTGACACATAGAAGGTATCAATTAGGGGCGCCTGGATGGCTCAATCAGTTAAGCCTCCAACTTTTGGTTTTGGCTCAGGTCATGATCTCATGCTTTCATGAGTTCAAGCCCCATGTCAGGCTTTGTGCTGGCAGCACAGAGCCTGCTTGGGATTCTGCCTCTCCCCCACTCATGCTGTCTCTGTCTCTCTCAAAATAAGTAAATAAACTTTTTTTTAAAAAGTTACCAATTAAATAGCTGTTGAATAACAGCAACCTATACATGGAATTTTTGGATAAATATTTTTGTGTTGAAGTTTTTTTTTTAAACCAGTCTGTTGAGGTATGATTGACATACAAAATACTGTACATATGTAATGTATACAACATGAAGAGTTCAGAGATAAGAATATACTGGGAAACCATCATCACAATCTATTTTAAACTTTATTGTAAATATTCCATAGTGGATGTAATTATTGACATAGTTTTGAATATAAAGTTTGGTGTCACAATTAATGGAAAATGGTATGATATCTTCTCTAGGGAAAATTTTAGAGGTAGATATATCTACTAATAAGATTTTTTAGAAATGGATTTATGGACTCAACCACTTGATGTTTATTAATAATGTGGGATAAACATGGGGGAAATTTTATCTGTGCTTTGGAGCCAATACTATAGACTATATTTCTGTTAATGTGTTTATGCTTATCATCTTTTTAAAAATCATATAGAGTGTCATTTCCTTCATTTCAATCAGGTCTTAACTCCCTCCCAGATACTTTTTACATACATTATTTATATAACAAAGTCAAAGGGCAAAGAGAATAATATGATTTGACTTGATTTCAGTATTTGTCTGTTTCTTATTATCTAAGAGCCTCAGAGTTTTTCTTTTCCTCCCATACCTGGGGATTTTAGTTAACTTAAACTTAAACCAGCTTTAACTCTAAAATGTCAAAAGAAATGTGGCTCTCACATTTTTAATGCTAAATTTGATGAGTATGATCAAATAGCCAAATAAATTAATAGATAAATAATAAAACTTTACTGAGGTTATAGTTATTCCATATGAAGACTGAAAGTGGTTTCTCAAAATACAAAGGTAATGATAACTTTTATTGCCTTGAAAAAGACTTGGCTAAAATAAAAGTTTTGGGGGAAGATGGCGGCGTAGGAGGACGCTGGGCTCACCGCGCGTCCTGCTGATCACTTAGATTCCACCTATACCTGCCTAAATAACCCAGAAAACTGCCAGAGGATTAGCAGAACGGAGTCTCTGGAGCCAAGCGCAGACGAAAGGCCCACGGAAGAGGGTAGGAAGGGCGGAGAGGTGGTGTGCGCTCCACTGACTGGTGGGAGGGAACCGGGACGGAGGCGTGGCTCGCCGGCCAAGCAGAGCCCCCGAGTCTGGCTTGCAAAAGCGGAGGGGCCTGACAGACTGTGTTTCAACAGCAAGTGCGACTTAGTGTCTGGGAGGTCATAAGTTAACAGCTCTGCTCAGAAAGCGGGAAGGCTGGAGGACAAAGGGAGGGAGAGCTGCTGAGCCTCCCGGACAACAGAGCTCAGTTTGGTGGGGAACAAAGGCGCTCGCCATCTCCCCCGCCCATCCCCCAGCCAAAATCCCAAAGGGAACCAGTTCCTGCCGGGGAAATTGCTTGCTCCGCGCAAACACCCAACTCTGTGCTTCTGCGGAGCCAAACCTCCGGCAGCGGATCTGACTCCCTCCTGCTGCCACAGGGCCCTCCTGAAGTGGATCACCTAAGGAGAAGTGAGCTAAGCCCGCCCCTCCTGCCCCCGTGCACCTTGCCTACCCACCCCAGCTAATACGCCAGATCCCCAGCATCACAAGCCTGGCAGTGTGCAAGTAGCCCAGACGGGCCACGCCAACCCACAGTGAATCCCGCCCCTAGGAGAGGGGAAGAGAAGGCACACACCAGTCTGACTGTGGCCCCAGCGGTGGGCTGGGGGCAGACATCAGGTCAGACTGCGGCCCCACCCACCAACTCCAGTTATACACCACAGCACAGGGGAAGTGCCCTGCAGGTCCTCACCACACCAGGACTATCCAAAATGACCAAGCGGAAGAATTCCCCTCAGAAGAATCTCCAGGAAATAACAACAGCTAATGAGCTGATCAAAAAGGATTTAAATAATATAACAGAAAGTGAATTTAGAATAATAGTCATAAAATTAATCGCTGGGCTTGAAAACAGTATACAGGACAGCAGAGAATCTCTTGCTACAGAGATCAAGGGACTAAGGAACAGTCACGAGGAGCTGAAAAACGCTTTAAATGAAATGCAAAACAAAATGGAAACCACCACGGCTCGGATTGAAGAGGCAGAGGAGAGAATAGGTGAACTAGAAGATAAAGTTATGGAAAAAGAGGAAGCTGAGAAAAAGAGAGATAAAAAAATCCAGGAGTATGAGGGGAAAATTAGAGAACTAAGTGATACACTAAAAAGAAATAATATACGCATAATTGGTATCCCAGAGGAGGAAGAGAGAGGGAAAGGTGCTGAAGGGATACTTGAAGAAATAATAGCTGAGAACTTCCCTGAACTGGGGAAGGAAAAAGGCATTGAAATCCAAGAGGCACAGAGAACTCCCTTCAGACGTAACTTGAATCGATCTTCTGCACGACAAATCATAGTGAAACTGGCAAAATACAAGAATAAAGAGAAAATTCTAAAAGCAGCAAGGGGTAAACGTGCCCTCACATATAAAGGGAGACCTATAAGACTCGTGACTGATCTCTCTTTTGAAACTTGGCAGGCCAGAAGAATTGGCACGAGATTTTCAGGGTGCTAGACACAAAAAATATGCAGCCAAGAATCCTTTATCCAGCAAGTCTGTCATTTAGAATAGAAGGAGAGATAAAGGTCTTCCCATACAAACAAAAACTGAAGGAATTTGTCACCACTAAACCAGCGTAGGGCGAGTTTAGTGAATCCTAGCGAGATCCTAAGGGGGACCCTGTGAGACAAAGTCCCAGAGACATCACTACAAGCAGAAAACATACAGACATCACAATGACTCTAAACCCGTATCTTCTATAATAACACTGAATGTAAATGGATTAAATGCGCCAACCAAAAGACATAGGGTATCAGAATGGATAAAAAAACAAGACCCATCTATTTGCTGTCTACAAGAGACTCATTTTAGACCTGAGGACACCTTCAGATTGAGAGTGAGGGGATGGAGAACTATTTACCATGCTACTAGAAGCCAAAAGAAAGCTGGAGTAGCCATACTTATATCAGACAAACTAGACTTTAAGTTAAAGGCTGTAACAAGAGATGAAGAAGGACATTATATACTAGTTACAGGGTCTATCCATCAGGAAGAGCTAACAATTATAAATGTCTATGCGCCAAATATGGGAGCCCCCAAATATATAAAACAATTATTCATAAACATAAGCAACCTTATCGATAAGAATGTGGTAATTGCAGGGGACTTTAACACCCCACTTACAGACATGGATAGATCATCTAGACACACGGTCAATAAAGAAACAAGGGCCCTGAATGAGACATTGGATCAGATGGACTTGACAGATATATTTAGAACTCTGCATCCCAAAGCAACAGAATATACTTCTTCTCGAGTGCACATGGAACATTCTCCAAGATAGATCATATACTGGGTCACAAAACAGCCCTTCATAAGTTTACAAGAATTGAAATTATACCATGCATACTTTCAGACCACAATGCTATGAAGCTTGAAATCAACCACAGAAAAAAGTCTGGAAAACCTCCAAAAGCATGGAGGTTAAAGAACACCCTACTAACGAATGAGTGGGTCAACCAGGCAATTAGAGAAGAAATTAAAAAATATATGGAAACAAACGAAAATGAAAATACAACAATCCAAACGCTTTGGGATGCAGAGAAGGCAGTCCTGAGAGGAAAATACATTGCCATCCAGGACTATCTCAAGAAACAAGAAAAATCCCAAATACAAAATCTAACAGCACACCTAAAGGAAATAGAAGCAAAACAGCAAAGGCAGCCTAAACCCAGCAGAAGAAGAGCCAAAGGAATAGCCAAAGGAATTTTGAAGAAGAAGACCAAAGCAGGAGGCATCACAATCCCAGACTTTAGCCTCTACTACAAAGCTGTAATCATCAAGACAGCATGGTATTGGCACAAAAACAGACAGATAGACCAATGGAATAGAATAGAAACCCCAGAACTAGACCCACAAATGTATGGCCAACTCATCTTTGACAAAGCAGGAAAGAACATCCAATGGAAAAAAGACAGTCTCTTTAACAAATGGTGCTGGGAGAACTGGACAGCAACATGCAGAAGGTTGAAACTAGACCACTTTCTCACACCATTCACAAAAATAAACTCAAAATGGATAAAGGACCTGAATGTGAGACAGGAAACCATCAAAACCTCAGAGGAGAAAGCAGGAAAAGACCTCTCTGACCTCAGCCGTAGCAATCTCTTACTCGACACATCCCCAAAGGCAAGGGAATTAAAAGCAAAAGTGAATTACTGGGACCTTATGAAGATAAAAAGCTTCTGCACAGCAAAGGAAACAACCAACAAAACTAAAAGGCAACCAACGGAATGGGAAAAGATATTCGCAAATGACATATCGGACAAAGGGCTAGTATCTAAAATCTATAAAGAGCTCACCAAACTCCACACCCAAAAAACAAATAACCCAGTGAAGAAATGGGCAGAAAACATGAATAGACACTTCTCTAAAGAAGACATCCAGATGGCCAACAGGCACATGAAAAGATGTTCAGCGTCGCTCCTTATCAGGGAAATACAAATCAAAACCACAATCAGGTATCACCTCACGCCAGTCAGAGTGGCCAAAATGAACAAATCAGGAGACTATAGATGCTGGAGAGGATGTGGAGAAACGGGAACCCTCTTGCACTGTTGGTGGGAATGCAAATTGGTGCAGCCGCTCTAGGAAGCAGTGTGGAGGTTCCTCAGAAAATTAAAAATAGACCTACCCTATGACCCAGCAATAGCACTGTTAGGAATTTATCCAAGGGACACAGGAGTACTGTTGCATAGGGCCACTTGTACCCCAATGTTCATAGCAGCACTCTCAACAATAGCCAAATTATGGAAAGAGCCTAAATGTCTATCAACTGATGAATGGATAAAGAAATTGTGGTTTATATACACAATGGAGTACTACGTGGCAATGAGAAAAAATGAAATATGGCCTTTTGTAGCAACGTGGATGGAACTGGAGAGTGTGATGCTAAGTGAAATAAGCCATACAGAGAAAGACAGATACCCTATGGTTTCACTCTTATGTGGATCCTCAGAAACTTAACAGGAACCCATGGGGGAGGGGAAGGAAAAAAAAAAAAAAAAGAGGTTAGAGTGGGAGAGAGCCAAAGCATAAGAGACTGTTAAAAACTGAGAACAAACTGAGGGTTGATGGGGGGTGGGAGATGGGTATTGAGGAGGGCACCTTTTGGGATGCGCACTGGGTGTTTTATGGAAACCAATTGGTCAATAAATTTCATATATATAAAAATAAAATAAAATAAAATAAAAATAAAAATAAAAGTTTCATGGGAAAACTGCTACTGATCTTTGAATATAGAAATGAGGGGGCGCCTGGGTGGCACAGTCGGTTAAGCATCCAACTTCAGCCAGGTCACGATCTCACGGTCCGTGAGTTCGAGCCCCGTGTCAGGCTCTGGGCTGATGGCTCGGAGCCTGGAGCCTGTTTCCGATTCTGTGTCTCCCTCTCTCTCTGCCCCTCGCCCGTTCATGATCTGTCTCTCTCTGTCCCAAAAATAAATAAAAAACGTTGAAAAAGAATTTTAAATATAGAAATGAGGAGAGATTACAGGAATGAGTCACTGGGGGGATAACTAAAAAAGGTTGTGCAGACTTGAATTCTAGTTGACCTATATCAGTCTCCTTTTTTTGAACCCTATCAAAGAAAAAACAAAACAAAACAAAAACAAAAACAAAAAAAACCTCACTATTAACTTTCCTAGTCCATTAATAGACTGGGATCCTAGATTTGGGAACTTGATGGGTAGGGATTGAGATACCTGTTAAATTCAGAAAACATGATTTTTTTTTGAGTTTGTTAAGGGAATTCATACTTAGGATATAAAATATTCTAGTGTCAGAGGACTTGCCTGTGTTTCTTGCATTTTGTGTCAGTGGAACTGTTTCCATGATATTCTTATAAATCCTAGTGACCACTGAAAAATTAGAAATAGGAACCCATGAGAAGACTTATTAATCACTGGTGGTTGATCCCACAGTCAAGGTGTTGAATCAGCAACAGCAGATCTGGTGGAGATGTCTGAGGTTACACCTCCTATTAATGGGTTTTATTTTTTTATTTTTAAAGATTATTTAGTTTGAGAGAGAGCATGAACACAAGGTGGGGGAGAGGCAGAGAGAGAGAGAGAATCCCAAGCAGGTTCCACAGTCTTAGCATGGAGCCTGACGGGGGACTTGAACTCAGTAACCATGAGATCATGACCTAAGCCAAAATGAAGAGTTGGACACTTAACCAACTGAGCCACCCAGGCAGCCCTGTTAATGGGATTTAAATTCAATGTGGCCTCTTGATGGATTCTGTGAAAGACAAATTGGCCCCTGTAATCAAGAGATGCATTTATTCAAACTATTGCAATAGAGATAGCATTCATTCATGAGGAACATGTCAAAGAAGAAAGAGAAAACTTGGTGATAGTTATTATTATTTTTTTTAATTTGGAGATTTGGATATTGTTGGTTTTTTTTTTTTTTTTTTTTTTTTTTTTGTCTATGGGCTATATTTTTCTCAGGACTGGTTGTCCAGTCTTTCTCATAACTCCCTTGTTACCTTGCCTTTATAAATATCCCAGATTTTCTCCTACTTCTTTAACAAATTCTTCTTTAGTAAATATTTTCCCTATTGAAGGACCCTGAATAAAATTATCTTCATAATTTGTAGGGGGCATCTTGACTCTCACAGAATCAATCAAGAGTCTACGATTAGTTTGGATCTCATTAACAGTCGTTGGACATATTTTGTTACAGGAGCTAAATCGGGGTGATTTCTTTGACAGTATGATTTGAAGTATCGATTAAATAATATACTGTCATGACCAATTTTTAAAGAGTTTGAGAGCAACATGATAGAGGATCTCCTCAAAGGGTTAGTCATTTGGTGGAAGATAGACAATGTGGAAAGCAGTGAAAAGCAAGATTAGGACAGTTCTAATATTTCAAGTTTCTCCTATTGGCGTGTATAGTGTGGTTATGCTCTGGTTAACCAAAGGTTTGAATAGGAGGCTCAACCTCTACATTAAAGAGAATAGAACAGGTAAAAATTACCTTCTGATTGGACAGCACTGTCAAAGGAAATACTTACCCTTCGCTCTTTCTTTGTGCCCCTCCTTAGTGGAAAAGTTACCAATTTAACCAGCTAAAAATCCCAAAACACTGATGAGTACAATTCACCTGTAAAAAGCATTAATGTGCATGCAAAGTCTAAAATTTGATGTGGCTTCTCTTTTTTCTTCCATTCAAATTAACAGATCCAGTATCTGCTTTATAGGCTGGTGTAGGCCACCTTTTTCCAAAGCTTGCTCTTTTGCTCTTCTTCCATGCAGACTTCTGGGCTATGGAAGGTGCCAGAATTCAGATTTGAGCAGGGAAGCGGTTAAGAGTAGATATGCTGATGGAGGTGACAGTTGAGGAGACTCTAAGTTACAGCCTGAAGTTAGAGACTTGAATCATGATTTTCTGGGTTAACCTGATGTTTTATATTCTAAGACCTGCTGTAACAAAGTCCCACAAACTGGGTGGCCTAAAACAACAGAAATTTATTTTCTCACTTTTGGAGACTCCAAGTCCAAAACCAAGGTATAGTCAGGCCCATCCTTCTTCTAAAGGCTCTAAGGAAGAGTTCTTCCTTGCCTCTTCCTAACTTTCTAACATCTGGTGACTCCCAGGGATTCTGTGGTTCCTTGGCTATAGCTTCACTACTCCTCATACGGCCTTTGTTTTTTTCATGGCTTTCTTTACTTCGTGTCTTCACCTGTGTGTCTTTTCATAAAGCAGTCAGTCATTAGATTTGGGACCTACTCTAATCCAGCATGACCTCGTCTGTAAATTACATTTGCAGAATCTGCAATTTCCAAATAAGGTCACATTCTGATATTCCGTGTAGATATGAATCTTAGGGGGATGCTCTTCAAAATAGTATGCTGGCTACTAATTGTTACTTTGCTTTTTTCACCATTTTCTCCCTATGCATATATCTTGTTCAGGGGTCTCATTATCAAGGAATACTTCCAGGTACATTGCTTTTTGTGCCTTGCTCTCAGAAGCATAAATCCCTTATGCAGAGGGTTTTAAGCATTCACAGTTAAGTAGCCTTTGGAGGGTGCAGGTGAATGCAGAAGAGATGTGGGTGGGTCCCTTGTAATGCCTGCTACAGGAATCTTCTTTTAAATTCTATTTCTCTGAATGACTTAATACTACATTTTAGAAACAAATAAGTTTATACTTCCCATTTAGTTTAGAAAAAGAAATTTATGTGCATTTACATGTTTTTATAATTTGAATAGTCAGTTGACTGTATAAGGTAATTAAAACCATAAAGAAGAACTAAATATAGCCATCCTAAAAGTGGGATTGTGATTGGTGGACTCACCACCTTTCTCCCACTATTAAATGACATTTAAAGTAACAATTTCCTAAAACAATATACCTCACTTAATAACATTGTTTTTCACTTAATAAAGGATAGATATCTTACATTACAGCTGGAGTTAGAACTCAGAGCTGTAAAATGCTCTGAGTTTTTTTTTTATTAAAATTCTAATCTGTTCTAAGTATGTATATAATCTGATCATTTAGAAAATGGGATTCTTAAACCATCTTGCATTTCTCTTAGACTATCTTGTACTCCTTTAAATAGTAGTCTTTGCTGTGGTTTCCATTTTTATGATTTTACAAAAAAATCATAAACCTTATTTAATCCACTGTAACAGTATTAACAATTATGCAGTCCCTTTTGTTATAGAC
Organism: Prionailurus viverrinus; assembly: GCF_022837055.1. Taxonomy (NCBI): domain Eukaryota; kingdom Metazoa; phylum Chordata; class Mammalia; order Carnivora; family Felidae; genus Prionailurus; species Prionailurus viverrinus. The sequence continues at coordinate 39,615,606 of NC_062573.1, read as the reverse complement.
TTGTCTTTGTGTATATACACCCCAAAATTCTTTTTTTAAGTGTTTATTTGTTGAGAGAGAGGGAGAGGGAGAGTATGGTGGAGGGGAAGAGAGAGAGGGTGAGAGGATCCCCAGAGGGCTCTGTGGTGTTAGCACAGAACCCGATATGCGGCTCGAACTCAGAAACCATGAGATCATGACCTGAGCTAAAATCAGATGCTTAACCAACTGAGCCACCCAAGCGCCCCACAAAATTCCTTTTTGGGGTGCCAGGGTGGCTCAGTCATTTAAGCATCTGGCCCTTGGTTTCAGCTCAGGTTATGATCTCACAGTTTGTGAGACTAGGCCCACATAGGGCTCTGGTGCTGACAGTGTGGAACCTGCTTGGGGATTCATATTCTCTCTCTCTCTCTCTCTCTCTCTCTCTCTCTCTCTCTCTCTGCCCCTGCTCCTCCCCCTCCTTGGTCTCAGTGTCTCCCCCTGCCTCCCTTCCTCCCTCCCTCACCCCCTCTCTCAAAATACATAAGCAAACTTAAAAAAAATTCTTTCTGGGTAGCCTTGGTGGCTCAGTCGGTTGAGCATCCGACTTCAGCTCAGGTCATGATCTCCCGGTTCCTGAGTTGGAGACCCACCTTGGGCTCTGTGCTGACAGCTCAGAGTCCCGTGCCTGCTTCGGATTCTGTCTCTTTGTCTCTCTCTCTCTCTCTCAAAAATAAATAAAAAATAAAAAAATTAAAAAAATTGTTTCTGATAATAATCATTTATGTGTGTGCATCGTATTTATAATGAAAATGGTCAGGATGGCAGAATAGATAGATGGTAATTGTCAGTGTAAGTGTATAAATCCTCATATTTATCATTAGATACTTTTTAATCTCTATTGTGCCCTACTCTCTTTCCTTTGTTCTTATAATTTAACTCCATTTTTATTTTATGATATAGTTACATTTCATATATATTTCTCTCAGCTATTTGAAATTATTTTTAGAAACAAGACACTGTTTTAATATAAGGCATATGTGCTTATATATACTATAAAAGAGAGTAGCCTCTTATGCTTAACCAAAATTAAGCAAGAAAATAAACCAAAGAGATGAAGAATGGCTACTTGGAAGTAGTCCAGGTGTGCAATGAAAGTCTGAAAACAAATCTATTCTTGTTATGTGTTGAATTTTCTGTTTATTTTATGAATATGTTAATTTGGGTATCTGCATTGATTTAGATATCCTAAGGACATCTGTAGATGTATTTGCTTCCTAGTTCTGCCTTAACAAATTAGCACAAACTTAGTGACTTAAAACAACACATTTCAGAAGACTAGAGGACTGAAATTAAGGCGTTTGGTAGGTTGGTTTCTTCACAAGTCTCTGAGGGATGAGCCTTTCCATGCCCCTCTTCTAGCTTCTAATAGTTTTAACAATCCTTGATAGTGTTTGGCTTATAAATGCATCACTCCAATCTCTACCTCCGTGTTCACATGATTTTCCTTCTGTTTCTCCATGTCTGTGTTTCACATCTCCCTCTGTTTTCTTATTAGGGCACCAGTCATGAAACTTAGAGTGGACCCTAAATCCAAGTTGATTTCATCACAACATTCATCTTTAACTTATATCTGCAAATACTGTTATTCCAAATAAGGTCACATTCTAAGATTTTGCATGGGTATATACTTGGGGGCCACTATTCAATTGACTACCTTAGCATTTTTGTCATCTAAGGAAACTCGTCCAAAATCGAAATACATGTGCTTTTTAATCAGCTGTAGATACATTGAGAATAGGAAATTGTTAAGCCTCAAAATTCAATTACTTATTTGATAGATGTTGAATATGAGGCAAAGATAGGTAACTTTATTGAATATTTGAATTCTATGATCTTAGCTCTTTTTAAGGACAAATGTTTAACTACACCTCCTAATGAAGCTTATCCTTGATATGCATATCCTTGCTATTCGGTATTACATGACCCAACTCTCAATTCTCCTACCCACTGTATAAACTGGCCAGGTATCATATGTGTCTGAGAAACTATACTAATGAGATTTTTGCTTTTTACAATATGAATTGAAGAGTATGGACAAAACAGTCACATAGTTTAACAATGGGAGTTGAAGCTCAAAGGATGCATTGAGAAGGGATAATGCAGTAAAGTAAAAGTCGCATCTCATTATGAACATGTAAAAATAATGAGAAACAATAACTAAAGTAAGTAGATCATATAGAGATTACTCGTAGAGAGCGGGGATCCCAACTGATTGTGGGGATAGAAAAAGACAACAAAGAGCCTCACAACGCAAAGGATTTTATTCTTGCTGTTCCCTTTGCTAGGAATGCTCTTTTTCAAATAGCATCATGGTTTATCCCCTCACTTCTTTCAGATTTATGCTCAAATGCTACATTTTCATATAACCTGTCCCTAATCACCATATGTTCAATAAGAAGCCACTGGCATCACCATTGTCCCCAGTGCACTACTCTCTAGCCCCCTCCTCAGATTTCTGTTTTAAAAGAGTACTTACCATAACACATGCACACACCTATTATATCTCTATTCACGATAATATAAATTACTTGAAGGTAAAGCTTTGTTAAGTGCTCATTACTGTGAACTCAAATGCCTAGAAGAATTCCTGGAATATGACAAAGGCTTAATAAAATGTCATGAACGAAGAAAGTGAATGAACTAAATAGAATCTGTGAGGTTCTTGAGTTCTGTTAATACATAAGTGGAAATTCTGGGAATGCTGGTGGGTCCCAAACCCAGTCTCAGTGTCCCTGAGGTGGTTTTGTACAACAGACCCTTTCAGAATTCCTTAAGATACCTGACTTCAGTTTTGTATAATACCCATTTGATCTTGTGTGAACAAATCTTATTGTTTATAAGCAAGGCAATATGAGTTAAGTACAATACAGCTTCTTAGTGACAAAATTAGAGGTAGAACCTAGACTCTATATATAGTTGTCTAAGTAAAATACATTAAGAAAATATGCTGCAAATATAAACATAGATTGAATTTCATAAATATAATTTATCGGCAAGATTATCCATTGGCTTGGGATATCTTTGTCTTTTAATCTGATATTTTTAAGCAGATACTCAAAAATTGATAACATTTATAGTAAATAAGAAATGTGTACCTTTGCAATAACATTTGTAATTCTCCAACTCAGCAACAAGTTAAGTATATTTTTCTATTTGAATTGTCAGTGGAACAAGAGTATACTCAATGTAGAGTTGATCTGTGATTTTGATGAAAATCAGAGTTTACATTGCTATTTTCATGGGTATTATCAAAGGGATTTTTGTCTGCGCCTGCATTTTTAGTTATTCAAGGGCAGTCGTGAAACCAAGTTCTGTTTGTTTGTTCTGAAAACACTGTAATTCTTTTTATACCTTCTTAAATTAAAGCATACCTTCCCTAAAATGGCATTGTATTGGGTGGATTTCCCTCTGAGAGGTCCAAAATCTATTAAAGTGAGATATGAATGGAATTTTCTGCCCTAAACAGGATTAGGAAATACATTTCTGCCTCTACTGCAGAATGGTTCTTATTCAAATTGGGTAGGGTTCCTTTTTTTAATCCTGAGATCTCAAATGCATTCACATGCATTAAATACATCAGGAAGATATTTATAAATATTACATACCCATTTGCAAAATGCATTTATTTTCAAATTGTAGTTTGGGACATACGCTTTTTTCAAGGAAACATGTATTTTTTCCAAATAATATGAGTAAAAACCAAGATATGTTATAATGACAAGATTTGGGAGTAGCCATTCAAAAGAGACATCTATATGAGATTACCAGAAATTGTAGCTGCCAGGGTACTTGGGTGGCTCAGTTGGTTAAGCATCTGACTTTGGCTCAGGTCATGATCTCATGGTTCATGGGTTTGAGACCCACATTGGGCTCTGTGCTGACAGCTCAGAGCCTAGAGTCTGCTTAAGATTCTGTTTCTCCCTCTCTATCTGCCCCCCCCCCCCAACTCATGCTCTGTCTCTTTCTCTCTCTCTCTCTCTCTCTCTCAACAGATAAATAAACATTAAAAAAAATGTAGCTGTTTTCTTCCAGTCTCCATTTCTTACAAATTGTAGTTATGTTTAATTAGGTTCTGATTAAGGCTGTGAATATACACCAAAGTGACACAAAGATAATTTATTAAATATAAATGTCTTAATATGTCTTTGCCTTTGTATTTCTTTATAATTTTTTTCCATAAATTTCCTTTTCAGATCTGAGGGTAGTACACACAAGGCCTATTGATCCATTATATACTAAATATCTGTCTTTCAAAGTACCAATCATTTGCTAATAGCTATTTGCACAATTATTCATTGGAATACAAATTTGCAAATTCATAGCAAACAAAAATCACTTCTAAACTTAAATAAGACCTCTGCCTTGGTGATAAATGCAATTTTATGAAAATACTACCTCCTTCGGATCCTTTCTTTGTAAAATGTGGCATTAGCTGATATGTAACATTTCATACTTCAGAAATATAAGTACAAGATACTGAGAGGAATAATTGACTGACATAACTAAAAAGAACTTACTTGAAAAAAGATCATATTTGATCATAAAACAGTGATCATAATTACTATTTAATAGCTGTTACCCTGTTACAGATGTAAGTTCAAGTCTGGTTTTTACTCAGGAACAAATACATTAGTTAACCAAGTCTCAGGCTTTACATGTAGAAAATATATACATATAGTAAAAGTGCCTATTACTAGTTTTCAATTTTCTATAGTGGGAGCTCTTTTCTTTTAAGAGAACTTCAAATTGCTGACTTTGATTTTAAGGGTTTGGTCTTCTCATCAACATATTTCAGATAAAACGGAATTTGTGAGAGCACTTACCCATAATAGCCATTGTCTACTTCACAAAGGAAGGGCACTTTTGTTGCAGTATTTTTTACCTCAGTACCCTGGATTTGGTGTCTTGCTGCTTCAAAGAAGGAAGAGGTGGACACAAAATAAAATGAGCAGCAGGCAAAAGTTTTGTAAGTGTAAGATCAGAAAGAAAGAATGGTATGAAAGCTCTCTTTACAGAGAGGAGGCATTCAAAAGTGAATACTCCTGACTATTGGCAAGGGACCTTGTTTTCTAAGATTTTGGTCACCCCCCACTTCCCTTCCCCCCTTGTTCTTTCTCAGGTTCTACCCTTATTGGCTTTGGGTGCTGGTTTATCTATTCCTGACTGGTTCTATTCCATTGTGTGAAGAGTCAGACTATGGTCACACTGTACCTCATAGAACTTAAATTTTATGATTGACTTATTTTAGTTAGGTATTTTGATTGTCAGATTCCTAAGGGGAACGTGAGGGGGAGTAGGTGGTGTCTGTTACATTCTTAAGAGGAACCTTATGCCTGAGGGAGTTTGCTGTGGTCAGATGCTCCCAGCTTTGTTTTAAAATCTGTGTTTTTCCCACCCAGGGATCTCAGGTCCTAACTTTTCCCTCTGCCTATTTTATCCTATCTTTCGCTATAATACTTTCTCTGAAATATTTGAATTTTTGTAATTCACCAAAATTCTATTTTAATAAAATTTCTGATTATAGAATATGTGGTTTTCATGAGCTTTTTAAAATTAATAGACTGTGATTGTAATATAGAACTCTAGGACTTTTTAGAATGAAAGTCAATTATTTTTAGAAGAGATATTATATTGTGTGATAAATGTTGGCATTTGATCTTCCATGATTTTCATGTGAGATGGTCTAGTATTCTTTGGAACCTATCTGTTTTGCAACCCCCTTACTATTGCTATGTTTCTGCCCAGATAATCCTTCAATGATTCTTTCCTATAATGTATTGTCTAAGAAGACATTACAAGTCTAGGTGTTCTTACAAAATAAATATGGCATGGTTCAGTGATAAAAACATACGCATGAGGTCAGAAAAACTTGAATTCAAAGTCAGAGCCACCATTTACTAATAACACAATCCTGGGCAAGAATATTTAACCTTCTTGAATCTGCTTTCTCATCTTTAAAATAGAAATAATATAAAACCCATCAGTCTAATAAAAGCATTAACTGAGATAATATACTACCTATCCAACTCAAGCATTCTGAGAAGTTTGGTATATTGGTTAGGACTCTCCAGAGAAACAGCACTAATAGGGTGTGTGTGTGGTGTGTGTGGTGTGATGTGGTATATACACACCACACCACACACACACATATATATTTATATATATAGATATATATGTGTCTGTATAAAAATATAGATTTATATACAGACATAAATATAGATACAAAATAAATACAAATATAAATAAGAATACTTACAAATATACAAATCTATCTATTTATACACACACACACACACACACACACATATTAATTAGTTACAGGAACTGCCTCATGCTATTATGGAAGCCGTGAAGTTCCATGATCTGTTTGTTATCTGCAAGCTGGAAAACTAGGAAAACTAGTGGTGTAATTCAGTCCTAAAGCCTAAGATCCAGGAGACTAGTGGTGTAAGTCTCAGTCTTAGTCTAAAGACCTGAAAATCATGGGCAGGACAGTTAATGTTGTAAATTCTAGTCTGACTCTGAGAACCAGGAGCACTGATTTCCAAAGGCAAAGATACATGACATAGAGAAGATACATATTCTGGTTCAATAAAGGAGTAAATTTGCCCTTCCTTCACCTTTATTTTTCTCCCCATTCAGACCCACAAGGGACTGGATAATGCCCACTCTCGTTGGTGAGGGAGATCTTTTTTACTCAGCTTACCAATCCAAATGCTCATCTCTTCCAGAAACACCCTCACAGACACCCAGAAATGATGATTCTGGGCATCTTTTAGCCCAATTAAGTTGACTGACACATTCAATTAATTATCGTTTTAGTTCCTTCTCTTCTTCCATATTTGCCTTGTGTCATAGGCCTAGATACTTGCCTATAGAGGTCTTGTTTTGTTTTCATGTTCTCTGTAACTTATAATAAAACCCTTAAGAGATTTCCCAAAGATGTTTTCATTCAGGGTCAGCTATGTTTGAAACTGTTAATCAATATTTCAAGGAAAGATAAAAATCTTATTTGAACATAAGAATAACCAAAGAAAAGTTGGCAGGAATAAAAGAGTTCGATATAGCTCATGTGTTGTAAACTAAAATTAAAACTAGACCGAGCTCAGGTAGTTGAGGTAACAACCATCAGAACTGAAAACCAGTCTGCAATATAAGAGTAAAGCCAGAACCAAATATGAGGTGTTAGGATAGATTATAGAAGAAGTCAAGAGAAGAACATAGGAAAGTCAGACTTGTAAATGACAAGTTTTTTTTTTTAGTGTCTATTTTGAGAGAGGGAGAGCAAGCATGCTCGCACGTGCACACATCAAATGAGCATGGGGGAAGGGGGAGAGAGGCAGGGAGGGAGGGAGGGAGGGAGGGGGGGAGAGAGAGAGAGAGAGAGAGAGAGAGAAAGGAGACAGACAATGCCAAGCGAACTCCAAGGTGATTCAGGGCTCCATGCAGGCCTCCATCTCACCAACTGTAAGGTCATGAGATCATGAGTCTGACACTTAACTGACTGAGCCACCCAGGTACCCCTGAAATGGGTGCATTCTGATGGGAGTTTGAGAAAATCCTCATTGTCTTCAGGATTACTTTTCCAAACCAAAGTGATTGACCCTTCTGTTATTAGTAGTTCATCCTGCTTCTTTAAGAAGCCTTTGAAAGAAAGGTTAGTGATTGAAAGGGAAGTGTTCATGTGAAAAGTCCTCATAACTTTTAAGTCCTGCACAAGATCAAGATAACCTGGAATTTTTACTGATTGCATTGTACACTACTTAACTCAGGCTGTAGTAACCCCATTAGTAGCTTGAAATTAGGTTCATTCTTAATTTTCTTACCTAGAATTAAAAGGGATGTGGAGAGGGATCTGTGATACCATTGCCTGAACAGCATCATAAACAAGTGTTTCTGACATCTTGTATTTCTGCATACATGTTAGTTTTGTGCTTTAACATACAACTCAAAGGTGAGAGTAAAGTGGAGTGCTAATTATTTATATAATTTAAAATAGAAGACAAAATTTTATAGCTCAGCCTTTATAATATGAAATAGTATTACATATTGAAGGAAAGCGTAAGATGTCATTTTCAACCTTTTTGGGGATAAACCTTTAATTCCCATTTTGAAACACAGACAAGTTCCTAAGAACGGCATAATATAATTACATTTTCACTAAAAACACTAGTAAAACATAGCTTGTAATTCTTCTGGTCCCAGAATTAGTTACCTATTGGTTAATCTGAGCCTTTCATGTAACTACTGATAACACGTGAGAATCCCTCCATTCTAACCTGATGATGGATATATATTTCATACCTTATGATTGATTTATTATGTTAAAAACACTGTTATCTCTAAGTTACTTACCATGAATAAAAATATTGCCATAGATGGGTGTACGCATGTGCTCTTCTAATCAGTCATTGATTTTTTCCTTCGCCTGTTCCACGTTTTGGCGATGAGATTTTTCTATGAACAATGAGATATGACCGATGTGAAAATGTGGGAATTACAAAGGACTTTACAAATACACACCATTATTGTTATTTTCTACTAAAGTGCAAGTTATGAATTTTTATTATGTATTTGATTTCAAATATATCATAGAAATTTGGTAAACTGGGATTTTACCACTCACCATTTCATTCTTCCACATTTTATCCATTCTATTATGCCTATCATAAATCCTTTGTTTTACCTTCCCTGAGACTGTATTACTACCAGGAGTCCAAAAAATAAATGTTCAGAAAATAAGAAAGAGAAACTAGTGAATTATTATGCATTGTGATATGTCAAGCTAAAGTATAACTGCAAAAAAAAAAATCACAAATGCCTTGCATTCCTGAATTCACACCCTATTGGGATGTGGTGTTGTTATTCCCAACAACATACAGAATCTTTTTCTCCATCCCTTGAAACTCAAGTTGGCTGTGAATTGTTGTGTTAATGGGATGTGTGCAGGTTGGCATCTGCCTGTATTCATTGATTGAACCCTGAGACAGCTTGTGTTCATTGATTGAACCCTGAGACAGTAAAGAAGCCTAGACCATTTTATTGGAGAATGAAAGATCATGTAGAGTAGAGATAAACCATCCTAGATGAACCTACCAACCAGCTGACAACTTCCAAAAATGTAAGTGAGGTTCTCTTAAAACATCCCGTGCTCGGGGCGCCTGGGTGGCGCAGCGGTTAAGCGTCCGACTTCAGCCAGGTCACGATCTCACGGTCCGTGAGTTCGAGCCCCGCGTCGGGCTCTGGGCTGATGGCTCAGAGCCTGGAGCCTGTTTCCGATTCTGTGTCTCCCTCTCTCTCTGCCCCTCGCCCGTTCATGCTCTGTCTCTCTCTGTCCCAAAAATAAATAAATGTTAAAAAAAAAAACAAAAAAAAACAAAGAAAACCATCCCGTGCTCTCAAAGCTGGCCCAAATCAGAAAACCTGTCCAGTCAACCTAAGAATTACTAGCAGTTATAAATACCTGTTGTTTAATGTTTTGAGATGATTTGTTGTACAGTTTGTTACTAAAACACAGGATAGTACATACCTCTTAAAGGGATGAGTTGACACTTTGAGAGTATTACTTTGTTCAGTTCCTAACATCTTAAACTAAAAATAGGAAGGAAGAGTTTGAGAGTAGTGAGATGAAATGACGCTTCCTATAATCTTAACTGGTACTTGGTGAATCGGAACTTTAAAGAGTCTCTGTGCCCTTGGAATTTACAAGAAGCATCTTTAGAGGATTCATAAAAAGTATATTAGACCAATGAGGAAGAATGAATTTCAGGACTGTTGAAATGATCTGTAGACTACATGTTTTGTTCTGTGTTTGTCTCCCTGAATAAGAGAATGACTTTTTATATGTAATATATGCAAATTGATCTTTCTATAGAAGTAGAAAGAGCTCGTGGGATGCATATTTATGGTCTAGTTCAGTTTCAAAGTTGACAAATATTAATTCAAGAGAAAAAATGGTAATTTTTGGAGGGACTAGTCAAAATGAATAACAAGAGTTTGTTGAAAAAATAGTGTGGGATTGTTGAAAGAATAGATAAATAGATCATTGGAACTAAATAGAGAGACCAGAAATAGGCCCACATAAATACAGTCAACTGATCTTTGACAAGGGAACAAAGACAATACAATGGAGAATATATACAATTCTGTTTGTCAGGAATTTTTTTTTTCCGGTGTTAGAAACCCAACTTTCCTAACCACAAAAGGGAATTTATTGCTTATACAACTGAAAAGTCTATGGTTGTAGCTGGATTTAGGAATGGCAGGATAAGGGACTCCAAATATTCAGCATTTCTCTCATTTCTCAACTAGGCATTATTCTCTTTTACCTACATCCTTCAAAAATTCATAAAACATAATACTTACAGCTAGAAATCTAATATATGTGAGTTTCCAACTAAAATTGGAAATTGAGTTTTGATATCCTGGTCTATGTTATAGGCACTCTCCAGGACTAGGTTCAGCAGCTATACTGAATAACATGGACTAAAAGTAGGGGAAGGGATATTGTCCAATGGACAATCAAAGATAGCAGGATGGATATTATATATTCAAACACAAATATTGACTACAGGCATTCTGAAACAGGTTGAAATATATTTAGAGGTAAAGATAACAATAAACACATAATAAGAATCAGAAATCCAAATCTGTCATAACCACTTTCCCTCAGGGGACCCTGCAGAGAAAACGATGTTAAATGACCTTTCATTACCACTATTGTGCTTAGGTATAAAAAATGATATTAAATCCTGTGAACAGAATTTAACCCCTAGGAGAACTCCTTTTGCCTAAGATAGACCTTTCTTAGCTTAGATGTTTCCCTCAAATTTTTACTCTCAACTCACACTTAAAGATGTGAAAAAATGAGTCTAGACTACAGAGCATGTTAGCCAGCAAGACGTACAAGAGAGAATAAGAACCCAGAGAATGTTTCTGATTGCTTGAGGCAACGAATTCCATATTCTGAAATCAGGGAAGAGGGCACATTCTCCAATTTGTTATATTAGTTATATAGAGAGGGAGAGGGAGATTCTTGTATATACAAGATACATGTCCTTTTATTTTTTTATATTTGGGTACAACCCACAAGAAGTCCCAGCCCCTGGAATTATAGCTCAATGGTACAGGCTAAGATTTGGTCAATACCAAGGACACTCTTATTTTTCAGTGACCTTAAGTGTGAAGTATAGTTCAGAATCTAAATTCTTCCCCTAAAAACAAAAACATCACTTTTGGACTTTTTTTTCAGATAATATTCTAAAACTTAATGATTTTGCAGTTTTAAGGATTTCACTTAAAAACTTGTGAATGTAAAGCCTTCATTCCTTTCAATAGAACAGTTGTATTCAAAACTATTCAGTACAGTAGCTCCCAGGCACTCATGTCTATTTAAATTTAAATTTAGGGGCATCTGGGTGGTTCAGTCAGTTAAGCGTCTGACTTTGGGCTCAGGTTATGATATATCTTGGTCTGTGGGTTCCAGCCCTACTTCGGGCTCTGTGCTGACAGCTCAGAGCCTGGAGCCTGCTTTGGATTCTGGGTCTCCCTTTTTCTCTTACCCTCCCCTGCTCATGCTCTATCTTTCTCTCAAAAATAAACATTAAATTAAAAAAAAAATTATTGGGGGGGGGGCCTGCATGTCTAGGTGGGTTAAGCATTTGACTCTTGATTTTGCCTAAGGTCATGATCTCACAGTTTGTGAGTTCAAGCCCTGTGTTGGGCTCTGCAGTGATAGCACAGAACCTGCTTGGTACTCTATCTCTCCCTCTCTCTCTCTCTGCCCCTTGGCTGCTCATGCTCTCTCTCCCTGTGTAAATAAACAAACATTAAAAAAATAAATTCAAATTTATTAAAACTAACATTTAGAACTCAGTTCCTAAGACATGCTATTCATATTTAAAGTACTCAGAAACCTCATGTGACCAGCGGTGAACATATTTGACATATTTTCATTGTAGAAGTAAATTTTTATCATTCCAAAGTTTCTATTGAACAGCAATGGACTAAATAACATAAAAACTCTCTCACTATATACACCTAGTAATATAGGCTAAATAACAAATATTGAGCTCAGAGAAGATCTACATATGCCATAAACATGAAAACATCTGGAAACCAAAATAGTAAGAATGTTTAATACATAAATTAGCTGTTCTGGGATGGTATAAGTGTGGAGATCTCCAATCTGAGTAAGAAATGGCTTTGCTTTTTAAGTCCTATTGTAGGTGTAGAAGATTGAGGTTTAGTCTCTCACAAGGAGTGCTGGAATGGAAAACTTGAATTACTGCTAGGGCACTGAAAGGAATAAATCTCAGTGTGAAATGGATTTAAAAGTTAGAAAAGTTACACTGACTAGAAAACACCATAGAAGTCTGTCTTCCTGACCAGGTTCTAGGTAGGAAAATGACTCTTCTGAGAATTTATAACCGTAGTCCTGGTCACAAATATTTTTGTAGTTTTCAATTTTTATGATTTGCATACTCGGTACAGTTCAAATGGAGAAATAAAGATGAGAATTGATGATGAGTTGATGACATTCCATGAAAACTTGGCAGACAGAAAAAATAAAAGTATAAAAACCTCAACCTAGAACACATAGAATTATCACAGATAAGAGGTGAACACCCATTCTGAAACTACAAAAAAAATAGAGCAACAATCAACTATTAGTGAGTAAGCAGATACAACATACAGACATAGCATATGAAGTTTTGATATTCCATATATCCATGGAATAGAGTCCAGAAATAAACTCTTATATTTGTGGTGAATTGATAATTTATAAGGGTATCAAGACAATTCGATTGTGGGGAATACAATTGTTTAAACAAATGTATACACACATACAAAAGAATGAATGTGGACCCCATCTCACATATAAAAAAGTTAACACAAATATATCAATAATTTAAACGTAAGAGCTGAACCAATAAAAGAAGAAAACATAAGATAAATCTTCATATAGTGATTAATTCTTAGATATGACCCCAAAGCACCACTGACAAAAGAAAACAATAAGTAAATTAGACTTGATCAAAGTTCAAAGCATTTGTGCACCAAAGAGCAACATATAGAAGGATACAAAACAAAACAAAACAAACATAAAAGATGAGATATTTATAAATTATATATCCAATAAGGGACTAGTATCCAGATATAATTAGTTCAACAATGAAAAGACGAATTAAAATTGGGGCAAAGGATTTGAATAAGTATTTCTATGAAGATATATAAATAACCAATTAGCACATGAAAGATGATCAACATCCTTAGTCTTAAGAGAACGCAGTCAAAACTACAATGAGATGCAGCTTTGCATCTACTGGAATGCACGTTAATAAATAAGACAATAACAAGTGTAGACAATGATGTGGAGGCATTTAACCTTCATTCACTCCTGATGGGTATGAAAAATAGTGCAACTACTTTGGCACACAGTTTGGTAGTTTCTCAAAATGTTAAATAGATACACAGTTACCATGTGAGCCAGCAATTCCATTCCTAGATATATATCCAAAGGAAATGAAAACACTGTCCTGTCAAAAATTTGCAAATCCATATTCGTAATAGCATTGTTCATACTGGTCAAAAAGTAGAAGCAACTCAAATGTCCATCAATACAAGTGGATAAACAAAATGTGGTCTATCTACACTAGTATATTATTGGTCAGTAAAAGTTAATAAAATAGTGACACATACTACAACATGGACAGACCTTGAAAGCATGATAAGTGAAAGATGCCAGTCACAAAAGATCACGTATTTTGTGATTCTGATTATATAAAATGTCTACAATAGGAAAATCTATGGGGACAGAAAGTAGATTAAGGGTTGCTAGGGGCTGAGAACTCAGTTCCTAAGACATGCTATTCATATTTAAAGTACTCAGAAACCTCATGTGACCAGCGGTGAACATATTTGACATATTTTCATTGTAGAAGTAAATTTTTATCATTCCAAAGTTTCTATTGAACAGCAATGGACTAAATAACATAAAAACTCTCTCACTATATACACCTAGTAATATAGGCTAAATAACAAATATGCCTCAATATTTGTTGAGTATTGGGTTTCTTTTTGGAGTGATAAGATATTCTAAACTCAGTGGTGATGGCTGCACAACTATGAATATATTGAAAAACACTGAACTGTATGCTTTAAAAGCTATGAGATTTTAAGGTATATGAATTATATCTTAAGCTGTTATAAAATACATAATGGAATAAAATGGTACTATGATAAAAGGAAAATACAGTTAAAAAATAAGAACAAAAGAAAACCTATTAAAAAAAGAGTGATTAAAATAATAACTCAATAAGTATGCTAAGCCACACATTATCCCTGAAGCAAGAACCATTGTTTCAGAAAATCAACTTGAGGAAAATTCCCCAGAATACAGCGAAATATAAATATAAAAATGTGTCCATGTGTATACATATTTATAGGTCTATAAATATATATAAAGCATACAAATATATGGAAAAGTGTTTAAGAAATTTAAGAAATTGAGAATTTTCTAAGACAAACGAGAATTTCCAACATAATGTTGAATAGGATTTTCAATGGAGAATATTTTGATTTGGGGAGAGGCAATATATGAAATTTGTGGCAGAGAATTTTTCATAATAGAAATATATGGGTATTCACACTGAAGAAGCAAAATGAGATGTGAATTGGGTTGGTAACAATATACATCTAGACACACATAGTGTAAGTGAACAGAGAAGGTCTGTGGAAAATAAACAGAATGAAATGAGTCATTACCCACAAGAATAAATGACTTCTCAAGGGCAACAATGGAGGCTAGAAGAATTCAGAAAAATAGCCTCAAAATGATGGTGAAAAATAACTGTCAACTTACATATTTATATTCAGCAAAATTACCTTTCACAGACACACATTTAAAAAGAACTAGAAAATGCTAGAAGAAAACAGACTAATACACAAAGCAACTGGTAGACACGTGAATAATACCAAAAAAGATACGATTATATTAAGTAATAACTATAACAAAGACTAATTTGAGGACTATAACAATAAGTGAACAAAAAATTACATTTGAGATATGAGGGTGCCATTGAAATTCAAGGTGTAATCTTGTATAATAAGGATGGGGAAAGAGAAAAAGATTTGGTGTCAGAAACATACACATTAGTATCCTTGATCTGTCACAAATTAACTTATTTTTGTTTTCATGCCTACTATAGATTCTAAAACTGGTAGGAAGTCAATAGGTTTTAATAAGTATGGACTTGAATTTACCTAACATTTGCATTTCAATAACATTTCAATCTGTTAAAGGAGAAATACAAAACCAAAAGAAAACAGCAAGAACAACAATAAAGAAACATAGTTATGACTTTCCTTACCAGGGTCTCTCGGGCTGAGCCAGTTCCCACAAGGATTGTTCTGAGTTCCGTTGTTAGGCAGTAGAGTAGGCTAGAAAATCCAAATTGTGCCCAGGAAAGGGAATTAAGGTCATAGCTGAAATGACAGGACTAAGTGTCAAAGCATTGGTAATGTTGATTCAAAAACAAACAAAAAAGCATTAGTAAAAATATAAAATACTCAGCAGATTGGAGCTCCTTAGCATGAGGACTGTAATGTGGATAGGGACCAACAATCCAGGAAAGAGTATATTGGAATTTCTTTTTCTTCTTTAAATAATTTTTAATGTTTATTTTTGAGGCAGAGAGAGAGAGAGAGAGAGAGAGAGAGAGAGAGAGAGAGACAGACAGACAGCATGAGTGGGGGAGGGGCAGAAAGAGAGGGAGACACAAAATCTGAAGCAGGCTCCAGGCTCCGAGCTGTCAGCACACAGCCTGACACAGGGCTCAAACTCACAGACCAGGAGCTCATGACCTGAGCTGAAGTCAGACACTTAACCGGCTGAGCCACCCAGGTGCCCCTGGAATCTCTTTTTCTTTAGTGTTGGCCATATATTGCAAGAGCTAGACATGGGGTTTGAGGAACACAAAGAGAGCCAGATCTCAGAATCTCAGGGTCCACTTCCAATCATCTTTTCTAAGGGATTGGATCCAGTTGTTGCCCAAATGTAACACCCCTTTCCCACCCTTCCTCCATTAACCCCTGGGACTTCTCACCTTAACACAAGAAAGGTTTCCACTCATAACACGTTGTCAAGTCCAGAACTGAAAAAAAGCTCTCACTGTGCACTGGTGAAAGATTTTCATCTGGTGCAGCTTTGCTCGTTACACTAAACTCCTACCCAGAACTTCTCAGTTCTCTGGAACTCATCTCTGATCTGGTTTTTAAAACTCCCTTCCTCAGAATACATGGAATCTAGCCCCTCATTTAGTGATTTTGGGGACAATTGCCCCAGGGGAGCAAGTACTTCTCCAGGAACCCTTCTTGATTCCTGCTAAATATCTGGGTGTTTAATTCTTCAGCCTAGGGGGGCAAGTTTGAGAACTGAGGAGAATTTATTATGGGTGCGTGGGATCAGCACAGACTGGCTATTGGAAAATAGTACACAAGTAGCAGAGGAACTTTTTTCATTGGTGCAGGTATTATGTGTCTCGGCTGAAGAACAGGTGATTGCTGAAGGATAGGAGGACTTTTAATCCGAGTGCTAGTCTGCTAATACTTGATTAAGTGTGGGCTATTAAACAGACATACTTTGATTGCAAGTTCTATTCATTTTTGTGGCGGTTCAGTGTCTAATTATGAAAAATAATGGACAGGCTTACAACTCCAGCCCAGTATGAGAAAGTTTTTAAAAATATACTCAGAAAATATTATTAGAGGTTAGAAGCTAGTGTGAGTTTAAGAGAGAGTTTCCTAGAGGAGGTGACATCCAAGATCAGGAATCAAGCTGAGAATTGATTATAATTGTGCAGTATAAGAAAGAAAGGAAGGAAATTTCAGGCATGTGTAAAAAAGTAAACATACAAGGAAAGGGAAGCATAAAGGGACAAGATAGATGAGATAGCCTTGAAAGTAGTTAAAAAGGCAGGCATGTAAGGTGAAAAGATTTGATTACCTGCAGCCAGGTAAAGAGAAGAGAGAGAAAAAAATTAAAGTTTGTTGTTGGTTTTGTTTTATTTTATTTATTTACTTTTGCCAAGTTACTTGTACTGCTGGCTTTAAAATTAGAATCTAACCACTTCTTTTATTAAATTGACAGAAGCAGTTGTTTGGGATCTGTATTAACACAATCCAAATCTTTGGACAGTTAAGATTCTGGTGCCGTTGAACTTGGGCTAATTAAAACCAATAGCTGCCAGCAGGTTCATTAATCCTGATCTGTTTATAGATCCATGGTAAGGAATGATCATTTATTATCTTAAGACGCTGTGCCTTCTGATAATTATTGTGTAAAAATATGGACAGAGAGTGCCCATTGGCAAGAAATGTTAATCTTTTCAATTCATACTTGGAGTACTTGTAGAACCCAAGCATATTATCCCTCATTGAGAGGCAGGAGTGACCAGTTGGTTTAAACCAAGGAGACCTCTGTATAAATTAATAGATGTTTTAGTTGAAAGTAGTTGTCAACATGACCTTAATTAGTATATTTGCTAATAGTTGTTCCATTGAGGTAATATGCCAAGATCTAACCTAGGTATGAAGAAATAAATGGAGGCTTTAAAGTTAGGCTTAAATTGAAATCCCAGGTTGGACCTCGTGATATTCAGTCTTGTGTAAGTCATTGGGTTGCTCAAAAGTGAGAATCATATTCCCACATGAGGTGCAGGTAACCAGTATTTGGCATCTAGCATGTGCTCAATGAAAATATGCCTTTATAGCAAGTGCATTCTCTTTGAGAAATGTGTATGTGTGTGTGTGTTTGTGTGTTCATCGCCTGTGCACACATGTGTGCTTGAATTTATGAACACAGTGATAGAAGTATTATTGACTTACTGACTAAATCTCATTTGTGTTGATTATGAGGTAATTCTGGCCATGCTATCTAACTACGACCAGAAAAAAAAGGACTTTAAATCAATTCTTATATTGAAGTCATCATGTTGGGTATATATCACACAGCTTCTAAAAGAATTATACCTAATAGGCCCATTCTATGAGATTCCTCATTTAGTTATCTTGCCATAAGTTTTGTCACTCATTTACTAAAACAGGCATCCTGGGAGTTCCATTGCTGTACTTTATTGAGACTTTTCTGTAGATTAGGTGGACTTTTGTTATCTAACAAAAAGTCACAGGCCAAAAGTAGTGCAGCCATACAATCTGGCTCAGAACTTTGAGGCCTCTATTGCTATCATTACTGATTTTTTTTTTTTTTACTTTTTCCTTAAAATCTACGGGACGTATTCAGTCATAGGCCCTAATGTGTTCCAATTCTTCATTGGAAAATATTATCTCACTTATAGTTTCTCTCAGCACCTTCTTGAGCATCATTATCTTCAACTTAGTTGTAGTCTTATTGCTTGCTTAGGTCAAAGAAATGGGTGAGATGTATTATGTCAAGGGAACAGCACTTAAGAGTCAATATATGTATTGCCATGCTCCCTTCTTCCTGCCATGGTGATCATCCAGATGGCAGTGTATACCACACCAGGCATATCTGATGCGTAGCATGGGTAAGATGAATGAATGAATGTTATTTTCAGTGATTGTAATGTACAGATTCTTTGTTAGTGCATTATAATCTGACCTATCCTGACTGAAACATGAATGATTGGCTGAAGTTTGTGCCAGCCATCAGTTTCATGATGACATAGCTTGGTTATATCAGAACATTAGAAAACTATGCACAGATACCTATCCTTTTAATACGAGGAAAGATGTGCTTCTATTGCAGTGTATTCTGGTATGACGCCATTGACCTATAAGCATATTTATATGTTCGTAAGCAAAGACTCCGTGAGGCTCACCATGCTAGTAGTGTGTTCCAAAAACAAAAAGGTCTTACCCAGCGCAGCGCTTTTCTCAAAGGCAATGAAATTTGTTTTATGACATTCCCAGTCAGAATGCAAATCTAATGGCCGAATAATTTTTGTTTTCTCCCTTTTTATATTTTAATGTTTAATTTTTTTGTTTACTAGGCAAATAACCTTATTAACATTGTCCCAAACTTTACTCCCAGGCTTCTTCAGCTTAATTAGTTGTAAAAGATGAATTGTGTGTAAGCAAAAACTGAGAAGAGCTGCAGTGTCCAAGGGGCTTGGGCTTAAAATATTAAAATACTGAATATTAAGGGGCACCTGGGTGGCTCAGTCAGTTAAACACCAACTTCAGCTCACGTCATGATCTTACGGTCTGTGGGTTTGAGCCCTGCATTAGGCTCTGCGCTGACAGCTCGGAGCCCGGAGCCTGCTTCGGATTCTGTCTGTCTCTTTGCCCCTCCCCTGTTTGCACTCTGTCTTTCTCTCTCTCAAATATAAAAAAAAACCGTTAAAAAATTAGAATATTAAATATTAAAATATTGGGATATTAGAGATCTCGATGTTTCCACATCCATGAAGAAAAATTTTAAAAAGCAGCCATAATGTAAAATAGTGGCTCCCAGTAACTTCTTCAAGTTCTCTCTTCGTTAGAACTGGACTCAGTTCAGTTTGCTTCATTCTTGGAAGCTTCATCAAAATTCTCCACAGGATCTGGAACTTCCTCCCCCTCCTCTTCTCTGGTAGTAAGTGCTGCTTGTCCATCCACAGATCGATTGGGTGGGGCTTCAGCCAGTCTTCTTATTAAACTAGGCAGACTGTCTTCACCAAGTTGATTGAAGATCCTGGGTAGCATTTCTGTCCTGTGATGGTGAAAGTGTTCACTGCCCCAGATGCCTGAACTTCAGGCTTGTGAAGGTGGATCACTCTTCCCTGGTTTTGAACATATGCACTTCTTTAGTACCCGAGATACTGTTTACCCCTAACATCTTTAAAGTGGACTGAAGTTTTTTATCATTTGCTGTCGCCTGTTATATGAACCACCTTCCTTCCCCGAGCAGTTTCCTTTCCCACCAAAGCGCATTGTGCTTGCATTTTGGCGAGTTTTTCCTGGTTCGTGATAGTTTCTTTTATCTTGTTGAAGTGAAATGGGTACACGTGGGGGACTAGGGGTGGCTCTCAGGCGGTTTGGACAGACCAGCTGACGTTAGGTGCGCACCCGCCTATCGTGCACACTTTTTAAATACCTACCACCTAGCACAGAATAGTAAGTATTTAATTAACTCAACTGTGTCATTTTCACTGTAAGGATTTGTTCATTGTTTGACAGTGCCCTATGATAACCTATAGGAGGAATTTTTCTGGACTAAGTACCATGAATATTCCTAATTCCTCTAAATATCTGATGTCATTTTTGACCCCTTTTGATTGACCTAATATGTTTTTTCTTTTCTTCTTGGCCAACAGACATGCAATCCATTTGAGATTCTCTTCTAACAATCAATGTACACATTATGTGGCTTAACCATAAAACAAATTATATGTTTTTATTGGGACATTTTTCTCTTTGCTTAATTTTTCTTTTTCAATTTTGTTTTATTATTTATATATATTTTAAATATATACCACATATATATACATTTATATATACAAAACCATATTTTTATATGTTTCTTAACATATATTATCTTTTTTTATATAATGACCATTATTATACTGTACTTGGAAGCTTTTTTCAAATATCTTAAAATGTACAAAATCCTAGGCACTTTAATTGTGTAACTGTTAGCGTTGTTAGACCATATCATCTAGCTATAAGGCTTTAAGTAGCAAGGGCAATTTAGTCTCAGTGAAATTGCTCACCGCTTCAAGGCACCTAATTAGAAATTAAAATACCTAGGTTTTATTTTTTTTAATTCCTCTCCAGCTCTATCTCAGCATATTTTAATCTGAACTATATTTCTCTGTTAAATATGATTACTGAGCAATGACAGAACTCATGGTCATTCATTGCTCATTCATTACCAGTTTTCATTTATAGTTGAAATGAATACTTTCCTCAATTATATTTTTTAATCAATCCCAATCCTTTCTTTTTTACATAAGAGATATTAAGCCTTGAGAAAATTTCTGCAGAGTAATAAAACCTGTTAGATTAGATTAATATACATGGGCTGCTCAACTATTATTAATTTAGACAGACTTTCATTTTTCCTTTTTTGATTACACAGGACATTGATTTATGGTACATGAAATAACCAAATTGCACTTTTGAAATTTAAAATTCTAGAGTTCTCCTTACATTATTGGCCTTGAACTCAGCTATTTTGTCCTTTAAAATATAAAATAGATACCCTTTTTAATTGAAAGGTATATATTGCCTAGTGTAGCAAGTATATTACCTAAATGTTTGCCTGAGATTAATGGGTCATTTTAATGTCATTAATGTGTGCCATTGAGTCACCACAGAACTTAGCATATCGTAAAACCTTTTATATTTTCTTCGTTAGCCTCATTGTAGTATACTTACAATGCCTAGAATACCAATAGTGTTGGCTTTAACTTTTTAACTTGTTTTGTTGCTTATGTCTTTTGAGTTTTCGTTCCAAGTCCAGAAAGAAAAGATGTTGATAAGGCTACTGCTTCCTCCCAGTCTGTTGCATGCTGAGAATATTTTAGAAATAGTTGGTTATGTATCTTTAGGAACCTAAGGTACTCAAAACTGTTGCCCAGGCTCCATTTGACTGACCCTGGGCCCCTCAGTGGCCAAAAAAGAATTTTAGTTGCTGGAAAGTCCTCTGTATGCCTAAATGTGAGTGTGTATATATACATATACATCTCCTCTAAAATATGTTGGACTGATATTCCATCAGAGGTCACATATATTGGCTCCTATAACCTTGCCAGGTTGATGTCCTTAGCTGACATATGCCAAATACTTGTCAGTGACATCCCCAAAATTCATGCAGTCAATACTATTGAGTACCTTTTCTGTACAGCCATTTTCTAGGCACTGGTGATAGTAGAAATAGCTATAAAGATATAGCCTGTATTCTCATGAAATCTGCATGTCAGTGGTTGGGACAGAGATATAAGGTTTTAATTCATTAATGGCAAAATTAAATAAATAAAATTTGGAAAAGTGCTACAGAGGAGAAATGTAAGTTGCTATAATAACTAACAAGTGAGGAAGCCTAACCTAATCCTGGAAGGCAGGAGAGACTTCTTGAGTCAGACATAATGCATAGATAGGATGAGGAGGAAAGGTCCTGATCAGAAAAGTCTGGTAAGTTCTAAGAACTGTGGTGGAGCCACTATAGGTAAATCTCCATTAGAAGGCACAAAGGTGAAAAGCACCAGAAGTTACTCTTGAGTTAGGCCAAGCCCAGACCCTATTAGACTTTAGAGACCATGTTTTATAAGTTGATTTTATCTTTTTAAATTTTATTTATTTATTCTGAGCGAGGGTGAGCATGAGCATGGGTGGGAAAGGAGCAGAGAGAGGGCGTGGGGTGAGGGGGATTGGGGGGTGGGGTGGGCAAGAATCCCAAGCAGGCTCCAGACTGCTAGTGCATAGCCTGGCATGAGGCTGGAACTCAGGAACCATGAGATCACAACCTGAGCCAAAATCAACTGAGCCTAATTAACCAACTGAGCCACCCAGGCTCCCCTTGAATTCTTCTTAATGCTGAAGAAATCCAGCACCCGTGGAGACATTAGGACCCGTTAAACATGATGAATAGTAGGTCAAGCATAAAGGGATAATGGTTCCTAATCTCTCAGCTTTGATGTAGAGATTGCAAATATTCTGAGACTTCTTGATGAATGGTAGATTATTTGCGTCAAAATCATACGAGGTCAGACTAAAAGTACAAACAGGTCTCTTTCAGAGACTTTTTAACCCACCATTAGAGTTGACCCTTATCAGCATAAACATGAGTTTGAGTCTGATGTATAAAAGTCCAGTTTTGGAGCAATATATACAAACTGGGGGGAAATGCTTTGGAAATATCCGTGTGCAGTGTCCTACATTGCAAATTTCTCCATTTCCTTGTCGCGTCAATAAAGCAGTCCAGCTTGTAAAACAACCCTTGGCTTTTCAGTGTATCTTGCTGTTGCTGATGTGGAAGAGTATAATGGTCACAAGTATAAAAGGCTCTTTTACATTAAATTACACAGAATAAATTTCCCTGCTCAGAAGATGATAGCAGCTGATTTCTTCAATTTACTCACAGAAGATTCTAACACTAAATCTGAAGCTACCACAGAGTGATCTAACTTTGAAGATTACAGTGATGATAATGGGGCTTCTAGTGAACTAAATTAATGTTTATGGCCTTTTCTTTTCTGCTTTCATTGTTGTTGCTGCGGCTACTCCTGCTGATGCTTGGTTTTGGTGTGTGTGGCTTTCTCAGTAGTGTTGGCTTTAAGAACAGAGATAGAATTCTCGTGCAAATCAATCAGATTCCACAAAGGCTTACATTTCTGTAGGATTGACAGTGATGTTTAATAGACTATTCCTTTTCCTCCGCAAGTTTTAGTTTTGCTACCAAGTTTTAACTTCTTTTTAAAACTTCCTTGAATACGAAATGATACTAGTCATGGGTGCTTAGATTCTCTTTAAGAACACTCTGTATTTCCTTAATTGATACATGTATTTTATATAATGTTTGTATGATTCCCACTGTTTATTATATTTCTGTTGAGTTAAATCCTCTATTTTTAGGTTTACTCTCTTTTATTATTTTTTTTTTTGATTAAATTTTGTTTTAAGTCTATTTGAGAGAGAGAGAGAGAGCACACAAATGGGGGAGGAACACAGAGAGAGATTGAGAGAGAGAGAGAGAGAGAGAGAATATCTCAAACAGGCTCCACAATGTCAGTGCAGAGCTCAACATGGGGCTTAATCCCACAAACCATGAGTTTGAGAACTGAACAGAAAACAAGAGTCAGATGCTTAACCAACTGAGCCACCCAGGCACCCCTCTTTTACTATTTCTTAAAAAGTAAACTCATTATGATTTCTGCAAAACTTCAAGTATATCAGATTCTCATATCTATCATATTTTATGTTATTTTTAGAGATACTACTCGGAATTGTTTTGTTTTCTTTTTCAAAATTTGAATTCTCAGTAAGAAGCTCTTTTTAATGGCTCTTTAGTTTTCCACCAAATGTGTATAACTTATTTAAACTATTACCAGTTGATTGAAAATTTTCACTTCCAGGGGCGCCTGGGTGGCGCAGTCGGTTAAGCATCCGACTTCAGCCAGGTCACGATCTCGCGGTCTGTGAGTTCGAGCCCCACGTCGGGCTCTGGGCTGATGGCTCGGAGCCTGGAGCCTGTTTCCGATTCTGTGTCTCCCTCTCTCTCTGCCCCTCCCCTGTTCATGCTCTGTCTCTCTCTGTCCCAAAAATAAATAAACGTTGGAAAAAAAAAAAAAAAGAAAATTTTCACTTCCAGTATTCACCTACCTTCCTTCAGTAGAGCGATAAGAATTATAGAGCGACTGGCCTTAGAATGTCAAGTCACCATGCATTACAGCAAATAGGAGAATGGGCTTCCTCCTGTTCAGCAGGAATGAATGAATGAAACTCAGTTTCCTATAGATGATGTTGTGCTTTTCCCTGAGAAGCTTGAATCTGAATTTTCATAAGGACCTGGAAAGCTAACTTACTGAGAAGAATCCTTAGAAAATTCTCCTTGCAGCTAAAATTGACATGTACATTGTTGGATGTCAGAGGCCTCCCTGTTTATCCTTGCCAAAGAATGCTTCTTTATTTATACCATAAATAGGTAAAGTGGCAGGGGGCCTTGTCCCTCATTGGGAATACTATCTCACTGTCCACAGCAAGTCTCTTCCTGGGATGGTGATAATACAGTGAATAATGGCTCTTCCTGTATTTGGTGTTCAGGTTTCCTTTATAAAGCCCTTCCCTTAATTTGCAGGGCATGACATTTTCGTATTCACTTTCCTACAACCTTGGTACATGAATTTTTACAAGCATTTCTGATTGTTTCTCTGAACGACCACAACAACAAAAGAGATGACTAACAAATATTTACAGCATTTTATTATAATTGAAATGCCAGGAAATTTGCTAAGCATTCATGCATGTTCTTTTATTTAATTAATTGTTATCTCTTTTTTTTCTTTTCAGAATTATTTTTGATTTTTTAAAATTTTAATTCCAGTGTAGTGAAAATACAGTGTTACATTAGATTTCAGGTATATAATATAGTGATTCAATAGTTCCTTATATTACTCACTGCTCATCAAGATTAAGTGTTCTCTTAATCCTTTTCACCTATTTCACCCATCCCCCACCCATTAATTAATTAATTTGATGGAAGCTTAATAAGCCCATGTTACAGTTGAGAAGACTGAGAATTTAAGAACATAAGTATCTTGCCTGGGGTCACATAGGTAATTAATATAGAGCTCATTTCTGAGTTCAGCTCAGAAAGGAAGAAAACACACTTCTTTTCTGAAACTGGAGGAAAGGGAGTGCTAGAGATCATTCTGATGGAGTCAGAAGCAGGTGTTCTGGGGTTAAGGAAGTAAGGCAGAGGGAAAATGGGAAGCTCTGTGCAAAGATGAGAGCTTTAAGATGTTTAACTTGAAAAGTCTGTTTTGTCCATTTCAGGTCCACTTCAGGTTAAGTTTGTCACATTCAAATAGACTTGAAAAGTCAATTTCAAGTCCATTTTGGACTTGAAAGCCCATAGTTGAAGAAGAGATAAAGTGAGGCTTATTTTCATATAACAGCAACTAGGGCTTTGTAGGAGTTGTTCAATTTGTCTTAATTTCAGAGTGAAGGCTTAAGATGAAAAGCAAAGCTATCCCCACTTACCAATTTTCTCTTAGACTTAAGGGAATTGGTAAAATATTACTATGGAGAATTATGAACCGTAATACAAGCTAAGGCGGTTGCCATACAATGCAAAATGGGAGGCCTTCGGGCCTGTTGGTGCAAAAATAGTGAATTGGCAACAAGGAGGTAAGTGAATATTCAGATGATGTCTGGGCTCTAAGATAAACAGAGGATGAAAGAATTTAAAGATTGCCTAAAAGACAGAAACTGTGAATGAGAGCCAAGATTCGGTTATGTCAAGGGCAGGCGAAAATTCCTGAGTAAAGGCTGAAGGTGTCCCTGTTCTTAACAACCAGATGGGAAGAGTCAGCATTCTGATTAGAAGTAGAAGACAGACTCAGGGGATGGAATGCAACGTTCGCTGAAAGATATTGAGAAGACAGAAAATATCTTGAAGCTTAATTTTTAAATATATATTTTTCTATTTTGAATGTTTTTATTTTTTGAGAGAGAGCCCAGGTGCATAAGCTGAGGAGGAGCAGAGACAAAGGATTCATTGTGGGCTCTGCACTGACAACAGGGAGCCCTATGTGGGGCTCAAACTCCAGAACCGCCAGACTCTATACGAGCTGAAGTTTGCCACTCAACGGACAGAGCCACCCAGGCGCCCTGAGGCTTAATTTAGAAAGGACAATTGTGAGCATAATTCACAGAGTCTTTATATCTGCAAGTTCCTACCTAACTTTCCAATATTTCATTAATGCAGATTTCTGAAGTTACTATTAAACTCAGTTCTCTAATACATAAAATCTTCTAAGTAAACTTTAAAAACCGTGATAGGCAACTTCTTTTTTGACTTTGGAGTAAAATACAACCTTCTTGGCTGTGCTATTTTAACAAGGAACTAGAGGCTATAATCAACCAAATCAATCTTGGCAGTTTACATTTAAAATTTTGTTATTTATTGAAAGAAAATGTGTCTATCTCCATGCTAACATCACATAGACTATATATTTTTCACACCTAGAAAAGTATTTTTCTTCTACGTCTCAAGAAGTCACAATAGGAATTGAGATCAACTGTATGTTGAGTGCATTAATTTTGCCTACTTTTGGTTTGATACTTGAGTTGACTATAAACTATAAAGAATTGATATGTCTGGGCAACAGAAAGTTATCGGAAATGATATTTTTGGAGGACCATATGTATCTTTCTTGAATGGGTTTATTGCATTCTGTGATAGCATTCTTCCTTGAGGTTCATTTTAAACAAAAGGGGAGAACCTATAGTAACATCCAATAAAACAAACAAAAAGCAATATTGTAAAAAAAAAAAAAAAATTCCAGTTCAAAAGGTAGCAGTGATTGTGTCCCGACCGTTAACAGACTAATACAAGGAGTGATGACCTTGTGGAGTTTGTTGGTGATGAGGTCATAAAATGTGACAAAAAGAGATTGCAGTTTTTATTGTTCCATTGATTTCACCTTTTCCCTTTCGATATGAAGTTGGCTAAAAGACTTTATTTTGTTACTCACTGAGTCTGGGGAGTGTGCAGAGAGAATGATGCTAGTTTCTAATAGGTGCTAACTATGTTGAGAGGAGGTCAAGCAAGTTTACATCAAGAAAGAACTAAGCTGAAACTTGCATCTTTCCATAAATCCAGGGTGTATGATGAAAATTACAATAGTCTCATTAGATAATATGCACACATCAAGAGCAGATGGGCTTTCAGAAAACAAAGAACTTATTTTCAGGAAATCTTTCTGATTATATAAAGAGACTATATAAAGAAAGGCAAATATAGAACATTATTAGTGTCATAGAAGTGATATTTTGTGATTTTTTTTTACATATTCCCATTTTGTTACATCTGTTCAGGTTTTCTGATCTTAATCTGTGCTCAGCTCGTGACACAGATTTAGTATAATACATACTAAGACAGAAAGGTAAGTAGGGACAGTTTCTGCCTTAATTTTTTACTTCTACAAACTTTCTACCAAATGACCAATATTTTATTTAATACAATATGACATTTGGACTTTAAGAGCCCACTGTTCAGGAGAAAGAAAAAATTCCTATTTTTTTCTTTTTTTTTTTTAACTTTTATTTATTTTCGAGTGACAGAGACAGAGTGCAAGTGGGGGAGGAGCAGAGAGAGAGGGAGACACAGAACCCAAAGCAGGTTACAGGCTCCGAGCTGTCAGCACAGAGCCTGATGTGGGGCTTGAACCCACGAACTGAACTGCGAGATCATGACCTGAGCCGAAGTTGGACACCTAACTGACTGAGCCACTCAGGCACCCCCACCCCCCGCCTTTTTCTTATTTTTAACTTACAATGAACCAGTAGGGCTGATTTGAGTAAAATTTTAGAAATGGAATTAAAATGCACTGGCTGTGTAGAAGACTCTTTACACTCTCCTGGGGTAGAACCAGTGAGGAAATATTACAACTGTTTAATCTTGAGAAAGTCATTTAATTTTTCTGACTGTTTACTCATGTGTAAAATGAGAGGAATAGACTGGCTTTCCAGATCAAACACACCGTGTTTCTGTGATATGTGATACACCGGTGAGATAAATTCTTTCTTCAAAAATACCAAAACCAATCTAAATAGATGAGTTAAGTCAACTACAAAGGAACATATAATCCACCAGTGTTCAGCTGCTGCCCAAAAAGTAAAATGGCATGGTCAGTAAAGGTTTGAGGACATTGCCTCAAAAGCAAAGAGGCACAGAGAAAATAAATCACATTATTTGGAAAAGAGAAATGAGACTCATCAGGTTTAGTGTATTCAAGATTACTAGAGTTTTAAGACTGAAGTTCAAACTTCTGGTACCTGATTTATAAAATAAATGCTTTTCTCATTATTCCTTGTGATCTGTCCTTTCTCAGAAGTTCATATTGAGAACTGCTTGAATGATAAAAATGGATGGTTTTGTTAGAAACTTCATAGTAAATTGATTGACCTTCTCAAGGTGTTGTCTAGACATGGTCTATATGGCATTAGTACTAACATGCGTGAAAAATTTTCCTTAAAAACTAAAATGAGAGGGGCACCTGGGTGGCTCAGTTGATTAAGTGTCTGATTCTTGATTTTGGCTCAGGTCATGATCACATGATTTGTGAAACTGAGCTCTGCATTGGGCTCTGCACTGACAGCACAGAGTCTCCCTCTCTCTCTCTCTCTCTCTCTCTCTCTCTCTCTCTCTCTCTCTCTCTGTCCCTCCCCCCCAACTCACTTGCTTTCTCTCTCTTAAATACATAAACATTAAAGTAAAAAAATAAAATTATAGAAATTAAAATACTTCATTTGTGAGTGTTCAGGATATCTAAACCAAACTATTCAATTTATAAGTTTATAAAATAAACTTTATCTGAGAGCTTAAACAATATTTTTAAGGTCACATGGCTAGTTAGAAGAAGTATAAAATGGACTATAACCTGTAACCCATAATTCTAACTTGAAGCTAAAAGCTCTTTACTTGGAAAGCTTTACCATGGAAAAAATAGCTATGAGCTTTTATTATAGGAAGTTTTAATAGCATTAAAAATTTTCATGGCTGTACTCATTAAAATTTGATCTCTTTGTCCATTGTATTGGTTGTCTCCAAAACTCAGTATAGAATCTGATATAATCAAACGTGGGACAATTGCCTTAAAGAAGTAATAAAGACAAGAACAACAACTTGTAATGCAAGGTGCATACTTCATGGCTTCGAAACAAAATTTTAAAATCATAAAAATCTGTTTGAGATCCCTATGATTTGGTTACAAGCTACCTTCCTCACATAGTTTATTACCTTTTTCTCCCTCTGAGCTCTTTACCGAAGCTAAATGTAGGCATCTTCCCTTGCTGTATTCATGCCTTATGTTTTACCAACTACGATCACTAGCCATTTCACTCCTTTGGAGTGCCTTTCTGTTACCATTTCTTGAAGCCTTACCTCTCCTTCAAATATCTTTTCTTGTGCAAGATCAACCATTTCTATGTAGTTTTTACTAGTTACTTCTTCTAGTTATGGTTTCAGTATCCTCTGAGCCCTTAGACAGTCTTCACCATTTATACCACTCTTTTGATTTTTATCGCCCAATGCCATGCTGTTTCTTCCTGAGCTGCAGTTGTTAATGGTCACCCAATATTTCAAGTACTTCTTCATCTAGCTTCAATTGCTCTGAAGTCCCAGTAGTTCTGACTTCCTTTATGGTCAGGTCAGTTAATTTCCTTGAGATAAAATTTTGCCCTAGATAGAAAGGAAATAAACAAGACAATAAATAAATTTAACTTGATACAAAGCGGACATGCCCACAGCAACTGCAAGTCACAGAGCTAACATTTGAATTAAGTCCTTCTTTCCATCTAATCCTGTGTCCTTTTTCATAATGCCTCATTGGAAATCCATGCCACACTACTGCATGATTCTATACTATTGATTACCAATTCTAATTTTGTGGCACCTTGATTGTTTCTAGTTGGTAAGAAATGATTCATGGAAATCTCAAAAAAAAAAAAACCTCTTGAATTCTTTTCAGTTTCAAGGTAAAGACTGTCAAACCTCTAGAAAACTACACACTTTGGTGAAATGGAACCAAGAACATGAAAAATGCTTAAAGACATGGGGAGGTACAGATAGAAGAATTGTATACCTTCTCATTTTACATAAATGGAAAAGGAGATCCTTTGAATCCCACACAGTTAGTAGCAATTATTTTTCTGAGAAGCCACCCATTTGCTCTTTCATTGACCATTTAATTTGTCATCATCATGATTAGCATTATTATTAGTAGAATTAGTGATAATAAGATACAGCAGGTGTTATGGCTTGATAATGGATTGGATTACTCTTCGTTATACCTGGTGTTTTTTTCCTGGTGTTTTCTTAGTGCTTTATTATGGTTTCTCATTATATTCTAGGCCTTTTCAATATATCTGAACCATCCTTTAATTGTAGGTGACACACATAGAATCTGGAACCTAACATTTATTGAAAAAAAAATATATATATCGAACATATATATGTTGAATATTATTTATTTATTTATTTATTTATTTATTTATTTAAGAGAAAACAAGCATAAGCGAGGGAGAGGAGCAGAGGAGGAGAGAGAGAGGGGTGGGGGAATATCTTAAGCAGGTTGAGATCATGACATGAGACGAAATGAAGAGTTGGACACCCAACCTACTGAGTCACCCAGGTGCCCTATTGAATATATCTTTATTGGCTTTCACAGTAAATGGATATATGGATAATTTGGTTATTGAAAACTCTTATTTTAAAATAAAAAATGAGTGTATAAAGCTAAAATAAATGATATCTATTAGATGGAAGAAAACCTCTCACTATGAGAAATAATTTACTTACACTCTTTGTCAAATTAAATACAAAAAAGAATCCCAGAAACAAATCGTTATTGAGGAATTTTGTCAAAATGGAATTTAGATCATGCCACTCTTCTGTTATAATCCCTCCAGTGGCTTCCCAGTTCTCTCAGAGGATAAAAGCATTTACCAGTGCTTCCAGGATAGTGGCTTCCAAGGCACAACCTTTTATGACTTTCTTCCTCTTCCCCCATCTTCCTTAGTCTGCCTTAGTCACATGACCACTATGCAGTTTCTTTTCGAGGCCAGGTATCTTCCAGTATTAGGGCCATTTTCTTTACCTCTGCCAAGGATACTCTTTCCCCAGGTAACCATGGGGCTAGTGTTTTCACTTCCCTCAGCTTCTTTCTGTATTAGGGAGATCTTCCCTAACTACCCTATGTAAAATTGCCACTTCCCTGTCCCATGCAACGCATAGACACACACACACACACACACACACACACACAGTGCAGTATCATTCTTTATTGCTTCATTAGTTTTCAAAATACTTAATACATAGCACTCATCACCTTCTAAAGAATCATAAAGAATGCATACTTTAAGTTGATGCTGATCAATTGGTTGGTTGGTTTGTTGGCATATCCTCTGGGCCTAAATCAGTGTGTGGAATACAGTAAGTGCATAATAAATGAGTAGCCAAGTCAGTATTAGCTATAGTATATCAAAAATGAATATTTCAATCTCAGTGTTTCTGCCATTTACCAAGGCGTATTTAGGTTTTGAATGGCAAAGAAAAATTTTTTGGAGTATTTTTCTCCATGGA
Organism: Prionailurus viverrinus; assembly: GCF_022837055.1. Classification (NCBI taxonomy): domain Eukaryota; kingdom Metazoa; phylum Chordata; class Mammalia; order Carnivora; family Felidae; genus Prionailurus; species Prionailurus viverrinus. The sequence goes on along the minus strand of NC_062573.1, from coordinate 39,583,757 downwards.
ATTGTTTTCACTTACTTCCCTTTTGTGAGTTTTTTTTTTTCCATGGAGGCTTATATACTTTATGTCTTAGAATTTTTTAGATGATGGAAGTATTTGACAATTGAAATTAGTTTCATAAAATAGAATTTTTATTCTAAGGTGTAATGATAGTACTGATATATGCAATTCCTAGATCATCCCTCATTTTAGCTGAGACTAAATATATATATATTTTTTACCAAAAGAACAGAAAATGGGCTGAGTTGTTTTACTTCTTTTCTCAATTGAAATCACACAGTTCAGGGATGAGCAGTGACAGCTGGTGGCTCTGATTTGCCTCACCCTCCGCTTTTGATTTTGATTTGTTTGGCTTTTAATAGCCAATAAGCAAAAATAGTTTTTATTTTTTTTAAATGGTTGCATTTAAAATTATTATACAAGTATCCACACAATATCCTTGCTTTTTTCCTGTTGACCTGCAAAGCCTGAAGTATTTTCTAATCTTGTCCCTTTATTTTTTGTTTGTTTATTTATTTTTGAGACAGCACGAGCAGGGAAGGGGCAGAGAGAGAGAGGGAGACACAAAATCCAAAGCAGGCCCCAGGCTCCCAGCTGTCAGCGCAGAGCCCGACATGAGTCTTGAACCCATAAACAGTAAGGTTATGACCTGAGCCGAAGTCAGACGCTTAACCAAATGAGCCATCCAAGGGCCCCTACTATCTTGTCATTTAAGAGTTTACCAACCCCTTTTCTAGTTACTTGATATGGAATAAGGATTTAAAACTCACTAATTAGGAAATGAGTAGCTCCCATTCATGAAGAACCCACTATGTGCTTTGCACTGTGATAAACACTTTTTATATTTCAAATCCTTAATATTTGTGCAAGTAAGATAGTTTTGGTCACAGCTTTATATGTGAGGTTCATAAAGGTAAATGATAGCCAATATAATATTAGCAGCTTCCCCATCAGATTAACAATCAACTATTTTGGGATGAAAACCTTTGTCTTCCAAACTTCCCACATTCTATCTCTCCTCAACCTTGCTGCCAAATAATAGTAAAAGTAGCAGAAGCCAGGCACCTGGGTGGCTTAGTCTTTTGAGCATCTGACTTCAGCTCAGGTCATGATCTCATGGTTCATGAGTTCAAGCCCTGCATCAGACTCTCTGTTGTCAACATGGAACCAGCTTCAGATCCTCTGTCTTTCTCTCTGCCCCTCGCCACCTCCCCCTGCCGCCCCACACTCACGTGCGTTCTCTCTCTCTCTCAAAAATAAATACACATCAAAAAAAATTTTTTTAATAGCAGGAGCAACAACAATAAGGCTAGCTAAGAGAACAAAAAAATAAGACTTAATGAATAAACTTTCAACTTAGAGTTCAAAACTTCCTGATGGTCAGTCTGCTGCCTTAGTTTTCAGGACCGTCTTCTATTTTCTGCGTTTTTTCAGTAATATATAATGCAAGATGGAGTTTGTCAGCTGGTAGCCAGGAAAATAAAGAATTCTTGCCAATATCCAAATGTCCCATCTGGTGGTTGGTCATCACTCTGTGCTTTCCACATGTTACCACCACTGGGGGGGTGCATCCTAATCTCTGAACGGTAGGCCGTGAACAGAAACGGGTTACTAAAATAAATCAGATGTTCCCCAGGTAAGCCAACAGGAGCTGAGTGTCTCGTCATAAATATTTGGAAATATGTTGATCATATGAATAGTATTTTTTGAAAACTGCACTGAAATCTTTGAATATTTAGGTTTTGGAGACATTCTACCTTGAGAGAATAGTTTGTATGCTTATTTCTTTTATGGATAAAGACCAAATTAAGTAGTTCTCAAGTGTGAATTAACACTGGATGATTTAATAGAAAAAATGTTTATAAACATTTTCATTAGACCTATGTGAAATCCAAAGTATGTGGTAAGTGACATAGTGCGCTTGAAAGAAAACTGAAATAAGAGGCAATGAGAAGTGTCCAATCCATGCTTTTCATATTACCTTTTGTGAGGTGTACAACTAGCCTTTAAAATAAGGTAATCCTGGAGTGCCTGGCTGGCTCAGTCAGTTAAACGTCCAACTTCAGCTCAGGTCATGATCTCACGGTTGGTGGGCCCGAGCGTCATGTCAGGCTCTGTGCTGATAGCTCAGAACCTGGAGCCTGTTTCGGATTCTGTGTCTTCCTATTTCTCTGCCCCTCCCCCTCTTGCACTCTGTTTCTCAAAAATAAATAAACATTAAAAATTTGTTTTTAAAAATAAGGTTGTCCATGGGGGGGGTCATCACCAATTATTTACTATTTCCCATTTGTAAATTAAAAAAAATTAATGTTTTATTTATTTTTGAGAGAGAGAGAGAGAGAGAGAGAGAGAGAGTGAGTGAGTGAGTGCTGGGCAAGGGCAGAGAGAGGGAGACAGAATCCAGAAAGCAGACTCCAGGCTCCCAGCTGTCAACACAGAGCCTGACGCTTGGCTCAAACCCGTGAACCACAAGATCATGACCTGAGCCGAAGTCAAACACCCAACCGACTGAGCCACCCAGGTGCCCCTCCATTTGTAAATTTTAAATAATAATGTTCATTACAAAACTATACATACACACATATATGCACATACAAATGTAAACATACATAACTACCTCTAATTACCTTTCTATAAATGTGGATTTTTTTTTCCTTTTTAAGTTAAGACAACCATTAAGATAAGTCCATTTCCTAAGGAACTATAGCATATCCTGCTTTTAGTGTATTGTGTTTACAGTTCCTGCTGATTTTCCTGATTGAGTTGCTTGCTGTTTAGCATTTTGCTGAGATGAATAGGCAGGCAGTCAGCTCAGAACATAACATTACATATGAGTCACTGTCTAATGATACAGTGTTAGTCTGGTATACAATCTAAAACAAAGGTAAATAAATTGGGAAAAAATGGAAATGACTTGAATCTAGGAAATATTGGTAAGATGGCAGTTCAGAATACTGGGAGGCGATTTCTGTAGTATTTCCACAATTAAATAATGCAGAATTATGGAAATATATTTTCACCCATTTATTTTGCCATTCTATGTTGTATGTATACAATGATTGTAAGGGGGAACCATAAACCTGTATATTCCCAGGGAATAGAATTCTCTTTACCTGGCAGCTTCTATATGTATCATATACCTGTTGGATTCATTACATCGTAAATACAAATTGAATTAATACTGAATCAATAAACTGAAATGAGTTGAATTTATTTTGAATTAAAGAAATTAAAAGGCAAAAAATGGTAATGATTTCGAGACTTTCTGGCAGAGATGGTGAAAAATAAATAGAAGGATAAGGAAATATTTCACCAAATCCAGTCAAATTGCTCTTTAACTAAAAGTCAAATTATTATCTTTAAACTTTATTTAATAGGTACATCTAAGGCTATTTCATTTTGCCATGGCAGTTGGGTATTTATTTATTTTTAGCATAAAAGGAATTTAAAAATATTTACACACAACTGTAGGAATTATTAGAGCATCAGCATGCATTAGAGTTGAAGCTAACTGCCAAGATAAATTGTTGGACATTTGTAGGACCTAAAATTATCACCTGAATCCAGTGAACAATAATACCTTCTCTTCTTAAAACCTGTGTTCTTAAAGTCCATCTTTGAAACCTGGAAGTAAAATGTGTTACACACAGAGTCTAAGTCTTCACGGTATCTCAATAAAGCCTTTTATTCCTATAAAATTCGCTTGAATTGTAATTAATATCAGGATCGCTTGTCTCCCTTACCAGTATGCTATGTTTAGGATGTTGAGAAGTAATACTGAATGCACTAATCAAGTAGTATCTGTGGCCATAAAAGGTTCTGCAAAAGGACAGTTAACCCACTCTATGCCATAAACTGTGCTCTGAAATTTACAGCGTTAGGCCAGACTGAGTAACCTGAAGGAATCCCTGAAAGTCGCTTGATCCTCTTTTAAGCTTAAAGGAAAGTGATGGTAGTAAATTCTGTACTGTTGGCCTTAGGCCCATTGCAAGCTACTAGCAAGGGCAGTTTTCATAGCAGACGTTGTAGTTTGAGGAGGAAGAAGACTTTGTTTTCCTGTTGTACATGTTGTTGAAAATTTGTTAAATGCATGGCTTTAACGACCTGCCAAACTGCTTTAACATATTGTAGCAGCCACCAAGGTAGTGATTTTCTTCTGTGCCTCATTGAAAATAAAAGGGGAAGATCTTCTCTAGCTTCCAAACAGAATTAGGGCCCTCAGGTTGGCAGTAACTTGGGAGACCATCTTATGTATTGACATTTACTCTTTTTTTATACAATGAGAAAACGAGATCCAAACACTTAGAGAAGTTGGCAAGTGTTTTACAGTGCGGCCCAAACTAGAATCTGAGGAATTGGACTCCCACTCACCTGTTGTTCTGTCATTCACTGACACCAGGCTGTGATGCATGGGATGTTTGGGAGAAGAGGGAATGATTACCTTCTATGTTCTTAGATCCAGGATTGTTTGTGAAAAGGCAGTTTCTGTTTTGCTGGCATGGAGTGATAAGAGCCATTTACCTGAAAAATATTGTGTTCCTCATTGTTAGCAAATAAAATCTGAATTTTATGATGTCTATTCTGTGGATATATTCTTGGCATACATACATTATTTAGATACTGAGTGCTAAAAAGATAAAAAGACAACATTACTTCTCAGTGTTACTATAAATATGATAAAACAGTAATGTAGATAATATAAAAGTCGTAAATATGTAACACACCTTAAGGTTTTGGTTGCTCAAAAATCCATCTTCTCAATTAGGTGTTACTTGACATTAACTTTTTTTTTTTTGACAACTTATAAACTAATAAATAGAAAGCTATCCCAGAAGGGTACTTTGGGCCACGAAGAAGTTATTCTGCAGTTCAATATATGATACCACAGTCCACTGAGTGTATAGGCCACTCGGAGATAATGTGGAGCTTAAAGCTTATTAAAGTATATTGCCATTTACTTTGACCCTTGACAAATTCTATTCTTCAAGGTTTTTCCTCTGCCTTCCTTTTCCCCCTCTTGACAGGTAATGATTTCAAAAGATCTATTAGATATTATATGCATAATGAAAGTGCAAAGCTTGCTATCAGGTACAATAGACTGCAGTTTTTATTTGAGGCCTCAAAGTTAAACTGTGTCACAGGTATCTGGAAGGTCAGTGAGGACTGTGCCTTTTTCCTATCTCATTTCTTTGGCAGGTATTGGCAAAGTTACTTGGTTAATACATAATAGTCTTTTCTTCTTTTCTTCCCCCTTTGTCTTGAAGGCCCGTTTATTCTTCCATAAGGAGAAGGTCAGTGACGTTTTCTGTTGTAATGGCTTCCTTCCTATTCATTGTTATGCACTTTGTAAGTTCGCATTAATATATAACAATAAAAGTGGCTCCTTACTTTTTTCTTATAAATAAACATCATATTGTCTATTTGTCTAAAGACGAATTCTCAAATATCAACTTTAAAGCATCAGCCATAATTCTACCACTATTTCCATTTGTGTATATTCTTTTCCATACACCTAATACTTGTTTATATAATCACTATCAGAGTATATCAGAGTATATATACCATATTATATATCTTTTTCCCTTAAAATTTTGCTCTTATGAATTATGAATAGTAGCCATAGTAGTCTTATAATGGCTTTCGATAATCTTACCATTTCAATGTACCAGGCTCTATTTATTTATTTATTTATTTATTTGTTTGTTTGTTTGTATATTAAAAAATTTTTTAAAATGTTTATTTATTTTTGAGACAGAGACAGAGCGCGAGCAGGAGAGGGGCAGAGAGAGAGGGAGACACAGAATCTGAAACAGGATCCAGGCTCTGAGCTGTCAACACAGAGCCCAGTGTGGGGCTCAAACCCACGAACTGTGAGATCATGACCTGAGCCGAGGTCGGACGCTTAACTGACTGAGCCACCCAGGCTCTATTTAATGTGTCCTCATAATTTGGACTTTTTTTTTTTTATTATCACTGATAATGATGCAACAATTATTTTCATGCATGCTGTTTGAAATTCTATTGAACTCTTTCCTTAGGGTAAAATCCTACAATCAGAATGATTTAGACAAGGCATGTACATTGTAAAAAATTTGTTATAAGTTCTCATAATTCCCAAAAGGTCTGTACAAAATTAAAATGTCACCTGCTTTGAATGAAGATGCCAACATGACATGGCATGAAAGCCATGGCAAACATTCTGTGTGGTCATTTATGTTTTGTTTGTTATAAAATTTTTGCTCATTCTTCCAGGTGATCTTTGGCAATTCTTTGATAACTTTCAAAAAAGAAGGGTGGCCTAAGTTTTATTCTACTAATTTTATTTCTTTTTGTATAAATTCCTCATAACCTTTCATATACTTAAGTTGGAAACTTCATTTTAAAAAATGTTTATTGGGGCGCCTGGGTGGCTCAGTCAGTTAGGCGTCCAACTTCAGCTCAGGTCATGATCTCGCGGTTTGTGGGTTCAAGCCCCATCAGATTCTGTGCTGACAGCTCAGAGCCTGGAGCCTGCTTTGGATTCTGTGTCTCCCTCTCTCTGTGACCCTACCCCATTCATGCTCTGCCTCTCTCTGTCTCAAAAATAAATAAACATTAAAAAAAATTTAAAAAAATGTTTATCTATTTTGAGAGAAAGTGCTAGCACGGGAGAAGGGCAGAGAGAGAGAAAGAAAGAATTTGAAGCAGGCTCCACATTCAACACAGAGCCTGATGAAGGTGGACTTCATGACCGCGAGATCACAACCTAAGCAGTTATTAAGAGTCAGTCACTTAACCCACTGAGCCACACACCCCAGAAACCTCATTTTTTTCTGATAAATATTTGAACTATTACATGTCTTAATCGTTACCTTTCTATTTTTATTTTTTAATTATTATTATTAATTTTTAATGTTTATTTATTTTTGAGACAGAGAGCATGAACAGGGGAGGGTCAGAGAAAGAGGGAGACACAGAATCTGAAACAGGCTCCAGGCTCTGAGCTGTCAGCACAGAGTGTGACGCGGGGCTGGAACCCACAGACCACGAGATCATGACCTGAGCCGAAGTCGGACGCTTAACGGACTGAGCCACCCAGGCGCCCCTCTATTTGTATTTTTTATAAGACCAAAGTTTGACCAAAGTAGTTTGTGTTTTGTTTTGCCCAGTTTTTTGATGATTTCTTCTGTGATTTCAAAGCTGGAAAATTCATAATTGCTTCACATGGATAACAAATACTCCTTATCTCTTAGGAGCATTTTTATATAGATCTACAAGTGTTTGCTTTTATGTTAAGTTTATCATGGTGCACGACGTTATGCATATAACCCACCTTGCCTATTTTTCCCTCTCCTCAAGTTGTTATTCAATTTTTCTAAGATGGCTTTCCACTATTTATGTAATGCTTTTGAATTTATGGTTTTGGAATTCTCATGACATCTGAAGAAAAATATGTCCTGGAAATAGATACTTTTGAAATATCTCCATCAGGTAAAATTTCGAGAACCGTGGCTGACAAGTTGGTAATTATTATCATACATTTTTTTTTCTTGAATTTTATTACAAGATAAGTTCAGGGAAAAAAATCATGGATATTTTAAGAGCTAATGCATGGTTTGGAGTGAAGAGTAGTAGATAGCTTATCTCATATATTGTGTTTTTATCTAGATCCTTATTTTATTTCTTTGCATTATAGCTTTTACAAGTTAAAACTTGGATGAAATATTCCTTTTGATTTTTTTGGGGGGGAGGGGAATTTTCTCCTTGCATATCTATTAGTTTTGGCTTTATGCATTTTTATGGGATTTAATTGAGTCATTTAGGTTTATTAATATTATTTAAGCATCATGTTTTTATTAAAATATCTGGTTTCTATAAGCAGTTTTATTTTGTCTAGTGCAGAATTAGTGGTATATATATTTAATTTCTGTTAAATTTATGAATTAGCCTAGCCATCATTTCCCATTTAGTCTTTTATGGTATTTTGGTATTTTGAGGCTTATTGTTAGTTACAAGTTATTGGGATTTTTTTAAATACTGTTTGTGAGTCTTCATCTGTTGTCTTTGCTGATTTTATTCATTAGTAAATTTAAATCATAATCATTATATATACTATTGGTCTGTCATCTTATTTGCTTTTAAATAAAATTGGCAGGAAACTCTCTTTTCAAATGCTTTTGAATAATGCACCTTTCAAATCTTATAAGATTTTCAATGTGAATATCAAACTACCATTATTTGTGATTAACTTTCTATTCAACAAATTTTTTCATGCCATTATCTCCAATAATAACCTATTGCATCACAATTACATTCCTCCTTTATTATGAATTTTTCAGTATTGAATTATTAATGGCTCGATACCTCTTATTCTATTTTCTATTTCTGCTATCTATCACAAGATTAAAAACTAGGATCATAATTTAGACTTTATAACAGCTCTGTTTGGGCCCTCTATTCTGTATATCTCAGTTGCCAGGTTGTAAATCTGGGAATAGGAGACTGGGTTGATATTCTAATTATTTCAATGTCTCATTCTAAATTTACATATAATTTCTATAGTGAACATAAAAATTCAGAGAGTTCTGAAAAATGTATATCTAAATGTAACTAGCAACCCTAATAAGGATATAGAACATTTCCATTCACTCCGGAAAGTTCCCCCATTCAGTATCCAATTAATTTGCATCCCCAAGAGGTTGATCCTATCAAGGTGGCTATTTTTGCCTACTGTAGACCTTCATATACATTTATACCGTGTGTATTCCTTTGTATTGGCTTTTTTTTTTTTTCCTGCTCAACATACTGCTGTGAGGTTTATCTTTGGTGTGCATAGCAATAGTTTGTATACATTTGCTCTGTTTCATCCCATTGTTTATACTATCTTCTGTTGAAGGATATTAGGGTTGTTAGAAGTTTGCAGGTATTTTGAATAAAGGTGCTGTGAACATTTTTAAACACAATTTTTTGGTGAGCAATTGTTTTCATTATCTTGGATAACAACCTAGAAGTAAAATTTCTGGATCTGAAGGAAGGTGTACATTTAATTTTTCCTAAGTAGTTGTACCATTTTCTAGTTTTTGCTGCAACATAAGGAAATTCCACAATTGTTCCACATCTTTATCAACACTTAAAAGTGTGATATTCTTGATATCTGTTATAGATGCTAGTGAATTTTATTCCTATCTTGATCAAATTCAATACATTTTACCAAAGAAAATAGGCAATAGAGATCTCTGTTGTTGTTACTTACCGACCTGTCTAATTTCCCATTCTTTTTTGTAACATTAACAACAACAAAAAAAAATGTAGTACGACACTTAACAGAAAAGTACAAAAGCGTAATTGTGCAACATAATTATCATAAAGTGAAATCCATGTAAATAATACTATAGAGCTCATTCATTATGTTCTTCCTTAAAAATAACTACTATCCCAACTTAAAACTCTGTTATTTAGTTTTGATGTACTTCTAATTTGAATGTTATAAAAAAAAAATAGCCTTTTGTGTTTGCCCTATTTCATCCAACAAAAGGCTTGAGAGAATTATCAAAGTTATTGTGTGTATCTATAATTCGATAATTTTAATTTACTGAGTTATTCCTCCTTTATCTCTTCTGCTAATGAACATTTATGTTGCTGTTATTAAGAATATAACTTCCATGAATGGTCTTAGACCTATCACTTGGTGTGTGCATTTCTTTTCTTTTTCTAAGTTTATTTATTTTGAGAAGACAAAGACAGTGTGAGTTGAGAAGGGGCATAGAGAAAGGAGAGAGAATTCCAAGTAGGCTCTGTGCTGTCAGCACAGAGCCTGATGTGAGGCTGGATCCCATGAAGCCATGAGATCATGACCTGAGCCAAAACCGGGAGACACTTAACCGTGGGACACTTAACCGACTGAGCCACCTAGGTACCCCAGTATGTGCATTTCTGTTGCATATATACCTAAGAATAGAGATTCTGTGTCAGAAAGCATATATTCCAGTTGATAGATAATAATAGAATTGTACAAAATTGTTTAACCAACCTATACTCTGTTAACAGTGTTTGCAAAATCCAATTGCTCCATAACCTTTTCAACAAGTTATAATTTTTGTCATTTTCATTTTGGCCATATTAGTGAGGGAATTCACATGTCCTGATTATTGAAGAGTTTAGTTCCTTTTTCAAAGTTTTATGAGACATATGTATATATATTTTTTCTGTTTAAATCTATTGCACAATTTTTTCTATTCAGTTTTCAGTATTTTTCTCATTTCATGACTTCTTTTATATTCTGAATATAAGTACTGTTATGCATTTATATGTATATGTGTATGTGTGTGTGTGTGTGTGTGTGTGTGTGTGTATGTATATATATGGATATATGTATATATACTGCAAATCTTTTCCACTGCATGGCTTACTTTTCCTGTTTATCAGTTGATAAGTTTATCTGTTCTTTCTCTTACAGCCAGGGCTTTACTATCCAATTTAAGAAACCCTTTCCTTATCTAAAGTCATAAAAATAGTCTCTGTATGGCCTTGTAAAAGTTTTGAGGAAAGGGTCTTCATAATTAGATGTAGAGTTTTCTCAGGGATTGATGGATGTGTGGAATCTGAAGCTAAGGATTGGTATCCTTTCTCTACATTGATATTTTATTGAAATGTTTGGCCTTTACCCATTTATTATAAAGCAAGTTTCCATATGTATGTGCATCTGTTTTTGGTCCACTATTCTGTTATTTTGGTTTCGTAGTTCAATTCTGACTAATACCATAATATCTTAGTTACTGTAGCTGTATATTAAGTTTGATATTTTGCAGAGAAAACCCCTTATCTTATTCTTAGTGAGCATTAGTGTTTCCTGGCTTACTCCACTGCCATGTAAATTTTAGAATCACATCAATTTCTGCACTTTCACCTCACAAAACAAAACAAAAAACTTGGTAATTTAAAATTTTTTATTAGATATAACTGAAACTGCATCACAGTTTGGGAAATTTTATGTTTACAGAATTAATCTTATTAGATAGTACTTTAAAATTTTATTTTCTTAGATTTTATATTTATAAGTGAAATTAATTTTCATGTAGTATCTACCAATTTGCTTAAATTACTTGCGGATGCTAAAGTTTATCAAATATCTGTAGATAATCTAGTGATCTGAATATAATGAGAATTTTCCTTCTTTTTTCCAATCCTTAGCTATTTTATTTTTTTTAATCTTGTTTTACTATACTATCTAGAACCTCACATGCAACATTCCACTGGAGTGATATTATCAGATATCTTTTTCTCGATAGGCAAATTTTCTTTTCTCAGAGGCAAAATGTTCAATATTTTACCATTAACCGTGACGGGGGTATGTTCTCTTTCTTTACTGCGCAAAAAATAGGGATTCTGTAGTATTGGTGTTACTTATTCCTTAAATAATATTTGTAAGACTAAAAACCACTGAAGCTGAAGTTTTTCCTGTCAGGAGGGTTTTGATTACAGGTTCAAATTATTTCATAAATATAAATTCTGAGTTTTATTTATTCTTGTATCAGTTCTAGTGTATTAGGAGTTTGGAAATTTTATCTACAGTTTTAAATTTAATGTCATAAAATAACTTATGATATATGGTAATCATATTTTCAATGTCCATTGAATCTATAATTATGTTTCTTTATATTCATAAAATTATTTATTTGGATTCCCTCTTTCTCATTTTTCTTGATCAAGTTTGATAGACTATATTTTACTACTTTTTAAAAACCTTTTGCTTTTGTTGAGCCTTTTTATTAAATACTTTATTATATTTTTTTTACTTATTTTTCTTATGTGTTTTCTTATGCTTTATGTGGGTTAAATTTGCTGGGTTTCCTTTAATTCTAACTTGGAAACCGAAGTTCTTGTACATTTATTGTTTAATTTCCAAATACTTGGGGACTTCCTTCTTGCTATTTTGTTCTTGGTATCCATCTTAATTCCACTTTTGTCAAAAAACATGAGTTTAAGCCTTTGAAATTTCTTGGCAGTTTTTAAAAGCTCTGCATGCTGAAAGTTGGGAAATGCTCCATGTGCATTTGAAAAGAATATATATGCCGAATTTGTTTAATGCATAGTTTTTTATATGTTGATTAGATCATTATATTTATCTTATTGTTTAGATTTATTCTTCCTGATGTTTTTTTTCTCTTTGTTCTATTACTGAGAAATTTTGTCAAAATATTTTTTGTTCTGTCCACATTTACTTTTAGTTCATTCAACTTTTGCTTTATCATTTTTAGACAATGTTATAAGGGATATACAAATTTAGAATTTTTTATCTTACTGATGAATTGAACTTTTTGTGATTGTCTTTGTCTCTACGAATGCTTTTTGCCATACTCCATTTTTGTTTGAGAGTAATATAACTATATGAGCTTTGTTTTAGAGTATCCATTAAAAATGGTTTTCCATTGTTTTTCTTTCAAATGACTTATATACCTGTTTCAAATCCTTTGTAAGCAGCATGTAGTTGGGTTTTATTCAGTTGTATAATTATTGTCCTTTTGCTAGAAAATTTATTCTAATATAATTTAATATAATTACTATGTTTGTTTTAAATTATCATAATATTGCTTTCCATTGCTTCCTTCTGTTATACCTCTGCTTTTCTTTCTTCCTCTCTTTTTGATTATTATTTATTTATTCCACTTTACCTCTCAGTAAGTTTGGCCATTGTACACTCTTACTATTCCTTTCATTTATCCTAGAAATTGGAACCTACAAACTTGATTTCTCAAGGCTTTCATAACATTATACATTTTTAAATCTTTTTTTCCCTAAAATGCAGAGGTCCTAGACCTCATTAGCACCATTTAACCTCTTCCACCTATGTGCTATCGCTGACAATTTCAATTCTATGGAATATTTTAAACCTGCAAGAAACATTGCATTTATTTTTTAAATTCATATTTATTTCAATTTAGCAACATTTTTTAACATTTCCATTGCTTCCATTACTTTTTCAGTCTGAGATGCTTTCTGTTCGATCTAAACAACACCCTTTTACTCTCTTCTTTGGTGAACTTCTGTTGGAGCAAACTCTGCTTAATTAATACATTTCCTTCTAATAACCAATGTTTCCAAAACTAATGGGCAGTATAAGTGTTCCTCCATTGAAGGTAGTCAGGTTTTTTCCTATCTGATTTTAAAATTTGCCTTGTTATTATTTTTTTCTGCTCTTTTATGCATTTAGCCATTATTGCCTCACAACTGCTTCTTCCTATTATCTTATTTTTTTCTGTCTGAGATTCCAATTACATATTTGGTTGGCTTTATTTTTCTATTCTATGGGTCAGTAAACATTTTCTATAAATGGCCAGGGAATATATATTTTAGGCTTTGTGGGCTATATATGGCATCTGTTACAAAAACAGGACACAGGTCAGATTTGACCTGTGGGCTATAATTTGCCAGCTTTCCAACCTCTGATGCATACTGTTGTTTTTTGCTCTGAATTGCTATTCTTTCATAGATTGTGTCTTTGGTGTTGTATTTAAAAAAAATTTTTTTTAATGTTTATTTTTGAGAGAGAGACAGAGTGTGAGTGGGGGAGGAGCAGAGAGAGAGGGAGACACAGAATCTGAAGCAGGTTCCGGGCTCTGAGCTGTCAGCACAGAGCTCGATGCGGGGCTTGAACTCACAAACCGTGAGATCATGACCTGAGCTGCAGTCAGACGCTTAGCAACTGAGCCACCCAGGCGCCCCTCTTTGGTGTTGTATTTAAAAAGTCATTGCCATATTCAAGGTCATCTAAGTTTTCTTCTATGTAACATTCTAGGAGTTTCAGAGTTGTGCATTTTACATTTAGGTCTTTAACTCATTTTGAGTTAATTTTTGTGAAGAATGTAAGGTCTGTGTCTACGTTTCTTTCTTTCTTTCTTTCTTTCTTTCTTTCTTTCTTTCTTTCTTTCTTTCACAGTTGGATGTCCATTTGTTCTAGCACCATCTGTGAAAGACAGTCTTTGCTCCATTGTATTGTCTTTGCTCCTTTGTCAAAGATTAGTTGACACTATTTATGAAGGTCTATTTCTGGGATCCCTATTCTATTCCATTAATCTAGTTATTCAACGGTACCACCCTGTTTGATTACTGTAGCTTTATAGCAAGTCTAGGGGCACCTGTGTGGCTCAGTTAGTTAAACATCGACTTTGGCTCAGGTCATGATCTCATGGTTCGTGAGTCCAAGCACCACACCAGGCTTTCTGCTGTCAGCACAGAGCCCACTTTGGATCCTTTGACTGCCTTTCACTCTGCCCCTCCCTTGCTGCCTCTCTCCCTCTCTCTCAAAAATAAATAAACATTAAAAAATTACAGTGAGTCTTGAGTAGTGCACTTTTATTGTGAGTTGCATAGAATCAATTTTCCAACTTTGTTTTTCTCTTTTAGTATTGTGTTGGTCCAGTTTTTAAAATGTATGCAATAAAAATGTTTATCAATTGTTCAAGATCTTCATTTTCTCGTAACTCTAATATCTGTTTTATTTAAATAATAAAAGAATTTTATGAGGTAGATGTTAAAACTTCTCAAATTAAAGACTATGGAATTAACATTCATAATTCATAGGGGTCAAGAATGCAGGAGAGCTGAGATTTCTAACCAAACTAATCTGATCCCAGAGCCCATACTTATAGGTTTCTCTCTTCTTTTTCCCTTCCCTTCCCTTCCCTTCCCTTCCCTTCCCTTCCCTTCCCTTCCCTTCCCTTCCCTTCCCTTCCTTTCCCTTCCCTTCCCTCCACATTCAATTATTTATAAGCCAAACATCATTATAGGTCCTGTAAGGGAGCTGTGAAAAAACAAACAAAAAATTCCATTCAGCCTTTCTAGAAGTTATGGTCACGTGTGTTTGGTAGTGGTAGAAAGGTGGCAGTGGTCAGGGGTGTGGCAAGTTTTAAAACGAATAAATCAGAAAACTATATATTAGATGGTGGTAAGTCCCCTGGAGAAAATAAATCAAGCAAACAGTATAAGATATAACTACATAACCTAGTGGAAAAGGGATGACAATTGCAGTTTTAGATATGGTCATGAGAGAATATGTCATTTGAGTAAAGACCTAAGGAGGATATGGAGTTGAGGAGTTGAGGAAAGGAGTTGAGGAGTCATAGCTATAACTGAGGGAAAAGTGTTCTAGGCCAAGTAAGATTCAATGAAAATATCCTAAGATAGTAGCACACTTAGATTGCTTGAGAAATAGGGGAAAAGGCCAGTGTGGCTAGAACAAAATGAATGAAGGTGACAATAGCTGGAATCATATCACAATAATAATAAGGTGATAGACATTGTGCAATATTTTTCAGGCTTGGGTCCACAAAATGGTTCTTAATGGATCATTTTTATCTACTAGCAATTGTTCAAGATTCCTATGAGCTTCAGGCCCCATTTCACTACTATTCCTAGTCTCTTTAAAACAGTTTTTTAAAAAGCACATTCTACTTTTCTTACATAACTTTGATAAATCTCACCCTGCTGGGCTTAGCTTTACTTTCTTTGGTTATACTATAGTCTCTAATTATGTAGTATAACTGTGACTGCATTAAAATGCTACTATGAGTTTGTCAATTTATTGAATGACTAGAATAAAAATTATTGCCAAATCTCAAATATTGACATTTAAGCCTAATAGTTCCATTTCTAATATGACTGAGTCATTGGAAAAAACTCTTGTAAGTTTCCCTGTGTAAACCATTAAAGACCAGGCTAGTAACAAAATTATTAGGAGTTGATAGGCATATGTAGATTCCAAACTATATAGCTGCTAACTGAACATCTCTATCATAAATGGTAAACAAAAATCTATGAGGACAGGCTTCAATTTCTTTTAAGTTTATTTATTTTGAGAGAGACAGAGGGTGTGAGTGCAGGAGGAGCAGAGAGCCAAGGAGAGAGAGAGAGAGAGAGAGAGAGAGAGAGAGAGAGAGAGAGAATCCCAAGCAGGTTCTGCGCTGCCAGTGCAGAGCCCCATGTGGGGCTCAAACTCACAAAACCAAGAGATCATGACCTAAGCTGAAAACAAGAGTCAGACACTTATCTGACAGAGCCACCCAGGCACCCCAACAGGCTTCAGTTTCTAATTAGAATGTGGAAAGTTGCAAGAGATGTCACTCTTGCCGGAACAAAACCATCTGGATGATTTCAGAAATTATAGTTGTTGTTGTTTTGCTTTAGCCCATCTGAGAGATGAGGATAAAAGAAATGGTAATGAGCTAAATTCTAAGTAACGAGCACTTGACTGGAGCACAGGGATGCATGCTTACTTTCGATACCTGGTAGAGGACTAGAAAAAGGAGAAATAGACTCAGGGTGATGAGAAACTAGCTGAACCTTTAGATATTTTTAGCCTGAAGAGCCCAGTCACAGCCTGAGTCTGCATTTACCTGTTTACTCCTTCCCATGAGTTGTCATATAGCATAAATCAGTATTATGCTGAAGACTGAGAGGGGAAAGAGAAATTTGAGTGATATTTTTCCTAGACATGTGGGCCTTTCTGCAAAAGTAAGGTAGGACCCTCCAAGTGCTGAGACAGGAGAGGAGAGATGAATGAAGTTCAAGGCATTGCAAGCCTGCAGAGAGTTAAGACCAGCTATCTTTCAAAGGCTCAGAAGCTGGGGCAAGCCTGGGGAGCAAAAAATCCTCATGGCCCTCCAAGAAAAGGTAACAGCTAGGCCTCAGAGCAATTTGAAAAGCTGGTCAGTAGGCTGTAAAACAAAAGAGATTTCTTGAATCTCATTACATAGATTACAATTTCTGCTCATGGCAAAGTCTCCTGCTTTCTTCCAATCGTCTTAAGTCAGTAGTGGTCTGAATTAAATAAAATTGCAACAAAGCCCAGACTGAACTCAACTCAGGTTGTATGGACTCAGCATCCTAAATCTAGTGGCCTTTTTCTGGAGGTAAACATGACAGACTTGAGTCTTTCTTGCTCATCTTGTGTGCTAAATGTTGAGAAGTTATAAGCTACCTGGGCATTTGGGATTTTGTGAGGGTAAGTCTATCGTTTCAGGGCATTTGCATATTGGACTATTTCATTATTTGTCATTTAAGTACAGGGTGAAAGAGAGGGGTATAAGGTTGAGAGGCTCAGGGAGGAATGGCTTTGTCTGAGGGAAAAAAAGTTTGGGTTTGACTGGAATCCTGTACCAATTAGCTACTCCTCGCAGTGAACGATACAAAAACTGACTAGCTTAAAAAACAACTCTCGTAGCTCAGTTCACACATCTAAATCTATGGGTTGGCTCAGTTCAGTGGTTCTTCTAAACTCTCTGGGACTGCTCATCCATCTGGGGTCAGTGGCAGGTTTAGCAAAGAGGCTTCTGTTGTTGAGAGTTGACTGGATTTTGCTTGGAACGATAGATAGGCTGGGGAACAGAGGATGGTTTACAGGGCTCTCTTCTCATCCATCAGGCTTGCATATATATCTTTTATGGGACTGGGCAGGGCTCTGAGAAAGCCAAGAACTACAACGCTGCCTGAGGCTAGAAGATGCCAGTTCCACTCTTCTATTGGCTAAAACAAATCACAAGACAAGGCTAGATTAAATGGTTAGGGAAATGGATTATAGCTCTTTTTGGGAATTACTGCAAAATAACATTGCTGTGAGCTATGGGAATGATTTGGTGGCAGGAGAACTGTTATATTTTAAAAATTCAGGGAAAAGAAAAAGAGGTCCTGAACTAAGAAAGTAACACTATTAAGTGAAAAAGAGGATGCCTTCTCTTTATATGTGGGACCCATAGGGAGTACACATGCCTGCAATACATTTTCTCTTTAATCTCTTCCATGTTTGTTCCTTTTTTAAGTTATGAGTATCATCCAATGCATGGCTGCTACTAATACATAAGGTTTAGAGGTACATGTATTTTCTAAGGACCGCTGCACATTCTGTAGAGAGAATTTGGAGTTAGAGATCATTATGAATTTTTCTCAGAACTCCATGCTGTTATTGCATAGTAAAACACACAGCTTCTGAATACTCTGTGTTCAAGTGTAATCTATGATCCTGTATTATTTTGATATTACATAGCGCAGAAAAGTGCATTGTCCGAAAAGTATCCTATAATACTGTAGGATATTATTTGGTTACATTTGAAGCCAAAATTTTCTTCATATATGTATTAGAGATGATAAGTTGATATTTTAAGCTTTTTATTATTTTTATGCATGAATTCCTATATTTTTACAGTCACCATTGGGTGAAGTGTAAACGATTAGAAATTTGACTTTATATAAGAAAGTCAAGAAGTAACATGTGAACTCTGGAATCTGATTTTATTGATGATACAGCAAAAAAGAAAAGCAAATGTTAGAACACAAGACATAGCAGTGCTAACACTGCCCAAATGTGATGAAGTAAAGAAACTGCCACGGGAATGTCTCTCAAAAACCATGTGACAAATGAAATTCTTTGTCATTGATACATGAATAAGCAAATTCTTGTTCTGAAGCAAAATCCTGTACTTCTTCCTCTCTTAGTAGGCAACCTTAAGAAATAGTGCATTTTCAAAATATTCAGTACTGAATGTTGAATCTTGAATTAAGCATGTAATTTCATACCACTTTAAATTAAGGTTCTGTCATTTTAACATGAGTATGATATTTAATGACCCTATGTCATTTCTTTTTTTTATTTAAAAAATTTTGTTTTATTTTATTTATTTTTGATAGAGACAGAGCACAAGTGGGGGAGGGGCAGAGAGAGAAGGAGACACAGAATCCGAAGCAGGCTCTAGGCTCCGAACTGTCAGCACAGAGCCCGACACGGGGCTCGAACTCACAAATTGCGAGTTCATGACCTGAGCCGAAGTCAGACGCTCAACCGACTGAGCCACCCAGTTGCCCTGACCCTATGTCATTTCTATTGTTCCTTTTTAAAAACAAATATCCAGTAAAATTAACATACAGTGTTATATTCATTTCAGATATACAATATACTGATTGAACAATTCTATATATTCCTCGTGCTCATCACTATAAGTGTCCTCTTAATCCCCTTCACCTATTTCACCCATCTCCCCACCCACCACCCATCTGGTAACCATCTGTTTGTTCTCTGTAATTAAGAGTCTATTTTTTTATTTGTCTCTTTTTTTCTTTGTTCATTTGTTTTGTCTGCTAAATTCCACACGAGTAAAATCATATGGTATTTGTCTTTTCTGACTTATTTCACTTAATATTGTACTCTCTAGACCCATCCATATTGTTGCAAATGGCAAGATTTCATTTTTTTTTATGGTTGGATAATATAATATTCCATTGTGTGTGTGTGTGTGTGTGTGTGTGTGTGTGTGTTGTATACAACATCTTTTTTATACTTTCATCTATTGATGGACACTTAAGTTGCTTCCATAGTTTGGCTATTGTAAACAATGCTGCAATAAATATAGGAGTGCATATACATTTTCAAATTAGTGTTTTGTATTCTTTGGGTAAATACCCAGTAGTGGAATTACTGGATTATATGATAATTCTATTGTTAATTTTTTGAGGAACCTCCCTACCGGTTTCCACAGTGGCTATACCAGTTTACATTCCCACAAATAGTGCATTAGGGTTCTTTTTCCCCACAATCTTGCCAACAGTTGTTGTTTCTTGTGTTTATTTTGGCCATACAGACAGGTGTAAGGTGATATCTCCTTGTGGTTTTGATTTGCATTTCAACGTTTATTTATTTTTGGGACAGAGAGAGACAGAGCATGAACGGGGGAGGGGCAGAGAGAGAGGGAGACACAGAATCGGAAACAGGCTCCAGGCTCTGAGCCATCAGCCCAGAGCCTGACGCGGGGCTCGAACTCCCGGACCACGAGATCTTGACCTGGCTGAAGTCGGACGCTTAACCAGGCGCCCCTTGATTTGCATTTCAAAACGCAAATGATGATGGTGATTTGAGCATCTTTTCATGTGTCTGTTGGCCATCTCTGTATCTTCTTTGGAGAAATGTCTGTTCCTGTCTTCCCATTTTTTAATTGGATTACTTGATATTTGATATTTAAAATGTTCTTTATATACTTTAGATACTAACCCTTTATTGGATGTGTAATTTGCAGATATGTTCTCCCATTCGGTACATTGTCTTAAGTTTATTTGGTTGTTCACCTTGCCGTGCAGAAGCTGTTCATTTTGATGTAGTCTCTCAATAGTTACTTTTGCTTTGGTTTCCCTTGCCTCAGGAGACATACTTAGAAACATGCTGTGAAGGCTGATGTCAGAGAAATTGTTTGCCTGTGCTCCCTTCTAGGATTTTTATTATTTCAGATCTCACATTCAGGTCTTAATCATCTTGAGTGTACTTTTATGTATGGTGTAAGAAAGTGGTCCAGTATCATTCTTTTGCATGTAGCTGTCCAGTTTTCCTAACACCATTTGTTGAAGAGACATTGCATAGTCTTTCCTCCTTTGTCAAAGATTAATTTAAAATATAATCATGGGTTTATTTCTGGGTTCTTTGTTCTGTTCTACTGATCTATGTGTTGGTTTTTGTACCAGTACCAAACTGTTTTGATTACCCAAGCTGTGTAGTATATCTTGATATATGGGATTGTGATACCTCCAGTTTTGTTCTTTTTTGAGAATGCTTTGGTTATTTGGGGGTCTTTTGTGGTTCCATACAGATTTTAGGATTCTTCTTTGTTTTTATTAATAAAAAAAATTTCTTAACGTTTATTCATTTTGTGAGAGACAAGAGAGAAGGGGAAGGGGCAGAGAGAGAGAGAGAGAGAGAGAGAGAGAGAGAGAGGACACAGAATCTGAAGGAGGCTCCAGGCTCTGAACTAACAGCACAGAGCCCTACGCGGGGCTCGAACTCAGAAACCGTGAGATCATGACCTGAGCCGAAGTCGGATGATTAACAAACTGAGCCACCGAGGCACCCCTAGGTTTTAGGATTCTTTGTTCTGGTTCTGTAAAAAATGCTATTGGGGGTGCCTGGGTGGCTCAGTTGGTTGGGTGTCCAACCTCAGCTCAGGTCATGATCTCACAGTCGGTGAGTTCGGGCCCCTCATCAGGCTCTGTGCTGACAGCTTGGAGCCTGGAGCCTGCTTCAGATTCTGTCTGTCTGTCTCTCTCTCTCTATGCCCCTCCCCTGCTCATGCTCTGTCTCTCTGTCTCAAAAATAAATAAAAACATTTTTAAAAAATTTAAAAAATGCTATTGGCATTTGATAGATTAATCTGTATTTAAATCTGTACATTGCTTTGTGTAGTATGGACATTTTAACAATACTTGTTCTTACAGTCCTAAGCATTCATATCTTTCCATTTCTTTGTGTTGTCTTTAACTTTTTTAAAGTTTTCAGAGTATAGGTCTTTCACCTCTTTAGCTCAGTTCATTCCTCAGTATTTTATTTTTTTTGGTACATTTATAAATGAAATTTCTCTTTCTGCAACTCCACTATTAGTGTATAGAAATATAACAGATTTTTATCTAATGATTTTGTACCTAGTGACCTTACTGAATTCATTTATCACTTCTGGTAGTTTTGTTTTTTTTTTTCAGGCTTTAGAATCTTTAGTCTTTTTAGTCTTTAGAATTTTCGGTATATGCTATCATGTCATCTCTGAATGGTGAAAGTCTCATTCTTCCTTACCAATTTGGATGCCTTTATTTCTTATCTGACTGCTGCGACTAGGCCTTCTAGTACTATGTTGAATAAAAGTGGAAAGTGAACATCCATGTTTGGTTCCTAATCTTAGGGGAGAAGCTCTCAGTTTTTCATTCCTGAGAATGATGTTTGCGGTGTGTTTTTCCTATAAGGCCTTTAGTATATTGAGGTGTGTTCCCTCCAGGCCTATTTTATTTACGGTTTTAATCATGAATAGATGTACCTTGTCAAATGTTTTTTTTCTGCATCTCTTGAAATTATCATGTGGTTTTTATTCATTCTCTTATTGACGTGATGTATCATGTTGATTAATTTGCAAATATTAAACTATCCTTGGATCCCAGGAATAAATCCCACCTGATTGTGTTGAATGATTAGTTTAATGTACTTTGAGGTTAGGATTTGCTAATATTCTGTTAAGGATTTTTGTATCTATATTTATCAGAGATATTGGCCTATAGTTCCCCTCCTTTATTTTTTTTTTTTCCCTAGTGTCTTTATCTAGTTTTGGTATCATAGTAATGCTGGCCTCATAGAATGAATTTGGAAGCTTTCCATCCGCTTCTAGTTTCTGGAATAGTTTGAAAAGAATAGGTATTAACTCTTCTTTAAATATTAGGTAAAATTCGCTGGTGAAGCTGTGTGGTCCCAGACTTTGTTGGGAGTTTTGTGAATACTAATTCAATTAAATTACTGGTAATAAATCTATTCAATATTTCTGTTTCTTCATGCTTCAGTTTTGGTAGATTATATGTTTCTAGAAATATATACATTTCTTCTAGATTGTCCAATTTGTTGACATGTAATTTTTCATGATATTCTTTTATAACTCTATGTGTTTCTGTGGTGTTGATTATTTTTTCTCTTTCATTTCTGATTTTGTTTGAGTCTTCTCTCTGTTTTTTTTTTGTTTGTGTTTTGTTTTCTTCTGGCTAAATGTTTATCAGTTATATTGATCTTTTCAAAGAACCAGTTCCTGGCTTTATTGATCTGTGTATGTATGTATGTATGTATATATGTTTTACTCTTATTATTTCTATTTTGTTTATTTCTACTCTCATCTTTATTATTTCTTTCCTTCTACTGGTTTGGGGCTTTGTTTGTTCTTTTTCTAGCTCCTGTAGGTGTAAGGGTAGGTTGAGATTTTTTTTTTTTCCCTTATTGAGGTTGGCCTGCATTGCTATAAACTTCCCTCTTAGAACAGCTTTTGCTGCATCTCCAACATTTTGAACTGCTGTTTCCATTTTCATTTGTCTCCATATATTTTTTGATTTCCTTTTTGATTTATTGTTTGACCCCTTCATTGTTTGGCAGCATGTTATTTAACTGTCATGTATTTGTGTTCTTTCTGGACTTTTTCTTGTGGTTGATTTTTGATTTCTTAGCATGAGGGTCAGAAAAAATGAATAGTACAGCTTGAATCCTTTTGAATTTGTTAAGACTTGTTTGGTAGTCTCACGATTTATTCTGGGGAATATTCCATATGCACAGGAAATATATGTGTATTCTGTTTTAGGATGATATGTTCTTTTTTTAATGTTTATTTTTGGAGAGGGAGAGAGGGGGAGAAGGAGAGAGGGAGAGGGAAGGAGGGAGGGAGGGAGAGAGAGAGAGAGAATGAGAGAATGAGAATGAGTTGGGAGAGGCAGAGACAAAGGGACACACAGAAACTGAAGCAGGCTCCAGGCTCTGAGCTATAAGCACAGAGTCAGATGCAGGGTTCAAACTCACAAGCTGTGAGATCATGACCTGAGCTGAAGCTGTGAATGCTCAACCAACTGAGCCACCCAAGTGCCCCAGGATGGTATGTTGTGAATATATCTGTTAGGTTTATCTGGCCCAATGTGTCATTCAATGACATTGTTTCCTTGTTGATTTTCTGTTTGGATGATTTATCATCCGCATATGATGGAGATGGTATGTGCATTACTGTCAGTAACTTCCTTTATTTTTGTTATTAGTTGCTTTGTGTATTTGGGTGCTCACATGTTGAGTGCATAAATATTTATAGTTATATCTACTTGCTAGATTGTTCCCTTTATGATGATGTAGTGTTCTTGCTCGTCTCTTGTTAAGGTCTTTGTTTTAAAATCTATTTTGTATGACATAAATATTGCCACCTCCACTTTCTTTTTATATCTGTTTTCATGATAAATGCTTTTCCATCACTTCACTTTGAATCTGCATGTGTTTTTAGGTCTGAAATGAGTCTCTTTTAGGCAACATATAGATGGGTCTTGTTTTTTTATTCACTCCATCGCCCTATCTTTTGATTGAAGTGCTTAGTTCATTTACTTTCAAAGTAAGTATCTATAGGCATTTACTTATTGTCATGTGTTACTTGTTTTATGGTTCTTGTAGTTCTTCTCTGTTCCTTTCTTTTTTTTTTTTAATTTTTTTTTTCCAACGTTTTTATTTATTTTTTTTGGGACAGAGAGAGACAGAGCATGAACGGGGGAGGGGCAGAGAGAGAGGGAGACACAGAATCAGAAACAGGCTCCAGGCTCTGAGCCATCAGCCCAGAGCCCGACGCGGGGCTCGAACTCACGGACCGCGAGATCGTGACCTGGCTGAAGTCGGACGCTTAACCAACTGCGCCACCCAGGCGCCCCTCTGTTCCTTTCTTCGTATGCTCTCTTTACTCATGGTTTGCTGGCTTTCTTTGGTGATATCCTTGGATTCTTTTCTCCTTATTTTTTGTAGATCTATTACCAGTTTTTGGTTTGTGGTTACCATTAAAATTATATATATCATCTTATGTATATGGCAGTCTATATTAAGTTGATGGTCACTTACATCTGAATCCATTCTAAAAGCATTAGATTTTTATTCCTCTCCCCCTCCATATTTTAGGTGTATGGTGTTATCTTTTACATTATTTCATTTTGTGAATCCCTTGACATATTTTTATAGATATAATTTTATTTTTTATTTATTTATTTGCTTTCTGTTTCTCCTGCTCCAGCTTATGGTCTTTGCTTTCCACTCACAGAGTCCCCTGTAACATTTCCTGTAAGGCTGGTTTGTGGTGATAAATTCTTTTAACTTTTGTTTGTCTGTGAAACTCTTTATCTCTCCTATTCTGAATGGTAGCATTGCTGGATAGAGTATTCTTGGCTACAAGTTAATTTTGTTTTGTTTTGTTTTCAACACTTTGAGTACATCATGCCACTCCCTTCTGGCCTGCAGTATTGCTGCTGAAAAATCAGTTGGCAGCTTTATGAGGTTTCCCTATATGTAGCTGTCTTCTTTTCTCTTCCTACTTTAAAATTTTTCTCTTTATCACTTTTTTTTTTCATTTTAATTACTATGTGTCTTGGTGTGGACCTCCTTGGTTGATTTTGTTGGGTGCTCTTTGTGCTTCCACAGAGATTGTGGATCCGCAGATTTGGATTTCTGTTTTCTTCCCCAGATTCAGGATTTTTTCAGCTATTATTTCTTTAAAAATTTTTTTCCCACTGCCTTTTCTCTCTGTTCTTCCTCTGGGCTCCCTGTAGTGTGAAAGTTGTTACATTTCACATTTTACATAATAGTACATATCACTGAGTTCCCTTCATCTATTTTTTTTTTATTCTTTTTTGCTGTCCTGTTCTGCTTGATTGCTTTCCATTGCTCTGTTCTTCACGTTGCTGATCTGTTCTGCATCCTCTAGTCCACTACTTATTCCATGTCATATATTTTTAATTTCAGTTACTGAGTTCTTCATCTCTGTTTGGTTCTTTGTTATGTTTTCTGTCTCTTTATTGAGGGTCTTAGTGAAGTTATCCAGTAACTGTACTTTTCTTAAGTCCAGTGAGTATCTTAATGACCATTACTTTAAATTCTCTATCAGTCATATTATGCGGTTACATTTAGCTATCTAGTTGTGAGTTTGTCCTATTCTTTCATTTGGGACATATTCCTCTGTCTCCTCATTTTGTCTACCTATCTGTGTCTGTTCCTATGTGTTAGAAAAGACAGCTACATCTCTTGTACTTAAAAGTAATCACCTTATGAAGAAGAGGTCTTGTAATGACCTGCTATGTGAGGTCCCCTGTTCACCAGAACTTGGCACTTCAGGGGTGCTTCCTATGCGTGATTCAGGTACCCTGCTGTTGTGGGTGAGTTGCTTTTCCCTTCAGTCCATTCATCTAAAATGGCTCTCTTTGCCTCTTATGGACAGTGGCCCCTGTGGTATTAGTGGGCCAGTCTGGGGACACCTTGGGCTTGAGTTGAGTCAGACTAGGCATTTGCCACAGTTACAATAGCACCAAACTACAGGGTGTTTTACCTGTGTTGTTCCCTGAGAGCTGTTGTTGGTGGGTAGAGTCTGCGTTCAGACCACTTGTCTGCCTCCATCCCAGCGCTGGGACCAATGTCTGACTGTACGTGTGCTTATCTTTCTCTGGACCAGGATTTATATTGGAATGGTGCCAGTTCCTGTTGGGGCTACTTGCACACTGCCAGATTTGTGGTACTGCTTTGCATAGACTCCTACCAAGGGCAGGTTGGAGGGTGGGAGTCCACAGGAGAACGCAGGGGGCAGGGTGCATGGTGCCAGTAAAGCTTGTGCTGATATGCTGTGGGAGAGGATCTGCAGCAGTCTAGGAAAACTGAGACCTGCTGTATTGGAGGGGTTAGAGCCACAGAATTGTGTGGGGCAGGGCACACTGCTCACAAGCTAGACACAGAGTGTTGGTGCTTTGCTGGTTCCTGTAGGTGTCTGTCCCTGTGTTTAGGCTGGAGGGCTAGGGAAGGGAAATGGTGCCTGCCAGCTCCTTTGTTCCTGGAGAAGTTTCCTAAATATTCCTCCCCTTCCAGTACATGCTCTGAGATTAGTCAATAAGTCTCCTTCCTGTATACCCTAGGGTGTTTTTCAAATTCTTTCTTCTGTATCTCCTTGGGGCTTTGTTATGCTGTAGCTTTAAAGGCTGAGACTCAGTTTCCTATCACCTTTTGGCTCTGCCAGGACTGAGCCTGATGATTTTTAAAGTTTGGGTGCCAAATCCCACAGAATAGAAGAATTCACAAAGCCAAGTCTCTCTGACTTTCAAAGCCAAATGTTATGGGGATTCATGTTCCTAGTGCAAGGTCTCCACCTTGGGTGCCTCACATGAGGTCTGCTCCTTTCCTCTCCCTGTGTTTATGGTGTCTCTCCATCCCTTGTACAGTCCCATTGGTCCATTTAGTTCTGACTGTGTCTGCCCTTCCTACCCTCCTCTATGTGGCCTCTTCTCTGCATTTAGCTGTGCAGTCTGTTCTGCCAGTCTTGTGTCATTTTCTGGGTTATTTACCCTGATGTGAGTGTTATCTGGTTGTATTTGTGTGACAGGGTGAGCCCAGGATCCTCCTACTCCACCATCCTCTCCCTCTATTGCTCCTTTGTCTTAAAGATTATTTATAATAAAGTCATTTCACTTAATTGTATAAAATATTTTTGAAAAATACAGCCTCCACATTTAAATGGGAGATTAACATTGCTATGGACTGAATGTTGGTGTTCCCTAAAATTCCTGTGTTGACACCCTGATCTCCAAGGTGATAGTATTCAGAGATGAGGCCTGGGAAGTAATTAGGTCATAACAGGAGCCCTTAGGAGTGGGATTAGTGCCCTTGTATGAAGAGGCATGAGAGAGATGATCTCTGCCTCTGTGCCATGTGAGGATACAGGAAGAATGTGATTATCTGCAAACTAGTAAGGGGGTTCCTTACCACTGGCACAAATCTGCTGGCACAAAGCATTCTCCAGAACTGTGAAAAACAAATATTTGATGATTAAGCCATTCACCCAGTCTATGGTATTTTGTTATAGCAGCCTGTACTGACTAAGACAGACCTGTAATTACAAGTGCATCTCAAAGGATTTACCTCTCATTCCTTTTTCTGAATAGTGCCTCCTTTGATAGAAGATTCATTAATTTCATGTCACTTGGAATGAATAGGTGATTAAAAAGGGCTAGTAGCAAGTAGAAATATTTTTCTACTTTGTTTTCATTTTTGCAAAATTGTAACAAGCGTGGACTGAGATCGATAAGAACTGCCCACTGCTAAGGTCAGTGTGCCCTAATTAGTTTTGCTACATTGCCACTCTAATTTTATTTGACATGACATTGAGAAGAGGCTCAGAAGGCAGTCAGCATCTAACAACCATGATGAGCTTTAGTTACACCTACTGACAGGGTAATTAGCAACTAGATATGCCACTTGAAATGAAAGGAAAGAAAAACTGTGATGCCCAGTCCCTTTATAAAAATATCAATGACGATTCTCTTCCTACTAAAAATTTCTAATTCATGAAAACCTTTCAGTCATTGTCATTGTCATCGTCATCACCAATCTTGTGCCTTACTGGTTGTATAGGCCCTGGGTTGACTGCAACTTGAGGTGATGATATGAGCTGGTAATTTATCAAGTTCTGTGGTATTAAACTCCTTTCTGATTCTGTATCACCAAAATCCATCTTATTTGGGGAATTGGAGAAAGCTTTCCGCATGATAAAGTGAAATTTAACATCTCTTTAGTTACCATATTTTTGTCCAAGGGTCGGGTTAGAGAAATATTCTGGAAAATTGAATTTTCATTAAGCATATGCTGAAAGATTTTAGTCACATCTGTTTCTCAGAGCTGAAGTGAAGACCAACTATTTTAATTTCTTGAGTGTCTATTTTGCCTTGAAGATATCAGAAAGATTTTACCTTAATTTCAACATTTGTTCTGATTCTCGCTGATTAATTTACTTCATTAGGTTGATCTATTGAAGTTTATGATTCATAATATTTTAATTTCTTAAGTGTCTACTTTTAAGGATGTGAGAACAGGATTTATTAAAATTCTGAAAAGTTTTCTAATTTTTTCACAAACTCTTCTATTACGGAACTTAAAATATTGAGTGATTCATCTGTTGAAGTTTAATGATTTCTCTTGATTCATTGCTCAGAATATCAAAAAAGTCTTTTCACCATTGTTTATGGTAATCCTTACACTTGACATCAGTCTCATTTCTGGCCTCTTTTTCTCTGCATAGGAATAACAGAATATCACACTTACGGGTTTTCCTCAAGGCATCCATGTTTTCATGGATGAAACTATAGAGTTGAAATCTTCCCTTTGAATATGTCAAATACCTGCTGACTTATAATCATGGGAAATAAAATAATCATTATTTAATAGGCCCATTTATATTAATACATGGAAATATAATAACACTTTGCCTGGCTCCATTAAACATGGTCACTTTGTGATGCTCTAAACCTGACTTCTTCCATGTGCTGAAAGTACATAGATGGTCGGAGCCACTGATTGATTGCCATCCTCCTAAAATTAATAATTAATAATAATTAACCAGTGGCTAAACATCTATTTCCTTTTTAAAATACTCTAGGATGCTTCCGTTTTAGTCTCTGACAATAACTGGGAAAAGTAGAAACACCACCTCTTGATAGTTTCTGAAATATCTACACAAGTGTATTTGATTATTTTATCTTCCCTCAGACCATTGCTCCTTTGGGGAGGAAACCATTTTATACAAAGCAAAAATAATAGAAATTAGCATGTTATTTTTAATCACTAATATTTATTGAGATACACTTTATGTATTATTAAATATACCAGGTTTTCAAATTTTTAATCACCCCAAATATTCCCTCACAGTTTTGTGGTGAATTCTCCCAACGCTAACAGATCCTCTTTCTGTCACTTGGGTTAGTATCACCTGTTCTTGATTTTTATATAAAGAAATACATTCATGGGGCTCCTGGGTGGCTTAGTGAGTTAATTGTTGACTTGATTTCTGCTCAGGTCATGATCTCATGGTCATGAGATCTAGACTCGCATTGGGCTCCATGCAGGGCATGCAGCCTGCTTAAGATTGTCTTTCTCCCTCTCCCTCTGCCCTTCTCCTACTCATTCATGCTCTTTCTCTCTTTCACAAAGAAAGAAAGAAAGAAAGAAAGAAAGAAAGAAAGAAAGAAAGAAAGAAAGAAAGAAAGAAAAGAAAGCCATTCAAGACTTTCAAGATACACTCTACTGTGTCTGGCCTATGTCACTAGGCATAATTATTTTGAGATTCATCTGTTTTGTTATGTGATTTTGTAGTTGATTTATGTATTTTTTATGTTCCTTCATAGTATCCCATTGTCCGCATTAGCACAATTTGCTTATTTCCAGTTGTTAAGGAGAGTTGGATTGTGTCCAATTTGGGGCTATTATAAATAAAGCTGTTATGACCACTCATGTATAAGTCTTTTTCTGAACACAGCTTTTGATTTCTTTTGTGTAAATACCTAGGAGTGAAATGGACTAGTCTTCTGATAAGTCAATGTTGAACTTTATAATAATGTGTCACTATGTGTTAAAAAGTTGTTATACATATTTTATGTTCTCATCATTGAGATAGGAGGATTCCAGCTTCTCTTCACCAATATTTGATACTAAAATTATTTTTAACTTTAGTCATTCTATTGGATATGTAAGATATGCCACTTCGGTTTAATTTGTATTTTCATGGTTATTAATGATAATGACTACTTTTTATGTATTTCTTGGCCTTTGTAGATCCTCTTTAAAAAATTTTTTTTTAATGTATGTTTACTTTTGAGAGAGAGAAAGAGAGAGACAGAGCGAGAGCAGGGGAGGGGCAGAGAGAGAGAGACAGAGAAACCCAGAATCCGAGGCAGGCTCCAGGCTCTTAGCTGTCTGCACAGAGCCCTAAGCGGGGCTCAAACCCATGAAACGTGAGATCATGACCTGAGCTGAATTCAGACGACACATAACCAACTGAACCATCCAGGTGCCCCTGTAGATGCTCTTTTCAAATGTGTTCACATTATTTACTCATTTTTAAATTGTCTTATTTTTGAATTGTAGCAGTTCATTTTATGTATTCTCTATATATATTTTACATATTTAGTATAAGTATAAATATATATATTATATATATAATTTTCTTGTAGTCTCTGTGATTCATTTTCTACAGAAAATCTTTGAAAAGCATAAAGTTTTCATTTTGATAAAGTCTAAAGTTTAGTTTATAATTTCTGTATGTCTTTTTTTTTTTTTGTCCTGTCTAGGAAGGCTTGGCCTCTCCAATTTTCTTCTATGATTCATTTTGAGTTAATTTTTTTTGTAAGCAAAATGATTATTTTTTCCCAAATATATATGTAGGTTTTTAGTTCCATTTTTCCCATTGGAATATATTGTTACCTTGTTAAGATCAATTTACCATGTACATGTGAATTTATTTCTGTGCTCTCTATTTTATTCCACTGATGCACATGTCTATCCTTACTCTGTCTGAATTAATGTGGTTTTGTAAATCTAAAATCCAGTAGTTGGGCTCCTTTTATTTTGTTCTATTTTTTCCCCATGACTGTTTTGGCTGTCTTAGGTCCCTAGCATTTTTAATATTCATTTCAGCATCAGCTTGTCAAATTCTACCAAATAACTTTATGGATTTGATTGGAATTACCCCGAAAATGTAGAAAATTTGGGGGAGAAAATAGCAACAATATTGAGCTTTCTAATTCAAATACATGGCACATCTCAGTTACTTAGAGGAACTTTCATTTCTCTTTTTGTAGTTTTCAGTGTATACTTACGGATGTTGTGTTAAATTTATCTTCGAGAATTTCATGTATTTTTGATTTAAAAAAAATATTTTCCAATTTTATTTTTTAACCAAGGTATAGAAGTGCCATTGAATTTTATATGTGAACTTGTATTGTTTTTTAGTAAATGTGGCTAAATAAGTCATGGGTACTCTTCTTTATTTTTGTGGATTCCTCATATCTTGTTTTAAAATTATTTTTAAGTATCTGAATTATTGCTATCACCTTTTATGGTACACCCTGTACTAATCTAGAAACATTTCTGAAATCTCATGTTCGGAGTTTCCCTTATTGTGTTCTGAAATAATATTTCTGCAACTTGTGCAATCTTAGATTTTAAGGCACAGGATATAGTTCATCAGTTAATTAGTTGATATTATAGACTCTAACTGCTAGGCCTGTGTTATATGCCTATAATGTATTATATATATATGCCTATAATATATTTGATCTCTCTCTCTCTCTCTCTCTCTCTCTCTCTCTCTCTATATATATATATATATATATATATATATATATATATAGTGAGTGGAGCATATATATATATATGCTTCACCCATCTTTTTCAGAAGAGACACACCTGTTTGACGTTAGGAAGTGATTTGGCTACTCTGTACCTCAATTTCTCCATCTGTTTATGAGATAAAATGAACTGGTAAATCTACAGGTGCTTGCTTAACCATGTTAGAGGGAGAATAAAAAAAGGAAATAGATGGATAGGATAGGAATTAAATCACATTCTGGATTTCGTTTATTTTATAATACCAGTCCATTCTCTGCATACAAGTTACATTATAAAAATAGGTTCATGGAATACGATAATGCTGAATGATGTTTAAGTTTGGCTTGTCCGGGAGTATATTTATTTATATATTTTAAAGCATTAAATAACCTACCCAGACCTTATAAAACAAACCTACACAGACCTTATAATGCATAAAGTTTCAAGAGTGGGCATGGGAACATGTGTCTAGACGAGGGTATTCAGGCAAGGAGGAGTATAAAACACTCTGGAAGGCAAATCAATATGCTGATGTGTGTGAAATACAGACCATACCCATATAGAAAGAGGCTTTATCAGCCCTTATATATGGAGTATGTTTTGTCATGTTTGTCTACCAGGGGCACCAGATTTTTGACTGAAGTTGCCCACTAAGTTTAACCTGGCCTAATTCTATCCATAATAATATGTAAAAGTGATGTATCTCAGAGAACTCTCATTACACCAAAAAAGCTGAGCCTGACTATACCCACATTGTACAGAGAACTAACCAATATTCCCTATGTAGGTAAAAAGCACAAAAATCTATAGCTAAATATGTTATGCAACTAATGTGTGTTCTCCAACTCTAACCAAACTGCCAACCTCACAAAATATTTTATTCGGGACTTGGACTATTTTGAATACTTAACAAATGCTTTTGAATCAATACACATGCTTTTATTGGTCTCTGTCATTTGAGGATTCACCCCCAAATCCACTAAAATCTGTTTTATTCCTTCATTCATTTCAACTATTTACGGTGAAATATTTATCGAGCATTTACAGACACGAGGATGTATGCTAGGTTTCAAGGAAACATAGATGAAAGGCAAAACTAAAAGATAAACATTGTTCAAAATGCAGAAGGTCTTTATTCTGTAACTGAGACCTTATCTGCCTTCTTTTCTCTACAGCTATGGCAGCCATTGCTAGAGCCGCAGACCCGCAGTGCCTAAAGTTCCAGACTAAAATGTGCAGTTTCTTATCTCCAAGACTTTGGTTATATTCATTCTTTCCTTTCAATTGTCATACTTCTGTTACTGTGTCTAATAATTCTGACTTTTGGTACATTTGCACCTCGACTTCTTTTTGCAACACATGTCTCAGATCCCCTACCCTGCTTCTCTGCACTACAATAATTCCTGTCACCTAATTGCTTTCCTTTGGGTGATTAGCAGTTTGACTTTGTCCCTAGATGATGAACTCCTGGAGAGCATGACTTACTCTGCTTAATCTCCGTTATATAATATTGCATAGATCACTGTATATTTACTGAGTTACCAAATTACTGAATGGAGATATCCCCCTGAAAATTGAGATTTCTTTCCATTTCCTATACAGTGTCCATTGCCTCTTTACCCTGAGAATGATTTCTCTCTATGCTACTGTATTAGTCAGGGTTCTCCAGGTGAACAGAACCAATAGGATATTTACTTACTAATTATCTGCCAGGGGTATTTTATGTTAAGAAATTGGCTCAAATCACACAATTGTAGGGATTTGTGAGTCCAAAATGTGTAGAGCCGACTAGCAGTTTGGAAGTTCAGGGAAGAGACGGTATTGCAGACTAAAGTCCAAGATCTGAAGACTGGAAATTGGAGTTGCAGTATTGAAGTCTTCAGGCACAATTAATGCTTCTTTAAGAAATTTCTGGTTTTGCTCTTAAACCCTTCAACTGATTAGACAAGGCCCACCAACATTATGGAGGACAATCGACTTTATGTGAATTGTACTCATTTAAATGTCAGTCACATCTGGGCATGCCTGGGTGGCTCAATTGGTTAAGCATCTGACTTCTGCTCAGGTCATGATCTCACCGCTGATGGGTTCGAGCCCTGCATCATGCTCTGTGCTGACAGCTCAGAGCCTGGAGCCTGCTTTGGATTCTGTATCTCTCTCTCTCTCTCTCTCTCTCTCTCTCTCTCTCTCTCTCTCTCTCTGCCCCTTCCCCACTCACACTCTGTCACTCCATCTCTTAAAAAACAAATACACATAAAAAATTTTTTTAAAAAAGTACCTTTACAGCAACATCTAGACTGATGCTTGACTGAAAAACTGGGAACCGTGGGCTAAGCACAAAGTTGGCACATATTCTTAACCATCACGGTAGCTATATCCTATGTCTTTCTATTC
Source organism: Prionailurus viverrinus (assembly GCF_022837055.1). Taxonomy (NCBI): domain Eukaryota; kingdom Metazoa; phylum Chordata; class Mammalia; order Carnivora; family Felidae; genus Prionailurus; species Prionailurus viverrinus. The sequence continues at coordinate 39,549,691 of NC_062573.1, read as the reverse complement.
TTCCAGATATATATGACTTTTACTGATTTATGTTTTAAAGGGACTTTATAAATAATTTTAGAAATGGGGGGGGGAGAAGAAAAAAGCATGAATTCTATGTACAATAGGGAAACAACTCTCTAATACTGAAGTTGCCAGTCATAAGCTGCTTCCTTTGCCTTCCTCTCAGATAACACTTCCTGTGGTGGCTATGTGTTTGAGTCATTCTTTCTCCATGCATACCTAAAACATGTTGTCAACACCTTTGTTAAGTCGGAGGCTGCTATGTCGATCAAGAGGTACATTTTCTAACTGGAAGACATTTACATTAGAGGGAAACAAACTTACTGTACTGAATTATTTTTCAGAGAAGAACGCCATGGAGACTAACTGATGGAAGCACATAACATTAAAAAATCCAGGAATTGAGGTCTATTAACAACAAAAGTATAAGAGGTTATATTTATATAACGCTTCTATGGGCTAACTTATGTAAAGCATCCTAAATGCTATACAAATACTGACTCATTCTCACAAAAAACCTACAAACAGATAATATTAATCTCTCAAAAAAGATGAAGAAATTAAAGATTATTAAGATTTTTTTTTTATTTATTTTTGAGAGAGACAGAGAGAGACAGAAACAGAGACAGAGCACAAAGAGGAGGGGTTCAGAGAGAGAAGGAGACACAGAATCCAAAGCAGGCTTCAGGCTCTGAGCTGTCAGCACACAGCACGTCGAGCCCGACGTGGGGCTCGAACTCACGAACGGCGAGATCATGATCTGAGTCAAAATCAGACGCTTAACTGACTGAGCCACCCAAGTGCTCCTTAGATATTTTTAGGTTACATATACCACACTGCGAAGCAATAGTATCATTTATCTATTGCCACATAAGTGCTGCATAAGACAGAATCCGGGATTAACATTTAGTGGATTAACTCAGTGACTGACAACAGTAATTATTTCTTCTCTGCAACACACCAGTGTGGTTTGGGTAGGTAGATCTGCTTCAAGCTATAGCTCCTCACTGAGTATCACGATCAGGTTCACTCCATGTTGGAGCCCAGGCTGAGTAGACAATGACGGCTTTTCTCATGGAGACAGTAATCCCAACTGCACATGCGTATTTAAAACCTTCGTGTAGGCCACGCGTGGTGACATCCCAGCAGCTGCAACGAGTCACGTGGTCAAGCTCGACCTCAAGGATGGCTCTGCAAGTCACCGGGTAAAGGGTGGAAGCAGAAAACAGTAAAGAATTTTAGTTAAAATATGCTTCTATCAAATGCCTTTGCGAGCGAAGAAATAGGGCAGTGACTTCACACATTCAGTTCCCTGATTCACCACTATATATCTATAGAGAGTATAAAGGTTGTTTTATAAATGATAAAACTGAGACCCAGTTATTTTCTAAGGCTACACAACTAACAAATATCATAGTTCCATGTATTAAACCATTCTGACAACATGGTTGTGGCCTATTATCATCTATATCCAAATTTCTGTGAAGGGTGTTATTCATGCAAATTTCAGTAGATCTGACTTCAATATTTAGTGTTTTTAAACTTCAGTTCACTCTATTCAAAAGTTAGTATAAATGAAATTGCATTTAGGAGGTGGCATAATATGTTGGAAATAAGTTTCTGCTTTTCTAAGCAAAATTCAAGACTGGATAATATAAAAAGATAAGATAGAGAATAGTTTGAATTTAAGAGACCCCTTAAATCGTTATAATTTGGAAAATAATCTCTAAAGTAGGGAAGAATTTATTACATAGTTTATAAATATTTTTTAAATTTTTTTTTCAACATTTATTTATTTTTGGGACAGAGAGAGACAGAGCATGAACGGGCGAGGGGCAGAGAGAGAGGGAGACACAGAATCGGAAACAGGCTCCAGGCTCTGAGCCATCAGCCCAGAGCCCGACGCGGGGCTCGAACTCACGGACCGCGAGATCGTGACCTGGCTGAAGTCGGACGCTCAACTGACTGCGCCACCCAGGCGCCCCATAGTTTATAAATATTTTAATAAGAATTTCCCAATGACAGATAATTCACTGATTTAGATATTAATCTGAATAACTTGTTCTTGGCATCCTTACATTACGGGGGTGTGTTAGTGATGAGGGAAACAGAGGCAAGAGAACCGTACCTTCAATTAAATCTCCATACAGCCTGCAGCCCCTTGATAGACACCTGAAACATTCAGAGCATGACCTTCCTCAAGGAACTCATGGCTGCCTTACTTCCTTGATGTTTTTGTTTTATTAAAGACTGAAAGTAACCTTATCTGAACAGCAGCTAGCTCCTCAAGGTCCTGAAAACCTTGCTTTCAAATTCCTTAGACACGCTCTCACCCCCACTAACTTAAAAGTATATGATCAATCACTCCTCACAACCCCGGTGCAACTCTTTCTGCCCACGGGTCCCGTCCCTGTGCTTTAGTAAAATCACCTTTTTGAACCAAAGAATGTCTCAAGAATTCTTTCTTAGCCGTTAGCTCAAGAACCCCATCATTAGGATTGTTCATTTAAGACTGCGTTAATTATTTTATCAGCAAAGCCATCTTGATTGTTATGGTTCTTATGGACTTCTCTTTATTAGTGATCCGCCCTGCCATACGTACACCATTTTATCATTTCAGTGCAATAAGGGCTTAAGTAGACTTTCCAGAATCTTGAAGAGCAGCAGATCATTCAAGAAGCCTCCAGGGAATTACTTGCCAGAATCTTCTCAGCCCCAACAGTGGAGTTAGTAAAGATAAAGAGATATTCATAAATGAGTGTAGGACTAGACCACACAGGAGAACCAGCAGCAGTTTTGATTCTCTTGCCTTTAATGCACTTTACTGCCTCAGTCCTCCTGGAAGAGAAAGCAGGTATAGAATTGTGAGTTCCTGGGGTCTCCAAGGGACAAAGGAGAGCAGGGATGCTTGCTTTCTTCCACCCATCCAAGACCTGGCAAGAGAAAGACTGAATTCTGAATGAAGGGAATACTCCCCATCTAGTAACCCATATTTGTTTGTTCTTCCTTCCTTTATTTTTTTAATGTTTGTTAATTTTTGACAGAGAGAGAGACAGAGTACAAGCCGGGGAGGGCCAGAGAGAGAGGGAGACCCAGAATCTGAAGCAGGCTTCAGGCGCTGAGCTGTCAGCACAGAACCCGATGCAGGGCTTGAACCCATGAACTGTGAGATCATGACCTGAGCCAAAGTCAGACTTTTAACCTACTGAGCCCCTATTTATTTTTCAAGTAATGTAATTAATTATTTAGAGAGAGAGACAGACCGTACGTGCTTAAGTTGGGGAGGGGAAGAAAGGAGAGGGGCACAGGGAGCATGAGACCATTAGGATGCTTAACCGACTGAACCACCCAGACGCTCCTGTTTGTTCTTCCTATATAAAGGTAACAGTTGACATGTAGGAAGCCTGTTGTGTTCCTGAATGACAAAGATAACAGAAAAAAAAAATTTCATGGAGCATTTCCCCCCGTTTTTAAACAATATCTTAAGTACTTTAGTAGTATTTTGTTTAAAACTCACCACAGTCCTGAGGGAGATATGTTTACCCCCATTTTACAGAGATTTAGCAAGTTTATCTCAAAACTTCACAAGTATATGAAACAGCAAAGAAAGGATTTTACTGTAGATAGTCTGACTCTTGGACTCATGCTGTTAACCGTTATGCTTCCTTATCCAAGCACAGGTATATCCGTCGGGTAGTATGGATCCTATAGGAAAAAAATCCTAACCCAGAGAGATGGAGCCTGGAGGAAGCAGTTGGAGGAAAATCTTGTGGGAACAGATGACATGTTTAGATTTATTGAGGGGAAAGCAGGATGCAGTAGTTAAGTTTAACATTTCTGAAGGCAGATTGCCTGTTTTCTACCCCGGCCTCACCATTTACCGACAGAGGCACCTCGTGAGCCTCTGTGCCTTAAATTCTGTGCTCCCATCTGTAAAATAGGTTTGAAGGTTTAATGAAACTGTTTCTGTGAGGGTTTAATGAAAAAGTTAATCTCAAGCATTTGGTACATAATTCAGTGCTCCATAAATGTTTGCAAAATCATTGAAGGTTAATTATGAGTGGGCTACTTGAAAGGTAAGAGGAGGAGGGAGCTGTTGAAAGCAGGACTCTCATGCTCTTTCTCTCTGCCCCTTAATTTCTTATGTTCGTCTTCAAAAAACAGGAGATCAAATTGGCTTAAGCCAGAGAATAAATAGTTGAGAATTTGTGTAAGATGAAAGAGACGTGGGTATACTTATAGTTGGGAAAAGAGAAAATGGAGACGGAAGCATTAAGTATGATGGCTGCCTTCTGAGGGTCTGTGCGATGTGGTTTCCAACTGAGGGGATAACATCGATGGACTATATGGAACAAGGGCATTCCTTTATAAATGATCGAGATATACTTTGTAAGTAAAAACTGCTGTTGAAGAGGCCAACAATTACTTAGATGAGAAAACTCAGTCGTTGACAATTTGTGAAGAAAGAGCACATGTTTTGGAATCTGGTCACATAATCATTTTAATTTTATCATTCTTTATCAACTGTGTGACCTTGAACAACTTACTCATCTTTTCTGAGATTTACTTTCTTTTATTGACTGTGAATTATGAGAATATACATACAAATAGGATTATAAAATTTATATTTACATTTTGGGGAAAAAAAATACCCTAACCCTGTAGTGTATTCATTAACCTTTTAGAAAAACTCTGCATGTCCTTCTTTCTATTTTGTGGCTCCCTTCCTCCAAACTCTAGTCCCTCAGAAGTAATGTATTTTTTGTGTTAATTCCACTGATACTCTTTTAGGTCCACCCTATATATATGAATCCCTTAATAATACAGTGTAGTTTTCCTTTGCTTCAATGAAAATCACGTTCACTTTTTGTTCTGTGACTTGTTTCTTCTCCTTAATATTATGTTTTGGGGACTGGTCTGTGTTAAAGATACAGCTTTATTTCGGGGTGCCTGGGTGTCTCAGTCGGTTAAGCGTCCGACTTCAGCTCAGGTCATGATCTCACAGTTCGTGAGTTTGAGCCCCACATCGGGCTCTGTGCTGACAGCTCAGAGCCTGCAGCCTGCTTCAAATTCTATGTCTCCCTCTCTCTCTGCTCCTCCCCTGCTCATGCTCTGTCTCTCCTTCAAAAATAAATAAAAACATTTTGGGGCGCCTGGGTGGCTCAGTCTGTTGAGCCTCCGACTTTAGCTCAGGTCATGATCTCACCACTCATGAGTTCAAGCCCTGCATCGGGCTCTGTGCTGACGGCTCAGTTCTGTGCTGACAGCTCGGAGCCTGGAGCCTGCTTCAGATTCTGTGTCTCCCTCTCTCTCTGCCCCTAACCCACTCGCGTTCTGTCTCTGTCTCTCTCAAAAATGAATAAACATTAAAAAAAATTTTTTTTTTAAAAAAGGATACCGCTTATTTCATTTCTTCTATATGTTGTATACCACTCGATAGTAACTGATCAAATTAGCTCATGTATTATTTATGCATTCTACTATCTATGGGCAATTTTACCCTCCTACACCCCAGTGTGTGTCTCCTAAGGAAAAAACTACTGTGTACATTCCTACATGTATCTCTTGGAATGTAGATACACACCTAGGAGTACATTTACTGGGCAATTTGATGTGTGCATCTATAACTTCATTAGTTAATTAATGCCTGACTCTTTCCTGAATAGTTGTACCACTTTATACTCCCATTAGCTGTGGGACTTTGTCTGTCTTTCCTTTCAACATTTTTATTACCAGTCATTATTTTTCACCAATCTGGTAGGTTTGTAATCTTACCACATGATGGTTTTGATCTGCATTTCCCTAATTGTTAGAGCGGTTTGTCTTATCATATGCCTATTGGCCATATGAGCCTCCCCTTTATGAAAGTCCTATTCAAGACTCCTAGCAGTTGTTATTCTAATTGGTTCTAGGTACTAGATCTTATAAGTAATACATGTTGCAAATACCTTAGCTCAGTGTGTGGCATGTTATTTCACTCATTTACTGAACCTATTGAGGAACAAAAGTTCTTAATTTTAACGTAGTCAAATTTACCAGTATTTTCCTGTATGGTTAGTATTTTGTGTCAAGGAAGTCTTTGTGACACCAAAGCTAGAAAGACATTTTCTATATTTATGTTAAAACTTTCGTAGTTTTTTCTCTTCATTATTTGTTCTTTAATCGACCATGAAATTATTTCTGTGCATGGTGTGAGGTCAGGGTATGTGTTGACCATGACAATGTGTCACTCATATCTCCTGCCTGAGGGAGGGTAATTGAGCGATGACACTCTGCATCTACTGCGTTTGTGCAGGGCATACTCATGAATTAGTGAAGCAGGGTTAATAAGACTGGCCCATTCCTGGGAGATAGTGGTCCCGTCTTGTGACTTTGGCTCACTCCATTGACCTGACCAGACTTTTAAAAAATTGAACTGAAGACTGGGACTCGTCCTTCTAAGGGATCAGAACTGCATCACAGTCTGATCTCTCTCTCTACCTTCCCCCATCCCTTTACCCTTTTAACTCCTAAGTGTTTCTCCCAATAAATGTCTTATGTGGCAGATATTTGTTTGCTTCTTAGAGGATCTATTTTTATTTATAAGAGTTTTTTTGTCGTATTGGCAACCAGTTGTCCCTACACCTGAGCTTTAGTTTTCATGTCCGGAAAATGGAATTTTTACATCTACCCGGTATGTTTGCTCTGAGGGTCGGAAGACTAAAGCATTCATCATTGCGCTTCAGAATGTTAGCTACTATAACTTTAGTTCCATTTCTCATGATGTCCTTTTCAGAATGTAGATGGATCATAGTTTGGTTGTCATGAACTAATTAAGTAATCTTGGGTAAGGTCTACCAGAGAGCACGTCTGTGCGTTTGGGCCAGCCACTTGACACTAAGTCTTTCCTTCACTGCTTAAAGAGCTAAAAGAAGATAATCTGCTCTACCTAGTTGATTACTTTGGTTTAGCTAATTAGTTACTAAATTTGGTAATTAGTTACTAATCAAATAGTTAATGTGCATGAAAATATTTTTGAGACTGTGAAGAGTTATACAAAAGTAGGGGATATGGGGCCCCTGGGTGGCTCAGTCGGTTAAGCGTCCGACTTTGGCTCAGGTCATGATCTTGTCGTCCGTGAGTTTCAGCCCCGCGTTGGGCTCTGTGCTGACAGCTCAGAGCCTGGAGCCTGTTTCGGATTCTGGGTCTCCCTCTCTCCCTGCCTTTCGCCCGCTCATGCTCTGTTTCTCTCTCTCTCTCTCTGTCTCAAAAATAAAGATTTAAAAAAAATGTTTTCAAAAGTAGGGGACAATCAGGCATTAGTAATGTGAAACTATTAATTAAAAGCCACTACTATATACAGTGTCATCCTGTATTTCTTTATCCATTCGACCTATTCCCTGGCTCCAGACTATCAAGTTTAAATAAATTACATGCAGGTGATTTTTTTCTCAGTGATAGGTAAAGGTAGGTAAGTAGACACATAGAGATATTAATGTAATACATATTTTTAACTCCATAATGGAAGCTTTACTTGGCTGTAAGGCTATAAAATGTAGCTATACATTTATGAATTATATAGTGATTAGAAGAGAAGCTCGGATGTGCAGAATATAGTTTTTTTTTTTAATTTCTGTTCTAGTAATTTCTTTGTTTTGATAGTACGCCATATAATACCTGATAGTTGTTAACTTTGAAAAATGACATCAAGTACTCACACTGAATATAACCATATTTTCAATATTTATGCACTGCCTAGACTGGAAATAAGAAATATGGAGGAGGACTTTGTTTTAGACAATTACAGATATTACCTCAACCTTCAGAGATATGATTCAAAACTTATTTATGATTTAATTTTAACTTATCCATTACCTTTAATGTTATCATGTTTATCCTTGATATTTATATGTATCTCAATATCTTTCTATTATTGAATTCCATTTCTGCTAGTATTGCTTCTTAAAAAAGTTCTGTATGTAAATACAAAGGTAAAGATTTTCAATATCTGTTTACTACATTCAGTGCACCAGTTGTATATATCAAGAAATATTTGACACAGATTCCAATGTAGCCAAATAATATAGTGAATTCCAAAATGATTAAATAGCACATTCACATTGGGATTCTACCAACTTATGAGTATATGTGCATATATATATTATTGATTCTGAGATTATGGATTTATACAGACCTGGTGAGTGATTACCAAATAGGCCGTTCACTTTAGTAATAATTTTTAGAACCTAACATTACCATGGTGATGGTATTCCTAAAAAATTATAAGCTTCACCTTTTCTTTAGTAAAAGGTATTTTTAATAGAGTATAAATTACAGTATAAAGATTCAACTTGAGTAAATACATAGGTCACTGGATTTTCTCTCTGAAATTATAATTTTTTGGTGTGATATTTGCCTTTGAGAAGAAAATTTGTAAGAAAGATGAGGATTTAATAAAACCTTTATAACTTCAAAATATGCACAGAGCACTATAATATCTGATAAAATGGAAGATAATGGGCATGTTCTCAGAATGTATACCCTAGAAGCATAGATATATGTATCATGTATGTTCCAAGAAGAATCCCCAGGTACTATTTAAATAAAACGTTCTGTGGCCAAATAATTTAGGCAAGTGTTGGCTTTGGCAAAGTTAATCAGGTTTTTTGTTTGTTTTCTTAAATTGAAGAGCTTCTCAAAATTCTGTGGTAATGTGAATCCTTAATAGAAAGCTTAAGTTTGTAGTGGTTTCTAAACTTACTTGACAATGGAATTCTATTTGCCCTCAGATTTGTATGGTACATGCATTGGCAAATGTTGGCATAGGCACGAAATGTAATTGGGCTTTGGAGAAGAGAGAGGTGACTCTTGGTAAGAAAGTGGACAAAATTGTTGAAGAATTAGTAATTATATAATGGGTTTGATTTAGAAATGGGAGAGAAGGGAGAGAACATTCTAGGAAACAGTTCAGGAAGCATGGTGGGATTGATGCACTCATCAAAGCCTGAGAAAAGGTTTCCTATTGGGAAAAAGTGGGCAATATATCTGTATCCAGAGAGTATCTGAACCCAGAGTTTGTGCATTTCATCACAAGTAGAAGATTGGATTTCACCTTTAATTTTGATTTTCCTGTTTGACTCTTTATCCATCTGTAATGAAATTTCAGACATAATGTGAGGTAAGGATTGAATTTCATCTTTACACCGTAAGATGAAGCAGCATATGTTGCTGCAACACCATATGTTGAAATGACCATCTATTCCCTAATTTTGGGTAATTCAGTTATATCATGAATCCTATCTCCAAATACTGTGTATTTCTGTGCTCTCCATTTTATTTCATTTGTCGGTTTGTCCATGTCTTTGCTATAATACACAAACTTTGCCTTTCCAAAGTGGTTAGGCCAAGTCCTAACCTTGCTCTTCTTCAGGAGTACACTGGAATACTTCACACTTTTCTCTTACCAAGCTCTACAAAACAAACAATGAAGTTTGAATTTTGATTGAGATTACATTGAATCTATTGCTTTATTCTGTATTAGTTGACATGATCTCCCAGTTGATTTACATGGATTAGTTTAATGGATTGGAATTTGTAATTTTTTGAATAGGTCTTTTAAAATATATTTCAATAAAATTTTACAATATTCTGCATGGTAATCTTACATATGATTTATTAGACTTATTCCAATGTATTTACTATTTGATTACTATATAAAGTAGTATGTTTTATTTTTTTTATTTTTATAGAGTGAGAATCTTAAGCAGGCTCCACACTCAACATTTGTCCTTCTGGGATCACCTCCAAATTATACTAGTTGTACCTAGTTTGTTTTTTTTTTTAAGTCTCCATTTTTGCATTTGGCAATGTATTCTTTAGCATTCTCCAGAGATATAGAACCAAGAGGAGACACACACACACACACACACCCACCCACACACACACACACACACACACACAGCAAGAGGATGAAAGAGTATACGTAAGTCTCTATTCATATTCATATTTATTTTTTTCATATTTATATTCTATATCTACTTTATTTGTAGAGATTTATCATAAGGGATTGGTTCATGTGATTAAAGAGAATGAAAATCCCACAGTCTTCCAGCTGCAAGCTGGAAACACAGAGAGTCAGTTGTGTAGTCCTAGTCTGAGTCTGAACTGTTAAGAACCAAAAGAATGGATAGGGTAAATTCAAGTTCAAGTCCAAATGCCTCAGAACTAGGAGAGCAAGTTTTAGTTCTAAGTACAAAAGACCAATGTCCTAGCTCAAAAAAGTCACACAAAGAGAGGAATTCTCCTTTACCCTTTTAATCCTTTTAACCATTTAATCTATCCAGGCCTCTAAGAGATTGGATGAGACCTACCCACATTGGAGAGAGCAATCTGCTTTACTCAGACTACTAAATCAAATGTAAATCTTGTCAAGAAAATCCATCACAGAAATAGCTAAGCACAGAATAATGCTTAACCATATATTTGGACACCCTATGGTCCAGTCCAGTTGACATGTAAAATTAAATATCAGAAGTAAGAACCTACCATGAGACTTTTCCCCCTTAGGAGGGTGGAAAGAATCTTATTGAACTTCTTCAGTAGGAGATAGACTATAGATAGCCTTTATTTAATAGAAGTATATTGGATTAAGTGCTCGACTTGAATGAACCTGGACCTTGTTGTTTACCTCCTAAGTCCTATGAGGTCCTGAAAAGTGAAGGTCAGATTTATGAAGTTTAGGTATACCCTCCAGGCAAGGGCTACCTTTAGGACAGAATTCTCCTTTCTGGATTCCCTTCTTGGCTTTGTATTTTTTGTTAGTTTTTTTGTTTGTTTGTTTTGTTTTATTTTTTTGAATAATTTTCTGTTCTTTCCAGCTTAGAAATTCATTGAAAAAGATATATATGTGTGATTGCAATATTTGTGTATATTTATGGATGTGTGTAAATATATATTGCATATACACAGAAAAAAATCATTCTGGGGGCACCTGGGTGGCTCAGTCAGTTGAGCATCCGACTGTTGGTTTCGGGTCAGGTCATGATCTCACGGTTCCTGGGTTCAAGCCCTGTGTCAGGCTCTGCGCTGACAGTGTGGAGCCTGCTTGGGATTCTCTCTCTCTCCCTCTCTCTCTCTCTCTGCCCTCTCCTGCTCATGCTCTCTCTCAAAACAGATAAATAAACTGAAAAAAGTATTCTGTATAGGGGTCACTAGTGTGCCTAATAAGGTATAATTATGGACATGGCTAATCATAGCTTTTTTATATTAAATTGAATGATAGTCTTCTTTAAAATTATTTTTGTATATACCAGCTTCAATTTTTATTTAAATTCACCTAAAATACACTTTGGGATTTTTAAACATTAAATTGTAGACAACATCCAACTCTCTCTAGAACTAATAGGAATGTTTTCTCAAGAATTTACATATATATGGTCTTTATGGTAGATATCCTGTAGAGATTATGTTAGTCCTTGGTTCCTTTTGTTACTTTATCATGCAGAAAAGTTTCATTTGGAATTTATTGGGGTAGTGGGTTGAAATTCACCATGCAACAGTTTTTAGAAAACTAGAAATGTGCAAAATTGGCCAATTTTCATGATATTTAAATATATGCTAATGTGCAATTTATTTGGACGATACTCATTTTGTTGGACATGTTTTATACCTAAGGATTCATTTTATGAAATGTAAAATGCATGCAAATGTATGCCTCATCAAAATGCTGGTCAGATTTTTGCTTTTGATTTTATCTGTTGCTTTAGATGCCAATTTTTTTCTAATGTATATAGGATATCACTAGTGTGGCTTATGATTACTTGAAAATTCATCATAACTGATCCTGGCCCAAAAGTGAAAACTTGCCCTTCTCAATAATGAAATATTGAGTTGTTTAGTGTCCTACACTGACACCATGGGGGATTCATTAATTAATTTATTTATTCGCCAAGTATGTATTGATCACCTATTATGTTCAAGTATGAAGAGATATAATAGTGACAAATTCAGCAGAGTTAGTATCTACTATCAGGGAGTTTACAGTTCAGTAAATGAACCCTTTAGCTTCATAAGTGGAACTCACAGTAAGCAATTACACATTTCGGTAATGTCAGTGAAGGAAAATAAAGGTAATCCCAAGAAACAGGATCAGGAATACCTGGCTTGGATTCAGGGTCAGGGTGTTCTCTATTTCAGTGATGTTAAGACATAAAGGACAAGATGTATCAGTAAAAACTGGGGGCAAGAATGGTTCTATAAAATGGAAGAACAAGGGTTGAAATAGGGCAAAGTGATTTGGGGAAGAGTAACACAGAATGAAACTCATGTGGTGGGCAGAGACCATATCAAAGGAGATCTTTAGGTCATGCTAAATATTTGAGATTTATCCAAAGTAAGATGGATAGCAAGCCATTTTAGTGTTTTAAACTGTGAATTACATGATAAATTTTTTTGCTTCTAAAATTTACTTTGGTTACTTTGTGGGGAACAGATTAAAGGGAAAACCTCCGGAAAATGAGCACCCGTTAGAAATTCAAGAAAGCATAGACTCAACAGGTTAGTGAGTTGAATGTCATCTTACCATCCTGCCATTCCACATTGACAGTTACATCCACTGTTGCTATATAGTTACATTTTAACTCTATCCCTAATATTGTGGTCTCTAAGCTATGACATCATATCTAGAAAATATTACTTATATACAAGCCACTTTGTGAAGAAAAGCTGATGGCGGATACAAAGGCATCCTTTGGAATGCCACCATGGGGAGAGTGAGAAAATGAGCCAGGCAGGAAGCCAGGGTGAATGGAAACTCAGTACCTGGGAGCAGAGGCAAGAAGATGGAAAAAGTAAAGTCTAGGTAATACGGTAAAGACAGGCTCATTTATTTCCCAGTTCCTCTTCTTTTTCCTAAGTATATAACTATGCAAAGATAGTAGAGACATCCGATTTCTCTCTTTTGTCAATTAAATAAAATAGGATTTAATAAACAAGTGGTTTATTGTCAGGGTCCTTGACTGGCTCAGTTGGAAGAGCATGTGACTTTTGATCTCCAGGTCGTGAGTTCAAACCCCACATTGGATGTAGAGATTACTTAAAAATAAAATCTTAAGAAAACAAAACAAACAAACAAAACACATAGTTTGTTGTCTATTTTCTGTCTTGCCTGATAAAGATACTGCTAGAAAAAAAAGTGGGGGGAGAAAACCCTTAATTCTATTAATATAGTATTAAAAAACTGCCTTTTCTGGGACACCTGGGTGGCTCAGTTAGTTAAGTGTCTGACTCTTGTTATCAGTTCAGATCATGATCTCATGATCAATCGTGTGTGATCAAGTCTCGTTATCCACCCCGCATAAGGCTCCACACGGAGCATGGAATCTGCTTGGGTTTCTGTCTCTCCCTCTCCCTCTGCCCCTCCCCCACTACACACATGAACTCTCTCAAAATAAATAAGCATTAAAAAATTAAAAAAAAAAACCTGCCATCTCTAATATCTAAGTTGATATGAAAATGTAGTGTTGGGGAACATGAAAATGAGAAATTCATAGAAATTAAATTCCTCATTTTCCCAGTCATAAGCTTCTACCTCTTCCCAATAACCTTTTTATTTAACTTATTTTTTTAAATTTTTTAGTATTTATTTAATTTAGAGAGAGAGAGACAGAGCACAAGCAGGGGGGGTCAGAGAGAGAGAAGGAGACACAGAATCGGAAGCTGGCTCCAGACTCTGAGCTGTCAGCACAGAGCCCAATGAGGGGCTTGAACCCATGAACTGTGAGATCCTGTGTGACCTGAGCCAAAGCTGGATGCTTAACCACTGAGCCCCCAGGCGCCCCTAACTTACTTTAATGTAATCAAATCAACTGACTTTCTACTTGACACGCTTCATTAATCTTTTTAATATTGGCATCTTCATTTATACTCAGTGATTCTTGCCTTGAAAAAAAACGCAAAATTAAACATATTCTTACCATACGATCCAGCAATTGTACTCCTTGATATTCACCCTAGGTAGCTAAAAACTTGTGTCCATTCAAAGAGCTACCCCCAAATGTTTATAACAGCTTTATTCATAATTGCCCAAACTTGGAAGCAACCAAGAGATCCTTTGGTAGGTGACTAGATAAATGAACTGTATTATATTGGAATTAGGAATATTATTCAGCACTGAAAAGAAATGAGCTATCAAGCCATAAAAAGACATGGTAGAGATTTAAATACACCTTACTAAGTGAAAGAAGCCATGTGGAAAGGCCACATACACTGTATGATTCCAACTGTATGACGTTCTAGAAAAGGCAAAACTGTGGATACAGTAAAAGATGGTTGCCAGGGATTGGGGTGGGAGAAGGATGAATACGTGAAGCCTAGAGGATTTTTAGGACAGTGAAAATATTCTTTATGATACCATAATGATAGGTATATATGTATACATTTATTCAAACCCATGGAATGTACATTGGTAAGAGTGAAGTGTGATGGACCTTGGGGCATGATGATGTGTCAGTGTGCGTTCCTTAGTTGCAAAAAATGCACTACTTGGTGAGATTGTTGATAAATGAGAGGCTGTGTATGTGTGGGGACAGGAGATATATGGAAAATCTCTGTACCTTTCCCTCAAATTTTCTGTGAATGCTAAATTGCTCTAAAAAATAAAGTCCTGATGGAAAAATGTGGACAAATGATTTGTGCTCTGGAAAACTTATTAATTTCTTTTAAAAGGAAATAAGACCAGTTTAAGTTCAGGTTGTTGTTGATATATTACTATATGTTCTGATCTGCAACTAGGTTTTAAAATTATATAAAAGCTTACTTTTTGATTTAAAATGTAAGGATTTTTACAGGCAGCCTGCTTGTGACGGGTGCTACTCTTTGGAATACATTTTAGCCTTTTGCTTTTAGAGATGTATTAATTCAAGAGCTATTTATTCTGAATCTCCTGTGTTTCTGAGATTGTTCGGGTTCTGGGTATGTCAATGAGCAAAGCTGATAAAAATCCTTGACTTTATGGAGAGAGAGGGGATAAAAGTGGCTGTTTTTCATTTTTTTTTCCTTTTTAAAAACAATTTAAGACCCCCTATAAAGGGGTAAATGGATCACTTATTTTCTAAACCAAGAAATATTTGATAGTGCAAGGGCTTTATTAATAATTATGTTGGGACAATGGGCAAAACCAGGGATGGATAGTAACTCTCTTATAAAAAATTTTGATTCATTTGTATTGGAAGTAGGAATGTCCGAAGATTCTGACTCAGTTATAAAATTACAGGTACCAACAAAAACAAAAACAAAAAACCAGTAAGGTCATCTGAGGATTCCTATAGCTTTCTGAGGAACTTGGAACATGTACAATTTATATTTGATTTCCAATGTAAGGAAACATTTTTTATAGGGGAGGCTTCAATTCAAACAACCACTAAAAATGCGGTTTAGGCATGGCTCGGGGCTATAATTGCAATGTACTCCCCCGAGGTTCTTGTTCAGAAACAGGAGACAATTGTTCAGAAATACTGTGTTGCTTAATATCCCCAAACAGCTCTCCTTTTTTATTTTTTCCCCACTGAAAAGTGTTAGAAATTTTTTCAAAATTGGTTTTTATGATCAAAGACTACCCATTCTCAAAAATGTCTTCAATAAATTATCAAAGATCTTCCCTGCAGTTTCTTTAGGATATATTGTGTTTTTCCCACCACGATTACTGTAGTGGAGAGTTTTATGTTTCAAAGAGAGCGAGAGGAAAGAGATAGTGAAAATGTGTGACTTATTCAGGCCTCTCCCAGTACATGGTTGCATTTTACTTAGGTAGAATGGACTCCTCTAACAACTTGGGATGTGGTCCCTTGTTGTTGTTATGTGTTTGATGGGTGAAGGGGGAGCTGGGGTAGTTTATTTAATTACAAAGGAAAATTCATCTTGTGTTAATTGAAAAACCTAATTAAATTCCTTGGGAATCATAATTCACACTGCTTATTTTTGTTATTGCCATATTTTAGCCTTCGTATCCCTTTCCGTGATCTGATGATTTATTAGTAGAAATTGATCTGGAAGAGAGAACAGGCCAGGATAATGCAGCATTAGATTCACTAGTTAAATTTTTAATTCCGTGCTGATGTTCAAAATACCAGTAAGTTATCTTCCTGACACCATCAGGGAATGTCATCTGAGGGATGTACTTTGTTGGTCTGGTCTAGTATATTCCACTTGTTTAGATTTTCTCCCTTCTCACTGATTTATTTAAAGCCATAGGCTCATAATTAATAGAAGCAGCAAAATGAGCCTTCAGCAAATTAATTATAATTATGCATGCCATGCATATGAATAATCTGGTTGATAAATTTATAATGGCGGAAACTATTATGTGGATTAAAATGATAAAGGCAGTTTTATCAGGGAACTGGGAAGAATATATAACTTAAAGATACTTGCAATCTGTCCTTCAGTCTAATTTGGCTCCTAGCTGTTATTCGAGTTTTGATATGAAGCTCTTTATTTTGAGTGCAATTGTCATAAACACTCAGAGATGTTATGTGGTGCCATTGTGTAATATTTGATCAGTGAACTGTTCCAAAATACAATATTGTGCTTTTGGAATTACTCACTTTACCAGAATTTGCCAAACACATGGAACTAGACTTTTAAAAACCTTTATGTATCAAGCACTGTTTGTAATAAAGTAACCAAACACTGTTTTACATGCTCAATTTTATTTTATTTTTAATTTTTTTAATGTTTGTTTATTTTTGAGACAGAGTGTGAGCAGGAGAGGGGCAGAGAGAGAGGGAGACACAGAAACTGAAGTAGGCTCTAAGCTCTGAGCTATCAGCACGGATCCTGACGTGGGGCTCAAACCCATGAACTGTGAGATCATGATCTGAAGTCCAGTGCTTAACTGAGTGAGCCACCCAGGTGCCCCACATGCTCAATTTTGATGATAAGACAGTGGCATAAGTGCATGGGGTAAAATTCTTAGTATTTCTTGGTAGTATTTCTTTAGTCTATGGTTGAGTTAATCAGCTAATCATTTTTTATGACAAAGTTTGCATAATATAGTAAGACAAATTCTAAGGAGTTAGTTGTCTTTTGTCCTCTTCATCTCTATGATAGTTGTATTTTGGTAAAGATAGTCATGGTCATATATATTGAGTGTCCTGAACAATCTTCTTACACCCTTTCCATTTTGGGTTATAAAGCTGACCATCTGACCAATGAGGTTGATTAAATTCCAGTTTAGTCTTGAACAGGGAATTCCTAAGACAAGAGGAGAGAATAAAGGCTAGAGAAATAAGCTGTCGTAGAGTCTACTGATGAGAACTGATACCTGATTCTGGGGAGAGATTTAAAAAAAAATTTTTTTTAATGTTTATTTGTTTTTCAGAGGGAGAGAGACAGAGCATGAGCTTGGGAGGGGCAGAGAGAGAGGGAGACACAGAATCCGAAACAGGCTCCAGGCTCTGAGCTGTCAGCACAGAATCTGATGGGGCTTGAACCCACAAACCGCGAGATCATGACCTGAGCCAAAGTCGGACACAACTGACTGAGCCACCCAGGCGCCCTGTGATTCTGGAGAGAGATTTAAAGTGAATGCCAAGTTCCAAGAATTCAAAGCAAGAGTCATAGAGGTTACACAGACAGGAATAAAGAGCTAGGAGGATATTATCAAGTGACATTAGGGAGAAGTGAGTGTAACTGGGTTTGTGAGTGTGAAGAGACTGGGTGTTGAATGGGCATGGTAAGTTAATCCCTTATTAATCACCTACAAATCAGTTTTATTATAGCGTTTCTCAAACTTGACTGCACAGGAGTATCACTTGGGGAGATTTTTTTAAAAATTCTAATCCTAGAGTCCCATGCAAGACCAGTTTTATCAGGGTCTTTGGACATGAGCATAGATAAGATTATTTCTTAAAAACAAAACATTTTTATTTTGAAGCCAAAATGGAGAAATCCTCCTTGATGATCGCAATATGCAGTTAGAGAGGTTTGGAGTAAGAGTCATGCCTTTGTGTTATAATTTATATTGATATAAGCCAAAGGAAGGGAAAGTTTGATATCAGTGTCTAAACGGATCATGCATAAAGAAAACTACGCGCCCCTCCCTCTCTTCTTTCCTTCCTTTCTCTTTCTAAATATATCTAGAAACTGATTATTTTTCATCTGGTGCATCACAAAAATTTCCACTTGGTAGACTACTTGGTAGGCCATGTTGATTATAGAAGAAAACAACTATGTTGTTCTGATGAGTAATAAAGCCAGTGTTTTCATGTACAGTGAATTAATTTGAAAAAGCTGTAGCAGGGGTGCCTGGGTGGCTCAGTCTGTTGAGCCTCCAACTTCAGCTCAAGTCTTGAACTCACAGTTCATGAGTTCAAGCCCCACATGGGGCTCACTGCTTTCAGTGCAGAGCCCACTTTGGATTCTCCGTCTCCTTTTTCTCTCCCTGCCCCTCCCCAGTTCTCTCAAAAATAACTGAAACATTAAAAAAACAACAGGAAAACAAACGGTAGCAGTCCCAAACCAAAACGATTGCCTGTGCATTGAATATGTCTGGAGTGGTTTGCCCATATGCTCACCATCATGGCCCTGCCTGTGAACTAATTTGCATCTTTTCTTCATTTTTATAATTATTGGTGTATATGCTTTAGAAGAAAAGACATAGATTTTTAAAAAATGTATGAATTGGAGCTACAGTGACTGTGTATAATTAGCTTCATACTTTTGCCCCTCAGGTTTGTATTTTTTAAGCTGTAAAATATGAATTATGAGCTCTACTGATATTATTATAATGCTTAAAACCTATATGCAACTCATTTAACACAGTGCTTCACAGAGTAGGTGACTGAAAAATATCTGTGTCTCCCTTCCCTCCCATACTTTTTCCATGTTCAAGAAGATTTTAAGGTATCTGATGACAAAAATCTACCTACAATCAGGTAAACAAATATATACTCAAATAAAATTTATGAGGTAAATATACTCGCCCTGAGAATTTATTAGTTACATGAGTTAGTATTGAAATAGCCCTTTGAGCTTCCTGGCATCCAGGACAAAAATAGAAAACAAGTTTTGACTTTATTGATAACAAGAGAATGCAAATCACTTCTACAGAAAACATTTTCCCCCGATAAGATGTTCTAAAAGGATATCACTCAAGGTCTTTCTACAGGGAACATTGAATAATGTAAATGGATAATGCCTTCAAAAATGATTTTATAACTGATGCAGAAGCCATCTGCATATGGCTGTTCCTTGCATCAACCCTCAATAAAACCCAAGGGCATGGCTTTAAAGGGTAGCAACCTGATCATTATTACATTTTTATGGATGACTCAAACATCCTTCTCCATTGTACAAGGAAAAAAGTCAAATGAGAGATCATCTGGCTTAGTACAACTTAAAATACTCCTCAATTAGGAAATAGGATTCTTCCTATATCTAAAATTCTTCTGAAACTCTTGTGTGAGTAGGTTTGCACGTGTTATCTGTCATATATTTCAGAAAGTTAAAATAGAACATAGTGTAGTATTTTAGTGCAAATAAAATATATTTGTGTTCCATGGTCCATGCTTTGATGTAACAGAAATAATAATGACCTTGTTCTCTAAAAGCAACCAGTTATACAATATACTACATTACGGAGGTGCAAAAATTGTATTTCAGAAAAAGATCTGAAGATTAGCTCAGTCAGCAAAGTGAACACTATCTTAATGTTTATTTTGACAGTCAAATTACTTGAAATCCAACTACAAATATGTAGACCTTCAGAAAGTTTAGTTAATAGGTGGTCGTCACTGGGGGAAGGTAATGAGGTGTAAAACTCATTTCTCTTTACTTGCTTTAGAAAAGATTTTATTTTTGAATACTTGTAAAGTAATTCTTCCTGAATGCATTTTTCCAGTTGCCAAATGCATGGTATTTATAAATGTGACACCTTGAACTGTAACGAAGGCATTTCAGACCTGTACTCAGAATTGCACATATTAAAATGATAGTAAGTATAGTATTCAGAGACAGTGTCAGGACAGTGTAAAACAATTAGATTTATTCTGAAGTGTGAAGACAATGATTCAGATGTTCTGTGACTTTAATTCCTAGTAAAACTAAAAAAATAGATAAATCACTCAAATTATGAATAAATTATCATAAATTTCTCAAATTATGAAATTCTTAGAAAGGATTCTTACTGTTTCTTTGAGGCCACATAACCCGTTAGTGGTAGACACAAGAATTCCGTTTCTTCTCTCCTTGTTTATTACTTTAGAAAGTGTCGTGTGATGGAGTGGTGTATAAGGACTCTGTGTGTAAATAACCATGCCTAAATGCTGCATTCAGACCTGACAGTTGGGTTTCTTTTAAACTGTAGAGAAGGGAATTTAGATTGTGCATTCAGTTTTTTCGAAGATTCTACAATTCTAAGTGTATAAGTGAGTAGCACAAACATTATGATGACACATATATAAATACTTCTGTCATTGTGCTCACAGACATATGCAATTCTGGCTCCATTGGAGAGAACAGCGACAGGAGCTGTCACCCTTCCTACTACAGTTACCCACTGGTAATACTGTGCTCCCTCTCACTGTCAGAAATTTGCCAAAGCTACATGACAAGTTCCTGCACCCATTGTCTTTACTTGAGAAAGAAAAATGAGAATAGTCGCTTGCCCCATTTTACACATTAGCAGATATGTTCCAGTATGAGACTGAATTCAAAAGACTGCATTTCATTATGTTTTGAAAGTGGGATCAAATCTTTCAGCAATACTATGACCTCCATCTGTGAGCTGGGGCAAAAACCACATAACCTACCTAAGTATCAGTTTCTCATCTGTAAAATGGAGTGGGGCGCCTGACTTTGGCTCAGGTCATCATCTCACAGTTTGTGAGTTTGAGCCCCACATCTGGCTCTCTGCTGTTAGGACAGAGCCTGCTTTGGATCCTCTGTCTCCCTTTCTGCCCCTACCCTTCTTGCTCGCTCTCTCTCTCTCTTTCAAAGAAATAAATATTAAAATGGGATAATTATAACCTATCTGATAAGGCTGTTGCCTAGATGGCACATGGGAATTGCTTGACAAAGTGAATTAAATGTCTCACAGAGATCAATACATATGAACCATTTTTATTATTAGACAAAAATTAGAAATGTTTTGGTTCTAGAGTATTAGAATTATAGAGGAGATACGGAGATGCCAATGGACTAGCAAGGCAAATTAACTTCAAACAGAAAAACGGAATTGTAGAGTGAAAACAGCTTTTAGAATTTTCTAGGCCCATAGTTTCTAAGAGTTAAAGGGCACCAAAAATTATCCTAGCCCAACTGCCATTTACAAGTAGAGTACCAAACAAGATATCCTGACAAAGTGACTAAACTATCCTATGCATGAAGACTTCCTGCTACCTACAAGTTCATCCTGACACATGAAACTCTGGAGAGATTTCAATACTACTAAAACATGCTTCTTTGTTTTGAAACTGATTTCTAACAAGCCTTTTCATTAGCAGTTGACATTATGCGTTTCCTTCATTTTTTTTAATAATAAGAAAAATAAATTTTAGAAAAGTTTATTTATAGTCCCATCTTCTAAAGAAAGCTGTTGTTAAATATTTTGGCATGTGTTATTCCATGTTTTCTATGAACTTTCCATTGAATTGTATTACACAGTTTTAATGTCCACATAATCTTTGATTTTACGAATTTGTTGCTTCTATTGCTCTATAGTGAATTGTCTACTTTTG
This sequence comes from Prionailurus viverrinus, assembly GCF_022837055.1. Lineage (NCBI taxonomy): Eukaryota > Metazoa > Chordata > Mammalia > Carnivora > Felidae > Prionailurus > Prionailurus viverrinus. The sequence continues at coordinate 39,527,975 of NC_062573.1, read as the reverse complement.
CTATCATAATCTCACTAGGAGTATATACTACGTGTTAAATGTCGGTTGTACAAATTATAACTTTAGAACCGTCTCTGAGACGAGTATTAGTGGATCAAGGCCTATGAATATTTTTAGGGATCTTGATTTATAGATTTACAAACTACTTTCCTTAAAGGTTGTGGCAAGTTAGAACCATATTAGCGGCGCGTTGAATGATTATACCACCGCCATGTAGCCACGTTGACCTTTTACTTGTGTCAAAAACCACAAATTGATTAATGTAGAACATGTAATTCCAAATCATAATACTCATTCAAAATTAATATGCCTTATATATTTTTCATAAAATTAGAAAAATAATTATATAGTAATAGGCCGGCCCACTGTGCTAATTTTAACAAGTAAAGAACTAGAAGTACAAAGAGGTTAAATAGTTTACTATTTGTTATAAAAGTGGCTAGGGCCCGAACCAGGATTAAAATTTAGGCTTGTTCATTCCCAGGCTGCTGCAACTAAAGAAAAAAAAAAAAAAATGTTCTGAACTCCAATTAGATTTATGAACCAATATGTAACAGCACATTTAATAAATTTTATCTGGACTGGATATAGTAAAAAAGTTGAAATGGCTTAGCGGTATTAGAACAAAAAAAAATGACAAAGGGCATGAAAAAATTCTTTTAATTAAAATATTCAGATTGCTTAAGTATTAACGGAGCAGTTTAAATATGCATATAATATTGGAATGATGGAGATAATTGGGGAGAAGTGAATATTTTGTATACTTCAGGGGAAAACAAATAAATGATAGGGGCCTCAACTAACATTTATTAAGATTCTATTATTTGATAAGCTAATTTGCAAAATATCATAAATACATGATTATAGAGTATACAAATTATCATAATAGTACCTACATGAATAAATTACAAAGTTTATTTGTACATTTATATGGCAACTTTGAATTTGTAATAAGCTTGATGTTGATCGTATTTGTACATGCTCACCTAATTCTCCAAAGAACCTCCTGTGTACCTGTTCTGCAGATCAGGTGACTATATTAAAACTCCGGAGGATAGATGGTTACACGAGTGCAATGTAGTTTTTAAAAGATGAGAGATTCAAACATTGGGTAAATCTTTTACTCCTATTTTAGGAAATGCCTCCTGCTGTTCTTGCTGTTGCCTGACTCAAAGTTTTACTTACAAAGTCTTTTACGCAAAACCTTCCAAATATGAGACATCCCATCCCTTTACACGTGTTAAAGTATGAGGAATGTATTGAGCACCTGTTCTGTGTAAATCACTCTGGTAATGGTTAAGAAAATGACAAATGATGTTCAAAATATAGATCCTATTCAAATAACTGATAAGCATATTATGGCAGATAGGAGCATTGAGCTCAGAAATAGGTTTGGGGCTTTTTGCCTAGCTTTGTGTGTAACTAGTTAAAGGGCTTTAGATTGTACCTCTCTGAGCCTTTATTGATAGTTTAAAAATATATATGCATACATATATACTATATATAATGTATCTAGATGTATATATAGATGTATATATGTATATATGTATATATAGATGTATATATATATGATGTATCTATCTTTATATGACATTTATGTCATATAATTCTATAATTAAATATTTTATGTAATATTTATATTTATACATTTATATATTTATATCTAGATATAATTATGTCTAGTTATAAATTATGTGTAGTAAGTGATATATCTCATATTAACCATATGGCATGTGTATATATTATATGTAGTATATATACATTGTATATTACATAAAATAAATATACTAGCTATCATTATATTTTCTGTATGTAAGTATTATATAGAACAGATAATATAGTAATAAAAATAAGTATTAGATACTTCTCAACTCCTATGGAGCAGATAGTAGGAATTTCAGGACGAGTATTAGAGACAGGGGCAGATATTTCAATGTCAGGCATTGTCAGGTTGGGTATTAATGCATTACCTAATTCATATAGTCATCAGTTATATACTGGTCACCAAATAAGCACGGGCACTGGATCTGAAAGATTCAGTTCGTCAATTTACAAAATTACCCATTTAGAGGGAACGACAGGTACCACAATATGTAACACCATAGTTTTACTCTAATAAAAATACTAAAACATAGCAAATGCCTCTGAAACATCCACATGAAGCTAAAGTGAGGAATATGAGTCTAGGGCTTGGCGTGGGAGTGGTCAGGATACATTATGGAAATTTAAACTTGATTCATGTCCCAGAGTTACGTTGTGCAGAGGATGGGTGGTGAGAATATCCAGAAGTTTTAGAAGCAAAACTACCATAGAGGGTGTAGGGAGAAAAGAAATGCAAGGAAAAACTGTTTCCTTAGAAAACGACAGGAAGACATGTTCTGAAAAGAATGGAAAGGCATAGAGAAAATAAGAAAAAGAGGGGTTTACTGAACTCTAGGAAGATGTTTTCACTGGTGATCCAAGCATCTAACTCAATGGCTGGATCAAGATGATCTGAATGTTGGCATTGAATTAGACCACCACCCAGTCAGAGCTGAATAGAGAATGGCACAAGTTAATTGACAGGGATTGGAGCCCCAGTTCTACAACTTACAGGTCAAGCTACCTTGAGCAACATAATTAAAACCTTAACTCTTGCCATCTTCCCTCATCTATAAATTAAACCTTGAGTATATGAGTGTGTGTATTCGTGTGAGCTAGAGAGTGAGTGAGAGGGAAGGTGAGAGAGGGAAAAAGGAAGAGGGAGGAAGGGACGGAGACGAGAGTCATAGTCGGTGTCAAGTTGGTTATGAATCTTCCCTCTTATACTTAGGTACTAATACATTCCTTCTAACTGCAAAATTCCAGATCTGGCATTTCTAGATTTCCAGATTTGGCCTGACAAGACCTAATGGTCCATGCTAGGAAGTATCCTGTAAACAGATCTAAGGAGTTTACATTCACAATAAGCAGTGGATGGTAGGGGTCACCTTGGGATTCTCACTTATTCTTTTTCCTCAGCAGTGAGATCATTTACAGGCCTCTGTCATTCTGCATTCTCTCTTTGACTCCAAATGCTTCATTTTGGCCCTCTGTTAGCTGACATGGAATAATTATATAACTTTGGAAATCATCTGGTGTGTTGATGCTGAAACAGGGATTACTCCAAGGACTTTCAGTGGTGTTAAAGTGTGAAGTCAAGCTCCGTTGTGTGCAGCAAAACTTTTTAGTGCTCTAAATGAGTGCTGAGAACTTGGTAGAGGAAAGTTATATGAGACGTCAGAGGCCGAAGCTGGGCCTAAATATGACCCTTGCAGTCTCTCTGGCTATAGTGCTTTGTCTTCGTCATAGGTTGTGTATTGTGACGAAAAAGACAGTGGGAGCAGTGAGTACTAGAACTGGGAGAGAACTGAAAAATAGGCAAACAAAAAAAGAGGAATTTTGCTGACTTACAAGTTCTGTTTACAATTGCTTTAAGTAGGAGAGGCTTATGTCTGGCCCATATGATGGTCGAGGCAAACTGATAGGAAAAATATGAGTAAAATTTCCCAACATACTGTAGTGAAACTGGTTTTAAAAATTTTTAACATTTATTTATTTATAAGAAAAAGAGAGAGAACCAGTTAGGGAGGGGTAGAGAGAGAGAGGGAGACACACAATCTGAAGGAGGCTCCAGGCTCTGAGCTGTCAGCACAGAGCCTGACACAAGGTTTGAACCCACGAACCATGAGATGATGACCTGAGCTGAAGTCAGATGCTCAACTCACTAAGCCACCCAGGCACCCCCGAAACGGGGTTTTAAATGTCTCTGGAGTCCCATAAGCCATGGTTGTTGATAGAGTATATCTTGGCATTGTAATAGAGATGACCTCTTGCCTGTGAGACTCATTGTGTATGAAGGGGAGGTGAAAAAAGTGAACAACCAGAAGAGAGTTGAGCGTCTTTTGCTGAATATTAGAATTTAAACGTAACTAATGGGATGTGCCCATGTGTTTCTCTAAATATAAAGAATAAACTTGTGTCAATTGCATTACCACCCCTGCCCTAGATTTTCTGGGGGAGGAAACAGAATCACTGTATTCCAGTGCTGCATTTGATTTTTCTTCTGTAATATAGATACATCCTGAGTGATTTACTAGGTGTTTTTCTCCTCTTATTCCCAAGACTGTCTGACAGGTGAAGGAGAGAGAGTCTGTCAAAGCGTAACATTCGAGAGGTCAGATTGAGACAGAGCAGAATTCATTCTTCTGACAGAGATATAACAAGACAAAAATGGATTTTTAGTTGTCCCTAGCAGATATCTCTATAACACAACATATTAGACACTTTTTAAAAAGAGGTGTGGAAGAAGAAATTAGAGGTATGAGTAGAGAAGTGATTCTCTAAGACTAACCACCCAATTAGGAAATTTTTAAAGAGATGAAACATGAAGCTTGCTTTTTAAGAGAATTATTATTCATACCATGTCTTGTCTCTGCTGACATAAATATATATGATTCAGCAAAAGGAAACGTAATTATAGGATGAGAAAAACTAAATAAAAATGAAGTGAACATAGGTGTGATCAGATGGGAGCAAGGTAGAATCCATAGGCTGTAGAGCTTGTGGTAGGGTCCCAAATTTGACTCTAAGCATCCTTGAGATCATTGCAAAGAGGTGCACATGGCCACTTACACAATTCATCAAATTCATTACACAAAATCAAACTAATAACTTGAAAGAAACATACCCATTTTTAATATTGATGTAAAACTTTCCTTCGAAGTTGAGGCTCCATTAAAGGGATACAGATAATGTTACGAAAAGCTTCTTTAGTGTAAACACAGCACAGGAACACATTTTGTCAGAGTATTCTGGAAAATATCTTACTTACATAGACCAATCGCGTGCTGCCAGTCTGTAATACGGTAGAAGCAGCACTGTCTTTGGATTGGAGAGGGAAAGTCTCAAGTGTTTGTCTTGGGAGCGTTACTCTGATCTCTCTGAATTTTTGTTTCTCATCTGTTAAATTAAGAGAAAGGATAATCATGTCTCCTGGTACAAAGATTGCCTAGCTAGTTCCACGAGTGTAGAATGCATTGAGTAAAGGTCAATTTCCTTCCCCGTGAAGTTCTGTGTAAAATTCTACTAGACTCTAGTAGAGTAGTTTCATGTATCATCCCCAAAATGGTTACTTGTGGCCTATTTGTCTTAATGAGCTTGCAAGATTATTAGTGTGTACTGACTGCCTTTCACCATGCGTGTCCCCTTCATCTGAGGTTCCAGGACTCAATCATGCTGAACTCCAGGACTGAGGGACTTTTGGAGGCTTCCTTCCTTTTGTTCTATGCAAAGAGCTTGGCAACCATGGAAACAGTCCCGACTGCTCATTTTGCACATTTCTTCCCCAGCGTGGTAATCAGGCCCAGGCAGAAGATCACATCAAGTGCCCCATGTATGCTCACTTTAAAAAGGAAACGACTCTAGCTTCTCCCTTTCCAGCAGTCTTAAAGAGAGAAAGGTGACAGAACATGTGATATATTTTACATTGATTGAACATTTCTCAGATAGAGCGAAGGTACCGAAATTCAGAGAGGCTATTTGGAGGCTGGCACAAATTCCAGCTGGAGTGGTGGGCGTTTTGTTTGTTTCATATAAAAGTGCTATTTGGTGTGATCACACATAGTGGGGTCCAGCATTACTTGTCATTCCCCGGAAGGTGAGTAAGGCAGTGGACTGTGTGAAATAATACAGTGAGAGAAGATATCAGTAAGTAGGTCCCACCAAGTATTTTTACTAGTTGAATATGGTTCATTATAGGAAATGAGAATCAAAGAGAAGACTGCAAGTAGCTGAAGGGAAATAAAGAAAAATAAATAAAAGTAGGTGAAACCAAATAGTAAACAATACGTTGCCTTCCTTTGGTGTAGCCATATCCTGTTTCATGGTCCTAATTTCTTGTTTTCTTTATAAATACCTGCATTTTAAACCACATAACGCATTTTGCCTGAGGTTGAGTCTTATATAAATAGAATTACAGTGTGTATGTTATTTCGTTCCTGTTTCTTTTGCTTAACCTTAACGTTTTTGAGATTGATTTGCTATATGTTAGTAGCAGTTTGTTCCTCTTCATTTCATATACATTTCAATTACATGATTATATTACAATTTACTCATTTTAGTGATGATTATTTGAGTCATTTCCAGGTTGGGGCTATGATGAACAATGCTGATATGAGCATTTTTGCACGTATACAACAATCACTAATTTTTTGAGGGTATACATTTTTTAAAAAACATTTATTTATTATTAAGAGACAGAGAGAGACAGAGCATGAGAATGTGGGGCAGAGAGAGGAGGAGACACAGAATCTGAAGCAGGCTCCAGGCTCTGAGCTGTCAGCATAGAGCCTGACGCGGGGCTCGAACTCACAAACCGCGAGATCATGACTTGAGCCGAAGTTGGACACTTAACTGACTGAGCCACCCAGATGCCCCATTGAGGGTGTACATTAAGGAGTCAAATTCCTGGGACAAAAGATATGTGCATCTATAAATTAGCTAATTCCAAATTGTTTTCCAACGTGATTTATTGATCTGCATTCATTCCAGGAATGTATCAGAGTTCTCATTGTTCAGATACTCACTAATAGAATTGTTGGAGTACTTAACATTGTTTTGGGTGAGGGCATCCACATTGGACCCCCACAAAACTGAAATCTCTATGGAGTGGATCATATACACCCTTTTAAAAGCTTCCAAGTACACTAATCGCCAGTCTATGCTGATTAAATCTAAAATCACAATTCTTCACCTTAAATTGGAATGCCTACTTCTTACTGTCACTGGGAAAACAAAACAAAACAAAACAACTATATGTATAGTTTTAAGTTTCCTTTATTTAATGTTTTTGAAGTATGCTAAGAAGCATTCAAGGGGCACGTAGGTGGATCAGCCAGTTAAGCATCCGACTTGATTTTGGCTCAGGTCATGATCTCATGGTTAGTGAGTTCAAGCCCCACATTGGGCTCTGTGCTGGCAGCATTGAGTCTGCTTGGGATTCTTTGTCTCTGTCTCCCTCTTTCTCTGTCCCTGCACCACTCTCTCTCTCCCTTTCTCTCTCTCTGTCTCTCAAAAGAAATAAATACACTAAAAAAAAAGCATCCAACTTTAAAGAAAATGAAATTAATCTCTTTCTTCCAAAAGGAGGGAAGTATGTAGACCCTTTGCAGAAACAGATCCTTTAAATATGTTACAATCAAAGGTTGAATGTAAAATTTTACTGTTCAGTTTGTAAGAAAAACTGGGGAGCAAAATCAGGGTTATATATTTTTATTTTGCTTTATGTTGTACATCAATGAATAAAGTAACAAAAGTAAAGTTGGAAATGAGTGAAATCGACAGTCCACAAATTATATTATTTACTGACCATATTTTGTTGCTTCACTTCAAGAATAGGGCAAATAGAATGAAGGAGACATTTTCCTAATGTGTCTGGCTAAATCCATTCCTGGATTCAGGCACTTGCAGACACAACCCCGTATTGATTGGTTAAACTTCGCCAGTAGCAGAACATGGCTGACTGCTGCTGTTCTGTTTTTATTCACAGCTTCTGCTGGCATCCCACACAATGAATCTGATTATTGTCCTTTTGTTATTTTGTTTTCTGTGAGGTCAGCAAAATCATCCTGTTGTCACAATCTGTATTGGAACTCCAGGATACAAAAAAGAGAAATAGACTTCTTTGAACATGAGGGCTGTGCTGTTTGGCATACTACCACATCTTTCATTGACTGGTTGATTTACCATATTGTACGAGAAAGTGCTGTACAGGCAACTGCAATTGGAAAGGAAGTCTTTTATCAATCTCTAAGAACAAAGTACGCTTATGCACCTTCCCACAGTACTCCCTGAGCTCAGGGAATTCAAGGAGAAATGTCCAGATTAACAGAAATTTCGTTGTCTTTAACATCCAGAGTTCCCATTGAAGAAGCAAATGGCCAGAGTGGTTGCTGTTGATGTGCTGTACAGGATTGGGGGATTTTTTTTTTCCTTAGACACACAGCCTTTCACATAGGATTTTTGGAAACAGGACAAAGCTCTCTGCCCCCTGCCTTTGTGAATACTTACCTTTTATAACTTTATTGTAGTCTGAGATACATAAAAAGAAAATTAACCAGTATTCCATATATGATCACCATTTATAACCAGTAATTTTTCTTAGACATTTAAGCTTTTTTTTGTGTTTTTTTTTTCCTGTGTGTGTGTGTGTGTGTGTGTGTGTGTGTGTGTGTGTGTTTGTGTGACCAGGGTTTTTAAACACTTGCTTTTACCAACTTCACAAGATAACGAACATGCGGGGTGCCTGGGTGGCGCAGTCGGTTAAGCGTCCGACTTCAGCCCCGTCACGATCTTGCGGTCCGTGAGTTCGAGCCCCGCGTCGGGCTCTGGGCCGATGGCTCAGAGCCTGGAGCCTGTTTCCGATTCTGTGTCTCCCTCTCTCTCTGCCCCTCCCCCGTTCATGCTCTGTCTCTCTCTGTCCCAAAAATAAATAAACGTTGAAAAAAAAATTAAAAAAAAAAAGATAACGAACATGCAAGGAAATAGATTGAAATTAGTTATCTTTAAAAAGTAAGTTCTATTCATAGAGAGGTCAAGTCTGTCTCCTACACTTCTTGCAACTTGTACTCTTATCAAGCAGTTCAGAGAGCTTTGGATGATGACTTTCTAAGCATCATGTCCCCTTGAATAGAGAAAATGGAGAAGTAGCCCTTGCTTCACTTGGAAAAGCTGTTTTCAAACCAGCATTCATTCAACATTCAAAATCTCCATTTTTAATGCCAATATAGTGTGGAATGTAAACATTGAGGATTGCTCTTAAGTTGAGGACTAGGATCAAAGGTTAGGAATTATAAAGAAAGACATCATGATTTGGTATAAAACATAATGCCTGATGGCCAAAATGGAAAGAATAGTAGAAATTATACCTAAAAATGTTGTTTTTGTTGTATCTGTCAGCTGAGTGGTATTTCTTAAGGTATATGAGCTCTCTGAGCTTTAGCTTTTTCAATTATTTCACCTCCACCTTTCCGGAGGACAAGTTATTTATCTATCTATCTATCTATCTATCTATCTGCTTTTTTGGTGGGGGGAGAGCAAGTGCTTTTTAAATGTCAACCTCATATTCAATATAAATTATTTTATTATATAATGAACTATTATATAATGAATATTAAGTTCATATCATATGTTATATGAACAGTTATATACTACATAATATCATATAATAAACATAAATGTGTATGATAATCTATAGGTAGATGTATATATGCATTTCCATACAAACATACATATGCATGGACATACACACAGATAAGACGCTCCAGGAGCTAAAAAGCAGTATGTCATTGGAGATGCTCATGGAGAGACTGTGAGCTTCACATTTATCCAAGATTCTGTTAGGAACTTGGGTCAATTTATTATGCGGCCACTGTCTATGATAATTCAATAGTTGTAGAAAGTATGAGTGTGGAGTCATAGAATGGGATGTATTTATAATGGAGAGTTTCCTTCTGAGCTTGCAGGTCAGGAGATTGAGATAACATACAGGTTCTGCCACGTCCTAATTGTGGACCTTGGATATAGGGGCTTCACATCTCCAAGCTTCAGTTGCCTCATTTGTAAAATGAGGACCCATGAAACTACTTAGTTAGCATGATGTAATGATGAAAGAGAAAATGAATGTTGATCACTCAGGATTCTTAATTTGCAGGATTCTTAATTTGCATCGAATTTGCAGGAACACTAAAGGACCAATCTTGAATGCTGTATAACCAGGAGCAATGAATGAAGCCAGAAGCAATGTAGTCAAGGGGAAAAGCAGGACACCACATGAGTGTTACCATGCAATAATAATTTGTATCTACGTTACTATGTACTGGATGCCATAAACTACATGGTAGAGAAACCAGATTTTGAAATACATAGTAGTAGTCAAATAGCTTCAACATGTAGTACTTTATAATTCCCCAAATACTTTTTTCTTCAAGATAGATATTATTGTTCCTATTTGAACAAAAATGAAACAGAGCCCCATCTAAGTACCTGAGGCGAGCTTTCACATATACCAATAATAGGTTACTAAGTGGAAATATAACTCATCATAGCTTTCACAATTAACTGTGAACACATCATTTATTCATTTCATTATTCAGTATTTATTTAGGTCATAGTAAATATTAAGCATTTAAAAAAGTGTAGTAATAGAACCGTATATAAACCATATATATGTATCCTACATCTTCTAAGACTAGTGGGAGATTTACATACATATATTCTGAATTACTGTCACCTTTTCAAAGAAACCCTGTCTTTCAAAAGAAGATTCTTTGTCCGAGTACCCTCCCCATCCTTTCTGGTATTCTATCATTCACCAACTTTGTATCTTATTTACATATAAACTTTTTGTGCTTGTGTAAAGTAAATCAAACTGCATGAGGTTAAGAACCCTATCTTCTTTACACCTATATTCCCAGTGACCACTACCTTTGATAAATATTTGCCAGATAAATGACAATACAAGGTCATGGCCATTAAATAACGCCATAGAAGCAAAGAGAAGATTCCAGGAGCTCTTTCCCAGAACGGATGAGGGTTAAGTTGGACTTTGAACAATTAATTAGAGTTGCCCACATGAAAATGCGTGAGCAAGAAGAATTGACTAAGTTTATTCCTGATGTTAGAGATTAGAAGTCTTTGAAACCAGATGACAGAGAAGTTAATGAGAGGGAGGAGGGCGTGAAAGGAGACCTTTCTCAGAGTTTAGCCAATGACTGATCCTTTGGAAAGCAGACTTGGAATTGGAGGGCATTAAGGTTGATAAGGTTAGGTATTTCTGCCTGCCCAGGGTGCTAACTGCCAGGCGTAAGGTCTTGCACTAAAGAGTAATAAGCAGACAGAGGATAGAGCTTGATCCTGTTATGTAACTGCCAGGGCCACTGATTTTACTCATTCTAAATAACAAGTTATATTTTGCTCGGGGCAAAGTGCTTAATATATGAAAATTTTTACTAGGCCTCTGTTATTCCGTTTTGGTTGGCACTTCTTTAAAAACAACATGTATAAACTTTTTTTTTTTTTAACTTCTTTACTCGTGCTGGAGGACCTCCATATTGGTTTTTATTAGGTTTTGTGAAGTTGATTTTTTTTAAATTTTTTTTTCATATAATGTTTGCCTAATTTATTTTTTTTCCAATATATGAAGTTTATTGTCAAATTGGTTTCCATACAACACCCAGTGCTCATCCCAAAAAGTGCCCTCCTCAATACCCATCACCCACCCGCCTCTCCCTCCCACCCCCCATCAACCCTCAGTTTGTTCTCAGTTTTTCAGAGTCTCTTATGCTTTGGCTTTCTTCCATTCTAACCTCTTTTTTTTTTTTCCTTCCCCTCCCCCATGGGTTTCTGTTAAGTTTCTCAGGATCCACATAAGAGTGAAACCATAGGGTATCTGTCTTTCTCTGTATGGCTTATTTCACTTAGCATCACACTCTCCAGTTCCATCCACGTTGCTACAAAAGGCCATATTTCATTTTTTCTCATTGCCACGTAGTACTCCATTGTGTATATAAACCACAATTTCTTTATCCATTCATCAGTTGATGGACATTTAGGCTCTTTCCATAATTTGGCTATTGTTGAGAGTGCTGCTATAAACACTGGGGTACAAGTGCCCCTATGCATCAGTACTCCTGTATCCCTTGGGTAAATTCCTAGCAGTGCTATTGCTGGGTCATAGGGTAGGTCTATTTTTAATTTTTTGAGGAACCTCCACACTTTTCCAGAGTGGCCGCATCAATTTGCATTCCCACCAACAGTGCAAGAGGGTTCCTGTTTCTCCACATCCTCTCCAGCATCTATAGTCTCCTGATTGGTTCATTTTGGCCACTCTGACTGGCATGAGATGATATCAGAGTGTGGTTTTGATTTGTATTTCTCTGATGAGGAGTGACGTTGAGCATCTTTGCATGTGCCTGTTGGCCATCCCATTTCTTCACTGGATTATTTGTTTTTCGGGTGTGGAGTTTGGTGAGCTCTTTATAGATTTTGGATACTAGCCCTTTGTCCGATATGTCATTTGCAAATGTCTTTTCCCATTCCGTTGGTTACCTTTTAGTTTTGTTGGTTGTTTCCTTTGCTGTGCAGAAGCTTTTTTATCTTCATAAGTTCCCAGTAGTTCATTTTGCTTTTAATTCCCTTGCCTTTGGGGAGGTGTCAAGTAAGAAATTGCTACGGCTGAGGTCAGAGAGGTCTTTTCCTGCTTTCTCCTCTAGGGTTTTGATGGTTTCCTGTCTCACATTCAGGTCCTTTATCCATTTTGAGTTTATTTTTGTGAATGGTGTGAGAAAGTGGTCTAGTTTCAATCTTCTGCATGTTGCCGTCCAGTTTTCCCAGCACCATTTGTTAAAGAGACTGTCTTTTTTCCATTGGATGTTCTTTCCTGCTTTGTCAAAGATTAGTTGACCATACATTTGTGGGTCTAGTTCTGGGGTTTCTATTCTATTCCATTTGTCCATGTGTCTGTTTTTGTGCCAATACCATGCTGTCTTGATGATTACAGTTTTGTAGTAGAGGCTAAAGTCTAGGATTGTGATGCCTCCTGCTTTGGTCTTCTTCAAAATTGCTTTGGCTATTCGGGGCCTTTTGTGGTTCCATATGAATTTTAGGATTGCTTATTCTAGCTTCGAGAAGAATGCTGGTGCAATTTTAATTGGGATTGCATTGAATGTGTAGATAGCTTTGGGTAGTATTGACATTTTGACAATATTTATTCTTCCAATCCATGAGCAGGGAATGTCTTTCCATTTCTTTATATCTTCTTCAATTACCTTCATAAGCTTTCTATAGTTTTCAGCCTACAGATCTTTTACATCTTTGGTTAGATTTATTCCTAGGTATTTTATGCTTCTTGGTGCAATTGTGAATGGGATCAGTTTCTTTATTTGTCTTTCTGTTGTGTATAAACTTTTTAAAGCAAGGAAGAAAATATAGTTATTCCCTTTTTGGTTTATGATTAGAGATAGAACCTGCAAAAAATGAATATTCTATATCCAACCACAACATGTTAGGGAAAGAAACTGAGTGGGATCTGGATATATGGAGGTGAAGATAAATCGGGGTGCTGTTACTTACTTTGCTTTCTAGAAGTCTTTACATTCAGGAAGGCAAAAAGGAATCCTCCTTTTTAAGGCCTTGGTTTTCCTTTTTATCCTTTTCTTTTCCAGACTTTAACTTTAAATTTGCATTACAAAGTCTGTAATTGAAAGTCTAACTTGCAAATGTGAGCTGCTTTCCACTTTAATTTCCATGAAAACTAAGAATCAATCTGTGAAAATAAAGTCTATGGAGATTTCCTAAAACATATACATAATTTTGACTTATAAAACTTTTGTGCATATTTGTAAGAAGCTCAGAAAAATAAAACATTTTAAACTGATTTTTCATAAAGTTATAGGCGTATTCCCCGTGGACTCATGAACTGTTCTAGCTGGAAGGAGCATTAAAGATTATGAAACCCCATTTTTTTCAAAGAAGAGAAAGGAAGGCTTGGAGCATAGCATGATGAAGTAAGCCTGACAGGTGGGGTTGAAGTGAGGGATTTGGGATAGCACTCAGGGCTGCAGGGCATGTTGACTTCATAGATGTTGTCCACTAGTGTAGTCTGGAGTGCAAATTGCTTTGCTGAGTGATACTCAAGAGCCCAGATTTTTTGTCCAAGATCTCCTTACAAGCACTTATCTTATTTCTGCATAAAATATTAAAGATGAAGATAACTATTCCTTTCTTCGAGGATTGTTGGGAGAGTTAAATTATATAATGTAAGTAAAATATTCATCCTGGGGTATGATAGATAGTAAGAGATCAGTGCGTGCATCTGTTTAAAAATTGATACATTTCGGGGCACCTGGGTGGCTCACTTGGTTAAACGTCCAACTTCGGCTCAGGTCATGATTTCACGGTTCCTGGGTTCCAGGCCCTCATTGGTCTTTGTGCTGCCAGCTCAGAGCCTGGAGCCTGCTTCGGATTCTGTGTCTCCCTCTCTCTCGGCCCCTCCCTTGCTCACAATCTCTCTCTCTCTCTCTCTGTCTCAAAAACAAATAAACATTAAAAAAATTAAAAATAAAAGATATATTTCTCTGTTGACTTTCATCATCCTTATGCATATATTAACTTACATAATATTTTATAGTTAACAAAGCTATACTGTGCATATGTGTGTGTGTATTCCTTTGCAATCCATTTATGCTTCCTACTGCAAAAAAATATTCAAATAAAGGTATGAACAACAAAATTAATTAATCTCTAATGAAAGCAGGGAATTACAGAACAAGAGTGTGAAAGGAAACAGTACCTCAGAGATGGTGATCAAGTTTTTCAGTGGTTTTTGAGGAATATGGAATAGATGATTTGACAAGCACAACGGCAACACTCAGGGGAATCTTCCATTTTCTTAGAATGTTGTAACAAATGACTGAATGGCTTTGTTGAGGATATTTGAGAACACCCCACACATTGATGTTCAAGTGGCATTTCCCAAGCATTTTCCTTTTCACTATTCTCAATGCATTGCTGGATGATTTTATTCATTTTTTGTTTGTTTGTTCTCTGTTCTCCTCCAAAGACTTCAAAAAAATCCTCAAAGTAAACGTAATCCTCTAAATCACCAGGCGAAGTATGTAGAGTTAGAATTATTTCATTAAAATTTTAATTAAATGAAAAAGAAAATCAACAACAAACTTAAACATCCTGTGACTACTGATGGGAAAAGTGACTGTGGTTTTAACCCCTTACTGCAGTATTGGGGGTGGGGAGGGAGGAGATGATGTGAAGCAGACAAAAAGCCAGAATCAGAAAGTATGTCATAAAGAACAAAAACCAGGGCACAGTTTGTGGCTCAGTTGGTTGGGGGTTCGACTCTTGATCTTGGCTCAGGTCATGACCTCACAGTTGTGAGATCGTGCCCTGAACTGAGTTATGTGCTTACAGCATGGAGCCTGCTTGGGATTCTCTCTCTCCCTCTCTCTCTCTCTCTCTCTCTGCCCTTCCCCCGCTCACAAGTGCACATGTTCCTTTGATATTTATCAAACTAAATGAATAAACATTAAAAAAATAACAAAACAACAAAATCTCCTTTGCCTAGCACTCATCGTTTGTGTGTGGCTAATGTTGGCAACATTTTCAAAGCACTTTTTTGTCTGTCATTTTATCTGAATTGCGATGGACCTCTGGCTTCATTGTCATCATCTTTTGTCGCTAAAGGAGTTTAAGAGTCAAGTAGTAGGTTGTTTGGGGATTTGTTGAGAGCATCAGAACTAGGACTCGGGTTTCTGAACTCTTCACTTTTTTTTTTTTTTGCTTTTAAATTTGCAGTATATGATCACGTGATGGCATAAACCCAAAGTATACTTGAGTCTAGAGATGCCACCTTCTTATCCAAGTCCAGAGTTATATTGACTATTTAATTTTATTTAAAAAAAAAGGAGAGAGAAACTGATTGAGTGAGACTTCTCTAGAAAAAGGACAAATTAGAAAAAGTCTGCCCTTCTAGACAATTGCAGCCCTAGGGAACATAGCTAGGAGAATGAAAGATGCTTTTGTATGAAGAGAAAAGCCATCTTTTCTTCCACGTTGACATGACCCAGAGTCAGGAATCAGGCTTGGATAGTGGCTTTCAGTTGCTACTTAACTGAGTTTTTCCTGTCATGCACAGCCACATTCAACAGACTCATTCTCTTCTACCTTAACTTTCCCATCCTTTTCGTTATGTTCTGTTTGGGTTTTGTTTGGGTGTTTTGTTTTAATCTCTAATTAAACTTCAGGGAAAAGAAAACAACAACAAAAAAACCTCTAAGGCTACCATAAGAATAAAGTGATCATAGAAAATATCAATGATGTCTAACTTTTCTGAAACTAAGGTATTTTGATAAATGAAAGATTTAGAGTTCCATTATCCTGGGTTGGGATTGTGCTTTTGTGATCTTAGGCAAACAAAGCCCCCCCTATAGAATATAGCTTACTTCTGATTCTCTTTCAAGGGTTAGACCCGCCAGTCAACAGTGGAGATTTCATGTCCTATGATGTGATGCACAAAAAAAGCCTAATCACCCCAAAATATTCACCAGAATTTCCCAGGCTGTCACATTAAAGTTGAGTTGCCCTTCTAAAAAATGAAGATGCCTTACCTGGGAAGCAAGTGACCCACATGATTTTCTGTTGATGAAAGATGATTCAGAATGTGCAATGTTTGTGGTACAAAGCTTATACATAACATCAAGGGGATATGTAGGTGTCATTCAGATCTACTTTACTTTGTTTTATCTCCCTAAGAATCTAGTTTCAAAGAAATCAAATGTAAATGGAACCCCACTGTAAAACTAAGCTACATTAATTTTGAATCACAGTTAATAATTGATCCAAGCTAGTAATTTGAGTACTAGTAGCCATAGGTATTCTGGCATATAAGGTAAAAGAAAAATTACAGTGGGTACTTGTTAAATATTGCCAGTTTTTCAAAAAGTTGTACCAATTTACACTTCCATCACCAGTATCTGGGAAAAAAAAAACAAAAAACTATACCAAAGCAATGCATGAGAATTCTAGTTAATCTACATCCTTATCTATACTTTCTATTGGTAGTCATTTAATTTTTATTCTGGTTGTTATGTCATAGTATGTCATTTGGTTTTAATTTACATTTCCCCAATAACTAATCATATTGAGTGCCTTTTCACAAACTCGTTGGACGTTAGAATACCTTCTGTGTGAAATATTTGTTCAAATCTTTTGCTTATTTTTTTTTCAAACGTTTGTTTATTTTTGAGACAGAGACAGAGCATGAACGGGGGAGGGTCAGAGAGAGAGGGAGACACAGAATTTGAAACAGGCTCCAGGGAGCTGTCAACACAAAGCCTGATGCGGGGCTCGAACTCATGGACCGTGAAATCATGACCTGACCCAAAGTTGGACGCTTAAGTGACTGAGCCACCCAGGTGCCCCATTTTGCCCATTTTTTAAAAGTTAGATTCTCCTGTCTTTTATTATTGATTTATAAGAAATCTTTACATATTTTGATATTAGGTCTTTATAAATTATATGTATTTCCTAAATCTTCACTCATTGTTTTGCCTTTTCACTCTCTTAACATTTATTTATTTTTTATGAGAAGTTCTTAATTTTGGTATAATCCAAAATATCACTTGTTTCCTTTATGGTTGGATGATGCTGTGTCGTATTAAAAAATCTTTGACTGCCATAGGAAAATGTTCTGCTATTATATTATCTAGAAGCTTTACCGGTTTATCTTTGACAGATCTTGAGTCCTACTAGAATTTAGTTTTATATATAGTGTGAGGTAGGGGTTGCTATCCACTTTTCGTATCTAGATTATATGTCCAAGTTAGTAAACTTTATAGCAGTGTGCTTTGTTTCTGTTTGACACCTTGCCATTTTTAAACATGCATATCATTTTCAATTGTGGTATTGATCATGTTCAACTAACTAATTATTTTTCTGTAGTGTGATGGTTCTGATGATTATGTTTAGTTGACATACAAAATTTCCTTGGTTATTTCTTGAATACTCTAGAAAACTTTAAACATTTTTTAGATATGTTACTATCTAAATTCTTCTTTTAAAACTCTTTCTGGCCCATCTATCCATCTCTGTCTTTGCTTTACAAAGGACTTTGCTTTAGCAAAAGGTTTTTTTTTTTTCATAGTATAGATAATATGGATTTTGAGAATAATTATCTTTCCAGGGTTTCTAATGATTAGCAGAAATGGCCACATCCAAATCCTCCTTCTCAGCTGCTGATAAGATTAATATACTGATTAACACCTTTTCCAAGTTGGACTGGAGGTGAAAGTAATTCCATTTGGCAAAGCCTCATCCCATTTGCTGACATCTTCATTAACCTCACTGATAAGGAAACCATTTCACAATACAAATTTCTCAAGGCTGGAGATTTTATCTTCATAGAGTCACCTAACAATACTAATTTGAAGTATGAAACATGCCAGTTCAATTGCTTCAATAATTTCGTTGTGCCCTCTCCTTTTATTTTTCCTTTTTAAAACATTGACAAAAAGAAACCATTTCCTTCACACTCACTAGTAAAGGCTGATTTTCAGAAGGACATTTCACATTTTGAGAAAAAGAAAAAAAAGAAGGGGCAGAAGTATAATTTAAAGTAAATGAAAGTGTCATCATAGTAAGGGGAAAACAAATGGGTAAAAATCTGTGAAGAGAGAAAGTAAGACCATTCTGTTTGGTGTTTTATTAAACACAAGAAACAAATCTTAGACTTTTGCGAAGTTTGCATTTTAGCCGTTTACCCTTTCTTTTGTACAGTAAGTTTTTGATTTAATGAGAAAATGCCAATGTTTTGTTTTTATTTTATAATAAGTTGAATAAGAAATTTTTTGACTGGGTAACTTTGGCTTTTATGAACTACGAGACATTTCCTCTGCTTAATGGTAGTTTTCCGCACTGTCTACTGTGTATTCCTCAAAAACAATTTTTAATAGGACTTCTAGAAATTTTCAGTCACAGGCAGTGGTGTGCAGGTAAATATTTAACAACTGACTCTCTATTGAGAGAGAAAAGCATTATGATTTGTTATGTTTTTCAATTTTCATGGTATAAATACTCCCCCATGACCGATGTGAACTGCAAACATGATGTCATTGGATGTAGAATTGGGAGGAAATGTGCAGTAATACATCATTACATAGTGTTATGATGTCTGGATACAATTGATGTCGATGACCTTAAATCCCAGATGGTAGTAAATGATACATATTTCAATATATATTTCAGCCTAGATTCAGTATATATTTCAATGGGTGTGTGTATGTGTGTGTATTTCAGTATACATATACTTTTGGTTTTAATACTATATTTATTAATATACTTTTTAATAAGTAGCTGTGTTTAACAACTGGCTTGTGAGGTTCCTTAAAAATTAATCTGTTCTAGGGGCGCCTGGGTGGCGCAGTCGGTTGAGCGTCCGACTTCAGCCAGGTCACGATCTCGCGGTCCGTGAGTTCGAGCCCGGCGTCAGGCTCTGGACTGATGGCTCGGAGCCTGGAGCCTGTTTCTGATTCTGTGTCTCCCTCTCTCTGTGCCCCTAACCCGTTCATGCTCTGTCTCTCTCTGTCCCAAAAATAAAAATAAAAACGTTAAAAAAAAATTAATCTGTTCTAAGGAAAAATGTGGTTCAGTTCTAGCACACGACTGGTTTATAGCTGTGGTCAAAATGGACATCAGCAATAATTTTTCAATAAAGGCTTACAAGCTTCTTTTAAATCTCATGATGGGGAAATTCAACTATAATCTACATTTTTAGCTGTCTAGGAGTCATGAGATTAAAGGGCTTGATTTTGTCTGATGGTAGAAAACCTCTGTTCCATAGTCTAGGAGGATTATAGTCCTGAATGCCCAGAGTATGAACCATGTGGAGACTGAGATAAGGTCTCAAAATGTGTCATGACTGGAACTCTAGTCCCCAGAAGGTTCAGCCTCAGAGGCCTGGCTGTATGTAGGACCCTGAAAGAATTGAGGATGTTGGGCAGAGAAGAATTAGAAAGTACAGCTGCAAATGAGTTCATACATTATTGAAAACTGCAAGGAAGAAAGTAAGAATATGTCTGCAGCTGTAAGTTTTTATTTTAGAATGGTTGGTTCAATAGCAATCAGTTAAACTAACATCAGTTGATTTGTGTCCTGTGCCCTTTCCGAAAACAATATTATGCCACCATCTGAGCAAAACAGGCACATAGCTCTACCTGAAAAGATATGGATTATATCAGAGGTTTTTAAACTTTAGCATGTTTTAGAAACATTTAAAACACAAATTTCTGGACCCAACTCCCAAAATTTCTGATTTTGTGGGTGTCCTGTGAGCCCTAAGAATTTACACTTGTGCCAAGTTCCGTGGTGATGCTGTTTCAGATCTTGGGGACCACACTTTGAAAATCATGAGTTTTTAAAATTCTTTAGCTTCATTCCATGACCCTGAAAAGTGAACCTCGTAGTGAATAAAGAATCTGACATTTCATTTATTGTATATCTTTATCTGTGAACTACAATTCCCTTGTCTTATGGAGTCTGTCTCAAGGTATATATAAAGGAGATCCTAACTAGCTAACCTTGGGCATAACCCTTCCTTTTCCTTTCTTTCTTTTTTTTTTTTTTTTTTTTAATTTTTTATGTCTATTTTTAAGACAGAGACAGACAGAGTGTGAGTCGGGGAGGGGCAAAGACACAGAGGGAGACACAGAATTTGAAGCAGGCTCCAGCCTCCGAGCTGTCAGCACAGAGCCTGATGTAAGGCTCCAACCCACGAACCGTGAGATCATGACCTGAGCCGAAGTTGGACACCTAACCGACTGAGACACCCAGGTGCCCCAGACAGAAATGTTTTCTGACTGAGTGGTTGTGCCACTTTCTCTTTTCTTTTCCCTTTACTTCTCCTTTCTTCCCTCTTTCCTTCCCATTTTCTTCCCACCTTCTTTTCTTTACCCTCCCCTCTCTTTCCCTTCCTTTACCTCTCCTCTACTCTTTCCCCCTCTTCCATTTTCTGTTCCTCTCCTTCTTCTCCAAGCCTTTTTTTATTCCCTTTCCACAATTATTCTCATAAATGACAGTGCTTTGTCCTACCCTAGTAGCTGTTAAGATGTATTCCATATTAATCATAATTGATATCTTCACTGAAGGACTATTTAGTATTCTGTATATTCATAAATAATGTAGACATATGACTTTATATGAATAAAACAACCAATGTGTACTTAGTAAAGCATACTACACTATCTACTTTTATAACAGTTTAAGGAGAGAGGAGGGTGGGGAAGAGGAACACAGTTTTAAAATTATTGTAAATTCTTCCAGAGATATTGTTAATTTTATTTTTGTTTTGCATTTAAAATATATTAGCAGTACCTCTCTTAAAAGGTACTCTCTTAAAAGCAGTACCTCTCTTTTATTTATTATTTATTTATTTATTTATTTATTTATTTATTTATTTATTTATTTATTTATTTATTTTTGAGAGAGAGAAAGTGTAGGGGAGAGGAGTAGAGGGAGAGAGAGAATATTAAACAGGCTTCCCAGTCAGTGTAGAGCATGATGTGGGACTCGATCCCATAACCCTAGGGTCATTACCTGAGTCAAAATCAAGAGTCAGATGCTCAACCAACTGAACCACCCAAGCACCCCTTAAAAGCATTATCTAAATACAATATTATATATACCATATACTGATATACTATAGGCATTTACTGTAGAAATATACTATGACCATAATTTCTGAATATAATAGTACCTGAGTAGCAAGGCCCAAGTGTTACTATACATGCCATAAATATGACAAAAGGAGAGGGGAAATCAGACATTTGAAAGGTTAAAAAAAAAAAAAAAAAGGAAACTAGTTTTTTGATCACAAGTGAAAAGAAATAAAGTTAGCTGTTCTTTTCATTGAAGAATTGGCCAGATTCTGAGATTTGAATCCATGGGTCCAGGAGAGGAGACCAGATAAGAATTCAACACAGATTGAGTTGCCATTTGTTTCCCAAGGGTTGTAAAAGATAGCCACTATGCTACTGATTTGATCTCTTTGGCTTTAGTCCTTGACTCAAGAAACATATAAGGGAAGGGCCCTGGAAAGGACTGAGTCACTTACTCTAGAAAATAGGTATCCATCTCAGGCAGTGAGGTGATGGGGGTCAGCACATATATTTGAGGCCTAGAGAAGCTGAATAACGTGGGTAGCTGAAGTCTCTGCTCGTTCACACAGGGATTCACATATCCAGTCTACTCAAACAGTTTCTGAATTGTCATATGCAGAGTTCTCTCTGTGTATTCAAAAAAATGTTAATAATTTTCTATTGTTTTAGCTGTATCTAGAAGTGTTGGGAATTATGTGTTCTCAAATATGTCATATTAGTGCTTATAGAAGAAATTCCTATGACAAAAGATGGAAAGAGATTGTGATATATACTTAGCTGGGCTTAGAAAAAGATGTCACAATTTTTTTTTATGCTGCCATGAAACATCATTCTGAAAATAATATATTTTAACATATTCATTTTATTAGATACTTATGGTGCGTCACTGTAACATTCTTATAAACTAGCTGCTTAGCAATTAATTTAGAAAAAAAAATCACTGGTCTTATGGTGGTGGCCCAGCATTACTGAGCATTTATGTGATACAGTATAGAGAGTATTGTGCTTTGGCACATTGCTAGAGCTCTGTATTAATTTCCTAGGACTGATGTAATAAAATACCATAAAGTGAATCATTTAAAACATCAGAAATTTGTTCTTGTAGGAGCATAGAAGTCTGAAATCAAAGTTTTGGCAGAGTTGGTTCCTTCTGGAGGTTCTGAGGGAGAATCTATTCCTTATATTTCTACTACGTTTTGGTGACTTCCAGCCATCCTTGGCGTTTCTTGGTTTGTAGAGAATCACTTCAGTCCCTTTCTCATCTTCATATGATGTTCTGTGTTCTAGGTATCTTTATTTTTTCACAATACCTTTTAAAAAATGTTTATTTATTTATTTTGAGAGAGAGAGCGAGAGAGAGAGAGCGAGCAAGCTGGGGAGGAGCAGAGAAAGAGGGAGAGAGAGAGAGAATCCTAAGCAGTCTCTGCATGGTGTAGGATCCAACATGGGCTCTATCCCATGAACAGTGAGATCATGACCTGAGCCAAAATTAAGAGTTGGATGCTTAACCATCCAGGTGCCCCATTTTCACAACACCTTCTCAAATGGACAGTGGCCATTGTATTTAAATCTAGTATGACTTCATCTTCTTAACTAATTACATCTGCACACATCTTACTGCCAAATAAGATCACATTCTGAAGTTCCAAGTAGACATGAATTTTGAGGGGACACTATTCAACCAAGAATAAAATCCTAATCAAATACTATTAAAGATGACCAAAGAAAAATGCATATTATTTATGTCAAATATCATATATGAAGAATATACATGCATGCTGAAATTTTCTCTGACCCTGGCTTTGTTGCAAATTCACAAATGTTTGGGACAGTGAAGAAGACTAAATAGCACTCTGCTACTGTTCTGGAAGCCAGATCTTACATGTCCATCACTGCTAAGCCCCATACATGCCTAGTTAATACTTTCATAATTAGTGTTTCTTAATGACAACAGATTATATTTCAGCTCTAATAGCTTTGCAATTTTTTTCATTCTGCCTTCCCTCTTTTACCATACTAGAATATTTGACCCTCTTTGTGAAAATTTTCAGTGAATGAAATTATTTTCAGGCTTAATGTCTTTCAAAGAATCTCTGCCAGCATTAGATAATTCATTATATACCCTTCTATTCCAGATAACATTCTACTACACGTTGTTTTAAGCTCCTCACATAGATATACACTATGCAACAAGATGTTTCTGTGGTTTTTGTGCTTAACTATGCTGTTATAGTTTAACATTCTAAATACCTGGCATGAAATGATGTAAGAAACGTTCATTATTTCTCATTTCAAATAGCAGGAAAATGTGAAATACAAAACCACTTCCATAAAGAATCATAGAGTGATGTGGAGAGAGTGTTTATGCCATGAGTAATGTCAAGTTTCTTATAAATTACACCTTTGATGTCTTGCAATCTGTGTAGGTTTCTGTATACTTCCTATTGAATTCTAGAACATAGGATGTTTTGACATTGCCATGAAAATATAGCCGTTGGAATGGTGCACGATCATATTGTTGAATATATCTTAAAAATAAGTTCCAAGATGATAAGAATTAAAAATAGCTAAAAGGGTTTAAAAATTTATGTGGTTAATGACCTAAAGAGTGAGATTCCACAATTATTTGGAATTCTGACAAGGTCTTTTGGACTTCTCTCTCCAGGTATGGGTTCTAGAATACATAGAGGGAAGCCTTTTGGTATGGGTTTTCTGCTTCCTTATTATAATAGAAATTCAAGGACAGTGCCTCAAGTGCCAATGATTTGGTGATCCTGCTGGTGAAAAATAATAGTTAGTATATAGCAGTCTTTAGAAATTATCTCAAAGCATGACATTTGTACAAAAATCAGTAGCCACCTTCTCAGTACCAAAATAATGTTCATGTATGAATGATAAAGGGAGAAAGAGGTAAAGAAGAAAGAGAGAGGGACAGACTGTGTGTATGTGTGTGTGGTTTGGAGAGGTAGGAAGGTGCTTTTTATCCAATGTCTACTTAGTAGGACAATAGTATATTAAGAAATGGAAACATGTATTTTTCATCAGAAGAACAGCTTTAATTTCATTTTTATGGGGAATATAACTTTCATTTCTGTACTGATGATGTTGTTTAAAAAAGGTGAATTTTATTTATTTTATTTTATTATTTTTGACATAGAAAGGGAGAGAGAGAGAGACAGAGCATGAGTGGGGTAGGGGCAGAGAGAGAGGGAGACACAGAATCTGAAGTAGGCTCAAGGCTCTGAGCTGTCAGCACAGAGCCCGATGTGGGGCTCGAACCCATGGACTGCAAGATCAGGACCTGAGCCAAAGTCAGACGCTCAACCAACTAAGCCACCCAGGTGCCCCCAAAAAGGGTGAAGTTTAGATTAAATATGTCTGTTATAAAAAAAAAAAAAACAGAAGCCAAAAAACTTAAGACATTTGTTACATAGGTAGAAATTGAATTGCCCTCTGAAATATTTGGGAAAATATTTGGGAAAATATTGTAAATATTTTTTTTTTTTTTAAATTATGGGGCCACCTGGGTAGCTCAGTCGGTTAAGAGTATTTGACTTGATTTCGGCTCAGGTCATGATCTCCTCATTTTGTGGCTTTGAGCCCTGTGTTGGGTACTGACAGTGCAGAGCCTGCTTGGTATTCTATCCTTCTCTCCCTCTCTGCATTCCCCCCAGCACCCTCCCCCCCCAAAAAAAAAAGAAAACCAAAAAAACCAAAAAACTAAAATTAAAAATACACTGCCTTCCAGGAATAAATATGGTATTGTAACCTTAATTTGAAGATTATGACCTGATAGAAATCCCCAGTTTCAGGTGCATATAGAATCCCTCTTCCTACTATCTTTATTATTAATCTTATTAATTTAGGTTTCACTGTTTGTGTTACCACAAAGAATACCCTCCAAGAATATGTGTTCAATCTCAATTTGCTAAAATTCTGCAGTTGACACGTTATCTGCTCCTCGCTAAGGTATTCTTAAAGCCACTATGGCTCATTTTTCCTGTAGACACAGGTGCATATTGACTATACGCATCCATTTTGATTTTAAGTTTCTTATAAAATAGACAGTGTGAAGGATAACATTGCATGAAACATAACTAAAAAGAGTGTTATGATTTTTTTTTAACTGAGGAATAATTCAAAATATTTGATTGGTTTTTAGAGAACATGTTCATCAAGTTTTTAATAGGTGACTGTGATGCCTTTCTTTGCTCTTGTTAAATGTTTCTGTGCAAAATAAAACAAAAGTTCACATATATTCTGGCTTTTTATATTTCCTTTATAAATACTGGAATTTTTAATACACATTTAGCACTCCTGAGAATATATTAGCAAATTATACATATAATGATCTACCCTTACCCCTTTTCTCCGTTTTTCTCATTCTTTATTTGACTCTTAGGTGTTCTTCTCTCCTGTGTTCAATATAGTTATTTTAATTATTTGGCGTAAACTCTTTATTTTTAAATAAATTTATTTCTGTGATTAAAATGTTACCAATCTTTATTTTCATTAGCAGAGTTTTTTACTCCATTGTAGTTAACATACAGTGTTATTTTAGTTTCAGGTGTACAATGTAGCAATTGAACAATTCTATACATTATTCAGTAATCATTGTGATAAGTGTAGTCATTAATTCCCTTTGCCTATTTCACCTATGCCCCCTCTGGTAACCATCTGTTTGTTCCCTATAGGTAAAAGTCTGTTTCATTTGTTTTTTTTTTTTTAATTTTTTTTTAACGTTTATTTATTTTTGAGACAGAGAGAGACAGACCATGAACAGGGGAGGGGCAGAGAGAGAGGGAGACACAGAATCTGAAACGGGCTCCAGGCTCTGAGCTGTCAGCACAGAGCCCGACGCGGGGCTCGAAATCACGGATCGTGAGATGTGACCTGAGCCAAAGTCGGCCGCTTAACCGACTGAGCCACCCAGGCGCCCCTAAAAGTCTGTTTTTTAGTTTGTTTTATTTTTGCTTGGTTCATGTATCACTTAAATTTACATATGAATAAAATCATATGGTATATGTCTTTCTTTGTTTTTTTTTTTTTTTTTTTTTTCAACGTTTATTTATTTTTGGGACAGAGAGAGACAGAGCATGAACAGGGGAGGGGCAGAGAGAGAGGAAGACACAGAATCGGAAACAGGCTCCAGGCTCTGAGCCATCAGCCAGCCCAGAGCCTGACGCGGGGCTTGAACTCACAGACTGCGAGATCATGACCTGGCTGAAGTCGGACGCTTAACCAACTGCGCCACCCAGGCGCCCCAAGTATATGTCTTTCTTTGAATGACTTATTTCACTTAGTGTTATACTGTCTGGACCCATCCATGTTGCTGCAAAAGGCAAGATTTCATTCTTTATGGGTGAGTAATAATTGGTGTATATGTATCACTTCTTTATCCATTCATCTATTGATGGACACTTGGACTGCTTCTGTAGCTTGGCTATTGTAAATAATGTTGCAGTAAACATAAGGGTACATGTATCTCTTTGAAGTAGTGTTTTTGCATTCTTCGGGATTACTGGACTGTAGTGGGATTACTGGACTGCAGGGTAGTTCTATTTTTAACTTTTTGAGGAACCTGCATACTGTTTTCCACAGTGGCTGCACGGGGTTGCATTCCTACCAACCGTGCACAGGGTTCTTTATTCCCCACATCCTCACCCACATTTGTTATTTCTTATGTGTTTGATTTTAGCCATTCTGACAACTATGAGGTGATATCTCATTGTGGTTTTGATGTGCATTTCCCTGACGATGAGTGATGTTGAGCATCTTTTCATGTGTCTGTTGGCCCTCTGTATGTCTTTGGAAAATTATCTCTTCATATCTTCTGCCCATTTTTTAATTGGATTATTATTTTTTGGTGTTGAGTTGTGTAACTTCTTTATTTTGAATATTAAACGTCAGATATGTCATTTGTAGATATCTTCTCCCATTCAGTAGGTTTTCTTTTAGTTTTGTTGATTGCTTCCTTTGCTGTGCAGAAGCTTTTTATTTTGATGTAGTCCCAATAGTTTATTTTTGCTTTTGTTTCCCTTGCCTTCAGGACACATATCTAGAAAAATGTTGCTATAGTTGATATCAAATAAATTATTGCCTGTGCTCTCTTCTAGGATTTTTATGGTTTCTGATCTCACATTTAGGTATTTAATCCATTTTGAGTTTACTTTTGTGTATGGTGTAAGAAAATGGTCCAGTTTCATTCTTTTGCATGCAGCTGTCCCTAGCAGAGTTTTTTTTTTATTGATGTTCATCTTTAGTTCATAAATAATTTCCTTAAAATGCTGAAGTTATTGATTTAATTCTCATTTTTCAAAGCATAGTGTCTTTAGAGATTTCTGGAGAAGATTCTGACCTGAACATATTTTTGCCTCTTTCTTCATAAACTGGCTGAAATGACTAAGGGGAAGTAAACATTAGGACAAGCAGACATCAGCCTTGAGAGCTAGTTAAGGATGTTTAAATACATGTCGAGAACTTTAAAGAAGCAATAGGTGCTCAGATGAAGCAAGTGCAGAAATTCTTGATTTTTAGAGGAACTCTAAAGTAGAGGGGTAAGGCTGAATATGAAGAAGTCCTTAGGAAAGTGGAGAATGCGCCTCTTAACAGAATGGTTCAGTGGGTTTGGTTAGTAGAATTCTAGGGGCCTATGTTTTCTTTGTATAATGATCGTACAGGTGACATTTTTTTTCTTAGAGATTTACTGTGTTTCCTGCATATTTGAACAATGAACATAAAGTATTTTACAATTAGAAAAATGTACACCAGGGATATAAAAAACTTAGGTGAGCATTCCATGGTTTAATGAATTTGGTTAAATTCTATGATAATTACTCTGAAGAAAAATGATACAGATTATCTGAAGTTTTCTCATATTTGGTTGGTCAGGAGTTATAATACAGTCATATCCTTGTCCTAGCCACTCTCCTACTGATGCTGATCCCAGCTCTGGTAAGTGTAAAAAGCATGTAAATTGCCTGTTCATTAATCTAGTAGGTAAAGCAACAGTACCAGACAAAAGTGTCCACTTGTTGAAATTTTTGATGAAAATTTTAACACTTTAATGAGAAAGAAAGCTCAGAGAGACATAAACATGAAATCACTACGCGTATGTTTGAATATATAGTGTATAAATTCTAAATCTGAGAGTCTTAAGTCATTTACATTTAAAATTCTTTCTGCAGAGATGAAATTTCCACCCTTTTGCAGAAAATGTAATATAATTGTTTCCTGCTTTATCAGACCCATACCCAGAATTTTCTCATGTTGAAATAATGCCGTTTCCACTGTAGTAGAAGTTATTGTCAGCAGTACTGAAGTGTGGCTGAAGAAATAAAAATGGTTGGCCAGGGGACAAAAAAAGGTGGAATGACAATGTATATTTTCGCCTGAGATCCAAAAATATGAAATGGATAAGGAAACTGAAAAGGGTAGAGATAAGAAGCTTCTAGATGAAAACATAGATATCTATAAAGCAAAAGATGTCTGTTCTCACAAGATTTTAGCATGAAAAATAACTCATTAAAATAGGAATTATGAATCTCTATGAAAAAAACATTTCTCCAATTTTGTTTTCAGTAACTTTTGGGGCACAGCTTATTTCAAGCAATTAAATAATGAAGTGAATGTCTCTCTCCCCCTGAAAGTTATTATAAAACAAAGTCTACAGTTTTAAGATTGAAATTGGCTCAGTGTAGGACACAGCTGAGTTTTGACAAACAGTGTAAAAACTTGGTTTCTGGTTCATTCACTAGCTATTTAATTGTTATGTGAGTCACTAGAATTGAGATGATTTGGGAAACCACATTGAAAAATGTAGAGTGCAACATAAGTAGTTGTTATTATAATATTGTTATACAATCATACAAGCAAATATATTAAATTTTTAAATTTAAATTCAAGTTAGTTAAAACATAGTGTAGTCTTGGTTTCAAGAGTAAAATCTAGCAATTCAGTGATTCATCTCTTACATGACACTCAATGCTCTGAAAGTGCCCTCCTTAATGCCTCTCACCCATTTAACCCATCCCCCTATCCACCTCCTCTCCAGAAACATCAGTTTGTTCTCTGTATTAAAGAGTCTCTTATGGTTTGCCTCCCCCTGTGTTTCTCTTTTCTTTTTCCTTTCCTTCTCCTATGTTCATCTGTTGTGTTTCTTAAATTCCACATATGAGTGAAATCATATGATACTTGTCTTTGACTGACTTATTTCACTTAGCATAATACACTCTAATTCCATCCACATTGTTGCAAATGGCAAGATGTCATTATTTTTGATCAGTGAGTAGTAGTCTATTTTATATGTATAGCACATTTTCTTTGTCCATTCATCAGTCAATGGACATTTGGGCTCTTTGCATAATCTGGCTATTGTTGATAGAGCAGCTATCAGCATTCTGGTTCATGTGCCCTTTCCAATCAGCATTTTTGTATCCTTTGGAAAAATACCTAGTTGTGTAGTTGCTAGGTCATAGGGTAGTTACATTTTTAATTTTTTTGAGGAACCTCCACACTGTTTTCCAGAGTGGCTGCACCAGTTTGCATTCCCACCAATAGAGCGAAAGGTTTCCCTTTTCTCTGCATCCTCGCCAATATCTGTTGTGGCTTGAGTTGTTCATTTTAGCCATTCTGACAGGTATGAGGTGGTATCTCATTGTGGTTTTGGTTTGTATTTCCCTGATGATGAGTGATGTTGAGCATCTTATCACATGTCTGTTAGTCACCTCTGAATGTCTTTAGAAAAATGTCTATTCATGTCTTCTGCCCATTTCTTTGCTGGATTATTTGTTTTTTGAGTGTTGAATTTGGTAAGTTTTTTATAGATTTCTGATACTAAGTCTTTTTCTGATATGTCATTTGCAAATATCTTCTTCCAATCTGTCACTTGCCTTTTAGTTTTGCTGATTGTTTCCTTTACTGTGCAGAATCTTTTTATCTTGATGAGGTCCTGATAGTTTATTCTTGACAGACAAATGCATTTTAATTAGTTAAATTAGTTTAAGTCATAACTAGATTCTTAAAGAATAGTGGGCCTTTTAAAAGACAGTTAAATGAAGTTGGTAGGATATATTGGAAATAAATATTTTGCATATATTTGCATAATAGTCTTGAATGTACAGAGACTTGACTTTGGATGAATCCATATACTTGAAAACACTGAAGGTATTAACGTGGATTTTTAAAGTCTTATCAAGCTCTGAATTGTGGGCAAAAAGTCTTTAATGTTTAAAATTGATAAATAGGTATTTAATGTTTATGGTTAATTAATGCATGTACAAACCATCAATTTTCTTTCTAAAAGCTACTCTGCAGAGATCAGTCATTACCAAATTACCAGTCATTTACCCAGCATTGTAGTTGAGAAAGAGGGGTGCCAAGAAGTTGCACCAGGAAACTAATTATATTTATTTGGCTGTGTCAGTAATGACCAAATCATACGTTCCAGTACCATGTCCTGTCTTAAATAGTTTTTTACTCTTTTGTCAACAAGCATGTCAGAGGCTGATATAATTTTTTTATTTCCTTAAGGTATAAAAGGATTGATAATTGTTTCTTGTCACTTATAAAATCATAAACCAGAGCCCAGAGATATAAAGACCTTGCTGAAGGTTTCTTAACTAATCAGTCATAAGTAAAGTTCAAGTCCCCCGATTCCCAGGCTAGGACAGTTTCCATTGCACTATGCAGTTTGTTACGAATGAAGCAATCACAAACTGGAATAACATTGCAGCGTTGGAACAAAGTGGTGATTCTTTTTGATGTTGGCAGCCGTGCCCTAGGAATAGGAAAGTGAGCTGTTATAATCGTGCTGTGCACTCATTGAATCCTAAAAAGCACATTGATTCTTCTGGATGCCTTGGTGTCCAGAATTCATATTATGGCTCCAGTGTAGAACTCTGTGCTACTGAGAGGGTATACAGGGGTGCAGGAAGAAAAAAAAAATTAAACTCTTATTAACTAAAAATAAGAAATCTACCTATTAATATTTAATATACATAGTTAATATACATAAATTAAAATGAATAGTATGTATTAAAGGTTTATTCTCAATATGACTTTATTGATGGAGGTTCACAATCAAAAACATATGGAGATCAAGTTGAAATTGCCCACATCAATGAATTTATCTTAATGCAATTGTGATATCCAGAGTGACATTTTAGAATGCCCTTTTTTATCATATTATCAAATTGTGAAGGTGAGACATATCTTTATCTTTCTGTTGATTACTTCAGAGTGATAATCTTAAATATTTGTTGGATGACTACTAAACACTGTGGTAAATGCTAGGCATGCAGCAGTGAAGGAGCATGATCCTTGCCCCCATGGAGCTTGTTATCTGGTAATGAAAAGTTGAGGTTTAGGAACGAGACAGCATTCCAGAGATTGTAGCAACCACCAAGCCTTATTTTTATAACTAGGAAACAGTGGTTTAGATATCTTATATGTGTTTAGCTTAATGGATTTTGATTTCTAGGATTTTCATAAATTTCCATATCATTCATTTTCTTGTTACCCCTTCTCTTCTCAACCATCAAGCACTCAGCAGGCATCTCTTACCCTGGTCTAGACCCAATTTAATTCCTAGAGTCTTTGCTGATACAGGCTGCCATAGACCTGCCTCGTTAACAACAGTGTTCCACAACCTCTCCCCAGTTAACACTCTGATTCTCAAAGCCAGTTGTTGGGAAGAAAGTATCTAATAAAATTGATTTATACTTAAGTTATTTATGACTGACATTTACTTAATAAAGCTAAACTATAACTGAATATAGTTCACATTTATTGAGTGGCAGTAAGTTTCAGAGATTATACTATCAAAAGGGAATGATTCACAGAGCCCCTACAGTGTGCTGAGAATCCATAGTATAGAATTGTCCACAGTCTTAGTACTCAGTAAATGTTGATTAAATGAATTCATAACCTTCCCCTAGCTATTGGCATTTTATGAAATGTAGTCTAGTAGAGTAGATATAGGATGAAATTTGGAATTAAAGATTGATTTGAATCTTAATTTTTCTACTTACTTTCTAGTGGCCCTTGCTAAGTTATTTAACTTCAGTAAGCCATAGTTTCTGCCTATTTAAAGTGGGACTAAGAGTATCTCATTTCCAATGTTAAAAGTAACATGATATTAGTATTATAACTAACATAGGCAAAGTACTTTGAACACTGCATATAGTAGGTATTCATTAAATAACAAATAGTTAAAGGAATAAATCTCTAATAGGAGAATTTTAGTGTGAAACTTGTGAGAAGAATTAAATAAGTCAAGTGTTTTTCAATATGGGAATGAAAAACCCTGGTCTATGCTCCACTGACTGTGGACATGGTATGGATAGAGGCAGATCATATTAGGATCTTGAAATGTAGAACATATGTTTTAATAAATTTGATTTTATGTGGTTTTGGCTTTCTAAGACGGAGGAAATTTTCCTTCAGATGATAAACAGGAGGAAGGGTATTTTATTCAGATTGAAGTGAAGGTTCTTCACAGATTGCTGTATACTCCGTAGTCTTTGTGATGAGAACATTCAATGGTCACGAATATGTGCATGGGCATAATAGCTGAGATAAGAAGTTTTAAAAATATCAGTAACATCTTACTCTTCTAGAAAAGCATTATTTTAGTATTCATGAAACTTTAGTCTCTAAATTTGTATTTTTTTCCATACAAAAATAACGTTCTTGGAAAGATGTGTGACTCATAGACTTACAGAAAAATTTGAAAGCTTAGCTTGAGAGGTTCAAGTACCAACAACTAAAAGTCAAACTCTTTGAGATTTCATCCTCAAATCAATCAGTTCCAGAGATGCTTGATGGGGGCACCTTGACCAACCATCTCCCCTAGTTTCTGCGAGGTGGGGAATGAACAGTTTACTCAAAGAAAAGTTAATAAACATCAGGTATTTTTGCAAATATATTAAAAAAAACTTTTATGAGCCAGGCTACTGTAATAAATACATGTTTACTTTAAATTGAAATATGTGAGGGGTGCCTGGGTGGCTCAGTCAGTTAAGAGTCCGACTTCAGCTCAGGTCATGATCTCACAGTCTGTGAGTTCGAGCCCCACATTGGGCTTTGTGCTGACAGCTCGGAGCCTGAAGCCTGCTTTGGATTCTGTGTCTCCCTCTCTCTCTGCCACTCCCCACTCACACTCTATCTCCCTCTCTCTCTCTCTCTTAATAATAAATAAACATGAAAAAATATTAGAAAATAATAAATTGAAATATGTGACTTTAATATTCTTACAACTCACATATGGCTATGGTACGAAACAATTTTGTATTAGTTAGGGTACTCCAGAAAGCAAATACTTAAATGGGATTTGATTTGAAAAAGAGTAATGAGACAAAGCAGCTCTGAAGGATGGAGAAGAGAGGTGTAGCAGGGA
The DNA here is from genome assembly GCF_022837055.1 of Prionailurus viverrinus. Taxonomy (NCBI): domain Eukaryota; kingdom Metazoa; phylum Chordata; class Mammalia; order Carnivora; family Felidae; genus Prionailurus; species Prionailurus viverrinus. The sequence continues at coordinate 39,494,336 of NC_062573.1, read as the reverse complement.
GGATTTTCAGTCCATTTTGTAGGATTGATAGCTAAGAAAGGAGAAGGATGATGGGCTAGGAAGATTCTGGTAACAGAGTAATTTTAACAAAATTTGAGCCAGGCTTATGGGAAATCCTGTACCCAAAGTTGTTAAAGTACTAAATAATAACTTTGTAGTGAAGATGGCCCTAGAACCGGTGTGGTGTTCAGTCATTGGCTCTGAGCAGTTGGGGAAAGCATGACCTCTCTATGAATCTAGTTGTGTATCCAGGAGATGGCATCTGGGCCTGTCATTTGACTGTGCTTCCTGTCCCAGCGGATCTGAGCAATGCCTACTGTGGTTGCCACAAGCACACGGTAAACAACGAAGAATCCTCTTCTCTCCAAATTTCTTAGTCACTCAATTTTCCTCTTTGCCATCTTTCCCCACAAATAAATAGTGACTCACTATGTAAAATGTTGTTGTTCCTGGGGTTCCTGGGTGGCTCAGTCAGTTGAGCATTTGACTTTGGTTCAGGTCATGATCTCATGGTTCCTGGGTTCAAGCCCCGCGTTGGGCTCTGTGCTAACAGTCCAGAGCCCGGAGCCTATTTCAGATTCTGTGTCTCCCTCTCTCTGTGCCTCTCCCTTTCTCAAGCTCTCTCTGTCTCAAAAATAAATAAACATTAAACAAATTTTTTTGAAAAAAAGTCAGTGTTTCTTAACATGTCTTGCAGATCTTTCCATATCCCTTCACGAGAGATACTTTATTCTGTTTACTTGTTGCGAATAACCTCATTGCGTGACATGCAAAAGTGTACCTTTCCCCTTTTGATGAGTTTTTAGGTTGTTTTTCAATCTTCGGCTATTTTGAACAATACTAAATAAATTTAATTTTACTCATGTGTTCTTTTTTTTTTACCTATGTGGATAAAGTCTAGAACCAGAATTACCAGCTCACAAGTAATTTCTTTTAAAATCATTTTACAGGCTCCTGAGTGGCTCAGTTGGCTAAGCATTGGACTCTCGAGTTCGCCTCAGGTCATAATCTCATGGTCATGAGATGGAGCTCCACATTGGGCTCCATGCTGGGTGTGAAGCTGCTTAAGATTCCCTCTCTCTCCCTGTCTCTCTCTCTCTCTCTCTCTCTCTCTCTCTCTCTCTGCCCCAGCCTCTACCCTGCCCTCCCCTCACATGCATACACACATGCATGAACATGCTCTCTTTTTCTCTCAAAAAGTTAACCATCTTTTTTAGAGATAATTGTCAATGCTCAGGTAGTTGTAATAGATAATACAGAGATCCACCCAGTTTCCACTAATAGTAATAGCTTGCAAAACTATAGTAAAATATAGAAATTGGGATATGGACATTGATACAATGCAGCTATCTTATTCAGATTTCTCTAGCTATGCTCATTAGTGTGCATGTGAAAGCGTATGTGTGTTTTTGCATGCGGTGCGTATAGATCTGTGCAATTGTATTATAAGTATAGGTTTGTATACTCACCATCACAGCCAAGATAATAAATAGTTCTGTTATCATAAGGAAAGAAGCAACTTGATCTAGGAGTTACAGGTAAATAAATTAGATTGAAGCGACATATGTTAAAGAACATAATCAATCCATTTCTAACCAATGATCTATCTATAAGCAATTAAAGCAGTATTGTTTTCCTCAAAAATGTAAGAGACAAACAAATTATAGTCCTCAAGACACTTGGTGGTGAGATAGAAATAGCACGCAAAAATATATACATATAAAAGAAAACTCTGAGGATTTATGCAATTTATGTTAGAGGTTATAAATTACACTAAGATTATACAGTACATTTACTATTATACAAATCATTTGTTTCCACTTTGTTTCTAGGACCTAGGGTATTCTGAAGAATAATGCGTTCAAGTATTAAGATTTCACTGTTCAATATAGGTTTCTAGATGCCAGTTTCTGGTATCTTTGAACTCATGTTGATTTCTAGTTATAATTTAACCTGGTCAAAGAAGGTTGAAGAAATGAAGCAAGAAAATCAGGGAAAAAAGGAAGAAAGTGAGGGTGGAAGGAAAGAAACAAGGAAGAAAAATTTAAAAAAAAAACAACAACAGAACCTCTCTTTTAGTTTTGAAATAAATAAAATCTTTTTTACCCCAATACTTCAAATGCTCTTGCACAGAGTTCACAGCTATTCTACTGGAGTTGACAATTGCTATGCCTTTTTGGAAAAAGCATGGGGATTGTTAATTAAAAATTAATGGGTTGGGTATGCTCTTATTGGGAACTAAAATATTGTTATTTTCACTAGTCCTTCTTAGGACCACATTTGATTATAGAAGTTTCATGAGAGTTCAGAGTGTGTTCTGTTCTCAGTTGAACTCTAAGGAAGCTAATTAATGAGAATACTATCATTGGAGTATTTATGGTTATATTTATGATATGTTTCTGATAGCTGGTAGAAAAGAAAGCTTTACTTTTATAATTTCTTGTCTGCTTCCTTTTTAAGTTTGTTTTATTGATAGGAGCCAAGAACTATAAAACCAAACACATTTGATTATTCTGTAGTGTTTATGATACAATATATGGCTCAATAAATTCAACAAATGCAAAGTTGATGAGAAGGAGAAAATGTGTTTTGGATTATTTGATTTGGAAGGTAGAGATGTGGTCCATAAAATTCATACTAAACTCAAAAAATACATTAAATAATAAAATACATTAAATCTTCACTTTTTAGCTTTTTGGTTTTTTTTTTTTTTTTTTTTTCATCCCAATCATTTACTTGTTGGCAGTAAGGGAAGGGAGGCAGTGAGAAGTTTACAAACCTCCCTTACAAATTCAGAAATCATTGAATAAAGATTTCATTTTCCTATTAGATATGATAATAATCAAATGTGATTTTAAGACTCATCCTTACAAAAATCCTGCCGTGTTTGTGATTTTATTTTATGGATAAAATTTTTAGCAATTTTAATCCATGTATTTATCTATCCTTCCATACCCCCTTCCTTCCTTTCTTTCTTCCTTCCTTCCTTCCTTCCTTCCTTCCATCCATCCATCCATCCATCCATCCATCCATCATCTTAGGGCCATAAGAATATGAAGTAAATATGTAGCAAACAATTGAATCATAAGAAGCAAAAGAGATAAGTGAAGGTTCAACTGTTAATATAAAGTCAATCATTGTACAATATAGTGTGAAGGATTTTGAAAACATTTTTGCAATGAATTGAGAAAATGACAAATTATAATTGTATCCCAATGTATTCCTGATTTGACTAGAAGGTTTTAAAATGACTAAAACTGTTACTAGCCGCTCTGTACTCAGCAGTCCTCCTAGGTACTACAACGCATTGAAGATGAAGGAATTGGTTTGTTTTACTAAATCATAGGACATCTCTGATGATGCAGTGTAGATTGGAGAAATGAGAAACTTTTCCTAGATGAGTATTGGACAGCTAGACTAGATATGGAGGGCTCCCTGCTCATAAATATAGGACAACAGGATAAGAAAATAGTAGATATTGGGAGGAAGTGTTTAAAAGATGGTAGGGACATATTTCAATCTAGATTTATCACTTGTTAGTTATGGAAAAAGCCTTTAGGACCACCTTGCCTCCTGATTCCTATTTTATTTTTTATTATTTGATTGTTTCTCTGCTAAAATGTTAATTCACTGAAGGCAGTGACTGTATCTGTTCATCCTTGAATAGGTCTTAGTGTTCTGAAAGTAGTTACGAAATTTTTCTTCTGGGATATGTTATTCTAGGCTTGTTTGAAAGGCTTCAAATATACAAATTAAACCATGAGTCAAAGGGGAAATTTTTTTTTTTTTTTTTGCAGTTTACAGCTTGACAGTGTATAACTTTTCAGTGCATTGAGAGACAGTAAAATGTAGTGATGTAGCCTAAACTTTCTGTGTCGGAATCTCAATGACTATCCTTTAAACAACTTAATCTTTCTATGCTTCTATTTCCTCATGTGTAACCTGCTGATTGAAAATGTAAGCCAACGAGTTAAGTGCATTATCAAATGTCATACAGCAGAGAATTGCTTGTGTTGAATTGTTCTGTCACAGTCTAAGTTGGTACCACCATGTTTCAGGATATTTCACAAATTATACATAGTTAATCAGTTAACTGCTACTTAAGCTTCAGTTATATGGTGCTTCCACACCAAAATCTGGCAATCAGAATACTTCCATAAACCATGTAAAAAAAACTAAAATTAAAATATAGCTATGTTGATTACTTTTGGTCTTGTATATCAAAAATTGATACAACCCAGTGACCACAGTGTTATTATACATCTCCAGCTATCAAACATTCCACAAAATTGCCAGAAACTGTCCCGTAGTGCAATGGATGGGTTATGATACTAAGGATTAAGATTTTCATGAAGAGTAGAATCTTAAGGTCATTTGGGTGTTTGTTACTTAAATAATTCTTAATGTTGAGTCAGTCAAAATGTACATATTTTGTTCAGGCAAGAAAATCAGTAAACCTTCATGCAATGAGAAATTTTATTGACATCAGTGCACAACCTAAACTTCAGTGGAATTCCTTGTTCTTATCATTGGATTCTTATCAAAGAACCCCACTGATAAGAACAAGGGATTCCTTGTTCTTTTGTTCCTTTGTTCCCTTCATGAGGTTAAACAGGATTTATTGTGCTAGGTTATCAAAGCCTGTCTTCATAAAATGTATATACAGCTTGATGAGTCAACTGATGTTGATGATCTGTTAAGTTGCTAATATGTGTAGATTAAGTAAAGAAAAAAGTGATCACAGAACATTTATTGTGCTTTGAAAATATGTGATTACTATAAAAGGAATCAATGTGTTCAATCATATCTGAGACTTCTTCAGAAAGCCTAGATAAGCGAGACTGCGTTTGTTTGGCTAGAAAAAGCAATTAGGATTTTTTTGTGTGTCTGTGGGAAGAAAGAATCCTGTTCATAAAACATACGTTGTACCTTCATGTACTTGCTGCTTAGATTTTGCCATTGAATTTATAGATTTTCTATGGTGCTGTGCATGATAAATAACATCAAAGGTATACTCTGAACTTTTGTCTCCTTGGAGGTCTTATCAGAGAAACAGATACCAAGCAAAAGATCCTTTGACAAATAAATATGAGGTGGCTCTCCTGGCGTGAGATAGTTACTAATATTTTTTGAAAGGGGTAAAGATTATATCTCAGTTTAAGACCCTCACTCCCCCAACCCCAGAAAAAATAAAAAAGAAAGCTGATCCTTCTGCTAACAAATATGGCAAATGCCTTTTTCTTTTCCATAAGGGAGGTCAATTAATATACACACATAAGTGGGAAGAACACATTAGAATACAATAGAAACTTTGATAAAGCATTCTGAAAACTGTATTTTAACCAAATTATGTTTTATTGAAGGAACATTTGTTTTAGAAAATGAAAGAAGGACTGACCAGTGACTGATGTGACAGCATTGGATCCATTTCATTTTAACTTTGTCATTGATGGTGATTTGATATATGGGTCTTTGAACCTAAGTATGTTACTAACCCCCAAAATGCCTAAATATGTTAGCAACTTTCTCACCCCAGGAGAGCTACCTCACATTTATTTGGCAAAGGATCTTTTGCCTGCTCTCTGTTTTTCTGATAAAACTTCCACGGAGACAAAAGTTCAGAGTATACCTGTGATGTTATTTATCGTAATGGCACCATAGAAAATCTATAATATAAATTCACTGGCAAAGTCTAAGTTTAAGTTAATGAAACTTGAGTATTTGGTTTGTTCAGTTAACTCTATAACTGGCAAAATAGCGTAATACAAAGGAATCTGGAGTGTTTTATTTTAGCGTGTGGATGTGCAAAATACTGTCCACAAAGGTATCCCAAAATATAGCATGCTCCACCCCAACTGTCCAAAAGACTGTCAAAACTGTCAAAAGTGTAGTATTTCTTTCTCCCACGATGTCAAGCATAATTGCTTCCTCACATTCAAAGAGCGAGTGCTATTTGCTGCTGAAACCCAGACTGTTCACGATAAGCTTGGCTCACCCAAGTCTTTGCCATTGCCACCACCCGCTTGATCTCACTCCTGATAAGGCACAGCTCCCTTCATTCTGTCCAAGAGCTCATCACACTACCACAGGACCACATCCCCAGGTAGGTCTGAGAGGCTTGTTTCCATTCTCTCAGCTCTGGGCATTGAACATTTCCTTCTCAGGCTACCTTGGATCCTTTAGGCTCTAGGAAGGAACAGTCGCCCTAAACTACTAATTCTTTTGTCAGCTGCCTTTCACTGCCAAATTATCCCAGATTTCCTCCATCCCGACGTATTTGATTCAGCCACATGAACGCTCTTTCAGGGAGAGAGTGTATCCTTTGGTAGGCTGCGGTTGAACTGTGACTGGGGGTCTGCAATTTCACGGACACAGTGAACATAAAGGGTACCAAGTACCCTTTATGTACCAAGAGTAGCAAGAGTAGCAACTGCTTCAACAGGAGTGATAAAATATATTATGGCAATTCCCAAAGTGGTCCCTCATCTCTTGACTAATATTGAATAATGCAATAGTAGGAAAGCAGCTGAACCATCTAACTCTAAAAATGCTGAAGGCACATACCTTTTATGGATCATTTTATCATTACCTCAAAATTAAAATATATTCTAATTTTTCATTTGAAATTTATAATATCTTTTGAAAGCAGCATCAATGAGTTTTAAAAAGAGGCATGAGGAGGAATTTTGAAACAAATTGCTCTAAGAAACGTTAAGACTGGTTGGGCACAGATTAGGCCATTTGGGCCATACTTATGAAATGAATTAGAAAACAAATGTGATTTTTATTAACGCATGAGTGAACAGAAGTTACAGATTAAGAAAATCTTATTAACATTATTTGAAAAGGTTCTCCATCTATGAATTCTGTAGAAGGAGGACATTATACCCATATTTAAAAAAATAATGCTAAAAGGTATTCAGTGTTTTTTAGAAGTACAGTCAATAGCTGAGGTGGGGGGGAATGTGACAACTGAGTGGTTTGCAAGGTTTTTGCTGGATTATTTTAGACAGTGGAGGCTGCCATGACCTGTGCTCCCTTACATTCTTTATTAGGGCTTAGAACTCACGTATTATTATCCTTAAGGTAATGCTCCATCTGCTCCAGCAGTAGTGACACTGACTCACACATTCTGTTTCAAGACCTTCTCAGTCCTTGTATGCAACTGAGATTTTCTCTGTAAGGCAAAATTACCTCTACCATACCATAACGGTTGAGGAAGATGACGTTCTTTTGCATCAAGGAGAAATGGATCACATATATAATATAGAGGACCCTGACTTAGGTACGAAAATTTCTTCCTGTGAGAGAAAAAGACATGTACAGAGAGAGCCAAATAAAACATGCACAGAAGGGGTTCGATGGTATTCAGAACCTTCACATTCTGCCTCACCTTTAACCTGCTTATCTTCACTCCAACTCAGACTCAGCAGTAATACAGCACACCTAAGAATTGTATACTAAGGATTTTTACCCAGAAGAATTCAGAACAAAACTAACTCATGATACAATACTTGAGGATATTAAGTGACATATAACATACAAGCAAAATTAATTTTAATGTCTATTTAACCGTCTGCTACCAGAATCCCAAACCACTGTCGTTTGTGCGTGTGTTAATCTTACACGGAGTTTTAAGCAACACCAGCCTCAGTCGGTGAGTCGAAATGAACACAGTGGGTAGAAAATGTCTTTCTATACAAGCTGAACTATCCACTGGTTGTCTTTTATTTTAGCGGTGGCTTAGCATTATGTTTACCCTGTAATCAGAGTGTAACATTTGCTTAGTCCTCTGTGTCCACTAGCTTCATTAAAAACATGAAAATTTGCCACCAAAAAGAAAGACAATATTTTCATTTCAGTAAATTCAAAAGCCTTAAAGATTGCAAACAGTTGCATCCCTGTCATAGGATTGTGAGCTCAAAATAGGAACACAGTTTCAGTTTGGTAAATCCTGATCGACTTATCTCTTATTATACATGGTCTTTCTCCTTAAAAGGCCTACCTTGTTTGATAGCATTCTCACCAATTATAGAACTCCTTTGTACTAAGGCATTGTTTGCAGAAGGCCCCTGTTAAAATGCAAATATGCCATCTGGCAGGCCTTTACCTCATTAGCTCACACGATCACAGCAACACATATTATGTATTATATTAGATATGGAAGAGACACTGAGCTGATGAACTCTAAGAGAAGACGGTTGGAAAAACCCCAAGCAGAGGGTGCTTTGGGATGGGGCCTAAGGGCGATAGAGCAGAAAGGGGAGAGTAAGATGCATGGTGGGGGGAAGTGAAGACAGTGATTCCAAGGTTGGCATTTCATCCAGGTCTTGGCTGTGATGGATCCACAGAGACCTAGAATGCCTGAGCTGGAAGAGAAATTTGAAACATGTAATCAAACACCTTTACCTTCCAGATGAGCAACTGGAGGTTGCGAATAGCTAAATGACTCCTCTAAGTGCCCTTTGCTACATTCTCATCATTAGCTGTTGAAACCCAGAGGGCCAGCACTTACCTACCGCCTTAGCATTTCACCATGTGTAAAACTGTATCATTGTTCACATGTAATTTCTCATGCATACTTGGTGGATTCTGCTTCATTCAACGACATCGAAATCCCTTCAATTATTCTTTTGTGTGTTCCCACAGCAGTCCATAGAGTTAGGGTTGCCCCTGCTCCAGTCATTGCTACCCAAGGTCAATGGCCAGCAGAAGTAGAGTTTAGAGAAGAATTCAGAGAGTTAAGCTCCGAGGCAGCCATGTCCAGGAGGCTGTGTGTTAAAGCATTTAGCAACTGTTCTCCTGGGTTCCTGATCCGAGTCCCACACACTGACATACATGGAGTAAAGTGTAGTGTCCTGTTCTGAGAAGCACCCGACACCCCACTTTTGTTTTAACCACTGCCCGTGTGACTGACTTGTCGAGATGGGATAAAAGATGGGTGCCGAAGTGATTCCTGAGGTACTTTGTAGAGTAGGAATGGGAGAGGCTTTACTTCTACAGGAGCATACCAAATATTTTCTCCTAATATTTAAGCAGATAGTATATTTGTAACTGAAGAAATGGTTGTGCTTTGGGTTTAAGACAACAACAGATGAGATTTCTCAAGAAGTATCCAGTAAACTTCTGGGGTGCTGACATGCTTTATCATGGAAAAAAATGTGGATTTCCTTCAAAAGCTCAATTTTCAAAGTTTGAAATCTCTTTCATCGCCCATACTCATTTTAAACATAAACACTTTTTTCTTGATTATAAAACTGACATACTCAGTCTATAAAAGATATGGAAGCTAGGAGAAATAATAAGAAGCCTGTAACAGTTTCCTACACTACAATTCTGTCATCTAGAAATAAACTCTGTAAACCTCACATTCGGTCACCACACAGGGTTGTTGGTTGTGAATTCAGCAGATTCACCATCACTCCTGAGGTCTCCTCACCTAAGGTGAGAACTAAGTTTCCCCCAATTCCCTTCTCTCTGTGAATCCAGGTTAGAGTTTCTTAAGTGAGAGGCAAGAGATTTGAACAGCTGAAGAAAGGGAGACTGTTCTTGTTTGGAGGAAGTGGCAGATAGACTCAGCAGCACACATGAGATTGAAAATGGCTCTCCCAAAGGGCACTGAAGACCTACACACTTGGCTGCTGTTGACTGAAATACTGGGTCAGAGATTTTCTGAGCTTATTGAGCATTGCTGAAGTGAAACTCTTCACACCTGGAATGCATAGAGTGCCTTCTGTTTCCCTGACTGAACTCTGACCTGTATGGTTTTTAGTTCTAAAATTTTCACAGATACATTTAAATTGTATTTCATTTTTTTATTATTAAAAATATTTTTAATGTTTATTTATTTTTGAGAGATAGAGACACATAGTGTGAGCAGGGGAGGAACAGAGAAAGAGGGAGACACAGAATCTGAAGCAGGTTCCAGGCTCCGAGCTGTCAGTGCAGAGCTCAATGTGGGACTCGAACCCACTAGCTATGAGATCATGACCTGAGCTGAAATCAGATGCCCAACTGACTGAGCCACCCAGGCGCCCCTCATTTTTAATGTTATATTAAATGTAATCTACCATTAAATAATTTAATGCCCTATAATACTTAATCATTTTGGGATCTTTTAATTACTCTCCGATATTTGGCATGTAAGATTATTCTATTATCAGCGGTATAAAAAATGCTGATATTTACAATAGCAACTACAAATTTTTCCATGGATCTGATTATTTCCTTAACAAGTATCTAGAAATAAATATACTGAAGCAAAGAGTAGAACCACTCGTTAAGGCATTTGATATATATATATTGTTGGGGTTTTTTTTGTTTGTTTGGGAAGATTGTACAGATTAAGCAATATTTCACTGGCTTTCATTATTCTGCATCATTAATATTAAAAGTATGCTCATTCTTGTCATACCACATTATTCTGTCTGATAGGTATTTTAGGAAACATAGCCAGCTACCCGTTGTGCTTTGTACAAAGTAGATGTTCAGTGGATGTCTGTTGACAAAATGATAATAGGAAACTTGGCAGGGTCTTTCTAGAAATAAGAATTGGTTTTAAAACTGATATAACACTTAGTTTGCACCCAGGAGTTCCAAAAGGCAACCAAAAATATCTTTTTTTTGGATGGAGAACTGAAAACTCCCATTGAATGTCTCTGATCAGTAGCAGACTGCTGAGTGACTCTCTAATTATCAAGGCAATTGGCAAGAATTTCAAGAAAAGCAGCCTGTTCTTTGGGATTTTAAATGGAGAATACAGCATAGAGTGCCAGATGCAGCTGGTAGCCAGTGAGGCATTAATGGCATGCCATCTTTCATAGATTATATTAAGATATAAGCCCAGTGTAAGTACCATCTCTAGATTTGAAGTGAAATGTTCAGTCTTTGAATTCTTTAGTAGTGTAAGACCTTGAGCAACAGTCTGGGCATTCTAAAGAAGAAAACCATCATGATTACTCCTGTAGCTCTGGTCCATTGATTGACAGTGTTGAAAAGATCAATATCATGCGAATATTCAACATTCATTGTGGTGATTCAAAAGTTTAAAATTAAAGTAGAAATAGAGAGCAGCCATAAGCCAAGAAAGAAAAAGAGCCAATTGAGAAAATTTGGTTGGCATTCAGTAACCACGAACAGTCTCTTGGAGCTTTGAACAAGTTGAATGCAGAATCACACATGGTTGAAGGACATATAACTAGAAGCTGTAAATTTCTGGGTTGTAAAGTTCCTGTCACTTATTTGAAACACTTTTACACAAAATACTTATGACATCACATAGGTATTGCAAAACAAAACATTATATATACAATAAGAAAATACTAGAGTAGATTTTAATTAAATGTATGCCATGTAAAGTTATATTTTGGTAACTTTGTGTCTCATATCCATTACTTCTTCTTGCTTCTCCTTTGATGCTGATCTCATCATACACTGTGTTCTGTATCAGACTGTTTGAATTTTTCAAAGCCATCTTCTTGGTCAAAGTGTTCACATTTTCCTGCACAAAACAGCCATAAATTGTAACTCATAGCCTCTCTCCCTCATTTGGTAGATGGGGGCCTATGACATAATGGAAACATAAGGCAATATCTTGTGTTTTTGACATAATTTCTGCCAAAGTTCTCTTACCTTTTCACTTTCTCTCCATGCACAGAGAGTCAGATAAATATGGATGAGTCATTTAAATATTTCTCAGTCCAGTTTCTTTTCCAGCTTATGTTGTTGGTTTTTTTTTTGTTGTTGTTTTGTTTTGTTTTTGCTTTTGTTTTTTTGAAGAAAAAGAAGAGCAAAAAAGACTATTCATTCTTGAGACCATTTAGCTTTGGTTTAATTTTCATTTCAGACTATCTTTGTTGAGTTTTCTGCTAAATGAATTCAAATTCCTCACCCAATAATCATTTTTTCCTCAGAACCATCTGATTTTCAGACTTCTTTCTAAGAGAAGTTTGAATTTATCTTAGCCAAATAAATCCTTAGAATTTCCTCGTAAGATAAATATATCTCATTTAGAGCAATAATTTAAAATCAGATTTCAAAAAATACACAGAACTATACCATCACCCCAGAACGTCTACGTAATCTGCTGGGCCTGGTGCAAAATGACAATGTTGGACCTCTTGCTAAACAATTACTAAGACAGCAGACAGCAGTAGAAGCACACTGTTAAGCCAAGCTGTGCCTTTCTATGTGAGAGGTCCTACGGGACTGCAGAGTTTGCATACCAGGAAGCTGGCCTTTCCATTATCTAGAAAAGAACTATTAAAACAGAAAATAAAGTTAGAGCCTTCAAATGTGAAGGAGCTGATAGGCAAATTTTCAGAGGAAATTGAAACCAGCATTTGGTTCCCTGTTCCGTTCAGGCAAATAGTCTGTGTTCGATAGATAATAAGCCAGAAATTAAAGTGTGTTCTACAGGTTTGCCATTACACATTTTTGGGCACTGTAGAACAGGGTTTCTCAACCATGTCAGTGTTGACATTTGGGCTAGATGATTCTTTGTTGTGGAGATTGTCCTGGGCATTACAGGATGTTTAGCAGCATCCCTGTTCTCTGTGCAGAAGTACCTGTCCCCCTGCCCCCCCCCCTCCCCCCCCACCAAAGTTGTGTTGATCAAAAACAACATTGCCAGGTATTCCCTGGGGAGCAAATCACTGAACCACTGTTTCAGATACTACCTCATTTTTGGACTTTACTGTTGACAAAGAGTCTCGTTTTAAACAAACTTTAGTCAGACTTCCCTGAGTCCTCCTTCTGGCTAGATCTCACCCTGAGCTCTGTCCTTGGCCCCTTTAGTCCAGTTTCAGCAAGAATTCTGCTGGCTCAGTTGAGTGAAAATTCTCTATCCTTGATATGTGATGGAATTCTTCACCTTTCACCCTTGGTATCTAATGTACTCTTGATATCTGTGTAATTATTGTTTTAACATATTCTTTTAGCTTGATTTATCTCATCTTGTTTCATGTACTATATTTAGATATTATACCTTTGCTTACTTTATTTCTTATTCTCCACCTTAATATCTTATCATCCTGGTCTACCTTCAGCAAAAATCCTGGCGAGTTGGGTTAGCCAGAATCTCTCTTACCCCTCATGTTTCCTCTCAGTAACTTTCCATCCACTGATTCCCACCCTGTTCCTGGACTTTAGATCTACACTTGTCCTTATTGTATTCAGAATTAAGCTCTCTCCACTACTGCAAAATCCCTTTGCAGTAGTCCTCTGAATAAAGTCTGCCTTACTGTTCTTTAATGAGTGACTTGAATAATTTTTTTTAACACTTTTCAAGGGAACCTCTGGGGTGTTTGTTAAAAATTCAAATTCTCCAAGGTTCATCTTGAGAGATTCTGATAGTACAGGTCTTGAGGGGGCCCCACAAATGTGCGATTAAGAAGGATACCAGGTAACTCTGATATAGGCAATCTAACTTTACACTTAGAAAAATACCGATGTGTAGACGAGTAAGTGCAAATAGAGCTCTACCATCAGATGAATAGAGTTTAATGATGGTTAGATGCTATTGTCATATTTACTTAGGACAGCACACACACATATGGCCTCTAGATTAATGTTCAAGTCTCCAATTCAATTTGCTTTTGTAGACACAGACACAATCTGCTTTGCAATTAGGTAAGCACCCATCTGGCAGAGAGAAAATTTGGAGGCTGTAAAATAAAACAGGTAAAGATTTTTCTCTGTCAGCAAGGCTGCCTGAAATAATGATCAGCTAATGAAAGTACTATAGGACTGAGCATTTGTGATTCTTTCGGGGTGAATTGGAATAGATGGCCCCATTGAAACAATACCTGATGTCAGATTATTAATGCTACCCCCCTTTCTTTCTGACTAAGCTGAATTATTAAAATATTTTTTTTAACATAAGCAAGGTCAAATATTTGAAGGAAAGCTCAAGAAATTCACCCAATGACATACTTTTCAGAACTAAGATTTTAGAGACTAGTTAATTCCTATAGGATTGACAGAATTTTAAAACTTGCTTCCAGATGTTTTGGATTTCATGCTATGGCATATTCAAAAGACTAATGGAGAACAACAACAACAAAAAAGGGAATCCCTTTCTTTTTGTATATCCTCTCTACTTTTTCTGTGAATCTACAAGTCTTCCTCAAGTATATTTCTGCCTCAGGGACTCTGTCCTCGGGTTCTGCCTTCTGAGTCTGCTATTTTGCTGTCCTCATTTAGGAAGACAGAGATAAAATCTGATTAGTTTCAATTAATGAATAAATTAAATCTCAAAAAATGTAGTATTAACTTTAGTTTCTTTCCTAATGGCCACCACTGACCAGTCTATCACATTTAGTCTCCTATGTATCTATGGCTTCAAAGAACCCAAGTGAAACAAAGTCTCTAATAAGCTTGTATTCTCCCCTCCCCATCACGTGAGAGGTAGGAATGTTTGAACCAGATGGTTACAGCTTTCCTTTTAAATAGCCTTCCTAACAGAGATGGACCCTATATGAAACTGGAGATCAATCAACTGACCAAGTAAATCAGGTATGCAGAATATTGTTATTTTCATTGCATAAAAGTACAGATTTGCAGCATCTTTAGAAAATGTTTTCTTTTGAAAAAAAATCTATTTGGTTCTCAAAATTAGCAATTTCTTTGGCACCTAAATCAATGTCAAATGGTTTTCATTATGTTTCATTGGTTTCTTTCAAGACATCTGCATATTAAACAAGGCTCATTTTCCTGGATTCCATGAATGTTACCCATTGAACAAAGTACTACCAGCAAAAGATATATAAATATATAATTATAAATAATTTATAAAACATAAGATGACAAAATATGGGCATAAGGAGGTCTAAATTCAGTACAAAATACTTGTCATTTCCTACATTTATTAATATGCTGAAAAGCCAATAATTGTGAATTCAATCCTTTTTAAAACCCCCTCTAAATATGAGTCTTAATCAGAATCCAAATATCTCGGTGAAGACATAGAATTTCTAATATACATACCATTCAGAATGGATAAAAGTATACAGGGAAATCTTTGAATATGTATGTGCACAAACAAGGATTTTATGAACATGCATTTCAACTTTCCATACTTAACTGCAACAGTAAAGAATTGAAAGTCATACTCAAAGTGAAAAAAATTGTAGATTTGGGGGCATTGCAGACTGTCTTGGTACAGATAAATTCTTCAAAACACTTCACATGGCTTCAGGTGGAACTTAATACTTGGGCTTACTTGAAAATTTCTGGATCATAAAGAAAAAGAATGCTAACAACTTGAGAAAGGATTTGTACCTAGATCGCATTTGATATAGGGCCTAGTCTGACCACTAAGATGGATGTCTTCCTGTGTAAGGTTCCTAGACTTCAGACAATGAAGAAATTCAGGTCGGAGAGACAATACTTTATATGAACTGCCACCTTTCCCACTCTTACAGATTGGGTAAATGGTTCTCATAGATCCTCAACGACCCTGGATATTATGAACCCAGTTCTCTGGCTTTTTAAAGGTGTAGCATCAAGGGCATTTTCTTTTGCAGATACAGATTCTTGTCTTTTGAAGGCTTTTTACCAGATCACCCCACTGTAGAGCTTTTCTTAGGCTGTGTGGCCCACATTTCTTCTTTTCTTTCTTTTAAAAAAAACTTTTTAATGTTTATTTATTTTTGAGAGAGAGAGAGAGAGAGAGAGACAGAGTATAAGCAGCGGAGGAGCAGAGAAATAGAGGGAAACACAGAATCCAAAGCAGGCTCCAGGTTCCAAGCCATCGGCACAGAGACTGATGCAGGGCTCAAACTCAGGAATCATGAGACTGTGACCTAAGTCAAAGTTGAATGCTTAAACAACTGAGCCACCCAGGTACCCCACTTATTTTTCAATTAATTTTTAACTCTTCTATCTTACACCATGCTATATTCTCAGAGGTCTTAATGGATAGATACCTATTTTATATGACTGATATTTTGTAAGGTTTCATTTGCCTATCACTTTCACATTAATGAATTTCTTTCGTAGATGTCTTATTTATTTATTTTTTTCCCTCACAGTAACTCTGTGAGTTAGATAAGGCACTTATTATTACTTTCATTCCACAGAGGTAAATTTTATCTTGGAGCTATTGTCACTTCCTTGAGAACATACACAGAGTAAATGACAGAGAATGGATTTAGCCTAAGTCTGTGGATTCCCAATTCAGTACTCTTCTCATCACTCTAAGCTGCCACTGTGTGCCATTTGTACCTCAGGGACACAGAAAAAGTGATCACAGCTGAGAGAATAGCCTATGTGATTAATAAGGAACTTCACAATTACTCACAAGAGGGAGAAAGAGTGCAAGTTAAGGCTCTTAAATGAGGCAATCAAATGGTTAATTTTGTAGTAGAATGCCTTCCTATGACTTTTATTTTAAACCCTATTCAATATCCAATCTGAATAAGTGCAAATCTGTTATTTATTCTGGAATTAGCCTTCTCTCTAAGTTTCTCACTAGAATTAAGAAGAGTGATATTGGCTGAAGTTGCCCAGAAATAGGGTTTGATTTTGATTTTAGTATCAGGCTCGAAAAGGGGCAAAATAAATGATAATGGTACTGACCTACATGAAATTATATTGCAGTCAGTATTCTGATTTGTTACCGTGGCCTTAAGAAACTAAGATACATTCTGGGGCTAAGAAGCGAAGTCCTGGTGTAACAAATACCTACAAACGTGGAAGTGGCCTTCGAATTGCTAATGGGTGGAGGCTGAAAGATTTTTGAGAAGCAGGAGCTAAGAAGTCTACATTGACTTTAACAGATTGTGCATAGAAATATGAATGCTGATCACTCTGTCAGTGAGGGCTCAGGAGGAAGGGAGGAGTATGGTAAAGAAAGCCTATGTTACCTAAGACAGTACACACGTTATTATCATAATGTTAGAGAAATATCAATGTTAAAGACACTTTTGGTGAGCGATCAGAAGGAAACAAGAAACTAGAGGAAAGGTGACTATTGTTATATAGTGGCAGAAAACTTACCTGAATTGTGTCCTACCATTTGTAGAAGTCAGACCTTATAAGTGATGAACTTAGGTATTGAGCTGTGATGTACAAGCAAAATGATGAAGGTTCATACTGGTTTCTTGTTGATTATAGTAAGTGCAAGAGTAAAGAGGTACATTAAATGAATATTAGTAAACAAAAATAAACTAGGGCTTGATGAATTAGAATAGTCTCAGTCTGTCCAAATCACAGAAGACACTAAAATTAAGGAGATGCATGGTTAGGATAGACTGCTTGGAAAAGATAGTCAAGAATGTGGTTAGACAACTGTTGGCTAGTGTCTCTAAAGAAGCAAAAGTTCAGATACAACCTCAGAGGATTGTTTGAAGAGAATAGACGTGTGACTTACGGATGCACACAACTATCTCAGCAGAAGCCAAGAATAGAGGTATGATTTTCTAGGTAATATCTTTTTGATTAGTGTAAATTATCATTTACATTTACTAATTCAATGCCTGACATGCCTGTATATTTTTCTGTGTATTTTGCCTATAAATTCTGTGAGAATCAATTTTTAATACAAATGTTTTATTTTAGAATAGTTTTAGGTTTATAGAAAATTTTCAAAGATAGTACAGAGAATTCCCATATAGTCAACATCTAACTTCCTTTAGTGTTAATGTTCTGTATTACTATGGCACTTTGTCAGAATTAATGAACAACAAAGATTCGTTATTATTAACAAAAGTCCATTCATCCTTTATCCATATTTCCTTAGTTATTACCTAATGCATTTTTCCTGTCCCAACATCTCATGCAGGATTCCACATTACAATATAGTCATCAAGTCTTAGACTCCTCCAAATTGGCCGTTGCTCATACTTTTCTTTATTAATGGCCCTCATAGCTTTGAGGATCTCTGGTCACATAGTCTGTAAAACGTTCCTTAGTAGCGCTTTTGCTTATGTTTTGATCATGATTAGACTGTGACGATTACTTTTTAGGAAAACCATAGAGCTACAGTGTTCTTTTCATCACATCATATGAAGGGTCCACGTTGTTAAGACCATTTATCTCTGTTGATGTTGACATTGACCATGGCGCTAAAGTAGTGATTATCAGATTTCTCCACTGTAAACTTGCTCTTTTTGTCCATACTTTTTAATGGACTTTTTGCCCATAATCTGTTTCCATACTGTGCTTATTGGAAGGAAGTCACCATGCCCAGCGCAGACTTGCAGAGTGGTGACTGAAAGAGCTATTTGTCTCTCTTATTTTTTATTGTTAAATTTAAATTTATTTATATCAGAATGAACTCACAGATATTTATTTTCTATTTTAGATCATACCCCAGTGCCTCTTTTCTTAATTGTCTATATTTAGCCATTGAGTATACTTTCAGTTGTCTCCTATGTTTCTTCTGCATAGCTTTATCACTGTGGTATACTTCCTTGAGTACTTTGTTACTTTCTGGCAGTATGCATATTTCAGGCTCATCTTAGGTATTTTGTAGAATCAACCACTTCTCCAAGAAGCCCTGATTTTTTTTTAAATTAGGGAATATGTTAGAAACCAAGACCAGCATTCTAGGTGTGCTTATTGCTACCAATGTGTCATTGCTTTTGGGTCCTCTCAGCTGAATATATTGTGTATACTAACTCATGTATATGCATATATTAGTTTGCTAAGACTGCCATTACAAAGTACAACTCACTGGGTGGTTGAAACAAATTTTTATGTTTTTATTTTTATTTTTTTTATAGTCCTGAAGGTTACAAGTCCAAGATTAAGATGTTGTCAAGGCTGATCTCTCCTGAGGCCTCTATTTTTGGCTTGTCCACTGCCATCATCTTCCTTTGTCTTCACGTGGTCTTTTGTCTCCCCAAATCTCTGTGTTCTAATCTTCTCTTCTTATAAAAACTCTGTTCATATTGGATTAGGGACTACTTTAATGATGCTTTTTAACCTAAATACCCCCTTAAAGGCCCTGTCTCCAAATACATTGTGAGTTGATGGAGATTGGGACTTGGACATATGAATTTGGGAGGACACAATTCAGCCCAGAATTATACACATACCTATACATACTTCCATATGTATCCAGATGCTTCTATATTAACACAAATATACTTTTATACTGATGCCTCCAACTGTAGTGTGGATCATTCTATTGTTTTCTCTATTGTCTGTAAACTTATACTGCAACAAGGAGAAATCTGGCTCCTGCTCTCTACCATCTATATTCTCATCTGTTTTAATTCCAATTTACATTTATAGTAGTTTTAGAACTGTTGACTGATATTCCTGTAATAAATAACTTTGGGGGTACGTGGGTGGCTCAGTCAGTTAAGCGCCAACTTTGTCTCAGGTCACGATGTCGCGGTTGGTGGGTTGGTTCATGAGTTGGAGCCCCATTGGGTTCTATGCTGACAGCTCAGAGCCTGGAGCCTGCTTTGGATTCTGTGTCTCCCTCTCTCTCTGCTCCTTCCCCACTCATGCTCTGTCTCTCAAAAATAAACAAACATTAAAAAAAATTTACAAAAAGAAATAACTTTGGCAACTGTAGTACAGTGTTGATGTACAGTTAAACATGCTTTTTGTCTTATAAAAATCCATTCATTTACAAAGTTTCCATAAGGCTATATCATTTTAACCTTGAATCCCTCAGCCCCCTAGATGCTTGTTTTAAAAATATATACAGTAAGACTAACTTATTTTGCTGTAAAATCTATGGATATTGACAAGCCATAGTGTCATGTATTTACCATTACAATGCAATGTAGAGTAGTTTTACTACCCTAAAAAATCTCCTGTGTTTCACCTATTTACTTTTTTAAAAATGTTTTATTGGGGCGCCTGGGTGGCGCAGTCGGTTAAGCGTCCGACTTCAGCCAGGTCACGATCTCGCGGTCCGTGAGTTCGAGCCCCGCGTCAGGCTCTGGGCTGATGGCTCAGAGCCTGGAGCTTGCTTCCGATTCTGTGTCTCCCTCTCTCTCTGCCCCTCCCCCGTTCATGCTCTGTCTCTCTCTGTCCCCCAAAAAATAAATAAACGTTGAAAAAAAAAATTAAAAAAAAAATGTTTTATTTAGTGAGAGAATACAAGTGGGGGAAGGGCAGAGAGAGAAAGAGTGACAGAGGATCCAAAAAGGATCTATGCACTGACAGCAGAGAGCCTGATGCGAGCCTTAAACTCATTAACTATGAGATCATGACCTGAGCTGAACTTATCAGTCAACCCACTCAGCTACCCAGGACCCCTCACCTATTCACTTCTTTATTCTTTCCCAATCCCTAGCAACCATCAAACTGTTTACAGTCTCTACTGTTTTGTCTTTTTCAAATTGTCAAATGGAATCGTACAGAATGTAGCCTTTTTAGACTGCTATCTTTTACTCAGCAAAATAAATAAGATTCATTTTTAGCTGAATAGTATTTCACTGTATGATTGTGCCACAGTCAGTTTATAAATTCAGCTGTTGATTGACATCTTGGTTGCTTCCGATTTTGGAGATTATTTTTTTTAAGTTTATTTATTTTTGAGGAAGAGAGCGAGCATGCATGTAAGTGGTCGAGGGGCAGAGAGAGAAGGAGAGAATCTCAAGCAGGCTCTGCATTGCCATCATGGAGCCCAACATGTGGCTCAAACTCATAAACCGTGAGGCCATGACCTGAGCCCAAACCAAGAGTCCAGCACTTAATAGGCCGATTTTTTTTTTAATGGACTTGAGTTTTCAGCTTAATGGACTTCACTTAGTGTGGAGTTGTGCTACTTGCTAAGTATGTCCATTCCAATTATGCATTCTGAAACTGGAGAAATAACCACAAAATGGGTTTGCAAATCCACTGGACCCACTGTGAGATGGACTGAGGCTAAAATTCCATTGACCACCTGACTTCCAGAAGTTCCTACTCTTTCTGATAAACTATAGTTCCATTTTGGGTGTATGGGAATTAATATCAATTCAGATTCAGTATCCAATAATTCTTGAAAAATTTTACTATTTCCTTTTGTCAAATGCACAATCACCCTGGGAAAAGCTGTAGGTCCCTATGGGAAAGACTGAGAGAAAAATTAAAAGAATAAAATTTTGGTTGAGTAATGTGATCCTTCTCAAGAGTACCAACCTGTCCTTCATTCAGGGATTTGTAGGTCTGTAAATTGATTCATCTTGGAATTGATTTAGAAGACACACATTAGTCTGTGTGAAATAATAAGAAATATATATAAAATATATCATTAAAATATATATATGTAAAATAATCTGCCCTGAGTTCCTGACATAGAGTTCCTAGGACTCCTAATTCCTGAGTGATAGGAGTATCTGACAGAGATCTTAAAACCCTTGGAATTTCCTGGGAGATATCTTAAAGATACGTTGTTCCATCTGGCCCCTCCTGCAATTAAGAAAGAGACACAACACCTAGTGAGCCTCATCAGTGTTTGAAATTAACATACTGCTCATCTGGATATGTTTGCTCTGGTCCATTTACTGAATGACTCAAAAAGCTTCTAGTTTGAGTGGGATTTAGAACAAGAGAAGGCTCCATGATAGGTCTAGGTCTAGGCTGCTGTGCAAGCTGTGGTGCGACTTGGGCTCCATGATCCAGTATATCCAGAGTTGTTTGAAATACCAGTAGAAGTTAAGAAGGCTATTTTGAGCCATTGGCAGGTCTCCATGGATGAATTGCAGCATGGATCCTAAGGATTTTGGAGTAAAGTTCTCCCATCCTCTACAGATAACTGTTTTCCTCTTGAGAAACAGCTTTTGGTCTGCCATTGGGCCTTAGTAGAGACTGAACACTTAACTGTGGTCCACCAAGTTGTCATTGACTGAAGCTGCCCATCATGAACTAGATGTCATCTGACCCACGAAGCCATAAAGTTGGGTGTGTAGAGCAGCAGTCCACCATCAGATGGAATCGGTATGTGCATCATCTGGTGAAGTAGACACTTAAGGCACAAGTAAATTACCCGAAGAAATAGCTCAAATGTTCATGGTCCCTCATCCTGCCACACTGCCTTTTTTCTCCTATCCTGTACCTGTGACTTCATGGGAAGTTCCCTATGATTTGTTGACAGAGGAAGAAAAGACTTAGGATGGGTCTACATGAGCAGGCACTACTCAAAAATAGACAGCTACAACACTACAGTCCCTTTCTGAATATGTGCATAACTCATACCCATAAAGGAGTAACAATTTGGTATATTCATTATTGTATAATCTGTATTATCAATGGATAGAGGACTTATATATTTGAACTAGGTGTAAACAAAATCCAAATATTTCTAACAATTTTTCATATAGGATGCCTGAAAGTGTTTCCACGGTTAATGCCTCACTCCATAATCCAAACCCTGTTTTTCCTCAACAACCTCCACACTTTATGGAGACGTTGGCATATACTCATGTTAGTCCTGGCCTGGACATATTTTTAATATTTCTGGGTGAGTCATAATAGTGAGTAAGTACTAATATTCTTGCAAACCATTCTTTCATCAGGGCTGCTAGCAGTAACATCATTATACATGAAGGTGACTGCCCATCACATAAAAATATTCCACTAAATATTTCTGTAACTCGACTTTCCCTTATCCAGGTCTTAAAAATGCCCATGATTATTTTCAAACCCACTAAACAAAAAAAGGATATATGCAGGCTGAAGTGAAAATGACTAGTAGCTTTAACCAATGGTGGTTAAAGTATTTTATTTTTTTCACCCATTTATCATCTATCTAATCTATCTCTCTATCTATATGACAATGAGAATATGCTTCTAGGTTTTTTCCTAAGACTTTGGAATGGACTTTTGGAAGGTGAAGAGCTCTGAATATTCATCTCCATTAGCTTTATGGTACATCTACCTCTGATTCATAGAAGATGTGAGTTACATATTTTAAGGATGAAATGAGTTGGCCAGAACTAATAGGGGAAAATATTCTAAGCAATGTGTATAGCAGGTACCAACCCTCTTTGGAGATACTTGAGAGAAGTTCATACATGGGAAAATGTGAATATCTCTGCGTAAAAAATAGAAGAAAATTTTAGAACAGAGAAAATGTCAAATCATAATTTTTAAGCAATTAAAAATAAAATTATTCATCTGTTATCTATGTATCTACCTATTTGTCTATATCTAGCATCTATCTATCATCTACCTATAATCTGTCCAATATGGGGATAAGATTGCAAAGTTATATATAGAACTGGTGAATACTCTATAAAGCAATAAAAACATAATATTTGCTTACAAAATGAATAATTTTCTCTGTGGAAAAAAATTAGTGGCAAGTTAGTGATTTTCTAAAAGTTGCCATTATTTTTGCAGAGTCTAGACCTTAAGTCATAAAACTGGAATTTGCAAGAAACAAAATTCCAGAGCCTGTAACACCAGAAAACCCATGAGGTGGGTTTGATAGAAAATGCTTTGTTATATCACTCAGAAGGCAGGAAATAACTTTTCTATCTTATATTCAAGTTTTGGATGTTTTTTTCTCAAGGAGTAAGCTAGGACACTCTTAAATTGTGAGGTAGTCTCGTTTTATGTCCAGGACAAAAAGGAATCTTTGGGCCCTTCTAATCAAATTACTGTTATTTACAAATCTAAAACTGCTTTGGTAGTAGGAGAAAGGATAAGCTGTACCAAAATATTCTGGTGATTGAACTGTTAAGCATTATTTTCAAATCACATTTGGGATAGATAGGTGAGGGTGGTATTTTAGGATATTGTCATAGAGCAGAATTAAACTGAATTGGTATAAACTGAGTCTGAGCCTCTCAACCAACTGACCAAAACTAATTAAACTGCTGATAATCACTGGGTTTTTCTCTGTACAAAAATTTTCTGCTCAAAAAGGATTTATGAGATTTTTTCCTTTTTATTGCAAAATTCATCAAGTTTCTACTATAATTCACTGAAATCTCTAGTTATATGAGAAATGAATTTTGTAGACATTCTAACAGTTTTCTGAAGATTTATGTTATATAAGTTTGATACTTTCCTGTAAGCTTATATAATTGATTTTCCTTTCTTTTGAAATGTAAAATTGTTTAAGTAGTCATTAGGGATAATGCTATTAGAGACTCATTTATAAATGTTACTTTTTTTTTTCTTTTTGACTCCTCACCAATGGCAATGCATCAAAATGATAAAATGTTATTGTGCTTTTTTGAAAACCAAACTTTGAAAGAAGAATAATTTTAAAATTAAAAAAAATAAAATGATTCAGAATTTCTATTAACATTAGAAGATTCTAGGTTTGCCATGGCTTTTTTCTACAGCAATGAAAAATGTGTGGTTCATATGGGAAGTCAATCCACTCTTTCAAACTGGATTTCTCCTCTTGACGATTAATCAACAGAGTATTCCCGAAATATCACTTAACTCATCTCCTGATGTGCTGCATGAATCATAGATCCGGAAAGGAAGAGTCAGCTCACTTCACTAATGGGATCAAATGACTAAAATGGTAGTGCAACCCCAAGATTGCGTCTAATTGAATTTAGAATTTGTTATGCTCAGTCAAGAACAGGGTTTTCCAAATATCAGTACATGAGTTATCATTTGCCATTATCTTTCTCTCCATGGAGAGAACTGTTAAATACGCTCTTCTTCTACTCCTACCCCAATATTTCTGGGCTATGTTTGAATTTAATTTTTGAATAATGATAATCTTCTAGTGATAGGCAATATCAAGCCCTGCATATGATATAATCCTGGTGAGTAAGAGGCAACACAGGTGGATCAGTGCATTTTATTTTTGCCGATGTTCAACTGTACAATGTCATAGTTGTAAGCAACCAAAAATTAGACCTACCTGCCAGATGCTATTCTGGGTAAGCTGCTTTCAGGGAAAATAACAAGATTTTGCTCTCTGGGTCAAAGCTAACATATCAAATAATGACTATAGTTATCCACTAGAATTGAGTGGCATTTATTTCAAGAGACGTTTTGGCAGTATAAATTTGTTGCATGATCTGTAAAGAGTGGAAATATATGGAGACAATATAGAAAATAGCATACCAGTTTTAGACACCTAATTCATGATTTCCTATGTGGTTTTACCATGCTGATAAAACTGACTTCTTTTCCTGGTGCTTGTCAAGTTGTTTATTGGCACATGCCAGTTAATCAAAAATAAATGGTAAAAAAGTAGGAAAGAGAGATCATTTGATTTTGGTATGTGCTAATGATTTCAACTCCCATTTAGCCAAATATTTTATGTTTGTAAAATAACACAAGTACTTCCTTCTTTGTCTTTCTAAACATATACTCACACATACATGCACACATATGCACACACTCATTTACTTGCTACTTGAGAATATAATCTAATTGATATAATGGAAAATATTTTTTCTTAATGTTTGTAGCACTTTAAACCTCTAGATATAATGACATTTCAAACTCTTTGGGGAGAGGAAAATATTCAATTAGGAGACTCTTGTAAATACTCAACTTGAAAGATGCAGACTTAATGGAATTTGTTTATGTGCTTTCTCCTTCCTTGCCACCAATGTATCTCACTAGAATGAAAAGCGATATATTAAATGAAATTACTGGATCCATTTCCTAAATATGACTATACAGAATTGCAAATCCCATAGTACTGAAAAAGTCATTGCACTATTGCTTATTTCTAAGCCTTTTCTCAGAGTTATAAATCATGTAGAGCTTTGATAAAGTGTTGTGTGATATCATGATAATACTGTAAAGTTATTTTTTCACCTGTTTTGACAAACATTCAGTGATTGAAGATCCCTCATTTTTATCCACCCATTGGACAGAATTGGACAAAGCAATGAACAAAAAGAATAGAAGTAAATACAAAGTCAAGGTTCACTCATTATGTAAGTGACAAAAGAAATTTAATGTTTAAAATGCACTGGCATGGTACAGATAATTTTCAATAAATTGTGAGTGGGAGCCAGTTATAACACTTCTAATGAGTCAGGTCTTAAAGAAACCCATGTTCCTATTTTTGGAAAGGCCTTGATAACAGAATGGTGTATAATGTCACTACATTTAGAGTGCATGTGCATTATTTAAAAGCATCTTAATTGCATTGGTTACAATAATAGCTACATTTGTTATTACTTTATGCTTTCTACCACTCTTTTTTATAGCTATTATCTCAGTTAATCCTCAACAATAATCACAGGTGGTATTAATAATACCCTCTCTTATGAATTAAAGGCATAGAGATATCGGGCATTTGCTGAATATCCTGTTTCCTTCTTCCCCCAAATATACAAACATTAAGTTTGCTTTTTACTTTTGGGGTGCCTGGGTGGCTCATGTGGTGAAGTATCTGACTTTTGATTTTGGCTCAGGTCATGATCTCATGGTCATGGAATTGAGTCCCTTGCTGGGCTCTGCGCTGACTGTGGAACCTATTTGGGATTCTCTCTCTCCCTCTCTCTATGCCCCTCCATTGCCCATGCTCTCTTTCTCTCAAAATAAATACTAAATAAACTAAAAATAAAGATTTCTTTTTTACTTTTAATGGCATTATGCTCAGGTATTGAATTATATAAACTCATTTCCCCTTCAGAATTTCCAATGGTTTCTGAAATGCAATATTAAAGTACGAGCTTCTGTCACCAGGGACATTTACTATATATATTATATATATACATACATACATATATATGTATTATATATATAGCATACATTTGCAGTATATGTGTGTGTATTATACATCTAATATTAGATACTCAGGGCAAATGAACTTCATGATGTTTTCAAAATCAGGTCTTCCTTGCTCTCCTTTGTTGCTGGTATATGGATTTCCTGTTCACATATCTGCCAATCTTGTGTTTATTTATAATGACCTGCTTAATTGGTCATCTTGGTCAGGAAGATCTCCTTGAGACGGTCCCCTAAATTTAGGTGATTATTTATTCCTGTGTTGCTGATGTATCACCCATCCCCCATCACCCACACAGAGTCATGTTTTGCTCTCCAAATACACCTTGAAAGTCTGTAGACAAGTTACTTAGTCTTCGTCTTCGTCTTCATTTTAATTCTAGGATCATCACATTGACTCACCCAATGAGTATTTGTTGAATTAGTTAATAAATGATTGGACTCAAAGTCTGTAACGTTTTGATGAACGTAGAAAGTTTCTCTTCCCATGGAAGTTCACAAACATGGAGTTGAAAATGTGCTGTTCTATATTTATATGCAAGTAAATGTTGACCCTCTTCCCTTCTTTCTACATACAAAGAGGAAGGATATTCTATGATTCCAGTTTGCAGGAGGTTGTTTATCCCAAGCCTAGCTTCCACTATCTACTTCTCTACTGTCGCCTATTTCCTCTTAATTTGAATGTATGCTACTAGTGACTCTAATAGTTCTAGTAGTCATAGACTTGCCATTAGAGAGTGCTGCAAGCTTCATCATAGCAGTTACGCTAATAAAGGATAGTCATATTTTCTTCATATTTTCTCGTGTGTGTGTTTGTGCATGTATCTGTATTAAAGGTGTCCAATATCCAAGGTTCTAAATTCACATTTCTACTAGAGCTCAAAATTATAACCAGGACTAGAAATCTCCTTGTTTATTGTTCACTTTGCATTATCTATAGTTCCAAAAAGTGATTTTTTATACTGTAATTTCAGTGGCCGCTAAAAAAAGCTTTGTGACTTTTTAAAACCAATTTTGACTTGAAGCAATAATATTTTCCCAGCTTCTGAGGAATGTATTAGAACAAAACACAATTTCTAATGCTATAGTCCTTACTTGCACTTCAAATGTTTTTGAAAAGTATGCTGACAGGTGATTAGTCAAACTGAAAACCAACTGCTACAACTGTTTACTCTAAATGATAAGTGATTACTTTGTTTTCAATGCATTTTAAATAAATACTTGAGTCCGCTTCTGAGATACATATGGGAATTTATTGTAATATATTTTCTCAACTCGTGTGTGTGTGTGTGTGTGTGTGTGTGTGTGTGTGTGTGTGTGTGTTTTGTACATAGGCAGTGTTCCTTGACACTAAGAGCACTCATGGATTTATTTGTTCCAAATATATGCCCCATTAAAACCTGAAAGTGTAAGAAATATGAGGTAGTTTGAAAACATGCTTACTATTTTAAACCTAATTGTTCTGCAACATATATATAAGGCATGGCCAATAAATTCGGAACCAAATATTGACAAAAAGACAAAAGCATATTCACATACTCATAAGGAAAATGCAATTGTTTCAAAGTTTTTCAACAGGAGTCCTGGGAATCCTAGGAAGTCCACAACTTGGGTTCTGAATCGTATGGAGTTGTATTAGGTAGTTTTCATGAGTTCTTTGCATGTGTTTCCTTGATACAGGTCGTAAAACTGTCTTCATATTTTCAAATAGTCATAACCCTAAACTAGTATGAACCCCAGCAACAAAAGTTGCAGGCTTTAAAAATTATTTTATCAATTCCAGAACCATGGTAAATTCCCTGGTCAGTAAAACCATCTGCAAAATATTCTCTCACTAATATTCCCTGTCCATAGTCAGAATGGTCCTTTAGCAAGTATGAGGTAAAGCCTGGAGTATACTTTGTGGCCACTCTAAAATTAGTGCATAACTATACTGATGCAAACCAGTGAAGATGTTCATAGGGCACATAGTAGAACAACATAATAAAGTCCATTTTTAAGGTACATTCTGTAACTATTAATTTACTTTGACATTTCTCTTGGAGCCAGATCTTCATTGTGACCTGAGACTTTATTTTCCCAGTTATGGTAGCCTTTGCCTTGACTGGATATCTTAAAGCCTTACTGTAATCATGTTACCTCATTTCATGTTTACACTGCAAAGTAACACAAACTCTCTTTTATTTAGTTTGCATGATAGCCAGGGGTTGTTGTTGTTGTTGTTGTTGTTTTCCTCTACTAAAACTATTATGCGTGTATTCCAAATCCACTTACCTGTTTCATTTCTGATTTGTCAATAATCTACTACCCCAGACTCACCGATTCTCAAGGGATTTTTAAGCTGAACATGTGACACTTGTGATATTAACAGGAGAGAAGCATTATCCTTTATGACATGTTCTAAATAGTGGAAAGAATGTGGAATATGGAGGAGGATTTTTTTCAGGAGGACTTTTCTTAGCAGGGCGGCCCTACACATCTCCCTCTGTAAGCTTCCATTTTCACATCTATAAATAATATTTCACAAAATTGTCAAGAGGGTAAAATATGAAAATATATCCGAACTAAGTTCCCAAGCTGTACCTTCCTGCTCAAATGTTAAAATATTGTCATTACAGTTAGCCTTATCTTCCCGAGATTCTGAATCCTTCAAAGGGCTCGTCATCTCTGGGTTGTAGACTGTTTTTGATGACTTCACCCTGGAGGAAACAGCTAGCCTAAGGCCTGACATGGAGGCCTGCTGCATTGCTAGCTCCCTGTGCTCACTTTTGGCAGGTTGTGCTGATTTATTGAGCTATTTGATTTATTTAATGTACCATGCCTTTGACTGCGTATACTCTATAGCAGTCACTCAAAATGCAAACAAACACATCATATGCTCTTTAATTACTCCCATCCCCCTTATTATCAATCACTGCCAATATCAATGGGACATCTGTGATTCATGCTATAAAATTAAGGTCAGAAAACTCGCCTTTGCAGGAGTGAATAGCAGCAGTTTTGTTTGTACTCCTTCACTTAATGGTTTAATTCAAAAAGTGGTTCTCAGGAAAATGATAGGCAGAATCAATCTTGCTTAAGATAAAAATAGGATAAAAAAAGCATAACTGGGCAAAGAGGAAGGAAAAAGAAGTAGGAGCAAAAGAAGAAGTTGTTGAGGGACATGAAGAAAGAAAAAGACACAATGACAATAATACGGTAGCTTTTAGGGTACTCATCCTGACTTACAAAAGAATGTAATGTTCAATACACATCCAACACTGGTAAAAGTCCCAGGGGGCCAGTCTTGGATCCTAACTTTATAGAGTTCAAGTTCTTGAATCTTATTCCATTTTCTTTACTTCTTCTGTTGTCGATTCCTTATTCTCTGTTTTCTTGTTATTAATCCTAATCCTCCTAAATTTAGTAAATTTGTATACATGTACTTCTGATACTATTGCAAGTGTGACCAGTTTCTGTGATCTCCCTAATTGTGTATTCTTGCAGGAAGTTGCTGCCATCTTAATCTTTTTCCATACTCACAGAAAATATTCAAGTTGAAGGAAGAGACTGATAGCTGAGAGAATGGAAATGCAAACAGTTTTCTGACCAGTATTTTATAAATGCTATAGTATTTTTCACCTGAATCCCAGTTTTCCAAAGATATGTGGATGAAAAGAATACAATATACATATATGTATGTATCTTATAGGTCTATTTAAATGATAGTGATATGTAATTCATTTCATTGCATATATGGTCATATGCACTTTAAAATTTACACAATGTTGAATATGCTCAATAACTTAGGACAGAATAGTATTTTTATGCTACTTGGAAGAACACAGAACTTAGCCTGTATGTTAACCCTAGCAAATAAATATGTGCCTGGTAACAATGGTAATTGCCTCACTGAGATTTTCTGACCTATATTAGTAGGTAGACCTTCCCGAAAAATCAACATTTAAGGACTCTGTAATTGTCAACAGGATCTAGAATGCCTTCAAGTTATATTTCTTCTCTAATTTATTCTGCCACTTCAGCCTATTACACGGTATGGTTAATCTTTCAGAATAGTGCTTGTCAAGTTTTAGTGAATACTCACTTGTAATGTATGACAATAAGAGGTATTTAAGCAATACTCGTGGTTTAATAAAGTAATTTTTCCATTTGTTGACAACTCTATGGGAATGTTTGCTAACTGGTGTGTATAGTAAAAAGAATTTTCAAATAGTCACAATAACTGCCATAAATATGGAAACCAATATTTATTGATAAATAATATGGCCCACTGTTTGTATGTGTCTCAGTTAAATATCACAACAGCCTTTGTGATAGGAATTATTGACTCAGTTTTTACCAATGAGTAAAATGAGCTGCAGAATACAAATTAACTATTAGTACTAGGTCACTCCATGAAGGGAGTGGCAGAGAGCATTGCCCCCCAGGTATCTCTGAGTATAGAACTTTGCTTCTTCAATTATACCATATGGTCCTTTAACGGCTAGCAGGAAGAGGGTATGCAAATGTGAAAGAATTGTAGTTGGTAAAATTTTGGTTAACTATTGGTTTGTTTTTTTAAGCGAAGAAACCTACCCCCAAGTTTCCAAAATTTCTTGCTTGCTAAATGGATTGAATGATTTCCATGACAGACAAGGACTTTTTCTGTGCCCATTTTTTAAATCAACGCATTCCTAAAGCCAGTGAAAAACAGAAAGTGCGTCTGAAAAAGCCACAAAGTAACAAAGTAAGTTTGAAAAGGGCAAGCTTGATTTTCGGTTTTTATAGCACTTCTCTTATTTAAGAGGATACATTTTGTGGAGGTTTTGCTGTTGTTATTGTTGTTTTAATTCTAGAACATACCTCTGATTTTTGATTTTGGAAGTATTCAGAGGAGACCACTTCTTTAAGTGAAAATTGTCACTTTGAGAATATGGATGATTTATCAGGTGCAGGATTTTTTGTTGCTTGCAGAATGTCTGATGAGGTAAGAGTCTTTCCTAACAACATCTTGCAGATTAGTATCAAAAGCTTGAAAAATACCATTGAAATCAAGGACATTCCTTAGAAAAGCAATCAATTGTTATGAAATAGATAATGTGTTTTCTTGCAAAGCAAGAGAATAACTATCATGTGGATGTTATTAATCTTCCTTGAAATCATTTTAACATTCTAATTTGCCATGTTATACTGTTTTCTTTTTTTTTTTTAAGGAAACACAAAAAGCATACTGATTTATTGTCAAATTTAGGCAACTGTATCGCTCAATCAAGGATGTTAAATTAACCATTTTCCAATAAGTCAGGCTTACAGTTTGCACTATGAAGTATAAATATGTCTTAAAGTTGCCCTTTCATATGGTAAAAAGGACTTAGATTGGTAAAAAGCAAATGTTTACCATTTAGAAGCCAAAGTAAGATATATATATATATATATTTTTTTTTTTCCTTAATTAATATATACTTGAGTCAAAACTCTTAAAAAAAACACTTTTTTTTTTTTTTTGAGAGAGAGAGCATGCACAAGTAGGAGAGGAGCAGAAGGAAAGGGAGAGAGGCAATCTTAAGCGCAGGCTCAGTGCTTAGCGCAGGGCCTGACTCAGAGCTTGATCACCTGAACCATGAGATCATGGCCTAGGTCAAAATCGAGAGTAGGACGCTACACTGGTTGAGACACCCAGGTACCCCAAAAGGAAAACATTTAAAAGAGATCTATGATCTATGTTAAGCAAATAGAAATGCACTTTTCTTCAATACTATCTAAATTTGTTATTTCCTCATAATTTAGTGACACAGAGATTGTTGAGAGAATAAATTGTGAGAATTGTGAGTACACTATTGCTGTTATAATCACTTCATTTGTAATAATCCTAGCTTTCATGTGCACTTTTAGATCTTTTTTTAGGGATATCTTCTTTAAGTTTATTTAAGATAATATGTATTTAATATGTATGCTTAATACAATGGCAGTAATGTATTTTAAAAAATGTTTAATATTTATTTATTTATGAGAGAGAGACATAGAGTGAGTGGGGGTGGGGCAGAGAGAGGGGGAGACACAGAATCCAAAGCAGGCTCCAGGCTCCAAGCTGTCAACACAGAGTCCGGCATGGGGTTCGAACCCACAAACCATGAGATCATGACCTGAACTGAAGTCGAATGCTTAACCAACTGAGCCACCCAAGCACCCTGGCCGTAATGTATTTTTAATAAGTTCAAATTTTCTGAATTATTTTTCCTGTGATTTTGTTAAATATATTTGTAGTTAGCATATACCTTCAAATTGCTATGATTCACATTTGTTATTACTCAGCATTTATTTTTTTTAAATTCAGTTAGCACACTATGTTGCACAAAGTACACTTAGTTTTTTTTTTTTTTTAAGATTTTTTAAAGTCTGAGCACTTAATTTTTCTTTTATTTCTTTCTTTTTTTTTTTTTTTTTTTTTTTTTTGGTTTATCAGCACTTTCAGGATAGTGATAGATTATGCATATTCATCCATTCCTTGTAGCCTATTCTGTGATGAGATGGTGGGAACAGTGTGTTTGTATAGTAATTAAGCATTTATTTTTTTAAAACTATGGGTTTATTTAAATGATTTCCTCAGCAAGCAGTTTTAAGTATTGTGTTGGACTCAGTATAAGAAAAAGGTGAAAACGTGTTTCTAAAAGAGTTCATAGTCTTAGGACAAACATCTTTATGAAAATTACAGTAAAACATGATAAATATTCCAATGGAAGTGTGCAGTTCCCAACTCTGTGTGTGGAATGAAGTTCCCATTGCTATAATAGTAATCAATCTAGGTTATACTAAAGTTGAGAGTTGGAGATTGTCTCATAATATGTCATATTTGCCAGTGCAGGAAATTAGTAAGGGAAACAACGTATCTAATGACTATGAGGCTTACAAAATATAGGATATAAATTTGTGTAAATTCAACATAGAGTGCACTATTCTACAGAGGCTATTGATAGGTGTTTATTGAATGGTAAAAGGAACAGTGCAATGGAATATTAATGCCTTAAATCTAAACAATGCATGGCTGACAAAAGAATGCCAAGTGGTAACTACTTTGAAAAGTGTTTTAAGAACCTACCTGACACTAATGATATGATATCACAATGATACACAATGTAGTTGACTTATCTGCTGTTATTTCATTGCTTAATTTTTGGTTTCCATCTGAGACATTAGTATACTGAGACATCTCACCATGAATGCATTTCTCTTGGAATGCTGCTCAAAATAAATTAGGAAAATTTTGTTAGGCATCTTAACACATATTACTGTTGAACTTAAATGTGTTTCTATACTGACTCAGCTGTAACATTTTAGTTAATCAACTTGACTGACAGATCATGCCTATGCACATGGCAAGCTTTATGGGGGAGGGAGTGTGTGTAGAACAGATCATCAGTCCAGGAACTATGCTATGGTATGACCATATTCATCAGATTATATTGACTCAATGTTGTATTCCAGTATAGAGTTGAAAATACCGCAAAGGAATTCCGTAAAGTGAGATAAGAGAAACAAGATGTTATGGAAGAGTTATCTAGGACTTCTCGGAAGAAAGATCTTGATGTCCATGGTATCAACCCTCAAGAAGCTCATAGTTTGATGTGAGAGTCTAGTATAAAAGTCACTCAAAAAATAAAATTTATAAATATGTGATTATGATAAATGATACAAAGCATTTGGGGTGAATTGAAGACATATTAACACTGGAGTGTTAGGAGAGGGATGGAACTTAACTGAAACTGAAGGACAAGTAGGTTGGTCAGGTGGAAAATACTGTATTTCCTTACAAATATGATTGGTTGAGTTTACTTAAACTTAATTGAATTACACTAAATATCTTGACATACATTTTCTCTTCTTCCCCTTTTCCTCCTCCTCTTTTTCTTTCCCTTTCTTCTTTTTTGGATTATTACACATTCCTGAACTTTCTTAACACATTGCTGAACATGTGTCTCCCTCCCTCTCATCCCTCCCCCATTTGTGCAATGGCCATTAGGGCAAGTTTCCTTTGCATGCAATGAACTGATTGCCGGTTATAATTTATTTGAGATTTTTCTTGCCTCTTGAGGTAGACCTACATTGCTATAAACTTCCCTCATAGAATTGCTTTTGTTGCATCCCAAAGGTTTTTGAACCCTTGTCTTTTCATTTTTATTTGCTTCCATGTAATTTTTAATTTCTTCTTTGATTTCCTGGTTGACCCATTCATTGTTTTTTAGCATGTTATTTAATCTTGATGTATTTGTGGTCTTTCCAAATCTTTTTCTTGTGGTTAATTTCTAGTTGCATTGTGTTCTGGTCAGAAAAGATGCATGGTATGACTTTGATCTTTTTTTTGGATTTGTTGAGCCTTGTCTTGTGGCCTAATATATGATCTATTCTGGAGAATGTTCCATGTGCACTTAAAAAGAATGTGCATTCTGTTTTAAGAACAGTTAAAGTTGCTGTATTAAAGTTGTATTGCTGTTGAGTAATGCCTTTATATTTGTTATTAATTGTTTTATGTATTTGGGTCCTACCATTTTGGGTGCATAAGTATTTATAATTGTTAGATCTTTTTGTTGGATTGTCCCTTTTATTATTTTATCAGTATCCTTCTTTGTCTCTTGTTACAGTCTTTGATTTAAAGACTGTTTTCTCCAACATAAATATTGCTACTTTAGCTTTCTTTTGACATCCATTTGCATGATGGATGTCTCTCCATCCCTTACTTTGAATCTGCAGGTGTCTTTAGGTCTAAAATGAGGTTTGTTTGGTTGTTATTATAGGCAGTATACAGATAGGTCTTGTTTTTTTATCCATTCTATTATCCTATGTCTTTTATTTTTTTAATTTTTTTTAAACATTTATTCACTTTTGAAAGGCAGAGAGAGACAGAGTGCGAATGGGGGAGGGACGAGAGGGAGGGAGACACAGAATCCAAAGCAGGCTCCAGGCTCCAAGCTGTCAGCACAGAGCCCGATGCGGAGGCTCAAACTCACGGACCGCGAGATCATGACCTGAGCCAAAGTCGGCCGCTTAACCGACTGAGCCACCCAGGTGCCCTCCTATGTCTTTTGATTGGAGCATTTAGTCCATTTGCATTCAAAGTATTTATTGATAGACATGTATTTATTGCCATTTTATTATTTGTTTTGTGCTTGTTTGTGAAGATTTTCTCCGATGCTTTCTTGTTTTTCTCTCACCGTTTGCTGGTTTTCTTGAGTGATATGTTTGGATTTCTTTCTCTTTATTCTTTGCATAATTATTATTGGCTTTCGTTTTGTGGTTACCATTAGGTTTGCATATACCAGTCTATATCAAATTGATGGTCATTTAAGTTTGAACCCATTCTTTAGTCCTGTCCTCCCCACATTTTAGGTATATGGTATCATATTTTACATCCTTTTAATTTTTTAAGTTCCTTGACTTATGTTTTACAAAATAATCATTTGTAATGCTTTTGCGTTTTCTTCCTTTATACCGTCACTTTTGATCTTTCCTTTCCACTCAAAGAGTACCCTTTCATATTTGTTGCAGAAGTGGTTTAGTAGTCATGAACTCCTTGGTTTTTGTTTGTCTGGGAAACTCTTTCTCTCTCCTATTCTGAATGGTAGCCTTGCTGGATAGAGTATTTTTGGTTGCAGGGTTTTTCCATTCAGCATTTTGAAAATATTATGCCACTCCTTTCTGGCTTGAAAAGTGCTGAAAAATCTGCTGATAGCTTTATGGGGGTTTCCTTTGTATGTAACTGTCTTCTTTTGTCTTGCTCCTTTAATATTTTTTTTTCTCTACCAATATATTTTGACATTTTAATTACAATATGTCTTGGTGTGGATCTGCTTTTGTTGATTTAGTTGGGGGTTCTCTGTGCCTCTTGGATCTAAATATGTGTTTCCTTCCATAGATTAAGGAAGTTTTCAGCTATTATTTCTTCAGATAAGTCAACAGCCCTCTTTCCTCTCTCTTCTTCTTCTGGGGTTCCTATAATCTAAATGTTGTTAGATTTGATGGAGTCACTGAGTTTCCTAAGTCTCTTCTTGTTTTGCATAATTCTTTTTCTATTTTGTTCAACTTGATTATTTTCCATTACTCTGCATTCTAGGTCATTAATTAGTTCCTCTACTTTTTCCAGCCTGCTGTTCCTTCCATCAAGCATGTTTCTCATTTTGTTTATCAAGTCCTTTATCTCTGCTATGTTATTCCCTATCTTTGTATTAGTGGTCTTATTGATGTCCTCCACTTTTTTCTCAAGTCCAGTGAGTATCCTTATGATCATTGCTTTAAATTCTTTATTAGGCATCTGTATCTATATCTATATCTATATCTATATCTATATCTATATCTATATCTATATCTGTTTCATTTAGATCTCCAGCTGTGGCTTTGTTCTGTTCTTTTATTGGGACACATTTCTCTGTCTTCTCATTTTGTCTAAGTCTCTGTGCCTCTTTCTTTTTTTAATTTTTTTAACGTTTATTTATTTTTGAGACAGAGACAGAGCATGAACAGGAGAGGGTCAGAGAGAGGGAGACACAGAATCTGAAACAGGCTCCAGGCTCTGAGCTGTCACCACAGAGCCCGACGTGGGGCTCGAACTCACGGACCGCGAGATCATGACCTGAGCTGAAGTCGGCCGCTTAACTGACTGAGCCACCCAGGTGCTCCCTCTGTGCCTCTTTCTGTGTATTAGGAAGGTAAACTACATCTCTAGTTCTTGAGCATAATGGCGTTGTGAAGAAGAGGTCCTGTAGTGCCCTGCAGTATAGCAGTATAATATCCTCTGTTCCCCATGGCCTAGTGCTTCCAGGAGTGTCTCCAGTGTGTTCTACATATACTCTGCTGTAGTGTCCTGGCCACTTTATCCTTCAGGCCAATTGTCTGCAGAGGCTCTCTTTGCCTGTTGTGGGAAGTAGTTGATCCCTGCCCTGAGTGTGGCATGTTTTCACCACTGCCCTGGTCTGTTTGTGAAATGAGACCTCCCACCACCACCAGTAGAACCTGAGGCTTTAGAAAACTCCCAGATTGGGAGATGCAGTGTTAGCAGAAGTTTGGGCTGGTTGTCTGGGAGAAGGGTCCACAGTGCTGGTACTAACACAAGTGTGAATGGGAAGGGCCATTTGTCCAGAGTGCTTGGGAATGAGGAATGGTGTAAGCAAGTTCAGCATCAAGCATCAGCACTGTATTGGTTCTTACAGGCTCTGTGTTTATGCTGAGTGGTGAGAGAAAAAAATGGTGCCTGCTAGTTCCTTTATTCCAGGAGGGGTCTCTCTGTAAAGACTGCCTTTTGGAACATGCTCCAAGATGAGCAAATAACCTCTCCACCATGGGCCCCAGGTCCTCTTCAGATCTCTGTTTCCATGGTGCTAGTCCACAGGCTGATTGTCTGTCTTCTCTCCAAGAGCAGCACGATGCCCTCCTAGTTCTCCCAGAGCCAAGCTCACTGACCTTTAAAACTCCAAGCCTTAAGCCCCGCTGGTTGCAAGAACTAAGGAAATTTGGGCCCTCTCCTTTTCCCAGCCATGCCTCATGGGGATTTGTCTTTTCCATGCTCTCCCCTGTGTGCTAATCTGTCTCTCATTCTTCTTTGCAACCACGGCTCCCTCCGCCACTGAAGCAGCCATGATCTACTTCTCTCTCAAGCCACATCTTTGTACTTCCTACCTTCTTTGATGTAGCCTCTTCGCTACCTTTAGTTGTAGAGTTTGTTCTTCCAGCTTTCAGATAGATTTCTAGGATATTAAGGGTGATTTGATAGGAATCTACTTGTATTTGTGGACAAGTCTAGGATCCTCTTACTCCACCCCATCTGTCCCTCCCAACTATAATTTAGAAGCTTTTAATGAAACACCCTGCATGAATTCAAAGCTGCACACACAAATGCAAGACAGATTGTCATTTAGGAGAAATTATAGTTTTATATTTCCTGTAGAACCCAAGTATGCTGGATCTGAAAAAAAAAAGAGGGACGAGGACAGCCAGTCTGAGGTTATGTTTTTATCTTGTATGCAGGCTACTGAATAAAGGTTCTTGATTCTCATGTCATTCTTCTTTATGTGTTGAGGCCCATATTGGATTTAGAGTCAACCGAGATTAAAACCACAGCAGTTACTGGGAATTCATAATTTTAACTTTCCACTCCCCGTGATTAATAAAGAGCCACTCCTTATCTTCTAAACTGTCATTTTATTTCTAAATTTTATATATAAACATACACATACATATATATCATACTACACCTTTTTTCTTAAGGTAGTTTTGACAACTATGTCACTTTCATAGGGAATGATATTTATGCATTCTACATTTTTTGTAATTACAAAAAACTGGGTAATTTAAGCCTATATATTTGCCTAAGCATGTACTTTTGCCATGTCTCATAAATGTTAATATGAAGTATTCATATTGACTTTATAATATAAAAAATAAACACAAATATATAAGGTATAAAGAATTATACTTTTAATTCTATTTTACTCAAATGTATCCTTGAATATTCTTTGAAAATTATTTGTATTTCTCAATTATTGGCTTCATAAATAATGCTGCAACAACCCTTTTTGGTATAATTTTTATGTATATGTTTTGTTAGTTTTTTTCACCAGATAAGAGATTTTTGTCTTAGTGTGAATGTATAGTTTTATTGGCTTTTAAAACAGGTAAAGCCTGGTCCTAATTAATATATCCACTTGAAATGTACCTATGCATATATATGTGTGTGTGTGTGTGTGTGTGTGTGTGTGTGTGTGTGTGTGTGTGGAGAGATACATACATTTGCTTAACAACCATCATTGCTTTACGTAACAGATAAATGATAATCCAAATACTTCACTCTGCTTACTTCCCTAACATCATCTTGGGAAATTATTTCTCTCATTCACTAAGTGCTGGCCAAGCTTCAGGGCCTTCATGCTGTTTTTTTCGCCTGGCATGCTCTCCTTAGCTCCTTCTGTCCTGGATGTTTCTTTTTCTTCAGTTCACTGCTTAAATTAAATCTCAGAGGGTATGAAACTGATGTGCTATGTAGAGTAGCCCCTCCTCCAAATCATTTTCTTTTTCATAGCTCCTTTCTCCCTTCATTCATCACAATTTATGAAATATAATTATATATTTATTATGACTTATTTATTTTCTGTTTCGATCCCTAGGTTTACAGCTTATTTAGGGCCAAGACATCTTGTCATTTTTGTTCATCACTGTGCATTCAGATCTTGGTATAGTGTCTAGAAGTTCATAAGGCTGAGTAAATATTTGCTGATTGAACAAATGAATGTGTGAATGAATGAATGATGGGTGGTAGGAGAATATTTCATTTCTCTTTTCAATGAATTACTAAATTAAACTTTATATATAACTAATTATATAATCCTTCAAAATTCATTGTAGTTACAAGGTTTTCTTTTTTTTTTTTTAGGTTGGGCAGTAAATTATATAATTAAGAAACATCCACATGAAACACAATATTAACAAGTAATCACCAGCTCAATGATAGGGTAGTATTCTTTCAATTCATCTTGTCGTTGACTTGTTCACTGACATTGAACTAGATAAGAAAATCAGGAGAATAATATATTATTATTGGATAATCAATTATACAATGCAAATATTTAAATAAGCATTTTTAAACATAGTTTAAAAGAAGTGATTATTTTCATAGCGATAATGGAATTTCCAAGTAACTATAATTGTAGTAAAAAATTGATTGCTAATAAACTCTGTTTTGAGATCTAAGTAATGCACAACTACATATATTTCACAAATGTTAACTACTGTCAACTCTGTTCTAAAGCAAATGTAATTTCAAACTATTTAAATACACTTTTCCCTAGAAGTTTTTTTTTTTTTTTGAATTTTTTTCTGGGCCTGTTATTATATTGTTCTGTTAGGGAGTATAATCTGGGATTAGTAATTTATACAATACAACTTTATTAGAGTAGTCTGAATGATTTTGTTTGTTTGTTTGTTTAAGAAATGTAACCAGTTCATCCCTGTATGTCACCATATAATGGTCATATTTAAACTCTGAAGAATTTGGTGGTTATTCAGTTCACAATTCTCAGCCATTATGTGTTTTCCTTCCTGTCTTCCTTCTTTCTCTCCTCTTCTGTTCTGCATTTCATCTAAAAGAGACACAACCATGGATTTGAACAGAATTGCTAATAGTTAATAGCTATTCAATAGCTAGTAGTCACCTTCAAGTGACCTTCAGGGATGTCCTGTTATTGCCCTTTTTGTGGGTGCTCAGATTTTAGATTAACTTTACAGGAAATACATGTCCACTTTTAATGACAGGGTCCAGGTTGTTCTGATGAATGTCTGTCCCCTAGTCCTGATTGACATCAGCAGGCTGTGGAGGATGACAAATTGTCAGACAACAGATCAATCTGTTTTCTCCATTAAGTAATGTGGAAAGAAAGAGCAGAAGCAGGGTCAGGGGTGGGGGGGGTTGCTTTCTGCAGTGACCTGGATGCCTACTAAAGATGTTTGTAAATTAAGCATGTTAGCAGTCAGCTTATACCTATACATGGAGTAGTGTGCATGTTTGAGTAATGAGGACTGAATACTCAACAGATACCTTTAACAATAAAACCACGAATAAAAATGATGAGAAAAAAGGTATTGAATAAGCTGTGAATGTAAAACTTAGTATCCCCTGAGGATGGTAAGAATATGCCGAGTATAGAGATGGAAGGTATTAATAAAACTGGAATTATAGATGTTTGAAGACTAGGAAAATGCATTAATTATTATTTATTACTTTTTTTGCAAGTGTTTTGTTTTGTTTTTATTTTTTCTTGTTTCATTTTTTTTTTGGTTGACAATGAGGGTTTGTGGGAATAGTTTGAATTATAAAATGTTTCTCTTGGGGTGCGTTTCACAGAGGTTGTGCCCGGGAATTATTAGGCAATATGCATTTTACCTAATTTTGTCAACTCAAAATTCTATATAAAGAGAGACTTATGTAAGATCTATAGTTTTCAGGGAAATTGTAAACTCAATTTATGAGTCACTTTTTGGTAATATGATGTTCTTAATATAAAACAATCAATTAAAAATTGGAACTTAGGAGAGAAACTGGCTAATGCCACCATTATTAGATGAACTTAGAACCTGTCTTTCAAAAATGGGTATCACCTTAGGAATGTTTTTGTTTGTTCTCTTGGTTTCAAAGTGAACAGTGGTGTGAGTTGAACCAAAAATTTAAATTTCTTAAGACAGAAGCAGCATCTCTATCTCAGGAACAGGATACAGTTAAACCATAGGGACAGATTTTAGCTTTGCAACCCAGGAAAATCAATCAATCAGTGAATCAATCTCTCGCTCTCTCTGTCTCTCTCTCTCTACTTTGCATTATTCCTCATATAGTCGCTTCTGTTCTCTTCATATAGACCATGTATTTCTTTCTTCATTAAGATCATATGGGTACTTTTGATATCTTACTTTTTAAAAAAAAATCTTCCCTCTTTAAATGTGCAGTCACATAGAAGGAATTATTAATACCACATGCCAAATCTCCAAACCACAACTTATATCAAATGTACAACCAGTTGCGGCCCCAAATGAAAAAGCCAAGTATTCTGAGTTGCCTGTAACCGTGTAGACAAAGGGAGAGTCTTCCCAGAGAATGGGAGACTGTTGTTTCCACAGGGAGCTGTACTGACTGCCCAGCAATTAAGCTTCTACTATAAAGAATGTTTGTGAAAAATGCTGGTGAAAGTAATAATGCATATAGACACTTACTTTCCATGCACTTTCATTACCGGATTGTTGGTACCTCTGGAAAAAATGGTCACTGCTAATACAAATACAGACATTAGAGATTGCAACAAATGTTTAATTATCAGAAATTTTAAGGACAAAACATTTATTTTCATCATGTATTTATAAGGATATGCCTTTTTAATTGCAAATGAATAAGACAGTACATAAGGAAGCTAGGTTTTAAAAACTTACCAATGCCACTGGTGTTTGGAAATTAGGAGGTCAATCTACGCTAATTGTAACATTGTTAAACACACACACACACACACACACACACACACACACACACACAACGTAAGGAATACTTATATTGCCCATTATGCAGGACAAGAGGCAATGAATAATTTGCAAAATTTGCCCAGGAAAATGCTTTATTAAACATAGGTAATAAGCTATATGGTGATGTAAGTCCTTCACCTGTAAATTGTATAATACAATTTCAATATGTTAAGTTCTTTTAAAATGAATAAGGGTCTTAGCAAGTGGACCCCAATTTGGACTTGGGGAATGAAAACTGAATTCCAAATTAAGTTGTATCTAGATAAAGATTTAGACATTAGCCTAATGGGATGGCTGGGGAAGAAAATTCTAGACAGAGGGACTAGTTCTGAAGAGGAAAGAACATGGGTCATACATGGATTAAGAAGTTGAGTTGGGAGGGTGGTGCCTAGGCAGCTCAGTCGATTAAGCATCCAACTCTTGATTTAAGCTCAGGTCATGATCACATGGTTCATGAGTTTGAGCCCCTTGTTGGGCTCTGTACTGGCAGTGTGGAACGTGCTTGGGATTCTCTCTCTCTCTGTCCACCCCCGACTCATGTGTGCACTCACACTCTCCTCTCAAACGTTAAAAAAAATTGAGGGGAAGTATGAATCCTTAGAAAATAGGAAGAAGCTTAGAAGGTTTCTGGAGATAAAAAAAAATTAGAGCTAGAGAAATAAACAGTCCCAGTGTTGAAAAGTCACGTTTAAGATGCTAGCTAACGATGACTTAATTTTAAGGACGATCAGCAGCCATTGAAGAATTTTCAATAGGAATGTGCTTGCATGTAAATAAAGAGTTTTCTGAAAACATAATGGGCATTTTGAGCAGCAACAGGGTGTTAAGGTAGCTGTCTTCAATGGGTGGAGTGTTTAGCCCACACAAATTAACAGTTTAAACACATATATTGAAAAGCTACTCTCAGGAGAATTAGAGATATTTTATGTAACGCTGTTTTTCCAGGATGAAATTTGACTTTTGTTATTTTCAACTTACAGGTAAAAATACTGAGCTACAAAGAGGTATATGTGTAGCCCTGATTACACATATAAAATTCAAATCTTTAACTCTACAATCTCAACCCTTCAGTTACCTACTGTCAGGCTTCTGGCCAGATGTGAGAAGCTGAATCATTTAACTCAAGGGTAACTGGTCCAAATTTCAAATTCAAGTTAATGCATGTCAGTTTTATGAAGCTAAGACTTGTTTTTAGTATCCAAGGATTTTTGAATTATTTGCAATTTTATAGATATGGACTTATAACTAAATTATTTCCATTTACCCTTTAGAATGTCCATGTACTTATATGGTTACAAATCCACAAATTCTCCTCTTCACTCTAACAATATATATTCCGGCAATCTTCGAGGACTTTGCCATACAGTCCTAGTTCTGGGACCTATTGGTATTATTGGATTACTCCAACAGTAATATTATACCATAGACCTGTACATTAGAATGATGTATCATAGTAATTCTAATGCAGTTACTCCAATATGATTTAGATGGTAATCCTTGAAGCATTA
The DNA here is from genome assembly GCF_022837055.1 of Prionailurus viverrinus. Classification (NCBI taxonomy): domain Eukaryota; kingdom Metazoa; phylum Chordata; class Mammalia; order Carnivora; family Felidae; genus Prionailurus; species Prionailurus viverrinus. Next base: position 39,450,198 of record NC_062573.1, on the reverse strand, counting down.
TCTAGATATAACACTAAAGCAATCTCTGAGGAAATTTTGTTCATTCCAGCCAGGGAAAGGAAAGTCCTATTTGGTGCGTGAATTATTCAATATGTACTTAAAGAGGTAGCAGCCCTTTTAATTTGGCAAAGATCGTTGTCTTAATTGGTAACAATGACAAATGACCTAAAGCTTGCAGTATCCAGAACCAAAGGAAACAAAAGAAAAAAGAAGCAGGGAATGCAAAGTTGGCCTAGAACTGAGCTGTGTCTCAGGAAGAGTGGAAAAAAAAAACTCTAGCAGTTGTTTGACAAAGCTACCAATTAGTGTCCTACTCCATAGAAGAGATCACAAATTTGAAGGGATTTCTGCACAATTAAAGGATGTAAACATAGGCACTTTTATAAAACACCGCTCAAAGAAAATAATGTGTCAGGCTCTTTAAGTGACTGAACATGCTATTAAAGCAGATGAAAACCTAGTGGAGTAGTACTTGCTTGTATTACGATGGAGACACCTATGGTCCCCAGATTTTAGAGCTTACAATTTCATCTTGGTGACATTTGTTTTATCATAGTTTAACCAGATAAATTAGTAGAATACAATTCAGAGAACAGCTTCTGTTCTATATCCTGACACTTCTAAGATGATTCAATCATCCCCACACTTCTCTGACTTGATTTTCTTTAGAACAATAGGTGCAATAAAAGAGAATTAGTAAGTCAATAAAATATTAAAAAAACAATTTGGAATGTCCAGACTCCCAAATATATAGAAATCAGATTTTTTTTTTCACTTTTGCAGCTGAAGATGTCAATCTGTAGAGCTACAGTCCTCACAGTCTGAACAACTATGCTAGGGAAACTTACAGGGTGGTTTTCCCCATCTTTTTATTGTAAAAAAAACTCAAAAGTTCAGAAAAGTTTAAAGAACAGTCCTACAGACATTCCTTTGTGTCCCATCTAAACTTGACAATGGTTGGAATATTTACATATTTGCTTTTATCTCTATGTGTCCACACGCACGTACACACAGAAAATAAATTGCAGCTGTGTTTTATACCTAAATACTTCCATGTACATATCCTAAGAAAGGACTTCCTCCCATGTAACTATATATATATTGGACATTTAATGACCACAACTAAGAAAAATTGACAATTACATAAGATAACCTATTATCTAGATTCACAAGATTCAACTTTTCTCGATTGTCTTTAATGTATTTTCCAAATCAGAATTCAATCATGGCCCCCCTATTATATTTTTTCATGAATACATTTTTTAGAGAAGTTTTAGGTTCACAGCAAAAGTGAACAGAAAGTGTAGAGAATACATATTTTACACATATATTTATATCTTTATAAATTTTCTTTTAATCTCTTTTAACCTAAAACCTACATCTCCACCTTTTTTTTAACATTATCTTTTGAAGAAACCAAGCAGTTATAGAATGCCCTGGTATAGATTTGTCTGATTTTCCAGTGGCATTATGTGATATATAACTCTATCCACTTTAGTTTCTACAAACAGAGAAATAACTTCAAGGCTTGATTATATTCAAGTTAAATTCCCCACCCCCCAATACTACTTTCTTCACAAGAGACACTTTATAATTGCATTACATCAGTAAACACATATGTCAGCCTGTCATGGTATTAGTGATGCTAAGTTGGATCCCTTGTTTAAAGTGATAACCTAGAAATTTCCTCACTTTAGAAGTCTGATTTTTCCCTATGTGGTTTACGAATAATCTCTGGGGTGATGCTTTGGCACTGTGGAAATGTTTTCCCCTAAGAACTTTTTAATCTAATGGTTTTCAGTGCACTGATAAACCATGTCTGAAATAATGGGGTGGGGTGCATATTGGAAATTTAATACTTCTGTCATTTTTTTTTACCTTTATTTGCTGGATCAGCCATTGCTGATCAACACTGTGATTTTTAAATATAAATTATTCAATTGTTACTTTGAAAGAGGTATTATAGGATTTGTTACCTGCTATGAACATGAGGCTGAGATGAACCGTGTGTGTGTGTGTGTGTGTGTGTGTGTGTGTGTGTCAGATTTACTTTTTCTCTATAAAATGTTTATTATTTAAAATAAATTGAGCACACATAAATGTTGTAATTAAAAATTAAGGGAAATTGAAAATTCTTTCCTCAAATTTTGAATGTTACTTAATTACTTAGTTTGGGAATAAAAACGTTATATTTTTTGAGTATTTAGCCTGTGTTGGACAATTTGTAAATTAACAATTATCCTTGCAAGTAGAGATCACCATTTTGCAGAAGAGAAAGTGTATGAAAAAATCTGTATGATTAAACATATATTTAATCACCTAGTAAGTTTCAGAGCAAAAATGAGAAGCTAAATATTTCTCCTTTCAAGAAAGCTTTGCCTTTTGTATTGTTCCTTATTAACTCTCTTGCCTGGAGTCGTACATTTCACGTTATGTACATCAAACTTTCCGATGCATAGAACTGAGGTGGACTTGGAATCTATTGAAAGGAAGTGGATTTGATTAGTGATTTTAAATTAAAACAAATTTAGTGATTTAAATTAAACAAAATTTTGGGGCGCCTGGGTGGCGCAGTCGGTTAAACGTCGGACTTCAGCCAGGTCACGATCTCGCGGTCCGTGAGTTCGAGCCCCGCATCAGGCTCTGGGCTGATGGCTCAGAGCCTGGAGCCTGTTTCCGATTCTGTGTCTCCCTCTCTCTCTGCCCCTCCCCCGTCCATGCTCTGTCTCTCTCTGTCCCAAAAATAAATAAACGTTGAAAATAAAATTTAAAAAAAATAAAATAAATTAAACAAAATTTTGTTTTTAGTCAGGTGTGGTGAGGCCAACACAACAGGAGACTATTGACAGTGAAAAAGTTAATTTGTTACAGTTCCCCCAGAGGAAGGAGCATGCCACACCCCTTAGACAAGAGTTGGTCAGGAGTCAGCAGCAAGGCTTGACGGGAAGTGTTTTTTTTGTGGTTTTCAAAGGAAGAAATGGGCAAAAGCAGGGTAAGCAAGCTAAGCAGGTTAGAACTGGATAGTTTGAATAATTCCAGGGGCTCTGAACTATATGGGTAGTTGCCAGTTGTCCGATATCTGGCCCTGGGGTGATTTAGGACAGGCAGATAGTGTCCTATGACTGCAGGAGCCTGATAAAAGGAGGCAAATGGGGTTGGTTGGTTTGCATTCAAAAGGCATGCTTATAGGTAGGTTGTTGGCTGTCTCTAGGAATTAGCTACCTCAGAGAAGGGCAGCCCCCACCTGAGTCTGTGAAGCCCCAAGACGTCAAGACTTCATAAAATATTGAAAATGAAAAACATGATGAATGCAAATCGTGATAGATATTGTCCAAAAGTTAAAAAACTGTGCATGAATGAGTTAGATTTCCCCGTGAAGTCATTTAATATCATGGGCTTATATAGTGTGATAACATATAACCATAACTGATACAAACTTATTATAAATCATGTATCAGTTAAGAAATGTTAAACCCTGTTTCATGTTAGATGATTTGTCTATGTTAGGGATTCTGTTTTAAATAAACACAAAAGTACAAAGATATATTTATACATAAATATATTAGATAATTCTTGCCAGTTGTATAACAGTAATTTTGTCTTTAGGGAAACCTAAATATTATTTATATGAGAATAGCAATTTTTATCATAGTTGGGCCTATTGTGCTGCATATTAGCATATGGATTCTAGAGGTTCCAATCCTTTCATTTAAAAAATATTAATGGGGGCGCCTGGGTGGCGCAGTCGGTTGAGCGTCCGGCTTCAGCCAGGTCACGATCTCACGGTCCGTGAGTTCGAGCCCCACGTCGGGCTCTGGGCTGATGGCCCGGAGCCTGGAGCCTGTTTCCGATTCTGTGTCTCCCTCTCTCTCTGCCCCTCGCCCGTTCATGCTCTGTCTCTCTCTGTCCCAAAAATAAATAAACGTTGAAAAAAAAATTAAAAAAAAAATATTAATGTTTATGTGAACTGTATGTATAGCCTGTGTACCATGTGAGCACTTTGTCTAGTTTATAATATCGTCATGGTACATGGATATCACTTGCCCCCAAACAAAGTAAAAAGTATTTATTACTATACTTTTTATTCCCAATTTATTTATTAATTTTAGTTGCAATCGTATGATTGGCGTAGAGTGACAGTTCTACATTTATCAGATGTCGGTGGTAATGATATGAGATTTACAAGGTACTAGGTGACTTCCATCTGGGTAACACTGAAGCATCTGCCAATACATATGATCAAGCAGAGGACACAGACACCAAGTGCTGAAAAGCAGCAGTCTGACTCTGATCCTGTTGGATAAACAGAATATTTTTGGCTCCACCAATGTATCCGTGGAACTAAAATAAATTTATGGCAATCAAATTAGCATCTAAATATAGTTACAACTTCATTTTTAGCACCTCGGATATTAATAAAGAAGTGACAAATGATAAGAAATCACTTTTCTGTTTTTGAAATGCTATCATTTATGAATTTATGGTAAGCTTCAGAATCCCTCCTGCTCTGAATAGCCATTTCCCTAGAAAACAGGGACTAGCTCATGATTGCTGAGGTCAGATTTCTCCATTAAGGTTTCTACATACCACTTAGTTAGGTCTTTTTTTTTTTTTAATTTATTTAATACTTAATGACTAATGTCTTTCACACTCCAGCTTTGTATAAAAAGAGGATTCAAAAAAGTATAGATAAATTAACAGAAATTTGCCATTTCTGTTACTTAATTATTGAGCTTATCTCTATTTATTAGTTAGACCTAACTTTATTAAAGTCAAAGAAGTGTGCTTGCTTTCAGAGATGTAGAGGAGGATAAAAACATGGAGAAGGCAATTGAAGGAGACATACTATTTTTAAAAATGGGAAGACAGATTAAAGCTAATGGCAAGATTGTTACATAGAATTCCAGTTTTAGAGTGCCTGGGTGGCTCAGTCGGTTAAGCATCCGACTTGGGCTCAGGTCATGATCTCCCTGCTTAGGTCATGATCTCATGGTCTGTGGGTTCAAGTACCGTGTTGGGTTCTGTGCTGACAGCTTACAGACTGGAGCTGTTTTGGGTTCTATGTCTCCCTCTCTGTCTGCCCCTGCCCCACTTGCACTCTATCTCTGTCTCTCTCTCAAAAATAAATATACATTAAATAATTGTGTATTTATTAAATTTTTTTAAACATATATTGATTTTTGAGAGACACAGAGAGACAGAGCAAGAGCAGGGAAGGGGCAGAGAGAGAGGGAGACACAGAATGTGAAGCAAGCTCCAGGTTCTTAGCTGTCAGCACAGAGCCCAACCAGGGCTCAAAACCACGAACTGTGAGATCATGACCTGAGCTGAAGTTGGACAGCTAAGCAACTGAGCCACCCAGGTGCCCTCACCTGCCCCAATTTTTTTTTTTAATTAAAAAAAAAATTGTAGTTTTAACAAGTATTTGGCCACCAACTGGGATGGTGTATTTTGACAGAGTTAAAGGGTAACTGGCTTAAATATGAGAAGCATAGCACTGCTAACTTGTAAGTGGTGGACAGTGACATGTAAAACTATGGTTTCCTTCAGGGCTAAAGTGACAATGTATAATGAAGTTACAGGGGAGCAAACTGGATATTTAGAGGCTTTACAACCATTAGTATTTACTTCTTGATTTGTTAACTGATAGTGAACCTATTGTTAAAATCTTTTGAAAATGCTTTTCAAAACTTACTGTCATTGACCATTAGTGGATAGGAATGACACTTAGCAAAATCTTTGAAAAACTATTGGGTAATTAGTAACTGATGAGTCTTTGGGAACTAGATTTTCCTGTGGATATTGTTTGTTCAAGGCATATGTTCTATTAAAATGGCAGAATGAAGTTTAACTATTAGCCAAATGTAGATACGAGCCAGGTTTATCAATGGCCTCTGAAACCTAAAGGTACCCCAAGCTTCTCTTCTCATTATGGTCTTGCAAGCCCCTCACTTCATGGTCATGGTGGCAACATGGCACAAGGGAAACATGAGATAAAGTTAGAGCGTGTGGATTTGAATCTCAGCCTTCACTTGACCCTAACCTAAAAATGGAGGTAATGACCATTATCTCTGAGATAGTGTACAGGATTAAACATGCTAAAAATACGTGGCACACAGCAGGCCCTTGCTGAAGGCAGGTAGGAGTTGCTGATACTATATCTGTCATTATAAATATTATTATTGTCATATTTTTATTCAAGCTATTACTAGCTTTCTCTTCTTAACCTTAGGTATATTAAATATTTCATGTGACTTATATCTGAGAAAAGCCTTGGAGGCTATATAGTTTGGTGGCGTTAATACTTTAGGCAACAGGATTTATAGTATATAAAGTATATGTCAGAGTAGTCTTTTGGGAAACAAACAAGGGGCCAGAATCCTGTCTGGTTATCTTTCACCTCATTAAACGCATGAGACACCTGAAGCCAACCATTAGAACCCAAGATATTTAAAAAATATGTTTTGGGAAAGCACTAGTCTTAAAGGTTTATTTTATAGGTAATGAAATTGATTCAGAAGTGTAATTAAGATTAACCCTCAATACTACAATTAATATTAAAAATGAGGTTAGTTACAAATATTACTAGCTCTTAGTCTAGGATACCTTCTATTTTATAGTGTTTCTCTACCATAGACTCTTGTCTTCCTATTTGCCAGCAATATTTCACATGGTACCAATATATGCTAACTCAGATAAGCATATAAGAGCAGAACTTTTTATTCCTTCAGACAAAAGAAACAAATTAAGTGTAGAGAAGATTTTAAGAGATATAGCATACAATTACTCTCTATGTTTCATTTAAACAAATAATGAAACATCAATTGATGTAACCACACTGTCTTAATAAAAACTTGCATGAATTAAAACATTTTTCCTAGTGTAAATCTTCTACTTCATTTATAGGAAATACATAGAGGGATCCTGAAACTAGAAAGATCTCAGATAACATAAACTTAGGTATTTCTTTCTTGATGACTTTGAATATGATTTACAATGTAGTCATGAAATGTGAAATCTTGAAAGTCACATAGACATGTTCCTAAGTTGCATCTCTTTAACTTTTTGGTGTATGATGACCCCAAGTTACATTTCTCTCAGCTTTATTCTCCAGTCCTGGAGTTCTAAATGGAACAAATAACATGTTTCATCAGAGGCCATATAAGAATTAATTGAGATTTTGCAATGTACTTAATGCCCTAAATCATCAGTTTCATTCATTGGTGCCTAAAAGGGATGCATAGTGTAAAATGCTGAAATGAAAAGGCAGGTGGTAAAGGTTATATGAGCACTGGTCAGTCCATGGGAGCAAAGTCTGCTGGTATTTCTCTCACTGGCATTTCATATTCAAAATATGAAATATATTTTATATTTAATTTTTTGCTTTAATATTTGTTTTTATTCAAGTTAGACTCAGTTATTTTACTAAGTATTTTTGCTGAGATATTCTTGTTTCATATTTCATAAGAAATTACTCTTATGATGATGGAAAAATTAAGAAAATGTGTTTAAGGCTTGATTTTTCTACACTTACGTGCATTTTATCATGAAAATTTAAAGCACACCATAAAAAGCATAGAGCTGGATAATAAATCTTCATATGACTAGAAATCAGATTTTTAAATTACCAATATTTTGCCACATTTAATTAAGAGAAATGGTTTACTTATTTGTTAATTTTTCCTTGATAAAGTATCAAAAAGCAAATCTCCTATGCCATGGCTGTAAGTACTTCAGTTTTCATCTTTAAAAGTATGAGTATTGTCTTACATAGTCACAAAGGCATCATTATACTTAATGGCATTAATGTGTAAAGACATTAATCCTTGTTTTCTTCTTCTGGTTTTAAATACATAAGCGGTTTTGAAAGTAAAAGTAAATTTTTGCTGTGTTGGACTCTATTCTGCAATTACATTGAATTGTGTCACGGACTTAAAAGATAACTTTTTACTCATTTAAATGAAAATAAGTATTTATGGCCCTGAAAATATATAAAATATTTATGGCAGAACCAAATATTAATTTATAGAACATAAGACTTACTAAATCAACAGCCATCTTTTTAAAGTGTGTGTATAGAATCCTACATATCATAAAAATAATAGAATGCAAAAAATTATTTTAGTGATAACTTAGGGTATGATGCCTTTAATTAATATAATTCATGGACAAAGATTTAAGTCATAAGTATCCTCATTTATATTTAGAAGCATATTGATATGATTTGTTGAAAAAAATCAGTAACCTATCTACTTCCTAGTAGGAATTCTGACTTCTGAAAGCATTGGCTTTGGCCACCTAATTATTTTAATTTCATGAATGCCCTTACTAAACCACATAAAATCATCATCATAAGAGCATTTGGGCAAAACTGTATTAAGATAGCATTTCTGATGTTGTTTTCTGTAACAGGCAGGGTTAGGTCAGGAAAACCAAAGCTATTCTATATGTTTTCCATTAAAGAAGGATTTTAACACGAGAAATTAAAGAGTTATACGACCATTAGAAGTAGTGTGAGAGCAAAGAACAGGGAAGACTGTGCCACGGATTTCAACTTTGAGAAGCAATGTGTGGCTCTCAAGAACATAACCCTAAGCAGGTGGAAACACAAGAACCTCATAGGGAATCTTTCAAGGAGGTCATGTGGAAGCTACTTTGAATACTATAAACCACCACTCAGCACGCAATGCTCCAGGAGCCATTGCCTTGACAGTCAATGTCATTGATTGATGATAACATCTCAGAAAGCCTTTGTGAAGTTTAGGTCTGCCATATGCCCATGTCTCTGCCTTCTTGCCTCTAGAGAATAATGGCTTCCCCCCTTTTTTTAAATCTACCAGTCTCACATGAGGATATCTTTTTGGCATATTCTAACGTGGAGCCATATGGAGAGAGGCATTCTGAAAACACAATTCTTGTTCTTTCTTCTGGGAAGGAATGGTAGTGATGGTGAGTTGAAAATACATACACATAGGCCTTTGGTAGAAGAGTCTGTTGTTTTTCTTTCTACTTTGGTTTATCTTATTGAATATGCATTCCTTCTGAAAACTTCTTGGGTGAATAAATGATGGAGGATAGATAAAGCAGATGTGAGATTACATTTTTCTTTGATTTTTAAAAATCATTTGGTGACCTATGATCGTGTAAAGAGCAATGAAGTTATGAGATAGAGGTTCTAACTGGCTTGGTCACTTAGGGTCCCCCATGTGACCTTAAGTTGGTCACTTAGCCTCTCTAAGATTTGGTATGTTCATCTGTTAATTAAATATAGTCAGATCTGTTCACTAGCACTTGTTACAGTGGGTTGCTTTAGGAATAACAAAGCAATATATGTGTTTATACTGTGTCACCCAGGTGTCAGAGAAATGAATGATTGATTCCTTTTCCAGTATTGCAAGGTACAGCAATGTACACATAGAGGAAATCCTCAGGAAATCAACAATCAATCAAATTGTCCAAAACAGTTCCTAGCCTTCAAAAGGTTTCTCTCCCCAGCCTCGGAAGACTGGCTTCTGATTATTTTTAAAACCACTTGTTTATATCATGGATGTAAAAGGAACAAGAGTGTCAGAATACTCTTTTTATTCTCCCTTTTAGCCTATCGTCAACAAAATTGACGAAAACACCTGCTTGATCTCAGGCTAAGCATGGACAATCATTCATTCCTAACTTTATTATTCACTGAGTAAACATATAACAAAAGATGAGTTTTACCAAGTGAGAAACAGGCTGGGGAAACAGTGAAATGGCATATGAGCTAATATAAACAGACTCTATAATGCAGATTAATACTCAGTAAACCTATGACTGCATATGAGAATGAACTCCAGTACTTTCCACCTAAGTCATCTCTGATGTGATGTTCCAAGTCGTCTACCTGGGGACTGCCTTTCAGGGCTGCAACCATGCTGCCGTACTGGCATCCACGCTGGCATCCTAAAGTGATGCCGTCTTCTTGCCGAGGCCCCTTTATTCAACTTCCGGGCAGAACTGCCCAGAGAAGCATGTAGGCTCTCCTTTCTCTTCCTCTTCTAATTCTTAAGTCTCGGAGAAACTGCTTCCTCTAGTGTCCTGTCACCCAGAAAGGTGTTTCTAATAAGATAATTTTAGCAACTGTAACATTTTATAAAGGAAAAATGTTTAGCAATTTCTTCTTTGTGCCATATAAATAACTGCATCAATCAAATAAACACATTTAAAAATGAAAAGTACTTGGCGACCCTCTCTGGGGCCACAGAAGTAGGGAAGAGAAAACACAATATAACCTCGTGGTAAATTTTTCTACTGTGTCTACTGGAGTAGAAATTCTGAGAGGAGTTTTCTGTCAAGATGGGTTAGAGAAGGTAAAAATAAAGGAGGAAAAGATAATGGTCACCTGATAGAATCATCAACACATTTAGATAAATTGAAATACAAGGCAGATGAAGGAGAGGAAGGAATCACGGTAAGAGTATGATATGTTTTGTGTGGATTGGCTAAGATTGATTTTCCTTCTTTCAGAAAACATGACGAGAAAATACATATTCCTATGAATATTTCATTGAGTAAACAAATGCACAACCATTGTTTTCTGAACCACAGTTTAGTTTCTATATGGTATATATGGGAAAGCCACAGTCCACCACGGTCTTATGTGTGAGAAAGATTTGGAGTGCTACAGGCCCAGGGCACATATTCTGGTTGCCTTTCATACTGTCACCAAATGCCCTTCAGGAGAACTGGTGATTCTCAAATCTTTGATCTTGTTTCAGCTTTTGAGGGCACAAAGACAAGGCACTTCTTAAATAATGCAGCTAGTGCAATCTCCTAGACAAATGGCAAATTAATCAGTCTCTAAATCCTTGTTTTTTGAAGACTTGTGCATTTTTAAAGAAGACAGAGTAATTGTTTAGTGACTTGGTGCCATTGATTTTCATTATGGATGGTGTTGGCTGGGTCTGTGTCAGGTCATCAGGGAGAGATAGCCTTTGCATAGCTAAATAAAATGGGGGGAAAAGGCACTTCTTATTTCATATTCAAGAGGAAAAACTCCAATCCTTCAAGAAGTTTTGCATGACCTTCCTTTAGGAACAACTTTTGCCCATTGCATGATTTTCAAAAAATGACAAAAATCTCTCTGCACAGATTTCAACAGGATGTCTTGCCTTCAATGGTGCAAAAAATGCCTCACCTGGGACAATTTTAAAAGAACGATGAATCTAAAACAACATGAACAAGATGATTTAAAATATTCGATTGAAATCCACAGTGAATTTCATGGCTGTGGTTGAACATGTTTAAACTAGACCACTCAAATCAAATGAACACTGTTTGCTTCAGCTGATGGAGAGAGCAGAAGTTTTGGGTTTTCAGAAGTTCCATTTAAGTTAGGTTTGCTGCTATTTTATGTAGGTAAAACCAAAAAATTTTATCTATTGATGCTAAATTGGCTACAGTTAAAATGCCTTTTGTTAGTCCCAAGATAGCTATCCTTTCTAATATTTTCTAGATGGGATTCTCACACATTTGAGTTGGATGTGAAATTGTTTTAAATTTATAACCAAATTTCCCTCATCCTTCTCCATTTTGCTGAAAGGTTGGTTAAACTTTATTCACTGTTGATTCAGTTTTTTCTTTTAAACATAACCAACCTTATGTATTTATTCCCCAGCCCCTAATTTATTTAGTGTGTATAGACTCTGGAATCAAAGTTTCTGCAAATGAAGTGTTTTTATAGACTTAAATCTTTTCAAAATGAAATCTGTCCTTTTTTTTCTTTTTTTCTTTCTTTCTTCTTCTTATTTTTTTTTATTTTATTTTTTTTACTTCACCGTGGCTGCTGCTTTTTTTCTCCCCCCAAAAATCTCACAGTTGTCATATTGTGACAACCCTTCGAATTCCTCCGGAGAAAAGTGTGACTCTAAAAAGGTTTTGCCCTGATTTATTTTTTGGATATATATCATAGCAATTCCCTCATTTAATGATAAGTAAATGATCTGAGTCAGTGAGCTGTTACACAGCTCAGTAAAAAGAAAGGAACTGTGCCTTACTGGAATGAGGTGTTTGTAAGATTTGACCCTTCCAATCTATGCGATAATTTTCTTCTAAATATAGTAATCAAGAGCTATTAAATAAATATAACAATTAAGGACATATTAAAATCACTCTCAGATAATGGCAAGGGAATCTTATTAGATGGGATGTTATGATATTGCAGAAATTTGACAGGTAATTTAAGAGTCTTCAAAGGTTTTTTGATTCATTGACCAAATATGCCTTAAGAGTTTAATTAAGACCGGTTTAGAGGACTGTTAACCATATTTAATGCTTTCTGTGTTGTCCACACCATAACAATAACAGTCCCAAAATATCAAATAATGATCGTGTCCTTTTCATCTGGTCATTGAAGATGGGTATTAATACTATCTTGGCTATCCATTTGAATGTTGTTATCCAGAGAGGAAAGTAAACATTGGGATCTATGTCTGAAATGTCTATCTTCAGTATGTTGTAAGTAGTGCTAAATTTTCATGACAGAAGAACACTGTTTTTTCTGTTTTTTGTTTTTTGTTTATTTTTTTTTCTACCTGTGGTCAATTACTATTTGGGAAGTTCTCAGCTAAGTTCAGGCAGGCATTTTCAGGGAACAGCAAAGGTAGACTCTAATTTCATTTCCTTCCAAGTTATTTTGGCTATTCACATTTTACCCTCAGGTTTGTTGTAATTCCTTTTGTCACCTTATTTGCAAATTTTTGTGCTGCACAATATGAAAGATAATTCATAAGTATTCTCAGAAATCAATATAATAGTTATGATATCAAATATTTCATGACACAATTCCTGTGTTCTTTATTCCTGATGACAGACTGCAAAGTACTGCATTATCTGAGTGAGAGAGTGGAAAAGAGAGGGAGGAGGAAAGAAAAAGTAAAGGGAAAAGTAATAGAACAAATGCAAATTTGAGGGAGTCCACTTGGCATTTCTACTGCTTTGCAATATGCAAGCATAATTAAAAGGTTAATGAATAAATTAAGAATGAATTGTCAACCTTAAAACTACAATGTGGGGCAAATGGCTGGCTCAGATGGTGGAGCATGTGACTCTTAATTTCAGGGTTGTGAGTTTGAGCCCCACTTTGGGCATAGAGCTTTACTTAACGAAAACAAAACAAACCGATAAAAAACCCACTGATAATGATGTAGTATTTACTATGTGAATAACTATTTCCAAGATTCATTTGAGTTTGGAATTCAACTCATAGACAAGATTCAAGAGAGGATTCTCTCTACCCTATTGTTGAATATGGTCTATTTTATTGAGAATATATGAATGAGAATATGTAGTGAAAATATTATCACCCGTCACTTTACTTCCACAATAGATGCTTATCTTTTCTTTTTTTTTTTCTTTAAAATTTTTTTTAACGTTTATTTTTGAGACACAGAGAGACAGCATGAACGGGGGAGGGTCAGAGAAAGGGAGACACAGAATCTGAAACAGGTTCCAGGCTCTGAGCTGTCAGCACAGAGCCTGACGTGAGGCTCGAACTCACGGACCGTGAGATCATGACCTGAGCCGAAGTCGGCCGCTTAACCGACTGAGCCACCCAGGTGCCCCGATGCTTATCTTTTCTAAAATATACATCTATGTGTAAAATAGTGGTATAAATGAAATATTGGTAATTGATGACGTAGATTACTTATTGGTGATATATTGGTGTAAAATTTAGAATATATGTATTTCTATATATATCTATAAATATGTTCTATATATGTATTATACATATTTATATTTAGAGATCTTAGTTATATGGCAAAAATGGTGTTGGGTAGGGAAACTCAGAGATCTAACATGAAGCATAAGCCAAAAGCATGTGTGTTTATGTCTTTCTGTACATGAGGAAAAAATTACCGACATAGCTGTGTCAAAACTCGAGGGGCATGCTGAAGCCTAGACATCAGGAGGGAGAGCCAGGAAGTAAACACATTTAAAGAGCCAAAGAAGGTATTAAACCAGAGGTGAAATCCTGAAGCTGAGGTCTAGAGGATGAGTTTAGGACCATTAAATATGAAAGTAATTATCAGGTTACATTGTAGATGTTATAGTTTTTTTAAGTTGTGAACCCCCAGGGCAGGAATAGTCTGATATTTCAGGAGCAGAGGCCAAATGGAGTTATGGGACCAGGGAAAAAGAGAAGATGGATATTTGGGTATTCTGAGATCAAGGAAACTACCCAATAAGTAGTATGTATGTATGTCTACGTACTGCAGAAAATAGTGACAGTTGACTAGAGCTAGCCTTTTCTTGTATTTAGACAAGTCTCCTTTTTTAGTACATTTCAACTATATGTTACTTGTTAGTCTCTAGTCTTAGACTCTATGCTCGTTGAAGATAATGCCCATCAACCATCTGATTAATGTGATTCACTTACAAGTGAGTTATTGGGGTTTATTTATATGATAAAATGTTCGAGTTAGGAGGAGAAAAATCGGTTTCAGATTCCTGGAATTCCATTTATTAGTGTGAATACAGGCAAGTTAGTTGACCTCTCAACATCTTATTCCTCAGTTTACCTTGTAGAATTGTGTTAGAATGGAAACAAAATGAGTTGCGTTGTGCTTAGTTCATAACAGGTGTTTAATATCTGGAACATATTTTGGACAGCTACAGTGCCTGACCCCCTAGAAGATGGTCCAGGCTTCTTCAAATATATTTGATTCACTGAATGTCTTAGTTTGAGTTTCCCCCAAAATAGAGATGGACACAAGGAAGTACTTACACTTATTCTCCTCCCTGTGGGATTTTACTCCCTTGAACTTCTGGGAGAAGCAGCTTCCTGTGGACTTGAAACAAGTTATGGAGTGGAAATTCATGGAACAGCCTCAGGAAGAGCCTACCAAAATATATGCAGAATTGCCCACTGCCCCTGTGCTCAAATCACAAGCAGGCTTAGGGGTACGGAGCACAGCACAAGAAGGGTCTCTATAACCAATAAATCATGGCATTCAGGCTTAGAATTTCAAAAGCAAAGAATAAATATTTGGAGGAGGAGTACATTGTTTTCTGCTTTATATTTGTTTTCTGCATGCCTAGCACAGTTCCTGACACATATTAGATACTTTAAAAGAGTTTGTTGATTTAAAGTACATTAATCTACTGGTAGTGTCCTACAGAACTGCTAACAGATACATGCTGAAAATGTAGAATAAAGGTCAGTGTACTATATTCTTTTTAATTAGCTCGGCCTATCATTATTGTTGCTGAAGTTATCCTCATAATTCTTTTGGTCTTTAATTACTATATTAATATCTTTTTGGATTGCCTAAATGTAATACTCTTTGTAGGTAATCAATGATAAATAGCCACAGTATTATAGGCCATAAAACATCTTTTGTGATCATATAAATGCTATTTTATAGGATCGTTACAATGGATTTCTTTCCGTGAGAACCCACAAATACAAAAACGCCCTTAAACAGAAAAGAAATGCAAACACTCTCTCTTGAGAACAAGAGTTGTTTGCACCAGATATAAGGAGATCTCCCTCTTCACTTTATGTGTCCCCTAAATAAGAGGCCCTCCCCAGAGGTGTTTATATAGGATAACTTTAACTCTGACTTTAAGCTCGTTCATTTTTTGTTATCTCTATCATCTTCTGAGGTTAAAATGTTAAATCATCATATTATTCTCTGATCAATTAATATGATTCCTCTTAAATAAATACAGTTTTGTGTTTAGATTTCAGGGACTTTTCATAAGGAGTATCTAAACCTAGCAGTTCTGTGCACTACCACTGTTTTCTCTCACAGACAAATTTCTTAGGAAGGAATCATGGTCTCACAGGGTGAGAAGAGGAAGTACAAGCCCCCAGTCATTGTACAGGAAGAAGTGGAGTTGTTAGAATGTGTGTCAGACGTACAGCCTGATTCTTAAGTAGCAGGGTTGAAGTATGATTTTTTGGGGAGAAACAGCTCAAGCAATATAAGACAAGATTATCTCCTGCAAAAACATGTACACTTTCAAAAACAAGAGATTGGGGAGATGCTAATCTTTTGTCTAATCCTCAGAACTATCTATGTCAGAGTTTCATTGTTATTGCTGTTTGTTGTTGCTTCCTTTTGTTTTATTTAAGACTTGAGTTACCAGATAAGTCACTAAGTGAGAAATGAATCTGAAATCACGATCACTATTGTTGGTTTTTTTTTTTCCTGCCATCCAAAATCTCTCCCTGCAACCCCTAATAATAACTGTGCCTAGTTTGTAAAATACACTGGCCGAGTTAGAACATGTTGAAAAACATTTCAAAGTAGGCTTGAAATAATAATGTAGATGATACTAAGCCTCTTCATTATCTTGTTACTTTAACATACTGTTTTCTTTTTTTTTCTTCAAGTTTATCTGAATACCAAAACCAAAGCCAAAAATGCATATACAAACACTTTCATATGGTAGAGAGTTTGAGATATTTCAATACTTGTAAGCAAACACTGATTTATAATAACCACTGTGCTGTGGTTAATTCAACAGGCTAGTGAACTGACAGAAGATGCATTTTTACTCCTGAAATTATTATGGATGCTACCTAATATGCCACTCAAACAACCTTCCTGTTCTTCTCTTTATTGGTCCGATTATGGGGAGTGTAAACACGTTCTTGTGGTTGAACTGCATCCAGTTAGACCCATTAACAGTTCTTTCAATTCAGGTTTGTGGAGAGAATATCTTTTCCAACCACAGAATGTCTGTTTACTAGAGGGAAAAATGCATCTTAAAGTCTGTAGAGATTTAAAAAGGCAGGGAAAACTTTACAGAGTGTCCAGCAGCATCTGTAGGTAGAAACTGAATAAGATGAAACCAAGTTAAGGTGAGTTCAGGAGGGGTAGCTTTCTCTGATAGACTTGCCACTCCCTGCTCTGTTTTTATGTGGCATGGTCTCAGAACCTTTCAGTTCAGTTTCTTTTTAAAATTTCCTTGGGCTCAAATAACTTCTTCTGGAAAGCGTTGCAGAAATTGTGTTATTATTTTAGCAGGAACAGCTATTCTACAAGACTATAATAAAAATAACTAAAATTTGTATTCTTCCGAGACTCTTGTTGGACACTTTCCACTTCTGCCCTGATATAAGAGGCGCTCTGTAAATGTCTCTTCCCTGGTTATCAAGGAAACCTCGCTTTGGCTTCTGTAAATATTATTGCAATTATATTTTGATCCTACCTATACTAAATGCTGAATCTACCCTTCCTTTAAGGCTCTTCTCATCTAGTTTGTAAAACTGGAGTTGCCCAAACATGGTTCACAATTGAACAATAAGTGGAGCAAATACTATGGAGCCTGATGGTTCTTATATTAGAGTTGTATCCTTGTTCGGAGAAAATGCTACAGTATTTTTGAGGGAAAAAATGGAAAGGTTTATTGAACCATGTGTGTGAAATTTGTAATGATCAACTTTAAGGAGAGAGTTTGTCTCCATGTTACCACCCCCTGCTCGCTTTACATCCCATGGAGAACACCTCGCCTTCACTTGTGTCTCAACTTTACCCGGAGAAAGGACTGTCACCATATTTATTTGAATACCTATGTATCTTTGCTTAATTCATTATAAGTCCCTCAAATGTGATCAGAGTATATCCTCCTCACCTAACTCAAATGTCTGACAAATAGTCGCTGTTCAGTGATGTTTGCTTAAAAGAATGAAGTAGGAGGGCAAGAATATCATTGTAACTTTTAAAAAGACAGTTACTTAACTTTTATTTTTCTTATTTATATTTGTTTCCTTGTGGCTTTAAAAAAATGTTTGATTAGTCATGTTAGAGTCTTTGTATCACAGGTAGGGAGATGCCAGAAATTTAAATTTAACTGAATTTTCTCTAACGTTTACCCAGTGACCCAAGAGGCTCACAACATTTTTAGGAATTTGGCATGCTGATACTTTTGATTCCTTGGTTTCTTGGAATTTTCATCTCTTCTCTTTTTTCTTCTTTCTTTTCTTTTTTTCTTTTCTTTTTCTTTTCTTCTTTTTTCTTTTCTTTTCTTCTCTTCTTTGTTGCTTTTTACTTGGTGTCTGTTTTTGGATTTATGTACAAATGTATTTTTGTGTTATTTCTTTATTGAGGTATACTTAACAAAATAGTAACATATTTGAAGGGTACCCTGTGATGCTTTGATATACATATACATTTGGAAAGGATTCCTTCCACTGAATTCATTTAACAATACATCATCTTCTTTGCTTACTTGCTTCTTTGTTTGTTCATTTGTTTATTTGTGAGATTTAAGTTCTACTTTCTTAGCGAACTTCAGTTATACAATACAGTGTTATCAATTATAGTCACTACGTTATATATTAGATCCTCAGATTTTATTCATTTTATAACTGAAAATGTGTACCCTTTAGCCTACCTCTCTCTCTTTTCCCCACTCCCAGTCTCTGGCGACCTCTTTTATATTTTCTGTTTCTGTGAGTTCTACTTTTAATTTATTTATTTTTAATTCCACATTTAGGTGATACCATGGCAGTATTTGTGTTTGGCCTATTTCACTTAGCATAGTGACCTCAGGTTCATCCATGATGTCACAAGCAGTAGAATTTCCTACTCTCAAAAGGTGAATAATATTCCATTGGGTGTGTGTGCGTGTGTGTGTGTGTGTGTGTGTGTGTGTGTGTGTGTGTGTGTGTATATATATATATATATATATATATATATACATATATATATAAAACATTCATCTGTCAACAGATGTTTCGGTTGTATTTTTATTGTTTCTCCACAAGGTGTGGTTCTGATACCTAAAATGATATTTAAGAATGTGCAGAAGGATTGCCACAGTATCTGGAAATGTTGCTGGCATTCAGATCCCATAGACCCAGGCATCATCCACATACTGAACTACATGTAACTCTCTTGCACAATGAAGACTCCCAACTTCCCTAAAATGTTAGTAGTACTCCCACTGAAAAGTTCTATAGGATGTTAAGATGGAAATCAACATTTCTTGAATAATTACATAATCTTGAATATGTTGTAAAAGTTGTTTTATTTGCACTGTGGAGGTGGGAGACTATGGCAGATGCACAGAGGTTTAAAGTGCTACTTCTGGGGCACCTGGGTGGCTCAATGGGTTAAGCATCTGACTCTTGATTTCAGCTCAGGTCATGATTTCACTGTTCATGAGTTTGAGCCCCTCATCCAGCTCTGCAATGAGTGTGGAGTCTGCTTGGGATTCTCTCTCTCCCTCGCTCTCTGCCCCTTTCTCCCCATCAAAATAAATAAATAAACTTAAAAAGAATAAAATAAAGTGCTATTTCTTTTTCTCTGGGAATTTAAAATCTAGTTAGGAGATTATAGAGAACAAGGAAGCTGGAAACATTAAAATTAGTATGTTCGGACAGTTTTTTTGATCATTACTTACCTCTGCCTAGCTCACTCCACATTATAACTTGCCCTATTCAATGAGTCAATGTAGGTGACATGTGACAAATGTGTATAGCAAGAATTACATGCTTTGAGGGACATCAGTGGACTGCTAAAATTATAGACGCTATATTGATGTGATGGGAGAATTTTCACTTTTTGTATAGCTCTGATGATCACACATAAGAATACTCTCAGAAATACTTAGCTCTCTGTTGCTGGCATTGGACAGTATAAGAATAGAGGGAAACTCTAGCATAACTTCTTGGATTGTCAATATTACCAGACATCAATTTTATATAATTTTATGTTAAAATAAACATGTATACTGTTACCAATTAGATTATAAAATTCACATGAGTTTTAAACATAAATCAGATGACTGTGGAGACATTTAATTCCTGTTTTCAGTTATATTCTTAGACTCAGCGTTGCATATGTTTATTTTCCTCTTTTATAAGGGACATTTAGTGAAAAATTTTAAGAATACTAGAGTTAGCTGTTGGCCTTCTAATCAAACAATTTTTTGCCAAAAGTAAGTCTCCAGCCAAGACAGAGAAGGGTACAAGTGCCCATGAACCCTTTTAATAGTTTTCAACACAATTCTCAGCTCTTCCATTATGTAGAATTGCTATGTTCACCAAGGAAGGATTGACATATGAGTTAGAAGAAGAGATGAGATTGAACACGCTCTCTCTAGATTTGTAGCCCCCTCCCCTCAATGAATCAGGGGAGCTTTTAAACAGACAATAAGCTTACTCTCCAAAATCACTTTTCCAAAGGGAGTAGGCTTTCTTGTGGGTACAGAAATGCAACCTCTTGAAAACAGGTGCTGACACCCAAGAACATGAAAGTACTGAAGTCATAAATAGCTGAGGGAAAGAGGAACACTGAGAAACTCCTGGGAAAATTGATGAGACAACTTAGAATATAGTTGTCTACTATCTGCCTATTGCTTAGGTGATCCAGATAAACTGTAGATGAACTGAAAAAGAATACTTAATGACCGCTCACTGAAAAATTTTCCATGAAACTGACAGCTATTCAAGTAGGAACAGTGAGTTAGGTACCAAAATAACTATCTACTAAGACTTATTTTTCTTAAATGCTCTGATATTTTGCTTAGAGATAATGAGAAGTAATCAAGGATTTGTAGGAAGGAGGGCTGTACTAGTTTTTCTTCTCTGGAATAATTTTACATTGCCGTTACTATGGATTTGCATCAGTATTGTTATCTCTAGAATGAAAATAACACCTTTTCCTCCCCAAGGTTTTTGTGAGACATAAATGAAAGAATAAATAGCATAGTGTACTCACAAAGTAAATACACAATAAACACGAGCTATTATTAAAGAAGGACTTTCTGCAATAATTTCTCCCTTAGCTAGACTCTAGGAACCTGGTATCCTGTTCCTATTATTAGATCTTCTTGTGCTTGTCAAGAGTTCCCATATTTATTTCAACGCTCCACCTCAAGCAGCTAAAAGTTGTTTATCAAAATTATTTAAATTAGAATCTCTACAAGATGTCACTACATTGTTAATGTTTTTGTTTTCTCTTTGTCCCTATTTGTGCCTTGGAGTTGTGAATACATGTGGAAAATACACTATTGAACAGATATTTTTCAATGACCCCTTGTGACTGAGCCACTGTAGTAGTCACTGGGAAGGCAGTGGGAAAAGGGATATAGGAGTGAGCTAAAAAGGAATTTTTACGTATTATAGTAACTATAAGACACCTGCTCACTATGTTTGAAAGCAAAGAAGAGTAGCACCTATCTTAGCTTACTCGTCTGTGTAGAATAAGAAGGGGGCAGCTTGTGGAGAAAGTTTCTTCGAAAAACTGCTTTTTTTTTTAACATTGTTATTTAAATTCCAGTTAGTTGACATGCAGTGTGATACTAGCTTCAGGTGTACAATATAGTGATTCAACACTTCCCTACAACAACCCAGTGGTCATCACAGCAAGTGCCCTCCTCAGTCCCCATCATCCTACCAAGGGTGCAAGACAGTTCCCCTTTCTCGAGGTTCTCATCAACAATGGGAGAAAGTGTATCTTAAAGAGTAAAAGGGGTTTATTCTGGAGGAAAGGAAACTACTTAATTTGGGGCTGATCTGCCACTGTTATTTGGCGTTTCGGTATTTCCAAATCCAACTATTCCTTTCTCGTTGCCTGCTATAACTCACACCAACACGTAGGTTTTCTGCTTTCCAACGTGACTTACGTGTAACTCCTATTATAAGCTATCTAATTGAACTATGATACGTGGTCCTGCTAGACCTACAAAATTAAGCATCCTATGCAGTATTGTCAGTCACTTGCAGTAGAGATAGGTCCCCCAAATCTGAAGTGGAGAATTGAAAAGGGAGAGATTACCTTTTAAAATGAGGACAAGTAGGAAAAGTCAAAAGTAGATGGGAAGTGGAGAAAAATGTTTGGCATTTCTTGGTCTTGAATGTGAGAGGCATTTTTTTTTTAATGTGGCTGGAATGAATCTAAACCCTTTTTCTGTATTTGGAGGGTTCACCAATGTGTGATTTTTTCCAGATGGCAGAGCCTACTTCCTATTATAAACAATGAAAATGACAAGGGTTTGTTTGCTGAGTTTCCTTTTCAGCCAAGACAGGGACATGTGATGTAGGCTTCGCCCATAGGATGCACGATCCCACAGTTAATAATGGTGAGAGCAAGGGGAGGGGGTGGTGCCTGGGTGGCTCAGTCGGTTAGATGTCCAACTTCGGCTCAGGTCATGAGCTCCTGGTTTGTGAGTTCGAGCCCACATCTGGTTTTCTACTCTCCGCGTAGGGCCCACTTGGGCTCCTCTGTCCTCCTCTCTCTCTGCCCCTCCCCCGCTGGTTCCCTCTCTCTCTCCTCTCAAAATAAATAAGTAAACTTATAAAAAATAAAGTACATACACACATATATGCGTATATGTATATATATGTGTGTATATATACATATATGTATATATGTAAACGTAAAAAGGATTGTGAGAGCAAGGGCACAGGTACCATGCAAGTTCCGTTCTGAAAGCAGGTAGAAGTAGCAATGGCAGTACCATCTAGTTGGGCAACCTCTGTGACTGGGGAACCGGTGACATTTAATGTTCTGCAGCAGAGGCTGAGGTTACTGCAGATGTGGCCCTGGCTGCTCTTTAGATTTCCTTGAATTCCTGCCCATGTCTCAAGTTTTACTCAGCAGTCTGCCTGGCAATTCTGTGGACTTTCTAAAATTCTTTCAGTCAGTGCCTTTTATGCTTAAAATAGAAGAGTAGTTTCTGTTGCTTGAAAGTGAAAACCAATGAAGGTGTAAAATAAGAGAGTTTTGAAAAGTTGTTATTAACCTGATGTCTTCCACAGATAAAATAGGCCAGTTATGGGAAAGCAGTAGTCCTGACAAGTTCTGCAAACTCGTGCCAGCTATTTATGACGTGAGACTTTGTAAATAAACTCTTTTTACACCCATTCTGAGTTCACATGTATTCTGCTAACATTAGCTTTTAGTAGATCTTTTTAAAGGTTCTATTTAACAACATTTGTCTTAAGAGGACCCAAGGAAAGGAATTTATAAGCATATTAGATCTATTAAAAGTTTACTCCCACCAGTCTTTACAATGGGAGCCCTGGGAATTAGAACAGATGCCAGAGTGACTAACTACCACAGTTAATACGTATTGAATGTCTATTTGTGAAGTACTACACAAAATGAATTACATGAATTAATCTCATGTTATACCCACTCGATCCTACGAGGAAAGAAGTACTATGTTTGTGTTATAGGTAATGAAACTGATAACTGAACATTAAAAAAAATAGACGTAAGCCATATAGATGTCAAGTGAAAGAGCCAAAATTTAAATCAAGGGCTGTCTATCTTTAGACCTGAACTCTTCGTCACTGTACTCATGAGAAATATCATACTTTCCTGTCATTTTTACCCTCCAAAATCCTTCTTTCACAGGTAAGCTCAGAAGGATGTGTTTGCATTAGGAAGATCCTCTATACTAATATACTAAAGTAATATTTTTTGCTTTTTCCCACTCATATAATTCTCATAATTTTGATTGTTTTTACTTCAGTGGAAAGAAAACTAAACGAACTACGATCTCTTTTCTTTTTCCAGTATTACTGATAAATAATTGACATACACACTGTGCAAGCACAATATGATGATCTGGTACATGAATATATTGTAAAATACTTATCATAATAAAGTGAGTATAACACATCCTTCCCCTCACATAATTTCTATTTTGTTTTTGTTACACTGGGAACATTAGAGCTCTACTGTCATAGCAACTTTCCAGTATACAGTACAAAATTAGTTATAGTATTCAGGCTGTATACTAGATCTCCAGAACTTATTCATCTTGAAATTGAATGTTTATAGCTTTTGATGAACCTCTTCCCATTTCCCCCACTTCTCAGTTCCTGGAAACCACCATTCTACTCTATGTTTCTATGAGTTTGTTGTTTCTAGATTCCACACGTAGGTGATACCACACCTTATTTATCACTCTTTCTGACTTATTTCACTTAACATTAGGCCCTCAAAGTCCATCTGTGTTGTCTCAAATGGCAGGATTTCTTCATTTTTTATGGCTGAGTAATATTCTGGGGTGTGTCCATGTGTACACAATATTTTCTTTGTCCATTTGTCCATTGATGGACACTTGGCTTTTAGGAATAATGCTGCAATGAATATGAGGGTGTGTATATCTTTTCAAGCTAGTGTTTTTATTTCTTTTGGATAAGTACCCAGTAGTGGAATTATTGGATCATAGGGTACATATATCTATTTTTAATTTTTTGAGGGACCTCCATACTGTTTCTCATAGTGGCTGCACCAATTTATATTCCAACCAACAGTGTACAAATGTTCCCTTTTCTCCACATCTTCACTGGCATTGATTATCTCTTGCCTTTATATATTATATATTAATATATAAATATAAATATATATGATTTAATATATATTATATAATATATAAAATTATAATATATATGATTTATTGCCAAATTGGCTAACATAGAGTGTGTCTTTATATATTATATATGTATTATAGATATAACATATATAATAAATATAATATATACAAATATATATAATATATATAAATTATATATATGTGATTTATTGCCAAATTGGCTAACATACAGTGTGTCTTTATATATATATTATATATATTATATGTATTATATATGTGTTATATATGTTTATATACATATGTATATATGTATATATATATATATATATATATAATTTATTGCCAAATTGGCAATAAACATACAGTGTGTAAAGTGTGCTCTTCGTTTTGGGGTATATTCCCATGGTTCATCACTTACTTACAACACCCAATGCTCATCCCAAGTGCCCTCCTCAATGCCCGCTCCTCATTGCCCATCACCTATTTTCCTCTCTCCCTCACCCCCCTATCCACCCTCAGTTTGTTCTCTGTATTTAAGAGTCTCTTACTGGGGCACCTGGGTGGCGCAGTCGATTAAGCGTCCGACTTCAGCCAGGTCACAATCTCGCGGCCCGTGAGTTCGAGCTCCGCGTCAGGCTCTGGGCTGATGGCTCAGAGCCTGGAGCCTGTTTCTGATTCTGTGTCTCCCTCTCTCTCTGCCCCTCCCCCGTTCATGCTCTGTCTCTCTCTGTCCCAAAAATAAATAAACGTTGAAAAAAAATTTTTTAAAAAAGAGTCTCTTACTGTTTCCCTCCCCCACTGTCTGTCTGAATCTATTTTTTCCCCTTCCCTTCCCCCATGGTCTTCTGTTAAGTTTCTCAAGATCCACAGATGAGTGAAAACATATCTCTTATCCTTTTGATAATAGTCACTCAAACAGGTGTGAGGTGATATTTCCTTGTGGTTATGATTTTATAGTCTCTGATGATAAGTGCTATTATTGAGTTGAGCACATTTTCATGTACCTGTTGGCCATCTGTATGTCTTCTTGGGAAAAATAGTTTGTCTGCCTATTTTTAATTGGATGTTTTTTCCTACTGAAGTGTATAAGTTTATGTGTTTTGGATATTAAGACATTATTAGGTATGTGATTTGTAAATAATTTCTCCTATTTAGTAGTCTGCCTTTTCATTTTGTTCATGGTTTCTTTTGCTATGAAGAAGCTTTCAGTTTGGTGTAGATCCACTTTATTTTATTTTTGTTGTTGTTGCTTTTACTTTTGGGGTCAAATCCAAATAATCATTGCCAAGACCAATGTCAAAGAGTTTACCCTCAATGTTTTCTTGTGGGAATTTTATGGTTTCAGGTTGATTTTTTTTGTGTGTATGGTGTAAGATAAAGGTACAGTTTCATTCTTCTACATGTGGCTGCCCAATTTTCTCAAGACCATTTATCGAAGAGACTTTCCTTTCCCCCGGTATAGTCTTGACTCATTTGTCATAAACTAATTGACTGTTTCTGCACAGGTTTATTTCTGGGCTCTGTATTCTGTTTCATTGATCTGTGTGTGTGTTAATGCCAATACCATAGTGTTTTGATTACTAGCTCTGAAATATAGTTTGAAGTCAAGAAGTGTGATACTGATTTGTATCCTAAAACTTTGCTGAGTTTACTTATGAGGTGTAAAGTTTGATGCTGGAGGCTGTGTTATTTTCTCTAAGTGTAATTATGCCATCAGAAAATAGACAGTTTGACTTCAACATAATAAAGACTGTCCATGACAGACCCACAGCCAATATCATACCCAATGGTGAAAGGTCAAAAGTTTTTCCTCTAAGATATGGAACAAAACTAGGGTGTCCACTCTCACTATTCCGACTCAATATGGTACACAAGTCATAGAGCAATTGAATATGCAAAAAAGCCATTCAAATTAGAAAGGAAGAACTGAATTTTTTGAGGCCAAAATCAACTACTCTCAGTTCCAGTGTGCACAAATAATACCTAATCACATTTTAAATAATTTCTCTGGCATATTCTCAGTGAAGTAGAATGAAAGCCTAAGTGGATATTCTTTTGAAAGTTTCTCTTCGCATAAAATAGGTGGATTGACGGGGCGCCTGGGTGGCGCAGTCGGTTAAGCGTCCGACTTCAGCCAGGTCACGATCTCGCGGTCTGTGAGTTCGAGCCCCGCGTCAGGCTCTGGGCTGATGGCTCGGAGCCTGGAGCCTGTTTCTGATTCTGTGTCTCCCTCTCTCTCTGCCCCTCCCCCGTTCATGCTCTGTCTCTCTCTGTCCCAAAAATAAATAAAAAACGTTGATAAAATAGGTGGATTGATTGCTTAAACTTTCATTAGCATTGTCTTATTCATTTTGAGCTGTTACAACACAATACCGCAGACTGGGTGGTTTAGAAACAATAAATTTATTGATCACAGTTCTGGAGACCAGAAAGTCCAAGATCAGGCATCAGCATTATCGCCTTCTAATGAGGGCTGCCTTCCTGGTTCATGGCTGACAGCTCCTCATTGTGTCCTCACATGGTAGAAGAGGCTAGTGGTCTCTCTGGAGTCTTTTTTTATCAGGCTCTAACTAATCCGCTTCATGACAGTTCCACCTTCATGCCTTAAGCACTTCCCAGAGTCCCCACCTAATTAGTACCATCACACTGGGCATTTGGATTTCAACACATGAATTTCGGCGGGGGGGGCGGGGGTAAGGGGACATAAATATTCAGACCATAGCAAATACTAATTATATCTCTAAAAATTTGTTTACAGTAATATTTTATTAAAAGTGGAAGAAGGGAAAAATGGGCTAAAGATATTTTCATATTTCCTCTCTATGAATTGACTCTATTTAGAAGATAGAGGAAATGAGTTTTCACCACCCAGGAAGATTCTAATCTAGCCCCTTAGTCAATTTATTGATTCTTTTACAGGGAAGCATATAGTATTTTATCAAGGATAAAATCAAGGGTTTTATTTTCATGGCAGAAATTTAGGCACAAATAAAAATATTGAAAAACTAAAGGGCAGAGACACAAGGTACAGAACATAAATATAAATTTTTAAATGTACAATAACTTTTGTAAGCCAGTGATAACATACAGATATGCAAAAAGTCATGACTTTTTGGTGAAATGAACTCTGTGACCTACTGGTATTGAAGAACTGTCAGGAATCAGTGAAATGGTAACTGAGAAAAATGTCACAATACAGATGGACTCTTACAGTGATTTTCTTAAGGGGATATTAAATATTAGGATTGAGTGACTTAAACAGATTCACAAAGGAGTATCAGTCTCTCAATATGAGCATGTGAAACACTTAGAAATATTAAACTCTGTAATAAAATAATAACCCATGAGATACTTCTCTGACCTCTGAGAGGACATTTCAGGGTGGTCCTCAGGGTACATGAGGCTAAAAACTTTTTTATTTCCTAGATTCACTTTACTATAAGTTATTGATATATTTAGACAATGTAAGAAAAGGATAGTAAGTTGGCTAAGATATGACGAAAACTCATATAATGGCTTGCTAAAGAGGTGGTTTTAAAACTAGTTCCCCCAATTAGCTGCTCTCACACTATACAAAGACATAAAAACAATTCTCAAGTTTCTAGGATTAATGGTTTATTGAACAGCTACCACAAGAAGTGCTAACTTGGAAAGATAGGAAACAGGTAGCCAACTTCATTAGATTTTTTTTTCTAAGAGAAGAGTATTTGTGGCTTTGATCAAAATTTAGTTTTGAATCTAAATAGAGAACCCGAAAATGAACCCACAAAAATATGGCTAACTAATCTTTGACGAAGCAGGAAAGAATATCCAATAGAATAAAGACAGTCTCTTCAGCAAGTGGTGCTGGGAAAACTGGATAGCGACAGGCAGAAGAATGAACATGGACCTCTTTCTTACACCATACTCAAAAAGAAACTCAAAATTGAATGAAAGACCTAAATGTAAACTAGGAAGCCATCAAAATCCTAGAGGAGAAAGCAGGCAAAAACGCCTTTGACCTTGGCTGCAGCAACTTCTTAACACATCTCTGGAGGCAAGGAAAACAAAAGCAAAAATGAACTATTTGGACCTCATGAAGATAAAAAACTTCTGCACAGCAAAGGAAACAGCAAAACTAAAAGGCAATCAATGGAATGGGAGAAGATATTTGTAAATGACATATCAGATAAAGGGTTAGTATCCAAAATGTTTATAAAAAATGTAGCAAACTCAACACCCCAAAAACAAATAATCCGGGGAAGAAATGGACAATAGACATGGATACACACTTTCCCAAAGAAGACATCCAGATGGCTAACAGACCCATGAAAAGACGTTCAACATCACTCATCGTCAGGGAAATATAAGTCAAAATCACAATGAGATACCACCTCCTACCTGTCAGAATGGCTAAAATTTACAACTCAGGCAATGACAGATGTTGGTGAGGATATGGAGAAAGAGGAACGCTTTTGCACTGCTGGTGAGAATGCAAATTGGTGCAGCTACTCTGGAAAAGAGTATAGAGGTTCCTCAAAAAATTAAAAATAGAGCTATTGTATGTAAGTGATGAGCCATGGGAATCAACCCCCAAAACCAAGAGCACACTGTATATACTATATGTTAGCCAACCTGACAATAAATTATATTTAAAAAGTTGTATACTTTAAGATGCCAGACTAAGTGGTTTATTAAGGAGTTAAATACAAATAAACATGTGGCAAACAATATATCATAATTCAAGGGTTAATTATAAACCTCTCTTCACTATTCTGCCATTTCTACTCTTAATGTTTCAGAACTTGGTGCGTAGTTAGCTGTATTGGAGGGATAACTCTTGTTGAATGTGCAGTAGCTTCAGCCAGTGCCAAAAGCATGTGAACATCTTCTGGAAATGCCCCTTGCTTTCTATCATGGCCTTAGAGGAATGAAGGACATTTTCTAGTCTGAATATTTCTAGGAAGTGTTCTCAGTTCAAAGGTTGTTTCCCAGCGTTGGTTTTATATACTTTCAGTTGGAGAGTATAGCAAAAGGGCTTTTTTTTAATCTTTTTTTTTTTTCTTAGCTTGTCTCATGCCTGCTGTAGTTAGGTGACAACAACAAGTGTATTGTATCAAAGGTTATTATTATAGGTTGTCTTGTTCATAGGAAGGACAGACAATGTAGATGTGGAAAGGGCAGCAGAATATATCTTCAAAGAGCAATTAAGGAAAATGTCTTGAGCATGGGTGAGAATAGATATCGTAAGCATTCTGGTTCTTCAAGAGAATTTTCTTTTCAGTTAGGGCTGACCAGGCTCAAAGGTTCCTTTGGATATGGTTTTGGAAATTTACAAAACAGATTGAGACCATTTCACTCATGCATCGTCATTCTCCATATAGGAAGATAATCTCCTTCAAATAAATCTAACGAGGTTTGGCAGTCTTTCACTTGTGTTGGGAGAAATGGGACTCCATATGTCACCCAGTACAATACACCAAAGAGATAGCAAATTTTGTCTGGCTGTCAAAATTTGCTTTTGTTCTTAACAAAGCGACTCCCTGTCTTCCAAGACAGAACCTCGACACTTTTAGATGTGGCAGAGTGATTGTACAATAAGTGATAAAAAAAAAAAAAAAAGAGTTGAGTCAGCCACCAACATCTCAAAGTCAGTGGCTTTTATTTAAATCATGATGTCTGGCTTTTCTTGAAAAATTGGATAGTGTGGTAAGATTCAGCTGTTATTGCTACATGGTACCATATCCAAATTCCCCTATACTCCTTATAAGTCTTCTCAGCATTGAGGCACTTTAGTCACTTCCCATTTATTATTACATTCACATTGTTTTTCCCTATGGTAGAACCTATCGTGTACCCGTGACTCTATCAGTATGGGAAAATTAAAGATAGACCCAGAAGGCTGTAGTTTTCACTAGCTGTGGTAGTTGATTTTGTGACTTATGCAAATCATTATCTTATCTATCTTTCTCCGTGGGGTGGTACTAGCAGAATATTAATGCACTTAACATTTTCACTTTCCTTCCACCACTTCTTTAGAGGAATGAATAATGCTCTCAAGTACCCTGTACAGTATAGAGCTGGGCAGGGAGGAAACAGGGTGATGAATAATGATTTAGAACACAATCCCAGTGAGAGGGTGAAAGGGAGTCACTGAGACGCAGAGTCAATGAAGAAAATCAGTTCCACAAGAGAAGTAAAACACTGGGAAATAGGATTTACAGTTGTTTATCAGAAGGTAAGACCCTGGGAAGAGTTTTAAGGTCTAATTCTACTTTTTTTTTTTTTTTGGTCTAGAATGACTTGTAACTGTGCCACATGTATAGCAAAAAATCTAAGAAGCACTACCCTAACCTACCCCTGATCAAAGAAATTAAATGTAAATGAATTGAAGTCATATTTTCTCATATACCTTGATTAGACTTATATGGAAATCACATTATGAAGAACACTGATTTCAGTTATTAGAGTAGAAGATACTCTGATTTGATCAGGCACATATTTATTAACTTTATAGGTGTTAATGGGCTACAATTAAAAAATAACCAGATTACAGTTATATATAGTTCTATTTCTTTTTATTATAATAATTTCCCTATGTTTCTCCACATATTCATGGAATATCTTATAAAATGCTTTCATTATTTATATCTTATTTAATACTTATTAATTTCAGAGTAAAATGTTTAAGCTTTCTTTGGATGAACTCTTGTTGGGGAGAACAAAGAAGTTTCTGCACGAGGGAAAGGTGACATACACATTACTTTTCAAGATTTGCAGTTAAGAAATGAGCTCACTTTCCAATACAAGAGTAGGGCACAGAATTCTGTGTTGCTTTGCAGCTTTTTAAATGATGTTCTCATTCACAAATGTTATGGTGGCTTCACTTGATTAATGTCTTCCTTTTGTAGAACTACTGGAGACCTCAAACAATGAAAAATACAAAAACATTCACGGAAACTAAACATCATGTTTAAAAACTTCATAAATAGAATTTCCACAAAATAAGAGTGTGTGTAAATAAATAACTTGTACATTCATGATATAATTCCTTACACAAATTTCACATTTGCACCAATTAATTACAGAACATTCTTTGTCTTACAAGCTGATGGCAAACTGGGAGCCTCAGAGTCAGAAAGCCTGGTTGGTAATGGATGTGCCATACGCTGTGATCTATGGGAAGGTTAGCTTGTGTTTGTAACTCTTCAGAGAGTAGATATTAAGTTAAATTGTTTTTATTTTTTTTAGACAGAGAGAGCAGGGGGAGGAGAAGAGAGAGAGAGAGAGAGAGAGAGAGAGAGAGAGAGAGAGAGAGAATGAATCTCAAACAGCTTCCATGCTTGGTGAAACGTAGGGCTCGATCCCATAACTCTGGGATCATGGCTTGAGTCAAAACCAAGCCCGGTGCCTAACCAATGGAGTCACCCAGGTGCCTCTAAACTAAATTCATTAAACAAAGTTGTGGTGAGGCACCTATGATCCAGAGTTGTGAATGTGTATAGTGGTAACTTTAGCTATATCGCTTCTTAGCACATATACTCAAATATTTGGAACAGAAATTCCACCTGATAAAGGTTCCAGTTTCTTTTAATGCACCTTCAAGAGATCAATGTCCCCTGGCAAAAGTAAATAACGTCTTAAAACTCAATTTTAATCTATAGTTTCAAAGACAAGTTGTGGTCCTGAATGCTTTTGCCTGTACATTTTGTGTGTTGAACTGTGTTTACCATCTATTTCTGTGATTCAATTGTTTCTCTGAAGACAGCAGCCTGACATTGATGATGCTTAAAGTTATTCAGACTTTATACTTACATCTTGCCTGAAACATTAAGACCACTGTAGCATGTTCTTGGAGGTTCTCTTCATGTCCAATGGGCAATTCTTCTCTTTTCCTTCACTAGTGAGAATTAAATTGGATTATGCTTTTCACTACATCTGCAACCAAAATCTATGAGTTACACGTAATAGTATATGATATGTCTAGTGTATATAACTATAAATATCCATGTGTGGGTACAAATAAGTGTGCTGTACATACCCATAAATACTATGTATTAGTGTTCAGACACTGATGAAATTGAAACATATATACAAATGTAAATTTGTGTTGAAATATGTTATGTAATAAATTTAAATTCTTATATATAATATATAATTATGATATAGTTATATTACTATACATATGTGGATATTTAAATAATCATATGTATATATACACACGTAAGTATTATTTACGGAAGTATATAAGTTTCTGTGTATAGTTTAGGTGTTTAATGAAGATATAAGATCATTATATATAAGACAAAAAAGATAAAAATTCCAATTCTTAAATCGTCGATTTCTGTTGTGAAGTGTATTTTTAATAGTAAATTGCTTATAATCTTTGACATACCTTTCTTCATCTGTTAGAGCAGGAATATCACATTTGTCAGAGAGTTGTCGAAAGAATTGCATTAGATTACCTAGCTATAAAACTGGACAAATTATCTCGTTTGGGGAAAATAATACCATAAAGTATTACATGGGTGTGGAGGAATAAATATAAAATATTTATGATTAGCTTGCTGAGTTGAGAATAGTCTGTCTCCTATTTCAAAGCATTGATTTCAGTTACTTTTTTTAAGTAAAATGTCTGAAACTTTTCACTTCTAAGCAAACATTTAAACACAACTATAACCTGAAATTTATCCAGTTACCTTTTTATTTCCCGCAGTTGATCAAAAATAGTCAAAAAAGTTTTATTTTACTCTTGTTTGTAGGTTGGTAGATCCTGCAGACAGGTTGCTTTTAAAATCTGTATTAGATTTTTATTAGACTTTTAATATATTTTATAAATATATTTTGATGTTATTAAAATGTCACATTATACATTGTATCCAATTACAAAAGGATTTGGCTTTTGCAAAATATATGCATCCTTCTAGGATGTGATTAATGCCTGCTATTTCTAGGGGTGTAATTTTGAGAGCAGTCTTTCATAAAACTTCTTGTAAATTTGAAGTTATTTAGAATAATATTCATTTAACCAAATTACTGTGCTAATAGCAATTCCTCTTTCTAAATAGTTTTCAGAGGTAGTGGGTATGTGCCTGTCACCAATCTTTAGTATTTATGACTTGACCAGTGATCGTCTTGTGCACAGGACATGCAGTTTATTTAACACTTCTTGGCCCTGGTCTTCTTTATCTATGGCTCCAGAAGTTGTTAACGTGAATTGAAACCTAATTTATAATCTCTTTCCTCAAGGAGAAGAACAAATTTTTATTCTTTTTAATTGAGATGTAATTGATATGCAACATTTTTAGTTTCAGATGTACAATATAATGATTGATATTAGAATATATTGCCAAAAAAACACCACAATGAGTCTAGTTAACATCTACCATCAGAGTTACAATTATTTCTTCCTGTAATGAAAACCTTAAAGATTTACTCTTTGTAACTTTCAAATATGCAATACAATATTATTAAGTAGAGTCACCATGGTGTACATCACATTTCCATGACTTGTTCTATAACCAGAAGTTTGTACATTTTGACTCATTCTACACATTTTTCCCACCTCCCATGCCCCACCTTTGGCACCAGCCAATCTGTTCTCTGTATCTATGAGCTTGGTGGGTATTTTGGTTTTTTGTTTTTTTTTTTTTTGTTTACTTGATTGACCTTTTTTTTTTTCTTTTTTTGATTACACATATAAGTAGGTTATGTGGTATTTGTCCTTCTCTTTCATCTCGAATAATGCCCTCAAGTCCATCCATGTTATCACAAATGGCAAGATTTTGTTCTTTTTTATTACTGAATCATGTTCCATTGTGTGTACATACCACATTTTCTTTATCCAGTCATCAGTTTATGGACACTTAGGTTGTTTCCATATCTTGGCTATTGTAAATAATGCTGCAGAAAACATAGGGATGGATATGTCATTTTGAGTTAGCATTTTCATTTTCTTTATATAAATTCCCAGAAATAGAATTTTTGGATCATCTGATAGTTCTATTTTTAATTTTTTGATGAACCTCCACACTATTTTCCATAGAGGCTATACTGATTTACATTTCAACTAATGGAGCATAAGGATTCCCTTTTTTCCACATCCTCACAAACACTTGTTTTTCTTGTCTTTTTTAAATATTTTTTTAATGTTTGTTTATTTATGTTGAAAGAGAGCACAAGCAGGGGAGGGGTAGAGAGAGAGAGGGAGAGAGAGAATCCCAAGTAGGCTCCTCCCTGTGAGCACAGAGCATAATGCAGGGCTTGATCTTAGGAACTGAACCGTGAGCTTATGACCAAAGCCAAAATCAAAAGTTGGATGGTTAACCAACTGAGCCACCCAGGTGCCCCTCTTGTCTTTTTGATAAAAGCCATCTAACAGGAATGAGGTGATATCTCATTGTGGTTTTTATTTCCACTTCCCCGATGATTAGTGGTGCTGAGAATTATTTTATTTACTGGTTGGCTTTCTGTATATCATTTTTAGAAAAGTGTATTTGTTCACATCCTCTGCCCACTTTTTAATTGGATTGCTTCTGGCCATTGAATTGTATGAGTTTTTGATACATTTTGGATACTAACTCCTTATCAACTAAAGGTTTTGCAAATATTTTCTCCAGTTTGGTAGATTGCCTTTTTGTTTTGTTGATGGATTTCTTTGCTGAGCAGAAGTTTGATGTAGTCCCACTTGTTGATTTTTGCCTTTGTTGCCTTTGCTTTTGGTGTCAAATAAAAACAAGACAAAACAAAAGAAAAAAACACCACCACCACGAACAAAAACAAACAAAGAAACAAAAATGGTGCCAAAACCAATGTCAAGGAGCTTACCACCTATGTTTTCGTCTTGGAGTTTTATGGGTTCAGGTATTACATTCAGGTCTTTAATCTATTTTGACTTAATTTTTATATATGGTGTAAAATTAGTTCATTCAAATTCTTTTGCATGTGGTTGTACAGTTTTCCCAGCACCATTTATTGAAGAGACTGCCATTTCCTTATTGTATATTCTTGGTTCCTTGTTTGTAAACTAATTGACCATATATGCATGGATTTTTTTTCTGAGTCTTTTCTTTTCTACTGATATTTTCTACTGTTCTTTTCTACTGACATGTCTGTCTTTCTGTGAATACCATATTATTTTGATTAGTATGGCTTTGTAATATAGTTTGGAATTGGGGCGTATGATGCCTCCAGGTCTGTTCTTTCTCAAGTTGGCTTTGGCTATTCAGGGTCTTTTGTGGTTCCATAGAAATTTGAGGTTTGTTCTATTTCTGTGGAAAATGCCATTGGAATTTTGATAGGGATTACAGTGAATCTGTAGATTGGGGTAGTATGGAAAATTTAACAATATCAATGAGAAGAAAAAATATTTTAATATTTAAAGTTTATTTGAGAAAGAAAAAGAGTAGGGGAGGAGCAGAGAAAGAGAGAGAGAGAGTGAGAGAGAAACCCACACAGGCTTCACACTGTCAGCATGGAGCTCAATGTGGGGCTTCACCTCACAAACTGTGAGATCATGACCTGAGCAGAAATCAAGAGTCAGATACTTATGTGACTGAGCCACCCAGGTGCCCCCAAAAGAACAAATTTTAAAAGTTACTATTCAAGTCTTCTTTTAACTAATCAATCTAAATAAAACTGAAAAACTTTCCACTAAAAATCATTGACAGTCTACTACATATAAGACACTAAAAGGTAAATCAAAATCAAGGATATATAAGGTTAAGACTCTATCTTCAAGCAAAATAGATTAGGGGAGATGGCAGGATAGCAAGAGTAGGAAAAAAAAAAGTTTTATGAGTGCTAGAATTAAGGAAATTAAGAAATTTTTATAGAGGAAATGGATTTAAAATTTATAAGAAAAGTCATAGGGCTAAGAAAGTTGAAGGCATATTTAGGTGGCTGAGATGAGACTTATGTGGCGTTAAAGAATAAGGAGAGGCATATCAGACGCTGGTGTGGGTGGTGTATGGAATGTGGATGGTTTTTTTGTTGTTGTTTGTTTTGTTTTAATTCTGGGATAAGGATATTATCCTTATAAATAGTGGCTTAACATAGCTGAATCTTAGTAGCCAATGAACATGGACAAAGGTGAGGTTTCAAAACCATACCTGGGAATGTATTGAATAATTTGGAATAGAGAAATCTTTGGATATGTGCAGAGGTTGAAATAGGATGATGACAGTAGGAATAGAAGGAATATTTTCAAGACACAGTCTGAAGAATTATTAGGACTTAATGTCAGAAGTTAGAAGTAAATGAAAGAAGAAGTCAAATTTGACTTTAAGAGTTTCTGGTCTTACTGATGGAAAGTCATGCCACAGAAATAAAGAGTTGTTAGGAGAGATACTATAAGTTTTGGATATTTTGAATGTGATATCTGGGCAGATACACTAATATGAAGGTGAGAACTGGAAGAATGAAACTTTTGAGAAACATGTGGGCTGAAGGCAAACACTTATGAATGATTTTAATGGAGGAGGCGACATGAAGTCATGGGATTTCTTGC
The DNA here is from genome assembly GCF_022837055.1 of Prionailurus viverrinus. Lineage (NCBI taxonomy): Eukaryota > Metazoa > Chordata > Mammalia > Carnivora > Felidae > Prionailurus > Prionailurus viverrinus. Next base: position 39,413,393 of record NC_062573.1, on the reverse strand, counting down.
ATTCGCTGAGGAAACTTGAAGAAACAAAGGCAATCAAGGAATAATTCATGGAAAATGTAATTAGGTGTTTAGAAAAATAAAATGAAACATAAAATAGGAAAAATAAAGACAGAGTTAGGAGTTCAGAGAAAGAAAATTTTCTCAAAAATGAAACTGAAGAAGTTAGACCACTGGTTCTGGAAAATCAGCAGAATGAGCAGATCGTGTCCTCTCTTTGCATCCATAAACAAAAACACTAATTTGGGGAGAGGAATTCAGTCTCACTGAGAATATTGTGAAAGTTTTGACTCTGCCTAGGGAAAAAAATGATCTATACAAAACCTTTTACATTTCATGTCTGTGCATGGACATGATTTCCAGTGGAAATCCATCTATTTTATGTTTTCATGTCCATGTAAAGTGCATCCAGGGACTCTAAGTTAAGACAACTTTGAAGGAAAACAGTATGTACCTTCAATGGCCAACTTCAACTAAGTCCAAGAATCAAGCCTAGGTTAAGTTTATAATGGAACACAGAGCTCTCTGTTTTCTGATTCTGCTCACTTGCAAAATTGCCTTTGTTTATTCTCCTTATTTATTATTAATTTGAAGAATTACTATAAAAGTGGAAATGTTGATGAGCAGAATGACCAGTCGTTCTAGTTTACAACCTTAAGCCCAAGGAAAACCTCATTCCTTAGCCAATAACTTCTTGGTTACATAGAAGGAGTTAAGAACACTAACTTAAATGGAAATGGGGAAAATACTGTATAGATAATTCTCAAAACTGTTGGGTTTATGCTTTCAACAACATCTTAAAAACAGACTCTGATTTTCTTTCCTACTTAACATCGTCCTCTTTTCAGGGAAAGCTCTGGGCTGTCATCTTTGCCAATACTTCTGTCTTAGGTCAGTTTTCAAAGAGTAAAACCCTGAAAAAAAGATTTGTGTGCATGCAAGTGATTTATTGAGAAGGTGCTTCCAAATGAAACCTGTAATGGAATGAGAAAAGCAGGACAGGAAGAAGAATCTAGGAAGCGATTTCAGGCTAAGTTCCAGAATCAGCCTGATTCACAGGGTTATTTCAAAGTTTATCCTAACTGGATCCAAGGGGGTATAGCACTGTAATACTCCTAGAGTTGCATACGTCATTCATTTTAAGGCCATAGTAGGGAGGGATATGGTAATAAACTCCAAGACACTTAGAGATCATCCAAAGCAGACAGAGCATAACAATAGACCTCGAGCAGTCCTGGTAATATTTTAATACTGGTAAAAAAATATCCAAATAATATTATGCTTCCTAGTATTCTTTGCTCTGAAATAAATTTTCATATTAGTATAGTCACTGCAGCTTTCTTTGCATAAGTTGTAGCTAAGTAGACCTTTTTCATCCTTTTCCGTTGAATCTGTATGTATCTTTATATTTTGAATGCATTTCTTATAAGTGACATATGCTTGGTTCTTGTGTTTTTTTTTTTTTTAATTTAAGGTGGAAATGTTTTAATTGGGGCATAGGAGTTAATTACTTTTCATGTGATTATTGTTATGGTTGGGTTTAAATATATTATTGTTCCATGTGCTTATTGTTTGTATCACTTGCTATCTGTTCACTTTTCTACTCTTACTACCTTCTTTTAAATTGAATGAATCTTTTGATAATTTCATTTTACCTTCTTTGTTAGCTTATTAGCTGTAACTCTTTGTTATTGGTATTTTAGTGGTTGCTATAAGAATTTGGTTTTTATCTTTAAATCATCACAACCTACTTTGAAGTGAAATCACTGTACTTCACATGTAATATAGATAGATAGATAGATAGATAGATAGATAGATAGATAGATAGATAGATACCTCATGTACGCTTCCTGGTTAAAAACCTATGTGTGATTTTTCTGACCTGACTGTAAACCATAGGCAGGCATATTTTGCCCAACAGGACTGATGAGGAAGAGCTTCCTCCCCATACCTGTTGTACTCTACAGCCAGTGCATTACAGTCTCTGTAGAGACACCTCCTCTGAAGGGAGGTGTAGACAAAGACTCGGGCCCTCTGTCTGGTCATGCTTGTCCTGGGCAGCATTCCTAGCTCTGTCTTCATTCCAGGTTTATTTATCTGGGACCTTGGATGTAGGTCTTTCTCAGATGCCCCTTCTAAAACCTCTTTAGAAGGGGAAAACATAAGATACTTTGTGCCACTTTGACTCAGTACCCAGTACTTTCCCACCCTTGGTACTCCCCTATTGCCCTGGCTCCACCCCAAGGGTCTATAAAACTTTATTTAGGACTCTCTAAACAGTGAGACAGCCTCCATGCCTGTCCTCATCTCCCTGATCCTCTACTGGTGACCTATTGCATGAGGGGAAATGAAACAAGTGGAGGTCAGTACTTTCTCTGGTTTTAGCCTCTGACTTACACCATTGTGGTAAATGAAATCTTCATTGTTACTTTTATGTTGGCTCGCTGCTCTAATTGCATATTCTGACACTTAGCAACTCAGCTTTTTTTCCCCCGGCTCAGGTGACCTCTTGGTGCTTTACAGTAGAATTCCATTTCTCCTATTCTATCTTTTCTGCCATTATTGTCATACATTTCACTTTCACACATATCATAAATATTTATGTCTAAAAGACAGTCTAGTGTCTTTTGGATTTAAATAATAGGAAAAGGAACTTCCTGCATTTACCCATGTAAGTTTCCATTTTCAGTGCTTTCTTTTCCTTCTGCTTTTTGATTAATATTTTCACCTAATATCATATCTCTGCTGTCTAAAGGATGTCCTTTAATATTTTTGGTAGTGCAGTTTACTAATGATAAATTATTTGCTTTTATGTGTCCTAATAACATGTTTTTTTTTTGCCTTTGTTATTGAAAAATAGGTCTGTTTTGGAAAAGAATTCTCAATTCAAAGTTTTGTTGCTGTTGTTTTTAAGTCCACTATTTGAAAGATGTCACACCACTGTATTTTCACTTCTGTTTTTTTCCAATGGAAATATGATCTTGGATCATCTGCACATAATGATTTTTTTCTTCTTTTAAGGATTTTCTTTTATCTCTCATTTTAGAAATTTTATCACAATGTCCCTTGGTATAGGTTTCTTCTTGCTTCTGATGTTGTGCTGAGCTTGTGAAATATATGGATTTGCAGCTTTCATCAGACTTGGAAAATCTTTGACCATTACTTTTTCCAAGTATCTTTACTCCTCTTCCCCATTCTTTCAGGACTTGAATTACTCACAGATTAGGCTACTTAAAATTTTCTCACAGTTGTGTTTATTTTGCATGATTTCTATTGAAATGTTTCAAATTAACAAATATTTTTCTCTTGCCATTGATTTCATCCAGTGCATTTGTCATCTCATAGATTGTAGTTTTGACCTGAAGATATTCAAATTTGGTCTTTTCTGTAACTTCCATGTCTCTACTTACTTTTTTGAATATATGAAATACACTTATAATAACTGTTTAATATGGCCTGGTCAGTTGATTCCAACATCTTTTTCAGTTCTGGGTTAGATCGGTTTCCTAATTATTATTTGTTTTTTCCTGCTCTTTTGCATCCCCAATTAATCTGAATTGACTGCCAGATGGTGTGAGTTTTAACTTTTTGGTGACTAGATACAATTTCACTCCTGTAAATAGGTGTAGGCTTTGCTTAAGGATACAGGTTAGATATCTGAGAAGGGGTTGATCTTTTTGAGTCCTGATTTTTAAAATTTTGGGAGGTAGGATTTGAGCAATGTCAATCCAGGCCTAATTTTTCCCCAGTCCAGAGGCAAGCCCCTCCTTTGCAATGTTGTAGTTTTCTAGTCTGGCTGCCAGAAAGAGATACTATTTCTCATCTAATGTGAGTGCTGGACACCATTTCACTAAAACCATTTGATAGGTTCTTTCCTAAAGATTTTGTAAAATATTTAAAATTAATTGAGATTTATTTTATAGTATATGTCCCATCTTGGTGAATGTTTCACGTGAATTTGAATAGTGATTATATTCTGTAACTGTTGGTGGAAATGTTCTATAGTAGAGGATAATAGAGATGGTAGACAATAATATTCACACAGGGTTTTGTTGTGGTCATTTATTCATACTCGCTTTTTCTCCGTTTGACATTTACTAAGAGGTAGTGTTAGGAACTCCAACAGTGATTGTAGGTTTGTCTCCTTCTCTTTTAGGTTGGCCAGTTTTTACTTGAAGCTCTGATATTAGGTATAAAAATATTAGGATTTTTATATCTTCCTGATTAATTGATTACTTCATTATTATCAAATTTTCCCCCCTTCCACCAATTAATATTTTATGTTCTGAACTCCATGTTCTTTTTGTCTGATATTAATATAGTCACATCAAATTTATATGTTTAATTTTATGCCTTTAAAATCCTTTTACATTCAGCTACACTCACCTACCTTTTTCTTTATACTTAATGTCCATCACTCATTGGCAGCACAGTTAGTCTTGTTATTTAATTCCGAGTGAAATTTGCCTTTCAATTAGAGTGTATAGTCCATTTACGCTTAATGTAATTATTGATGTGATTGGTTTTAAGTCTACTTTGCCTGTATTCTATTTTCTGTTTTCTGCACCTGTTGCTTTTCTTCTGTTTCCACTTTCCTGGGTTTTCATGTACTTTTAATACTATGTTTGAGTTAGTATTGTAGTATTATTTTATCCCCGTTATTACCTATAAAATTAGTGACATTATATTATAGATTATAAGCTATTTCTTTTTTATATTCCTGAATTTAGCTACTGGCTCCACCACCTAGACATCTTAGATAGAAACCTCACATTCTTGGACTTTTCTTTTAGCTTGCCTCCAGCCAGAAACTAAGTCTATTTTTACCTTCCCAAATCTTTTAAATACATCTCTTCTTTAAAAGCAATCACTGTGACTGCCATAGTTCGGGGTCATATCACCTCTTACTTAATGAAGCGGAATAGCCTCTTAACCAGTTTTGTCCTCTCATTTGCTCATTCCCAGTCTGCCAATTTTAGATTAGTGTTGAGATTCAAGGTCTGGCTATAATGAAATGGAAGATCATGTGACCTGAAAAGATCAAAGTACTTGGAGGACAAGATATTCAATGGATCTGTTTGCACTGGGGAGCTTGTTGTATAATGGAGAAGCTACTGTGAGGAAAGAAGAATAAAAAGGTGGGGTTGATGAATTGGGGGGAAAAAGGATACTAAACTCACTAGTTGTAGTGAGTGCAGGTATTTATGTATAAGAGTTGTGTATAATATCAATAGGGAAGAAGGAAAATGATGGCTGGTAAAGGGTTGAAGGACCTCAAGACTCTTCAGGGAAAAGATGATGCCACCAGGAAAAAATCATCTTTAATCTTATGGCCTTACCTTCGCAGGTTCTTAATCTATTCATGGTGATTTGCATACATTAAGTGCTCAAATGGTCTAAGTGAAAACATAAGTAAATCATTAAAGATGGGCAAATGAACAAGTTCTTCACTTTTTGAGATTTCTTGTTTGTTTCTGTCTTATTTCACTGGACCCAGAATCTAACTCTTTTCCCTTTTGTGTGTTAAAGAGAAATAAGGTTCTTAAAGGAAAACATTTCTGGAATAGGCTCGTTGGGAAATTTAAGGTCATTGCCATAAAATGAAAGGCATCAAAAATGCATAAATTGAAGACTGGCAGGAAAAAATTGAAATGGCTGAAGGCATCTTGAGCAACGTGACATTTACACAGTGGCTATGTAAATTTAAATGGTATGTCATAGGATTCAAATAAGTTGGTACATTTATTTTCAAAATGTTTTCTTTCAAAAATAATGTATGTATATTATGCTAATTGTAGAAATTAAAAGGTGATATTAGCAAATATATTTTAACCTGAATTGATGTATGGCACTCTTAAAATAAAGTTCCAAATTAAATTCAAACATATTCATGCTCTCCCAAGATTACAGTATTATTATGATCTGGTGACACTCTAAGGTTTTAGGTACTTTATCATATGTATATATTCATACAAAATCAATTAGAGTATTGAAACAATTACCGACTGGATATTGAATAAGAAATATCATCTGGTATTTCCAATTGAAGTAGAAATAACCTAACTTTACTTATATGTACAAAATGCTCTAATCCATTGTCCATGAATGAGACAGGCTTCTCATTCATGAAGGAATTTGAAGCCTTTGCAGGGGAATTGGTGATGGCAAGTCTTCAGAAGCTTTGATAAAATACTTCCCCTTTCTTAAATGTACTTCTCTTTTTGTCAAGCCAATAATTCCCATCTTCAAGATTTAACTCAAGAAATACCTCTTCACAAGCCTTTCCTTACCCAATGGGACTGCTAAAATTAATCATCACTTCTTTGTGATCTTATAGTATCCTCTGCAAACACTTTTCAGCCTTTTTGTCCTTCCCTTCAGGATGGAGACAATCATTCCCCAGGTGCCTGCACTGGTATCTGCTAGACTCATAGCTGAGTCCATTTCTGTCGATTGCCTTCAGCTATCTCATGCAAGGTTACACATTCATGCAGGTGCAGCCTGCATTCAATGACTTGCCAATGTAAGGTGACAAAGCCTTAAACACTGCCTTACTAAAAAAAAAAAAAAAAAAAAAGTCTAAGAAGATATCCCAGCCCCAGAACTTTCCACAGGATCAGCTGAATCCTCTAATTCAATTACATCATAATTTATAATTTTCCTTCTCACCAGTCCTACTCCCGTAAATCCTTTTAAGGGGGCTATTTATTAACGCACTGCCTGATAAAGTTCCTGCGTGCAATTTGAGTGTCTAACAATCCATTTTCTAGACAGCCTCTTTCTTTTTAAAAAAAAAATTTTAATGTTTTATTTTATTTTTGAGAGACAGAGACAGGGCATGAGCAGGGGAGGAGCAGAGAGAGAGGGAGGCACAGAATCCGAAGCAGGCTCCAGGCTCTGAGCTGTCAGCACAGAGCCCGATGCGGGGCTTGAACCCATGAACGGGGGATCATGACCTGAGCTGAAGTTGGATGCTTAACCAAATGAGCCACCCAGGTGCCCCTAGATAGCTGTTTTCTTAAACCCATAACCTAGTGATCTCAGGTTGCCCACATAAGGGAAGAAAAAACTAAACTTTTTTTTTAATGTTTATTTATTAATTTTGAGACAGAAAGGGTGAGAAGGGAGGGGCAGAGTGAGGAGAACGAGAATCCCAAGCAGCCTCTGCACTGTCACTGCAGAGCCCTACACCACGGGGCTCGAACTCACAAACTGTGAGATTATGACCTGAGCTGACATTAAGGTTCAGAGGCTCAATCAACTGAGCCACCCAGGTGCCCCAAAAGGGACCTAACTTTATCTAAGAACTGTGACAGGTGATTTACATGCCTCCTTTCCTTCAATCCTCTTCAATCTGAGGTGCAGGCTCTTCTAATATGTTAACTTCCAAAAAGTTGTTCCTGTATCCAATTGATGGAGCATGGTTTAAACTTTGAGGCTGTGGATTCATGTCCCACAAATAGGGATTATATGTTATTCCTCGGACCTTCGAAATTAGGTATACTCTCCTCGTTTTTAATAATCACAATTTGTATGGCAGTTTTGTTTTTTTTTTCTCTTCCAAATAGAACATTGTTTACATTTAATAACTCTTGGTAAGTCAGGTTATACTCTTCCCTGATTTCCATCATATTTTTCTATCTATATTCGCCTTCCCTGTACACATTTTGCTGTGCATAGTCAAGCAGACCTTTCAATTGTAGACTAATTCCTTGCTATCTATGGTTGGCCACTAACGTTTCTTCAAGAGTGCTCTTTCCATACTCAGGTTTTATATTCTTGAACTTCTGGCCTTCTCTTGAATTAACTTCAGGTAAATAGGCATCCAACATTGAGGTTGATTTTCTAGTCATAATATTAAGCCTTTCAACTGACAAAACTGGAATTTGCTGCCATCATTACATTTTACGGAGTGTGTAATGCCTTTTTCTGTGATGAATTAGTTACACGAGCATATAGCACATTGCATGATTAATGTTTTGTCCTCTGAAGATCTTGCCAATACTGGATATATTATACGTGCCAATATGCAACATGGGCTGTTTTCTCATTTCCAATTTTCTTTATTATCTTAAATTTTGTAATCATATGCCACTTCTTGCTAGCAGTACAAACTGCCATTGACTGTATCATTTACAATTAAGTGAATCATACTTCTAAAACTCCTCTAAACGGAGCATACACAGTATGTCTGAACAATGACCTCCTTGGTTCAAGACTGTGAATTCCAGCTTATCACGTTTGGAAGCTGAACTGATACTCTGTGCTGTGGAGTATGCACTTGTTTTCATTTCTTTTAATTGAGAAGGTGAATGTTTGAAGTAGAAAAGTTGATGTTAGGGAATCCCACTTCCCGTAGGATTGTGTAAGGACCCCATGGAACGGCTCCCCAGTAAAACTGGCAGAAACTATTAAAAGACAAGCACCCATTTAAAGTTTCTGAGGGGCACCTGGGTGGCTAAGCGTCCGACTTTGGCTCAGACCATGACCCCACGGTTCAGGTGTTCGAGCCCCCTGGAGCCTGCTGAGGATTCTGTGTCTCCCTTTCTCTTTGCCTCTCTCCCTCTCTCTCTCTCTCCCTCCGTCTCTCTCTCTGTCTCTCTCTCTCAAAAATAAATAAAAATATTAAAAAAAGTAAATTTTCGGAAAATGATCCTGTAGACACTCAGCGAATGATGAAACATTTATTCAAAAATTCTTCTAAATTTGGTAAGAGTTGAGAGATTCTGGTATTTGAACCAAGAACTTTGCCTGAACCTTCACCATCCCAGCTCAGCAAGACACAAACTCCACTCCAGAGTGGTATAACCAACACATAGGGCTCGCTTTCCCTGCAGCTCCCATTCACAGGGCTATCTTCCTGGATTCATCATATAGATAGGATGTCAGCATGTCTTTGTTTTTTTAATGTTTATTTTTGAGAGAGAGAGAGACAGTATGAGCAGGGGAGGGGCAGAGAGAGAGGGAGACACAGAATCCGAAGCAGGCTCCAGGCTCTGAGCTGTCAGCACAGAGCCTGAGGGGGGGCTTAAACTCAGGAAATGCAAGATCAGGACCTGGGTCAAAGTCAGACATTTAACCCATCCAGGCACCCCAGGATGTCAGCATTTTATCCTGCAGCACCCTCCCCTCCCCCCCACCAGCCACCTGCCGCTGAGGCTACATTTACAGTGAGTGAGGCTCTTTTTAGTCGGGCAGAAATGGGGAAAGAGATCTTTGAAAGAGCTCTTCTGGATTTAGAAGAAATCTAAAACCCACTTCAGGATTTATTCCTTTCGGGAAACGAATTTGATTGGATTAATCTGGGAAGCAGTTTTTACTGTAAGGTATTGTTGAAAACAATGTAGCCATCAGCTGTTAATTACAGGAGTTTAACAGCGGCTGTGGTCAGGGAAAGAAGCAGCCAAAGAAACTCTACCAAAACTAGTGTTACAACCTTAGGCACCCGCCGGGTCTGCTACCTGAGGAGCAACAGAAGAGGCTTCACAAAGTGGAGAGGAAATGAGTGTCACTAAAATGATCAAGTCACTAAATAAGTTAAGAAGCACATTAAAATAACAAGCTCCACTGGGGGAATGGTAGCCAGAAGCAAGTTTTTTATTAATAAAATAATAATAATAAAGTGTTATAAAGCTGGTGCTGGGAACAACACTCACACACAGTGAAGATTTTGGGTTTCAGTAGGATGATTAGAAGTTAGTGGACCCTCTGGTAGCAGCTAGTTGTGTACTCAGCTAAATGCCTTCCAGGGAGAAACTTGGAGATGGGCATTTTTGCTTGTTCCCTCTGCACTGAATGCAGGTGTGTGGCTGAGGAATGCATTCGTGTGCCCATTTCAAAACTGCTTCTTTGTGTGCTATAATGATGCGGAACTTTGGGTACCATTTTGGAAAATTTCCTGTAAATATAAAACTGTTCTAAATTTTAAAGTTCTTTTTTAAAAAGTTTTTTTAAAACATTTATTCATTTTTGAGAGACAGAGAGACAGAGCACAAGCGGGGGTAAGGCAGAGAGAGAGGGAAACACAGATTCCAAAGTAGGCTCCAGGCTCCGAGCTGTCAGCACAGAGCCCGATGTGGGGCTTGAGCCCACAAATCACGAGATCATGACCTGAGCTGAAGTCGGACACTCAACCGGCTAAGCCACCCAGGTGCCCCTAAATTTTTAGGTTCTTTTAAGAAAACACACATAAAAAACAAATGTTGGACAGAAATATGCTAGTCATTTAGTAATTTGGTGTTATTTAATATTAGAAAAAATGAATTATATCCATGTACATGCATTATTCAGGTTTGAGTCATATAATAAGAAAGAAGAATTTTTTTAGGGTTTTCTTTCTCTTTTTTAAAATTTAAATACAAGATAGTTAATATAAAGTGCAATAATGGTTTCAGGAGTAAACTTTAGCAATTCATCATTTACGTGTAACACTCGGTACTCATCCCAATGAGTACCCTCCTTAATGTCCATCACCCATTTAATCTATCCCCCCACCACACACCTCTCCAGTAATCCTTAGTTGGTTCTCTGTATTTAAGAGTCCATTATGGTTTGCCTCCCTCTCTCTTTTTGTTTTTCTTTCCCTTCCTCTATGTTCATCTGTTTTGTTTTTGTGTTTGTTTTTGTTTGGAAATTCCACTTATGAGTGAAATCATATGATCTTTGTCTTTCTCTGGCTGATGCATTTCACTTAGCATAATACATTCTAGTTCCATCCACATTGTTGCAAATGGCAAGTTTTCATTCTTTTTGATAGCTGAGTAGTATTCCACCACACGCATGTGTGTGCGCGCACACACACACACCCCAAATCTTTTTAATTCATTTATCAGTCAACGGACATTTGGCTCTTTCCATAATTTAGCTATTAAAGATAGTACTATAAACACTGGGGTGCATATGCCCCTTTGAATCAACAGTTGTATATCCTTTGGATGAATTCCTAGTGCAATCGCTGAGTTGTATGGTAGTTCTATTTTTAATTTTTTGAAGAGCCTCCATACTGTTCTCCAGAGTACCTGCACCAATTTGCATTCCCACCAATAGTGCAAAAGAGTTCCCTTTTCTCTGCCTCCTTACCAACATCTGTTGTTTCCTGAATTGTTCATTTAGCCATTGTGACAGGAGTGAGGTGGTATCTCATTGTGGTTTTGACTTGTATTTCCCTGATGATGGATGATATTGAGCATTTTTTTATGTGTCTGTTAGCCATCTGGATATCATCTTTGGAAAGGTATCTGTTCGTGTCTTTTTTTCATATCTTTACTGGATTATTTGTTTCTGAGGTATTGAGTTTGCTAAATTTTTTATAGATTTTGGATAGTAACTCGTGTCAGATATGTCATTTGCAAATATCTTCTCCTATAGTGTTGGTCACCTTTTAGTTTCGCTTATTGTTTCCTCTGCTGTGCAGAAGCTTTTTATCTTAATGAGGTCCCGATGGTGTGAACTGCTCCCCAACTTACAGTGCACTCCCAAATCCTTAGACACTTCACTTCTGGGTTCTTCTTCCCCTCTCCATTTCCTGGGCTTATTTCCAAGGGCTTTACAATGAGCATGCACCAAAGAACAAAGGGAGGTCTTTGCATCACCTCAGGGAACGTACCTTTGTTCCAGTGAGACTACCCTTGCCTTACATAGGCATCGATGACATCCAGGTAAGGCTGTAACCTCCACAGTACTCAGCCAATGAGGAACTAGGGGAGGGACTTCCATGCTAGGAAATAGTCTGCTGTAACTTCCCTGAGTGTTCCTGCTCATCAGACACTGGTCTTGCAAGGTTTATTAAAGCCTCGCTTCACTGTGCTCTGAATTTCCACATCCCTCCTTTGATTGGTTTGGTGCGATTATTTCTCTCACATTGATCTGTATGTCTGTTTTTGTGCCAATTCCATACTGTCTTCATGATTACAGATTTTTAATACAGTTTGAAGTCTGGAATTATGATGCCTCTGGCTTTGGTTTTCTTTTTCAATATTACTTTGGCTCTTCAGGGTCTTTTCTGGTTCCATACAGATTTTAGAACTGTTTGTTCTAGCTCTGTGAAGAATGTTGGTGTCACTTTGATCAGAATTGTATTGAATGTATAAATCTACTACTTTGGGTAGTATCAACATTTTAGCAATATTGTCCTTCCAGTCCATGAGCATGCAATTTTTTTTTTCCATTTCTTTGTGTATTCTTCAATTTGTTTCATAAACTTTCTATAGTTTTCAACCTGCAGATCTTTCACCTCTTTGGTTAGGTTTATTCCTACATATTTTATGGTGTTCAGTAAAATTGTAAATGGGATCAATTCCTTGCTTTCTCTTTCTGCTGCCTCATTATGATTGTATAGAAATGTAACCAATTTCTGTATGTTGATTTTATATCCTGTAATTTTGTGGAATTCCTGTATCAGTTCTAGCAGTTTTTGGTGGAATCTTTTGGGTTTTCCATGTAGAGGATTGTGTCATCTGCGAAGAGTGAAAGTTTGACTTCTTCCTTGCTGATTTGGATGTTTGCTGATGTTTTCTCTTTTTAATTGAGTTATGTTGTTGCCGGTGAACTGGGGAGAACTCCAGGCCCTAAGGACTCTGCCCAGCCCTCCCAGGGACATTATCAGAGGGTCCTAGTCTTGTTGCAAGAGGTGTGAGTGAAGACTTTATTAAATGAGAGTCCACTCTGGGGATGTGAGAGTGAGAGTGGGTGAACTTAAGGCACAGCTGAGCACTGCAGAGTTTGGGACTCTTTCACTGACAGTTGTTAACTAACGGGTGAGATGCTTATTATTTGTGGAGGGGATCTTGGGGGGAGCAAGTTTTCTCTACTTTTCTCTCTTTCTTGGTCAGAATCTCTGGCCTTCTTTGTCTTGGGCCTGTCTCGTTTGAAGCAGATTTCTTGTGTCTTTGTGAAAAGTTGCCAGGACAGGTTGCTAACTTTCCGAAAAACAGGACTTGCCTCCCCCTTTGCTGGCCTTCAGGCATCCTGTCAAAACCTAGCTAGCTCTTTCCTCTAACAATGTGAAGAGTGCCAAGCAGTGTCTATATTGGGAGGTAGTAGAAGACAATGCCTGAGGAGTCTGTTTGGAGGCCACACTTATTTTTCTGTATGATTTAGTGAGAGGCAAGACTCAACCCATCTCAGACCTCCTTGATCAGAACCTTCACTGTACCAAGATGCCCAGGTGAATTGTATGCATGTTAAAGTCTGGGAACTAAGTTGTTCGTGCTCCTTCTAAATTTACTCTATTCTTTCTTTTCCTGTTGCCTTTCTTGTCCCTATTATACCAGGTAGATTTTTTTTTCCTCATTTACCTTTTCTACTGACCCACATAGGCATTGGTGGTTTGTGGTGTTTAGCTCTTCAGTTAAATGAAGATTCTGACCATCTACTGATGCACTTGTTAATGAGGATGAGTCTTTGAAAGTATTGACCCTTGGTGGTATTGGGATCCACTTAGAATGTAAGGAGGACTAGGATTAAGCTGCTTGGCATAGGCATAGAAAAGTTAGGAGATGATACACTTTAGAATTTGGCAATTTTTATTTTATCTCCCTGTTTGCTTGGCTTTTTTTTTTTTTTTTTTTTTTGCTGTACAGTGGAACTGATTATTAGTAATTCTCCCCACATTTTGTGGATTCTAGCAGACCACTAGCAAACACAGAATGTAACTGTGCACATATTCAAGTACTACTAATTTGTCTTCAAAAGCATAATTAAAAACAATTACTGTGAGAGGTGCCCACCTGGCTTACTTGGTAGAGTATATGACTCTTAATCTCAGGGTTGTGAGTTCAAGCCCCACTTTGGTTGTATGATTACTTAAAAATTAAAAACTAAAAAGAAAAAATACTGAGATAAAATCAACATATAACAGCATATTAGTTTCAGGTGTTCAACATAATGATTCAGTATTTGTATATATTGTGAAATCACAATAAATCTAATTAACATGTATCACCACAAAATAGTCATACATTTTTTTTCTTGTGATGAGAACTTTGAAGATGTACTCTTTCAGCAATTTTCAAAACACAATACAGTATTTTTAACTATAGTCACCATACTGTGTATTGCATCTCTATGACTTTTTTTTTTTTTTTAAGGAAAATTGTTCTAATATCCTCAGTACGACGTGTAATTGAGGGAGATATGTTCAGTCTCTTTTGGTCTTATTCTTTAGAAATCCTTATCTTGGTTTATACTATTTTAAGAAAACATGGTAGAATCTTGCCTCTAATGACCAAAGTCAGTAATAAATTTAAATTAACTACATTAAGTTAACTAGATTTAAAGAATTCTACATTTTGCTGAAGGTAAGTAAACATAACCTGAGAAACTTTAAGTATCTAATAATGGCACAGTGACAAGGCTGTGATTTGAATAACTGTTGAGTGATTCCAATGACCATGAGATTAATCACTCTGCTATAATACTTCTCTTATCTATCTGTGATAAATAAAAAAGAAAGCAAAAAGAGGATTGTGTCCTGCTAGTCTATTCAGTTTGTGTTGACTAAATAAATAAGTAAATAAATAAATGTTCTTTTTCATTTGAGTTGTAGATCACTGGGTAAGATGCATGAATATGTGCAGTTAAATTAATTGCAAGCAAGCAATAATGCTTACATATTAGCATAAGCAAGTAAAAAGTACATGTAGCCTTAAGGATATAGAAGATAAAAGTACTAAGTCAAACCAGAAGAACTATTCTGGAAGCTATGGAGCCTAAAATTCCATGAATAATATGAAATTCAGTGTATTAGAGCCTAGGATACAGATGATAAATATCAATGTAACAAGACACATCTGAATATATTCTACCTATGGAAATTTTTATCCAACTTCAACAGAGTACAGATGAACACATTTAATTTATTTAAACCTGTCTACTGCAGCATATGTAGCATTCACTCCAAACTTGTTCTCATTCACTAAGCCACCCAGTGTTCTAGATAACAATTCAAATGAAAATATATTTCTGTTCATGCTGTGGTTACCAACCAGTGTTGAGTCCTTGGCTCTAAACTTGTTCTTTGCTAACAACTACTGTTTTGTCTCTCCTGGTGGTACTATTTTAATCTTTTGTTCAACATTCACACTTCATCATGGCTTAGGGATAAGAGTTGCCTTCCTAGGTGGCTTCTCTAGCAACCTGCCTCATTTACACTTTATTAGAATCAGCACTCCCACATTATAGTGTAAATTTTGTCTTCAGGAGTCTAGGCCTTCAATTTTAGAAATTCGCCAATTAACCTACATATTATCCACTTTCTAACTAACTTTAAGTCAAGATTACTTAAGTACCTATTGTTAGACCTGCACGTTATTAACATTAAGATGATGGCAATGAAATGTTTCCATGGATGGCATTTTAATGCTTAAATATATATTTAGTAATTGCTTAGAATATACATTTATATACTATATATATATACACATTATTATATATATTATATATAGTATATAAGCATATACTTTTATAAATAAAAAAGTATATGGTATATAAATGTATACATTATATACACTTTGTATATAATATGTTATATATTATGTATTATGTTATATATAGTTATGTTACATATATATGCATTATATGTAGTATATAAATGTGTACATATATACATTATGTATATTACATATAGTATGTAAGTATATGCTTATATAAATATAAAAGTATATAGTATATAAATGTATATTCTTATGAATGTGTGGTTTTATGTGTGAGTTTTCTTTACTATTTTTATTATGTGCTCATAGCTAGTAGCCAAACAGAGCTTGATGTCTATAGCAGGAAAGAAAAATTGGCAAATTCTAGAATAAAAATTGTATTTTGTAATGTTATTAAGGAAAGAATGAGCTCTCTAATGAAGAGAAAGTGTATATTAAAGTGTTGACTGAGCCTGGCATGGGGTTCTGCTGTGGAAATGGGAAGCAGTAAAAACCCCAACAAATGAATTATTAGTACATTTTAAAAATAATTTATATGAGACAAATATCAGTTTGGACAGGAAAAGTAAAAAAAAAATCTGAATTAATGAATTTTAGTACATAGATGAACCATCTTTGAAGTAAGTCTATTTGTGCCAGTTTACATTTGCTTTTAGTAAAATAACATGTATTTACATGGAAGTACACAATTTTGTGACAAGCTTGTTGATAAGTTTAGAGACCAGTTAACAAGCCAGACATTTGTATGGGTGTAAGGTAACTTTTCACTCAAAAAGCCTTAATATTTTTTTCTTCATTGCCTTTGCCATGCATTTCTTCTCCTATGGAATAGCCAGCCCTTCACCTCAACCACATGGCCCCTCCTTTGTAACTCTGACTTAATTCTCTCTTGAGTGAAACCTTTGTAAGCCATGTGAATCCATGCATCTATCATTCCTTTGAATATCTCTAGTATTTATTATACAGAATCCTATATTGTTATTTCTCTTTGTGTCTATATTGTCATCCATAACCCAAAGAGACTGTGAATTATTTTCTAGAGTTTTATATATCTTGAAACTTTTGTAAAAAAAAAAAAAAGAACAAAAAAGAAATAAAGAAAAGAAAGAAAAAAAGAAATGCATTCGCTAGTATTCTTATTTTTGCTTCTTATCCTTGGATTAACCACTCCTACTCTTCTGTTAATATTATTTTTATATGCCTCCACTTTTTTGACTATCCTAACCCACTCCCACTCATTTATTTTTCTTTTCTAACATCACAGAATTGCTGTTTGCATTTATTGGCAGAGAAATTATTGTGTTCCTTGTAAGTTTACCTACTTTCCTTTACATTTTATCTCTGATGTAATTTAAGATTATTCCACATTCTCTGAGGATTTTCTATGATCGTAGGCATCATCCTTTTCCCTAACACATACCAGAAGGTTCAGCAAATCTTAAACAGTAGATGTGTTGTACTGAATAAATACATGAATGAATGAAAAATATTTTATTTGACACATCCATATTTACTGCTATTGGCCATGTTCCATAAATATTTTATTTTTTCTTAAATTATTAATAATTTTTATAGGAAACCCAAGTGTAACTCCAGTTTTAGGCAGCCATTTATCTGGCTAGTTGCTGCATTGTGAATTTGTATAGAGCCTGAATTTGCTATGAAGTATCAGGCTCTGACTGACTTGCCTGAATTACTTGTAATATTAATTTTTACTTTCATAATATATAAAATGAGACATCTGGATTAGTTGAAAGCAATTGTCTTTTGCAGGCCTAGGTTTTCTAATTCTAAGGCTAATTATATCTGTGCTTAAGTGGACCACAGAAGTTGAATGCACGCATTATACAATGCATGACTTCTGTATTTTTTTTTTTAATTTAGAGTTCAATATGATATTTCTTCCTGAGATATTCAGAGGCCCTGGACTGTATCAGGGTAAGGCCATGGATACTGAACTCAAAGAGATTGAGTTCATATCTAAGTTTTTCCATTTATTGCCTAGGTAAACTTAGACAAAAATAGCTAAATTTTTCTATGAGTTTGTTCATCTCTGTAATGGGGAGAATAATAATTCTACCTCATATATCTATAACTGCCAATGCAGTGAAGCATGTTTAGTATTTAGCACAGTGACTGGAACATGGTGAGCAGTTAAGGAGTATCAGTTGTTATTATTATCAAATTAATACTAGAAATAATCAGGTATAAAAAAATATTTCACTGGAAATATCTGACTCTTTTTTACCATTTTATCCTTTTCCCCCCTGAGTACTATTCCACTTTGACTTTTCACATGGAAAGTTTAGATTTCACTTTCTGTTGTGTATTTCACAAGATATTTTCAAGTCTTCCAGGACTATAGTCATGCTGCATAAAGTCAGCTAAATAATAAGTAACTTTGAGCAATATTTAAAAGTTACTAGGATTTATTCACTGAAGTCTGCAAATTAGACATTACTTAAAAAATCTCAGCTTCGTCCCCTTTGTATTATATTCATTATCTTTCAATAATATTGAAGGTTGATGTTTGGCTTTTGCAGATAGAAGCATCAAAGCTTAAGAAAACCCATGTGAACAGACATTAAAAAGGATATGATGTCCTATTTTATAATAAAGTGATTACTTGATCACATCCTAATTGTGTATTTAGGGATTTGCTTGTCTAGATTGACTCATGGCAATAATAACTTCTTTCCAGCTACCAAGACTTTCTGACAGCTCTTTGAGGGGGTGCCTGGGTGGCTTAGTTAGTTAACCATCTGACTTGAGCTCAGGTCATGATCTCATGTTTGTGAGTTTTGAGTCCCACCTTGGGCTTCTGCTGTCCACACAGAGCCCTCCTCAGATCCTCTGTAGCCCTTTCTCTCTGTTCCTCCCCCACTCATGTTATCTCTCTGTCTCAAAAAATAAACATTACAAAATAAAAATAAAAAGAAGCTCTTTGAAACACTTGATTAAGTTGCCTTTAAGATCTTTATGTGGAGACTGCAGAAGATGCTAGGGGTGTTCATAGAAAAGTTGTTGACTGCTTTGAGGTTATAGTCTTTTTTATGGAAATAATAATTTTAATAATGTTTACAATGTTTCAACTATGTGCAGAGCACCCTGCTAAGCATTTAGAACAAAAATATGGTGAAGGTTTAGTCCCAGTATTCAAACAACTTATCACCAAATATGAGAATGTATTTGTACAAAACAGGTTGTTGTCAGTACGTTATAAGTAAACCAGTAGGGGCTTGGTGCAGAGATGGTAGGAAGGGGACATTAGAAAAAGTTTGCCAGATATTTACATTCTGGGTTCTTCTTAATGATATTTGATGCCATATATAAATTTGGAAGCTTTCTGATACAGCACACCCCTGAAATAAACCTGGTCTCTCACATGGCTCTGAATGAGATGAGTGAATATATATTTTTCTTGAGATGTGCACTTGAAGTGCAAATCTGGCCTCAAGCGTGGGTGAAAGGAGGCTACATGGTTTAGGCTCATAGGCCCCCATGTTTCATAAATGTCACTAATATATTTCTGTAACATTAGATGTGCTGTGACAGAAGCCAGAACCCAAAATCTTTCTTCCTGGAAAAAGTAATTTTCCTTTCATGAAGAAGCAGTCTGTTTTGGGGAAATCATATAATTACTAGGAGAATAAAGAATCTTTGAAATAAAGGCACAGGGATTCTTCCTTTTCCTTGAACTTGCCTCTTAGTGAGTATAGTTACCCACTTGGCCAGCCAGATTTCTCCATTCTTTGCCATATTTATTTTTTAATCATTAGACATGACAAAAAATTGTCATTAGTGCTAGAATACTGAGACAGGATAATGGTTTGCCACTTTGAAAGGAAATGTCTCTAGAGCTTTGCCTGTGGGAGATCAGAGTCCTGTCAAAACATTCTATTCTGTAGGATTAATCTCAAATATGTTAGAATACTTCCATTTATAGAACTCTCTTGTGACTTATAAGCAGTGATATTCAGGTACTGACAAATGGATTGATAAAAATCTTTCTGTGGCTTAATGATAGAAATAGAGTAAGAAAAGCTAGGTCTGTTGTGTGTGTGTGTGTGTGTGTGTGTGTGTGTGTGTGTGCACGCGTGTTATTTTTTGCATGAGTTATAAAGCCACAAATTGGGCTTAAGGGGGGACCAACCATTTCTTGCTTAGATTTCCCTTGCATCCTAGGATTCTGAATGAATTTTAAAAATATTAGGCGGTGATAGTATCTTTTGAAATATGAATTTTTTTTCCAAGAGTTAGATGGGGTTGTATTTATCATATGTGTGGGCAATAGCATCTGGAGATACCTATTGTTATCTACTGTTTAAAAGTCACACACACGCACACACACACACACACACACACACACACACACAATCACTGTACCAGATACGATGGAAGATGGCGCACCTCAGAATTCCATGTAACATCTGGAAATTTCCTTGATACCTCTTGATTCACCAACTTTGGTTGTAATAAACACAAGTAGTGCTAATTTTCTCAAAGATATTTCTTATATAAACATTCTGGCACAAAAATGTATTTTTTTTCATTCAAGATGACAGTTTGTGCAAAGATCTTGGCTAACCTTCATGATGAGCTTGTTAAAATTGTAGTAGAAGAAAAAAAAATGACATTCGTACCAAGACCAGGATGGCAATGACTTATCAAATCATTTATTTGAAAAGATGGAAGTGATTTTAGCTTCCATCCATCATGATGTAATTGGTAAAGGAATAGTTTTCCACTGAAAATAACTAAAAATTATGAAAAATGTATATGAAATAGGTATATTTAGATATTGGACAATTGACAAAGAATGAAAACCAAAGAAAAAGGCAACCACGGTTATTACCCTGGCCTTTTGCCCAGAGGCACTTCCGGAAGCCTGCCACAGAGAGGGGAAAAACCAAGCCAACGCAATAGTTGTGTGGAGTTGAGGAGACTGAGATCAAAGTTCAGCAAGCCTCCACACTGGAAATTTGCTGGAGAGGAGGCAGCTGAGTAAAATAAGAGCTTCATAAGTCTACATGGGGGACCCCTGGAATCTGCTGCTGAGTGCCACATGTGTGGACACATGTGCAACTCTGCAAGAGAAAACAAGCAACTATCAGAGCTGTGCAAGATGAAATTACTTAAGAATGTACAACGTTAGGAAATGTTTAGGTTCTAATTAGAGTAGAGAGACTTTTTTTTTTAAACCTGGGGCATTCAGTAGAGACTCTGGAAAGGACTAGCCTATATACTAACAAAGTCTAAATATAAATCTCAAAGAGATAAAGAAGCTCTACAATTAACTGTCATCTTATCACTTTTCAAGACAACAAAATCTAGGCAGACAACAATGTATTATTCACAATATCCTGCATACCCATATAGAAGGAAACTTCCTTACTTTAGTTAGTAAAGGGTATCTATATACATGCATACATATACATAGATATATACATACATATATTTACATACTTATATATGTATATTTAACTTTTATTTTTTCATTTTAATTTCAGTATAATTAACATACAATGTTATAGTAGTTTCAGATGTACAGTATAATGATTCAGCAATTCTATATATTACTCATTGCTCATCACGAGAAGATGACTCTTAATTCTCTTCACCTATTTTACCCATCTATCCACCCACCTATCCACTGGTAAACATCAGTTTGTTCTCTACAGTTAAGAGTCTGATTTTTGATTTGTCTCTTTTTCTCTTTGTTCATTTATTTTGTTTGAGAATTTAAAAATAGGGGTGAAATAATATGGTATTTGCTTTTCTGACTTATTTCTTTTAGCCTTATACTCTCTTGACCCATCCATGTTGTTGCAAATGGCAAGATTTCATCTTTTTTATGGCTAAGTAATATTCCTGTGTGTGTGTGTGTGTGTCCACCACATCTTCTTTATCCATTCATTTATCAACAGACTTTTGAGCTGCTTCCATAATTTGACTATTTTAAATAATGCTGCAGTAAATATAGGGGTGCAAATATCTTTCCAAAATTAGTGTTTTTGTATTCTTTGGGTAATACCCAGCAGTGGAATTATTGGATCATATGGTAATTCTATTTTGATTTTTGAGGAACCTCCATACTATCTTCCATAGTGGCTGTACTAGTTTGCATTCCCACCAACATTATATAAGGGTTCCTTTTTTTTCCTGTGTTTTTTATTTTAGCCATTCCGACAGGTGTAATGTCATATGCATTGTGGTTTCGATTTGCATTTTCCTGATGATGAATGATGTTGAACATCTTTTCATGTGTCTGTTGGCCATCTGGATGTCTTCTTTGGAGAAATGTCTGTTCATGTCTTCTGCCCATTTTTTAAATTCGATTACTTAGGGTTTTTTTGGTGTGGAGTTATATGAGTTCTTTATATATTTTGAACACTAACCTCTTATCAGATATGTCATTTGCAAATATCTTCTTCCATTCCATATGTTGTATTTTACTTTTGTTGGTTGTTTCCTTTGCTGTTAAGAAGTATTTTATTTTGATGTAGTCTTAATAGTTTAATTTTGCTTTTTAAAATTTTTAAGATTTTAAGGAAATCTTTCCTTATTTCAGGAGACATATCTAGAAAAATGTTGCTGTGGATGATGTCAGAGAAATTACTCTCAGTGCTCTTTTCTCAGATTTTTATGGTTTCAGGTCTCATATTCAGGTCTTCAATTCATTTGAGCATACTTTTGTGTATGGTTTAATAAAGTGGTCCAGTTTCATTATTTTCGATCTCACTGTCTCGTTTTCCCATCACCATTTGTTAGAGATTGTATTTTTCTTATTGCATATTTTTTCCTCCCTTCTGGAAGACTAATTGACCATATAATCATGGGTTTATTTCTGAATTCTCTATTCTGTTCCATTGATCTGTGTGTCTGTTTTGGTCCTAGTACCATACTATTTTGATTGCTACAGCTTTGTAATAGAACTTGAAGTCTGGTGTTGTGATAACTCCAGTTTTGTTTTTCTTTTTCAAGATTTCTTTGGCTATTTGGGTCTTTTGTGGTTCCATACAAATTTTAGGATTGTTTTTTGTAGTTCTGTGAAAATGGCATTGTTATTTTGATAGAGGTTGCATTAAATGTGTAAATCGTTTTGGGTAATATAGACATTTTGGCAATATTTGTTCTTCCAACCCATGAGCATGGGGTATCTTTCCATTTCTTTGTGTCATCTTCAATTTCCTTTCGTCAATGTTTTGTATTTTTCAGAGTCAGGTGTTTTCATCTTTTTCGTTAAGTTTATTCCTAGGTAGCTTATTATTTTTGGTGCAATTTTAAATGGGATTGTTTTCTTAGTTTCTCTTTCTACTACTCCTTATTAGTATATAGGAATGCAACAGATTTGTGTACATTAATTTTATATGCTGTGATTTTATTGATTTATCAATTCTAGTAGGGTTTTTTTTTTGAGTCTTTCAGATTTTCTATATAGGGTATCATGTTATCTGCAAAGAGTAAAACTTTTCCTTCCTCCTTACCCCTTTGGATGCTTATTTTCCCCCTTGGTCTGATTGCTGTGGCTAGGACTTCCAGTACTATGTTGAATAAAAGTGGTGAGAGTGGACATCCTGTCCTTGTTCCTGATCTTAGTGGAAAAGCTCTCAGGTTTTCACCATTGAGTATGATGTTAGTTGTGGCTTTTTCATATAAGGCCTTTATTATGTTGAGTTATATTTCCTCTCAACCTCCTTTGTTGAGGGTTTTCATCATGAACAGATGTCAAATGCTTTTTATGAATCTATTGAAATGATTATATGGTTTTTACCCTTTTGTTGACATGATTCATCATGTTGATTGATTTGCAAATGTTGAACCACCTTTGCATCCCTGGAATAAATCCCATTGATCGTGATAAACGATTATTTTAACGTATGGTTGGAGCCAGTTTACTAGTAAGGTTTTTTTGTTTGTTTTTTGGGTTTTTTTGAGGATGTTTTCATCTATGTTTATCAGAGATATTGGTATCAGGGTAACGCTGCCCTCATGGAATGAATTTGGAAGCTGTCTTTCCTCTCTCTCTCTCTCTCTCTTTTCTTTAATAATTAGAGAAGAATACCTACTAATCCTTCTTTCAATGTTTTGTAGAATTCACCTGTGAAGCTGTCTGGTCCTGGACTTAGGTTTGTTGGGACTTTTTTAAATTACTGATTCAATTTCATTGCTGGTAATTGGTCTGTCCAAATTTCCATTTCTTCCTGAATCAGTTTTTCTTGATTTTTGAGGTAGACCTATATTGCTATAAACTTTCCTCTTAGAACAGATTTTGTTACATCGCAAAGATTTGGGACCTTTGTGTTTTCATTTGTCTTTGTGTATTGTTTGGATTTCTTCTTTGACTTTTTGGTTGGTTAATGCCTTCATTTCTTAGTAACATGTTACTTAACTTCCATATATTTGTGTTCTTTCCAGAGTTTTTCTTGTTGTTTACTTCTAATTTCATAACATTGTGGTCAGAAAAAATGCATGGTATGACTTCAATCTTTTGGTATTTTTTAAGACTTTTTTGAGGCATACCATGTGATCTTTTGTGGAGAATGCTCTCTATGCACTTGAAAAAAATATGTATTCTGCCGTTTTAGGATCCTATCTGGTCCAATGTGTCATTCAAACATAACGTTTCCTTGTTGATTTTTCTGTTTGGATGATCTATCCATTGGTGTAAGTGAAATGTTAAAGTCTCCAACTATTATTGTATTACTGTCAATTACTTTGTTTATGCTTCTTATTAGCTACTGTATGTATTCAGGTGCTTTCATCGTGGGTGCATAAATATTTACACTTGTTATATCTTCTTATTGGATTGTTCCCTTTATAATTATATAGTATCTTTCTTTGCCTTTGTTACAGTCTTTGTTTTAAAGTCTGTTTTGACAGATATGAGTGTTGCTACTCTGGCTTTCTTTTCACTTCCATTTGCATGATAAAAGTTTTTCCATCCCTTTACTTTTAATCTGCATATGTCATTAGGTCTGAAATGAATCTCTTGCAGGCAGCATAAATATGATTGTTGTTTTTTATTCATTCTGTCAATCTATGTCTTTAGATTGGAGATTTTAATTCATTTACAAAGTAATTATTGATAGGCATGTACTTATTGCTGTTACCTGTTTTATGATTCCTGTAGTTCTTCTCCTTTCTTCTCCCATTCTCTGCTATCAGGGTTTTCTGGCTTTCTTTAGTGTTATACTTGGATTCCTTTCTCTTTATTTCTTGCATATCCATTACCGGTTTTCGATTTGTGGTTACCACTGAGTTTATATATATCATCTTATCTATATGGCAGTCTGTATTAAGTTTATGGTTGCGTGAGTTTGAACCCATTCTAAGAGCAAAAGATTTTTACTCATCTAGCCCTCCACGTTTTAGATATGTGGTGTCATACTTCACATCATTTTATTTTGTGAATCTCTTGACTGATTTTTATAGATATGTTTAATTTTACTACTTTTGTGCTTTCTACTTTTCTTATTACTGCTTATGGTCTTTCCTTTTCACTCACAGAGCCCCATTTAATAATTCTTTTAAGACTCGTTTAGTGGTGATGAATTTCTTTAACTTTTGTTTGTCTGGGAAACTATTTATCTTTCCGTCTATTCTGAATGATATCCTTGCTGGATAGAGTATTCTTGGTTGCAAGTTTTTTGTTTTTTCTTCCTTTTGTGTGTATCATACCACTCCCTTCTGGTCTTCCAGTTTTCTGCCAAAAAAGAGTTGACAGCATTATATAACTGTTTTCTCTTGCTGCTTTACAAATTCTCTCCTTATCACGATTTTTTTTGGCCATTTTAATTATTATGTATCTTATTTGGACCTCCATGGTTTGATTTTTTGGTGGATCTCTGTGCCTCCTGGGTCTGGATTTCAGTTTTCTTCCCTGGATTCAGGAAGTTTTCAGCTATTATTTTTTTAAAATAAATGTTCTGCCCTTTTTTTCTCTCTCTTATCCTTCTCAGATCCCTGTAATGCAGATGTTATGCTTGATAGTGTTGCAGAGTTCCCTTAATCTATTTTCATTTAAAACAATTATGTTTACGTATTTTTGAGAGAGAGAGAAAAAGTGTTAGCAGGGGAGGGGCAGAGAGAGAGAAGGAGACACAGACTCTGAAGCAAGCTCCAGGCTCTGGGCTGTCAGCACAGGGTCCAACAAGGGGCTCAAACTCATGAACTGCAAGATCATGACCTGAGCTGAAGTTGGTTGTTTAACTGACAGCCACCCAGGCACCCCAATCCATTTTCATTTTTAAAACTTGTTTATTTTCATTTTATAATTTTTCTCTCTCCCATTCAGCTTGATTGTTCTCCATTACTCTGTCCTCCAGGTCACTGATCCCTTCTTCTGCTTCCTGTAGTCTACTCTTTATTCCATCTAGGGTTTTTTGTTGTTGTTGTTGTTGTTTCAATTATTGCATTCTTCCTCTCTGATTCATTCTTTTTTCTTTTTTCTGTCTGTTTTGAGGATCTCACTGAGGTCTCTAATCTTTTCTCAAGTCCAGTGAATACCTTTATGGCCATTTCTTTAAATTCTATATCAGGCATATTACTTACCTCTATTTCATTTAAGCCTCCTGCTGTGATTTTGTCCTGTTCTTTCATTTGGGACTTATTCCTCTGTCTCCTCATTTTGTCTAATTCTCTGTGTCTGTTTCTATGTGTTAGGAAAGAAAGCCACATCTCCTCTTGAATATAGTGGCCTTACGAAGAAGAAGACTTGTGGCGTCCCGCAATGCAGTATCCCTGTTGACCAGAACCTGGAATTTCAGTGGGGTCTCTGTGTGTTGTGTGCACCCTACTATTGTTGCTGAGCTGTGTTGTCCTTCATATAGTCATCTGCAATGGCTGTCTCCCTGTTATGGACAGAGTTTGGTCCCTGTATTGTTAGTGGATTTTAAACCAGGCATTTGCCAGAACCTGTGTAGCACCCAAGTGTAGGGTGCTCTCCCTGTGTTGTCTGCTGAGAAGCTTTTTTTTTGTGGGTAGGGCTTGCAGTCAGACCCACTGTCTGCCCCCTGTCCACTGCTTGGGATGTAATTGGACTGGTGTGTGTGGTTATCTTCCTTCTTCCTGGGGCAAGAGTCTCTTTGGAGAGGTGCTGGCCCCTGTCTAGGCTGCTTGGACACTGACAGGCTTGTGGCACCACTTTGGATGGGCTCGGCCCATGTGTTTATTAGAGTTAGGTCCATAGGAAAATGCAGAGGTGAGACATACAGTGTGAGTAAAGTCTGTTGTGGGAGCAGTGCTGCCTCCACTTGGAGAAAACCCTGCCAAACCCATCTGGTTTGGAGGAGGCGGTTGTACAGAAGTGTGTGGGGCCGCTTTTAGCAAGCTAGGGGGAGGGCATCGGCACTGTGCTGATTCCTGCACGTGTCCTTGTATCTAGGCTGGGGGTGGAGGAGCTGGCTCTTGCTGACTCCTTTGTTTTTAGAGAAGTCTCCCAAAGTTCCTTGCATGTCTAGCACATTCTCTAAAATTACTAAATAAATCTCCTTCCTGTGTACCCCAGGTGTTTCTCATACTGCTGCTTCTATAATGTATCTCCAAAGGGCTGTTTGTTTGCTGTATCTTTAAGAGTGAGAACTCTTTCTCCCTCCTGGCTCTCCCAGAGCTGACCCAGCTGATTTGTCAAGGTCCAGGTGGAAAGCCCCACTGATTCTACAAACAAACAGCCAGCCCCTCTGTCCTTCATAGCCAAATGTTTTGGGGATTCATCTCTCTAATGCAGGACCTCCATGCCTGGGGTGCTCCGAGGGGGGTCCTCTCCTCTCCCCTCCTCAGACCCAGGGCTCCCTGTCTCCTAAGGTCAGTCCTACTGGTCTGTTTTGCTCCTGCCGTGTCTTTGCTCTTCCTACCCTCTTCCATGTGGCCTCTTCTCTACATTAGCTATAGAGAGTCTATTCTACCAGTTTGGGTCACTTTTTGGTTTATTTACACTGATGTGGGTGTTATCTAGATAAATACAGGGGATGAAGTGAATCCAGAAACTTCCTACATAGCCATCTTCCCCAGAAGTCCTTCCCCAGAAGCCCCAGAAGGACTTCCCCAGAAGTCCTTTTAAATAAAGAAACCTACACCAAGGTACAACACCATGATATTTCAGGGCACTAAAGAAAACTCTTTCTTTAGTGAGAGTTAAAAATTTACCCCAGAACGTAAGTCAAATAAGTTGAAACCTGACTGCCTTTAGAATTTTTATTAGAAACTTGATGATACAAGAAGGTAAATGGAGACCAGCGCTGCAAGGAGACTTTTTGAATTTTGACAATGTTATTTTATAATATCTTTAATCATAATACTATTAGAAATGCAACTCAGAAAGCATACCTGTAATAATACATTTTTTTTCAGGAAGTTTCTTAAGGATGTTTTCCAACAAAAGCGAAACAATAATCAGAAATAGAATGTAATTATATAAGAAATACTGGAACTCTATTCTGAGTATAAAGAAAAGAAATTACCCTAGATTTGAATAATAGTCAGCAAGTATGCTTCAAGAACAATGTCTTCTAAGAATAATGCAATGAATCCTGAACGTTCAGAATGG
This sequence comes from Prionailurus viverrinus, assembly GCF_022837055.1. Classification (NCBI taxonomy): domain Eukaryota; kingdom Metazoa; phylum Chordata; class Mammalia; order Carnivora; family Felidae; genus Prionailurus; species Prionailurus viverrinus. The sequence goes on along the minus strand of NC_062573.1, from coordinate 39,385,418 downwards.
CTAGTAATAGACATAAACTGGAAAGAATCTAAATGTTCATCAATGAATGAGTGGATAAATTGTGGTATGTTGATACATTGTAATACTAGTTACCAATAAGAAAGAAAGTAATGGCTGTTATCTGCAACAACACAAGTGAATCTCAAAATGCTGAGCCAAAGAATCAGGCAAATAACAAAAGTGTTAATTTTAAATATTTCATAAAATTTTCAAAACTGCAAATAATTCATAGGGAAAGAGTAGATCATCTGTTTCTTGGGGACAGGAGGAAAGATAGAGATGAATGACAATGTGGTGTGAGGAAACTTTTGGAAGGTGATAGAAATGTTTGTCATCTTGACTGTGTTGATAATTTCACGAATTATCCCCATTGTGTACTTCAAACAAGCAAAGTTGAATGTATTTCAGTTATAGCTCAATGAAATTATAAAACACAAAATCCTATTTAAGATTACATTTGACTACCTTTTGTCTTGTTTGATATGCCCTAAGTTACCAAGACCTAGTTAACTGTTGAGCAAAATAGCAGGTTAATGGTCCTATTGGGCATTAAGAAAGGTGAAATGGACCGGTGTTTTCTTAATCCTGCAGGTGAGAATATATACTTTGTAAATTATTTTTTTTTAAAGGGAAAAATAAGATATTTGTAGTATAATCACATTGTAAATGTATTAATTCTTCAACTTTTACAACCATTTGATAGGATAATTTTTTCTTTCTTGGTAGGATAAAATTTTTGGTTTTAATCTTTAAATGAAACATATGCTTTGGCTTCAATTTGAGGTGAGGCTTTTAATAATAAATCATAGACACTAAATGCACAGAAATATTTTATGTCCCTTAATGTTTCAGTTATTTATTGCTCCATAAAAAAATGACCCCAAATTTCTGGGTGTAAACAATAATAATCGTTTGTTTTACTCACAGTTTTGCTTCTTGGGCAAGGTTCATTGGAAACAAATCATGCTTGTTTCATAAAGTGTCACCTAGGGCAGCTCAACTACTGCCTTCTAGAATCCCAGGAAGACTGGATTGCTTACATTTTGTTGCTGATATTGTTAGTCAGCTGGTATCTCAGCTGGAGCTGTCTTAGAGAAAATCTACATATCACTGCTTGGTATCCTCATAGAATACTAGCTGGTTTCCAAGAGCAAGCATTCTATAGAACCAGGTGGAAACTGTTTATTTGCTATCTCTTCCTGTGTAACAAATTACCCCCTAATTTAGTGGAATTGAGCAACATCATTTATTACCTCACGGGTTATTGTGTTATCTTGTTTTTGTTTTTTGTTTTGTTCATAGCTGGGAATCTGGGCATGTCTCTGTGTCAGGGTCTCTCACAGGCTGTAATCAAGGTGTCAACTTGAGGTGTAGTCCTCCTAAGATTTGACTGGAGACATTTCTGCTTCTAAGCTTGCTCACTTGGCTGTTGGCGGGATTCAGTCAATGATAGGCTATGGAATGGAGGGTCTTAGTTTCTCACTGGCTGCTGGCCAGAAGTCATCCTTAATTCCTTCATGCATGGGCCTCTGCAACATGGTAACTTGCTTCATCAATGCATGCATGCTGACAACACAACAGAAAGAAAACCCAGCAAGAGAGTAGCTAGTTTTTGTTAACCAATCATTAAAGTCGCATCCTTTCTCCTTTGGCACGTCGTATTTCTTAAGACACAAGCACCAGGTCTAGGTAGGACTCAAGGGAAGAAGATTTCACAAGGTCACAAATACTACAAGGTAGGGATTATCACAGTGTCTTTAAAAGCCATCTACTGTAGCTATATTTCCATTTATGATTCAGTCTTAGAAATTATGCAACATTCCTCCCCTTATTTTCTGTTAGTCAAGGTGGGCATAACGTTCTGCCCAGAGTCAATATTGAACCCAGTACTCAGAGGGTCAATTTCTCCTTAAATAAAATACATGCTGGATGGGATACATGGTGGAGAACACCTCTGGAAAATGCAATTGTCTACATTTGGTCATTATAATTAGGCAAGGATTTGTTAGAGCATATATTCCTGATTACTATTAACATTATCAAAAAAAATTGGATTTATTTTTGTACTGTTTTTCTTCTAGAAAATATATGGACCTCTAGAAAATGTGAAACATCATGATATATTACAAAAACATTTGAGAAAAAAATCTGTGAAATTATAAACATAGTTATGAGGCAACAAAAAAAAGTATTGTTTTGTACAGTAAAATAGCCTAATGATTAGTAAGTGTTCATCCACAGCCTCTGCATATTCAGTGGTAACCTATGTTTTGAAAATATTCTTCGGCACTAGAAAAATCAAAGTTTTAGTTTTTACACTATTTATTAAGTATATGGCCTTAAGAAAATATTTAATTTGAGGTTCAATTTCCTTATTAATAAAATCTCATTAGCTCCTAGAGTTGATTTCAAATTTAAATGAGAAAATGAATGTGTAATATGCAACATACTTAGTAACCCATCAATCTTGTAAGATGGTGTTTTATAAGGAATGATACCTGCCTAGGGTTTCCTATTTTGGACACTGGAATTTTGACTTTTGAGCAAAGTGTGTTCATTCCAGTTATTTATATCATATACCTCATTGGAATTAATTCATGATTTACAACGATAGAAAAAGAAAATCGTTATTGAGAATGTGTCACAAAGAAAGATGTCAAACATAGTATTTATGCGTTTTCCTAAAGAATATGTATAGGGAAGATGGCGGCTTAGGAGGACGCTGGGCTCACCGCACGTCCTGCTGATCACTTGGATTCCATCTACACCTGCCTAAATAACCCAGAAAACAACAGAGGATTAGCAGAACGGAGTCGCCGGAGCCAAACGCAGACGAGAGGCCTGCAGAAGAGGGTAGGAAGGGCGGCGAGGCGGTGCGCGCTCCAAGGACTGGCGGGAGGGAGCCGGGGCGGAGGGGCGGCTCGCCGGCCAAGCAGAGCCCCCGAGTCTGGCTTGCAAAAGCGGAGGGGCCTGACGGACTGTGTTCCCACAACAAGCGCGACTTAGCGTCTGGGAGGTCATAAGTTAACAGCTCTGCTCGGAAAGCGGGAAGGCTGGAGGACAAAGGGAGGGAGAGCTGCTGAGCCCCCTGACAACAGAGCTCAGTTTGGTGGGGAACAAAGGCGCTCGCCAGCGCCATCTCCCCCGCCCATCCCCCAGCCAAAATCCCAAAGAGAACCAGTTCCTTCCAGGGAACTTGCTCGCTCCGCGCAAACACCCAACTCTGCGCTTCTGCGGAGCCAAACCGCCAAACCTCCGGCAGCGGATCTGACTCCCTCCCGCTGCCACAGGGCCCCTCCTGAAGTGGATTACCTAAGGAGAAGCGATCTAAGCCTGCCCCTCCTGCCCCCGAGCACCTTGCCTACCCACCCCAGCTAATACGCCAGATCCCCAGCATCACAAGCCTGGCAGGGTGCAAGTAGCCCAGACGAGCCACACCACCCCACAGTGAATTCCGCCCCTAGGAGAGGGGAAGAGAAGGCACACACCAGTCTGACTGTGGCCCCAGCGGTGGGCTGGGGGCAGACATCAGGTCTGACTGCGGCCCCGCCCACCAACTCCAGTTATACACCACAGCACAGGGGAAGTGCCCCGCAGGTCCTCACCACGCCAGGGACTATCCAAAATGACCAAGCGGAAGAATTCCCCTCAGAAGAATCTCCAGGAAATAACAACAGCTAATGAGCTGATCAAAAAGGACTTAAATAACATAACAGAAAGTGAATTTAGAATAATTGTCATAAAATTAATTGCTGGGCTTGAAAACAGTATACAGGACAGCAGAGAATCTCTTGCTACAGAGATCAAGGGACTAAGGAACAGTCACGAGGAGCTGAAAAACGCTTTAAACGAAATGCATAACAAAATGGAAACCACCACAGCTCGGCTTGAAGAGGCAGAGGAGAGAATAGGTGAACTAGAAGATAAAGTTATGGAAAAAGAGGAAGCTGAGAAAAAGAGAGATAAAAAAATCCAGGAGTATGAGGGGAAAATTAGAGAACTAAGTGATGCACTAAAGAGAAATAATATACGCATAATTGGTATCCCAGAGGAGGAAGAGAGAGGGAAAGGTGCTGAAGGGGTACTTGAAGAAATCATAGCTGAGAACTTCCCTGAACTGGGGAAGGAAAAAGGCATTGAAATCCAAGAGGCACAGAGAACTCCCTTCAGACGTAACTTGAATCGATCTTCTGCACGACATATCATAGTGAAACTGGCAAAATACAAGGATAAAGAGAAAATTCTGAAAGCAGCAAGGGGTAAACGTGCCCTCACATATAAAGGGAGACCTATAAGACTCGTGACTGATCTCTCTTTTGAAACTTGGCAGGCCAGAAAGAATTGGCACGAGATTTTCAGGGTGCTAGACAGAAAAAATATGCAGCCAAGAATCCTTTATCCAGCAAGTCTGTCATTTAGAATAGAAGGAGAGATAAAGGTCTTCCCGAACAAACAAAAACTGAAGGAATTTGTCACCACTAAACCAGCCCTACAAGAGATCCTAAGGGGGACCCTGTGAGACAAAGTCCCAGAGACATCACTACAAGCATAAAACATACAGACATCACAATGACTCTAAACCCGTATCTTTCTATAATAACACTGAATGTAAATGGATTAAATGCGCCAACCAAAAGACATAGGGTATCAGAATGGATAAAAAAACAAGACCCATCTATTTGCTGTCTACAAGAGACTCATTTTAGACCTGAGGACACCTTTAGATTGAGAGTGAGGGGATGGAGAACTATTTATCATGCTACTGGAAGCCAAAAAAAAGCTGGAGTAGCCATACTTATATCAGACAAACTAGACTTTAAATTAAAGGCTGTAACAAGAGATGAAGAAGGACATTATATAATAGTTACAGGGTCTATCCATCAGGAAGAGGTAACAATTATAAATGTCTATGCGCCAAACACCGGAGCCCCCAAATATATAAAACAATTACTCATAAACATAAGCAACCTTATTGATAAGAATGTGGTAATTGCAGGGGACTTTAACACCCCACTTACAGAAATGGATAGATCATCTAGACACACGGTCAATAAAGAAACAAGGGCCCTGAATGACACATTGGATCAGATGGACTTGACAGATATATTTAGAACTCTGCATCCCAAAGCAACAGAATATACTTTCTTCTCGAGTGCACATGGAACATTCTCCAAGATAGATCATATACTGGGTCACAAAACAGCCCTTCATAAGTTTACAAGAATTGAAATTATACCATGCTTACTTTCAGACCACAATGCTATGAAGCTTGAAATCAACCACAGAAAAAAGTCTGGAAAACCTCCAAAAGCATGGAGGTTAAAGAACACCCTACTAACGAATGAGTGGGTCAACCAGGCAATTAGAGAAGAAATTAAAAAATATATGCAAACAAACGAAAACGAAAATACAACAATCCAAACGCTTTGGGACGCAGCAAAGGCAGTCCTGAGAGGAAAATACATTGCCATCCAGTCCTATCTCAAGAAACAAGAAAAATCCCAAATACAAACTCTAACAGCACACCTAAAGGAACTAGAAGCAGAACAGCAAAGGCAGCCTAAACCTAGCAGAAGAAGAGAAATAATAAAGATCAGAGCAGAAATAAACAATATAGAATCTAAAAAAACTGTAGAGCAGATCAACGAAACCAAGAGTTGGTTTTTTGAAAAAATAAACAAAATTGACAAACCTCTAGCCAGGCTTCTCAAAAAGAAAAGGGAGATGACCCAAATAGATAAAATCATGAATGAAAATGGAATGATTACAACCAATCCCTCAGAGATACAAACAATTATCAGGGAATACTATGAAAACTTATATGCCAACAAATTGGACAACCTGGAAGAAATGGACAAATTCCTGAACACCCACATGCTTCCAAAACTCAATCAGGAGGAAATAGAAAGCTTGAACAGACCCATAACCAGCGAAGAAATTGAATCGGTTATCAAAAATCTCCCAACAAATAAGAGTCCAGGACCAGATGGCTTCCCAGGGGAGTTCTACCAGACATTTAAAGCAGAGATAATACCTATCCTTCTCAAGCTATTCCAAGAAATAGAAAGGGAAGGAAAACTTCCAGACTCGTTCTATGAAGCCAGTATTACTTTGATTCCTAAACCAGACAGAGACCCAGTAAAAAAAGAGAACTACAGGCCAATATCCCCGATGAATATGGATGCAAAAATTCTCAATAAGATACTAGCAAATCGAATTCAACGGCATATAAAAACAATTATTCACCATGATCAAGTGGGATTCATTCCTGGGATGCAGGGCTGGTTCAACATTCGCAAATCAATCAACGTGATACATCACATTAACAAAAAAAAAGAGAAGAACCATATGATCCTGTCAATCGATGCAGAAAAGGCCTTCGACAAAATCCAGCACCCTTTCTTAATAAAAACCCTTGAGAAAGTCGGGATAGAAGGAACATACTTAAAGATCATAAAAGCCATCTATGAAAAGCCCACAGCTAACATCATCCTCAACGGGGAAAAATTGAGAGCTTTTTCCCTGAGATCAGGAACACGACAAGGATGCCCACTCTCACCGCTGCTGTTTAACATAGTGCTGGAAGTTCTAGCATCAGCAATCAGACAACAAAAGGAAATCAAAGGCATCAAAATTGGCAAAGATGAAGTCAAGCTTTCGCTTTTTGCAGATGACATGATATTATACATGGAAAATCCGATAGACTCCACCAAAAGTCTGCTAGAACTGATACAGGAATTCAGCAAAGTTGCAGGATACAAAATCAATGTACAGAAATCAATTGCATTCTTATACACTAACAATGAAGCAACAGAAAGACAAATAAAGAATCTGATCCCATTCACAATTGCACCAAGAAGCATAAAATACCTAGGAATAAATCTAACCAAAGATGTAAAGGATCTGTATGCTGAAAACTATAGAAAGCTTATGAAGGAAATTGAAGAAGATTTAAAGAAATGGAAAGACATTCCCTGCTCATGGATTGGAAAAATAAATATTGTCAAAATGTCAATACTACCCAAAGCTATCTACACATTCAATGCAATCCCAATCAAAATTGCACCAGCATTCTTCTCGAAACTAGAACAAGCAATCCTAAAATTCATATGGAACCACAAAAGGCCCCGAATAGCCAAAGGAATTTTGAAGAAGAAGACCAAAGCAGGAGGCATCACAATCCCAGACTTTAGCCTCTACTACAAAGCTGTCATCATCAAGACAGCATGGTATTGGCACCAAAACAGACACATAGACCAATGGAATAGAATAGAAACCCCAGAACTAGACCCACAAATGTATGGCCAACTCATCTTTGACAAAGCAGGAAAGAACATCCAATGGAAAAAAGACAGCCTCTTTAACAAATGGTGCTGGGAGAACTGGACAGCAACATGCAGAAGGTTGAAACTAGACCACTTTCTCACACCATTCCCAAAATAAACTCAAAATGGATAAAGGACCTAAATGTGAGACAGGACACCATCAAAACCTTAGAGGAGAAAGCAGGAAAAGACCTCTCTGACCTCAGCCGTAGCAATCTCTTACTGGACACATCCCCAAAGGCAAGGGAATTAAAAGCAAAAGTGAATTACTGGGACCTTATGAAGATAAAAAGCTTCTGCACAGCAAAGGAAACAACCAACAAAACTAAAAGGCAACCAACGGAATGGGAAAAGATATTCGCAAATGACATATCGGACAAAGGGCTAGTATCCAAAATCTATAAAGAGCTCACCAAACTCCACACCCGAAAAACAAATAACCCAGTGAAGAAATGGGCAGAAAACATGAATAGACACTTCTCTAAAGAAGACATCCGGATGGCCAACAGGCACATGAAAAGATGTTCAGCGTCGCTCCTTATCAGGGAAATACAAATCAAAACCACACTCAGGTATCACCTCACGCCAGTCAGAGTGGCCAAAATGAACAAATCAGGAGACTGTAGATGCTGGAGAGGATGTGGAGAAACGGGAACCCTCTTGCACTGTTGGTGGGAATGCAAATTGGTGCAGCCGCTCTGGAAAGCAGTGTGGAGGTTCCTCAGAAAATTAAAAATAGACCTACCCTATGACCCAGCAATAGCACTGCTAGGAATTTATCCAAGGGATACAGGAGTACTGATGCATAGGGCCACTTGTACCCCAATGTTCATAGCAGCACTCTCAACAATAGCCAAATTATGGAAAGAGCCTAAATGTCCATCAACTGATGAATGGATAAAGAAACTGTGGTTTATATACACAATGGAATATTACGTGGCAATGAGAAAAAATGAAATATGGCCTTTTGTAGCAACGTGGATGGAACTGGAGAGTGTGATGCTAAGTGAAATAAGCCATACAGAGAAAGACAGATACCATATGGTTTCACTCTTATGTGGATCCTGAGAAACTTACCAGGAACCCATGGGGGAGGGGAAGGAAAAAAAAAAAAAAAAGAGGTTAGAGTGGGAGAGAGCCAAAGCATAAGAGACTGTTAAAAACCGAGAACTGAGGGTTGATGGAGGGTGGGAGGGAGGGGAGGGTGGGAGGGAGGGGAGGGTGGGTGATGGGTACTGAGGAGGGCACCTTTTGGGATGAGCACTGGGTGTTGTATGGAAACCAAGTTGTCAATAAATTTCATAAAAAAAAAAAAAAAAAAAAAAAAAAAGAATATGTATAGGGTTTGAATGTTAAGACTCTGCTAAACCATTAGTAAGTGTGTCCAGGTTAACGTGTCTCTGTGGTCTGACGGCTCTTCTTCAGTATTTTTTTTTTATGGTGTTCTTGACCCCAAAGGATCTGTCTGAAATTCCTGCCTCTTCCTGCAGAACCCTTATTTATAAGTCACATGCATTTTTTTGGTTGTTTGTGTACTTTAAATTTCAGGGGAGTTCTTACTATGCTTTCGTATTCCCCACGGATTTTTAGCTGTTTGGGAATGCGCGGAATTTCTTTTCCTAACATTCTGTATTTGCACTCTCTTTTCTATAATTACTATCTGCTCTAGAACAGTGGTCCGAAATCTGTTGTCTCTGGACAGGCTGGATCAGCAACACTTGGGAACTTATTAGAAATACAACTTTTCAGATCCCCACTAATACCTACCGAACCAGAAACTTTGGGAGTGAGGACCGGAAATCAGTGATTTAAAAGTGATAGTGATTCTGACGTACTTGTTTGTGAGTTACCGATCTAGAATCCTCATTCCTCATGCATGGTCTGCATTATTTGTAACCTGTGGCAGTGGAAAGAGCATTTCAAGGTCCTTTTGGTGGAAAGGACTTTTGCAGTTGGAGTTATTGTTGAAATTATTCCCCAATTTTACAGAGGTATGTTTGCTTTTAAAGCATTACTTTGGCAAGAGTAGTTGCTTTATGTAAATTGCATATAAAAAACACATGTGCAGTTCAGGAAAACCATAGAAGAATTTTAAAAAGTCTCTTAACTGTTTAAAAGCTAATACCGGTGGAGAGATGGAGATACAGATTATGTACTGCATGGTACAAAATTTAAAAACATAAAAGGTGTTCATCAAAAGATTATATTCATTCTCACTATATCCAGTGACCACTCAGAATTCCTCTCTGGAAACAAATATGATTATCAGTATCTTATGATAAAATTTTAAGATATTCTATAAAAATAGGAATATGTATAACATATATTCAAATATATACTTTACTAGTATACTGTGTACTCTGTTGTTCTTTTGTTAACCTAAAATATTGTAAAAATTGTCCTATATTGGTGCATAGAGTGCTGCCTTATTAGTATTTCCCTATATGGACTATTTAGCAGTCCCTCACAGATGAACATTTAGCATATTATCAATCTTTTGCTATTATAAACTATTATTTTACAGTGAATATCTTTATATGTCACATTTGCTTGCATGTGACATTATTTGTAGGTTAAAAATTTAAAGGTATTTGGTGAATGGTTTGTTCATTTTTTAGTTTGGCTAGATATTTTTAAATTGTCTTGCGTAGAAATTGCACAATTTTTACACAATAGAAAATATGCCAGCGAAACAGTTTTCCACACTCATGTGAATAATGAGTTATCAAACCTTCAGTATTTTAATAGACTATTGTATCATAGCTGTTTTAATTTGCATATCTATTCTTCGGAGGTTCGAATAACTTCACATGTTGAAGAAACACATATATTTCCTTTACTATAAATTGTTTTCTCATGTCCTTTATTTCTTTCTATTATGATGTTGGTATATTTAATTTTTATTTGCAAAAGGCCTTTACATATTACGAAAAGTAGCTTTATGAAAAGTTACAATAATTTTCCCCATTGTTGCTGTTATTTGACCTTATTAATGCAGGTGTGTATTTTCAAGTAACCACCTTGGTCTATGTGTTTTAATTGTCTCTTCTAATGTAGTCTATGCTCTAAATGTTTTTATTTTGTGTGAGTATATTTCATCTAATAATTTTGAAGGTTAACATCTGTGTTTAATTCTTTTAATGTTTCATTCATAAGGTATCTGTATGTAACATAAATTGTCTATTTCTTCTACTGTAGCTATTGACATTATCTGAAAGTGACATGCTTCAAGATCTTCCCAGAAACACTCTCCTCTCTTACTTCCATCCACTATGTAATTTTAGTTGATTTCCTTTTTCTATTTCCTTAATTTTTTGCTACTTACTTTAATTCTTCAATGTGGACGTATTACTTCTGTTTCTAGCAATATGGCAATACTTGAAATTTATTTAAAACAACCACAAGACCATGTAATTTCTACATAATATATAATGGCCCCCTCCTTTAAATATGTAGCAGGTTTGAAAAACAAAGATGCCACAGTGGGATAAGAGTGATAAACTGTCTCAGAAATAAAATCTACCCAGGGAGTTTGCCTATCTTAGGAACTATTTGGACTGGGATTTTGGACCACAAGTAGCATACATCTTGCCTAGAGTAAGGAAACATTTGGAAATAGGGAATTGAGGCCCATAAAACCCTGGTACCACTGTAGAACTACATATAGTCTTAAGAGAAGAGTCAACTCTAAAATCACACCTGCCTGTTGAAAATTCTTCTATCTTATCATGGTACCCAAATGAAAAGCAGTTTCTCCTGACAACATTCAAGGACATGTCTTTTTTACTTTAAAAATGGAGTTTAAATTTAAGTATTCACATAGAAAATATTAAATCTGTCCATAAATTAGAATGATCCAAAATTTATGCTGGCACGTGGTACCTAGCCAACGAAAATGCAAATATTTTTAAATGTAATATATCCTTAGCTCAGATTATAAAACATTACCAAGGATGAAAACCCAATGACTCAGTGCCATGAACACACAATCTAGAATGGGTGGTGGTTGTGGGGAAAGCCACCATAACTTTCAGAAGGAAAAAAAAAACAAACAAGCAAAGAAACAAAAACATCCTCAACAAAGTAGAAAAACTACACTCCTAGAAATCTAGAAAATTTAAATACTAGATACAAAATATGTAATTAGTATATTAGGGTATTTAAGTGAGTAAAATATTAAGTAAAATTGAGTAAAAGAAAAGAAAATTAGCTAAATAGAATGATAGAAGTGAAAACTCAGTGAAAATCCTAGAAGTGAAAGGATGAGTAAACTTTAGGGAGAACTGAAGGGGAAATTGGTGAATTACAAAAAGGTTCTGAAGAAATTACCCAGAATGAAACAAAGAAAGGACAAAAATATATAAAAAGGAAGAGGAAGTTAGGAAATGTTGAGAATAAAATAGGAAGACCTGTAATTTTTCTAACAGCAGTTCCAGAAGAAAAGAATATGGTAATATCCAAAGAGATAACACTTGAAAAATTTCCAGAATTTATGAAAGATAGATACATTCAGAGCAAGTAAACACAAGTCCCAAACAAACAAAAACAAGTCAAACCTGGTTATATCATTGGGAAATGCAGAACTCCAAAGACATTGAGATTTTGGAATCAACTGGAGAGAAAAGAATAAATGTTGTTAAGAAATTGAAATTAGAAACAGACTTTTCAATATTAACAATAGAATACAGAAAATAATTATCAAACTAACATTATACATGCAGGGAATTTAGAGGGTGGGCAAATTTAAGAACATAAAAAAAGCAAAAAATAATTAAGAGGATTGTTTATCATCAACAGAATTTCACTAAAGAAACTTCTAATGGATACACAATGGGAAAATGGGGAATATTTTAAAAAACATCTGAGCTGAAAGAAGTGACTTTGAGCAAATAAATCAGCAACATTTAGGCAAATATAATTAATAGATGTCTGAAGTAATTACTGTACTATCTAATTTAAGGAGTAGGAAATAACTGAAAACCAAGAGAATAATATTATAGAGGATGAGAGTGCAAGAAGAGTGAGAAACATCCTAATGTCTTCATATCTTTTAGGAGGATTCCGTATTGATGAATCCTACATTTGGTGAAGTATACGTCTGTAAATTCTCAAATGTCTAAAATAATGTTTACAAAGCCCAAATGGTTAGAACGGAAAGAGTTTTTTGCATGTTGTCTGGTTTGTTTCATTTTTTTAATTCTTACTTAATTCAAAATACAGAATGTTTAGGTTGGCTTTGACAAAGATTTAAGTGCAAGGATTTTATTTAGAAAATTATTGTAGGAAAACAATATTGTAGGGTGTGGGGAGGCAAAAAAAGGAAAGGTAGGCAGCCAATATAGAGTATGTTAGTAAACAAGTTAACACTGTAGGAAAGTGAGACTTATTCCCTCTGGGGAATCCTATGACCCTTTGGAAAACATGTGCCTCTGTGTTACTATCCTTTCAAGAAATAAGGGAACTTCACCACTTCTATCAGTCGTTGGTTGAGGCTGCCTTTTAGGGGGAGGAGGTGGCCTTGAGGAATGAAGAATACTTCTTGTGCTGGCCACTTATTATGGTGAGATCCTCTTGTCTATGGAGAATGGAGAGCGTCTTCCCTGGTGGTTACTTGTGGGGTGTCCCTCTTGTCCTATGTCCCCCAGCCACATGTTGTCTTAAGGTAGGAAAGTAGTTTCAGGCCCCACTAGTAAGAGGTGAATTTCACCTGACCTCTTATTGTCAGGGACTTGTGATGTTTCCTTCTTGCCTAGTCTGCCATGCTGGCCTTTTATAGGCAGAACTCTCATGAGATTGAGAAAAAATGAGCCTACTTCTCCGTCATCCATTGTTAAGGTTGGGAATCAGGAGAGTGTATGTCTGGATTGCCACCATCAGCTGGTGGAGAGGGTAATGCCTCCATTCTGGTTCCCAAACCAGAATTGCCTCCAGTCTGGTTCCCAAACCCTAGCCTCCAACCTTTATCTTTTCATCTTTTAGAATTCTCCTTTGGTAACCACTTGAATTATTTCTAGGATTTATGGTTGTAATTAGAGGAAAAGAGCAGGCAGAGAAGAGTCTATGTAATCTTATCTGGAGTGGAAGTCTCTGCTGTTTTTTTTTTTTTTTTTTTTTTTGTCTTTAATGGAATTTATTTCTCTATTTTGCAGAGAATAATAGCATTACAAAAGCACTTAGATTAAGAGTTAGTCTTCTGAAAATTAATTTCAGAACAGTTTAGAATTTTATAGACATCTTTAATGTTAGCTACAAATATGAGAAAATCCAGGTGTTTTGATAGATTCTTGATTTCTACAAGATGCTTTGGGCCATTAATGGTATCGATAATCTGCAAAATACTCTTGACTATATTGTAAGAAAATAACTTTACAATGAATAATGAGATACACACATGAACAATGTCAAAATTGGGTAAACGAATGCTAACACCACACTGTGGTTCTGAGATTTCTTGCTTACTTATAGGAAGTACTTTTAATTTGCCACATCAGAAATGACAGAAATGACTGGCATACTTTCTGTCCTGGAAGAGTCAACAGTCTGGTAGATCAGAGAGAAAAACTCATAAATATGCTTTAAGGAAGGGGGGTGGCAACAAAAAGCAAAAGTGACAAGAGCGATTAAGTAGAAACATGAAAGTGTAGGAGATGAAGGAGAGACGGGGGAGTATAGAAACAGAACAATAGGTGGGTCTTGAGAGAGCCTTGTTCCACAAAGCCATCCCTGAACGTGAACAATGCAGCAGATGTTATAAACCCATACAAAACTCATTAATTGTGCCCTTAGCATTCTTTCTTTTTTCAAAAAAGAATTGTGGACTGGAATAACATTCTAGTTGTACGCACTGGGTCTAGATACATAACATAACTTAGTGAACACTAGCTGTACAGAAAGCTGTGCTACACTGAGATTTAATTTAAACAATCTATTTAGGGCAACAAATATATTTATTTTAAAAATGATCGAAATAAAGCTTGCCTATTATGAAATTCTGTAACACATTTTGCCCTAAAATTTTATAAACTTGCTCTCCATTTCCTTAAGTATTATTTTCATTTCCTTCTAATATACTAGGTATTGCTGCGTTAGGGAAGAGAAGATCAGATGACTTATTCAAGACCATGCAGTACACCAGCTCCAAGTTTGATGTCTTCCTTACTGTCATTTAATGCCTCCTCCCCATAGAAACTAATTCTCAAAACACCTAACAAATGCACACACACACACAGATACACACACACACACACAAGCATTTGTACTACTGGATCTTTACCCAGGAGAAATAAAAAATGTATGCTCACACAAAAACAATATGCAGATGTTTACAGCAATTTTATTTATAATTGTGCTAAACTGGAAAAAATGAAACTGTTCTTCAGCTGTTGAATGAATAAACAAACTGTGATGGATCCTTACAATGGAAAAAACATTTGGAAATAAAAAGGAACCAATTATGCCACAATAACACAGATGAACTGAAATGTCTTATGCTAAGGCAAAAAAGCCAGACTCAGAAATCTACATGATGCATATTGGTCTGGCTATGTAATTTGTAGGGCCCAGTACGAAATATGGGCCCTATTGTTCAAAATTAAGACTTTTGGGGGTGCTGGGTGGCTTAATCAGTTTAGCATCCAACTCTTGATTCTGGCTCAGGTCATGATCCCAAGATTGTGCGATGGAGCCCTGCTTGGGGCTGAGTGTGGAGCCTGATTCATTCATATTCTCTCTCTCTC
This sequence comes from Prionailurus viverrinus, assembly GCF_022837055.1. Lineage (NCBI taxonomy): Eukaryota > Metazoa > Chordata > Mammalia > Carnivora > Felidae > Prionailurus > Prionailurus viverrinus. Next base: position 39,370,357 of record NC_062573.1, on the reverse strand, counting down.
TCTCTCTCTCTCTCTCTCTCTCTCTCTCTCTCCCCCTCCCTCCCTCCTTCCCTCCCTCCCTCTTTCTCTCTTGCTCTCTCCCTCCCTCCTTCTGTCTGTCTCTCTCCCTCTCCTTCCCACTCATGCTCTCACTCTCTTAAAAAACTAAAACTTTTAATACAGTGAAAACAGAACGTTAAACTAAACGCAGGGCCTTTGTAAGTGCAAGTGTGTCTGACTGTATGGGTTACAATCCCATGAAGCTGGCACTAACTGTATCATTTTGTTACTGTGACATTCTCAAAAGGCAAATCTACAGGAATAGAAAAAGCATCAGTATTGCCGGGGGCCAGAGTGAAAGGGAGAAGTTCACTAAATAGGGCATAAAGGAGTATGTTGGGTTAATAGGACTATTCTATGCCTTGCTAGAAATGGTGGCCACCCAATTGTATGCATCAAAATTCATACAACTAGGCATGGAAAAGGGAAAAATTTCTCTTTTTTAATTATATAAGTCTTAAATTATATAAGTCTGACTTAAAATCCAAGTATGCATTAACATTTTGTTGAAGAATGGCTATAAATGATTCCAGTGATACATGGGACATCATACAAACAAAATGTGATGGGAAAGGGTAGGGATAATGACCTAGACTGGAATATCTTCTTGGCCTCTTCCTAACAGGGTGACATAGCTTCAGTCATTTGATGTCGTTGACTCACAATTTCATTGTGTCCAAAACAGGATGGCAGTAGTAAGTCAAACTTACAGGGTGCTAAAGGATCAAAGAAGGCGATGTATGTGGAATTTTTTTTTCAAAACTTTTTAATATTAAAGCACTCTGGGATTATAAAGCAGTGGTAATAAAAGCACCAACTTATTATCTTTGTTTCCTCAAGTTTAAAATTTGTCATGGTGCATATTTCTAATACTGAGAAGACAATCAAAATCAGAAGTTCACGTTAGCAATGTTCTACAGAGATACAATTTAATATGTAGCACATTTTAAACCTGGAGACAGGTATTGGTTTTTGCAAAGTGCTATACTCTTTGTGAGGAAGCTGTTTAAAAGTTCAATTCTTATTCTCAATGCAGTGGCTATTTCCCCCCGCCCCCCCCAAGGCTAAAATGAATGTACAACTCAACATCATTTTTCCATTTTACTTTTAAGTTTTAGCACTCACTTTTGATGGTTTTGTAATCTTCAAGTAATAGAAACAGTCTAACTAAACAGTAATTGAATGTAATTGTGTATGGGGATGAAATAGTCAAAATTTGCACAGTTAATTCAATTATTCAGATACTTTTCATATAAATATAACCAGATACACCATAATAAATACAAATACTGGTAAGTACACAACTTTAAAGAGTATTACCTGGCACATTCTATAATCAGATGTATGACTCACATTTGCCTTTTAAGTCAGGGAGAAGAAAGGAATCACATCGAGCTCTGAGTTGCTTTATGTCCCCAATGTACCTGATGAGAATGTAATCCAGTCTAGTACCTCACCACATTGCAACATAATTATTTATTTAAATACATATTAGCTTCCATCTGATTTATGAACTTCTCAATGGCAGGATATGAGCCTTATTTATTTCCATGTTTAGCTAGAATATCTTTTACTAGCACATAGTCATCTGTTTAATGATGTTGGCTTTCAGAGTAAAGAAAGCTTGATGTTATTGGTGGACAGAGTGGCAAATTGGAGAGAGCACTGTCAGAAAACTTGAATACTGTTTTCTTATCAGTTATGCACATTGGATAGGAGCCCTCACATTTTCTGAGCCCCAGTTTTCTGAAGAGTTAGGTGCCTAGGAAAATACTTGGCTTGCAGCTGTCTCTCAGTACATATCAACTGTTGGGCATTTTCCTCCTAAAGCATCATTGTATAGTACTTCATGGGAGTATTATAGTGGTCAAGTGTAATAATGGATGTGAAATGTAAAATTTCTTTTTATGTAAAGTCCTATTCAACAGATGGCAAAATGAGAAAGAGGGATGGACTCGAGTAAAGAGAGCTTGACCAGTAGCACGGATTCTGTCACCAATCAGCTAAAGTACTTTGGACAAGATTTGTACTATTTCTGGATTTTTACTATAAAATGAAGGGTTCTAAATTTCATTCCACATTCCAAAATATTTACTTCAATTGGACAGGGAAGCATATTGTATATTTAAACCAAGACAAATATGCAATTTGACACAATGTTATTTGTCTCTAGTTCAACATATATCATAACTGGGATCCTAATCAGAAAACTCAATAATATGATGAATAAAATATAAACTGGTTTAAGGATTCCATTTTTAAACACTTTTTTTGCGATCATATGCCAAGAGTGGTTTGTGTTTTTTGCATTCCACAACTTCCGTAGCATCAACTTTTGCATTGATATTTGTCTCAACTGTATTATAAAATCCATAAAAGCAGGGTCACGGGTTAGGTATATTTTAAATCTCTGTACTAGCTAGACACTGTCTTGCACTTGGTAGTTGCTTAATAGATATGCATAGGCTGATTCAAATCTAATGTCTCTGTAATCAATCATACATTTTAGAGTATTGATCCATGGTTGAGTTCAGTTAATGGGCAGGCTAAACAGAGTCAAGGAGCTCCTAAATTTCACTACAGAATAAAAATTTTAAAAAAATTAAAAACCCTGCTTCAAATTATTTGAGAATATATTGAGCTATAATCAATTACAATCATTCATCATTGGACATCTAGGTCTATTATACAGTCCAGTGTAAATGTGATTGTCTTACAATAATGATACACGTAGAAATTCATACTGATAAGACTAATGCATCTTTCCAAGACAATTATAGTCCATTTTCCATTAGCCAGAATGAAGTAAGTTCCGTTTTCATTAGTCACAACTTCTGACTCTGGAAGGCTAGAGAGAGTGAAGGACAGCATCTGATGTTCATGAGTCATTCTGTTTGTCCCTTCTTTGGCTGGGCTCCAGCACCTAAGGGAAGCAAAAATTCATTGTGGCTTTAAGATCATGTCCTTCTTCCCATTCCATAATCGAGTACACGTTACTGATAACAAGCATGATGTTTTGCCTTTGCCTTAGTCTGAGTGACCAATTACCTACTGAAAGTGATCTCTCTGCCACCTGGAAGCCCTCAGTTTTTGCATCTTAATTAACTTTCCAAGGACTTACAAACTGACTTAAATCAGTTGATGTAATTATTTAAAAACACACAATTAATATCATTCCATTCTATTAATTTGGCTTAATTATTGTACTTACTACTTAGAAATCTTAGATTAATTTTAAGTGAACTGAGGAACTTGTCCTAATTTCTTTTCACCATCAGTTTAGTTTATGTAATCTTACATTTTAAATTTGACCAAATGGAGTTTTCAAATTTTCAAGGTCATAAGTTGATTTCAGAGGATACCTTCTTTTCAATGAGAGATTGTATCCAGTAACAGATTTTTAGTAATGACCATGGATTAAAATTTGTGAAATGAGTAAAGGTATAGTTTTAAAAGCAGGTAGTTCACACTTTGGAATATCAGGGCAAAGGCTTTGCTGGCTCACAGTAATACAAATGTCCAGATTGCAGTTCAAGACATGACCTTTATTATGCATAAGTATTTTTTTCTTTGCAAGAAATAACTTTGCACATAAAATTTTATGCTATTTTCAGGCTTGGTTTGACTGCAATAAATCTTTTACCGAATAAGCCTTAATACCAGTATGGAGAGCACAAGTGAGTAAGTCAGAAAATGGTTTGACTTAGCAAATCTTGAAGTTATTACGTGATTAGAAGGGATTTATGTATTCCATAATCTAGCATGGGGAAGATACTGTGATTTGTGCCATCTAAACTCTTTCATTAATAAAGCCTACCTTCTCAAAATGTAATCTGATTTGAAAATATTCTCATTTTCTTCTAATCTTTGGAGTATAACATAAAGAAAGCACATGGACTTGTGTTTTAGATGGTTATTTAAATGCTGCTTCCAATTTCCTGACCTTGGGCAAATAATTTATTCCTTCTGAGCTTCAATTACTTCATTTTTAGAAAGAAGAGAGAATATTAACTCTACAGCATTGTTGTCAGAGTGAGGGCATGTGTAATATGCCTAGCACAGTGTCCCATATATGGTAGGTACCCAATAAATGTCACTTCCTTTATCTGGAATTTCTTGCCTGTTTTCTATTTTTACTAATCTGTTCACATTACATAAGTGTTAATGAGTTATCAGAAAGTACGTTTTTGTCAGTTAGTTAAGGAAGCAGGAGTAACCATCACCTATTTCGGGAATAATTCTCATCCTTTAGCTATAAAAATAAAGGACCATTATAATTCTCAGCTGAAACTGTGTAAGAAGCTTTCGAGTGTTCAAGCATCTCTATCCTGATGAATTAAGAACATCTATGTCTATATTTTTCTCACTCCCCTTGGCCTTTGATATACACTAAAAAAAATTAGAGTCGCCATGATTGTAGGAAAAAAAAAAAAAAAGAACAAACAGCCCTAGCCTTGGAAGCATTCATCTTTTTGACTATTGTTCAGGGAAGACCAAATTACCTGGCAGTAGTAGCTGGTTTCCCCACGAAGCAGATTAGCATGCAGGAAGTTTATTGGGAGTCTCTTGTATTCCATATCTAAAGAAGAAAAGGGAAAGGAAGGAATGGGGAGGGGGGGAAGGAGGAGAGGGGGAAGGACTAGAAGGGTAGAGAAGGGAAGGCAGGGGAGAGAAAGAAGCAGACCAGAGGGAGAAGTTGAGCAGAGACTTCTTTCAAGGAAAACATCAGATGTCCCCACTGGAAGGTCTAAGTGTCCTGTCTTGAGATGAGGTGACTGGTTCTTTCTATCCCTAAAATTATCAGTCATTGCTTGTAAAATTCTTGACAGGAGAACTAATGCTGAGCAAGGCCAGCTCTCCTCAGTTGCGGCAATAACCCAAAGTAGGTGGGGAACTAGAAAGGTCTCCTGGTAGCACTGTCGGCAGCTGGGGAAATAGATCCTTTATTACTGAAGGGGGGGATCAGTGTGGCACACTATGTTGCCTCTCTGCACTTTTACTTTGCATGATGATGTAAACGTTCTCAACCTCTCACAGTACACATCCGTTTCTGCTGCTTATCTTTGCTGGGGAGAGCATTTTCCTCTTTCACAACACAGTAGGAGATGGAATTTTCCAATGTTGGTAGCAGTTGCTGTTTCTTTGCCTAATAGTTACAATTATTAAGTACCGATCAGCAATGTTTCAACCTCTCCTCCTGGAATGTTGGCTTTAGCAGCCCCTGATTGCTTCCTTCTCTCTGTGATCTTTAAGCCATAAGAACTGACTTAAAAATAATCACAAAGAGGGGAAATGGAGGAGAGCATTTTCTCAGGCAGGTATGGTCTGTCCGAGCCGAACTGTGGAAAGCTTCAGTGACCTCGATAGGATAGAGGGAAGACTAGAGAAGATGGACAAACAGGGAATGAATGCAAGGGTGTGGTTGGGATCTCAGGGCTCCAGGCTGGCTGACTCTTTCTTCTTTGCCTTCAGGTTTCAAATAGCAGCTAACTACTAATCTTCTGACTGACAGGAGAACAATGTAAACAAACACAGTTTTTCCATTACAGAGCAAATTTTCTCTGGTCATAGAATAAGTCCTCAGTATAGAATAAGTTCACTTGACTTTCTGCACAAGTCAAATCTTCATAATTAAATTTGGTTGAGAATTGTTCAACTCAAAGGTTTCTCTGTAGTGCTCTTTTTTATTTCCCTTGAAAGATCACAACACTGAAATTGGACTCTTTTTCATCCTCATCCTGTATTTTTTTTCCATAGGTACCATATTGTGAAAAAGGTGGGAAAATGGGAGCTTTACCAAGCTTACCAAATGGGAGAATATTGTATGAGAAAGGATGGACTTTTTTTCTTTAAACGTTTATTTGTTTTTGAGAAGAGAGAGACAGAACATGAGCAGGGAAGGGGCAGAGAAAGAGGGAGACACAGAATCTGAAACAGGGTCCAGGTTCTGAGCTGTCAGCCCAGAGCCGGACGCAGGGCTCGAACTCAACCAACTGTGATCTCAACCAACCGTGATATCATGACCTGAGCCGAAGTCTGATGCTCAACAGACTGAGCCACCCAGGCCCCCCATGGACTTTTTTTTTTTTTAATTGGTCTTCTCTAGTTCAAAACAATGCAATGGTCCCTGCAGTGTGATTTGGTATATGAGATAGTTTGTGTTTCTTTGCCTGCCCCTGTCTCTCAGCTTTTATGTTGGATCTGTCCTAGAAAATTAAGCAAAGTTATGAATTTTTTCTTTAAAATTGCTTATGTATAGGGGTGCCTGAGTGGCTCAGTCGGTTAAGCGTCCGACTTCGGCTCAGGTCAGGATCTCACAGTTGGTGAGTTCAAGCCCCGCCTCCGGCTCTGGGCTGACAGCTCGGAACCCGGAGCCGGCTTCACATTTTGTGTCTCCCTCTGTCTGCCCCTCCGCTGCTTGCACTCTGTCTCTCGCAATATCTCAAAAATAAGTAAATATTAAAATATTTTTAAAAATAAATACAATTGCCTATATGGTGCCTGATGAGTTTTCTTAATCCTGACCAATTATGGGAACAGTGTTCCGTTGTGATATAGGACAAATCTATTAAGTTGTAGCATATTAAAGAAAATATGCTAACCACATGCAGTATTGTTCAGCTTGTGAATGAAATGTCATTTTCTTTCTTGAAATTGGAGAATGTTGTAGGTTTTCCTTTTTCTTTTTTGCGATCACTTTTCCATGCCAGAAATATTTTGTTTTCAATCCTGTTGGTGTCTTTCTGACACTCTTCATTTTCCTTTTATGGCTTTTTAATTATTTCATTAATTTCACCTATCAGCATGAAGGATAATGCTCATTCAGAGTACGACACTTCTCCATTTGGCAAATTGTTGTTATAGAGGGTATTGTCGGTTTGATGTTGAATTTGATAAAATATCCCATTTAAACATTCAAATTTTAAATTCACATAGGCTTTATGTATGAGAACATTTTCTAATAAGTAGCATTTAGGAGGTGCTAACTTAAATTATTTTATAACATCTAGTATTAACAATGAAGAAAAGAATAAGGAAGCCTGAAGTAGGGGAGATTGGTGAAAATGAGTGGAGACACAAAATAGAAATAACTCTGTTTACAGAAATAGCTCCGTGCTGAAATCATGCTTATAAGTCACCACGGGGAGAAATAGAACATATGCTGCAGATGTGTATGATAACCGATGAAACATTGAATTTATTGTCTGTTTGGAGAAAAGTCACAAATAAAAATTCAAATATATTATGCCTGGTAGAAAGGTTGACATCTACGACTCAATTCAGGGAAACGAAGGACCCTGAAACTCTGCCATATTTGAATTATCAGGTCAACTTAATTCCAGGGAGACCTGTCATTTCTGTGAGAAATAAAACGCAGCTGATATTATTGTTAGGTACAATCCATTCACTGCATACCATGAGGGCAAAGAACCTTACTCTCCAGGGAACAGATTACTGATTTTCTCCTTTTGGAGGAAAAAAAAAAATCGGAAAGTGCCTGTTTTGAGTAGGAAAGAAAATGCAGGGTGCCTCCAATAGCAAACTAAAAGATTGAACTTGATAAAGGGGGATGGGAATTTCAAACACCCTTTGAAAATTCCTTTAGAGACTATTAGGAAACACCATGACCAAATTGGGTGGGTGAGAGGGGCTTGCCTCAGAGAGGATCTCCCTCCCTCCCTCCCTCCTCAGAAAGGAAAATAAAACAAATACCAATGTGTGACTATTCTTTTCTTAGTTTTAGCAAGCAATTAATGAGTTCAATAATAGAGACACCAGTATATGTTATGCATAAAAAGTGTTCTTAGATGTTTTGAAATAGAATGATAGTCTCAATTTACACTGATTTCTTTCCATAGACTTTAACAAAATGTATTTGCAATTGAAGTCCTCTGCCCGTACTATGTAGGGAAGCACAGATTTTCCTGGTTATAAACCCAGGAAATTAAACTGAATTTATGCAAGATGAAGAGAGTTCCATAGCTACCTTTGAGCTGTTGATATAGCAGCTACAATGCCATGAGTTTGGACTCCCCCCCCAAAGATCAACAGTGAATGGAATGTTACACCATGTAGAGAAGAAAGGAAGAACCTAGAGGGAATGCCTTCACGATTTCTGTGTGGCTCTAAAGCCATGCGACAATTATCCTCTTTCTTCCTCAGGTGTCAGAAACTTTTCCAGAGAATGTAATTGCTAGATGAGAGCATCATCCTGGAAATCTCAAGGTTCTTAAGAATGTTAAGGCTCTTAGAGCATATTTAAGTTCTCTCTCCCCTCTCTCTCTCTCTCTCTCTCTCTCTCTCTCTCTTTTTCCCTCTTGATTAGCTAGCTAAAACTTTGCCACTTTTGTTTTTCTTTTCAAAACACTAATTCTTGGGTTTTTTTCATCTTTTCTATTGTCTTCCTATTCTCTATTTCATTCATTTCTGCTCTCATCTTTATTGTTTCCTATGTCTTTCTCTAACTTCTGCTTACTTTGGACTTTGCTCATTTTTTTTCTCTAGTTCCTTGAGATACAAAATTAGGTTGTTTGTTTAAGATTTTTTCCCCTTAATACATAAGATTAGCATTATGAACTTTTCGTTTAGAACTGCTTTTGTTGCATCCCGTAAGTTTTGGCGTATTGTACTTCCATCTTTATTTGTCTCAAGACTTTTTTAAATTTCTTTTTGATTTCTCCTTTGATCTATTTGTTGCCCAGGAATGTATGGTTTAATTTCCACATATTTATGAATTTTCTGGATTTCCTCCTGTTATGGATTTCTAGTTTCATATTGTTGTGGTCAGAAAAGATAATGATCCAATTTCTATGTTTTCTTAAATTTGTTGAGACCTGTTTTGTGGTCTAACATGTGATCTCTCCTAGAAAACAGTCCATGTGTGCTTGAGAAGAATGTGCATTCTACTGCTGTTGGATGGAGTATTCTTTTTTTTTTTTTAATTTTTTTTTTCAACGTTTATTTATTTTTGGGACAGAGAGAGACAGAGCATGAGCGGGGGAGGGGCAGAGAGAGAGGGAGACACAGAATCGGAAACAGGCTCCAGGCTCCGAGCCATCAGCCCAGAGCCCGACGCGGGGCTCGAACTCACGGACCACGAGATCGTGACCTGGCTGAAGTCGGACGCTTAACCGACTGCGCCACCCAGGCGCCCCGAGGATGGAGTATTCTGTATACGTATGGCTGGTACATTTGGTCTTTAGTGCTGCTCAGATACACTATTTTCTTATTGGTTCTCTGTATGGATTCTTTATCCATTGTTGAGAATGGGATATTAAAGTCCTCAACTATTATCATATTGCTATTTATTTTTCCCCTTTAGTTCTATTAGTATTTGCTTTTTATATTTAAGTGCTCTGATTTTTGGATGTACAGATATTTATAACCGTTACGTCTTCTTGATGGATTGACAGTTTGATTACATAATGACCTTCTTTGTCTCACTTGTCTAGATTCGGCTTAAAGTCTATTTGGTCTGATGTAAGTGTAGCTACCCCTACTTTCTTTTGGTTACCATTTGCTTGAAATATAATTTATCATCCCTTCACTCTGTGTCTGTGTGGGTCTTTAAGGCTAAAGTGAGTCTCTTATAAAGGTAGCCTATTGGTGGATCTTGTTTTTTATCCATTCATTCACTTTATGTTTTTGATTGAAGAATTTAGGTCATTTATGTTAAGTAATTATTGATAGATAAGGACTTCCTATTGCCATTTAAATTACTTTTTCTCTTTTGCTGATCTTTTATTCCATGTTTCTTATCTTGCTGCCTCCCCGTATGATTTGATGTCTTTTTGGAGCAGTATGCTTTGACTTTTTATCATAATCTCTTGTGTACCTACTACATTTTTTTCCTTTGTGGTTAGCATGAGGCTTACATAAAATATATGTATCCTATTTTAAACTAATACGTAATTAAAATTCATTTTGATGAACCTCATCCTCAAGTTAACATTCTTAGAAACATGAAAACTACCCACTTATGGCTACAAAGTCTAAACACTGTCCCAAGAGCTCAAGAGCTAGGATGAATAAGTTCTAGAGATCTGTTCTACAACATTGCACCTATAATCAACAATATTGTATTGCACACTTAAACATTTAAGGTAGATCCTATGTTAAATGTTCTTACCAGAGCTCACCTCTCTTTTTCTATTTTGTGTGTGTGTGTGTGTGTGTGTGTGGGAAGTACTATATTTGTATCTTCCTTAGTCCTTTGTTTACTTTATCTTCATTTTTCTTTTCTTTTCTTTTTTTTTTTCATCATGGTAAATTTGCTCCTTAATTCCCAATCACTATTTCCCCATCCCCCTGTCCACCACCACTCTGGTAACCATCAGCTTGTTCTCTGTAGATAAGAGTATGTTTCTTGGTTTCGCTCTCTCTCTCTCTCACTCTCGCATTTGTTTTGCTTCTTAAATTCCACATATGAGTCAGATCATAGATTATTTGTCTTTCTCTAACTGATTTATTTTGCTTAGCATATACCCATCATGATGCATGCCCCTTTCTTTAAAAAAAATAGAGTATAGATGGCCAAAACTACTCACAAGAATCCTAAGTCTGAAAAACTAAAAAAGTTTCAGTTTTTAGGCACAGGCAATCTGCTGTCATATGTATCCACAGTCTTCCTGACTGTATGACAGGGTAATTGTCTATGAATCATATTACTAAGGAGTTACTGTTTAATGCTCTTAGTAAATCCAATATTGGTTTTCACTTCTCAGCCTGGAGCCTTTTTTTTTTTTTTTCTTTTACATTTCATTTGGAAACCTGTCTTCAGAGCCTGATACTCTATAATGAGTAACACCAGTGGAGGCAGAATTGTCACACAAATTCACTGTCATAATGACATTGTCTCCTGAACCTCTTAGGGACTGTTCAGTTTAGCACTGGTCAAGAAACTTCTGTCAATATTTAATCTGTATCGACTCATGGCTCGATTATAATGTGGAATGCTGATTACATCCATCTTCCCATGCAGCATGGTTCTTTCTGGTGACAAAATTCTATTGATACATTTGTCCTGACCATGCAAAATTTCAAAACTGCTGAGATTTCTACTTTCACATAATGTATTAGTCCTCTCACACAATGCACAAGAGCGTTAAGTTATAAGATTTTTTTCCACTCTGTTATAAGGTGGTCTTGTAAATCACATATTAACAGATCCCTTCATAAAGCCATTTGACCACTTCCTCTACTCTGCAGAGCACCATTTTGTAAATGAGAGGAAATACCATTTTGTTGTTTAACATCCATATGAAATGTGATCTTGCAAAATGCAATGTTTCCTGAAAACTTTACAGTAAATCGAATGAACAATCCCTGTTCTTAAACTTCTACATGCTTTCTCCATTGAAAAATCACGTAACTGTATAGGGAAAATTCTTCATATTATTATAAATATATGATATGATGTAATATGTAATATGTAATATGTAATATATAATATAGTAGATAAATATATAATATAATATATAATAATATATAATATAATATATAATATAGTAGAACGGAGAGTGATCCCCTTCTTTCTCTCAGAAATCATCAAAAGCTCACGCTACATTGAAATAAAATTTTGAAGCAACAATCCTTGAAAGTGGTGAACTTAATGTACTAAAGGTCAAGTGAGGAGGATGGAAGATTCCTGAACTTGCAGATTCTAAGCAAAACCACCAGTGTTGGATTCTGCAAAAGAGATAGGGTACCCTTTGGGGGAAATTATGAATTCCTCGTTTGGAAATGCAGGGAAAGAAGATTCTGAGGGTACACTACGACACTATAGTGATAGAGTTTCAGCTGAATGAAATATCTAGCAGCGGGTAGGGATTGACTCTAGATAGCATCACTGAAGCTGCTAACCTCTAGTGGCTGTGGAAAGATGAAAGCTAAAATAACCCCCCCTCCCAACACACACACATACAGACAAGGCACACAACATAGTACAAGTACACTCATACACACAAACCCACACAAAAGCATATTTTCACAATTTTTCTGGATTAAAACAAAAGCCACAAACTGATGAAAAAGTCAAGGAGAAAAAAAGTTACGCAGCATTAGAGACCAAAATCACAGCTCTGGAACATACACAAAGGTGATCCACAATACTTGTAATTTATAACCCCCCAAGTGAGAACTAACTAAAAGTATAAGAGAAAAGTACAAAAAGAATTCTATCTAAATGAAGAAAATCGTACAGAAAAAAAATATTACTTCAATTTACATCAATGAAGAGGAACATTAACAAAAATCAGTAGAGGAACAGTAACAATGAGGCAAAGACTGGAAAGGATACCAGATTTCTAAGAGAAATCCTTGAGCATAAAGGAAATATCACTAATATATCCAGGGAGGGAGAAAAGAAACATAAACTTGCCTCAGGGCTAGAAATAAAATGTCATTTAAATACTCAAAAAATAAAATGTTCTCTGATCTTTTAATTGACATTTCTCTGGTTACTAATATAGAAAGCAAGAAAGTGGAAGAACTTCTTATATGCTTATTGACTATTCTTTTTTTTCTGTGAATTTCTTAATGTATTTCTTGATCTCTTTTCCCTTGGTTTGTCTGACTTGCTTTTCTTTAGTTGTCACATAGGTTTATATGACTATGTTGTATTAATATTTCTTCTTAACCTTTGGATTGGCTTTTCGCTCTTGTTATTTCTCATCGCTACCAATTGTTTTCATTCAGCTTGACTGCTCTTGTCCTTGGTAGCTGGTATGTCTTTTAAGAAGCCTTTCCTACCCTGAAATCGTAGTCTTCTGTATTTTCATCTAATTCATACAATTTTGAAATAATTCTTAATACCTAGGGAGTTCCAAAGATAGCTTCTCCGTATAGGGAAATGGAGTTTTACTGCACCTTTTGCCCAGGTACCCCCACTGGTCACATCCTATATAACTATAGAACAGTAACAACAGCAGGAAATTAACATTGGCACATTGTGTGTGAAAATGCTATCATTTTATCACGTGTAGCTGCATGTGACCACCACACTCCAGACATAAAAACATTCCTTCACCACAAAGATTCCCCTTGTACTTAACCTATTCATAGTCACACCTTCTCTCTCACCATTCTTTTTTTTAAATATAATTTATTGTCAAATTGGTTTCCATACAACACCAGTGCTCATCCCAACAGGTACCCTCCTCAATGCCCATCACCAACTTTCCCCTCTCCCCCACCCCCATCAACCCTCAGTTTGTTTTTTTCTTTAATTAATTATTTATTTATTTATTATTATTTTTTTAATGTATGAAATTTATTGTCAAATTGGTTTCCATACAACACCCAGTGCTCATCCCAAAAGGTGCCCTCTTCAATACCCATCACCTACCCTCCCCTTCCTTCCACCCGCCATCAAGCCTCAGTTTGTTCTCAGTCTTTAAGAGTCTCTTGTGGTTTGGCTCCCTCCCTCTCTGTAACTTTTTTTTTTTCCTCCCCTACCCCTCCACCCATGGTCTTCTGTTCACTAGTTTGTTTTCCATCTGTATATTTTGTCATATTGAGAATGCTACATAAGTGGGATCATATAATACATGACCTCTTTAAATTATTATTTTTTTCCATTAGCATAAATCTAGTTGCGGCATTTATCAATATGTTTCCCTGAATATTTCATGCTGTGGATGTAGCCATTTAACCATCACCAATCGTTGAGTATTTTGATCGTTGCCAGTTTCTGACCCTTACAAATAAAGTGTTTAACAATTATGTAGAGGTTTCTGTAGAGACATAAGTTTTCGTTTGTGTAGGATACACACCAAGGATTGTGATTTCTGGGTCCTGTGATATATGTATGTTTAGTATTAAAAAAAAATCCAGATTGAGCCATTTTAAATTCCCAGCAACAATGTATCAGAGATTGAATTTCACCACTTCCTTGTCAGAATTTGGTTTTTTAGAATTTTTTTCTTTTTTATGTGTTCTGATAGGCATGTGGTGGTATGGTAGTAAACTTACATTTTCCTGATAACTAGTGATTTGAACATCTTGTCACGTGCTTAGTTGTCATCTTTATATTCACTTTGGTAAAGCAAAGTGTGGCTCTATCTTTTGCCCATTTATATATATTATATAGTATCTGCATCTATATATAGATCTATAATGGAGCTTTGAGACTGCTTCATATCCTCTAGATGTAACGCTTTTGTCAAGTGTATCGTTTCCAAATATTCCCGCTTAGCCTGTAGCTTATCTTTTCACTCTTCTCACAGGGTCTTTAACAAAGGAAATATTTTAGTTATGTTTTTTTTTCTTTTATGGTACATGATTTGGTATAATGTCTAAGACTTTTTTTATTGTGTCATAGGTTCCGGATTATTCCCCTGCGTTTTAGTGTTTTATGTTTTATATTTAACTTAATGATCCATTTTGAGTTAATTTATAAAGAAGGTACAAGGTTTGGGACACCTGGGTGGCTCAGTCCGTTAATCATCCGACTTCAGCTCCCGTCATGACCTCATGGTTCGTGGGTTTGAGCCCCGTGTGGGACTCTATGCTGACAGCTCGGGAGCCTGGAGCCTGCTTTGGATTCTGTGTCTCCCTCTCTCTCTGCCCCTCCCCCACTCGTGCTCGCTCTTGCGCTCTCTCTGTCTCTGTCTCTTTCTCAAAAATAAATAAAAATTTAAAACACTTAAAAAAGAGAAGAAGTTACAATGTTTACATTTAGGGATTTATTTTTCTATGCATAGGCATATCCAGTTACTTTAGTACCACTTCTTGAAAAGGCTGTCCTTCCTCCAATGAATTGTTTTTATGCATTATCAAAAATAACTTGATTATACTTATATAGGGATGTTTCTGAATGCTCTGTTCAATTTCATTGATTTGTATTTTGATTCCTCTGTCAATTGCACATGTTCTTGATTACCATATCTATATAGAAAATGTCAATACTTGGTAGTGACTTTCAACTTTATTTTTTCCTTCTCTCTCTCTCTCTTTTTTTTTTTTTTCCAAAAGATTTTTTTTTTTTAAGCTATTTGAAGACCCCGGCCCTTCCATGCACATTTCAGAATAAGTACATCTATATTGGCGAAAACATTGTGGTATTTTGACAGGAATTTTATTGAATCTTTACATCAATTTGGAGAGAATTGACATCTTTATAATGTTGGTTTTTATAATCCATGAATATTTGGCTTCTATAATTTTCCACAAAATTTTCTAATAATTTCTTACACCATGTCCTTAATAGTCCATCTTTTCTCTTGACATGTAGCAAAAACTTGTAAACATAAATTTTTGTTTTATTTATTAGAGGGATCCTTGCTCGATTTATTGACATCTGATTCAGTACCATCTTGTTTTTATTCCCATAGATTTTTATTAAGCTTTGGTATCTAAAAGCATAAACCGTTGATCTTATTTTTCTGGAAAATAACCTTTATTATTCCAATCAATTTTATTTTCCTACAAATTTCATAATGAGTTTCTTGATTTCTATGAAATAAAAGATTAAAATTGAATAAATTTAGAGGTTAATTTGGGTTAAGAAATCAGTACATTTATGACAAAGAGACTTCATAACCTTAGGTATGGTATATTTCTTTGATTATGGAGACTTATTTAACATCCTTCAATAAAGTTTTATTATTTTTATTAAGGCCTTTCACATAGTTTGTTAGATTTATGCCTATATACTTTATATCTCAGTTACTATTGTAAATGTCATTATTTTAAATTATACTTCCTAACTCTTTGATGTTGGTATTAAAAATGTACTTGGCTTTCAGATATTGATTTTATATCCAGTAATACTTAGGAATTCTCTTTAATTCTATTACACAAACGATAAAGAGACTAAAGGAGAATGGAAGATGACTTCAAAGTGTGTGGAGTTAACCAAGGAGTAAAGTCATAGATTCCTATCTTTTTATTCTCTTTTGCTTTAATCACACACAGCACAGTCTGATTATTGTTCTCCTTTTGTTTTGGGCACTGGAACACCAAAAATGATTCTGGCTACCCATCACAAATTTATGGAAATTAATTAAATTATGGAAAATAATGAACGTCTTCTTGTGTGTTCCTTTTACCTGTATCTTTACTTCATTTCTGCCATTCGGCTTCACTTAACCTCAACTTTATATACAATTGTTAATAATTGTTGAGCTATTTTCACATGTTCTAAGATGTGAAGCCAGTTGTCAATGATCGCACAATAAGTAGATGGCAGAACCAGTAATAGAATCTAGAAGTTTTGGCTTCAGAACTTGGGTTGAACTATTTGACTACTGCTAACTACTGCTAACTATATATATATATATATATATATATATATATATATATATATATATATATATACTTATATATATATAAGTATATATAAAGGTATATGTAAGTATGTGTGTATATATATATATTAATATGACAAGACAATGTGTCTGTGTTTAATACAGCACTTAATATGGCAGATACAATATATGTTTCTTAGTAAAGGTGTGGCAGGTTAGTTTCCTTATAGATGACTGTACCATAAACATGAAGCCTGACCAGACTGAGGAATTTAGAATATATCCAAATAATTCAAGCTATTTGTGTGATTCTGAACACAGACAGCCTTCATTAAGATGAAAGAGTAAAGGTACATTTATGTGATAGTTTTATGACAGAATCACTGATACTTAGAAATTAATTACAGTGAGGAACTAGGCATAAGTAGGAGGTGAATTTGACTCTAAGTTTTCTGATGTGAATGACCAGGTATATGGTGAAATAGAAAAGAGAAAAAGGCAGAATTTTATAGATAATCAATGGTCAATTATAAATAGGTTAAGCTAGACTATGTGCAAAACTTCAAGGTAGGAATATCTAGTGTGTAGTTCGACATATGGGGAAGAGCTGGGAATTTGGGGGGTTTGAAAGAGATATTTGAACTCATCAGCATAAAAGAAACAGTTGAAACCACAGTCTCTGATATATATATATATATATAGATATATATATATATATATATATATTTTTTTTTTTTTTTGGTAAGAACATACAGATAGAGAAAACAAGGACAACAACAGGCCAAAACAAACCCTAGCATCCTTAGAAATTAAGGAAAAATTTGAATGAGGTATACATAAAGGAGACCAAGAAGGAACAGTGTGATATAAAAAAGGTAGTTTAGAGAAGGTTCTATAAAGAAGTAGGGAGCTATCATTCAGGTCAGTCTGTGTGAGGAGGTCAAGTGGGATATGATTGTAACTATGGCATTGAATTTGATTAAAGTGAGGGATGTGGATAATTCAAATTAATCAAGGAATTAGTGGAATTTGGCATAAGGCTGTCATTTTAAAAGTTAATTTTTAAAGAAAAAGAGTTAAATGGTAGCTTGGATATTAATTTTGTAAAAATCCCATATTTTGTTATACTTTTCAGACATCAGAGCTGTTTGATTTTGTGTTCTATAGTTTATGTAAATGAGAAATCTAAATATTTGGGGAAAGAGGAAAATTGGATTGATTTGATCAGTTGGATTGATTGATCAGTTTAAAAAGTGCTATTTTAATACTAGCCTAAAAGATGCTTCATTTATCAAAAAAGAGGATGAGGTTAGGTAGGTTTTTGAGTATCAAAAAAGGGAATAATAATGATGTTAGATTTCATGTTTCCGTGTGATGTTCCAGAGATTACAAAGTGATTTCTGTTAAGTGTTTTAGATTTGTCTCCTTCCAATGCTGTGACATTATACAAGTTCCTTGTCTCTCAAATTTTCATCTGTAAATGATGACATGAGAATAAGAATTTTTCACTAAGCACTTAATTGGGCCATGATTTGGGCTCTGAAGAACTTCACATGCATTATCTCATTTAAACATCCTAACAAGCGGGGCGCCTGGGTGGCTCAGTCGGTTAGGCGGCCGACTTCGGCTCAGGTCATGATCTCGCGGTTCGTGAGTTCGACCCCCGCGTCGGGCTCTGTGCTGACAGCTCAGAGCCTGGAGCCTGTTTCAGATTCTGTGTCTCCCTGTCTCTCTGACCCTCCCCCATTCATGCTCTGTCTCTCTCTGTCTCAAAAATAAATAAACGTTAAAAAAAAAATCCTAACAAGCTAAAGAAATAATTATGACCACAATGGATCTCAATTTGTAAATGAGGAAACGGTGACTTGCCTGAGGTTGGTTACACAGGAACCTCATTAGTAGAGGAACCGGGATTTGAACTTCTGGAGTCTACACTTAGTTACCGTGTCATGTCTTTTCTCTAACATCAAGAGCAACTTGATATTGACCTAATAAAGACTTTGCTGAGGCTTCAATATGATAAAGCATGGAAAGTGTTTCAATGAATGCCAGTCCATTATTTGTTTTAAATAGATTTTGCTGTTAAAGTTACAGCTTTTGTTACATGATTTCTTCTGAGTCCTGTGGATACTCTATAGTTAATTCTAATTTTTCCTACATCAGTGAAATTGTAACTCAGAAGCCATGCATTTAACAAAAAGCATAAGTTCTTTCTTCCTGTATTATATATATATATTAAATATAAATATAAATATAAATATAAATATAAATAATATTAATATATATATGCACATATACAAATGTATTGCATCCATCTATTTTGTTCCCCATATTGTTCTACGTTTTTAATGATAATTCAGATTTCCATCTCTTCACTGTCATATTAAACTAAGATCGAGACAATTTGACCAGGTACTGCTTCCTCGCTATGTCTTCCTTTGACCTGAAAATCTATTATCAAAGGCTGTACAAATTGAATCATTATCCTGACTTTCACAGCATATTTTAGTTCAATTGCAATATCTCCATTGCCTCTGAAAGCAGTTGAAATGAAAAGAAATCATGCCTTCATACTTTATGAACATGTGGGTATCCTGTCAGGACAGCGTGTGACCAAATTATTTCAAAGAGTGAAACCAAACTACCGGAGCAGATTCGTCTCTGGCTGGAAGCCTTACTTCAGTAGCTTGGCTAGAGCACTGATCTCTAACATGCTCCAATCAGGATGACCTATAGAAGAGGTAATTCCATTTCAGATTGCAAGTGACTGTTCATTGACACTGAAAGAGAAAGAGCTTGCAGCAGGTCCTGTCACAGATGCTCCAACAGTGGGCATACCCTTTGCCACTTTGCAAGTAAAAAGCTATGTTTATATATCTACCATTTATTCATTTGGCTGTTACCTGATGCGTTGATGAATTAACCAGTTCTGCAAATTGTTTATATCTCAGCTTTATCTTTTACCATCTGTGTGATCTTGGACAGGAACCTGAGTTTTCTCTTCAACAGAGTAAGAATAGATCATGCCTTCATGAAATTCTTAAAAGAAGTCTCTAAGTGCCCTTTAACTTTCCAACACTTAATATACGTCATGTCCTCCACCTCCCCTTAAATACATCAGTGTTTCTACATTTCTCTCTATTGTTTGAGATTATTGTTCTTCTTATGACTTGAAAGATTCTTATTTGGGAAAGAGGTTCACTGAGATGTCCCACTCTGTCCCTTACTAGGGGTCTTTGGGCTCTTACTGTTCTAGAATCCAATTCTCTGGGTACTCTTGGAGTTGCTATAGTTTTCCAAAAAACATGTAAATAGATCAGTGTAAAATTGGAAAGCTCAATATGAAATTAGAAAACTCTCCATAATACTACTTACATTGCCAATTAAATTGCATATCAAATAAACTTGGAAACTCCACAGTGCCACCTAAATTGTCAAGGAGAGTTTACCTGATCAAGGCATTGAGTTCAAGACAGCTAACAAATAAAAGAATCATCACTGTGGATAAAAATAACATAAATTTGACTATTTATCTTAATTTAAAATCGACAATGATGCCCTTCCTGTTAACACAGTGAAACATAAAGTCTCAACTTGGGGCACATAAAACACCGAGTCCTGAGCTCAAGGACTCAAGTTTCCTTGGTTCAGCATAATTGGTTTTCAGTAACTTCCAGGTTATATCAATCTTCAAATGATGATATGAAAAAGTGCTCCTATTAATAGCACTTACTTCCAAATTTATTTCAACTTCATTAATGTCTACTGTGTACATTTTCCAAGCAGTTGTTACCAGATTTTGTTTTTTATCTGACATCTAGATTATGATTTTTCTCTACTCTCCTGAGAGGACACAGAGTCCATATCTCTGTTAAGAATTCAGGCTTATAAGCTTGGATCAAATTTGCTATTGTTGCTGTTTTAGAGTTTATAGCCCTTTTTGTAATGCAGTTCATAGTGTTCCTACCTTGTCTTTAAGAAATATGTAACACTCCCATTTTATTTGCAAAGATGAGATTCCCTCAGAGGGCTTAAATTTAATAGGATTTCTATGAAAGTTCTATCTACACTTAGTTTGAAACCTTTTCTGATGCAGTAACCACCTATTTGCTCCCTTTCTTCCTTACCATTAATGTTTTCCCAAACTCTGTTGCCAAAATTTTGAGGGTCTTAGGTTGTCTGTACTGTTTTTACACACACTTCTGACATCAAATGTGTGGGGATTTACTCCCATACTGACCAACTTTCCAACTGTCTGGACCCTAACTTTGTGTCCTACAATTCGATTCAGTTTTGACACTAACTATTGTAGTTACACAGAAACCATAGGTTAAGGGCTCTGTCCCACGAGGCTGCCACCACATCACTTGCCACTCACGGGCCTCAGATTGTCACCTGTACTTCTTTTTTTTTTTTTTAATTTTTTTTTAACATTTATTTATTTTTGAGACAGAGAGCATGAACGGGGGAGGGTCAGAGAGAGAGAGGGAGACACAGAATCTGAAACAGGCTCCAGGCTCTGAGCTGTCAGCACAGAGCCTGACGTGGGGCTTGAACTCACGAGCCGCGAGATCATGACCTGAGCCGAAGTCGGATGCTTAACCGACTGAGCCACCCAGGTGCCCCTGTCGCCTGTACTTCTGATCAGTCGGTTTTTAACTCAGGCACTCCATGACCCCCTCCTCAGTTTTAACAACTTGGGTACGATGGCTCACAGAAATCAGGAGAACACATTACTTACTATTACTGGTTTATTATCAGAGATAGAAGTCAGGAACAACTAAATAGTAAAGATATACAGGGCATTGTCCAGAAGAGTCCCAAACACAGTAGCTTCTCTCTCCATGGAGTTGAGGTGTGCCAACCTCCTGGCATGTGGATGTATTCACCAGAACCAGAAGCTCTCTGAACTCTGTTTAGAGTTTTTAGGGAAGTTTCATTACATAGGCATGATTGATGTCATTGTCCATCGGTGATTGGGTTAATATTTCGTCCCTTTCCTTTCTCCAGAGGTCCAGGTGTAAGGCTAACCGTTCCAACTCTCTAATCACATGGTTGGTTCTTCTTGCAACCAGCCCCCATCCAGAAGGTGTCCAGAGACCCATCAAGAGCAACTTTATTGAAACAAAAGTTACTCCTGTCATGCCTAAAAATCCACAGGATTTAGAGCTCTGTGTCAAAAACTAGGGACAAAGACCAAATACACATTTCTTTTTTTTTTTTTTTTAATTTTTTTTTCAACGTTTATTTATTTTTGGGACAGAGAGAGAGCATGAACGGGGAGGGGTAGAGAGAGAGGGAGACACAGAATCTGAAACAGGCTCCAGGCTCTGAGCCATCAGCCCAGAGCCTGACGCGGGGCTCGAACTCACGGACCGCAAGATCGTGACCTGGCTGAAGTCGGACGCTTAACTGACTGAGCCACCCAGGCGCCCCCAAATACACATTTCTTATTGTATCACAAGTCAATCGTATCACCACTTTTCAATGGTGAAATGAAAAGATGTTCCACATCATATGTCATTAGGATGCAAAGCAGATGAAAAGACTAATTTAAAAAGACATATGCACCCCTAAGTTTATTGCAGCACTATTTACAATAGCTTGTAGTTTGATGGAGTACAAACTCTTTAGATTTGGTCCCCATGGCTAAGCAGCATTTTGCACCACTCTCCCTGGGCTTGCTATATGCTAACTGTACTAGGCTCTCTGTCTCTCTGTTACTCTAAACTTGTGTACTCTGTTTCCCCATTGTCTTAAAAAAAAGTTTCAGGTTTACGGAAAAAAAACAAGCAGAAAGTAGAGTTCCCATCATCCATTAACATACGGTGTGTTCTATTATTAACATATGCATACGCATTTGTTCTAATTGAGAAACCAATATTGATACGATATTATTGACTAAAATCTGTAGTTTACATCAGGATTCTATGTTGTACCTTCTATGGATTCTGACACATGCCTAATGACCTGTATCTACCATTACAATGTCACAGTATCATACAGAATACTTCAACTACCCTAAAATTATCTCTTGAGTTCCATCAGTTCATTTCTCCTTTCCTCACCTCTGGACCCTTGGCAACCACTGATTTTTTTTAACTGTTTCCATAGTTTTCCTTTTTTCAAGAATGTCCTGTGTTTGGGATCGTACAGTATGTAGCCTTTTCAGATTGGCTTTCTTTGACCCAGCAGTATACATTTAAGATTTCTCCAGGTCTTTTTGTGTATTAATAACATTTCTTTTTAGTGTTGAGTAATACCCTCTTGTCTGTATGTACCATAGTTTATTTTTCTCTTCACCTACTGAAAGGCTTCTTGGGTGCTTCCAAGTTTTGGCAAGGAACTTAGTTGCTGAAGTGTCTGGTAAGAGTATGTTTACTTTCATAAGAAACTACCAAACTGTTTTCCAAAGTAGCTGTACCATTTTGAATTCTTACCAGCAACGTATGAGTGTTCTGTTGCTCCAGACGCTCACCAGCATTTGGCATTCTTAGTATTCTGGATTTTGGCCATCCTAATAGGTTATGTTCATTGCTGTTTTAATTTTTAATTTTTACTGAAAATGTACTTTTCAGTAAACTGAAGGAAAGGAGTTTTTACTTTTCAAATTGGTTTATGAATCTGAACTTAGAAATACCACATTTCATAGAAAATATTTTATGTGTATTCATACATGAAGTTCGGAATGAATTGAAATTTTTCAAGTAAATTCCCTTGATTTTTTTTTTTTAAATTTAGTGTAATTGACACACAACATTAGGTTAGGTTCAGGTATACCATATAATGATTCAACAACTCCATATATTCTGGAATGCTCACTGTAAGTGTAGCTACTATGTGTCACCATGATTATAATACCATTAAATGTATTTTCTATATTGCACCTTTTAGTAGAGTGAGATATTCATTCCGTAACTGGAAGTCTGTATCTCCCACTCCGCTTCGCTGATTTTGCCCATCCCTGCATCCCCCTTCCCTCTGGCAACCATCATTTTGTTCTCTGTATTTATAGGTCTGATTCTGTTTTCTGTTTATTTATTTTGATTTTTAGATCCCACATAGAAGTGAAGTCATAAGGTATTTGTCTCTCTCTGACTTACTTCACTTAGCATAATACGCTCTAGGTCCATCTGTGTTGTCACAAATGGCAAGATCCCATCCTTTTAATGCCTGAGTAATATTCCATTGTATAAATATGTCCCATTTCTTCTTTATCTGTTTATCTCTGGGTGGACACTTGGGTTGTTTCCATATCTTAGCTATTGTGAATAGTGCTGCAATAAACTTAGGGGTGCATATGTCTTTTTAAATTAGTCTTTTCATCTGCTTTTCATCCTAATGACATAGGATGTGGAACATCTTTTCATTTGCTTATCATCTGTGTATCTTCAATGGTAAGGTATCTGTTAAGGTCCTTGACCCATTTTTTTAAATTTTTAAAAATATTTTTATTTACTTTTGAGACAGAGACAGAGCATGAGCAGGGGAGGGGCAGAGAGAGAGGGAGTCACAGAATCGGAAGCAGGCTCCAGGCTCTGAGCTGTCAGCACAGAGCCCTACATGGAGCTCAAATTCACGGACTGTGAGATCATGACCTGAGCTGAAGCCGGATGCTCAACCGACTGAGCCACCCAGGTGCCCCCCATTTTTTTTTAATTGTAGTGTTGGTTTTCTTATTGTTGAGTTTTAAGAGTTACTTGTATATTTTGGATAACATTCCTTTATGAGATGTGTGTTTTGCACATATTTCTCCTAGTCCATGACTTGTCTCCTCATTCTTTTGACACTGTCATTTGTAGAACAGAAGTTTTTAATTTTAACAAAGTCCAGCTTATCTGTTGTTTTTTCTCTTGGATTATGCTTTTGGTGTTGTATCTTAAAAGTCATTGTGAGAGACAAGGTCACTTTGTTTTTTTTTTCCCCCAGGTTATTTTCTATGATTTTATAGTTTTGCATTTTACAGTTAGGTATGTAAACCATTTTTAGTTAATTTTTCTGAAGTGTGTAAGGTCTTTCTTTAATTTCACGTTTTTGCATGTGACCGTCTTCTTGTTTCAGCACCATTTGTTGGAAAGACCATCCTTTCTCCATTGAATCACCTTTGTTTCTTTGTTGGTGACCCACTGATTATAACTGTAAGGGTCTATTGTGGGATCTTTATTCTTTTCCATTTATTTGTCCATTCTTTTGTTAATCCCACAGTGCCTTAATTACTATACCTTTATAGTAAGTCTTGAAGTTGAATAGTGTCAATATTCCAACTTTGTGCTTTTCCTTCAACATTCTGCTGGCTGTTCTGTATCTTTTGCTTCTCTATATAAAGTATAGAATCATTTTGTCAATATCTACAAAATAACTTTTTGGGATTTTAATTGTGATTATTTTGAATCTATAGGTAAGTTTGAGAAAAGCTTACAAATTGACAATATTGACTATTCCTGTCCTTGGACATGTAATAGCTCTTCTTCTTCTTCTTTTTTTTTTTTTTTCATATCTTTGATTTCTGTCATCAGAGTTTTATGGTTTTCCTCATAGAGATCTGATACCTATATCTTTTTTTCTTAGATCTATACATAATTACTTTATTTGGTGCTAATGTAAATGCTTTGGTGTTTTTCAACTTTAAATTCCAGTATTTCATTGATTTTGTCTAAGAAAGCAGTGGGCTTTTGTATATTAACTTCTAGGCAACAAACTTGATACAACTGCTTTTTAGCTTTAGGAGGTGTGTGTGTGTGTGTGTGTGTGTGTGTGTGTGTGAGATTCTTTGAGATTTAATGCATAGACAAACATGTCATAGATGAATAAGATAGTTTTAGGTCTTCCTCCCCAATCTGTATGTCTTTTATTTTTTGATTTATTATCTTAGCCAGGATTTCCAGTATGATCTTGAATAGAACTGGTGAGAAGAGACATATTTTCTTTTCATCTTGTTAGCAAGAAAACATCTAGTTTTTCACTATGTGATTTTAGCTATAGGATTTTTTCTTGTATGTTCTTTACTAAGTTGAGGTGATAATCAGATAATCTATTCCAAGTTTTCCTCATGAATGGGTGATGGATTATTATTTTTTTTAATCCTGCATCTACTTAGATCATATGATTTTTCTACAGGAGAGAAGGTAACAGCATGTGATTCAAAACCTCTACCTCCATTCCCTTAATAATTTAGTTCCTAAAGGTTAAAATGTGCTTCACTACTGTCTCTAGCATTTTTTTCTGAGCCAGAGAAATATGTGAGTCACACTTTTGCTTTTGTGTTTGTGCATGTAAGTACAATGGCAACTACATCATAGTGGACAGCCGGGTAAAGCAATTATAATATATCATCGATTGGAAGATGCACTCCGATTTCAGAAATACTAAAATGTGATCAAATACCCATGTTATAATTAATGAACTATGTTATTAGTATCAAAAAGTACAACGTAAGTGCATAAATAAAATGTTAAAAAACATTGATTCAGAATAATTAGCACAAGAAATTACGTCAGATTTCTAAGATCATTACTTCCGGACAGCAGTTCAAAAATATTTTTAAAAAATACATTGCATCAAAAATGCCCAGGTTGGGGCGCCTGGGTGGCGCAGTTGGTTAAGCGTCCGACTTCAGCCAGGTCACGATCTCGCGGTCCGTGAGTTCAAGCCCCGCGTCGGGCTCTGGGCTGATGGCTCGGAGCCTGGAACCTGTTTCCGATTCTGTGTCTCCCTCTCTCTCTGCCCGTCCCCCGTTCATGCTCTGTCTCTCTCTGTCCCAAAAATAAATAAACGTTGAAAAAAAAATGCCCAGGTTGAAAAAAGATTCTAAGAAAAATTGACAAATATGGGATATAAGTATAAAGTCATGAGAAATTCTTACACAGATTTACTAAATGTAAAACACAAAACATTAGGGGTACCTGGGTGGCTCAGTCGATTAAGCATCCAACTTCAACTCAGGTCATGATCTCACTGCTTGTGAGTTCAAGCCCCTGTTGTGCTCTGTGCTGACCGCTCAGAGCCTGGACCCTGCTTCAGATTCTGTGTCTCCATCTCTCTCTCTCTCTCTCTCTCTCTCTCTCTCTCTCTCTCTCTGAAGCTCCCTGGCTCATGCATGTGTCTCTGTCTCTCTCAAAAATAAATAAACATTAAAAAATATTTAAAAAATGAAACACAAAACCTTAATTTGTAAATATATATGTAAAAATTATGATCAGATATGGTCACGTGTTATAAGGCTGAATGAAATAGCTGATGTCTAGGGTAATAAAATGGTAGGGTTTTTTTTTCCATTTTTATTTAGTTTTGATATCAAAGTATGGGTGGTATCCTAAATAAAACAAATTGAAAAATAAGGGAAAAGAACAAAATAAGTGGAAGAAACAATTTACTTGATTGTTTTTTCCTAAAAGCTCTAAGAATTATGGGAAGAACACCTGAGCAGTTCCTCTGGGAAAGAATTGGAGGATCTCCTTCGGGAAGGCTTTATCATGCCTGTTAGTTTTACCAGAGATGAGAGCAGCTACCTCACAAGAGACTTGACTGGCGGGGGGGGGGGGGGGGGGGGGTCCTGATTACTAGTTCATTTGAATTCAGTCTGGGATCCAAATTGCATAGGTGGTAACTCAAATTCTAAGAAAGTAAAAGGTTTGATGCCAACATCAAATCTATGGATGGAACGTATTTATGTTGCAGATGATATAAAGAGATAAAGGAAAAAGCTTGTCTGTGGTGAGATGTCACTGAGCAGGCTAACACCAGAGTGCAGGTAGATTTGGTATGAAATCTGGTTCCTGAGATTGAACAGAAAGATGATGACATGAACCCCTTGACAGGTGTTTTCCTTTTGGATAGAGCACTTCTTCAAATGGACCGTCTAAATCCTGCTATCTAAGTAAGGACCTATCCAAATGCAATGCATAATACATAGTCATGTTTCAGGAGTAGAAAGCAAGCAAATTGCAGTGCTTGTGTAAAAGAGGATTATGTGTGTTTTCTGTGAAGACAAAAATGTTATGCTTAAGACAATGTTAACCTAAAAGAGATGTACCAGTTTCAGTGTGTTTGGCTTACTGCCAAGCCAGCTTCCTAACTCTTCTGATCTGCTGCAAAATTATCATGATCCTCAGAGCATTCATAGAGCCATGAACGCTTATCTCTTGTAATCCTGTTTGGCAGAAATAGGACTGAACCATTTTATTAGAAATCATTTATTCACTGACTTTTTTCTTTTTTAGTTTTTATTTTATTTTATTTTATTTTTTTAAATTTTTTTTTTCAACGTTTATTTATTTTTGGGACAGAGAGAGACAGAGCATGAACGGGGGAGGGGCAGAGAGAGAGGGAGACACAGAATCGGAAACAGGTTCCAGGCTCTGAGCCATCAGCCCAGAGCCCGACGCGGGGCTCGAACTCACAGACCGCGAGATCGTGACCTGGCTGAAGTCGGACGCTTAACCGACTGCGCCACCCAGGCGCCCCTCTTTTTTAGTTTTTAAATTAAGAACCTATTATGGAACAGTCACTGCAGTTGGCTTTGTGGATGCAGTGTTGAGTGAACATCCTTAAAACCCTGACAAGTGCTACGATGTACATTTTACGTGATACACATGATGTTATGAGAGTGAATGAAGGACATCTTACCTAATCTACAAGGAGGGTGATCATATTTTTAGAAAGGCATGTTTATGCTGCAATTTTGAAAAGTAACTAGTAGAGGTATGGGAAGAGCATGTGGGGCACAGAAAATGGTATGTGCAAAAGGCATTGATAGGGAATGGGAGGAAATGGCATGTTTTGAGTTCATCAATTTTTTATTAATAGATGATACATAGGTAGGTAGGTAAGTAGACAGACAGACACTACTCCTGACCATCACTTCTTAGAATTTCACAAACATCCCACATTGAACAATTAAGATTTCCTAATCCCACTCATTTGTGTTACCTACTGAAGCTTACTTTCCCTTTGTTACGAGCTAATAGCAATGGGTACACTGTGAGAGGAAAGAGACATCCTCAAAACCATCATCAGTAAAGACATTTTGTCTCTCTGCTTCTTGATCTCTTGGATGAGTTACCACTGATAATGATCTATAGTTTGGCTTTTTAAAAACAGATTATAGAGATAAGCAAATAAGTCCTGATAGATAAAACAGTACCATGTCAAACATTAATTTCCAATGCTCAGGGTTTGCCACCAGGAATGCTCACTCAAAATCTAACCCTGCAAAAGATTTGATTTATAATCTTCTAGTCAGGAAAAAAAATCACATCTAGAGAATATTGTAGTCTAAACTTGATACCAATACAACATAAATGCTTTACATATATATGGAATATAAATATATAGTATTTATATAGTATATAAATACATAGTGTATAGCCTAGTATTATATGTTATATATATTATATATTGCTTAATAAATGATATATAGTATATAGTGTATAACTGTAGTCTATTATATAATATGTAATACATATTATTTAATAAACCTCTTTCATCAATATAGTCAGCTGAGAAAATTATTAAAAAAACATTCTAGAAAAAGACATTAAAATCTGAGTTCTGAGTATGTTTCTTATATGTTGTTATCTTGAAGATTACTCAATACCTTTGCATTCATTAACTTTATTAATAAAATGAAGTGTGGATTAAATGGCTAAATGAATACAATCTGACTAGTATAATTTCAGGAACATACTAAGTGTTCAATGAACGTTAAATATTCAAAACTATTTTCGTTTTTCTTTTTTCTATTTCATGTCTTCAATTATAATGAATACTGATATTATATATTGAAGATATACTGTACATTACCATCTAAATCAGTGAACCACAGCCTTACACAGTGGATATGTCCATGTAGGCGGTAGCAGTTGGGAAAGCCTGGTGTTAGTAAGTCTGGAAATCAAGCAGTTGGAAGCCTTGGCTATCTAGAGCTTATCTCTGTGGGCTAAAATTATAACATGTGAGGGGAAAAGTTGCTCCTAATTTACTTTCATGATTTCTAGTAGGGAACCACACAAGGAGAATAGCCAGTACCTTTTGTCTTTGTTTATAAATTTCGAGTCCCCATTTTGTCATTTGTCAAGTCAAATTAATTGTGTTCTAGATTATACAGTACAAATTCTTCATGTGAAGTAATAGCTGAAAAGCAGTAATTAAGGCCCACTTGGATATGCATCTATAAACATGGATCCCAACCATAATTCTTATACATTATTTCATGATACCTTTCCCTCTGGACACTAGACTTTAATATCTATTGTTTGATGACAACAAATTCCATGTTAATACAACTAATGTGGCAAGAATGGATCCCACAGAGGCCTAAACAAGATAATTTTGCAGCCTCTTCTAAATTGAACATAGTCCTAGAAGACCGCAATATGCATAGATTCATTGCTGAACTCCCTATCCACTTCTTAGTAATATGATCTTGTAGATATTTTTATGTATATGATAATGGAAATTTTGTCCTTCAGAAACACACAAATATCATAATTAATTGTTTATATATTGAGTTGTCATGTAATAAAATATGTATATTCACAAATGTATTTATAAATACATACATAACAAAATGATTTTAATTTTTGCATAACATTGCTCTGAATGGATTATCCATCATGCCTTTAACAAACGCTTGGTGGGTATTGTGTGTGTAAGTTACTCAGACTTTTCCTACTATAAATAGCACTGTACTAAACATCCTTATTATATTTTCTCATATTTGCGTGAGTATTTCCTTAATATTCATTAGTAAAAATAAGGGGTGCGTGGGTGGCTCCGTAGGTTAAGCGTCCGACTCTTGGTCTTGGCTCAGGTCATGATCATATTAGTTTAGTGAGTTTGAACCCCACAATGGTTCTGCAATGCAGTATGGAGTCTGCTTTGGATTCTCTCTCTCTGTCTCTGCCCCTACCCCATTCTGTCTCTGTCTCTCTTAAGAAAATAAACTTAAAAAAAACTATTTAATTAGTAAAAATGAAATTCACTTTTCTTGTAGATCTTTTCATACTATATGTTCAAAATATAAAAATGTGCGTGCAGAAGAAACTATGCATTCCCTTAACCCATAATTTCACTCACGTTTTTATTAAATGCTTCCCTTACGACACTCTTTCATGTACTTATTTACACATACAGATTTTTTTCTGCACTTCTTATTATACTTTCTTGAGTTTTTTTTTCCCAGTGTGCCCATTTAACATTTGTGTTTTTGAAAAGTTCTCGTCTATTCTCGTTCTGTTTTCTTATGAGTGAAATTTGCGATCGTTTACTTAGATTCTAAAATAAAATCTGTCATTTTCAGTAGTGATGTTTTTCAGTTATATCTTTATTTGGAAAAACTTGGCATTCTAAAAGAGTTAATATTGCAACAAATATTGATCCTCCCCTTTTACCTAATTATGGCCGTTTTCTTGATTTTCATTCTCACTTGGTTGGTTTCAGTTCTGGTAATGTTGGCGAAAGCAAATATCATTGTCTTGTATTTGAACCCTTCTGACTTTAGAGAAGAATTTCTAAACTGATCTGTGAAAAATTATTTCTGAAAAATTTTAGTACATTTTACAAAGGCATCCTTATTTTCATTGGGATGGAATTAAGGTTCATTAGGGAGAAGTTATGTATCTAAATTTATATTAGAAGGAGGAAGATTCTGCTATTACATCAAATCTCCTAACTCTGTTAGCTTTTTCTGCTCTGATGGATTGATTTGTTCCATATATTCCACTAATCTTCTTAGAAATGGAAAATATGCATGCTGCTACTGGCCTGTTGAACCAGTAATCACTCATAGTATTCTTTAACTCTGGATTTGGTCTCGGAATTCTTCCCAACATGTTGCCCTACCCTGGATAGTAACTAACATGCTACTGAAGTTGGCAAATGGAATACAATTTGTACACTAGCCATGTCTACACTCTTGTTCCCTGCTTTTGTGTTTACATTATATATGATGGGTATATGTGTGTGTGTATTTCACTATCACATGTTTGAGCATATTATTCCTTTCACTGATGTCACGGTCTTACCTCCTTATATTGAAGGAAGAACTAGAACATACTTAAAAACAAAACGAAACAAAAAAACCCCAGAACATGCTTATTTTAATAGGCCTAATAGCAACTAAAATATTCTGATATCACTTGATAAAACTATTTGAGTACACAGACATGTTCCCAATATTCTCATGTTCTCCATTTTTTACTTTTTAAACATTTATACACTGTAAAATTTACTAGTGGCCTACAGTCCTATGACTTGAAAAATGCCCAGTCATATATTTACAACGGTCAAGATTTGGGTATTCCATCATCCTTTCCTACCCACATTCCCTTCTGTTGCCATTTGTGGTCAGTTCCTCTCAACTCTCATAACTCTGAGAAACTGTATGTCTCTTCTCCATTCCTACCCTTTTACCTTTTCTAAAATGTCAAAGAAGTAAATTATATGCTATATAGCTCCTTGGATCTGACCTCTTTCACTTAGAAAACTGCACTGGAAATTCATCTATATTGTTACATGGATCAGTAATCCATTCCTTTTGATTTCTAGGTAGTGTTCCATCGTGTGGAGGTATAACATTCGATCCATTCACCTGTTGAAGGGCATTTGGATTGTTTCACACAAATGGTAAGTCTGAACAATTCCATAAACATTAGAATAGAGAGTTTTTTGTGTGTAAACTTAAGTTTTTATTTCTTTTTGGATAAAGTAGTAGAGAGATCAAGTGGATAAAGTGAAAGTTTCACTTTATAAGAAAGTCCCAGGGGCGCCTGGGTGGCGCATTCGGTTAAGCCTCTGACTTCAGCCAGGTCACGATCTCGCGGTCCGGGAGTTCGAGCCCCGCGTCAGGCTCTGGGCTGATGGCTCAGAGCCTGGAGCCTGTTTCTGATTCTGTGTCTCCCTCTCTCTCTGCCCCTCCCCCATTCATGCTCTGTCTCTCTCTGTCCCAAAAATAAATAAACGTTGAAAAAAAAATTAAAAAAAAAAAAAAAGAAAGTCCCATACAATTTCCCAGCGTGGCTGTACCATTTCGCATTCCCACTGCAATATATGGAAGTTTTAATTGTTCCTCACGTTCACCAGACCTTTCTATTTCACTTTTTAAAATATTTATACATGGAAACATTTTAAATAATTTTTATAACTTTATAAATAAAAATCTCAGTTAATAGAAATAATATGAATTTCCAATTTGAGATGAATGAAATACATAGCAATGAGAGGTTGCAGGTAATGAATCAATAATTATCAAATTGTGAAGATTTTCTTCCTGCCAACTGCATCTAACTTCCATGAACTTGATTTGTATTGTGACATATCAACCTGATGACAGCACTTTGGTCAGATAATATGCTTTGTGGTTTTAAATAGCCTTTTCCTAAAAACTGATCATGTTGTTGACTTTATCAGATGTGTGTCACCTTAGTGTTTGTCATGCTTAGTTAAGTGTTCATTTAATCTTTTACCCAATTTTTTTTTTTTTACTACTTAAAGGATAACTTTTACTAATGCATTTTGTGTCATAACATACATTTAAAAAAATGTATTACATTAATAGTAGAAGGAATTAGAGGGAGGAACTGAGAATATTCTGTTATAAGGTAGGTTCTCTACACATGAAACAGAATAATACTAATGAAAGTAACCTCAGATTATTTAAAATATATATTGTAAACCTAAATAACCATTAAAAATTTTTGAAAGAGGGATAAATAATGTCAATAAGAATAAAAATGCTCAAATTTAGAGTAGGTAGAGTAATAGATAAACAAAAAGGAAATGACTAACAGAATGTGAAAACAGCAAAATAAATTTTAATCAATGGTGTCAGTAATCACTTTAACTATGACTGATTTAAACACTCCTGCTACAATATATTGTCAGAGTAGATTAAAAATAAAAGATACTAATCCATGCCATGTACAAAAAATTCATCCTTCATATAATATTGTTACATTTAATTTCATAATATTTTATTCAGCATTTTGCACCTATATTCAGTAGAATATCTGGGTATAGTATTTTTTTTAAAGTTTTGTTATCAATGTTCCATTAATTTACCAAAACAATTTGACTACTTAACTACTGTTTTATTCTTTGGAGTTGATTTTGCACACTTAAAATAATTATTTAAAACATATTTGATTGTATTAACTGTCAGTGCACCTGGGTTTGAAGATATCTTGTGGAAAGTGTTATTACTATGTTTTTAATTACATATTCAGTCTGCATTTTATCTTACTGGATTTGGTAAATTATAAATTTTCTGATATTTTCTAAAATTTTAAGTATTTTGGCACAATTTTCATAATATATTCACCTAATTATAAATTTATTGTGATTTTTAAATATCATTATCAATTTTTAATGCTTTCTTTTTTCATTTTATTTTTTTATTTTTTAGAAAATTTTTAAGTTTACATCCGAATTAGTTAGCGTATAGTGCAACAATGATGTCAAGAGTAGATTCCTTAATTCCCCTTACCCAGTTAACCCACCACCTCTCCCACAATGCCTCCAGTAACCCTCTGTTTGTTCTCATATTTAAGTCTCATATTTAAGTTTTGTCCCCCTCCCTGTTTTTATATTATTTTTACTTCCCTTCCCTTATGTTCATCTTTTTTGTGTCTTAAAGTCCTCATATGAGTCAAGTCACATGATTTTTGTCTTTCTCTGGCTAATTTCACTTAGCATAATACCGTCCATTTCCATCTATGTGGTTGCAAATGGCAAGATTTCATTCTTTTTGAGTGCCAAGTAATACTCCATTGTATATATATACCAAATCTTCTTTCTTTATCCATTCATCCATTGATGGACATTTGGGCTCTTTCCATACTTTGGCTATTGTCGATAGTGCTGCTATAAACATAGGGGTGCACGTGTCCCTTTGAAACAGCATACCTGTATCCCTTGGATAAATACCTAGTAGTGCAATTGCTGGGTCATAGGGTAGTTCTGTTTTAATTTTTTGAGGAACCTCCATACTGTTTTCCGTAGTGGCTGCACCAGCTTGCATTTCTACCAACAATGCAAAAGAGATCCTCTTTCACCATATCCTTGCCAACATCTGTTGTTGCCTGAGTTGTTAATGTTAGCCATTCTGACAGGTGGGAGGTGGTAGCTCATTGTGGTTTTGATTTGTATTTCCCTGATGATGAGTGATGTTGAGCATTTTTTCATGTGTCCGTTAACCATCTGGGTGTCTTCTTTGGAAAAGTGTCTATTCATGTCTTTTGCCCATTTCTTCACTGGATTATTTGTTTTTTGGGTGTTGAGTTTGACAAGTTCTTTATGGATTTTGGATACTAACCCTTTATCTGATATGTGGTTTGCAAATGTCTTCTCCCATTCTGTTGGTTGCCTTTTAGTTTTGTTGATTGTTTCCTGTGCTGTGCAGAAGCTTTTTATTTTGATGAGGTCCCAGTAGTTCGTTTTTGCTTTTGTTTCCCTTGCCTCCGGAGATGTGTTGAGTAAGAAGTTGCTGCAGCCAAAATCAGAGGTTTTTGTCTGCTTTCTCCTCTAGGATTTTGATGGCTTCCTGTCTTACATTTAGGTCTTTCATCCATTTTGAGTTTATTTTTGTGTATGGTGTAAGAAAGTGGTCCAGGTTAATTCTTCTGCATGTCGCTGTCCAATTTTCCCAGCATCACTTGCTGAAGAGACTGTCTTTATTCCATTGGATATTCTTTCCTGCTTTGTCAAAGATTAGTTGGCCATACGTGTGTGGGTCTATTTCTGGGTTCTCTATTCTGTTCCATTAATCTGAGTGTCTGTTTTTGTGCTAATCTTTTACCCAATTCTTAATTGGGGTATTTATTTTCTTATTCTTGATCACTTCACTTTATTATAATCTTGATTTCTCTGTATTAGCTTCACTTAAGGCCCTGCTATGTGGCTCTTTATGCCTCATTTTAGTCTATTGTTGAGCAAATAGATAATCATTACTGAAGAGTTAGATGATTGTAGTGAAACTGTCACCATTCATTTATTATTGGCCGACATAGAATTCTTAAAAGACTGTGTGGGGGGTGGTGGTAAAAAGTAAGTTCAAAAACATGTGGAATCACACCTTACTTAAGGATGCAAATTTAGCTAACTTAGAACTTCGAGCAATTGCTTAAATTTTAAAGACGCTTGAGAAACCAACATAAGTATTGGAAAATGTATGCACATATATACACATGTGCACATTTAAATATATAAACCACTCAGGCCCTCACTTAGAGATAATTTACTCCTTATTTTACAAATAATTCTATCAATTTGCATTTGAAATTCTTAAATCATGGACAAGAATTTTTTTTATTTTAATATGAAATTTATTGTCAATTTGATTTCCATACAGCACCCAGTGCTCATCCCAACAGGTGCCCTACCCAATACTCACCACCCACCCTCCCCTCCCTCCCACACACCATGAACCTTCAGTTTATTCTCAGTTTTTAAGAGTCTCTTATGGTTTGGCTGTCTCCCTCTCTAACTTTTTTTTTTCCTTCTCTTCCCCCATGGTCTTCTGTTAGGTTTCTCAGGATCCACATAAGTGTGAAAACATAGGTTATCTGTCTTTTTCTGTATGACTTTGAATTGAAGTAGAGACTGTTAAGACAGATTCAATACTTTATTACAAGTGAAGATTACTGATAATCTTTCATAGAAGTGAATAAGGTATACATAAGAATATAATAATTTTTTTAAAGCATGCAGGTTGGGGTGAGTCCATTTAGAAATTGATATGTAACATATTCAGTATTTCTATACCATGGTGAGATAATACATTTTGTACAGGATAAATGTTAAAAATTGTAAGTAGCATGTTTAACATTCTCTGCTTAATAGAGGAATCTGTATAAATTATCTTAAAGAAAAGATAATTTGTATTTCCATAAAATGTAGAGATTGTTAATATGTGGTGATGGGAATGAACTAATTTAGAGTTCACAACTGAAGTTACAGTCTCTTGTATGTTACAAGTAATTTGCTAACAATGTCACATAAACCTATCACTGTATCTTAACACTTAAGGGAAAGAGCTTTGGCTGCAGTAAGATTGATGCTAAAGACAATTGGGATACTAACTTTGAAGTAGCAGAAATATATTCAATACATTAAAACAACAATGAAGAAACACTTCTTAGTATAGTAGAAAATAACATGCCTGTTTATAAGTAGAGATTTAAAGAAATATATTTTGGAAATGACCAAGATGTCCTTTCTGCATACCTTCACTTTTACATATTATTCCTAGTGATTTATTTGAATGTCTTGGACATACCCAGTGCTTCTGTTCTGATGCTTTGTTGTTCTTTCACATGCCACTCCCAGGACATCCAGTGAATGCTTTATTGTTGGTCGTAGCTCATTCCTACTCATACTGAGTATTGCCATTTGTTAAAATGCAAACTCCTTTCTTTTTAATTTTAGGATGAATTGGTTTTACCCAATTATTCTTGTTGTCTTTTCTTCTTATTTCAAGTTGTGATTTCCATCATGCCATCTTATTTTATTTAATTTCCTAGTTCCTTCAAAGAACTAGACACTCCCATGAAAGGAGAACTTGAGAGTTTGATTTAGACATCAGAATTCCAAATAAGTCACAATACCCACCCCCTTTCATAATAAGTAAATGTTTCAGATAATTGCATGTATTTCATTTCTTGTAAATCATCTTTTTAACAGAAGATACCCTTTACCTTCAGTGAGTTTTCTAAGTGTGACAGAAATTGATGTAACTCTCAAGAATCATCACACATCTGAATAAAGATGACCTCTTGGTTAATAGAGGTAATTTGAATTCATTGTACTTTTGAGATGAATGCAATATTCAGCTTTTTATAGGCAGGTGACCAATCAATATGTATCATATTGTGAAGAGTTTTATTCTTGCCAACCGCTCCTTACTTGTTTGACCCTGATTTATACCTTTGTTGTACTAACGTAAGTCAAATAATTTGCTGTCTTGGGTTAAATAAATTATTTCAATAGAAATATTCAAATGAGCAATAGAAGTTTCTGAGTTAAATATATTCATGCCTAAACCTGAATTCGGCACCGCATGTCTGGGTAATTGTTGGCACTTTATAGCAAAACACTTAGCTTGATCAATTGTAGCTTTCTCAGTAAAATCCCAGAGCTCATCTCTTGGAAGAACATACGGTTAAAGCAAAGGGGGTGGAGGGGTGAGGATGTTAAAAATTGCTTAGCTGAGTCTGACATTTTACCTTTTAAATATTAATTATACTGTGGGCTTCTTCTTATTTACATACCTAAGTGTTTGCTTGGGACATAAATGGTACTAAATTGTCTTGAGAAAGCCATAGAACAGCTTTGTTAGATAAAACTTCTTGCAGCTGGTAATTTTTGGCAATTAATATTATGAATGCTAATGTGATGGGGAGAAGGGAAGGCACTTCCAGGATGCCACTTATCTCTGTAAAACGAAAGAAAATGTCAGAAGTGGTGAGCCTGCTGAGAGTATTACTTCTGGGAAGGAAATAGATGGCAAATGTTAAAATTATCATATTTATGGACAGGCTAGAATTTTAAGACTGGAGTATCTAATAAATAGTCTTGTAAATAGGGTTTATTGTAAATATTTTTAAATGCTTGTTTTGAATTGTTTAGTATAACAATGAAGTTTTTTTTTTTTTAAGTTATACTGAGTGTATTACTGGCCCAAAGTAACCAGTCAAAGCACACTCACATTAATTAGCTCATTTGATTATCTCAAGTGGTGAGAAATTTGGGGCAGTTCCGTTGATGTTTAGGGCCAGTAGTTAAGATAAATATTAAAATGAGATATATATTAAGATAAAAAGTGAGCTTGATACTTCACAATGTGAAAGCCTAAAGTTATGAGGAAAAACATCAGCAGAACTAATTACTGGAATCTGCTACTTAGATATTATAATTGTCATCGTAAGTTTCAAAATAGTTACATTCTCTTATGCTTTCCATGTGAATAAAAAAAGTAGCTAGACCATCATTGCTCATTAGGCTATGGAACTCAAACCAGACTAATTCTTCCCGGAAAGAATGTAGGAGGGGAACAATAACAAGCATTATTAACATAGGAGTTGTTTACAATTCAGAAATGAAAATAAATGATCACTTTGCACATTTTCCGTTTACAATTTGAGATACTCTGAGTTTCAGCTTATACTGGTTTCTCTGAAGATTTCAGATGGCCAGGTGATACCATTTTATAAAGACTTAGGAAATACATAGTTTTAAATATTCTGTAGTACATTTTGACTCAGGTGCAGGCTTGAATTATGGTGACTGTGGGAAAAAATGATATTTTGATCAGTAAGGAAGTAAGTCTTCTTTTTATGTTAAAACATAGCAATAGGAATAGATTTACTTAGCTATTTTGTTCTGTTCATTTGTATGTGAAGAAATAACGATGAAGAATTTTACTGAAATAAACATTCCCAATTTTGTGTGATAGTCTAAATCTCCAGTTTCAATTATTCTCTCCTATAATGTCTATAAACACAGTCACAGGTGGCATTCCATGCATACTAAGTTTTGGTCTGTTAAACACGGTCACTATATAAAGAAACCAAAAGTGATAAGTTAATAAAACATTCTTCCTCTTTTTATTTGAATTTACCAAGTCTTTATTAAACATCTGCTTTATAGCTTTAGATCTGTAGAGAAGGAAATAAATAATATTGCATTGCGTTAAAGAACCTGCTTATTTGTCCTTTCAGAAACAAATTTGTGAATGTGAAAACGTAAAAAAAATAAACATAAGTGGCCACGGGAAAGGACACATACAATAGACAGTACTGTAGAGAGTTGATTTGAGTAGTATATAAGGAAGAAATACCAGAATTATTTCCAGTTGGGTAGCACTAAGCATTGATAATGCAAGGTTGATGGTTGATAGTATGCTCTGGTTTGGAATTAATCACTGGATGCCTAAAATTCCTTCGGGTGGTGGCGGGGGAGAAGGGGAATCACATCATGAAATTGCAATGTAGCTAAATCTTTATACATAAAAACTGTTTCTCGTGAGGTTACTAATCATACCAAACAATTTGAAAATAACTCTAGACGAATGGATAAAATATAAAATGCAATGCCATATATCTTTGTTTGCTTCGGTTGCTGTGCCAAATACCATGACTTAAATAGTCGACTTTGTATTTGTCATCATTTTGGA
Organism: Prionailurus viverrinus; assembly: GCF_022837055.1. Taxonomy (NCBI): domain Eukaryota; kingdom Metazoa; phylum Chordata; class Mammalia; order Carnivora; family Felidae; genus Prionailurus; species Prionailurus viverrinus. The sequence continues at coordinate 39,330,904 of NC_062573.1, read as the reverse complement.
GGCTGAGAAGTCCCATGATCTGGTTGTCAGCTAATTTGGTTCTTGGTGAGGACTCTCTTCCTGGCTTGTATCATTACATGGAGAAAGAGGGCAAAGGGGAGATATCGGCCCTCAATATGTCTTTCTAAATTGAAGATTAAATACAATCCCAATCAAAATCCTAGTATTATTTTTATAACGTAAAAATTGACAACTGGATTCTAAAATGCATGTGGAAAGTCAAAGGACAAAGAATAGCCAAAACAACTTTCAAAAGAAGAAAGTTGAAGGAGTATATGGCCTTGATTTTAAGACATACTACAAAAAAATATTAATTAACACATGAAAATATTGACATCAATAAAACAGATGAATGCAGCAGAAGAGAAAGTCCAGAAATAAACATAGAGACAAATGAATGACCTTCAGTAAAGATACAAAAGCAATGCAGTGGAGAAGGAATAATCTTTTATTTTTTTCATAGTTTTTCTTTTTTTGTAATGTTTATTTTTGAGAGAAAGAGAGAGTGCAAGCAGGGAGAGGCAGAGAGAGGGAGACAAAGAATCTGAAGCAGGATCCAAGCTTGAGCTGTCAGCACAGAGCCCAACACGGGGCTTGAACCTACAAACTGTGAGATCATGACCTGAGCCGAAGCTGGACACTAAACCAACTGAGCCAGCCACCCAGGCGTCCTGAAGGAATAATCTTTTAAGTCAGTCTTGCTGCAGCAATTGGGTATCCATAAAAAAACAAACACAAAAACGAAAACAAACTTCCAAAAATTAACTCAAAATGGACCATATACATTAATGAAAAAAAAAACCTAAAGCTAAAAATTACAAAAGGAAACAGGAAAAATTTTTTTCTTTAAATTCAACAAGCATTTCTAATTTACATCAAAAGAATAACCAGTAAAAGAATAAATGGACAAATTAGTTTTCATTAAAATTAATAATGTCCTTTTTTTAAGAACCTCCATACTGTTTCCACCCTACAAGCCAGCAATTGCACAACTAGGCATTTATCCAAAGGATACAGGATTGCTGTTTTGAAGGGGCATGTGCACCCTAATGTTTATAGCAGCACTATCAACAATAGGCAAAGTATGGAAAGAGCCCAAATGTCCATTGATTGATGAATGGACAAAGAAGATGTGTGTGTGTGTGTGCATGTGTATATATATACATATACGCACACACACACACACACACACAATTGAATACTACTCGGCAATGAAAAAGAATGAAATCTTGCCCTTTGTAACAACATGGATGAAACTAGAGTTTGTTATGCTAAGTGAAATAAGTCAGTCAGAGAAAGACAAATATCCTATGCTTCCATTTAGATGTGGAATTTAAGAAACACAAGAGATGAACATAGGGGAGGGAAAGAAAAATAAGACAAAATCAGAGACATAAACTAAAAGAGACTTAAATACAGAGAACAAACTGGGAGTTGCTAGAGGGGAAGTAGATGGGGAGATGGGCTAGATACGTGATGGGCATTAAGGAGAGTACTTGCTGGGATGAGCACTGGGTGTTATATGTAAGTGATGAATCACTGGGTTCTACTCCTGAAGCCAATACTATGGTGTATTTTAACTAACTTGAATTTAAATAAATACATTAAAAAATTAATAACATCTTTTCTAGAAAAGCTATTGAAAAGACAAGACCAAGATTGGGAGAATATATTAACAGATATTTTCCCTTAGACGACTTGTATTGGAAATACATGAAGAAATGTCAAAAATCAGTAATAAGATGACAGATTAACAGAAAATAAAAAAAAGGTAAATGGATGGCAATTAACACATGAAAAACCACCAACATCATGTCATTAGGGAAATGCAAATTAAAATTCTAGGATAACACTACAGACCTAGTCTATCACTAAAACTGGAAAGCCTGAGCAGACCAAGTGTTGGTAAGGATGTTGGTAAGAGAACTGGAATTGGCTCCAGTGGTGAGAATGGAAACTGACACCCCCATGTCAGAAAAGTTTTGTTGTTCCTCAAAAAGTTAAACATTCACCTACTGTATGAAGTATGTGGGTAGCAGCAGGGGGAAAAGGGAGAGAAGGAAGGAGGGAGGATTGTGCATACTCACAAGCTCTGGTATCTTTTGTAAAGGACACTAATCTCATCATGAAGAACCTGTCCTCTATGACCTCATCTCGACCTAATTACCTCCTCAAGGCCCCGTCTCCAATTAATGTCACACTGGAGGTTAGGACTTCAGCATCGAAATTTTGCAGGAACACAGTCAGTTCATAGCACCATGAAGAACTAAAATGTATATTCAACATATTTGCACAGCATATTCATGTAACATTGCTAAGTGACAAAGCAAGTTAAAAAATAGTCAAAATATGATAGTAAGCCTATAGAAATTTGATACAGTAAAAAGCACTGGGGAGCCTGGGTGGCTCATTCAGTTAAACGTCTGTCTTTGGCTCAGGTCATGATCTCATGGTTTGTGAGTTCAAGCCCCATGTCCGGCTCTGAGCTGACAGTGCAGAACTGCTTGGGATACTCTCTCTCTCCCTCTCTCTGCCCCTTACCCACACCTTCTTTCTCTCTCTCTCTCCCTCTCTCTCAAATAAATAAACTTTAAAAACAATTTCTGAAAAAGCATTAATAAGACAACCCCAAACGTATTTCCATGGGAAAAGAATCTCAGAGATTTTAAAAAATTCTTTCTACTTTCTAGTATTATCCAACCTATCTGCAATGACTAACTTCTAGAACGAGAGAGGTAAATGCATTGAAAGAGAGGGAGAGAGAGAGAGAAAATATGTTACTCCATAATAGATCATGCACAATTTTGGAGATATCAGAGTGTAAATGCACAGATTTGACATACTGCTAATTGAAAGGAAAATAATTGATAGTAGATATATTTTAAATGTTTTTATTTATTTTTGAGACAAGGAGTACAAGCAGGGGGATGGCATACAGAGTGGGGGGACAGAGGGTCTGAAGTGGGGTCCATGCTGACAGCAGAGACCTTGATGGAGGGCTTGAACTCACACACTGTGAGATCATGACCTTAGCGGAAGTCAGAGGCTGAGGCATCGAGGTGCCCCTAGATAATTTCTTATTATAGTGGGACTAGAGATCAGAAAATCTCTCATCTGCCGGATAAAAACAGAGAGGAAAAGGGAAGAAGAAAGAATGTTGTGGTAAAAGCATAGTATCCTGTTGAAGTTCTTCACTTTTCAAATAAGGGACTTCCTTTCTGATTAAATTGTTCCATATTAAGTTTTATCTCTAGGAGAAAAATTAGTGTTGACCAGAATTATGAGAAGAAGCCTTAGAAAACAGTAAATGCTTGAGAAATTATAGAATTTGAAGGCTCTGTGAAAACTGGAGTCTCTGACACAGCCACAGGTTAGAATCACCTGAGTGTCCCAGTCTCTTTGCACAGAGATCCTAACCTTTTTTTTTTTAACATTTATTTATTTTTGAGAGACAGAGACAGAGCATGAGTGGGGGAGAGGCAGAGAGAGAGGGAGTCACAGAATCCAAAGCAGGCTCCAGGCTCTGAGCTGTCAGCACAGAGCCCGATGCTGGGCTCGAACTCACGAAACGTGAGATCATGACCTGAGCTGAAGTTGAGCACTCAACCCACTGAGCCACCCAGGTGCCCCAGAGATCCTAATCTAATTTGCATGTGGTAGGGTCCACTGATGGGTATTTTTAAATAATTCCTGAGTAATGAAAATATGCAGCCAAGATTGAGAACCAGGGAGAGCTGAACAATGCAATCCATAAGTTAGAACTAACTGACATTAGGTTCTGAATGGATGAGAGCTGTTATTTGATCCAGTAAATATTCAGGATCCCATCTGCATTGTTGAGGAGGTGCATGGTCTGATGAGAATCGTAGTCTAACCTTAGTTGGTAACTGTGAAGAATTTGAGTCAAATGTGACCAATCTTAGTGAGATTTTAAGCTATCACTTTAGAATCAAGATGAGGAAGGGGAAAAAGACATAGTCTATATTTTGCTTTATAAAAAAATGTTTAGAATGAGAGCAATGTGATTATCTTCTGATTAAATGAATTGCATATTAAAGAAAGTATCAGGAACAGGCTACATGAATAGCCATGTAATTGACATATTTCAGAATATTTTTGACATTTGATGAGGGATTTTATAACATGGACTTTTTCTTTTAAACTACAAGGTTTAAAGGTAGTGGAAAATTATAAAAAAAATAGAATTGAGAGCATTTTTAAGGCTCAGTATTGGTAGTTTCCTGCTCCCTCTCCTTTGTGAATATTTATTGCGTATTTTACCTTTTAAAAATGTACACATACTCCAGTAGTGACTCTTTGTATTTACAGAGCTTCATGTGACCATAGGCCATAGGGCTTAGAGGGGAAAATCATGAACTTGAATTTGAGAGATTTTGACTTTAAAGTGAGTTTGTATATTCAAGGAAGACTGATTTGAATACACTTGAAGGCTGATTTGAAACCTGAGACAATTAGAGAAAACTATTGGTGAGGATCTCAGTAAGAAGAGCTCAAAGCAACAGGTGAAATGGACAGAATACAGGTATAGTTTAATGCCTCAGGCAAGCAAAAGTTAGACTGAGAGCCTGTTGAAAGTTTGGTCTCATTATTTTGGATTATATGAAAAATGATTCAGTCCTCAATAGGTGTTTAAAAAGAGAAATTTTAATTCCACTAGCATTGTATGGACTGTGGTTATTGATAATTATATAGTATCTCTCTCCTAATATTTAAGACTACCCAGCTCTCGATATAAATATGAGACCTCCAAGATCTTAGAATGAGAATAAACTTAAAACTTACCCAACTTTTCAGGGGAACGCAAGAAAAATTTTCCAGTCCTGAATCTTAGTGCCAAATGAACAGTTTAAATTATCCCTGAGAAGTAGTTACTTTAATGTAGCCGTTGGATGACTGGCAAAAAATTTATATTGCTTGCATGACCCCAAACACCTCAAGAAGATGAGAATTTAAAGTGGCCTCAATGATAACCCCAGGTGCATGGCAGAAGTGAACAATCCTGGAGCACTTGGGTGGCTCAGTTGGTTGGATACTTGACTCTTTGTTTTGGCTCAGGTCATGATCTCCCAGTATGTGGGATTGAACCCCTTGTCCAGCTCTGCACTGACATTGTGGAGCCTGCATGGGATTCTATCTCCCTGTCTCTCTCTGCCCCTCCCCTGCTTCCTTTCTCTCTCTCTCTCTCAAAATAATTAAAAGTTAAAAAAAAGAAAGGTAAACAATCTTCACAGGAGGAAAAGGCAAAGAGTTGAATAAAACGGCTAAAAGAAGCTGCGTACAAATACACAGTTAAACATAAAGCTGTAGAAAGGTTGAAAATCAAATACATAATAATAATAATTAATAATAATAGAAATATGCTGAAGGTATATTAGGCAAAATAGAATGATTATTATTGCCATGCTAATTTTAATATAAAGTATGTTTAAAGACATAAAGCTTTATTGAGGTAAATAGGGTCGTTATATAATTATGAACGTTTCAGTCCACCAGGAAGATACAAATTTTAAACTTGTATGTACCTAACAACATAGCAACAAAGTTAGAACTTGACAGAACTGCAGAGGAAGTGACTAATCTACCACCTATTTGGAAGTACCATACACATGTTTTAATAGTTGATAGATCAAATCAGCAAAAATCAGTTACAAAATACAGAAAATGTGAAAATAGTCCCTTGAGGAAGTATATGCTGTATTTGTGCAAATTAAAAAACATATTTGAGAGCTTGTTTGGAGGTTCTAGCAGGGGAGCGCAGCTACTCGTATACCCTTGACCGAAGAACGGTCCTCCTCTATCGGGGAAGGTCGTCCTCTTCGACCGAGCGCGCAGCTTCGGGAGGGACGCACATGGAGCGGTGAGGGAGGAAGGGGACACCCGCCTAGCCAGCCAGATCAGCCGAATCAACCCTGGCGATCAATGGGGTGACAGATGTCGCAGCCAGATCGCCCTCACATCCTAAAAAACATATTTGAGGTTAACATCTCATTTCCACCCACCCTAATATAGTCTGTAATTTGTTCCTATAACTGAAAAAAAATTCTAAGACCATCTAGGGAAAAGTACTTAACCAGATAACCAGGGACGTTGTTGGGCATTTGATAGATTGGAATAATTAGACTTTTGCTAAGTGAAATTCTAGACTCTTAGTCCCAGGACAGAACAGTAGCCGATTAAATGAATGTTATTAAAGGTTTTCAGGTCTAGTCAAAAATTCATTTTGAAAGCTTTGAAATGAAATTGAACAGAATCTTGACAGCATTTGTTCTGTATCTGACACGGCTGCTTCAGAGTATTACAAGATACAGAAATTTGATGGTCCATAAAAATATCTCAGATACTCCTTCCCCTGTTTTTCTAACTGAATCGGAGTGGGTTCCTTGCCCTGAAAATTTACCTTTCACTATTTTCATATATAATCACAATTTTGCATGGTGTGTCTGTGTGATGAGTTCTTGATAGTATATGTTCCATTTCTAATTTTTTTTTAAGGATTTCTTCATTTTTGATTAACCAGAGCAGAGAAAAATCGCGAACCCTTTTGTTTTGAACAAAACTTTATTTGGTGTCCTTGTTCTTCCTTCCAAAGTGTTTGGGCCTTGTTTACACTACCTCTATGACTCTTAGCAAATGATGCTTTGTGAAATAGTATTAAAGATATTTTTTTAACATTTATTTATTTTTCAGAGAGAGACAGAGCGTGAGTGGGGTCATGGCAGAGAGAGAGAGAGAGAGACAGAATCTGAAGCAGGCTCCAGGCTCCAACTCATGAACCATATCATGACCTGAGCCAAAGTCAGGTCATATCATGACCTGAGGCTTAACTGACTGAGTCACCCAGGTGCCCCTGTGAAATATTATTAGATGTTTGACTTGCAATCCTACATTTCTAGTCCCTTTCGACAGAAGTTTGCCTTGCCCATCTTTAATATCAGACTCTTGTATAGTTCTGTGTACATATTAAACATTCACGATGCTTATTGAGGCCCCTGGGTTGCTAAATCAGTTAAGCATGGGACTCTTGATTTTGGCTCAGGTCATGATCTCAAGGCAGATAAGATCTAACCCAACATAGGGATCCTTGCTGGGCACGGAGTCTGCTTAAGATTCTATCTTTCCCTCTTCCTTTGCCCATCCCCTGCTCACACATGCACTCTGTCTCTCTCTCTCTCTCTCAAAAAAATAATGCTTATTGAATGGATGGGTGCATGAATTTATGCATAAAAGGCTAACTAGCTAGAATATAAGTCCTCTTATCCTAGTAAGTACAACTGTTTGGACCAAGACATCTTTCTCTGTTGTACAAGCTGCCTTCCCAGAGCTCAAGATAATGCCAAAGGTGAGGTCTGAAACCAACTAGAGTATTCGACAAAAGCACAGGATTTTAATCAAGAAAATTCTTTCTTGGGCAATGGTTAGAAAGAACTAGTGAAACCATCTGCATTAGTGAAATCAAAGTAGTGTAAACAATGTCCAAGTTACTTCCCAAGGAGGAAATAGGGGGGAAAAAAGGTTATTTAAAAAGAAATCATCTTTTTTGATTCTTTTATACTATGGCTTATGGTAATGTAAGGGATTTCTACTTAAAACTCTGTCCTTATAAAATATTTATTCTTCTATAACTTCAAATTTATGAAATTAATTTGTGCTTCATGTTTTTATCACAGTGATGTCTGTTCCAATAGATGAGTTCTTTACATGATGGCGCTATAAAAATTGCAACATACTAAAACAGCCCAGGATACTCTTTTCTCTAAACAAGCAGATTCAACCAAGTCCAATGGGACCTGTTTTATTTTTCCAGAAAGTAAGATTGCCTGGAAGTGTATAAATATTCTGGATAATTCCATTAGAATGTCACACAAAGATGAACACATTTGGTTTATTAATACATACATGTAAACACACTTATTTACAGATTTTAAAAACATACATACACTCATGACACATTATGATTACTTAGTATAAAGGAGACTCTGTAAGGGAGGAGGAACAAGTAATAGTCTATACTGTGGATGTTCTGTGAGTAGCTGTCAAATGTTTGGCAGTGTGCGATTTACCACGACAACTAACCTGCAACAGTTTTACATAACATGTTTTCTTAGCTTGGGTTTTCTAGTTCAATAGCCTGAGATGACTCTTGAGTACATGATTTATTGAGAGAGGGCTCTCAGATGAGACCTGTTAAGGGGGTGAAGGAAGCAGCATAAGGAACAAATCCAGGCAAAGATATGGTTTTGGCTGAAGTCCACTGGGCATTCCCTGGTGAAGAGGCTCCTCTAGGTCCTGGGCCATCTGAAACGGGCTAAACTGAGCCATTAGTAGACAACACTCCTGGAAGCTAGCGGTTAGTGCACGGTCCCAGCAAGGGGGTGCCTACAGAGCTCCAGCAGGGTCATTCATACCCACCCATTCCTGGTTTTCGTGTGTGTGTATGGGGACAGCCCTCGGGAGGGAAAATGTGAATGTTAACTGCAAAGATGTCATACTAATCATCAGTATTATATCCTTTTTTTGTTTGTCACGTTGTAAAGTTATCTAGCAAATATATAGCTGGTAAATGAGACCTAGGATACACTAATTTGATGCTTTGTTTTGTGATAAAAAGTAATACGCTCTGGTGATGTGTTGATGGTTCACTTCCTAACAAGATAGTATCAGCTTAAAGCTTTGATGCTGAATTGAAGACACAAGGTCCTTAGAGCTGTGACAGATCTTCAAGGGGATAGACCTACTGAGTTTCCAAAGAAATGGCAATTACACACAAGAGATAATTCCCACATTGTTCTATATCTTCTCCAAACCTTTTAATCCATTGCATTAAATACATCTAAGGATTACAGCAATCGTACCATATACCATCATACCAAAATTTAATGTAACTAAAGAGTCAAAAACTGAAATCTAGATGATACTTATTTTTATTAAGTTGCCTTCATTACTCTTTTACCAGTCCCCTAGTGAAAGCATTTAAACTCCACCAGAGATTAGATAGCCCTTCTTGTTTATTATTCTGACCTCTTCTATTGAAGGCTTCGGAAGACTGTCTATTTTTTCTACTGGCTAATTCTCATGGTATTTTGTGTCCTCAGCGGTTTTGTGGTCTGTAACTATGAGTTCATTTTCAGAATTTTTCTGTGGAATTTTTGCGACCTTAGATTAAGGAGTGTTTGTTCCGGAGAGGATTTGTCTTTACTTTTCTCAGGCACTGAGGGGCAATTTTCAACCTGAGTTTGACTGTGGGGCACAGTCCTTCACAAGGCCTACTTATAGTTAAAATTTTCATATTAGATTATTATTTTTCCCACTATTACCCAGTGTAAAAATCTGCAAGCTTCCACAATGTCCTCTTCCATAGTATTGTTTTCTCCTAGCTCATACTTGGTAGAGTTCAAGGCTTAGTTTTAGGTAAGGTAATACTATTAATGTGGGCCCTGATTTTGTATCTGGTCCACTGAGACTTGCATCATCTAGGAAAAAAAATAAAAACTAAAACAGCTAAAGGCCACCAGGGAATAAAAGATATTCTCAGGTTGGCCTGAAACTTCAATTCCAAATTGCCACTTTCATTTATTGCAGTGACTTCATTTGTGTCCTCTAATTCCCTTATTTTGTGCATAGTACAGTGATAATAAATATATATGGATTTATGTGTATATATGTTTATAATACACAAATACATATGTGTTTATACGTGTATACAAAATTATGATCGGGAAGAGATGGGCAGATTGTAAGTTCTGTGGATTTTTTACAAAACCTTGAATGTAAGGTATAGTATATGTTTATTAGGTGCTAATTTTAGTATAAATACATGTATTGGTACTAATACATTGAATACTTCAACCTCATTTATAGTACCCAATATCTTCCTTCTAGTTTACCTACCAGTTTTTTCAGTTACGGAGAGAAGACTATTTCAACCTCTCGCAAAACAACCGCATTTGTAAATTTTCAGCTTAGCTATTTAGATATAGTGCCAAGTGTTCATTATTTAAACAATAAATAAATAAATGAGAGAAAATTGAGGAAATTGAGGTTTTCTGATTCTTTTTGTTATTGAACTAGATGTTATAACATATCTAGTGTTATGGCACTAGATTTTCTTCCTGGATACTAATAAGAACTTTATCTCTGATACTTTTAAATTGCCATATGAAATCCAGCTGCCACCCTCTTTGTATTCATTTGATCTGGAGCAATGGAAGATTAACTTTGCACACGGATTTGTTAAGGAGGCTGTGGTTTTCAACTCGGTTAATTATTCTATTGTGCCCGTGCTTGTTTTCAACTTATTTACTTTCAGTCCTCCAGATGCTAATTATCAATTGAAGCTGCGCCACTCAATTCAACTTGTTACATTTTCTTATTTTGATTTTCTTCCTTTGAATTCTCAGAGTATTCTTAAATTGCCATTTACAACCCTGTTTTTATTATCCATTTTCTCATATTAGAATCATTTAAAATTATGATGAGATCTCTCAAACATAAAAAACGGCAGAGAATCATGATAATCATTGATGATCCAACAACTGGTTTGATGAAATGGAACAAATGCAGGTTTAGGCTCTTTGTCAAACTCTTCATTTTTCTCCAAATCCTGAGTTATCCAGTATACTGAATTCATTTACTATTAATTGTTTTGTTTTCTTTTTTTTTTTAATTGTGGATCTATTGGTGAAAATATGTTTAATTTTACTTGATTCACAAATGACTATTTAGTTTAATACATAGTTCAAAGTTGATAGTTCTTATTTCTCAGAACTTTCAAAAAGTATTCATCATTTTCCGGTCTGTTTTAATGTTCTTAAACAATCTTTTGTCAACATAACTGTGGTTCCTTAATTGGTAATCTGCCTTTTCTCTTTGACCTTTTCAACTTTTTCTCTTTAACTTGTTGTTTTCATTCTCTGTTTGACTTTATTCCACATACTATTTCATTTGTCTATTGAATGCTTATATTCTCTAATTATGATCGGGGGAGGGTAGGATGGGGACATTTTTACTAATCAGAACTGAGGCCAAGTCAACAGGATATTTGTAACCTCCCTTTGCTAGAAGGTATGTTGGGTTTCTTTTACCCAACCCATTTATCAAGCATATAATCTTTTCAAAGATTTCAGCTAAAGTAGTTACAGTTTATGACCATAGATCAGTCTGATAAACCTAGGCTCCTATTTTTACTAGTTTTGTGTGGATGCTATGACAAATTACCACAAACCTAGTGACTTAAAACATCAGATACTCATCATTTTACACTTCTGGAGGTCAGAAATCCAAAATGGCTCACACTGAGCTTAAATCAAGGTGTTGGCAGGGCTTCATTAATTTCTGCTAGCTCTAAGGGGATAATTTGGTTTTTCGGTTTCTGGTTTTTTCCATGTTCCTCCTTCTAGGGGCCCTCACATTCCTTGGATCATGGCTGCATTCCATCTTCAAAGCCAGGATTGTCAGGTTGAGTCCTCATATCTCATCTCATCCCATCATACCACATCATTCCACACCACATCTCTACAATCTTGCTTTGTCCTCACTTCTTTGTCACTGACTCACCTCCCTCCCTCATAGAAGTATCCTTGGACCAGTTTGATAATCCAGAAAACAATATTACCTAAATTCAGTGATTCCGTTAATGTCACCTTAATCTCATCTGTAACCTTGTTTCTCCTTTACCATGTGACCTAACATATTCACAGGTTCAAGGGATTAGGATATTAACATCTTTGGGAGTGGGGAGGGGCATGATTCTGCCTACCATAGCATTTATACTGAAATTATCTAAAAACAACTTCTTTTTTTTTTTTTTTAATTTTTTTTTTTCAACGTTTATTTATTTTTAAGACAGAGAGAGACAGCATGAACGGGGGAGGGGCAGAGAGAGAGGGAGACACAGAATCGGAAGCAGGCTCCAGGCTCTGAGCCATCAGCCCAGAGCCTGACGCGGGGCTCGAACTCACGGACCGCGAGATCGTGACCTGGCTGAAGTCGGACGCTTAACCGACTGCGCCACCCAGGAGCCCCTAAAAACAACTTCTTTATGGGGCACCTGGGTGGCTCAGTCAGCTAAGCATCTGACTTCGGCTCAGGTCACCATCTCACCACTGGTGAGTTTGAGCCCGGCATTGGGCTCTGTGCTGTCATCACAGAGCCTGCTTTGGTTCCTTTCTCCCTCTCTGTCCCTCCCCAGTTTGTGCTTTCTCTATCTCAAAAGTAAATGAAAACATCAAAAAAATGTTTTTAAACAATTTCATTACAAAATTATGTGGCCAGTTTATATTCATTCTCTGAGGAATTAGTATTTTTAATGTGATAAATTCTGATCATAATTTGAATCTGCTGTATCCTAATGACTTTCTTTTCATTGCAATACATTATAGTATACAAATGAATAAATAATATGGCCCCAAATAAATTTATTTTTCTAGTGTTTATCACTTTGATACCTAACTATTGCTGTGTACTGGCAGGACACTATATATTAGACAAATCTGTGTACCTATTTTGCAAAATTTTATAATACATGAAGTGAAACTTCCCTACTAAAATACTCCGAATGTCACATTTGCTATAAATCATCTGATAATAACCAACTTAATCTTGTGTATTCTATAGCTATACCAGTTTTTTTTCAATAAATCAGTAAGAGTTGTGATAGGTAATCATAAATTATTTTCAAGGCTTTGTCCTAGAAAGAAGGTTCAAAAGCTCAGAGTATAGCCAGAATCCACTACGGCTAGTATCCCAGTTCCAGTGACCATAAACTTTTGTCAGCAATAACCTAACTGGTCACTCACACCTCCCATTGTCAGCCCCTACTTCTGATTTTCAATGCATGTCATTGAGTGATTTTTAAAAGTCTGCAAAATAGCCTGGGCAATCTTTTAAACAAATGTAAGTCAAGGACACCTGGGTAGCTTAGTTGACTGAGTGTGTCCCACTCTCAATTTCAGCTCAGATCATGATCTCGCAGTGCATACGATTGAGCCCTGCAATGGGCTCTGCACTGTCAAAGCCTGCTTGAGATTCTCTCTCCCCCCCCCTCTCTCTCTGCCTCTCCCCTGCTTGCACACACACACTCTCTCTCTCTCAAAAATAAACTATATAAACAAAACAAACAAACAAAAACCCCCAAATGTAAGTCAGATCCCTATTATTCCTCTGTTTCTAGCCCTCCAAAATCTCCATATTTTAGGAAAAGACCAGTCAGTGTCTAAAATGACACAACACTGCACCCATCTTCTGTATCTCTGACCTTGTCTGTTAGTCTGCTCCGTAGACACTGACTTGATTGCTATTCCTCACCCCTCAAACCCTCCAGTGACACTCCTCTCTTAGGGAAAGCTTTCTCTCTGCCTGGGATATCTCCGTATAACTGCGTGGTTTACTCTTACCTCTTTCAAGTCTGTTCCACAATCCCCTTTTCTGAGCATTCTGTTTAAAATTGCATCCCATTTGTTTTACACCTAATCCCCTTCACTCCTCTGCATTATTTTTCTGTAGCATTTGTTTGTTTTAACTGGTTTGCTTCTAACATTTGCCAGGCCTGAGGCAAGAGTATAAATAGAAGTCCATATACAATAAATATAAATATTTAAGTGTTTTCTATCCAGGTAACAAAATATTAAATGAAACATGTTTTATCCTTCTCCCCCAGTACATGTACTTTCACGGCAATGAAGAAGGTTAGTTTTGCATTTCAAATTGCCAGGCTCCTCAGAGTTTCACCTGGGGGTTCAAATTTCGAAACTCTCATCTTTCTACTTCAGAGCCCATTCATTGCACTGACAATCCATGTGTTCTTCCCAGACATCAAGCCATAGCTTTTCACGTATCTGCAGCAAACAGAAATCTTGGTTCTTTGGTCTACAGATGCACTCCCAGAGAGGACTCTCCATCCCTCAGGGATCAGTCATGAGGAATGGGGCAAGAATGGAGGCTTCTTAATGAGGCCCAACCATTTAGGATAGTGTTGTACTATAACATCCTAGATATTTTATTTATTCCGTTAATTGTCTCTCCTCTAGTACAATGTGCACTCTTTCTGGTCAGAAATTTTTATCTGTTTTGTCACTGATTTAGTGGCTCGAATAATGCTGATCACATTTGTAGGTGCTCAGTAAATATCTGCTGAGCGCCGAGGAAAGTGCTTGACTCTGAACAGACCCTCAACATGAGATAGTTGCCTTTTTGCTTTCCTCCATGAGCTTCTGGCTTCTTTAAGTACTTCCTAGTACTGAGAATAGGCTTAAGGTGTTTGTTTTAGTCTGCAAAGAACTGGTGCAATGTTCTTCCATTTTGAAATCCTAAGAAAGGTTCCATTACAAATATTCATAACTGATTGTTGAGAGGATGTTTCTGCTCAAAGGTTCAACCAGTGGACATGGTTTCTGAAAGGAAAACAGAGAATCAGAAACGCTGAAGGAAGATTAGCAGATGCACACTAGAGTTTTACGTTATCTTCTCCCAGGACCAACTCATTCACTCTAATTTTGGGATTGTGGCAAGTGAAGTATCTGGGGTACACAATGTAAAGAAGCATGTGCTATTAAGATCATGCAAGTACTAAAGGGGATAAAAGAGATTAAGAGGAGCAAACTTCCAGTTACAGACTAAGTCACGGAGATGAAAACTACAGCATAGGGAATATAGTCAATAATATTGTAATAATGTTGTTTGGTGACAGATGGTACCTACATTTAACATAGTGAGCACTGATTAATATATAGAATTGTTGAATCAATATGTACACCTGAAACTAATTTAATATTGTATATTAATTATACCAAAACACGTGCGCGCGCGCACACACACACACACACACACACACACACAGATCATTCAGGTACTGTCTCACATTTCCAGAATTCTCAGAGAAATTAAATTTAAATTTTGTCCCCTAGGCACTTTATTAGCCTCACCACCCTTGTCCTGACCCACACGCTTCATCCATGTATACCTGCGTGCATTTGCAAGTTATAGATATGATATGTTCCTGTTTTCAGTTTGTATGTAATTTATGGTATACATAATTGGTATAATAATACCAACATTTCTACTGACTATGACTCTGAGCACGTAACATTTCCAATTCAAACTTAGGTTTCTTTCATTTGTAAAATGAGTATAAGTCAACTTCACAATAAGTTTTTTTGAGGTATAACTGACCTCTATCCTTGCGATAGTTTCAGGTTTCATTACAACATAATGATTTGATATATAACTTTATATATACCCATATATATATGGATCCATATATATATGTATATACAGATATATATATAATAAGTATGTTTTAAGGATGAAGTGATTTAAGGTAGGTAAATCTCAGAGATATGTTCAGAGATATTAACACACTTAATATTTGTTATTTTATTATCCTGTATTAACATATTTTTTCAGGTATAATTTTAGAAAATTATATTTTGACAAATTAGAGGAATTGTGGGAAAACGTTTACCATTTACCTCTGTAGTTACCGATTTAATTTTGTTTATCTTAAATAATAAACACTAATCACCCCAAGTAACTATTTTATTATAAAGTTATAATACTGGATATGTATATATGTATGAAATTAATCTCTGTAGTTAAAATTAAAATATTTTCCTAGAAATATTATATTTTCCTAATGGTTATATTTGAATGTCTAGCTAGTGAAATTTTTGTCTCAAAAGCTGATCTGCTATAAAGAGAAACACAAAAACTTAATATAACACGTCAGTTTCTGATTAGCTTTTGTAAATGAGAATCACCAACATACTTATACATGCTCATAAAAATATCTACTTGATATGGAAGCATGTAGGTGTAAGGTGCAAGTTTGAGATGATGTTTATATTTGATGCTTGCATTTTCCCTCTAAATTAGAAATCTTACTTTTCCCTTCTCTTTTTGATGGCAGTTGCTTATCTTAGGTCTCTCTGAATTTCAGCGTTAAATTCTTTTTATTTCAAGCATTTTACTAAATTATGTACAGTAATCTTTAGTCATGAATCCATTGAACATTTTATTATTGGTTTTGTCAAAATAGAATACTGAGCCCTACAAATTTCCCTGAATAGTCTAAACAAACTAGTACCTATTGAGAGACAAAAGCATAATTAGAAATGTACCCCTCATAAAAGTGCATTATTGTTACCAGTTTAAATGATTAGATAAGTTTTCTAAGAATGATATTTTTAATACAAAGCACTCATAATAAGATGAAGTATGGAAGCCAGCTGAAATTTTAAAACATTTATTTCAAAGAAAAAGAGTCCATATCCTCTGCTTTTTTTCCTTACCTAAAGATTCAATTTTAGGAAGTATTACTTGTGAAAGTGTAGGTAGTTTGCAGCAAGTTGTGGCAGAACCTGGCCAACCTGCCACAGAGAACCTGCCGTAGTACAGATATGAGAATTTCAAGGTCATATTCAGTTTGGAGATGGATCTTATATCCACATCGTCTCCATGATCCTATTAACCTAAATTGATATGGGCATTGTGGAACCACTCTTTCTTATTACCTTGACTTAGAAACACCTGAAAGATACAGAAAAACCACTATCCATAGAGAAAAGTTTACCAAATGTTCAAAAAGCCAATTGTAATGAGTAATCATGAAAAAAAATAACGTTTATAATGTATTGTCTTGAGACAGACATTTACTTTTAAAAATTGTATGCCTGAAATTTAAAGATTTCTATTACCAGGGATGAAGAACATATTTGCTATAACAGTTAACATGTACATAGGTTATGGCAGGAACAAAATACATAAAAACAACAACAACAAAAAAAAACAACAAAAAACCCCACAAAACTTCAACTTAGTTTACATCTCCTAAAAAGATTCACATTTAATTTTTCCAATTCACAATTCTGTAGCAGGTTCTTAGCTAACTTTAGAGTCTGGTGAAGTCTACTATTTAGTTTATAATTTTTATGAATTTTTGTGTAGGCCTAAGTGGTTATTACCTTTCAGTAAGTACACATATGCTAATGCGGCTAGTTATAGGCAACTGCTTGTTTATACTGTGGTAAAGGGTTGTTTATATACATTATATAACTCAGCTTCATCTTCAGAGTTATGATAGTCTTATTATCCTTATTTTATAAAAGAAGTATGTCTATTTCATATTCAAGTTAAGTGATTTAAGAGTAAACAGTTAAGGAGGGACAGAGTCAAAATTAAAATTCACATGCTTAACAATAAATGTGTGCTAAATTACTTCATTTTTGTCTTGACTACCTTACCACCCACCGCTAACTTGTCTATTTGAGGAAAATTGGTAAGATACTGATCCTGGATCCATAGCTGATGTTCTTCCTGTACCTCTCATATTGTGACCATTTGATACCTATCTAGAAGCCATCCTGACCAGAAGTAGAAAAGTTTAAAGAGTTTCAGACTGCCTCTTTGCAGCATCACCCTCCCCGCACCCCACCCCTTTTTTTCAACTTTGTACCCTATCTCTTCTCAGTGGGATTTTGCTTCATTTTTATCAACACTTCACTCTCTAGTTTTCCTTAATGGATTCTAATCTTGTTATGCTATCGCTGGTACTAAAATACGGCCTCATTCTTGTTCAGTGACACTGAGCGACTTGAGTCCTGCTTCTGAACTATGGTCATTAGAATGGAATCAGAATTTCTTGATGATGGATTTTCTGGATTCCTTTCAGCTGCTTCACTTACTCTTGAGCCATCCATTTTTGTTGTTGAGAACTTCACTTGCTCTCGCACATCCTAGATAGTGACACCTGCTGTTGGGCAGGACCTCTCGGCTTCTGTAACTCTTTCAGGCTATTCATAGCCTCTTCTAGTAGACAGGTCTAGTGTCTTTCTTGGATCTCTTTTACTTTCTCCATGTTACTGTTCTTTTTGGGAGAAATCTCAACATTTTTCTTTCAATAAAGACAACGAAATAGGGAGAGGCTTTCTTTTTTTCAGGTTTTCACATGTGTTGGTTGGCAATCACTTTTGCCTCTGCCATTCTTGTCTTTTCATTTTTAGAGACATTATTAGTACTCATTTGAAATTAGTGCATGGTACAGTTTGCATAAATTGTGATAAAAATATAGTAGTCATGTTCATATAGAAGTAAAATATAGAAATTATGCATGCTTTTATGCTATTCTTTCTATTTTGCGATAGTTTATAATTACAAAGATCAGTAATTGACTCATCAACACTCATGCAATAAAAGCATATTAGATTAGGAAATAGTAGTAAGAAATGCCAAACTGGATTAAGAAGTCCATGTTCTTATAAAGTATATATGTGCAAGTAGCAATAAGATGACATTTGTTCATCATCCATTAAATGTCAGAACAAGTATTTATTTACATGTCCTCATTCTTAGAGATAATTACATTAAAATAGGGTTTAGAAAGTACACCAAAACTACTTTACATGTGGAATAAGCATGCATACAGTTATTTCTTTTGTCCAAAATATGCCTACTAATTATGAGTACAATGGGTTAAACTAGATGGTTTTGCATCTTTACGCAAAGAAAATCCCCACGTATCTATTGCATAGCTTGTATTGCTACTCCCAACTCCTTGACTAGATGGAGAAGCTTAATTTTGGTTAGTAATATGAATGGAATATGTTACAGGTTTCCGTTTATTAAAATACTATTTATTGGACATCATTGGTGTTCCATTAACTGGGTATAGAATGTTCGAACAGGCAAGCCAAACATCTCCACCTTCTCGGAGTTTATCTGACAGGATAGTTAAAAAAGGAATGAGAACACTTGTGCTTTAGAGTTGGTTCTTCTACTTAATGGCCGTGTGACCATCGATAGAAAACCTTCATGGCCTCAGCAAACACCAAAATCAAAAACTGGAACCAATCAAATATAGCTGGGTGTAGCTATATCAAGAATATGTCCTTTTTCATCATGGCGACGTGAATGGTGGGAAAGGAAGGAGGTTTTAGGGGATTGAGATGTCAGGTAGACCATCTGATGAGATGTTTACTATAGAGAATAATGGAATCATATGTAACACTTTCATCTGTCATGCTCCTTATTATGAAATAATATGAGGAAAAGATAGGATTTCAAATTAATAAATAAAATGAAATGAATTCACTTAAACCTCTTTAGATATATATATATTTTTATCCACTGCTGAAGAGATACAAGAATTGCATTCTAACATAAATGCTGGTGTATGTTATTCTCTGTAATGGAATCTCTCATAGCCAGCGCAATATTGTGAGGATCAGCAGAGAAATGTCTATTTTCACACACTAGCAATGATCACCTCACAGTATTTCTCACATTTAAATTCAGAAGCAATCTAGGAATAGGATAATTTATAGTAGGTGACATCTCTTTCTGGTTAGGCAAAGTGTTATTAATATAAATACATTTTAATTTTTTGTAATGTTTATTTTTTGAGAGAGACAGAATGTAAGCTCAGGCTCCAGGCTCTGAGCTGTCTGCACAGAGCCCAACATGGGGCTTGAACTCATGAACTGTGAGATCATAACCTGAGATGAAGTCTGATGCTTAACCGACTGAGCCACCCAGATGCCCCTAATAGTAGATATATTTTAAAGGTGTGCACATTATAGAACAACTCTGGAAAATGTCTATGCCCTCACTTTCCAAAAGATTTGTTTATCTTCAAAGGAGGAAAAATTAATCAAGTCTTTAAAAAATACTATGTATTGTACCCCAGTAAGTAATTGTTCTCCATTCTAATTGTCCCCATTATTAGTTATTATAAGGTAACCACAACCACATTCCGTTTTACCAACAAAATAGTTCATACTTTTTTTTTCTCATATTTACTGTGTTTGCCTAAAAGTTCTTTGTAAGTTATGAAGCAGAAACTGACCTTCAATAAAGATCAGTCCCAGATCCTTATGTAAATTACTGTACTAGGTAATCCTAGACATTCATGTTGCATAGAATCACCTTTTTGATATCCTGATTTCAGTACTTTTGGATAATACTCAGATGTGAATTTCTGCATCATATGGTGGTTTTATTTTAAATGTCCATTGACAAATGAATGGGTAAAGAAAATGTGGTATACATATACAATGGAATACTATCCTAAAAAAAAAAGACCTCCTATCATATGTAGCAGCATAGATAAGACATTATGCTGCGTGAAATAAGTCAATCACAGAAGGAAAAATGCTACATGGTTCTACTTATCTGAGATATCTAACGAAGCCAAACCCATAGAAGCAGAAAGTAGAATGGTGGTTGTCAGGGAATGGGGCGAGGAAGAAATGAAGAATCACTATTTAATGGATAGAAAGTTTCAGTTACAAGATGGATAAGTTCTAGAGATCAGTACAGCACTGTAATTATAGTTAACAGTAATGTACGGATCACTTAAAATATTTTTTATCATAGATTTCACATTATTTGTTTTATTTATCACACTAAAAAAACAAAAGAAAAAAGTGAAAAATAAATCATGGTTCATTAAACAGAGAGAGAGAGAGAGAGAGAGGCATTGGTGTAGGGATCTGAGCAGACATTGGTTCAACAGCTTTGAGATACCATCTGGTATCTAGATCAGAACTTCCAAAACTTGTTTTAGATTAGAAGCAGATATACTTTATGAAAGCAAATTGCTTTATCTAAGATCCAGAGGAACAGGAATTACTTACTCAAGATGAAATATACTGAAGAAGAAAACTTTATCATGGTTGTCATCTTCAAATTGTTGGTAATATTTTTAATGATCTCTTTTCTGATGGGCATATGAGTAAGCCCTTTCCTTTTCCTCTTAAATTACTTAATTTAAAAAGTTCTATTTTTAAAAACTGAAATGAAACATTTTTAACAATTTTCAACTCTTACAATTCAGAACCAAATACTTTTATTGAAGTACCCTATTTTCATGGTAATGTAGTTGTGTGCATTGGTTCAATAAGGCTACTGCTAGCATTCGACCAATTGACTGTGAGACTAAGGCCAAACCTGTCCTGTCATATTTAATACATTTTATTTCATGTCATCAAGGTTACACACCATCATTAAAGAACAAGGGTTATACGTGATGTGTAAAACCAATGCCTCCAAGCCCCTACTTGGATTCCTGAGTGCTAACTGAACTTGATTTGCAAAGAGAGACTCTACATACCTCAGTGGTCCTAGAGGACCAGTGTCATATAGTCTAGATGTGCAGAGGCATTGGATCATTGCAGGATGAGAATCAGTGGGCATATCCAATGGATAAATCATTTGTCTTTCCTCCAATGATACATTGTTTTCAGACTTGGCTCTATATGAATGATTCCTCTGAAAGTGACAAAATTTGAACAGTTATATTTGTTACAAAGCTATGACCAACTCAGTAATAAATTAATAAACCCACTTTAATCTATGGCCATTGAACAACATAAACATATATTTAAAAGTACAGAAAGATAATCAGAAAGTCAATATCATTGTTTAAACCCCAGGAATGAAGGGGGATCCAAAATTGGAGGTGGAAATGGTGAAAAATAAAACTTCATGTTTATCTGCATATCTACCATCTCTTCCTCCATTTTTAAAATTTTTTTTAAATGTTTATTTATTTTTGAGACAGAGATAGACAGAGTGTGAGTAAGGGAGGGGCAGAGAGAGGGAGACACAGAACCTGAAACAGGCTCCAGGCTCTGAGCTGTCAGCACAGAACCTGATGTGGGACTCAAACCCACTAACCATGAGACCATGACCTGAACTGAAGTTGGATGCTCAACTGACTGAGCCACCTAGGCACCCCTCTTCCTCCATTAAAAAAAATATATATATTTTGAGAGAAACAGAGACAGCACCAGCATTGGAGGAGCTGAAAGTGAGGGAGAGAAAGAGAATCCCAAGCAGGGTCCACACTGCTTGTGCAGAGTCTGACACGGGGCTCATACAAACCATGAGGTCATGACCTGAGCCAAAACCAAGAGTTGGACACTCAACCGACTGAGCCACCCAGGCACCCCGTAAGGATAGTGGTTTATGTAATACTGGTGTATTTTAAAGTAATTTTTGTCTTTAATCAAGCATTTCCTGAAATGGAGATTTTAAAGACTCCTTATAAAAATTATAAAGTAGAATTGCATGATGGAATAGAGTTGAGCAAGGAAATAGAATGGCTCCATTTTTAGTCTGGCAGACTGGAATGGAAATCACTTAAGCAATTAAACAATAGTCTTAAGCATAATGGATTGTTTCCAAATGCAAAAGATGTCCAAATGAAGATATATATATATATATCTTCAATTGGGTAGACACTACATAGTTCTTGACTACTAATATCTTCCCTTAAATGTAATGTATAGGAATCCCTTTGATTTAATAAAAAACAAAAATGAAACCAACAAACTTGGGGAAACATATATAAGAAACAGGAGTGATTCAGAGAATAAGAGACCTCAATCAAAGAAGTGAGGTTTTAAGAATGAGGGGTCCTGTGAAGAAGGGCTCTCCTGCAACGGAAGCAGCTGAGTACAGGGGCCTGAGGTTAGACCCAGAAAGGTCCACCCATGATGTCCGAAAGAATATTCCCTTGGGAAGAATGAAACTCTGAATTTAAACATTGAATCCTGAAAATTGTCTTTATCTAAAGCAGAAAATGGTGTCTTTTTCTTCATTTGATTTGTTTTTTCTTTAATGTGCTACACTAAATTAAATAAATTTATTTGGTATTAATAGAGACTGGAGTAATAGCCCCCGAGAAAATGAAAAGATACAGAGCCTTTCCCAAAACCTGTTCCTGTCAGCGCTGGTAGCTTTGAGGCTTCAGCATCAACCTATCAAGTGTACTACCTCCCAGAGATAAAGGAATTTTCAGCATCATCAAGAATAGCAAGTAGTAAGATAGGCTAGCATTCCAAATGCAATGGGACAGCATGGGCCCAAAGAAGCCTTTCCTAAGCAGGCAGCTCAAAAATGTGATAAGATCCAAGTTTTTACATATCCTGCCAAATCAGATGAAATAGGCCTCTAAGACAAGGGGGATAAGGGCACCTGGGTGGCTCAGTCAGTTAAGTGTCGACTTCGGCTCTGGTCATGATCCCATGGTTTGTGGGTTCGAGCCCCACGTCAGGCTCTGTTCTGACAGCTCAGAGCCTGGAGCCTGCTTTGGATTCTGTGTCTCCCTCTCTCTCTCTGTGCCTCCCCAGCTTCACTCTGTCTCTCTCTCTCTCTCTCTTTCTCTCTCTCTCTCTCTCTCAATAAATAAATAAATAAATAAATAAATAAATAAATATTAAATGAATAAAAAATAAATAAATAAACCAAAAAAACCCAAACATTAAAAAAAAGAGACAAGGGGGGAGAAAAAAGCAAATATCTGTATCACACTGAGATTTATTTACTTTTAAATGTGAAACTTTTCCAGGATGGGAGAGAACCCTCTAGAAATATAAATCTTAAATTGGGGGCCTTACTAACAGTTTTTATAGGAAATATAAATGTTTGTGTTCTGTATTTATAACCCTATCATCAAAATGGAGATTAATTAACATAAAAAAGTGATATATTTTAAATTACTATTAAATGATCATTTGTTTTAGTAACACCGAAATTGTATCCCTCTTGTCGTAGTTGCCTACATAGTTAAGAAAATATCATATATGGTCTTAACATGAGAAAGAAATGATGCCAAAAGACGGGCCATTCTGTGCTACGTTTTAACTCATTGTTATATCTCAAGACATATGTGTCTGCTTGTTTCTTTGCTACCTTTTCTACTCTAATCATCCAATTTTGCAAGCAACTTAATAAATCCATCCATCTCCAACCCACTTGATCTCTTAATGATGCTTCGATCATGCAACATGTTATCAGAGGAGGTTTCTTCTTACCTGGATGCCCCTCGGCATACCCCTGTAGCTCCTTAGCAAAGGCCCTGAGTTTCCTCATAGGCAACCCTAATTTATACCCTCTACCTTAGTGTCCCCTCAAATTCTTCTGGGGATAAAAATTATCTGGAGTATTCATTAAACAGGTTCCCAAGCTTCATCTCAGACTCATAACATAAAAAATCTCTATTTCCCATGATAGGCACATTTTATATTAGGCAAGTCTAAGGATAGAATGCCATGACGTAGGACTTGGACTCCTCTCCATTCCCTTGGTGTTGGTTCTCCCTTACATTATTGCAGTAGCCAATGAATTTTGTTGATTTTCATTCTAATCTCTCCTGCCTTGGATATACTGTACACAACATAGAATTTTCTTTCTGTGGTTGAAGAATTGACAAATGCACCAAGTATTTCAGAAGTGTGTGTTGCCTTATAATTACCAAGAGATTGAAAACAAAATATATTTAATGTGGTGTGAAGCGGAAAGCTGATTTGGTGGCTTTCAGTTTTGCTCACTTCCAGAATGCTTTGAATTAAGAGTGGCCCAGCCCTCGGCAAAGCGCTACATCTAGCTTCACTGCACACCTGGCTGCCCCATTCTCCCAGCACTCCAGAAACTCTGGGGCTGCCCTCAGGTTATTTGTAATGTATGAATTTCAGTTCTTCAAATGATGAACAATATTTAAATTCATTTTGAACAAAGTAGGCTTGAAAACAGCCAAATTCTTTGAAATTGCAAGTTGATTTTGCTGAGTGCCTTTCATATTTTTAGTAGCCAAGGGGCAGGGGAAGCCAGGAAAGATTGAGAAGATACTGAAACTTTAAAGATGCCTTGTTTCTCCCAAAGTGCTGTCAACTACTATATCAAATAGAAGCTTTAAACCAGGGGAACTTTCTTTCTAATGCCATTCTAGGGAAAAAAAAACTGAGCAGGGAATTGTGGCTACGTAGGGGAATGATATAATTACTATTTTAAAAAGTGTAATAGCTGATGAGTTCCTAGGCAAACATCAATGTATTATTAATATTAGTGCTCAGCACTGCAGTTGGCCGGTTGAGATTTCTGATTCTTACTTGTCCTCACAGAAGAATTTTTATAGCAGGTGGATCAATGTTTTACTACCTCAAGAAACTCATTTCAGATTCCACTTAATGATATAAACCTAGACAACCCCATCAAGGATTTTCTCTTTTTACGCTAAGCCACTGATACATATTCTTTAAAGGCAAAGGATGGTTATAAAAGGAGATGAATGAAAGTAAATGACAATGATGAATATTTTTTTTACACAATGCAGCCTTGAAGAAATTTAAAAAATAAAACATAAAAGAAAATAAAAAAAACACAAGTATACCAGAATCTGAGAAATGTGTTTCATTGTCTAAGACAGGTTCAACTGAGCAGTATGAAAGAGGAGATGATGAAACTGAGCATTAAGAGCGTTAGACTAGAGTGACATCAACAAGATGGCGACCTAGGTTGTTCCTGATTTTGCTCCCCCACACAAGAAGAGCTAACTGTTCAAACAAGACACCGCTGTGAGAGTCCTTGATAGTGAAATGAAGCACTCCCTGTACCACAGGGAGAGTCTGGAAGACAGTCTGCACTAGGACGATTAGAGAAGTGGCTACTCCTTGACCACATTGCCCCTTCCCCAGGCCAGCACAGTACCACACAGAGAGGTCTACTAACCCAGGCAAGAGAGCTGAGACACAGCCTCACTCACTGTGGAGAGTGTCTTCCAAACCCATATGACTAGAATGTCCAGTGACAACTCCTTGAAGCTATGTGGTCCAGAGGCCCTACAGCTAAGAGGTGGGCAGACAGAGCCAGTAGTTTGCAGAGCAAAGCCAGTGGCCCTGTTCAGTCAGGGAACTTGGGATACAGGTTGGCTTGAGTGAAAACAACAGACAAAGAGCTTTACCAGCTTTAAAGGTGCTTCTCCCACTGCATTTGGGCAGGGAATATCATTTGTAATCCTACTCATCAGTAAATTCAGCTTGACTACAGAACCTAACCAGAGCACATGGAAAGCTGTATAGTGCCTACAACAACCCTACGTACAGTGGCACTTGAACAGTGAGCACAGCCTGTGGCTTCTCTAATATGCAGGAGTAAATCAGTGGCCTGACTTGACCAGGGAGTTCGGTGCACACTCTGGACTGAGTTGGGTCCCCAAACAATAAAGCTGGGTTCTGTTCTATGGAATGGGGAAAAATATTTTCAAGTCATATATCTCGTAGGAGTTAATATCCAAAATATGTCAAGAACTCATATAACTCAACAGCAAAAAAAAAAAAAAAAAACTAATTAAAAAAATAGGCAAAGACCCGAACAGACATTTCTCCAAAGAAGATATATGCAAGGTCAACAAGTACATGAAAAATGATGAACATCTCTAATCAAAATGCAAGTTAAAGCCACAATGAGGTAACTCATACCTGTTGAATGGTCATTATCAAGAAGACAAGAGATAACAAATGTTGGTGAGGATGTGGGGAAAAATAAACCATTGTACACCTACTGGGGGGACCGTAAGTTGGTATAGCCACTATAGAAAACAATATGGAAGATCTTCAAAAAAAAAATTAAAAGTAAAACTACCATACGATCCATCCAGCAATTCCACTTTTAAGAATAGATCCAAAGCGAAACAAAACAAAACAAAACAAAACAAAAACAAAAAAAAAAACAAAACCAAAAAAGAATAGATCTAAAGCGAATGAAAACACTAACTCAAAAAGATATCTGTACCCTCGTGTTTACAGGAGCATTATTTATAATAGCCAAGAAGACAGAAATAACTAAAGTGTCTGCTGATGGATAAGTGGATAAATAACTTCTTATATATATACATATACACACATATATACACACATCCATACATATATACACATATGTAACATATTTGTAATATATAGTATACCACAGACAGTGGAATATTATTCAGCCATAAAAATGGGAGAATCCTAGCATTTGTGGCAATATATTAGACCTTGTAGGCATTACGCTAAGTGAAATAAGTTAGAGAATGACAATAATGATCTCTCTTATATGTGGAATTTTTAAGAACAAACAAACAGGGGCACCTGTGTGGCTCGGTTTGTTGAGTGCCTGACTTTGGCTCAGGTCATGGTCTCATGGTTCATGAGTCCAGGCCCCGCATCAGGCTCTGTGCTGACAGCTCAGAGCCTGGAACCTGCCTCAGATTCTGTGTCTCCCCCTGTCTCTGTGCCCTCCCCTGCTCGTGCTCTGTCTGCCTTTCTTTCAAAAGTAAATAAACATTAAAAAAAAGTTTAAAGCACAAACAAACCTCATGACCTCATGGTAAACAAGATCAGACTTGTAGTTGAAGATTCGAGGAAGGTGGTTAAAGGAGCAAACTTGCAGTTATAAGACAAATAAGTACTAGGGATAAAATATTTGACATGATGGGTAAAGCTAATACTGTTGTGTGATACTTAAAGTTGTTAAGAGAGTAAATCCTATGAGTTATCATCACAAGGGGATTTTTTTCCCTTTTCCTTTTTAAAAATTTTCATTATATGTATATGTGAAGGTAAATGATAGCTGAACCTATGGTGGTAATCATTCCACACTATATGTAAAAGCATCATACCATACACCTTAAACTTATAAGTGATGTATGTCAATTGTTTCTCAATAAAGCTGGCATTAAAAAAAGTGTCTAATATTTTTAAATTGAATTACCATAGGGATGCTTAGGCTATCTGAATCGTATGTAGTAAGAAAGGGTTGGGGAATTTTGCTGGACACACATGAGGATTTTCCACTCCACTCTGCTACTCTGAGAAAGTTGAGTAGTTAGCTGTAATGTTTTTGTGTCCCAAGCATCAAATTTCTCTGCAGATCTGGCCCCATGGTGGATCCAGGTAATATAAGCTAGATGATCCTCTCTATTAAATATTGCCTTATTTAGTTGACTCTGATTAGAGGCAAACCCCACTTCTTTCCCACTAAATTCAAAGAAGCATTTACACAATTTCAAGAGATAAAACGGAAGGAAATTGAGGGAATGTTTCTGTTAGTTACAGTGCGTGCTTTTCTTGAATGCACATCAAGCATTGCTAGGAAGTTCTAGAGGGTAAGGCAGGAAAGGGAGTGGATCTATTCATGGTTGCCCTTTAGGGCTTAATAAAGTTTCTTGCCATTTTCCTCACAGCTTGATAGAAGTGGACTAAGGTGAAGAGATCTGTGATCCCCCTCCGCAGCCTCCAGGCTAAAAAAGCCAATGAAGTAGAAAAATGATATTGATAAAACTACCCTGCCTTTTATAAGTATGCCCCACCAGATGAAAACTGCTCATTGTTGGAATTTAATCTGATATGACCTCAATCATCTTTTTTTGGGCTCTGAATACTAAATGGCTGATTTGTTATTTAGCCTCAATAAGCTTAAAAGAATCCCACTCTGAATGCTTCACAATACTTTAATATAGTCCACAAAAGTAAAACCAACAACACACTTTTTTTTTTCCTTCTTGTCTTAGGAGATAAAAGATTAAATGGATGTTTCAAGACTGAATGCTGAAAAAGTCTTAGAAACAAGTATTTTATATGATAGCTTCATTATTGTAAATGTTTCCACTCCCATCTATTCAGACACGACACCAAAAGGAAAAAAGGTCCTCTGCAGAATTCTGGACATTGGTGTATTAAAATGGAAAGTTATTTCCAGCTCCATGGGATTTATCAATTTAATGTAAACTTCTTGATAGGAGAGGCTTTATCTCTCGTATTTTCCACCATCTCTGCAAGAGCTTGGAAGAGTGACACGGGGTCGATGTTCAGAAATACCCAAATAAGTTTCAAAAAATAAAGATACTTTGCTGCCCTGCCCAGTGGTTAATTAGATGTTACCACTATCTGTGCACTCTTTTCTAAGGGAATGCTTTATCTTACTCTTTCGAATTTCAATTTAAAACTCTGTGTTATTTTACAAACCATAGAAGTGTCTTTGATTCATAGTCTCCAAATTATTGTAAGAGGAACCAGAATATGGTAAATCATTTTCAAGAACACTTCAACATACTTGCCCTTAACTTTCAACAGATAATTTATTGACCAACTCACAAAACTGTGTGAGAGTTATCTTGTAGCTCAGCCAGAGGACTACAAGGCCAGATCAGTTACACCTTGGCATTTCTTATCTAACAATATGCCAGATAGGCCTTCAGAAAATTGTTGTGCAAAGATAACAGAGTATTTCTAACAGAAACAGGAGGTAGGAATCTCTGAAAAGCTATAAAATCCATCCAGTGAATTGCACTAAATATCTCACTGTTGGGTTGGTTAAAAGAAGGCAATACTTAAAAACATAATACCTCGGGGCACATGGGTGCCTCAGTCGGTTAGCGTTCAACTTCCACTCAGGTCATGATCTTGTGGTTCGTGAGTTTGAGCCCCATGTTGGGGCTCTGTGCTGATACTTCAGAGCCTTGAGCCTGCTTCAGATTCAGTGTCTCCCTCTCTCTGGTCCTCCCCTGCTTGCACTCTTTCTCTCTGTCTCTCTCTCTCTCTCTCAGAAATAAATAAATAATAATAAAAAAAAATAAACAACAACAACAAAATCATATTACCTCAAAAGAATAAAAAAGGGATGCTAGGGGCAGTTATGAACTTTTGTTATAATCTCCACAGAGTTTTTACAGATTCCCCAACACACTGTTTACAGTAATTCCGATTATTTTGTTTTTGGACGTTTTAATAGGGAGAGACAAAAGTAGGCCATGTTTAATAAGAATTGGTGAAAACATTTACATGTGCAAATTAACAGGTTATCATTTCATCAGGAACTTTCTACTTCTTTCTTGGGTAAAAAACATACTTCTTTTGCTGTTATGTTTTGAAGCTGACTTTTGCGAAAAAACTAATAAATTTATTTTATTTATTTTTATTTATTTATTTTTTTCAACGTTTATTTATTTTTGGGACAGAGAGAGACAGAGCATGAACGGGGGAGGGGCAGAGAGAGAGGGAGACACAGAATCGGAAACAGGCTCCAGGCTCTGAGCCATCAGCCCAGAGCCGGACGCGGCGCTCGAACTCATGGACCGCGAGATCGTGACCTGGCTGAAGTCGGACGCTTAACCGACTGCGCCACCCAGGCGCCCCAATAAATTTATTTTAAACATGTATCAGGTTTCTTCAGAGACATGTTCTTAAAGTTTGTCTCAGACCTACCCAGTGGTATCAGGGTTGATCTTAAGTTCCTAGATCAGTTCTATTGTGACCCTTCATTATTGCTTTATCTTCTTTGTTTAGGGAGGTTATCCCAGTGTATTATTGCAGTAAAGCATTGGACCTAAAATCTTACATTATGGCAGAAACTCAACAAGACAGAATAATTGCATTTAAATAGCTATTAGGAAACAAACACTTTGAGTCATGAGAGTTAGCACTGGTAGTAGATTGGGAGGGAATAGGCATGTGTATGGTAGAATATAGAATGTTTCCCTTGTTGTATTTAGGATTGTTGATGTTAATTGTGTCAAACAGACTGGGACCTGAGGTGAATCTGTTTTTGCTAACAACTATTAGGGTGGTCAATGATAACATTGACTACCACTTACTCAGCTTCTCCTATATATTCCAAGGGCCATGGTAAGATTTCACTTTCACAGATGAGGGAGATAGAAGGTAATTGCTCTTTGCTCAAGTCCGAAAGTTTAAGAGAGAATGGATCTCACACTGAAACCGAGGTCTCTTTTGTTCCACAGCTTGGTATTTTAGCCACTGTGCTAAAATAGGTATGGAAGACTAATGTGGGAGTGCTGAGAAAGAAAATGATTTCTATCCCCACTGGATAATCAGTCCCAATAAAAAAACAAATAAAAAATGATGGAAGAAAAATTACCAAATCACTTCTTTCCCAAATTCCATTTCTCACTCATGTAAATGAGATGTATGAGAAAGTTCTGAAGTAATAGCAATGGATATTTTAAATGATTAATTATTAATAGAGAATTGGCAAGTTTAGTATTTGTCATTTCTCACTAATCATATCTCTGGGTTAATTATTAACTATGCCCCTTCTAATAAACTGCTGTTTTAGAAAGTCTAGAGGGAGATATTTACAGAATCTCCAGAGTTTAGGCAGGAGTGGAGTGTTGTGGGCTGGAGAAGGCATGCATATTTATGTTAATAACAGTAAAGAATGACTTGTAGGGAATTTCTGGAAATGGGAAAGCTGGATTGAGAGTAGAATGAATTCTAGTAGCATATGCTCACACTTCTGTTTAGGCAGTCTTAGATTTGAACTATGTAAGTCGTTTACATTATCTTCATCCAGGGTATGCTATCTGCATATATCAGATATATCCTATTATCTGTATATATATTACATATGATATTGTGTGTGTGTGTGTGTGTGTGTAAATATATATCTCAACATTTTTCTGTACTTTTGTGGTCTAAAGAAATGAGCTAAAATGTTCTAACATTGTATCTCTGTAAGTTTCTCCCTTACATGTTCTGCTAGTTTGGTGTGTATATTTATATGTCATTTTTGGTTATTTGACACAAGCAGATTTCTGATATTTTATCTTCTCTAAACCTTATGATCTTTGAGTAAAGGGGTTACAAAGTAGTATATGATCATTTCAGTTTCTCCCCATTTTAGCCACACTCATTAGCCACTCTTTTTAATTCTAGCCACTTTAATGGGTTAGGAGTATCTCATTATGATTTTCATGTTCATTTCCCTGATAAATAGTAATGTTGAATATATTTTAATATGTTTATTTTCCCTAAGTATGTATTTCTTGGTTGTCTATCCAAGCTGCCTAATCTTGTCATTTGACTTTCTTCTTTTAATAAAGTGGGAAGTTGTTTATAAATTCTGTACTATCTTTTCTGTCTTCATTTTCAAAATCTTGCTCGTGTCTTCTGGCCTTTGTAATTTCAGAAGAGAAGCTCATTATAATTCAAAGAAACATTGCCCTATATGTAATATGAGACATTTCATTGGCTACTTAAGATTTATTCTTTGCCTTTCTTTTTAAAAACATTTATTTTATTATTATTTTTTTTATTTGAGAGAGAGAGAGAGAGAGAGTGTGAGCTGGGGGGGAGGGGCATGGAGGGGAGAGAGAGAGAGAGAGAGAGAGAGAGAGAGCGCGCATGCATGCGCACGCTTGAGAGAGAGATCCTTAGGCAGGCTCCACCCTGTGGGATCAAGACCTGAGCCAAATTCAAGAGTCAGATGCTTAATGGACTGAGCCCTCCAGGAGCCCTCTTTGCCTTTCTTCTTTAAAAAAAATGTTACTGGTATATGCCTATGCATTATTCTCTTTGAATTTATCCTGTTTGGAGTTCTCTGTGCTTCTTGAAATTGTAAATGTATACATTTATATTTATGTATTTCACCAGATTTGGCATGTTTGGGGCCATTAGGTTTTCAAGAAGTTTTTCTCTGCCCCATTCTCATTCTTCTTTCCTTATGGAATTCTGATGACCTGTATGTCAGATGCTGATATTATTCCACAGGTTCATGGGTTATTATTCATTTTGTGAAAGGTTTTGCATCTCCTTCTGGTTGGATAATTTCTACTGATCTTTCTTCATGTTTACCGAGTCTCCTGTTATCTATATTTTGCTCTTAAACCAATGAGTGAGTGTTTGACTTCAGATACCGTATTTTTTTTACTTCTAAAAATTCATTTTCATCCTTTTTATGTTTGTATTTCTTTATGCTGATTTATATCTTTTCATTTATCTTGAGTATCTTCTTTTACTTCGCTAAGGCCAATTCTAATAGCTACTCTTCAGTCATTGTCTGACAGTCCTGTATGTAGTTACCATGGGGTTGCTGTGCTCGTTAATGGTCTTTTCTCGTGAGAATGGGTCACATTTTCTTCTGCTCTTCTTAAACTTAGTAATTTTCATTTCATATTAATAGTGTGAATATTAATATTGTATATAGTGATTTAATGACATTCTTCTGACATTTGTTGATTTTTTTCTCTTTATTTATTTTTTAAATCTCAGCAACCAGTTAACTTGATCCCACTTGGACTATAGCCTTGACCAAGCCTGCAGGGGGCAATGTCTCAGTCGAGTGCTTTGTCTTCATAGGAGCTACTTTTAGTTTTAGCATGTCTTGGCATGGCTCCGGAGTTAGCCAGAAATTGAATTTATACAAAGAATTAGTGTTCCCTTTCTGGAGCTTTCTTTACTGGGGTTCCTTGTTCATATTTGGTGTTTCTGGTTGCCCTGGAGTTCTTTGTTGTGATTCTAGAAAGGTCAGCGTTTATTTTTTGGGAGAATCAGACCCACCCTGAGCTACTACCACTGAAACTATGGTAGCCATCAGGGTAAGGACTCAATAATGGACAAACCACTAGTATAGATTACCTCAAAGAATTTTTTTCCTAAAAACAGCCTGATTTCTTTGGAGGGAGGGAGGGGGTTATGTTTTTGTTTTATTTAGTTTAGAGTTTGTAACTGTCATTTGTAGGACTGTTAGTTGATTAACATCCTCCTTTTTCTTTTTTTTGTCTACTTTTGTCATAAGCTTTTGTTCTGTTGTTCATCATTTCCTTTTCAGTCCTTAGGAATCTCTGTATTGTAGAGGCATCTCTCACTATGTAGTTTATTCGAATTCTCTTCTCATTCCCAGTGGGATAGATTAGCACCCAAAAATTGGAAAATCTAGAAATAAATATCAGTTTACAATTTACATTTATTCAAGTAAATACTTGAACAATTAGAAACAAGGCCTTCAAAATTGAGGTAAATACACATGTATACAGTCTAAACAAGGAGACCATTTAATTCATGTCAAAAGAAAGGACATAAAGAGAGTATTAACATAAATAAACCTTACTCGGAATACAATGATAACATTAAGACAAGATGTCATAACAGTACATGTTTAAAAAGAACAAACTACAGATTCAGGCCTTGCATTATTTTAAGTATTTGTCTCCAATTGATACCTTTGAGTTTTTTTCTTTTTAGGGAATGCTAATTGTGCATTAAATATTCTTTGAATTATCTAGCTATCATGTTCTCTTTTATCACTTTCAGTTTTACTCATGTTTAGTGTGGTTTTCTACAGATTTTGCTGTTACTCTGTTCAGCATTTTCCCATTGCTACTTCTACAATAGCTTTAATATGCAAGTTCATTTTGTTTCCTCAACTTGTCTAAGTTTTCAACTTACTCTTCTGCTTTATCTTTTCTTTTAAAAATACCTATATCTCTCTTTCGATTTTTTCCCCACAGGTGTTTTGACCTTAATTTTTTCGAGAGAATGGAAAGATATTTTTCTTAGAGTCTACTATGTTTCCCTTAATAATTCTTTTTTTTTTTAACATTTATTTTTGAGGGAGAGAGACAGAATGCGAGAGGGGGAGAGCAGAGAGAGAGAGGGAGACACAGAATCGGAAGGAGGTTTCAGGCTCTGAGCTGTCAGCCCAGAGCCTGACATGGGGCTCAAACTCACCAGCTGTGAGATCATTACCTGCCGAAGTCAGATTCTCGACCGACTGAGCCACCCAGGCGTCCCTCCCTTAATAATTCTTAATGTGTTGCAAATTATTAATCTGTTTCCTTATTTTGTTATTTTGTTTATTTTTATTTCATTTTATATCTCAGTATCTATGCCTGGTTCCCTTTTCTAGAGTCTCTCAATTTATGACTAAACTGAATAAACTCAACCTAAGCTAGGTCTGCTATTTGCGCGCGCGCACACACACACACACACACACACACACACACACACACAGAGTGAAGAAAGGATTGGTGGTAGCAGAATAGGAAAAGAGGAGAGTTAGGACAGCCAGCCATTAATATGTATTTTTCTAATACTTTATTTTCTTCTAGGCTGTTTTTTATTCTCTGAATTTTTAGAATGTTTTCTCAAAACTACTTAGAATATGCCAAGAAAATCAATAAAGTGGTTTTAAAATGTTTCTAGTTATTTGACAAACACTAATTTATTATTTTTATGTGCCTGGCACTAATGTCAGGTTTCTACAAATATCACTTCCTTTAATCCTCACCATTGCTCCACAGAGATATTAGACAGGTCTGTGTAATTTTTACAATTACAGATGAAGATGCTGATTTACAGAGAAGTTAAGTATCTTATTCCAAATCACAACTGAGAAGTAGTGGAATTAAGACTTGAACCTATGCATCAACAGAACAGTGTACTATGAATAATATACTTGTCATTACTAGTGTGCTTAGCAAGACTATTGTTGGCTGTGTCCCTTTACCTTGAAGAATATTTTAAAAGTCATCTTTACTTTTTTTAGGGTAAAAGCTAGGCTGGCCTGTAAAATGCTAGTATCTCTTCACTTTCTATTAAAATTTCACAGCTTATTAGAATCTTCCTTTCCAACGTTCTTTCCAAGTAACATCACAGGATAGACTAGTCTCATTAGTGGTCTCATTATCCAATCTTCTTGGATGGGTTAGTCTCATTATTCTCTCCTTTGGCAAAAACATTTAATGTCCACGAACACCCACGTGTCTGCCCACATTCCTTAACCCCCTCGTAATTGAGCAGGGCCATTGGACTAGTTCTGGTAAGTGAATTTTGAAAGACAATGATGTGTACCGCTTCCAGATTTTGACAATATAAACATCCCTTGCAACTCTCCAGCTCTCTCTTCCCTTTCTATACTTATTCTGGTGGCCACCTGTTGGCATGGAATGACTCAGCAGGAGCAACAAGTAGGCCACTAAGTCACTGCACACTGGAATACTATCCTGGAGAATTAAGTGAACTGTGTCAGACGTTGAGTGAAAAATAAAATTTTGTTGTGACCCATTGAGATTTCAGGGCAATTGCATCATATTCTAGCCCATCCTGACGAATATACCTGAGGTGATTGCATCTTAGGAAATGCTTCCCATGAACATGATAAAATTGTGCTAAGAGCCATGTGTACAAAATATATCTAAATCACATCAATAATTTAAGTCTTCAGAAAAAAATTAATTCAATTCACGTTAATAAAGTAACATATATTTTTTCTATCTATATACAATGAAGTAAGAATCTCTGTTACTGAGGACACTGAGAGAGGTAGCTACTCTGATTAAATTTCTGATTGAGAGGATAGCAATGAGCAACGTTGCATGTTTTCAGTAACTGGTGTTAAAAAGTTTTCACAAATACATTTATTGGCTTATCTAAATACTAAATATATCATGACTTTACTCTTGATCATTTATATCTGAAATAGTGGCGCCTGGGTGGCCCAGTTGATTAAGCGTCTGACTTTGGTTCGGGTCATGATCTCATAGTTCCTGGGTTCAAGCCCCGAGTCGGGCTCTGTGCTGACAGCTCAGGACCTGGAGCCTGCTTCAGATTCTGTGTCTCCCTCTCTCTCTCTGCCCCTCCCCTGCTCACACTCTGTCTCTCTTTGTCTCTCAAAAAATAAAGAATAAACATTAAAAAATATTTTATAATCTTAAATAGACTTGAGTTCATGAGTTAGTCACTTAGTTGAACTATAATAATTAAGACTCTACTCTATGCCAGGCACTATTGTTAGCTCCAAGTTTGTAAAAAAAAATGTAAATCATAGGATTTGATGATATAATATACAATAATTTTTAATTATCTTTTAGGCATCATAACAGGAGCACAAACAAAGTGTGGTCAAAGAGTAAAGAAGGACAAAAGCAGTCAGTGATAACTGGCCGAATAAGTAGGTTAATATTTGAATATATATTTAATTTTTTATATTTAATTTTAGCTTATCTTGTATCTATTTTTGTCTGTGAAAAGCAGACTTTTTTTCCAGATATTTTTAAAATAAATGAGGCATATTCAAAGAATTCTTTCAAAGTTCCATATTTGTGAGAGGATGATGGAGAACAGAATTGAAAGAATGGGATTTTTTAAATGTTTTAATGTTGTTATTTATTTTTGAGACAGAGAAAAACAGAGCATGAGTCAGGGAGGGGCAGAGAGAGAGAGAGAAGCTAAAGCGGGCTCCAGGCTCTGAGCTGTTAGCACAGAGCCTGACACAGAACTCGAACTCATAAACCATGAAATCATGACCTGAGCTGAAATCGGACGCTTAACTGACCAAGCCCTCCAGGCTCCCCTGAAAGAATGGAATTTTCAATGCCATATACTATTATTTGATATTTATGATACTTTTATTCGATTTATCTCTCTATTTTTTTTTCCAGGGTAGATATGCTTTGGTTCTCCCTGATATGTGGACATTTACAAAGTAATTTTGGGTAGTGGTCTACTTTTAAAAAGCTTCCAGGTAAGAAAATACTGCAATCTTTCGGTTTATTTCTGAGGAACATCAAAACAAGAAAACCTCAGTGAATTGTCCAAGATGGCCCAAGTGATCCTCCTCTGTATCCACTCTACTAGGAGGAAATAAAAAATATATATTAGCTATAGATACAGGATATAATCCAGGTCAAAACAAAGCAAGAGCTTGAACCATAAAGGATTATGAAATAAAGAGCAGAAGTGAATGTAAATATAATCTGATGTGAATTAAGTATAGGAGAACC
This sequence comes from Prionailurus viverrinus, assembly GCF_022837055.1. Taxonomy (NCBI): domain Eukaryota; kingdom Metazoa; phylum Chordata; class Mammalia; order Carnivora; family Felidae; genus Prionailurus; species Prionailurus viverrinus. The sequence goes on along the minus strand of NC_062573.1, from coordinate 39,293,556 downwards.
ATGTTTGTTTCATCTGGCCTATTCACACGCTAGCAACATTGCCAAAAGTTTCCAGGCACACAAAAGCACCCACATAGTGCAAGTCTAACATAAAGCTTTATATCGATTACAATGATAGTTCTGAAACTGTATATTTGATGACTTGTGTTTTTCTTCCGCCAAAACCTTCCAGTTCAGTTGCTGATGCAAAAGTCTGGGCACATTCTAATGTAATAAAAAATGTAACACAAAGCCCACAAAGCCAGTAAATACCCTCTTTGTCTCTGATGCATGTCAGGAAATTGAAGTAAATAGATTTAAAACTCTAACATTACAGACGATGAGATTAAAAAGCCATTAGTAGTCATAAGCCCATTAGAACTCTAGACACCAAAAGACTCTCAGAGAGAAATTTCTTGACCAGATAAAAAAAATATTGATACCATCCTTCTTTCATTATTCAATAAAAGATCTTATTGGATGCCTTGTTGTTAGTATTCTATTCCTTTTTGTAATAAGTGCTTTTAAACAGAAAAGTTTCATGTATGTCCTTCTTTTTAAAGACACACACAAATAATAAGAAAAGTGACCACTTGTTTCATTAACGTTATAAGTGAGGCAAAATCATTTCATGATCTTATTGGAGGAAAAAGCTTGTCTACTTTCAGTCTCCCTGTTAGCTTTCTTAGTCTTTTCTCTTGCTGCCCTGTTACTTGCCCGCATTCTTCACAGTGACCCATGATAGCTACAGCAATGAATGTCTTTTCCAGTCTCCTAAAAATAGAACTATGCACTCCAGCAGATGACCAGAAAGAGAGTTTCTATTCTTACTGCTTCCTGTCAGAGAATTCACTTAAAATACAGTTTCAAGTTGAAATAAAATATCCCTAAGCCGATCATTTACGACAGGACCAGAATGGGCAATGGTGGTAGAAAGGAGCATGGGATACAGAAAAGGAAAAAAAATGCTGTTCGATAGGTATGATCATCTAAGGCACTGATGGATTGACATAATAAATTAAGTAAAATGCAATTGTTCAAAGAGTAATTCGTTTTTGTGAAAATTGCCTTTTGGCACACCCACTATAATTCCAGACTTTTGTCTAAAGTAAGGTTATATGTATTTTACTATATGAAATGAAATGAAACATTTATAAATGAGTGATTAAGCAGCATAATTTGCCACTCCTGTTCCCACATTTCTGAAAAAAAAAAAGGACTGAAATGCAATTAATACTAAAGGTGAATTGTACCACGGGATGACTGGTAATTATTGCACTTGGCATAATTCTCTTTATTAACACGTCACTTATATCATTGTACCCTCTCAGTTCTTTCTCAGCATTTTACTTTATTTTATTAATATCTCACTTCTACATTTACAGTTATTTCCCCATCGTTTTAAATTCACTCCAAGTTACTAGCATTGCCATGTTAAATACAAAGGATAGGAGACATTAACAATGACTGAAATAATCTTGCAATTGGCAAAGAAGCTTGGCTTTTATTACATTAATATAGCGCTAATTGAAAATGGAAATTCTATCCTTTCAGCAACCTTAGTCAAAATCATTAAAATAATCCAAAACTAGAGCTCAATCAAAACATTTCTTTGAATAGTACCTGACTATATTCTGGTATGAAAATAGGATAAAAAAAAAGTCAGAATGTGGTTTTACAGATTGCCTTATGACAGAGCCTATTGTAATCTGATTGTTGAGTAAATTGAACAAAAGTTGGATGAAACTAGCAGATACCATTTTATGTAGGTGTGAATCTCATACATTTTATAGCTTAAGAATTTGGGCTGTTTTGAATTTTCAAAAGTGCTTTTTTTAAACAGCCCTACCTATTGGCTAATAACCCAGGACTGCATCCTTAGATGTAATCTAATCAAAAGACTTTTTTGGATCTCTTCCAAATAGAGAATGGCCATGGGTGATGTTCCTGTCTTCACTAAGCACCTAATGAACTCTCTAGGTCCTTGAGTCTACTCCTGGATTAACGCGAGATCCAGAAACTGTGGACCCAGCAACTGTAAGTGTCGAGGCCTGGGCCTCTTTCTATCATACTACTACACAGCCAACCCATTACAAATGTACTAACCACACGTGGGGTGTTAATTGGAGCTTGGCACCCCCGGGAACATGACAAATTAATTCTCCACCCGTTAGAAATAAACAAAACCCCAAAGAGCTTTTATTAACTACTGTGGATTTGGGATGCTTTAACCCTTTTTGTAGTACTCCATTCATTTCCCATAGGTTTAAAGGAAATAAAATTGTATTTTAAAAATCTCTGTTCTGGTGACACAGAATGCATCAAAGTACAATGGTGCTTAACATGTAAATTGTTTCATATGTTCTGTCACTTCTATGATACGATTACCCATTGATTGAAAAGTCACTTCACAGGTGTAATCTAATTGGAAGGTAACATTGCATAACGGTTAAGAGACCAGCTGACGAGGCGAGAGGGCCTTGATTGAGATTTTCCAAGTCTGAAATCTGTCTCTCCTAATTATTCTTTATGTAACCTTGGGAAACTTGTCCTTATATGTAAAATGGGGATACAAAATACCTTAGGATTTGTTGTGAAGATTAAATGGAAATAGCATACATATTGCTGCATATAAAATCTCTGCATACAGATCATAGCAATTCACATGTTCATGTCAAGGATTGTATTCAGAAAAAGTCCTCACATTCTCTGTTCTTGAGCAAAAATATTGCATTAGGGGATCACGTAGTTTTAAATTTCCTTTTAATGTTTGGTAAGACTATAACTTCCTCTGGTCATGTAACACAGTTATCAAGGTAACCTTTATCAATATGCCAGAATATGTTAGTTCTCCGTACAAGACTCTTTCCTATAGCTTTTTATCTTAACCTACATAAAAGTCACAGTCTTTTAATGACCTGTGACATCTTCTATTCTCTACTACTCTCTCCACTACTTGCTGTGCTCTTGGCACAGCCACATGTTGACTGATCATCCAATCTTTCAAGGGAAGTAAGCTTACTTACTCGGGATTTTAAATATTTCATTCCTCAGGTTTCTGCATGATTCACTTCTATACTTCCTTAAGCTTTCTGCTTAAATGTCACTTTTTCATAGAGCTTTGCTGGCCCTCTTCCATGAAAGGGAAAACCCTCCGTCTTGGATTTCCATCCCTTTAACCCATTTTTATTAGCCTACACTAGAATAAGTCCATGAGAGCAGAAAAGCTTTTTCCCTGTGCTATCTTCAGCAGTTCCTGGCACAGAGTAGGGCTATAACAGAATAAGGTTTGGCTGACAATTACAAAAGCCATAGTAAAAACAGCTTAAACAAAAAAGAAATTTGTTTGGCTCTCATGTAAAAGTCCCTCATTTTTTAGGGGTTCCGTGGCTGGTTCCTGCTGTCAGGGTTAGAGATTTCTTAATTTCAAAGCCTTAAGCTTCCAGACGGATCCTTTAGCTTCAAGTCCAGCTCTCTAGCCACCATGCTTGCATTCAAACCACAGAAAGTAGGAAACAGAAGTTTTAGACCCCCTCCTTTTAAGAGCATTTCGTAAAATTTGTACACACCACTCCCAGTATGTATCATTGGGCCATTAATTAGTCGTAGAAACAAACTTAACTACGCGAGAGGTTGTAAAATAGAGTATTTTGAGCAGCCAGATGTCCAAATAAACTTTCATAACTCCATTACAGGTGATGGGGAGAATAGATATTGATGGACAGCTAGCAGACTCTGGAACATTTCTGAATAAATGTTAGGGGAAAACTGTGTTAAAAGAAGACTAATTTTTACATTCAGTGTTGATTCTGTGAGTTGCAAAACTAGTTCGTTCAAAACCAAAATGTTATCAATTACATGCAGACATGATGGCGGTGACCCAGACATAGCTGTTTTCCATTCTTAATAAACTATTGCAAGGATGAATGCGAAATATTCACTGAAACATTTCACTTTGATTAGGAGTAAACACTGTATATAAAATCTAAGCACACAGGTTATTTTGCCATAGACCCGGAGAATAATGTTCACTAACTCACTTAACCTCATTTCTCTTCTTCTTGTTTAATTTTAATTTTTGTTTTTGTTTTTTTGAGAGAGACAGAGAGACAGGGGAGCAGCAGAGAGGGAGACAGAATCTGAAGCAGGCTCCAGGCTCTGACCTGTCTGCACAGAGCCCAACTTGGGGCTCGAACTCACTAACTGTGAGATTATGACCTGAGTGGAAGTTGAGTGCTTAACCGATTGAGCCACCCAGGTGCCCCCTGTCATTCTTCTTTTTGATCCAATCCAATAACAAATAGAGGTTGATTAGCTCAATCAGGCAACGTGGAGTTTAATAAATCCTCTTCTATTCTGTTTCATTACTTTTTATATGTTAAAGTTTGTATTGGTAAAGTCTACTTTTAAGCAACCAAGCAACAATAACAAAAAACTACTTAAAAATAATCTCACTTAAAAAAAAAAAAAAAAAAAAGAAGGGCTTCAATGAATTTCCCCTGTCAATTGCATTTTCTGCCTCTGAGCCTTCTCTGAGCTATTTCCCTGATCTGTGAGACAAGGGATTCTGGCTGCCAGCTTCCTGAGCAGATCTAGGGGAAAATTAACACATCCACAACTGAGCTCAAGCATTGCTGACATCTGGTTTACTCATTTTCACAGCGCACTTGCACTGCACCCTATTGCCTTCTTCTTATGCACTGTTTTATCATGTGGCTCATTTCAAGAAAATGCATTTAACTTTTAGGTACTACTCTGTGGTATGAAGTGTGGCAAATAGGAAATAAAACAACCTTGAAAGAGCATTTCCACATATATGCAGCTACAATAATCAGTGAATATCAAACCTCAGAACTTACGATCTGCTCTATTTGGTAAAAGCTTATGAGACCAGGGACAATGTTGATATCTAAAGAAACGTATCTCACTTTTGAAGAGAATGAGAACAAATTATCTCTTTACATGGATTGGAGTTTATTGCTATCCCCAAAGATAATAAGCAATTGCTTTTACACATTTATTTGTTTAATGGTGTTATTTAATAGCAAGAAAAAAGAACCAAAGTTCAAGGCTTTGGGCTTAATTTGGAATTGTACCTTTGAAAAGTATTCTGCGTATTTTGTATGTTCTAGTTATAATTCAGTTGCCTCATTTGTATGATTAACATAGAGAAACCCCTTTAATGCAAACCTCAATTTAATTTAGAATATATGATAAAGCAAGTAGTATTAAAATTGCTTTGATCCTATGGGTATAAGTTTTGCCAGGAAAATTTTTTATTATACAGATTGATATCATAACATGTGCAGTAGGAGACCTAATGAACAAATTATGATCCATCAGTAATAGAAAATTGATGAAGAATATCTTCCAATAAATATTTTATTTTGAATTGTTCTATAAACTTAGTATTATTTAAACCATACTTGAAAAAGCCTGTCAATCCAAATTTGTATCAGTGTGGTTTGTTCTTCTAATCCGTCATTAACAGTTCTTTCTTGAATCCTGTTTAAAAAGTGAAACATTCTCCAGTCCTATATTATTGATCTGCATCAGAATTTCAAGTTATATGATGCTGTCATGCTCTTTTGGAAAAGATGTACCGGGCACAGGAGGAGATTGTAATTATTACAGCATCATATTTATGAGGAAAGTTACAGTAAGAAATTGAGTATAATATAAAACCAAGAAATGATAATTTAGATACCTGTGAGGTATTCAACAACATTTATTAACTGTCACCTGTAAAAGCATAATAAATATGGTTTTGCAGTCCTAATCATTGGGTATTATGTAGGCATAAATATGTTGAGGGTGGGATATTAAACTCAGCCAGATTCCCTATGTGGTCATTTGGAAAGTCTTTAAAATGTTACTTAAATTTTATTACAAATCACACATTTTAGTTGTAAATTTATATAGTCGTAAAGTTAATAAAACTCTGTATTTACTAGAGTGATGCTAGAGTATATCTTGCATTTTCATTAATAAATGTTAGAATATATAAACTACATAAGTGAATAATAATTCTTCAAAAGAATTATTTCCAAAATGTTAAAAATATTTAAAAGTTAAGATTAATTCATAAAGTCAAGTTATCCAATAAATCAGATTTCTTCTATATTATTTAACTGCTTGAGTCACACAATACGTATGTTTGTATCCATGAAAGGTATGTCATGGTTTGCCTTCCCAAGAGACTGCCAGAAAAACCTCTTGATCAAAAAGTTAAAATGGGGCACCTGGGTGGCTCAGTGAGTTAAGCATCTGACTTCAGCTCAGGTCATGATCTCATGGTCTGTGAATTCCAGCCCTGCGTGGGGCTCTGTGCTGACAACTTAGAGCCTGGAGCCTCCTTCAGATTCTCTTTCTCTGCCCTTCCCCCGCTCATGCTCTATCTCTCTCTGTCTCTCAAAAGTAAATAAATGGTGCACTGGGTGTTGTATGGAAACCAATTTGACAATAAATTTCATATATTGAAAAATAAAATAAAAATAAAAAAAAGAAACTAAACTAAATAAATGGTAAAAAAATATTTTTTTAAAAGTTAAATTTATCAGATTTAGTCCTTTAGGGAGAATCCGACTTGAAAGAGTCTTTATGGTGCCTTCGAGGGAGGAATCAGAGGAGAATATGGTTTTAGGACTTGGACTGAAGTAGTTTAGGTGCATCTTGCAAGGAAGGGCACTGGTGAAGGATGGTCAAAATTTTTGACCTAACAGCTTAGGATTGGTTGACATAGCAAATCAGGGATCTTGAAGTATGTGATGAGCAGGATTTTAGTTTTGAGAAGTACACTGTTATGTGGTTCATAGTCCAGTCTTCTAGTGGCAAATATTTCTTGGAGAAAGCAGCTTTGTTATTTTAGCTTGACCTCAGGATTGTTTAGCATAGGAAACAATGTCTTTACTGTTGTTATTTAGCACAGGGACAGGTAAGTTTTTTCAATTTAAGGGCTTTCTACTTGTATGAGAACAAACAAAATTTACTAATAAATGATATATATTGTTTTCCCATTGATATGTTCTTAGTTTTCACCTTTATGTCTAAAGCATCCTATTGACACCAACTTTTCCCTTGCTGTGTCCTGTCTTTACTCCCCTTTATTTTTTTATTTTTTGTTTTTTTATTAAATGTTTTTTTTAATTTACTTTTGAGACAGAGAGAGACAGAGCATGAGCAGGGGAGGGGCAGAGAGAGGGGGAGACACAGAATCAGAAGCGGGCTCCAGGCTCTGAGCTGTCAGCACAGAGCCCAACGCGGGGCTCAAACTCACAGACTGTGAGATCATGACCTGAGCTGAAGTCGGACACCCAACCGACTGAGTCACCCAGGTGCCCCTCTTTACTTCTCTTTAAACTCAAAACGCAAAGACTTACTGATTTCTCACAGTTCTAGTATCAAAATAGATTAAGATGGAAAATAAATGAAAATTTATTTTTTAATTGATTATGATGGAAATTATCAAATTAATAACAGTGAGCTTTCTGTAGATTGTGTGATTTGACATTTAATCATCTTCTGTCATCCTATTGCTATCTCCATTTAACATGTACTGCTACCAAAGCACACAAAAGTTAAGTGATTTGGGAGGTCACTGACAGCTTGTGGATAGAATTTGACTTGAATGTATGAGTTTAACACTATGCTTAAAGGAAAATCTCTAGTGAAAATAATTTCAAGCAATATTGAGCAAAAAAAAGGGGGACAAGATCTTATAGGTTTTGAGAGCACAATTGCATGTTTCTATCCCTGAAAAAAAAATCCAAGAGTTTTTCTCTAAAGAAGTAGACCTTGTTACAAAGCCTACTTACAACATGTGGCGATCCAGAAGAATAAGAATTTGGTTGGGATGTGACCTTCCATGTCCTGAATTTCAATTAACCCATATTTTTGGACCACTGTCTGTCTCCCCCTTCTGCTCTTTCATACTTATAATGTGCAGCCTTTCTAGTATCCTCAAGGTATGTTGGATCCTTTATAGCTCTGTTGAATCAGGGCTGTGGCTTTCTCCTCCTTGTATCTATACTTACCACTCCTCAAGTTGCTTTTTGTGTTACCAAATGCACTGAAAGTTTTCATCACTTATCTTTCTCTACTCTGCATTGCTCTATTCCCCTAGCCTGAAAGTCTATTTCTCGGGGTTTACATCTAGTAATTCTCTTATATAATCATACTTTTTGAACAGCAAGTTGGTACCTGGGAAATATGGATCAGAGGAAATTTGGCCTCACTGCGTCTTTATTCCTTAGTGTCATCCTAACTAAATCTGTGGTTTGGGTTGTAGGACAGATCATAGGAGAAGACAAGATGTAAAAAATGGATAAAGTAGACAATGGGTTGGTCTGGAGAAAGTTAACACCATGGAATAGGGAACTTCAAGTGTTAGATATTAAGTTATCCTGGACTTTTGAACACTAATATGTGTATTTTTGTTTGTGTTCATAATGATGATTATAAAAGGCCCCCAAACAGATAAACTTGTTGACTCTGAATTTGGTTACACCCTTTAGGAAGTTCTATTATAAAAGTTAATATACAACTTTTACTTTCAAATGGTAGTGTGAGAAACACCATGGACTCCCTCTCTCTAACAAAACAAGCAAAACTGGTGAAAATTATTTGAAAAATCATTGAATGTCTATGGCAATTACCCTAAGGGTATACAGAAAATGAAGAAACATTTATCTGAGAAAATCTATAGCTAAGAAAGCCCCTCTTGGTATCAGAACAAACCTCAAAGACTTGCCTCAAAAACTACCCCCGCAAAGGGGGCTAAATTTAATTCAATTACACTATGGGGTAACGTATGCTCCAAAGCATTGCCAACAATTATAGTTGACTCTTAAACAATATGGGGGTTGGGGGACTGACTCCCCACACACAGTTAAAACTCTGTGTGTAATTTGTGACACCCCAAGAACGTAACAACTAATAGCCTACTTTTGACTTGGAACCCTTACCAATAACCTAAACCATAGATTCACATGTGTTTTGTATATGTATTGTATACTGTATCCTTACAATAAAGTAAACTAGAGAAATGAAATGTTTTTAAGAAAATCATAAGAGAAAAAATATTTATAGCACTATGCTATATTTACCAAAAAATAATTTGCATATAAGTGTACCTGTAGAGTTAAAACCCATGTTGTTCAAGGATCAACTGTATACAGCAATCATCTGTTATTAGTGAAACCTATTAGCTATATATGATACCAACAGAGGCAGGTAGCTTAACTAAGAAATCGGGGGAAGAGAGCGGGAGAATCCTGAAAAAATTTACTTTCATCCAAGAGTAACACACATGTCTAAGGCTGAGCCTCTAAAGAGCAAGATAGCAGGCTTCTCATTGAGGGAGAAATAGATTTTGCAAAAATAGTTCAGCCAAATCACTAAGTGAGCAGGAAAATGACAAAAATGAGCTCTGTGGTGGGATGGGAGTCAGTACTAAAGCTGTTGCAGTATATTATCTAAAATGTCCACTTTTCAACAAAGAAAGAGAAATATAAAAACATTAGACAATGAGACCAATACACAGAAAACAAAAACAAAACACAAACTAAAAAGGAGACAGCACTTACTCGGGAGAGAGCCAGATGCCAGATTTACCTTAAGACAAATAGACTTTACAACAACAACAAAAAGTGGTATTAGAGGCAAAGTGGGGCATTTTATAATAATAAAAAATTAATCCACCAGGAGGATATCATAATTTAAAACATATGCATCTAACAAAAAAGCCCTAAATTAACATGAAACATAAAATTATAAAATTCAAGAGAGAAATGGATAATTCAACTATAGTTGGAGAATTCAATATTCTACTTTCAATAATGGATAGAATTACCAGGCAACAGATCAAGGAAATAGATGATTTGAACACTTTGAAGCAGCTAGACCTAACAATCATCCATGTAACAGTCCATCCGACAACAGCAGGATAAATATTCTCAACTGCCCATGGAATGTTCTCAATATGCTAGGCTACAAAACAAGACTCAGTAAATATAAGAGAATTGAAATTATACAAACTATGTTTTCTAATGACAATGGAATTAAATTAAAAGTCAAAACAAGAAAGAAATTTAGGAAATTAATAAATATGTGGAAATTATATGCTACACTCCTAAATAGCCAATGGGTTAAGAAGAAATAACAAAGAAAGTGAGAAATACTTCATGGTGATTAAAAATTAAGGCAGCTTATTAACACTTATGAGATAAAGTTAAACTTGAAAATCAATGGTGAAATAGACAAACTCTTAAAAAGCTACGAGGTACTGAAACTAACTCAAGAAAAAAATAGAAAACCAGAATACATCTATAACAAGAGATTGATTTAGTTAAAAACAAACAAACAAACAAAGTCTACCCAAAAGAAAGCACAGGCCCTAATGGCTTCACTGGTGAACTCTACCAAATATTTAAAAAATGATTAATAACACTTTTTCGCAAATTCTTCCAAACAATACAAGAGGAAGAAATACTTCCCAGCTTACCATATGAGGTCTGTTTTGCCTTGATTCCAAAAACAGACAAGACGTAAAACAAGTTAAGAAAACTACAGACCAATGTATAGATGTAAAAGTCCTGAACAAAATGTGAAAACACTGATTAAGCAATACATAAAAAGGATTATATGCCATGAATAGTTGGAATTTATTTAAGGGATGCAAGTTTGGTTTAACATCTGAAAATCAGTTTATTAAATCCACTATATCAGTAAAATGAAGGATGAAAGCCATATGATCATGCCAATAGATGAAAAAACAACATTTGGAAAAATTCAACACACTTTCATCATAAAAACGTTAAAAAAAGACTATGATAGAGAACTTTCTCACCCTTATAAAAGGCATCTACAAAACATACTCAGCATACTAAATGAGGAAAGAGTAAATGCTTTCTCCTTAAGATCAGGCATAAGACACAGATACCTGCTTTCAATTTCTACAACACTATATTGGAAGTTCTAGTAATGGCAGCTTTGCCAAAAAAATGAAATTAGAGGTTTTACAGATTATAAAAATAAATAAATGTATTTCTATTTGTAGATACATAATCTTGTACATAGGAAATCTTAAGGAATGCACTCAAATAAACTAGAACTAAGAAACAAGTTCACATTGGTTACAAGATATAAGATTAATATTTAAAAAGTCAATTATAGGGGCGCCTGGGTGGCGCAGTCGGTTAAGCGTCCGACTTCAGCCAGGTCACGATCTCACGGTCCGTGAGTTCGAGCCCCGCGTCGGGCTCTGGACTGATGGCTCAGAGCCTGGAGCCTGTTTCCGATTCTGTGTCTCCCTCTCTCTCTCTGCCCCTCCCCCGTTCATGCTCTGTCTCTCTCTGTCCCAAAAATAAATAAACGTTGAAAAAAAAAATTTAAAAAGTCAATTATATACCTATACACTTGCAGTAAACAATCCAGAAAATATTAATGAGACAATTCCATTTGTAATAGTACCAAAAAGAATAAAATCTCTGGGGTACCTGGTTGACTCAGTCAGAGGAGCATGCAACTCTTGATCTTGAGTTGTGAGTTCAAGCCCCATGCTGGATGTAGAGATTTTAAAAATATTTAAATATTAATCCATACCTAGATAGATGAGTATGATCAAGATGACATACTAACAAGTGTTGGTAAGAGTGTGGAAAATTAGAACCCTCAGATATTCCTGGTAGGCTTGTAAATGATGCACCAGTTTGAAAAATATTCTAGCAGTTCCCCAAAATGTAAAACAGAATTATTTTATAACCCAGCAATTCTATTAAATATACCCAAGAGAAATGAAAACGTATGTTCACACAAAAACGTGTACAAAAATGTGTGTTGCAGCCTTATTCTTAGTAGCCAAAAAGTGGAAACAACCAAACTGTCCATGAACATATGACAAATGAATAAGCAAAGCATGGTGTATCCATTAAGTGGAGTAGTATTTAGGAATAAACTAAAAGAATGATGTATTGATAGAGGCTGTAAAATGGATAATCGTTGAAAACATGCTACGTGTAAGAAGCCAGTCACAAATACCACCTATTGAATTATTACGTTTGTATAAAATGTCCAGAATAGGCAAATCTATGTTGATAGAAAGCAAATTAATAATTGGCTAGTGCTTTGGGAAGGGGAGAAAGTAAGGGCGTAAGGAGAAATGGAGAGTGACTGCTAGTGTATACAAGGTTTCTTTCTGAAGTGATAAACATATGCTAAAATTGATGGTAGTGATTACACAACTCTTTGAATGTATTAAAAATCAATGAATTATACACTTTATTTTTTAAATTAATTTTTAAGTTTATTTATTTTGGGAGAGACAGAGACAGCATAGGTAGGGGAGGGACAGAGAGAGAGGGAGAGAGAGAATCCCAAGCAGGCTCCATGCTGCCAGCACAGAGCCAGAAGTGAGGGTGGAACTCACAAAACTGTGAGATCATGACCTGAGCCAAAACCAGAGTCAGATGCTTACCTGACTGAGCCACCCAGGTGTCCCTTGAATTGTACACTTTAAATTGGTAAACTATATGTATGTAAATTATATAGTAATGAAGCTATTATAAAATATCTATTTCACTAATTTTTGTGAATTATTAACTTTTATGTACACTTAGTTACAAATTTATATATTTACGTATATAAGCAATTGTGAATAAATGCATATATTTATGTGTGAAGGAAAGTAAAAGGCACACTATGTACCTCTTGAAATTGTATTTGGAATTCTGAAAAGATTGCTTTCCTTTGTATAGATGAACATTCATTTTACTGAATAAGATTTATTCACTTTAACTTAGTGTAAAATCAGCGCCTGTTAAGTGAACATGCACATCCTTCTAAGAGACTTCTGATGGTTAGCAATGAAAATCCCAACTACTGAGTTTTTATCAGTAAGATTAACAAACACCTGGGGAAGAACAGTAAGAAGTAAGACCAAAATTCCATGATATTTTAGAATTTCCTTAAGGAGATATTAATTTTGAATAAAACATGAACACTTTGGTCCCCTGGTTTTTAAACAAATGGTTGCTTAATTGAATATGTGTCCTAAAGCACTGTGGTGATCATCTTACTTCCATAATATTATTCAGACTTTGCTCCAAGCATCTGCATTTCGATACATATTTTGGCATTTTGCAGTATGTACATACTGCATAATCAAATGGCATGAAATATTCAGATAAAATATAGCTTATTCAAACAGCGACTTGAAGAGTAAAATTATGACAGTGTGTTCATAATGAAATTATAATAGTTCATGTATGTAAGAAAATACCTTTGTTTACAATATTAGTATTTACAGGAATTTTTTTTAACATGAGTATTAAACATATCCATTTCTTTCATTCACTGATGCTAAATTAGAAATTGTTTTTCCAGGGGTGCCTGGGTGGCTCAGTTGGTTAAGCGTCCGACTTTAGCTCAGGTCATGATCTCGTGGTTCATAAGTTCAAGCCCTGCATCAGGCTCTGTGCTGACATCTCACAGCCTGGAGCCTGCTTTGGATTCTGTGTCTCCCTCTCTCTGCCCCTCCTCTTCTCCTGCTTTGTCTCTCTCTCTGTCTCAAAAATAAATAAACATTAAAAAATAGAAATAAAAAAAGAAATGGCTTTTCCAAAACCACAAGCACAAGAACATATTTTTTTAAATGTTCCAACCATGTATATTAAATTCATCTCCTACTTTTGGGAATTTAGAATTAGTGGCCTATAATTATGGAAACTTTCGGCATTATTTTCACTTTCTATACCATCATCAGGCAACAATAGCAACTCATCTAATTTTGACAACCTTGAATGGGTTTGGATATCTACATAAACGTGATCTTTGTTCAGAATCTTCTTCAAGATTGCCTTCATTTCTAACTTACTTGAGTGAATTTTCCTAAAATGAAAAAGCAGAAGTCAAGGAAAATGGGCAGTGAAAGAAAATAAATCTGGGTTTTCACTTTCTGCTTTTGATAAAGAAGGGGGTGGGGAAAGCCAAAACCCAAAACCTACCTCTTTCCTGTGAATACATTTTGATATTGCAACATTTTATTTTTACTCTGATAAATTAGTCAGAGAATGGTAATAAACCTCTAGACCAGTGAACAGTATTCTGCTTCAGTCCCACTCAAAACAGTTGGATTATTTTCTGTTCCAAAATAATTTAACTCTCATGACTGGTAGTAACGTCTAGAAAGTCTGAAGAAGCCTGGTCCCATTGGACTGGAGGCTCCCTCCTTACTGAGGAAAAAATGCAGGGGATGCTGTCATAATTAAGCAGGCCAGAGATCAAGGACAGAGACAGGCAAGAGAAGGTCCCAAGAAAAGTGGAGGAGGGGAACAGGAAGGAGAAAAATCTCAGAAAGCAGTTCACGGTAATTTTTAACACTACCCTAAAATAACAGAAGGGGGAGCTCTGGGAAGTTAGAAAAACCTATTTGAGTGAAGTCTTTTTTCTCTATGCTTGAGAAAACTAAATCCAAAAAACTGTATCAGAAAAAATATCAAGGTTAAATTTTATAGAAAATTACTTGAAGGAAATAGAGATCATTGTAACATCCTTACAGCTATTGAAAGTATTGAAGTACCAAGGGGAAAACAATTAAAGGACACAGATTGCAATGTACTATATGAGAACAAGTTAGACATTAAGAAAATATACAAAAACAAATTAAATAACAACTACAAATACTCAAGAGTAAGGCGGCAGAATTTCAAACATACCTAGAAATAATAATATCAGATAGCTTTAAAACTGAAGACTAAACTAGAAGAAACACATGACAAGATGACACAATAAAAAACACCTTAAGTAGATGTAGAAAATAAGCAACAAAATTAAATGCAAAATAACAAAAGAAATAAAGGATTCAAGAGAAAGGGATATGTATGGCAGATTGATAAAGAGTATTGACATACTAGAGGTCCTAAAGAACTTGAGGAAACAACAGAGAAAATAACACGAATGCACATTTCAAGGAAACTTCAGGAAACATTTAAACTTGATATTAATAGATGTACTGCAGACCTGAGAATATTGACAATCACGATCAAGACCTCTTCTAGCAAAATTGATGCACTTAAAATTAAGAAAAGATAGGGCGTGTGATAATTAAGTTAGAATATCATCAGACTTTTCAATAGTCATTTTAATGTAAACATACAGAGTCAGATACTTCAGTTACTCAAGGAGAGAACATGCGGACCATGAATTTTAAATCCAGGATAATTGACATTCATGTATCCCAGACAGAGTAAAAATGTTACAGCTAGTGAAAACTCGGAGAATATAGTTTCTGCAACATGGTCCTAAAGATTTTACTCAAGAACAAGCTTCCGGAAAACAAAATGACCAGAGAGACAGAGACTGAGGGAAGAGGTGGTGAGTATTAAATATATCATTCTTATAGTATCATAATTAAATGCAAGTTAAAAAGGGGCAAAATAGCATGCAATGCCTAGTTGGTAATTTAGATGGAGTACGATGATTGAAAAATGGAGAGGAAAATGGGGTAGCATGTATCAAGACTGTTAACTGTTTTCAGTAAAAAATAATTGGTGATGACAGGAGTAATAGCTAATATTTTTTCAATATTTATTTTTGAGAGAGAGAAAGACAAGTTGGGGAGGGCAGAGAAAGAGAGGGGGACAGATCCGAAGCAGGATCCAGGATCTGAGCTGTCAGCACAGAGCTGAATGCAGGACTCAAACCCAGGGACCGTGAGATCATGACCTGAGCTAAAGTTGGTCGCTTAACCGACAGAGCCACCCAGGCACCCCAATAGCTCATATTAATATTAATCTAAAACTAGTAAATGTAAAGAAGACACTGAAAATAAGTAATTAGGAAAATTTAATTCTTTCATCTCAAGTCTTCTAGAAAACTAGAACTATCCCAGTGGGAGTAGGGAGATCCAGATGTGACATAGGAGAGGTTAAGTAAAAAACATTGTAATGGCACATATAGAGTAGAAATATCAGTATGAAAACGTTAGATATTTTACCTTAAGATACTTATATGCAATATCTACACACACACACACACACACACACACACACACACACACACACACACACAGTTCCTAGCTAGTATGTATTCTTAATGTATATCCTTAGTTCCATCCATTAAAAACATCATAGAACAATGACTAACACAGCAGCCATTTGCTTACCTAGCGCTAATAACAATCATGATTTATCTTTTACCATTAGAAGAAACCAGAATTTTGTGGCAAAGGGACTGATTCTGGGCAGAAAACATGCAAGTTATCAAGAAAGCTCTCCAAGAAAATAAAATGACTTAGGAGCCCTCTCCTCTTCCAAAAATAAAAATCGTTACTGAATAAGAATATTAGAAACTGAATTATTTATCCATGTATTAGGGTAAAAACATGGTACATAAAGTAAAAACAAGTCTAGGCAAGGTTTCCAAAATAATATTTCCTTGTTGATAATTTCTTTGAGAATCAACTTCTGTGATGAAATGCTAATCTCCAAAAATATGAGAAAAGTTTTTTTTCCTGGGCCAACTCTTTAAAAGAATACTTAAATATTTAAGGAATGGCATCATGGCTTGCATATCGTATGCTAAATAAACACAAATTGATTTTTATACCATCTCCAAGTCAGTTGGTTATAAAACCATTCTAAAAATATCAGTGTTTCTGTTTGGTTTGAATTTGGATTATGAAACAAAGAAGATGTGTTTACCTAGTACAGGTCTGAGGATTTTGATATACTGTAAGAAGAATTTTTTAAAACTTTAATGAAGCATGAATAGAATAACAGGTAGATGTTTGTGATTTATAGGATTATTCTAAAAAGCAATGACTTCTTACTGATTACCTATCATATCCAAATCTTAATGAATGATTGATATAGATAATGTAAAATAGCTTTAGTCATAAAATAAAACATAAATATTCATTGGTTACATATCTATAATAAATTATTGTACATCAATAAGCCACCTCCATTGTTACCATGGCAGTCAATACAATGTAAAATTAAAAACATTTTTTTTAATGTTTATTCATTTTTGAGAGATGGAGTGCAAGTTGGGGAGGGGCATAGAGAGAGGGAGACGCAGAATCCAAAGAGGTTCCAAGCTCCAAGCTGTCAGCACAGAACCCAACACGGTGCTAGAACCCATAAACCATGAGATCATGACCTAAGCTGAAGGTGGATGCCTAACTGACTGAGCCATCCAGGCGCCCCTACAATGTAGAATTTTAAATGGGTGCAGCCAATGAATAACTACCACTCCTATTCCTCACACATCAACTCCTCCATTGCTGGAAACATGGAGATTTTTTACTCTTCGTTTTTTTCAAATTCAGTCAGAATTTTTTTTTTTTTTTAGAAATCATATGCATTCACTTATCTTAAGTTCATACTTTGACTGGCTTATACAATATCATAGTACATTACTAGGATTCTGATTTTAATAAATAGCTCAGAATTATGAATATCTTAGCTGTTGTGTAAATATTAATTTTTAAATATTAGAATAATCCAGAAAGTAACATAGGTCTAGTTTATTATTGATTGCATCAACCCCTGATTACTCTAGAAAAATTACTTCCCAAATTATCGACAATGTCACTGCTGTGCATATCTGATGTCTCCTTCAGCAACCTTACTGATAGCTAATCCAACACTTAACTTATTTTTAACTGCACCTGTATCAGTTTACTTTGTATGCACAGAAGTCCCTTGAAACCTGAGCACTTAACCCTTATGTTTTCAATGCTAAAGTGAAAACTCTCTACGGAAGTGTCAACTAAGTTAGCAGTTAGAGAAGTAGGTCAATTTACTGACACTAAGTAACAATTCTTCATTATTTATTTTGGAGCATCTAAGTAAAAAGCAGTTCATTATTTGCCATGCCCATTCACGGGTAAATACAAAGACATAATGAAAGCTTCAAAATATCTTATGCCAAACCATACCTATCTTAATATAGCAGTTTCTGAGTCATAGATTTAAATTTGAAAAAATCCAATCTCATTTAGTACAAATCCTCCTGCGTTTTCTGCATTGAACACACGAGAAATAACAGGTAGCCTCTTGTTTCAAGAGTAGTTTCATTCCTAGTAAGTGAAGATTTGTCATCTTCATCTTCAGGGGAGGATTGGAGACAAGGCTTGGACTTAAGGAGACAGAAAACGGTAGCTTAGTGAAACTAGAATATCTAAAGTGAGAGCTTTTGAGCAGTACTTTAGGCCAGAAAGAAAACAAGATATACCACTAATGAGGGACAACATATTAACATCTGTCTGTACATGGATCTGGGATCTGGATGGAGAGTATTTTTCCTGAAGTATCTTTTTCTAAGTCTTAACTGACATGGCTATGTATACCAAATTTAGAAGACCTGTGGTGTTAACATCAACAATACAATTATAATAAAAATCAGTCCAAGGCTGTTACATAGACACCGAATAGATACACATGTAAAACCATTATGGAGTAAAAACAGTGAAGCTAGGTTGTTTTGGTTTTCTAGAAAACAAACAGAAGAGAAGCTTTTAAATGGTGGCATTCATTACAGCATTAGAAAACATCAAATGCCTGTGAATACATATAACAAAATGTATGCACAAATATCTACCCTTATAAATACAAAACACAGGAAGTTTTTTTTAAAAATATGAATAAATTTTCTTGGATTGGAAAATGTTCAAATATTTGAAAACCCTGCATTTTAAAACTATCCTATGAATTCAATGAAATCATATGAGAATCCTGTAAACGTTTGTACATTTGTGTAAATCCATAACTTCTTTCTAAAGTGTACATGGTAATTTAAGTCTTGAGCAGCCAAGGAAAACTGGAAGAAGAAACACAAAGCTGGAGAAATGAAAGATTCAGATACCAAAATCCATTATAAATATGGAGTATTTTAAAAGTTGTGGTATTTATTACAAGGACAGATAATAAACAATAGGATATGTATCATTTTTTTTTTGATAAATGACTACAGCAAGAAAAGGTCAAAATTACCTCTTAAATGGTTTAAGTTCAATTAGACATACATGTTTTTCAAAAAGGGAATGATAACCCTTGATTTATACTTATAATATGCAAAAGTCAATTATAGATACATCATAGATTTAAAGAAGAAAAATTAAACAATAAAGCTTTTAGTTGAAAACATTCTTATTTATTTCCTTGGAGCAGGCAAAGTTTTTAGCAGAATGTAATGTAAAAGGATATTCAGTGAATTAAGTTCCATTAAGATGAATTAAAATACACCATGAAGAAGGTGAAAATTAACCAGTGTGAGAAGATGTATGTGATGCATAAGTCTAGTCAAGACCTGTACCCAGATAATATACAGCGTCCCACAAATACTAAGAAAAAAGCAGACTAATAAGAAATGTGTACAAGGCCTGTACAGGCTCTTCAAATGAGGATTTTCCAGGGGTCAGTATGCATATTAAAAGGTGTTACTTTGCTTATTCATCAGAAATGAAAATTAGATACAACTACACAGCCAAAAGAATGGTCAAAATAAAAATGACACACAATAGTGAAGTTTAATGAGGGTGTAGATAGATGGAAATTTCCATGAACTTTGGTCTGAAGTACAAATTGATAAAAATGACTGTGCTGTGATATCTACCAACATGGAACATATATTTACTGAACCAAAGTCCATGAAGTAATTCCTCTTTACTCCAGAAATGCATGCATGTACACATGTATAGGGATGTTCCTAGAAGCATTATTTATAATAACCAAACACTGAAAAAATAAAAAACATCCGCAATAGTAGAATGCATAAATAAATTGTGGAATAGGCAAAGAGCATTGAACAAACTTCATGACATACAACAAAATGGATGAAATTCCAGGTATAATTTGAATAAATAAAGCTATAGAGAAAAGAGTATACATGATTTTATATATGGAGTTTTAAAAGTAGGTAATGCAAAATATAATGTGTGAAAATACATACTCAGTTGGTAAAACTATACCAAAAGGGAAGAAAATGTTTATTTATCATTGCCATCAAAATAGTGGTTGTATCCAGTGGGGAAAGAAAGGAATTTCATTTATTTCTATTTTTTTAATATTTTTTAATGTTTATTTATTTTTGAGAGAGAGAGAGAGAGAGAGACACTGCGAGCAGGGGAGGGGCGGAGAGGGAGGGAGACACAGAATGTGAAGCAGGCTGCAGCTCTTAGCTGTCAGCACAGAGCCTGATGTGGGGCTAGAATTCACAAACCATGAGAGCATGACCAGAATGGAAGTCAGATGCTCAACCTGAGCCACTTGGGCACCCCAAGAAAGGAATTTTAATTGCAATGAGCTGCGCCAGGGCCACCTGAAATGCTGGCAACGTTTTACTTCTTGAAACCTAGGGGAGGTTTCAGGTTAAGTGGACAGTCTGATTCTTTAAGATTGACAGGTGCTATAATATGTAAAGGATGCCAATTTTAATTTTGAAAACTGATTTCCGAGATCATTTAAGGGGATATTAGCAAAAATAACAGTTTAGTTTGAATTAGAACCACAAAATCTAAGTGGCAGTTATGATAGTTAAGATAATATTTTAAATTGGAGTCAAAGACATATTTCCTGAAGAGGACATCTCAGATACAGAAATAATATGCTCTGCTTTATTATCATCGGCTTGTTATTTATTATTTGCACTCCATAAAGGTTTTCCATATATTTCTCATACATTGACTGTATCACAACTTACCTGATTTATTTACTTAAAACCGTTTAATCTTGGGGTGCCGGCATGGCTCGGTTGGTTGAGCACCCAAATTCGGCTCAGGTCATGATCTCGTGGTTCATAGGTTTGAGCCCTACATCGGGCTCTGTGCTGACAGCTTGGAGCCTGGAGCCCACTTCATATTCTGTCTCTCCCTCTCTCTCTCTGCCCCTCTCCTGCTTGCACTCTCTCTCTCTCTCTCAAAAATAAATGTTAAAAAATATTTTTAAAAATTTTTAATTTTAATTTAATTTTAATTAAAA
The DNA here is from genome assembly GCF_022837055.1 of Prionailurus viverrinus. NCBI lineage: Eukaryota > Metazoa > Chordata > Mammalia > Carnivora > Felidae > Prionailurus > Prionailurus viverrinus. The sequence continues at coordinate 39,272,599 of NC_062573.1, read as the reverse complement.
ATGTTTAAAAACCAGTTTAATATTTTACTTTTTTTTCTAGTTGAAAAGTTTATATTTTCTCTTAATGTGGTATCAAACTGTTCATACGTCTGTAATATTTGATTACCTGATGAGAGTCAAACATTTAAGCCTACCTTTTTTGTTAAGCCAGGTTATGCTATTATAAAACAAGGAATGAAGTGGAATTCAGAATGAAAAATGAAACATTCTTTTTTTTTAAGTAACACTTTTGACACACACACCCTTAAGATGGCACAGATTTAGCTAAAAGGAACACATTCCTCCTTAACTGTATAAATTAAGCAGAAAACTGCTGAAATCTTTAGCACTTTATTTCACATACACCATATTCCATAACTAAAGCTCTCAGGATTAAGATAGTCTAGGAAACATTACATGGATTATTTTTATTTTTTTAATAAAACTTTCTTCTAGAGTCTTTCTGTGTTCTAGTTTGTTGATAGGTTAATATGCATTATATAAAATAAAGGTTGTGTGCTTAAATGCTATTTGACAAACTTAAATAGATTTCTTTACAGCAGGATTTCACATCCTTCTCTATTTGCTAGTGCATACCTTGACTCTTGAAGAAAAAAAAAATTAAGTGTGTAAGACTATAAAATCTTTTCAAGTTGGTTCTTATTAGCCACGATTTGCAGACTATACTTTGGTAAAATTGAGCTTAATTCTGGGTAAAAGCCACAGCATTCATTTCTACCACTATGTGATGGCTGTAAAGAAACAAAGGATATCTTGCCTACTATTTCATCTTGGTAATGGGAGGTTATGGGTAAAATAATTGACTTGTGAGAGTTTGGGATTATTAGTGCTCTGGTGAATATTTCACAGTAAAGTTAAGATGTCTTTCACCTTAGCAGTACTTTGTAGGCATATTTTTATATCTTTTGATCACAAGAGTCACTGGTTGATTGGGAAATGATATTATACCTGTAAACTTCCCAAGACCACCAGTAAGATTAAGATTAAAACACATAAACTAACTTTACATAAATATAGGTTAGGCAGTCAGCTATATGTGTAAGAGCACTTCTTCTGTGTTGTGGGTCTGAGCCAAAGGCATAGAGCCACATTCAGTGTTTTGCACTGGACAAGTTTCCTTCATTTAAAATTTTTTTTTTTTTATTTAGAGGTTTATAGGATTGGATACTTTAAATGAAGACAGAATTTTTAAGAGTGCTTAGTTTCTGTGGAAGAGTTTATTTGGCTTTATAAACTAGTACATGTCAATTATGCATCAATTGACAGTTAAGAGAGTATTGAGATTTATTTTGAGAGATGCTGTGTAATCAATTTTAAATTACAGGACACTAATATAATTAGATTTTTAACACATAAAAATTGTAAGGAATATTTAGGCACTTAATCGGAATTTTAAAAGCCAGCGATAACAAGTTAACAATTATGACAACTAATAGAGTATCTATATAAATGTCACTATTTTTATTAATTGATATTTAATTTGCTCTAGCCTGCCTTGGTAAATGTTAATTAAATGCCAGAAAATTTCTTATAATTTTCACATATTAATAATCTTATAATTATGTCTTTATTGCTTACATAATTATGAGTTAATTACACAGCTACTAGATTTACTATACCCTTTATAGAGAGCTCAGGACTATCCATTTTTCTCCACCGGTCAATAAACTTGATTGCCTGTTAACTGCTTTCAGTCATAGAACATCAAAAGCTGTTTAAGAATAAATATACATTTCCATCCAACACAGTGAACATCACTGATCAAACTAGGAAAAATGAGATAATGGAAATCTGCCATTATTCCTTTTATTAATCTATTATTATCTTTTACCTTAGAAGGTCTTTGTCAATTTAGGACAAAACGGAGGAATTGTTTCTTTCACAGACTTTTCTTTTTTTTTTTTTTTCAGTACATGAAGTTTATTGTCAAATTGGTTTCCATACAACACCCAGTGCTCATCCCAAAAGGTGCCCTCCTCAATACCCATCACCCACCCCCTCCCTCCCACCCCCATCAACCCTCAGTTTGTTCTCAGTTTTTAAGAGTCTCTTATGCTTTGGCTTTCTTCCACTCTAACCTCTTTTTTTTTTCTTTCCCCTCCCCCATGGGTTTCTGTTAGTTTCTCAGGATCCACATAAGAGTGAAACCATATGGTATCTGTCTTTCTCTGTATGGCTTATTTCACTTAGCATCACACTCTCCAGTTCCATCCATGTTGCTACAAAGGGCCATATTTCATCCTTTCTCATTGCCACATAGTACTCCATTGTGTATATAAACCACAATTTCTTTATCCATTCATCAGTTGATGGACACTTAGGCTCTTTCCATAATTTGGCTATTGTTGAGAGTGCTGCTATAAACATTGGGGTACAAGTGCCCCTATGCATCAGTACTCCTGTATCCCTTGGGTAAATTCTTAGCAGTGCTATTGCTGGGTTATAGGGTAGGTCTACTTTTAATTTTTTGAAGAACCTCCACACTGTTTTCCAGAGTGGCTGCACCAATTTGCATTCCCACCAACAGTGCAAGAGGGTTCCCGTTTCTCCACATCCTCTCCAGCATCTGTAGTCTCCTGATTTGTTCATTTTGGCCACTCTGACTGGCGTGAGGTGATATCTGAGTGTGGTTTTGATTTGTATTTCCCTGGTGAGGAGCGAGGTTGAGCATCTTTTCATGTGCCTGTTGGCCATCTGAATGTCTTCCTTAGAGAAGTGTCTATTCATGTTTTCTGCCCATTTCTTCACTGGATTATTTGTTTTTCGGGTGTGGAGTTTGGTGAGCTCTTTATAGATTTTGGATACTAGCCCTTTGTCCGATATGTCATTTGCAAATATCTTTTCCCATTCCATTGGCTGCCTTTTAGTTTTGTTGGTTGTTTCCTTTGCTGTGCAGAAGCTTTTTATCTTCATAAGGTCCCAGTAGTTCATTTTTGCTTTTAATTCCCTTGCCTTTGGGGATGTGTTAAGTAAGAAATTGCTACGACTGAGGTCAGAGAGGTCTTTTCCTGCTTTCTCCTCTAGGGTTTTGATGGTTTCCTGTCTCACATTCAGGTCCTTTATCCATTTTGAGTTTATTTTTGTGAATTGTGTGAGAAAGTGGTCTAGTTTCAACCTTCTGCATGTTGCTGTCCAGTTCTCCCAGCACCATTTGTTAAAGAGACTGTCTTTTTTCCATTGGATAGTCTTTCCTGCTTTGTCAAAGATGAGTTGGCCATACGTTTGTGGGTCTAGTTCTGGGGTTTCTATTCTATTCCATTGGTCTATGTGTCTGTTTTTGTGCCAATACCATGTTGTCCTGATGATGACAGCTTTGTAGTAGAGGCTAAAGTCTGGGATTGTGATGCCTCTTGCTTTGGTCTGCTTCTTCAAAATTCCTTTGGCTATTCGGGGCCTTTTGTGGTTCCATATGAATTTTAGGATTGCTTGTTCTAGTTTTGAGAAGAATACTCGTGCAATTTTGATTGGGATTGCATTGGATGTGTAGATAGCTTTGGGTAGTATTGACATTTTGACAATATTTATTCTTCCAATCCATGAGCACGGAATGTTTTTCCATTTTTTTATGTCTTCTTCAATTCCTTCATAAGTTTTCTATAGTTTTCAGCATACAGATCTTGTACATCTTTGGTTAGATTTATTCCTAGGTATTTTATGCTTCTTGGTGCAATTGTGAATGGGATCAGTTTCTTTATTTGTCTTTCTGCTGCTTCATTATTAGTGTGTAAGAATGCAACTGATTTCCGTACATTGATTTTGTATCCTGCAACTTTGCTAAATTCATGTATCAGTTCTAGCAGACTTCTGGTGGAGTCTATCGGATTTTCCATGTATCATATCATGTCATCTGCAAAAAGTGAAAGCTTGACTTCATCTTTGCCAATTTTGATGCCTTTGATTTCCTTTTGTTGTCTGATTGCTGATGCTAGAACTTCCAACACTATTTCACAGACTTTTCTAAGATGATGTAAATGAAGAGTATTTTCTTTCTAGGTGCTTTTATGTGTATCATCCCATTTTATACACAGAGGAACTTTATAAAATCCAATGATCTCCATTTGGCCAATAAGGAAACTGATTTAAAGATTAAGTGACTTTCCTAATATAATCCCATATTATTATTTCTTAACCCACACATTGACCTTTGTCGCTCTCCATTACCTTCTATTTAGACACCCCACACACACACCCCCAACTGTCAACTTCCAATGTAGGTAAATTGTCATCATGCTTTCTATCTCTAATTTTGGTAGATGACTAAACATACAAAGAAGAAAAGCATAAGTTTAGTGATTGGCTCTTCAACAAACCCATGTTTCTAACTCAAATTTTTACTACTGTGGTAAAGCCTGGTGATGAAGAAGCCTGGTGATGAAGAAGCCCATGCTTTATTCACCTTTGCATTCCTAGCTGAGGGTCTATGATAGAACATTCAGTTTTTGACACAGATATATAAGTGAATTCAAAACTTTTAGGGTCATCTAGGTGGCTCAGTTGGTTAAGTGTCTAACTCTTGGTTTTGGTTCAAGACATGACCTCACGATTTGTGAGTTCAGGCCCCACATGGGGCTCTGCACTGATAGTGGATTATCTCTTCCCCGCCCCCACTTGCTTTCTCTGTCTCTTTCAAAATAAATAAATAAGCTTTAAAAAATGTAAACACTTTCAATCAAGGTAGGTCCATTTCCTACTTCTCTCAATGGCCATATGGAGCATCAATATCAATCCTCAGATTTTAAGCTTGCTACTTTCATACCAGTGTGACAATATTTTCAGGTAGAGAGAGACCCTCTTCAACTACTTCCTTGTATCTGCTCATTCTCATATTTCAACCCATTCTCTGCTTATTTTTCCTTATTGCAGAAACAGTGATTTTTTTAGGGCAACTCCTCCATTTATGTTCTTGATCATCTCTATTTTTATCTAGTGTTTATAGGCCATTACTGATTTCATAAAAAGTACAAATGAAAAGCATATACCATTATTTAAGCACAGAATAATTTAAATGTCAAAATCACTGAATAGAGGAGAAAATTCATTTATATTTTATTTACAGAAGTATTTTATAGACAAACTTGATTTTTTAAAATTTTAATTGCATGTCCTAAAATAAAATAACCATAACTGAAATATATAATATTAGTCTTTTTTCAACATATTGCACCTTGATGTATTAGGAAAAGAGTGGAATTGGATATTATGGCATCTACTGTTAAAATTGTGCACTCGAAAATGAGGGAAATAGATGAAAAAGCTTTTGTGGTCATTTCTAAGATTTAAAATCAAAAAACTCCGCTGGACATAGTTTATTGAGATTAGGATAGATTGTTAAGTAAGCAACAATCACTTCTTCTGTATTCTCATTCTTGATTTTATAAAACAGTATTTTATTCATCATTACTCAAATTTTATTAGAATTATTCTTGTATTAAATAGCCTACATATTCAGAACATGCAAGAGACAAAGTTTTACAGGAATCAGTATGAAATCTGCTACTCAGCCTGGGATCCAATTTTCTTCATAATTTGATGTCACACTGCTTACTTGATGCATTTTCTCAGTTCTCACAACATATAAGTATTATTCTTATCTCCTACTACCTCCATAGCTGGCTAGTCTACAGCTGTGACCAAAAAGACTCTGTCCACTCACTTCTGAGTATTCACATTGTTCTCATTTTGAAAGAACCGATGAAGTCTTATATTTTATCATCTTTATGACATATTATCAAACAATCTAGCCTTCACTCGTCTCCTTTAACAGTAATGTTCCTCAGTAAATACTGTTCATTTGATTGATCACCGCTTTTACACTGTTACTTCTTCACATGCATTTTTAATTTTTCCCAAACTGTATCATTAGCTTTTTCAAATGAATGACTAGGACTTCAGTTTCTGTTTTATGTCCAACAGCCCCAGGCAATGTATTATGCATACAGCACGCAATAGGCATTGTTTAATTCTTTTTTTTTAATTTTTTTTTAACATTTATTTATTTTTGAGACAGAGAGAGACAGAGCATGAATAGGGGAGGGTCACAGAGAGAGGGAGACACAGAATTCGAAACAGGCTCCAGGCTCTGAGCTGTCAGCACAGAGCCCGATGCGGGGCTTGAACTCACAGAGTGTGAGATCATGACCTGAGGTGAAGTCGGACGCTTAACCGACTGAGCCACCCAGGCACCCCATCATTGTTTAATTCTTATTTAAATCTTGTACCAGGGCAGCATTTTTAAATTCTGTGATTCTTTGGTGAAAGACGACGAATTACCTAGAAGCTTGTAGAAATAGTCCTCAGGCCTGTCCTAGATCTGAGAATCATGGAATAAGGCCCAATACTTTTTAAAAGGAGCCTCACTAATTCTTATGTACACTATAGACTGGGGCAACTGAGTTTGTATGTAGATTACTAATGTATAAACCTTATTTACTTTTCACCTTTGTTTAGTGTTGATGAACATTGAAGGAAAAAGGATACTGCAATTTGTCAAACATTTTTTGAATCTTTAGATAAACCAGATACTATTAGGATAAGTAGATACACTTCTGTTTCCACATATGCCTTCTTTACAGATAACATTTAGAATATCACAACAAGAAACTATGAAACACCAATGAAAAATATTTTGATGATCTGAACAGTTGATGTGCTTTGAAATCTAGTTTGTATAGCAAAACAATGTGCTAAACAACAAATTTTAAAACATTAAAAATAGACCAGTTCCAACAAAAGGAGATTATTAAAGAAAATTCAGTGTATATCACTTTGTTCTCCCTAAAGATATATATCCTTTTTAAGAGAGGAAGAACTTCAATATAATTAAATATAAATATATAAGAGAGGAAGAACTTAAATATAAGAACAAAATATAATTGAGAAAAAAAATTGAATTATCCTGCTAGTTTGTTTTGTTTTGCTTTTCTATGGGTAAGAGCCATAATTCATTTTGTGAATTGTATTAGGGAAAATAAAATGTGTCTTAAAAGACTGCTTAGGTGAAGCTCCATTCTGGAGTAAGAATTAAATTTTATGGGAAACCAATTTCTCTGAAGCTTTTCAGCTTAAAAATGATTTTTTTTTTCAAAAGCTCTAATCATTACCTTTGGTTTAATTCAACCAGCAGCTAATCAAACCAGAGTTTCATGAAAATTCTTTACAGAGAAAGTTGGTTCATAGATATAAACTTTAATTTTTAATTTCTTGACTTTGGGTGTGTAGAGAGAGATAATATACTTTCCAGGTATGCATTTAATTTTTAATTTCTGCTTGTGCCATTCTGAAGGCCGTCGGGTAGTCGTGTCCTGCTACAAAGGCACCGTTCCCGTAGGACCGGACATTTACGCACTGTAAATACACAGCTGCGCGCTGTACTGGTTTCCAACGCTCACATTAGTACGACGCTAATCCATGTATATTTGCAAATTGTTATGATCATTGCTCAGAAATGGCATCAGTTGCAGCTGCAGCATTCTGAAAATATTTCAGACTTGTGATGGCTGGAACAACAACACAGAAATTATAATCATCTGACATCCATCACCACTGCTCCTTCACTTGATTGCACCAGTCAACAAATCCTGGGCAGGAAGACAGTGAAATAAGGAGCTGCACCAGCCTCATCTATTAAAGAAATCTTTAGTTTTTTTACCTCTGATTCTCACCATTCCAAATTTCTGCCGTCTCCCTTCTTCCATTTCAAACAGTATCCGATACACAAATAGAATAAGAAAAAGAAACGGGATTTTTCAAAATGTCCATTAAGTGTGCTACTTCTTCAGAACTGAATAAACACGCTTCTAAAAAAACTGTGTCTCACAGACTGTGAGGTTACTAAATGTTATTCTGAATATGATTTTATTTGTAGTGTAAACCTATTTATCTGGCTATTTTTCTCTTCTTATTCCCCCTCTTTGTTTCTCTTCTTACTGGACAACTAAATATACTCCATGTCCAGGGTAGATGGGATTTCTTTGAAAATGCTGCTCTTTTGTCTCTTAATCCGTATACTATGGCTCAACAGTTTTCTGTTACAGGCTATTCTGATAATTGATGTCTATGAAATCACTATAGACAATTCAATCTATAACATTTTTTAAAGTCTCTGTTATAACCTTACTTAGTTGTACTGGTCTTTGTTTAATCTCCTACACAAGCTAAGCAACTTTATAAAGTCTAACACCGAGCAAAGTGCTTTTACTTAACATACCTTAAATACATGTTGTAGAATGAACTAATGAATATATAAATATTCTGATGACCTATTACAAAAGTTTATTTTGTCTTCTCAAATTAAGATTCATTTAGACAAATAAAAATGTCCTAGTCTTGTAGCATGTAGTAAAAAATCTTTCATTGGCTAACCTTTGCTTGTCTATTATCCCTGTTGCAAACTCCATCATTTACCACACCACATATTATACCTGAATATCTGCAGATTTTAAATGTACTATTTCATGCCTTCTGCATATTTTCTCTGTGAGAATTTTGTTCACTAATAACATATCTCAAAGACACTTTCTCTAGAAACCTATTAAAGCATACAATTCAATTTTTTAATAAAATTACAGAACTAGGTAACTATGACCAAAATCTAATATAGAACATTTCCATCACCCCAGTTTTGATTCTCTTAATTCTTCCTGTAGATTTGTGTTACTGGTTTTTGTTTGTTTGTTTTGCACTCTATTCCATCTTTATTCCCACCTGCCTCCTTTGTGCTGCTGTTGTATAATACACTTGTATAATATAATACAAATTACATGTTTATATATATGTGTGTGTGTGTAAACCCTAAATAATGCAATTGTATATATATATATTGTATTCAATTTTTAATCAGTTAAGAAGAGGGAGAAGAAATATGTAATACTACCAATAGATAGATAGACATAGATAAAGATATAGATATTTTTTTACCAGCACTCTATTATTTTAATTTATTTTTATTATTATTTTTTTTTATTACCAGCACTCTGGTTTTTGTCATGTGGCTTTGAATTATCTGCTGTTACTTTCCTTCAACCTGTAGGATCTTCTTTCATTACTTCTGATAACACAGATGTGGTAACATATTATTCATATTTTATTTTCCTTTTTGAAAGATTCTTTTTTTTTTTTTTACTTTCACAACATTGAATAAGTTGTCTGCTACTGTCTGGTCTCTGTTGTTTCTGATAAGAAGTCAGTGATTAATTTTATTAGGTTTTCCTCAACTGTGATAAGTTGTTTTTCTATATCTGCTTTCAAAATATTTTCTTTATCTTGGTCTTTCAACATTTAACTGTGATATTACTGAGTGTGGAGCTCTTTATATTTATCCTACCTGGAATTCATTATATTTTTTGGATGTGTATATTAATATTTTTCATCAGATTTGGAATAGTTTAAGCCATATTTTTCAAAAACTTTTCCTATTATTTTGTCTCTCTTCTCTCCTTTGGTATTATGAGTATGTTGGTGTTCTTAATGATGCCCCACATTTTTCTAAGGCTCTGTTTATATTTCTTCATTTATTTTTATCTATGTTCTTCAGACTGATCATCTCTATAGTCTCTTTTCAAGTTTGCTCAATCTTTGATTTGCCTCATTAAATCTACTGTTGAGCATCTGGTGATTTTTTGTTCTTATTAACTGTAGAATTTCCACTTAGTTCTTTCTTCTAGTTTCTATCTCATTGATAATATTCTCTTTTTGAAGAGATATCACTATTATGATTTCCTTTAATTCTTTACCTGTGATTTGCTTAGTTCTTGAAATAAATTAATATTAGCTGCTTGGAAATCTGCTAAATCCAAAATCTGGGTCCCACAGAAACAGTTTGTGTTGTATGTTACATTCATCTGTTTCAAGTACACATTGTAGAGCTTTGCATGTCTCATAGTTTTTTTGGTTCAAAACTGTTACCTTAAGATAATATATTGTCCTGTTAAAAACTGAGAACAAACTGAGGGTTGATGGGGGGTGGGAGGGAGAAGAGGGTGGGTGATGGGTATTGAGGAGGGCACCTTTTGGGATGAGCACTGGGTGTTGTATGGAAACCAATTTGTCAATAAATTTCAGAAGAAAAAAAAAAAGATAATATATTGTCAAAACTATGCAGACTGAGTTTCACCCACAAACTCATATAGAGAGTTTTTGTTTTTGTGATTGGTCATTTTCTCTTTTGTTGAATGACTTGGTTGAAATGACTCTGAAGTTTATGTTCCATGCAATTTGAATCCTCTGATGTCCCTGCTTAGATGTTTCTTTTTCTTGTTTTATCTTTTAGCCTGTCTATGAAGGGTTTCCCCATAGGTCACTTACTGATCAAAGAGTGTGTTTACGTCCCCTGACCAGTTTGATTTCCACTCTTTATTGTTGGATGTGTATGTGGCTTGTCAGCTGTCATCGCAGTCGGTTTTTAGCAAACATTAAGCCAAGAGCTGGTAGCTTGGAATTTCTCACTCTGATTTCTTCTGAGAGAGCATGGCCTTGGGTATGCATAGAGTCTTCCAGATGGCCAGAGGTGCATGTTGTTTCATTTTGACATAAATAAACTTCCGAGAGGTTGTTCCTTAGTTAGAGTAACGTAATGTCTAGCCAACATTTAATCAGAGATTTTAGTTAACCCCCCTGTGCCAGTGGTTTTCTTCCCTCTGTTAATGGATGTGTGTGAGATTTACGGATGGTTTTCAAGTATTTCCCAATCTGACATTGGGTACAGCCCTGTGAATGTGCACAATCTTTCTGGTTCCCAGAGTTGAAGGTGATCTCAGGGGGCTCTTCTTATCCTTCTCATAGTTTGCTCTCTGTTAAATCTCTGATTACAACACTGTTTAGCTGGTGGTAGTCAGTATTGTGGAGCAACCAGACTCTCTTAATTGCTTTCTCCCAAGATCTACATTGTTTTTGACATTGAAGGGAGCCTCTGTTCTGGTTGCCAGCACTCACCTAAAGGAGTGTTTCTGCAACCTGGGGCTAGGGAGGACAAGGTACCCTGGTGACCTTCTCCCTTTGTTATGAAATCATAGTCCTAGACAGGGAACTACAGGGAGAGGGTGCCTCCTTGTTTCCACACCCACTAAGGGTCGGGTTGCCTAAGGCAGACCTGGAGAGCACCAAGGGATTAGGTTGTCCTTCAAATGCCACAAACTCTTGGTATTCTTACTAAGGTTTAGAAGATTTCCTTGAATGAATGCTTCTCTTTACTACATATCCTTAGGACGATTTTCAGAGAGTTCAGTTGTTATCATCATCATCACCTTCATCATCATCAATAATGCAACATGGACAAGTGGGGCTTATTAGAGGAATGTAAGCATTTCTTTTTATTAATGTGTCTATTAGCATAATTCACTACAGCAGTAGACCAAAACTTTTTAAAAAAGTATGTGATAATCTCCTTAGATTCTGAAAACTCAGTGATGAGACACACACTTCAAAAAACACTCATTAAAGATCTTTCTTCTAAAAATATTTTGCAAGCATAATTTTACTTACCTATGTATTTACCTATTATTTCAACCAGGGAACCGCATAGAGACCTCCTTTATCATCACAATCATTTAAAAGTCTTCTAAATGTTGTAAAAGAAACAAGGGATAAACATTAAGCAGGAGAAAGTGAAATTATTCCTACATGTAGATGATATTACTTCTTATTTTGAATGCCCAAGAGAATTAATTAAAACTACAAGTGATATGGTAATTCAATAAGGAGGTGGGCAACCACAACCAGGGAGGTAATAAAATTAATGAAACACGTTATTTATACAAACAAGACCAAAATAAAGAAAATACTGAAGAACCAGTAAGACATGTACAAGATCTATTGGGAGAACAATTTTAATTGCTACTAAAAGTCACAAAATAATACTTGTGTATTTTACGTTCTGTTTAAAGTTGCATGGCTGATAGAACTGAATTTTAAGCAGTGGATGATTATAGTTAATGGAATAGCCAGTCTGTTTAGTGACCAGATACTCTCTCACAAGGACTGAGTGGTTGCCTGACATCTTTATCACACTAATGCACCATTAGAATGCAGCCCTTGTTAGAGCAGACACAGTAAAGAACAAGCATATTCTGTACTATGAAGACATACTAGAATTTTGTAGAAAGACAACTCTAACTGAACTGTAGTTGTGGGAGTGGGTAATTTTTTTTAAACATCATAACTGCATTTCATAGATTCCTTACCACCAGCACCAACCCACCCTAATTGATGCGTAATAACTCCTAGAAGAAATAAAAATAAGGCACTGGATTGTCTTCTAGGATAAGAGAATATATATAGCCTAATCTTACAAATGAGTTTAGTGCACTCTATTTACTGATGTTAAAAATATATATGTTGACTTTTGCTTGTAAGGTTAATTAACTATATCTTAAAAAGGTATTCATCTTTCTATATAAATAATGTCCGAATATAGTGCCTCCATGTTTGGGTAATGTTAATAAAGCATTTTCTTTTTCTGAAGTCCAGAATAGAAATGTTTCTGTGGTTCTGCTTTTACAGAGGAAATTTATTATATTAGGCCACAGCTGTAAATTTTCTCCCTCCAATCCTATAAATTTCTTCTAAATGTTTAATGGTTTATAACTGTAATTATTCTTGTGTGCCAACATTAAACTTTAAAAAGTTTAATTTGGAGACTATTCGGAGAAACTCATCTTTTTTACAGCCTCATAAATAGTTCTTTGATGAAATGAGCAGAGGCTCTGTGTCTGCCCGAGGTGAATACAAATGACACCACATAGACTATACTTATGGAGAGGAAACAAATGCATCGATGCCTAAAGTGATCAGCTAGTCCTCAATAGCAATGGGGAGTGATGTGTTCAAAGACGGGAAATGACAGGGTTCTCAAGCCTCCTCCTCCTTGTCCTTGCCCCACCCCCACCCCCACCATTTTCTCCTCCACCTTATTTTCCTGAAAGTTTTTAATATTCCCAACTAGTTCTAATAAACAGAGGATGGTATAGGGGTAGTCATCATGGGGCATACACACTCCTAATCCATAATATATAGTTCATGACTTCTATTTAGTCAGTATATTTCAACACCACTTTTAAAGACTATCTAATGGAGAGGGCATGGCTATATCATATATTACTAAGAGTATGTCTTCTTCACAAAGTTTAGTTGCTAAATTGTACCAGTTCTGGAACTCAGATGAATGAAAAATGCTTTAGTTTTGAAGTAGGCTATGAAAATTGAGGTAAATATTGGAAACTCTCAAGTGAGAGTGATATATGGAGTGCTTCCAAAGGTGAATTTACATGGTAGTTCTTTTAAGTTAAGATAGAATAACCATTAAAATTCCTTTAATTAAATTCAAGGGACAAACATTGACAACTTTGGCTACCTACAGGTATATAGTAAAATAAGGGCACATCCTGAATAAGATTGAAGATTAGCTTTCATTTTTTAATTGTTAGATTATTATGTGTTAATCTATATCTTCCCACAAAACAGTGCTTTTTCTTTTCGTATAACTGTTTGAATTGAAAATATTCTCAAATTAATCTATAATATTTTGACATCCTACCTTAATCCAAAAAATATTTAGGGTGACGGACAATGAAATAGATATCTTAAATCATTATTTCTTCTATATATTAATATATACATGTTTGTAGCATGTATTTTTTTTCTAATTTTAAAACCAACACATAATCAAACAATAACAAAATACAGAAATATAGATTTAAGCACAACTAAAAACATCTATTTTCTTTTCCAGAGGAGTCTATTCACTCCATAGGTGTAATTCACATATGATGGAGAATTGCTTAGCCCAATGAGACCTATGTCAGACTTCTGACTTACAGTAGCATAGGTAATAACTTTATTTTCTTAAGCCACTCAATTTGTGGTAATTTGTTATAGCAGCAGAGGAAAATAACACAATAAAAATGCATCAGAGGTGTTACGTGCAAAGATAAATATATGATGGAGCACCTGGGTGGCTCAGTGGGTTAACCGTCCAACTGTTAATTTTAGCTCAGGTCATGATCTTATGGTTTATCAGGCTCCATGCTGTCAGTGCAGAGCTTGCTTAGAATTCTGTCTGTCTCCCTCTCTCTCTCTCTGGCCTTCCCCCATTTGTACTCTTTCTCTTAAACTAAATAAATAAACTCTATAAATAAATAAATAAATAAATAAATAAATAAATAAATAAGAAAGATAAAATATATGACAAGTATAACACAAAGGTTGAGAGGGAAGAAATGAAAATACTAACAAGGCAAAGCAAAGAGTTATAGATAATAAGCCAACAAATCAAGTGGAATCATAAAAACATATAAAATAACCCAAAAAAGTTAGAAAAAGAGAAAAAGGGACAAAACAGATGAGCTCAATAGTAAACATATAATAAGATTGATTTAAGGGTAAAGATGCTGATGATCACGTTAAATGTAAATATATGCCAATTAAAAGTGAGAGATTGTCATATTGAACAAAACACCAGGATGTATGTATAGGCTACCTACAAGAAATGCACTTTAAATATAAACACATGTATAATTTAAACATTTGTGTGGGAAAAAGATATACTATGGTAAAAGTAATCAAAAGGTTTGGTATAGCCATATTACTATCAGACAACATACATGATTGAGCAAGAATATCACCAGAAATAAAATGGCTATTTTATGAGAGTAAGAGGTGAGTCATTCAAGAGTTTATAATAGTCCTAAGCATTTACACACATAATATTTCAATACATGAAGCAAAAGTGATAGGATTGAAAGAAGGAAAAGTCAGATCCACAATTCAAAGCACATTTTAATACTCTTCTCTCAATAAGAGATAGACCCAGGAGAGAGAAAATCAGTAAGAATATGGAAGACTTGATCAATACTGTCAGCAAAATTAACCTAATTGACAGAGATTCTTAATCATCAACAGAATACACATTCTTTCCTAGGACACATGACACATTTGCCAAGATAGACTATATTCTGGGACACAAACGAGTCTCAGTTGTTTAAAAGGATTCAAGGCACACAGAGTGCATTTTCTGACCATAATGGAAATAAAGGGGAAATCATTGACAGAAAGATCTCTGGACAATCCAAACATAAGCATCAAAATGAAAATTTTAAAAATATTCTGAAATGAATGATAATTAAAACAACATGTAACAAAATATACAGGGTGCTGTTAAGCAGGAAATTAATCTCAATGTGGGCTTACACTACAAAAAATATGTCTAAAACTAAAAACCTCAATCTCCATGCTAAGACACTGTAATGATCAAATACAATTAAATGTAGATTAGCAAGGAAAGAAAACTATCAGAATGAAAATAGGAAATCAATTAAATGGGAAAGAAAAGAAAACCAATGCAACTAAAATATTTTTATTTTAGAATATCAATTAAAAAAACCTTCCAACTAGATTAATCAAAAAATAAAAAGAATATTAACATTTCCAAAATAATAAGAGAGGTGGTATCATTATACATTCTGCAAATCATGAAAGTATACACAATAAATATTATGAATAGCATAGTAACAATAATTGTTAAAACTTGGATAAAATGGAATGTTTGTTGAAAGCCACAAACTGCTATGGCACATCCAAAAAGAAATGATAACCTAAATCTGTCTATACCTATGGACAAAATTGAATTTACATCTAAAAACCTTTCCAAAACAAACAAACAAACAAACAAACAAAAAAACACAACTCCAGATCAAAATGGCTTCACTGGGGAACTCCACTAAATATTTCAGGAAAACAGCATGATAGCAACTATGAAAAACTCTTCTAGAAAAGAGAAGGGAAGGAAATTTCTAATTAATTCTATGAAGCCAGTGTTACCAGAAAAATAAAAGGAAATACAACTAAAGTACTCTTCTTGAACATAGGCATGAAAATTCTAAACAAAATTTACAAAAATAAGTATTAATCTACAAACTGTATGAATTATCCATGAAAATACAGGGTTTCTCATAGGAATAAAAAATTGGTTTAATATGCAAATATCAATCAAAGTGTAATTCAAAATATGTATAACTGTTTTTCAAAGAAAAAAAAAACCATGGGATTATATAAATAGACAAAATAAAATTGACAAAATCCAACATTTACCCAGACGAAAATATCTCACACTAAGAATTTTCAGAATTCTGATAAAAGGCATCTACAAAAAAAATTACAAATGATATCATTCTTGATGGTGAGAAACTAAATTTTTTCTAAGATTGGTAACAAAAATATCTCATCTTACCACTCCTACGTATCGTTGTACCAGAAGTCCTAGTCAGTGAAATAAGGGCAAGAAAGGAAATGAAAGTCACAGAGGTTGGAAAGAAAGAAATAATAGTCCCTAATTTCAGATAACGTGATTATGTAGAAAGTCCCACGCAGTCCACAAAACATATCACAAAGCTAGCAGGTAAGTTTGGTAAAGTCACAGAGTAAAAAGTCAACACACGAAAAATCAATTGTGTATGTATTTACTAGCAATGGACAATTGGGAACTAACATTTTTTTTAATATAAAAAATCATTCAATAGTTTCTTTAATCATTAAATCACACTATCTTTTATTTTAACTTCATTTATTTTAAGAGAGAGTGAGAGAGAGGGAGAGAACGTGAGCACAAGGGGCGGGGGGCAGAGAGGGGGAGAGAGAGAATCCCAAGCAGGCTCCATGTTGACAGTGAGGAATGCCACACGGGACTCAATCTCACTGTGAGATCATGACCTGAGCCTAAATTAAGAGTCAGACGCTTAACTGATTGAGCCACCCAGGCACCCCCACAATGTCTTTTAATTCCCTCCGCCATAATTACTGTTTTTCCCATTGGCTGATATTTTTCTGGCATGCCTAAAAAGAGATGAAAAGAGGAGGATTGTTTACTCTCTCAGTCAGGAAGAGCCATTTCCTTACTGGGATTCAGTTTAAAGTATCTTTCACAATCGTCTATGCTAGTGTTTTACTATCTAAGTCTGAATCAAATCAGGAATTAGAAATCACACAGTAGGTTAACCAGGGAAAGCATGATATAAAGAACTATGAAAACTATAAGGAAACTCCACATGGTGCCTGAAGGATGAGAGTACCCAGGGAAGGAAAACTTGGAAGGGTTCCTGATTTTGTTGGAGAAGGTTTCATTTGGTCTAGTGGATGACAGAGAAGCTTAATGACTTGCCCAGGCCAGAGTTGGTCTGCAGTCATGGTATAAGCAGGAAGCAACGTCACTGTGCTGAGGGTGAAGCACCTTTCTGGGAATGCCCTGGAAAGCAGCAGAATGTCCCGCCTGAGAAATCATGGTGCAGATGCAGGTGGGAGGTCTCTCCAGAGCTGATTTTCCTATACAGGGCCTACTGAAGGTTATTGCCAGGCCGAGTCTAGGCCACAATGTTGGCGCAGCGATCAACCAGATGTTCTTATCTGCATACAAGTAACCCACCAAGCAGCCCTGAACAACAGCTAGAAAGCTGTTTCCCCATCCCCCACCCCCCACACCCGTGTCTCTCCACTAACCTCTACTGAGAAGTATAATAGGACGCTTACCATGCAGGGAGGATGCTTAGAGTTCTGTCTCTTATGGGGAAGCGTATACAGCAAGGCAAATTTGGAGTAGAGAGGCAAGATAATTGGCATACCCTTTAAAATCTTATATCCTGCTATTTACATAGGTCAAATAGAAAATGAATTATCCAACTCTGTGCTATAAAGATAAATTTCCACAATCATGATTGATAAGTACAGTTAAATTTTCTAGACATTGTTAATATGAGGAATTCTTTTTTAATTTCATCCATCACTTTTCACCAACACAATTACTGTGATCACTGTATTTGCTACCTATATCCTCACTCTGTTCTTTCATTTTGTTTATCCTTTGTAGTCTCCTAACTTAATACAGCTTTTCCTTTCTGTGTACAACCTCATCCCCTTTACCTTCTTGGTTTTTTGGTTTTTGCTCTGCTGTGTTTTTTTAAGAGAGAGTAAGAGCAAGAGAGTGTGAGCTGGAGAGAAGGCAGGGTGGGTGAAGGGAGAGAGAGAGAACCTTAAGCAAGCTCCACACTCAGCGAAGAGCCTGATGCAGGGGCTGGATCCCACAACCCTGGGATCTTGACCTGAATGGAAATCAAAACTCAGACGCTTAAACGACTGAGCCCCTCAGGTGCCCCTAGATTTTTTCATGACTTCATCATCTCTTACTTTTTAAAACAGAATTATTGAGGAATAATTGACATAAAATAAACTGTACATATTTAAAGTGTAGAATTTAATAAGTTTTGACCTATGAATACAACTGGAAAATCATGGCAATCAAGATAATGAACATAATCATCAGCCCCAAAGTCTGTGCATGGTTCATTGTCCTGACGCGTTCCTGTCCCTCCCACCTTTGCGGCTCATCTGCAAGCAACCGCAGATCAGCTTTCTGTCGCCATAAGATTTACCCATTATCTTCTTAATAACTCTAGAATCCGTCATACTGCCTCTCTCATTCCTGAATTTGGTAATTTGTGGATTCTCTCAGCTTTTACTGATCAGTCTGACTAGAGGTTGATCAATTTTATTGATCTTCTCAAAGAACGAGGTTTCAGTTTCAACTGTTTCCTCTTTTTTTTTTTCTATTTCATTGATTCCTGGTCTGATTTTTATCACATATTCTATTTAAATGTAGTTTAATTTGTTTCCGTATGTTGTAAGATGAAAGACAAGATCTTTGATTTGAGGTCTTTCTTTTTTTCTAATATATATCCATTTAATGATATTTTAAAAATGCTTATCAGTTGTTAATAATGTTTCATCATTATTTTATAGCTGAACCTACATCCCACAGATTATATGTTGCATTTTTATTTTCATTTAGTTCAGTATACTTTCCAATTTTACTTTTGATTTCTTCTTTGATAAACCAATTATTTAACAAGTATGTTATTCAGTTTCTGAGTATTTTGGAATTTTCCAAAGATCTTTCTGTTATTGATATCTTATATCTTGTATATTTATTCACACATTTGTTAGTGCTCTTCATTTATTTGTTATACAATTTTGAAAATATTCCACCCTTGACAATATATCCTAACCACTATGTAATGATACAGCAGAACATTTGAAAATCATAAGTCCAAGTAAAGTATATATAATAGATGACATAACTGGATATGGAGAATGAAATAATAGTTTGATCAAATTCCACAATATTAATTTAAAAGGAATTAATTTAAACTCATATAACACTTATTAATGTAAGTCTACATAATGCTTGTGAGAGACAGTTGACCAGTAAGCATGTCAATATTTAGTTCTTGCACAGCCCAGACCCCCAAAATCTGTTTTATTAACAATCACTTAATGAGAACCCATGTCTATTATAACTAGATCCTCATGAAATTTAATTATATGTATTAAATAATATATTATTACTATAAAGTATTTGTTGAGGATTTATAACTACATACTGAATATATTGCTTTATATACTCATAAGTGTCTTTTAAGAAATCATTAAAGTATCTATTTAATCTCAATAATGATCCTATTAAATTCAATTTAATGCCTAGTTAAGTATGTTTAGGGCAAATCATTCAGGCTATGCCCATATAGATAAAGTGAATTAAGGAACCAAAATAGTTATCTGAATAATTTCAGCCAAAAGTAAATTTTAATATCTCCATTAGCTAGGACAAATTTATTCTCTATAATTCTTGGACATTTTTGTTTTCAAAGAATGAATTATGTGCCATTAAAACTATAGCAAAAGCTCTTCAAGATCATAATCTTTGTTTTGCTTCTCTATCCTTCACAATGACATAGACCAATTGGATCAATCAGGATGTGTAGAGGTCATGCAACAATAAATTCTTAATAAAAACTACTCTACCTGAATTAGAAAAACTAAATGATATCTACATAGCATCAGTTTTTATGAAGTGTAATATTGTATAGATTTTTATTACAGGTTTTACAAAATATTACTACACTGCAATTTTCTAAAGTGTTGTTAATGTAAAACCAATTCAAGACTCCTATACAGAAGGTTTGGAAGCAAAGAAAGGAATTTATTTGATTGGCTATAGCTTAAAGCCTGGTTGACTGTGATTAGTTGTCCTTAGGTTTGGATTTCTTAACCTTGAGGCATTTGCAGGCTTAGGTTTTGGTTTGCTTATTTAGGTCACCAAAGCATTAAAGCCACTGTACTATAATGGCTCCCTTGTTTAGTTAATTTAACATATAATATTTATTTTTCATTATGTAAACACCATTCTTCTGGATGCTGAATCATATTTGAAGATTAAAAGTGTGTAGAATTTTTTCATTCTAGGGGGATAATATATATGCAAATGAAACCATTAAAAGGCACAAATATATTGTGCTAAATGCAAGAAGAAAAATATATAGGTGAAAATATTTCAGTGTTCAGGGGGACGGGCAATTATCTCTAAAGGAAAGAATGAAGTGTTTTGTTATAGGAGTGGCAGGTGAACATACTCTTGAAAAACTGGTAAAATTTTGAAAATACAGTAATCGGCAAATAAAGACCTGGAGATATTCCAAAAGAACTAAGATATGGGAATGGAAACACTTTTTTATAAGTCCAGGAAATAGTGAGCTCTAAGTCTGACAGAAGCAGACTATGTAAGAAGGGAAATAGTGCAAGAGGTAGTTAGCAATTGTCAACATTGACTGGCACAATGAATGAAATGAATGTCTAGCTAAGGAGTTCAGATATTGACGAGGCTTATTAAAATGAATGTTTTGATTATAATTTTTTAATGTTTATTTATTTTTGAGAGAGAGAGTGTGAGCTGGTGAGGGGCAGAGAAATGGAGACACAAAATCTGAAGCAGGCTCCAGGCTCTGAGCTGTCAGCAGAGAGCCAGATGTGGGGCTCAAACTCATGAACCTCAAGATCATGACCTGAGCCAAAGTCGGACACATAACTGATGGTGCTCCTTGATTATAATTTTTTAAATAACACATTGTATATAATAGCCCAGGTGTTTCCCTGGATGTTGTGTAACTCATATATTATTTGTTTAACAAATCTTAAATATGCTTTGGCAGGGAAAAGAATGAACCCCAAAATGTTTCTTTCAGAAAAAAATCTTGGATTAAGTTGACCCCAGAGAACACCAATCTTGTGTCAAATTTTATTCCATAATCTTTGAAATAGCTATTGTAAAAAGATTTGTTATATCTAACCAATGGGAAAAGAAGAAAGAAAGAAAGAAAGAAAGAAAGAAAGAAAGAAAGAAAGAAAGAAAGAGAGAGAGAGAGAGAGAGAAAAACCCAGTCATAAAAAGTGAGATTGAAATTGATAAATTGGTGACTTAGCATGCAAATCAGTACCTTGGAAGAAGAGCAGGAAGAAGCCACCGCAATTCTCCATAAAAATTAAATGCTAATACTGAACTTGGGACATCAATAAAATCAGTTGGTATATTAGTTAGGATTCTTGGTTTGCAAGTGGCATAAAATTCAAACCAAACAGGCTTAAAGGGGGAATTATTGGTTGATGTAACTGTAATATCAAGTTCAAGTTTCACTCAAGTAGCAATTAGATGGAAGCACTCCAACAATGTCTCATTACCACGATATACATATATATATACACACACACATACATACATACATATACATATACATACATATGTATACATATATATATTTCCCCTTCTCTCTCTCTCCAGGCTCTCCTTTGTCCTGATTCACTCCATTTTCAGGGGTATTTTCTGTCTTTCCAAGACACGAATAACAGCTTTGGATCTGATATACCTCAGCCTAAATCAGGTGGTAGAATGCAGGTTTCTTGGCCTGAAATTCCATCATTATTAGTATTCTTTTGTTTCATTGGTTCTGATTAACTCATAAGCACCTGTCATGATGAACAGTGAATGGGATGCTCAGATGGGCCTGGGCCTAGGACATCGGTTCTATTTCCCACCGGTGGGTAGAAGTGCCTACACGTGGGAGAAAAGGTGTTCCCTGGTGGGTCGTGGGGGGGTATTGGTGGTGCAACTATCAGAAGAAGAGAACAAATGCCAAGCAAAAAAACAAACAACCAAACATGCCTAAAATTGAACTGATCCCAAAATGACAGGTGAAAAAAAAAACATTTTTTTTGTAGCTTCATTACTTTTGCAATAAAAGTGGAATGGTATGTTGTCAAAATGTAAAGTTGACTTTGATTAAAATTTCATGACTCGTGAATTGTTTGTGCTTTCAATAATCGTGCAGGTGTGGGCAATTTATGTGGCAAAATGGAAGATTCTTGAGACTTCTCTCTCAACCAGAAAACTCATATTTTGCTCGATGTCAAGCCTCAGACTTTATGAAAGGCTATACCTTCTGTCCCACTTTATAATTCAGGCTGAGTCACTTTTAATTTATCCTTCCCTTTCACTGTTCTTCAAAGGCACTATCAAATGAGGCCAGTTGACTCCTGTACAATTTCTGGACCCAGCCTCTTCCTCTCATTATCAAAATGTGTCATCTTTTATAGTACACTTACTTCTAAAAGTAGTAATTGAAAAAAAAATTAGAAGAACAGTTGTGAATCTCTTGATTGAATGCCTACAAAAGGGGACTTTATAATATTTATTTTGACCAGAAAGTAAAAGAATCACTTCTATAAAATATTGTGTTCAAGATTGTGAACCAGCTGCCTCTTCCTTTCACACTTCAAATTTGTCGTCTCATCACAGAATAAAATCCCACCGTAGTATTAGTCAAAGAATTAGGCAAGAGAGTTGGATAGCTCATTATGTACAGTACAGAAGAAAAACCAAATGTACTTTGTAAAGTTGCCCAAGGATGATGTTAAGACTCCCTAGGATTTCACACAATATTTAATGAATTTGAACTGAATCTGTGTCACTCTGTTGTTTTCTAGTCATATTCCTTATATTTTAGAGTCATACCAATATTTGGAATAGTTAGAAATGTCATAATGTCTTATTTTAGATTAATTTGATTTAAAATTTGATCTCCATTGACAATGTTACCCTTTATCTTTTATGTTACTCTGCTGTCCCAGATCTGCTGCTTAAAGACTATTTGTTTAGGATCTCTTCTTGCTGGAAACTCCTCTTTATTTTCACTGTTGTTATTTCAAGGATTCTGTTGATACTTTTGGCTCTATACTCTTCGTACCTTATATAATGCTTCTATGTGAAATTCTGTGACCAGGCACATAGCAGTCACTCACTAAAGTGAAACTTTAAAGTGAAACACTTCTGTGTTGTATTCAAACTAAATGAAGATTTTGGCAGGGGAGGAGGGGAAGTCTGTTTTGTCATTGTCCAGTGTTTTCTTTTCTATGGATTATCAACAGGGAACATACAGGTTCCAAAATATCTTTCAAGTCTTAAAGCAATGCAACAAAGAAAGGTCAGTCATTTTCATTCCCTTAAATTTTTACTGTGCTATAAATAGCCATATATATTTATGTATGTATTTACATATGTATTAATAAGGTATATATTCAATTCAGCAAAATACATATACAGTTATATGTTTTGTTCATCTCCCATCTTTCTTCTACATGAACATGAATAATTTAAGATTTGTAGTGAAGTCGTAAAATATTGTTCCAAATTGATTACTGGCTACAGCCTTGAAAGCTAAAAAAAAAAAAAAAAAAAAAAAAAAAAAAAAAAAAAAAAGTAAAAAAAAATTGAAGCTACACAAAATTCTATATTATTTCTTAAAGAAATCTCAAAGACACAAAACATGTTATATTCTTCCCCCAAACATTTGCCTTTTTTCAGCTAAGCTCCAAAAATAGGGAGAATCATTCCAATGGAATTGAAGCAGAGCAGAATTGGTCAGCCCAAAATATGCCTCTTTGGCATAGGATTATTTTAAGTTTATTATTTTCAAGAAACAGCAGATACAGAAGCTCAAAAAAAGAGAAGTTACTCTTTGTAAGGGAAACATATTTATAAGGGAAAATTCCATTTGTAAGGATATCTTCTCTGTGTCAGGAAGAAGATGACCAAATCTGTAGAAACACTCATCAGTGGAGAAGGTACCAACTTAAATCTGAATAACAAACATACCATTGTTTACTGTGCTTTTCCTAATAACTTCCCATAACTATCCTTGCCTCACCCCCAACATCTTTCCTTTGTCTTTAGCTTTTGAGCTCTGTCTCAAGGTGTTGGCTTGGGCCATGGCATAGAGTGTTATTCAGTTTTTCTGGAGCCATATTTGTTAATTAGATTGTTCTTTATTTTTCTCCTGTTAATGTTTAATTATCAGCAGTGGTACAGATCAAGAATGGGGAGTTCTCAGCCAAAAACCTAGAAGGGTAAAGGGAAAATTATTTTTCCTCCTACTCAATCCAACCAGAGACTGAACTAATTTCAGATGGTGTTTCGGAAATTGTTGGAAGAACCAATCTATGTCTGGATTATCCATGGTATTTACTAAGACCCTCCTCCTTTTTTTGTGGTGTGTTCCAACTGTGTGTGGGGGGGGGGGGGGCTGGTGGGGCAGGCAGTGAAAGAATTCACCTGAGGCAGAACAAAGGAGATAGAAGTTTACTGAATACACTACAAATGAGCATTGGGAAGGACAGCAAAGGAGAGACTGTTTGCCAAGAGGAGGTGGTGAGGGGCTGAAGTTACAGGGTAGAGTGAGGAAGTATGAGAATGTATGGAATTTTCCCTTTTTTGGTAACTGTACCTGGTTATGAGTAACCCCATTGGTCAGTTAGGTCTTATGGCCTTTTCCAGGTGAGTGGCTTAAACAGCCTGTTTGAATTCAGCTCCGTGGTCAACATGGGCTGTTTTGCCTTGCTTAGGTTTTCGTTGCTCAAAGCCTGTTGCCTAAAAGCTGCCTCTACATTTTTTGTAAGTACTACACTCCTTTTTTTTCCCTCTCTTGGCACTGTGTATTTACTGAGAGGCCCGCTCAACTTCTCAGCATTATATATAGGCTTCCTAGTCTTCTGTTTGGTATATTTTATGAATTACAAACAATTTCAGGAGAAAACTGGCATAGGATCAGATTTATTTATTCAAGCCTCCCTTCTCTTTGGGATTTAGGACACCTACTTCCTGCTTCCTTTAGCAGGCTAGATGGATCTTTCCTTCTTTCTTTCTTTCTTTCTTTCTTTCTTTCCTTCTCTCTCTCTCTCTCTCTCTCTCTCCCTCCCTCCCTCCCTCCCTCCCTCCCTCCCTCCCTCTCTCTCTCTCTCCTTGGCTCCATAAAATTACCGAAATATCTGATTACTTTCCTCTTGGCAATCCCCTATGCTTTGACTCCCATGGCACATAGCATAAAAATTTGCAAATGCCCTGAGGGGAAGAGTGGCAAATGCAGTATTGCATTTGGGTGACTTCTTCCCAGGATTTTGTCCTCTTTAATTTGACTGCCTTTGAAACACATTAATGTTTATAAGTAGATGTTTATCTTTCATATTTCATTCAGCTTTGCTAGGTCTTCTCAACCAGGTATTATTCTACTAACATTGATACCATTATAGCCAGAAGAAGCCCCTTCACTTATTCTAAAAGAGGTATTTTTGTTAAATGTGTGTGGTGTGTGTACCCGTGTGCCCACCTGTGGTATTAAACTTACATATCTGGCTTTTTATTTCTACATGAATCTTCTTAGGAAAAGCATACATAATTTTGGAAGGAAGTACATCTTTTGGGTTGAGTGGATAAATAAAATAAATGTTTGTCTTTGGAAACATCAGGTACATTATCAGTAGATACAAAGTTTTAAAAAAGTGTTGCAGAGGGGCGCCTGGGTGGCTCAGTAAGTTAAGTATCTGACTTCGGCTCAGGTCATGATCCTACAGTTCCTGACTTCAAGCCCTGGCATCAGGCTCTGTGCTGCCAGCTCAGAGCCTGGAGCCTGCTTCGGATTCTGTACCTCCCTCTCTGTCTGCCCCTCCCCTGCTCACACTCTGTCTCTCTCTGTCTCTCAAAAATGAGTAAACATTAAAAAAAAAAATTTAAAAAGAAAAGCATTGCAGAGAATATAGTTTGTACCCAACATGACACAAACATTCAAATAAATAGTGCTGGTTGTTTCTCTCTGGAAAAAAGGGGGAGGGGTGTATAAAAGCTGTAATGATGCAGTAAGTCTTTGCTGCATATCCAACAGTTACTTCCCCTCCCTCATCCCCGGCACCAGTCTGTGTCAGTAGAAGCACAAAACCCCCATTTTGGTCAGTTACTGCATATCCATGTGTTTCTCTTGGCAGCTTGCGGGGGTGGGGCGAGGGTGGAATTTCATGTTTCACCAATGTACAGTAACCCTAGTTCCAGTGATTGGGTTAGAGGTAAACCTGTAATGTAATTCTGGCTAAGGGGATGCACTGGAAAGCTTTCCTTACTTTAGGATAAGTGTATCTTTTGAAGGATGCATGAAGATTATATGCTGTTCTAACCCTCTTCTGATCTTTGGGTGGTTTTGTTTGAAAATGTGATTTCTGGAGACTTCAGTGGAACTTACCATCAGGAGCCCCAGGGGTGAGGAAGAAACCAGCGCATTACAGATGTCAGAATAGCTGATTGAAAAGGACCAGCATCCATGCCATGAAAAATAGTTGAGTTCCTGAAGTAATTTGCCCTGTGGAAGAGTCCATCATTGGGCATCACAATAAGTAAGATAGCATGGCCAAGTTGCGTAACTCACTTTAAATTATGTCAAAGTCAGGGGCGCCTGGGTGGCTCAGTTGGTTAGGCGTCTGACTTCAGCCAGGTCACGATCTCGCAGTCCGTGAGTTCGAGCCCCGCGTCAGGCTCTGGGCTGATGGCTCAGAGCCTGGAGCCTGCTTCCGATTCTGTGTCTCCCTCTCTCTCTGCCCCTCCCCCGTTCATGCTCTGTTTCTCTCTGTCTCAAAAATAAATAAACATTAAAAAAAAAATTATGTCAAAGTCAAAACTATCCTAACTTCAACAGGGGAATCGAGGGATACCATAATACTGTTCTCATATTTCCTCTTGCTAATTGATTAAAAAAACCAGAAGCAGTATCACAAAATGAGACTATTGCCTTCAGCTCAATTCAGTATGAATGATGAAAACTTAGTTAGGGTGCCATTTTGTCTTGGAGCAGGCTTCTATTTTCCTTGACCCATGGAAGCTGTTTCCATTTCTCTGGCTCTTGCTTTGTTTCTGGATGCTTTGTTTCTAGATCCATGACTTAGGTTCCCTGCCAATGCTTTCTCTCACCTCTGTACCCTGCCCTGTTTGTTCAGTGTCTTCTCGAAAATGAAGCCTTTTCTTACCTCCACCAATAAAACTGCTTTTTCTTTTCCCAAAATTTTCAGCACATCTTTTTCATACCTTTCTTATGCCCACTCTGATATTTTGCTTTCTATTTTGTGCTGAGTTTGCACTATGTAAAGTCAAAGAGTACCATGTATCCAGTGAGATCCCTGAAAAACAGGGAGGTTTTTCATTCATCATTGTTTGGACGGTATCTGGTACATGGTAAGTGTCTAATAAGTATTGATATTAGATAGCAATGATGTTAGAATTCTAATTTAGAAATAAACAAATTTCTCCCTGAGACTCTCTCTCTCAGCTCTTTAACTGGAAATATTCACATTGCAGGTGTCTCTGAGAGTAGTTACCCCTTTGGATCCAATTAACGTTTAGCTTTTGCTTGCAAGAACAATTCAGTCCTGAAAGTAGTATCAGCCATAAACATGAGATACAAAAATTAACTTTTTTTTTTAACAATTCATTTCCCCCATGGGAAGCAAACAGGTAGAAAAGTAAATGAAATTAGCATTCTTATCTTCTCTCCCAGCATAGATCTTAAGGCAGTCTGGATGAGTTTGCAAGATTAACACGCTGGAATTTCACATAAGAATTGTTCGCAGCTCCATGGATGAGTTTAAATGTAATTCAGAAATATCATGAAGGAATTTAATTTCCTAAAAATGAGCACAGACATTGCAAGGATTAGAATGCAAAATACCACCAAGTTCCACCAAGTTGCTGGAACTGACCTTGCTATACACAAATATTCTGTAATTCAGTATGTACCGGTTATTTTTCTATCCGAGGCAGTACCTAGTTTAATTTTTTTCTCTACACCCTGAAAATTTGTGGTCTCTTAATTTAGAGAAAAGGAGTATGCTGCTGGGACCTCCCTCTTTGAGTAGCTTTATTCCAAAGGGGACACATTTCCCTGGCCTTGAGATCCACAATCTTATTCCTACTTAGCAGGAACAGATAAAATCCAAGTCCAGTGGAATCTAAAAGGAAATATATTTTGGGACTTTGCAAATTGTTCGGTTTAGATTCCTAATTCCTTTAATAATCATGATGCAGGTATGAATGATGAACATTTCTGAGTGTGTACTATGTCTCAGGTACAATGCTGGTATTTAGCCTACATTAGTTCCCTGACGATCAGTAGACATTGCCATGTAAAGTAAGTTCTGTCACTTTTATCATTCTTGAAAATGAATAAGAAGAAAAGATCTAGGATACCTCACTCTGTCTCTGATCATCCTCTAGCTTACATCCTTGGCTGCAAATCATTTTGTAACTATAAAACTGAGGGCAAATTAGTCCACAGCATTAACTGTACTTATATTTTAATCAGTGTGCCTCACTGGTGGTGTCGTAAGGACTTGAAACATGGGTAAAATTCTCGAATGGAAGTGCTTTTGTTTTCTTTTTTCTTTTTTAATTTTTTTAACGTTTATTCATTTTTGAGAGGCAGAGAGAGACAGAGCATGTGCGGGAAAGGGGCAGAGAGAGAGGGAGACACAGAATCTGAAACAGGCTCCAGGCTCTGAGCTGCCAGCACAGAGCCCGACGCGGGGTTCGAACTCACGAACTGTGAGATCATGACCTAAGCTGAAGTCAGACTCTCAACCGACTCAGCCACACAGGCACCCCAATGTTTTCTAATACATTATATTTGCTGTCACCAAATTCATACTATATATTTTTGTCATTTATATGATGCACGAGACTAACTAAATTGCTGGCCTTTAGGAAATAAAAGTAAATAAAGCATGAGGGAAATAAGAATGAAACAATTGAAAATGTTTTCATCAATGATATAATAGGATGGTAATGAAATGAGTTGAACCGTGTGGTTTAGTCTTTACTGAGCTGCACACTTAGTGTGGGTGGCTCTGAGCTTCAGCTTCCTCATCTGCAAAATTAAGAGGATTGAATTCCATTTTCTTTAATATCCATTAATTTAAAGTATTACATGGTACTAGGGGACCAAAAGAAAGAAACTAATTTTTCATAAGACTCGAACAAAGTGGAATGAGTCAGTGTTGATGTCTCCTGAATATTTTGACACAGGGAAGAACAAGTCATTTATTTTTGGTTTTCTCCTTTCAGCGTAACATTGATATTTTACACTCTAATCAAAGAGTAGTTAGTACACTTGATCTCAAACATGTATTGAAAACACAAATCCAGAAAATGGGGAGAGCAAGCCATCGAAAGATACGTAGACTTAGGTTGATGCCTGCTACCTATAATTCAAGGAGGATGCTGTATTAAACACTAGAAAGGAGGTTCTCTGGAGTTTTTGCAAGATTCAGAAAACCTGGCCTTCTGTACAAAACAAATCAAGTACTCTACTCAGTCACTAAGTCTATGAATGTTGGTATCTTGTGAGACTCAACCAATATGAGAACGATTCATTTGCAGTATTTGTGTGGGACAGTGGAGCAGTCTAACTTGATAACTGCCTTCTCTTTGCACAGCCTTGGCAGGAAATTTCTACTTTGTACAGCTAATGGTAGAAAGTTAAGCACCAGAAGGGGTGGAAACCATTCTTCCCTTTGGTTTTGTAAATCCTTTAGTTTAAAACCATCAAGTAGTATTTTTAAAGACAAAGTTCACCATATGCAATTACTTTATAGACTCAGAGCTCAGAAATCTGTCATTTTCAGTTACTCAAACACTGTGGAAATAAAAAAACGTAGTAAGCACAATGTTTTCTGAGCCACAGAGAGATAATGCATACATTAATACCCAGTCTAACAAACAAAACATGGATTTTTAGTTCAGCCAACATTAAAAACAATAGAGTAGAGATGACTGCTGGACACATTGTTTTATAACATCAGTATGTAAACACTTACTATTTGGCATCTGTTGTCCTAAGTGCTATATCACTATCATGAAATGGAATTATTTAATAAATTATTACCATGAATTATTACTTATTTCCATTTCATAGATGATGAACCTGAGGCTCTGAAAGATTATGTAACTTACCCCAAGTCACACAGCTATAAATGATATTGCCAGGATTTAATCTCAGGCAATTTTAGTATAGAACTCATACTTGAAGCTATGACATTTTATCACTGTTCTGACAGTGGAAAAGTGTGATAATAAGTAGCCTAAAAATACAGATGACATAGGAAATAAAAATGATCATTAATTGTGGAACAAATAGAAGTATAAATGTTTTATCTATTAGCATATTTACTATCGCTATTATTAATTGGTCCAGCAAATTATTTTACACTGGTGTTTCTGTAATTTGTGCATGGCAGGGCACATTTACTTAATTTACTGACCATAATTTTTCTCATATATAAATGTGGGATGTTTTCATTGTGAGAGATGCTGTGATAATGTAATGGTTGTAAAGGGCCTAGTACAAAGTCTGGAATATTCGGAACACTCAATACACATTAGCTACTATTAGTAGTCATTAATGACAATGTAATATAGCATGTGCTCAGATTCTGGTATTTAGATTCCAGTGGATCATACCACATTTTTTTTGCCTGATGCTTATGTCAATCAAAATGTTTCTAATGTACTTTGTAATTGTTTTATATATAAATGAAGGTACACCAAGAGTAATACAAGAAAAAATTGAAAGCACTGATCTTTTGCAAAAAGTTTGCAGAAGGTATTTTTAAACCTCTCAATATATTTGAGGATTAAAAGAAAAATGCCGTAATCTATTTCTAAGATTAAAATAAATGATTCTTAGTTTAAATTCATCAGAAATATATAGTTGGTTGTTTCAGGTCATATTCTAAAATGCTGATGCATTGTAAATGCTCACATTAAACATAAATTGCCCATGTCAGAGACAAACCATTCATATGGCACATAATCACAGCTAGTATTA
This sequence comes from Prionailurus viverrinus, assembly GCF_022837055.1. Classification (NCBI taxonomy): domain Eukaryota; kingdom Metazoa; phylum Chordata; class Mammalia; order Carnivora; family Felidae; genus Prionailurus; species Prionailurus viverrinus. The sequence continues at coordinate 39,241,541 of NC_062573.1, read as the reverse complement.
GTTATTTTACAATCCCTTGGTAAAATGTTATAAATATTGAGTCTATTTCAAAAAAGATACTTTTTCTAAGTCAATTCAACCTGAAAAAATGTCCCTTCTTTAACCTTAAAGTGAGAACACTATTAACAAAGAGATAAGCTATTTTTTTAACATAAGGAATGATATTCACTGTGGCTACATTTGTTTTCATTTATTTGAGAGAAACATCCAAAATGCTGGATAAATATAAAAGCATTTATCATAACATATGGTTGATCTATTGAATGCAAAGGAAAATTTTTGGTGACAAGAACAGAAATAAGTAAGCATTGTAGTTGGGGTTTGCCCTAAAGGCATTTGGTGATAACTTCAGTTGATTAGGACCTGAATATATTTAAAAGCGTTTCTAAATGTTTTGTTGTTGTTGTTGTTGTTTTTTTTATTTGAGAGAGAGAGTATGGCTCAGATTCAAAAATTACTAAAATCATAAGAAAAATAAGTCATCATGAGTCAATAGGAAAATACTATTTAAAAATCAGAACTGCCAAGCTCATCAATGTTCAAATATCAGGGACAAATACAGTATACACAAATTATATTTACCATATAATTTAACTTCAGAGAAGAGGGTTAAATTAATCAAACTCCTCAATTCCCGGTATGCCCACACATTGGTCTCTGTGGAGTCCTTTCATGATCCACGTATTTTCCTTTAACCACATCCTGACTCCTTTTTATATTCCTGTCAACAGTGGTTGAGGTATGTGGATATATGTCCTTGAATTGGTATATACTTTTGTACATATGTAGGGAGGTTCAGGATCTGTATTGTTTGATTTACATACATGCTATGTTTATTTTACGTAATTTACTCTGTGCTATGTTTTTGAAATCTATGTTGTTGTGTTTCTATGTGGTTTGTTTTTTAACTGCTTTCTGTGATGGAATTCAAGTTTACATAACTACTCTCTCTGTTCACACAAGCACTTCATGATGAGCATCCTATATGTTCTCTTATAGGACTTGAGAAAAATTTGAAAGAGAGCCTGAGAGAGAGAGAGGGAGAGAGAGAGAGAGAGAGAGAGAGAGAGAAAGAGAATGAATGAGTCAAGAGAGACATGCTTGCTCTGAGATACTTAGTGAATCCTCTTAAGAATGGCTGTTTATGTCTTCCTTCTCCATCTGACTATATTCTAATGATTAGGATTCTACATTTCATTGTGTTTGAACAGTAAAGACCATCTCCTAACTTGTTGAAAGTTTAGGGTTTGTTTAAAAGTCTTTACCCGAGGTTGCCAAAAAGGAAGTTTCATGTTGTCATTGTGACAACAGTCACAGTGCCTAGGGAATTACTCTGTGGCTTTTAAGTATACAATACTAGAAAGACATGGGATTTCGTTTCCGACCTGAACCTAATCTCTATGTCTATGACTTTCTAGCTGTGTAACATTGGGCTGATGCCTTAACTTAGAAGCTTTAATTTTATGATCTCTAGTATGAGAGTAAATACATATCTTCTGTAACTATTGGTATGATTAGTAGACATAACATACATAAAATCCCTATCACAGAATAAACCTGAAATGCAAATTCTATTCCCTTTTCACCTTCCATAAAGCTTGGGATAGTGGCTCTTCATAGTTTGAGAGCACTGAGTACTTTGAAAAGGACACGAAAACAACCCACCAGTTTTGTTAAAGAAAAATGTATATATATTAAAAGTAAAATATTTTACAAAACATCAAGGTGACCACAGACCTCTTTTAGAGGCTAAATATATTTTTAAAAATATTTTCAAAGTTTCACCAGAGCTTCTGGCATTTATCTCTTCCATGGAGTACATTCATATTTGAATGAGATTCACGGCCCCCATGACTGGGATGAACGAATTGTTTATTGGGGAACTGGTAGAACCAGGCCAGAGTTGAGTCAGGTCATAGCAGCGTTCTAGCCCAGCAGAACTCTTTCTGCTCTGGTCCTGTGTCAGGAGATAAAGAATGAGAGCTTTCTACATACCTTCTACAAATTATGATTTGCTTTATATGGAATGGTCATTAACAGCTTTTGTTTTCTTGTCCTGAGGTACACGTCTCTGTCTATGCCTTTGGTAAATGGTTTCATTTTCTGCCATTATTTATTATTTGTACTTGTCACATTTTTAATTGTATAATTAAGATGCCATTGGTCTTTACTAACAAAAAATATCACCAAACTGTTGTGACAGGGCTGTACCAAATAAATTCTGAGGTCACAGAATATTAAAGGATATTTAAAGATTCCAAGCTACAAAGTTATGTAATGTATTTCACTCAGGGGCAAGCTTAATCAGGTCGAGGAATAACCAGTTTTACTAACAGCAATTGTAACACATAGTTATCAGGCTCTCTATTATTCATTGAAATGACATTAGACCGGTGACCAGTGTTTGAAATGGAGAATTTTAGGAAAATGGGGCAAACAAATAGACATTTTTTCTAGCTCCTTTCTATGAAAACAGCAATAATGAAAAACATATAAAACTAATTTAGAACTACAAGAAGTTTTCCTTGAGATAACAAAACTGAAGAAGTCTACAAAGTTTATGTCCTTTGCACAAGGTCATGTCCTGATTGGGTTTTCTCCATTCTGTTCTCATTCTAGCCAACGTTGCTGTGAAGTTTTTGTTCTTATTTTTGTTTTTTCTCTCTGTTTTAGTTTCTTTTCTCCCTCTGCTTGGGGCATGCTACTGTTTGGCCCCACTAAGACCATGAATAGTTTGTAGACACCCAGGCCTCAGGATATGGAGGTTTGGGGAATGTAGATGAAAATATTTTTACCAAATTCCAAAGGGCTATATACCTCTTTTTATTGTAGTAGATTTTCTTTCAAATGAATATTGATTTATACAAATACAAACTGCTTAATTGTAAAAACAAATGCATATAGATGATGCTCAGCTAAAACATATGCTCATAGGTACTGTATAGATGGAACAATGTATGCTATTTAATCATGAATTATTTTTATCTTCAAGATAATCTATTGTTGTTTGGGGACATTATTTCTGAGTCTTGTTTTTTATTCTCACAGTTATGAAATGGCGCTTTAAAAAATGCCTTTATATTTTTTCTTATACGTGAATTGTAATGTACGACCAGCTTTTTGGCCTTTTTCTTCCTTTAATGTGAATAACTCTGAGACAGATGAGTATGGGAACAAAGCACTCCCAATTCTCTCTGTGAGAAATCTGCTGACACCTGAACTGGCTTCTATTGGAATTTGTTTTTGGCTGATCTTTACATGACCTTTGAAATCCTGGCATCTGACCTACCTCGGGCTTGGACTCCATGGCTCTAAGCCTAGCTGCTTCCGGGACTTTGTCTTCCCAATCTAGTATTTTCTGGACCTCTCCATCTGTCTTAACCCTATGGAAGCCAAGATATGAGAAGCTAGCATTTTCTGGACCTCTTTGCCAGCCTGAACCCTATGAAGGATCAGCTGTGTTAAGGCAAAATACCACATACCTCTTCCTAGTGACCCTCGTGCCCCCCAGTAAAGGTACCAGTGCTGGAAGGTATGCTCATTGAGGGAAAACCATGAGCAAAACTGGAAAATGCAAGATATTTGGGAATCTTTGGTATTATGTACCAAAAAAAAAAAAAAGCCTCAGCCAGATGATTCAATATTTTACTTCAAGAGTTCTTCTAGATGAGAGATGGCTAAAGTTAACAGATAGCTAGATTGAAATTTTAGAAAATGTCCAAGACCATGAGTCCAAAAATAATATTGTTAATAATACATTCTTTCACACTGAGATGCACTTCTTGGTTCTGGCTTGGGCTCCTGACAGATGTGCCAACATCCTCCCGGGGAAAAAAAAATGGAGTCCTCACAGGGCTTCTGCCCAACTGGAAAAGGGAAATTCTAGCCATCTCTTAATAAAGCGTGTACTCTAGAGATTTGCAACTCAATTTTGTAGACCTAATGAGTTTGGAGATGACTGGAATAAACATTGAAACTTTGGTTGCAGCTTAGCCGAATTCTGGCTAATCTCTATGTCCTCTGTGGTTTACCCTTCACAGATGCAAACTCCTTACAGCTATTGCTAACCGAGATTATTAGAGCCATACAAAGCCAATTGAAAACAAGTCGAGTGACAATCCTTGTTGTGTATCTTTAATTTACAAAGGGAAATTCTCTGGGCAGTTTTCATTAGCTTCTAGCAAGTTTAATTGGATGAAAACATTGCTTTCATGATCTTTGATACCATGTGTTGGTACAAATTAAAGCATAGCAGCTTCTAGTCACGGAATTTCGCTTCTCAAATGCCTCCAGAGTGTTAGGCTAGACAAAGGAGGGTCCTTAACAGAATTATTACAAACCTCCAAGGGTGCAAATTGATACTTGTGAATATCAAGATTCAGTACCAAACAAAAGAACAAAAGTTCAGATAAACACATGCATAATCAAACATTCGTGAGAAACATATAATGTGTTCAAGACAAATATGACATTTAGGGGTTCTATATTATATGGAATGGTGATAGGTGCTTTTATGGAAAGATTTGTTTTAATATATCCCAGTATATGAATCTTATCTATGTGGTATCATAACACATTGACAATTTTCTGACCGGTTTCAATTTATATAATCGCTGATGGCCTATTAACTGAATTTGGTCAATAGGAGGCATTGAACCCTGGTAATTTTGTTTATGATTACATTGATTACCCCAATGAAGTAATCTTTTGGCCTGAAAAATAAATTAATCTTCTGCAGTTAGGAGACGGTAAGAGAGAAGAGAGCAGACTAAGATTTAATACATTTGTCTAATCAGGTAATCACAGAAATAGTCATGTCCAGATCTTCTGGTTGAAAAACACCATTATGTAGATATTCTGAGATATACAGTCCCTGGAAGGCTAACCAAAATCACCAATTCCTAAAGCATTTCCAATTACTACATAAGACTGCTGTGCAGACCAGAATACTTAGATTGGCTTTTAAGTTCACTCCCCAAAAGGAAGCCATGCATCTCTTGCTGAATTCCTTAAAAAAGAGCAAGGAGAAATCCTAAGGGAAGTGTCCCAGTCCTGATCATACACATTTTCCTCTTGCCCTGTCGAGGAGTGTATCTGCCAAACAGAATGGATGTTCACATCATCTATTAACTCTTCTTGGTGTTGACATATTCAGACTTTTTTAAAAAAAAAATTAATCTTTATCTATTTTGAGATGTCTCTCAAAAATGTGTGACCAGGGGAGGAACAGAGAGAGACAGAGACACAGAATGCGAAGCAGGCTCCAGGCCCCGAGCTGTCAGCACAGAGCCTGACGCGGGGCTTGAACTCACAAACTGTGAGATCGTGACCTGAGCCAAAGTCGGACACTCAACCAACTGAGCCACCCAGGTGCCCCCATATTCAGACTTTTTTTTTTTTATCTTCCATTGACTAGACTCCAGGGGGTAGGCGTTTGCCTACCTATTGTGAAAAAGGTTATTACCTGAAATAAACAGACAAAAACCTCCTTAGTGAAATGAGAGTCCATGGATATGTTTTTAAAACATAACAGGGGCGCCTGGGTGGCGCAGTCGGTTAAGCGTCCGACTTCAGCCAGGTCACGATCTCGCGGTCCGTGAGTTCGAGCCCCGCGTCGGGCTCTGGGCTGATGGCTCAGAGCCTGGAGCCTGTTTCCGATTCTGTGACTCCCTCTCTCTCTGCCCCTCCCCCGTTCATGCTCTGTCTCTCTCTGTCCCAAAAATAAATAAACGTTGAAAAAAAAAATTAAAACATAACAAATATATATCATGGATATCTCCACTCCTTATTCCTATGGCGATGTCAAATGTCACAGCACTGTGGCCAGGCATGTGGAAACCTTCACAAGAGTGTTTCAGGCTATTAGTACCAGCCCATGAGGATGAGTACATGAGTAGAAAGTTTAGGTCCTACCCTATGTCATGAGTTTGGGAAAGCATTCTGGTCTTATAAGGAAAATATACCCAAATAATCTCTATGGGAATAATCTCCTTATAAATGGCATGCCCCTGTCATAATTCTTAGTAATTTGAGATTCTGATGGGAATACTTTCAGGCTTGTCCCTAATTCTAATGTATATGTTCTGTTTAGATAATGCAGTTTCATATTTTACAACAATAGGTTCAACCAGACAGTGGAAGTTAGCAGAACAATTTAAAAGTTTGGAAGCGATCAGGTGATATCTAGAAACATTTTAACCTTTTTTAAAAGAATAAGTTATTCATGCAATTAAAATATTACTAATAATTCATTTGCTTGAATAGTCATAAACTTTAAATATGATATGTAGCTATTTGATTCTACTCCATTTTTTAATTAGAAAAAAATGAAATCATTTTTAGCATTAAAAATCTTTAATAATGTTTTAAATGAAAGATCATGCCAGTGGTTGTAAAGAACTAATTCTAATTTCTGGAATAAATCAGCAAAATGCATTTCTACTGTTTAGAAAATGTTTCCTAAAAGGAAAAAAAAAAGCATTTGTATGCAAGCACATGCTTTCCCTTCTTATGCAAATCTCAAAAATGTTTTAATTTTCTTGAAAACTTAATTGACATTATACATAGCAGCGAAGGATTCATACAGAATCACATTTATGTGAAAGCAAAGGTTCCTGTCGAACAGTGCAGACTTGAAAGCCAAACCAGGAAATTATAATAAGCAACCAAGTAAACATTTAAATAAAACGTGTGCTACAATGATGGTGGTATAATGGGGTGATTCTCAGTAGAAGCACAGGGGACGGATGACAAGGAAAAATGCTGCTTGAACCCTGTGGTGCTGAGTTTCTCTTTCTTATTGTCCCCAAATGTTCACAGTAGATGATGGAGTATTTCTTCCATCTCCTCCTTTTCTATGTCTGCCCAAGGAAAGAGAACAATTCATTGTCTCTCGTAATGCTCTGTTTCTGACAACTTGGAGAATGCTCCCCAGATACTTATGGACCTCGGTTGGCAGAGACTGGGAGGGCGGGCATGGAGGGGCTCCAGCCATTCCCGTGAGCCACACCTGTGTAATCTTTCTCTTCCCACTTACTGAAACTCTTTCACCAGATGCCACTTCTCCCTCTGAGCCGAATGGGAGAAACCTTAATAGATTTCAGATCTTACCCCTATATGGTTTTAATTCTTTTAATTCACAGAAGGCAAGATTTAATTCTCCCTTTCATTGTAAAATTGAACTGGATTCCCTAGGACAGTCAGAAAGCTATTCTCATCATCACACTTGGTGCAGAACCATTAACCTTTCTAATTTACCTTAATCTCATGTTCTCAAATTGGCCACAAAAATCCCAAATTCACTTCTGCCCCATAGTCTTGCCTTTCTGGAACACTGTCTTCTTCATAGATCTGGACAGACCTGTTTGGAGGCCTTAATGAATCATTCAATCTTCTATGGTAATGCCCATGTCTTCTTTATTGAGATTTCACATTGAGACACAGCTCAGACACGTAAAAGGTAAGGAGGATCCAGTGAGCATATTTGTATATCACCTGTGGCCCCAAGGAGCACAGACTGAGGCAGAATATGCAGTGAGGAAAACACAAGGTCTAGAATTGGACACTCTGGGTTTGAATCCTGACTCTGCCACATACTGGCTAAGTGGCCTTGGCAAATTATTAAAACTTTCTGTGCCTCTAAACTCTCATCTGCAGAATACTGCAAAATAATATTAGAAACAAAATTCTAGCTTTACTGGGAGTAATGAATGTATTAATATATGTAAAACCCTTGGACGTGTGCCTGGTATTTAGTAAAGCACAGTGTAGGTATTTTCTATCCTTATTTAAAAAATAAAACTGGTTGAATGCAGTTAAATCACCCAATGCTTCCTTTATCTATATTTATCTAGGGATACGTAAATAAAATACACACCATACACACACATACATACACACACACACACAGGAATGGTATGTTTTACATATACATAAATATACACACATAAGTTTACGTATACTTATATATATATAAATTTAAGTAGTATACAATATTGCATATGTTTTAAATCTTCAAGTGTTACCATACTATGTGTATTCTTTGATAACTCACTGTTACCCTCAGTATTATACTATGAGATTTATTCATATTGAGACTGGTGGCTCCAGTGAATTCATTTCTAATTAATTCATTCAAGAGTTCTAGTATGTGAATATACCACAATTTTATTATCTTGTGTCTTTTTAATAAACATTCATGTGACTTTTAATTTTTGCTATGAAAACACAGCTACTATGAACGTTGTTTACATGGCCCTGTATTCCTGTGTCTCATGTTTTCTGTACTGTACATACTCATAGGGGTAGAAATGCTAGGTCTTAGAATATGTGGCTTTTCTACTTTCTTAGACAGTAGCAAATTGTTTTTCAGGGTTGTTAAAGTCATTTGTTCTTTGGATACCTATGTTTAAGACTTTCCGTTGTGTCACATATTCACCAAAACCACTACTTACCATTTTTAGAATTCAGTATTTTTGTGACTATCCTAGTGCGACATACACAATGATGAATCATTGTGTATGTTATGAAATATTCTTATTCTTGTCCATTTCAGCATGTTTGCTTATGTTTACTGACTATTCATTAAAAAAACCTTTTAATGTGTACTCATTTTTGAGAGAGAGGGAGAGCAAGCATGAAGGGGTTAAGGGGCAGAGAGAGAGGGAGACGCAGAATCCGAACAAGGTTCCAAGCTCTGAGTTGTCAGCAAAGAGCCTGACAAGGGGCTCGAACTCATGAACTTCAAGATCATGACCTGAGCTGAAGTCAGACGCTTAACTGAGTCACCCAGGCGCCCCACTGACTACAAATTTTCTTTTGTGAATGTTATTTGCCCACATTCCATGTTGTCCTATTCTTGATTTTGTAGAATATTCCATATACCAGTCACTTGTTGTTTATATGTTTCAAATATCTTAGACAAACACTTATGTTTTCTTTGTTTTTAGTGATCTGATACCCACAACTTTAACATTTTAATATAATCACCAATTTAATATTTTTAATAATTTAGGATATTGGAATTTTGTCTAATAAACATTTAACTTATGGTAAAGTGAATTAAAACAAAATGCACCATTTATATCTAATATGATGTTATTTATATTGAAAATATGGGGGTGACTGGTGGCTCAGTTGGTTGCACATCTGGCTCTTGGTTTTGGCTCAGGTCATGATTTCACCGGCTCGTGGGATCGAGCCCTGTGTCGGGCTCTGTGCTGGCAGCGTGGAGCCTGCTTGGGATTCTCTCTCTCTTTTCTTTCAAGTTGAATAAACTGCCCCTCCCTGCCCCCTCTCTTTCAAATTGAATAAATAAACTTTAAAAGAAATATACGTATGAAAAAGGTTTGAAGTAAAAGTCTGATATAAAGTGCTGCTATAGACTGAATGTTTGCGTCTCCCCAGAAGTCATATGTCGAAATCCTAAAGCCTAAGGTGACTTTGTTAGAATGTAAGGCCTTTGGTAGGTGATTAGGCCATGATGGTGAAGCCATCATGAGAGGATTGGTATTCTTATAAATGAGACCCCAGATAGCAAACTTGCCCATCTACCAGTTGAGGACATAAAGAAAGCAGCCATCCATTAACCAGCAACTGGGCTATCACCAGGTTACCCAATCTGCTGGCACCTTGATCTTGTAATTTCCAGCCTCCAGGACTGTGAGAAGTACATGTTCATTGTTTATAAGCCATTCGGTCTCTGGTATTTTGTTCTAGAAGCTTAAACGGGTGAAGACCAGTGGCTTCTGTATAATGTTATTCTAGGCAAATTTTTCATCCAGTTTGCGTGGCTCTTCACAAAAGTCTGTTGGCTTATAACTATTCTACCAAGAATTCCATAAGTAATAATAAAAGTTTGGGAGGCTGTGAGTTGTTCTGCAGGCACAACACACATACATACTCACATGGACTCAAGGCAGCCATCTAAGTGTCAGGATGGAAGGCACTGGGAAGAAAATACAATCCATGGAGTGTGACTTCCTCTTCACTTGGAATCCTGTGGGGATCATACTTACTGAAGATCTTCTGCTGATTAAAATGGCAATCTCTGTTGAATCAGTATGCAAAACACACCCTACAGCCTTCATCCAGAGTCTTCAAGTGTTTTGATAAAAAGCGTCCTCTGATTGAGTGTGCTAAGGTCTCTCCTCCTGATTAGGTCACCTCCCTTGATGATCATAATTCTTAGTGTCACCACAACACAGAAACAACAATAAAGCAATGATAACAACAAAGCCTTCTGGGCATTGACATTGCTTTTCATCTCTGCAACTTGCATGGTTTTGTAAATTGTCTCCACTTTGTAAACGTGCAGAGGCAGACTACTGGGCTTCTTTTCAAACAGGAACTTTTATCTAACAAATGATGCCACCAAAATCAGACAGTAGTGGAGGTTCCTTTACCCCTCTCCTGGCAACACACTTTTATCATTATTCTCCAACTGGTAAGTTGGAACTGTTTGCTCCAGAGAGATTAGACAGGACATAGTTCATTTTTAAGAATGTTCTATTGGTGCATTGTAGAGTGTGGAAATTCTCTAGTGAGTCTGGACAGGTAAGTAGCTCCTAACACTAATGTAAAGTCTCTCCTTCCTGAAATGAATATGGATTTATCTCAGTTATACACTTTGGGATAAAATATGGGATGCAATTGCTATGGAGCCATGTAGTAAGTTTCCTAACCTTTCCTGTGAGCTCTAACATCCCACCCTCCAACATTTTCCTTATAGGTTCGTTTCCATATTTAGCTGTGTATGGAGAACATCTCTCCAGTCCCTCTCTTGGTACCCATGGGAACCAAACTGTCAGGCCATTGCTTTTGCAGGGAAACAGACAGATATATAGGAAATTACAAACTTGGGGATGTTAAAAAATGTTCCAGACATGCTCCTTGGTTAACAGTCCCTGACTCCCTTCTGGGATGGTAACTAGACACCATATTGTTTTTATGGCTCCAAGAAGACCAATTCTTCCCCAGTGTAGACTGAGGAGGCAATCCAAGGGAGAAATATAAATGTCTATTTTTCTCATTTGGGCAGTTTCCATGTCTGGGGATTTACACTGGGTAATACTCATTTTCTTAAGCCTCTACACCTCACTGAAAAGCCCTTTGAATATTTCTTACCTACCCAGAGAATCAAGTAGCTTCTTTGTGTTCCACATCTGCTACCTAAATGTTTTCTGTGGGGTGAAATGTGCTATTGGTATCTTGGAAAATTGTTCAATGTTTCTATTTAAAACAAAATAGAATTTGTAACAACAAAAACAGGTGTTTCTCTAAACTCTGCCTCCTACACACACACACACACACACACACACACACACACACACACACACACAAATTCTGTGTGAATGTAGACCTATTCATAGCACACTATAAAAGTAACAAAATCTATAGATATTGTTTCATCTTCATTATTATTATAGCTGCTATATACCTCTTGATTTTTTATACAACTTTAAAATATTTAACATGTATGGAAACAGAGCTCCTGATTTTGTTAATCAGAATTTAAATATTTCAAGTAACATTTTTTTCTTTGTCATGAATTTAGTACTCATTATCTTCGGTGAGGTCTGCTATTCATTTATGATAATATCAAATTAAGTATTATTGTTAATTGAGCTGTTAAATTATGAAATTGAAAATTAATCCAGTGATATGCAGGTAGTAGTTCATTCATCTAATAAGTTAGGTTTCTGTTAGTCATCAAAATTATTTATTCAGCTTGCATGGTATGTGTTCAAAAGCGAAACTAAGTAGGCACAAAAGTTCTATGTATTGTTTTAATATTGATTTCCATGGATCCAGCCTATTCAACTTAAATTGGACCTTAGAGAAATTAATGTTCCAATTACACATAAGAAAATGAAACTCCAAAAGTTCAATGACCTTGTACAGACCTATGACAAAAACCCTGATTTCTGAATTTCTAGTCACCGAATTATAAATCTAGGAACTGACAAAAGTCTCTGTCGCTAACAAGTCCTAGAAAATTTTCTACCTTCTATTGCCATATCTGAATTACAAAGTATGGAGGCCAGCTAGATACTTTCTAAAGTAATACGGGTCCTAATATTTTGGTCCTAGTGTTCTGTGATTGCATTAATACCTGTTCTACCAAGCCAACTTGCTTTCTTAGTTCAAATATGCAGATTACAATTAAGAGCTCTCACCCTCCAGGGACACCTGGGTGGCTCAGTAGGTTAAGCGTCAGACTTTGGCTCAGGTCATAGTCTCACAGTTCATGGGTTCGAGCCCTGTGTCAGACTCTGTGCTGACAGCTCAGAGCTTGGAGCCTGCTTCAGATTCTTTGTCAACCTCTCTCTCTGTCCCCCTCTTTCAAAAATAAATATTAAAAAAAAATTTTTTTTAAGCGCTCTCACCTCCCGCCTCAGAAGGACTAGTTCTGTACTTGGAATTGGGGATTCTTTTCCATTAATGGAGAACAGTTACCATATGAGCTTTCAAATAAAAAATAGTATTCTAACTTATGTGTTTACACTGCAGATGATATACATTTCAGGTATAGAAATATAATTCCTCTAGTTTCCTCTCCAGAGTTGAGGAGTAAGCAGTCTTTCTGTGGAATATTAAAAATGCAATATTGATTTTTGGCTAAGTAATTTGATCATTTAGACACATTAATCAATGCAGTTTTCAGAGCGCATTGAACAACTGGTGATCAGTGATATGGCAAGCATATTCAGTCAATGGTCAAGACATTCAGCAAGATGGTAGGCAGAAAGTGTGTCTAGAAATCTTAAAGTGGTTTGATATCCCTAAGATACTATATTTCCATTGAACCAATGAAGAAATGACCTAGGTGAAAATGGCATACAGGTGAATGTTCAAGCATTTCTACTTTAGGGATGACAGATGCATGTGTGAAACTTGAGAGATTTCCAGGAAGCACATTCAGAAACTAGTTTATTCCTGTAGGTGACACATATGACAGTTATATCAAACAACCCCTTTGGGATGGGCCACATGAGACAGAGTACTCAGTGGCTGCATTCTTTCTATAAAAGTGTGATCCACTGATGAGCTACCTGGCAACTCGTGAATATTTGTTAGAAATGCAGAATCTCAGGCATCCCTTTGTCAAAAATACTAAAGGAGATTCTGCTTTTTACATTTTTAAAAATGTTTTATTTTTATTTTTGAGAAGAGCACGTGCATGCTTGAGTGGGGAAGGGCAGAAAAAGAAGGAGACAGAAGATGTGAAGTGGGCTCTGTGCACTGACAGCCGCGAGCCCGATGTGGGGCTCGAACTCCCAAACTGCAAATCATGACCTGAGACAAAGTCAGACACTCAACAACTGAGCCGCCCAGGCACCCTGAGATTCCGCTTTTAACAAAAATGTATATACAGTTTAAAGTTTGTGAGGCACTTGCTTAGAAACTTTCTAACTTTAAAAATTCTGTTCTCCAAAGTCAGGCCAAAATAGCTAATAATTAACATTCATTTTGGGGGGATGCTACAAATTTCTTCAGCATGGAGGACACCTTTCTGCAGAAGAGGTATTTCCTCTATCTCATTTTCCCCTGGAGGTCAGAGGCCAGCAGGCAAGTTGACGTTGCCACCAAAAGCTTCTGCTCTGCCCCCATACTGGGCCTGTTTCATACTGTGAAGTTTGCATTTGGGAGTTTCCTTTGCTACCAACTTTATTATTCTTCACCCCAAGAACTTTGACGTGAAATCCTATTGACAAGCGGACACTCCACCACTCTAAATGGACCCTCCTCCATTCGAAAATTTCAAATTTTTAAGGAAATAAAAAGAGGTTATTTTCCATGAAGAGGTCAGTGAAACTTGGGGCCGTGTGTGTGTGTGTGTGTGTGTGTGTGTGTGTGTGTGTGTCTGTTTCTCTCTTGATGAAAAAAAAGTGCTTTACTTCTTGTCAACATCTGTAATTCAATCACAGAAGCTTTCTCTTTCCCTGGCCAAAATGCCTTTTTATTTCTGGACTCAAGACAAATTCTTTTCTCTTTATGCTACAAACTAAACCAGATTCATTTTCATTGTTTTTGTCGAATCTCAGAGAACCATGATCCTTTTTATAGCACTCATCTAAATGTATAATACACCCTCACTTGTGACACTGATTATTACTATCTTGCTATGAGAAAGCAGCAAGTGTGTCTCATTTCTCCATATTCCTTCTGCTTAGCACAATGCCTGACCCACAAGAAGGATTTAATAGTATTTGCTGATTAAATGAACAAAGGAATACGAGACTCAAAGAGGTGAAGTAATTGCTCAAAATGTCACCCAGACATGAGATGTTTCTAACTACAAATTCTGTGCTGCTTCTTCTACACTAGTGTTCTTCCCAAGCTGGCTGCATCCCAAACCAATTAAATGAGAATCTCTGAGTATGGAATCCTTGCATTGGTATTGTTGAGGTCCTCCAAATATTCTAAGTGCTACTAGGGTTGAGAACCACATCCTATTCTTTGCATTCTTGTCTAATAATATAATGATACAAAATCTTCTAGTATAATAAAGAACATTCATTATGGAAGTCAAAATAATCTTGTAAATTGGTAGGGAAACACCCGTAATGAAAAATATTTATTCTCTTGGGCCACCTGCCGGGGTGGCTCAGTCAGTTAAGCTGTTAAGCGTGTAACTCTTGATCTCTGCTCAGGTCATGATCTCACAATTCATGAGATCGAGCCCTGCATTGGGCTCTGTGCTGACAGCGTGTGGAACCTGCTTGGGATTTTCTCTCTTCCTCTGTCTCTGCCCCGCCTCTGCGTTCTCTTTCTCAAAATAACTAAACTTAAAAAAAAAAAGAAAATTGTCTAGTCTCAAGTAATGAAATCTCAAAAGGAACTTGCTACCTGTCTTTAACTATTTGAAAGGTTTCTTTTATAAGTGGGATTATACTTTCTCTTTGTATTCTCAGGAGACAGGACCCAGTCACATGTGTGTGAGTTACAGGAAGGCAGTTTGAGGCTCAATATGAGGAAATAGCTTTTTAGAACTTGAACACTAAAAATATATTGGACCAAATTTGGAGATGATTTAGAATACATTGTTGGAGATGTTTTGATACACCTTGTTAGGTGGGTTGATAAAGTATAAATGCCGAATTAGGTTAGTTAGAACCCCGCTGCATGAGACTGTGATTTTGTGTGAATCAGAATATACGTAGGTTTTATTTAAAAAATTTCAGTGATAACAATACTAAAAATAATGATAGTGAATATATGTTGAAAGATTATTGTGGGCCCAGCACTATGTTAAACAATTTATATTATTGTATTACCTCTGATAAGCCAAGCAACAATCTGATGATGCTGGTATACTTAATAGCTCCATTTTAATGGGGAGAAAACACAGACCCAGAGATATTAGTAAACCTGAACGAAGTAATTACCCAGAAATTATGGAAACAGGGATTCAAACTCAAGCAGTCTATCCTTGAAGCCTGAATTCCAGGTCATTGGGTTCCAGTCATCCACACAGATTGTCAGTATTTAGCAAACAACTGAATACCACTGTTACCCTTTATGGACATGCATAAATTTAATCTACATGCTTTCAGATACAAGAGTAAAGTTATTAGAGAAGAAGAGATAAAATTCATTTCTTCTCTGAGAAACAGAGCCATTGTAACCACATGTTTGAAACAGCAAAGGATGAAACTCTGTTTTGTTGGACGAAGATGTTGAAGAGATATGCTTGATCTTTATACTGAATGATTGAAAGACCAGCTGAGGTGGAGCTTCTTAAAACCTCAAGTCAGAAGTTTTAATAAAATAAAAATGTTTTACAGTTTTCTGAATGATATTGCCACCAATTTTTAAGGATAATAAAATACTCTCTTTGTCTGGATCTTCCTAGGTATTTTTGTTATTAGATCTGTAATAAACCCCCAGTTGACTTCCTTTTGGTGCTTAGAACCTGGTGTGGGTTTTCTTACGTGTATCATCCTAGGGTTAAATATGTTGAGCATGTATGTCTCTGTATGTCCTTGGGAAATGAGTGCTCTGGTGTTTGTATTACCTAATGGCCATTCCAAAGCCTATATACTTCAAGAGTAAATAAGTTAAATATCTTTGCTTTTAGACTGGGGGGAGGGGGAAGTAGAGTATCTTCCTGATTAACTTTATAAACTTTTATACCTTATGCTGAAAACCCCAGTTTACTTTTCTCTAAAGTGGAGAAAGTTATGCCAACTCCAATAGATTCAATGAGGGTGAAATGCAATAATTATCTAAAATACGTACTTGACATTTTAGTTCCTGGTCCTCAGCTTATGTTAAGCAAGTTTTAATTGCCTTTCTGTTTCTTTCTTTTATTCTTTGTTTCATCCTCTTTAAAATGGGGTCAATACAACTCCCCAACTTAATCCACAGTGCGTCATGAAGGTAAAAGTGAATTTATATAGGTTCATATGCCATGAAAACTATAATTAACTATTTGCACTTACCACTGTTAGTCATCCCCCTTTTAGTTATTTAGTTATCTATCACCGTTGAGTGGCTCTTACATTTTGAGTCTTCAGAAATAAATTTTGAGAAAGGGCTCTACTTTTGTTAGAAATACTACTAAGAAAAAAAAACTTAATAAAGTTGAACAAATACCTAAGTTTTCCCAGGGAGTTAAAATGCTGGAAAGTGCTAAGGAATATTGCTCTAGTAATCACCATCTGCATCCTGTTCAGATCTGTTCTCATCTTTCTGAACAGTTCCATTGTTAAGTGGCAATGGAGGTCACTCTATAGCCAAAGAAAGTCTCTCTTCTCCCCTGTTTAGTTCTAGTTGGGATTAAGTTCCCTGTTGCCATTGTCTACAGAAGGTGAATATTTCTGCTAGCATTGGGGAAATTGATGCATTTTTCTTCTTGTTCAAGCTTCTTAAGGCCCTGCTGTTTCAACTCTTTTTCTTCATAAACATCTGCTTCCTCTCCATGCACACATTATTTTGATTCCATTTGAAACTTTGACTACAATGGTGAATGGCTTGTGTTTGTTTTTCTTTACTAGAAAGACACACACAGAAAGGATGCAATTTTTGTGTGAAGTTAGGCCAATAACTCTAATGGAACACTCCTTAGAACAAGAGCAATGTACGCATTTTCCCCCAAATAAATCATGTTTACATTCACCTGATAGTGACAAAGAGACAGAAGAACTATATTCGACAAAGCATATTTATTATTATGAAGTTTTCAATAAATAGGACAGAGAACAGGCTGTGATGAATTATGTTTTATTTAGGAGTGCATTTTTAAAAATTGTTAATAAAAGGACCATTGACTTCAAATAAAAGGCATAGTACCTAGTTATTTTTTATATACATCATCAAAGAGAGAAAGCTACAAACAAGTTTTACCCCAATACTTGATATTAGCCAAAATAATGGACTTAACTTTTCCAGGGAGTAAGAGTGAATTTTCCTGTCATCAATTTAATGAAAGTAAATAAAACATCATCACAGATTAAAATAATAGTTTGGTGAATATGTCCTTCTGTACATTATTTTTGTAAACTTAAAAAAAAATGATATCAGCTGGAGTGTGCAGCTTAAAGGAACAAAGGTAGCTTTTGTTTACTCCCAAGGAGAAAATAGCTACCTATTTTCTGGCCAGTAAGAAACATTCTGCCTTGGCTTTAGGAGTAGGAAGAAAGAAGTTTCGTCCTACAAATTTGGAAAGCACACTGCAGAAGTGTAAAACTTCGGCTGAGTGTCCAATTTTATATTTTCAACCCTCCAGATCCTCATATTGAGAGCCCATTTATACACAGACTGATTTGTTTAGGCTGGAAGAACTGGCTTTCTCACCAAAAATCACTCAAAATCATCAGGAATTTTAAACCTTAGCCAAGGGGAATAAGCTTCCAATTCCCTAGTATCCACAGTTTAAAACAAACAAGGGCTTCTGCAAAAATGGTCAGGGATATTTAGGACATTTCACCCAGATATCATGCTGGTAATTTTCTCCTATAAACAGAAAATGAACTGGTGGTGATTTTCTGTCTCCCTGATGCTATTTCAAAGGTAGTTTTTTACATCTTTGTTGTAACAGTTGGTGGTTTATACTGAGATTGATCTGTATTTGTTTAGAGATTTGTTTTGTTATGGTTTTTTTTTTGGTTTATTTTTTTCGTTTTCTCTTTCTTTTTTTTTTTTCCCCCTCATAGTTTTGTTTGTTATGTAACAAAGCAGTGGCGTATTGAAAAGGTCAGGGCCTTTTTTGTCAGGTAGAAGTGAGTCCCAGTTATTCTACAACTTGTGATTTTGAACAAGCTTTCTAGACTTTCTAAATATCAACATTCTCATTTATAAAACCAGGGTAATAAAATCCATCTTGCAATGCTAGAGGTAAAAGTCAAGGGGCGCCTAGGTGGCTCAGTCAGTGAAGCATCTGACTCTTGACTTGGATTTGGGTCATGATCTCAAGGTCCGTGAGTTTGAACCCCACATCGGGCTCTATGCTGACCCCTCAGAGCCTGGAGCCTACTTCGGATTCTGTGTCTCCTTCTGTCTCTGCCCCTCCCCTGCTCGCACTCTGTCTCTGTCTCTGTATCTCTGTCAAAATAAGTGAATAAATATTTTTTAAAAAGTTAAAAAAACTCAGCATAAAAGCTAACACTTAGCCAGTGCTTTACTGTTATTATCTGAGTAAACAAAATGAAGACCAACACTGACAAGAATCCGTCAAGATATGCTATTTTGAGGCAGAAGGGAGGACTGATGAGATGTCTATGTACTTTTCATATTTAAAAAAATGTTTTCCAGATCCCTAAAATATCCATTGATGCTTTGGATCATTATAATAAAATTTAGGATGATAGATTTGCAAAATAAATAAATAAAGGAACATCTGTTTATCCCATGGACTCAAACTGTTTTCCTTAAGAATTTCATAAACTGCTATACTTAAACTTTTCTGAAACTTATTCCTTGTTCCAATTTTTCCCCCCTTCAGAGCACCCTTATATCAAGTAAGTAAAAGACAATTTATCCAGAATCATTCTAGCATGTCACAGTCCTATTTAGTGTTGTGGTGAATAAAATGACAGCTCACAAATCCTTGCACTGTTTTCAGTCAGGGCTTTCGGTCCACAGTTCAAATGAAACTTCAGCATTTTCCTTAATGTCCAAAGTAATTTGGCAAACAGAATTTGGAAAAAGAACATTTTTGCTTCTGCTATGCAAGGCCCACATGCTCCATAAATATTATTTAGCATCTCCATGGTGCATTCTGCATGCACTCTGCTTTAGAATCATTGCTATGGCCATTAGCATAAAAATGCTTTCCTCCAGTCTTTTTTTCCCATGCTTCAGCTTTGAAATTTTATCCTTATTCATAGTTCAAGAACTTTGCAAACAAATAGGATGCTGCATGGAATACTTTAGGCAGCTTGGATCCCAGTACTAATCTGCACTTTGTAGCATGAAACGAAAGTTAAGCAAGCATGTGGCCAAAGACTGTAGCAAAAATAATATTGTGCCACAAGAGGTAAGAACAGAAATATTTATTAAGGTCACTGACTCTAAAATTATTCTTTGTTTCTCTTATAAAATTTAAGTCCAATCATAAATATAAACATATTTGTCCTGGTTGTGTATATGTATTATATATATACATATTATATACATATATAATATATGTATAAAATATGTATATTGTATTCTATATGACTATGGATAGTATACATTTGCCTCATATAATTTTATTACCTATATATGTATTTAGTTAAGTGTGCATATATATTTAACTTAGTGTTATATTTATATAACATATATATATATGCATGCATATATATTCTTCTTGTGTTTCTTTTTTTTTACTTTTATATTGATCATATATCTTATATGATATGTTAATAGAAATACCTGAAGGAAATTGCAAAATCAAGGCAGGGATAGGATTAGTATGGAAAAATGTATACATAGAGTTCTTTGTAGCATATAAATTGTGAGCTAAACATTTGTTAGGAAACAAAGCAGAGAGGAGGACACAGTCTGTCACAGAAGCCACAATGCTCGTGGGAGAAAACCAAGTAAATTGCCCAACACAGCTTTTTCTGATTCTGAGACTTGAGGGAAGCTTTTTCTGTGAAGTATTAAAAAATATATGTGATGGGGGTGCCTGGGTGTCTCAGTCCGTTAAGCATCTGACTCTTGATTTCAGCTCAAGTTGTGATCTCACGATTTATCAGATGGAGCGCTGCATCAGGCTCTACGGTAACAGCGTGGAACCTGCTTGGATTCTATCTTCCCCACTCTCTCTGCCCCTTATGTTCTCTCTCATTCTCTCAAAATAAATAAATTAACATTAAAAAAAGATAAATGATGAAGTAGAGGGAGGGAATAAGTTTTTTTTTTTTATAGATTTTGACCACTGAGATTACACACAAAATATGTGACTCCTAATATGTGGGCTTCTTTTTCTCATACAGATCTCTTATGCAAATTAAAAGAAAATATAATTCTGTGAGTCAAGTTTTCCTCTGTAGAATATTATTACCATATTCTGAAATGGCATATATCTTAATGGAGGCATTCTTATTTCACATAACAGGCATAATTTTAAAGATTTGAGTGAGAATCAAATTTTGGTAAAAGAGAGTCTATATTTTAAATAATAACATGTTTTTATTTGTATCCTCACAGTTGAGTCCTGTGATAAACAGAAGTTCTCAATTTTAACGAAGTCCACAGAAAGGAAGCAGAGGGGGAAAAAAACTCATTTAAAAAAAATGAAAATTGTTACCTTATCAAAAATGGTGACCAAGTGGCCCATGAATCTGTCAATATATTCTTAATATCATCAGCCGTCAGGAAATACAAATTACAAAAACTATCAGATATAACTGCACGCCCATCATAATGACTCAAACAAATGGAAAGGCACACATGCATTTATTAAAAGAAGTATATACAAGAATATTAATAGCAGCACTTACCATCCTAGCTGCAGGATAGAAACATGCAAATGTCCATCAACAGTGTAATGGATAAATGTGTTGTGGTTTATTCATTCCATGAAACTCGCTAGGGCAGTAAGATTTCACAGACTCTCGCTACACAAAACAATGTGGGTCACCCTCACACACAGAAGGTTAAAAAAGTCAGACCTACAAAAGGACCATCCTACATGACTCCATTTATATGAAGTTCAGCATTAGGCATCATTAATCGATGGTGAGAGAAGGCAGAGTAAGTGGTTACCGTTAGCGGGTGATGGGCAAGGACTAATTGAGGAAACGTGGGGAGGTTTCCAGGGCACCTGCAGTGCTTGGCTCATGGCTGTACCTATTAGGGAACTTCATCTCGCTCCACAATTATTATTTGGTAATTCGATATGGGCTCTTCAAAATGTCGAAATTAGGGGGACTTCCTATATAGAATAAGTCAAGTTTGTTAATAAAGCAGACTAAAACATAGAGAATAAAGCCTCAAAAGTGTGTGCATCTTTACTGTGTAATGCAGTTTCTCACAGCTGCTGTGAAGGCTGTTCTTTATATCCACCTCCCTTATAGTGCTTAGTCCGCTGTATTGTTATTCGTCTCCTACATCTTTGTCACTTTGATTAGCCTGGATACTTCTTTCAGTAAAGGAAAGAAGTATTGCAAATACAGGACTGTTAATTTTCTTTGCTGTACTCTTTAGCAATCGGCAGCTTCCAGGCAAGCCCCATCTTTTCTGTGGTGTGTCGAAGAACCTCTCTGCCAAGCCCTGACATCATGGTGCTGAGCAGTTATCACTGAGCCCACGCCAGTGAGCAGGTCTATACTCCATGCCTCTGCCGTCACACTGACCCACTCCTACCATCATGAAGATTGGGCAAGGTGTGGACCCTAAAGCCAATCAGATCTCTCTCTCAGAATTTTGTGAAACGGGTTCAGGGCTAGAAATCAGTTGTCTGGTTTTTTCTTGGTTTGTTTGTTTTTTTCTGATGATGAGAAAACATATTTTTCTAAGATAATACAACTTTGTTCTGCCAGGCACAGAGTGGAATAGACAGGCTACTAAGCATATAGAGTTAAAAATGAATCAGGGAGGGATGCCTGGGTGGCTCAGTTGGTTGAGCAACTGACTCCTGATTTTGGCTCAGGTCATGGTCCCATGGTTGAGGGGATGGATTGATCCCCAAGTTGGCTCCACACTGAGCATGAAGCCTGTTTAAGATTCTCTCTCTCTTATTCTGCCCCTGTCCCTGGCACGTGCAAGCTCTCACTCTGTCTCTCTTAAAAAAAAAAATTGAGAGATAAAGATGAGACCATGTTACCTTGAGAGCCAGAGAAAAGTAGCTTCCTTTGTTTATAACTTTCTTTTTCTTCTTCTAACTCCATGTGAAGCCAAGCTATACTTCTTCTCTTACCCATAGATGTATCATGTTAGTTTAATGTGGCTTCTCCATCTTCTATTATTTGCAAAATCATGCAAACAGACCCCAAACTCTCACCTTAAAATATATATACGTTGTTCCAATACTTTTCTGAGGTTTGGAAATTTGATCTATACATGCAAATCTATCTTTAAAATTTATACTGCATTGATTTTGTTTTTCTGAATTTAAATAAAGTTTTATCATAATGTCCTACCTCCCTCAGATTAGCCACAGAATGATATCTGGTTTAGTAGAAGGTGAGGTTCTTGGAAGCAAATGAAACTTATTTCATGTTTCATTCCCAGTATTTAGTCGGGCTTGATATAAGGAAAACTTCCAATTAATGTCGACCTGATACATGAATAAATAATCCTGACATGCAGAAACTCTACCCAAGTGGTGTGATGGTGGCATTGGATGTTATAAGGGAAGCATTCAGGAGAAAACATTGAGAATTTGTTTAAGGGTAAGTAAACTCTTAATAGGAATGAAGAGGGAGCAGTCTCGATGATTTTCTTCTGCCAAGAAACTGACTCCAGAGTTCCAACAGTAATGTCAATTGTAAAAAAGTTTGATGTCTGAACAGTAACCAACTTTTGTGGACTCAAAGAACAAAATGTGGCCATTAAAGGAGGCTGTTTGGAAGTTTACATTTGCAAAACAAATTTCCTCTCTTCTTTCTGCTTACGTTTGTTCCAGAATGCCTCATTTGAAGGCTCTGATTTGCTGAGGTAATGCAGCAGACTGAGCTGTACATACAGCTGCGTGTTTATGTCTGAACTACAGACAGGAGGATGTGTCCGTAAAACATGAGAATATGATTATCAAAACTTTGAAATGAGCAACACTCTAGAAACAGGCCCAAGATTGGCCATGCTGGACCTACCACAGGCCCTCGATATCAAAAATAGTGCAATAAGCTCAATTTCAGTTTTAATTTCCAGAGGGCTTCATTGATTTAAAACTAATCAACAGCTGTTCATTCCATCTTCATGGAATCTGTTGTCTTTCACAGAAACCCTATTGTTTCCTTAAGACAAGGAAAGCATGTGCCCCCTTCCCCCAGATTAAATAATGCAGACACTCTAATACGGCCAAAAGGAGTATCTCCCCTGTATTCTGTTCAAACTTTGTTGTTGTTGTTGTTGTATTTTGGAAGGAAAGATATAGACGGGGTTAAGAGATAGGGAAATAAGATGGTGGAATGGAATAAAACGTGGCGCTGAACTGTAGGATAGAAAGCACACAGATGCTTCACAGTCATCCCTGAGGTGCATGATAATGACATTATTACAGACGATATTCAACTTAGTGAATTTTTTATGTAGTTTCCTTTTTAAAACGAGTCCTGTATTTTGTTTAAAGTGCTATTTATGTGACACCCTTCTAATTAGCTTGTATTTTTCAAGCCATCTTTGAGAGACGCTGAAGTCATGGTTAGGTTTCCAGGTCAGGGTAAAGTGAGGGGAGCAGTCACATTGTACTGGAAGGGAACTTCATCCTTCACTTATCTGATGAGCGTTAAAACTTTTTAAGTAACTGAAATGAAAAGTTTTAGGATATCGTTAGTGTCATTCTTCACATCTACATAAATCCTTAAAGTCCATTGCAGGTGTCTCTCATTTACTCTCAAAGCATTATTTACTAAGTGAAATCAAGTTGGCATGCCCAGTGTTGGGGCAAAAGGAGAATTTGGGAATGATCACGTTGTATACAAATCTTTGACATCATTTTGCTAAACTCAAATAGATGAATTTTCCGGCATTCATGATTTGTAAGGCCAATCCAAAGGAATGTTTTATATCAAAACTGTCCCCCAAATTCAGAATCTCTGTTGAATAGGAAATAATTTTAATATAGGTATTGCTCAGCAGATACCAAATTCTTTAGGTGGATGTGATTGGATTTAAGTTGACTCACTTTTCTACAGTTCAGCAGATGGGTAATTGTATAATGTTGCAATTTTTAAAAAATTTTTTAATGTTTATTTTTGAGAGAGACAGAGTGTGAGTGGGGGAGGGGCAGAGAGAGAGAGGTAGACACAGAATCTGAGGCGGGCTCCAGGTTCTGGGCTGTCAGCACAGAGCTCTACACGTGGCTCAAACTCATGAACAGTGAGCTCATGACCTGAGGGGAAGTTGGACACTTAATCAACTGAGTCACCCAGGCACCTCACAGTTTTGCTTTTGAATAGAGGCTGCAGTGATTTCTTAGATCATAATCCTATTCTATTTACTAAATGGGTCAGGAAATCTTTTAATATTTCCATATCTTGTTCTAAACAAGGGTACTATAATTATTAAAGTTTATGATGACAAATAAGCTCTGTAAAGTATTTAAACTCCCTGGCATATAGTAAGTGACCAGTAAATGTTTATTTATATTTTCCTCATAATTAGAAAGATAAAACTTACATGATTTTGTGCATAAACATGTATGTGCTAATATTAGGTAGTAAGTGGTAATAACAGTAAACAATTATTAACAATTTTTACACTGAGAAAAAAATTTAGTGGGGATTTCTCATGTGATCTTTATCATAATCTTATGAGGTAAGTGCTATTTTTGTCCCCACCTTACCGAAGAGAAAACAAAGGAGAAAGATTTCATAAATTATCCAAGATTTCATAAATAATTTATTTCATAAGTAATTTTATGTGGTGGAGTGAGTTTGAGTATTTAATTTTAGTCATCTGACGCTAGAGTCCATAATCTTATATGGATACTGTATTTAGAAATATAATAACCTGGCTGTAGAAAAAATTAAAAATAAAATTAATGTATAAAAGACTTGGCTAAGACAACTGGGATGGACATAGTACCTCACACTTCCAAGATCCTACTTCACTATCGCATTGTATATTTCACCAATACCATAACTTGACAATTCCACTTATCACACCCCGCGCTTTTGTTATTATAGATTTCATGTATGAATATGTTTTAAATCTCAATTTTTTTCTTTAAACAGCCAGTTGTGTTTTAAGAAAATTATAATAAGGAAAAATAGCATTGTATACGTATCTATTCTTTTAAATCAATCCTTTTGTTTTTTTTTCATTTTTCCTTTCCTTCCATATGTTATTATTTTACTTTAGCCAAAAGAACATCCTTCAACATTTATGATATATGGTTCAGCTCTGCCAGTGGCATATGCACTCAGCTTTTGTTTATCTATAATGTTGTAATAGGGTGAATTACATTTCCCCCACAGTTCATATGCTGAAGTCCTAACACCCAATACCTCAAAATGTGATCTTACTTGGAAATAGGGCTGCTGTAGATATAATTTGTTGAGATGAAGTCATACAGGAATTGGGTGGGCCTCTCATCCGGTATGTGACTTGTGTCCTTATGAAAGAATGCCACATGAGAGACATATACATACACACGAGGAAGAACATCATGGAATGATGAAGGCAGGGATTCAGGGGATTTTTCTAGAAGGCAAGGAACATTGACGATTGCCAGCAAACCACCAGAAGTAAGGGGCGAGGGGCGGGCATAGAACAAAATTGCTTTCGTGACTCTCAGAAGGAAGTAGCCCTGCTGACACCTTGATCTCAAACTTCAAGCCTCTAGAACTTTGAGACCATAAATATCTGATGTTTTAGTCTCCTGGTTTGTGGTTCTATGTTACGGAGGCCTACGCAAACTAATGCCCATTGTTTTATTCCGTGTTGTGTTCAAGGTTTCTTTCACTCAATAAAGAATTCACGGATGACAGTTTTGGCTTTTGTTTAACCATAAGCACTTAAAAGATGTTCTTCTAGTGTTTTCTGATAAAAGTTTAGTAGCTACTCTCCGTTAAGTTTCCGGGTATGTGATAGGTCTTTTGTCTCTGGCCACTTTCAAAGTTTTCTCTTTGTATTTGCTATTGGGGAGTTTGGCCATAATGTGGCTACATCTGTTTTTCTTGTATTTATCTTACCTGAGGTTTGCTAAGCATTGTGAATTTGCAAGTAGGTTCTTCGCAGCAAATGGAGAAAGCTTCCAGGCATTATTTCAACAGACAATTTTCTGCTGCATTCTTACTTATTTTCTCTTCCTGGGACTCCTATTACATATATATATCAGATTATTTGGCATTGTCTCACATGTATTGTAATATCTTCATTCTTTTTTTTCCTGTTTTTCTTTTTTAAAGTTTATTTACTTTTTGAGAGAGAAAGAGAGCATGAGTGGGGGAGGGGAAGGAGGAGCGTGAGAGAAAGGATCTCAAGCATACTCAGCACTATGAGCACAGAGCCCGAAGTATGGCTTGAACTCACAAACCATTAAGATCAGAGCCAGACGCTTAACCAACTGAGCCACTCAGGCGTCCCATTTCTCTGTGTTTTTCAAATTGTACTGATCTGTTTTTATGTTCACTGAAACCTCTCATATATGCCATTAAACCCATTTGGTGAATTTCTCTTTCCATTTTATTTTAAAGTTTCCATCTTGTTATAATTATCTTTCCTCTGCTGAATTTCCTTACCTGATTACTCAATAAGACTGTATTTACTTTATTTTTTTTTAATTTTTTTTAATTGTTTTTTCAACGTTTATTTATTTTTGGGACAGAGAGAGACAGAGCATGAACGGGGGAGGGGCAGAGAGAGAGGGAGACACAGAGTCGGAAACAGGCTCCAGGCTCTGAGCCATCAGCCCAGAGCCTGACGCGGGGCTCGAACTCAGGGACCGTGAGATCGTGACCTGGCTGAAGTCGGACACTTAACCGACTGCGCAACCCAGGCGCCCCTGTATTTACTTTATTTTTTAAAATATGTTTGGTGTTTCCTTTTTTAACACCCTTATTGAGACAAACTTTATATGCCATTTAAAGTATACAATTTATTTATTTTTTTTAGTAAATTCACAGTTATGTAATCATCAATACAATTTAAGTTTAAAACATTTCAAACTCTATGAAAGGAGCTCCATATCCATTGTTATTCCCTCCCCATTTCTGAACACTATCCCCCAGGCACCACACATTTAGTTTTTTTCTGTCTATGGATTTGCCTGTTCTGGATACTTAATATAAATGGAATCATACAATATGTGATCTCTTGTGACTGTGTGCCTTCACTTAGTATAGTGTTTTCAAGTTTCATCTATATTATTGGTATTTTATTTTTTTTACTTAAAAATTTTTTTTAATGTTTATTATTTTGAGAGAGAAAGAGAGAGAGACAGACAGCACAAGCAGGGGAGGAGCAGAGAGAGAGGGAGACACAGAATCCAAAACAGGCTCCAGGCTCCGAGCTGTCAGCACAGAGCCTGATGTGGAGTTCGAACTCATGAACTGTGAGATCATGACCTGAGCCGAAGACTGATGCTTAACCCACTGAGCTCCCCAGGCGCCCCTCATTTATTTTTACTGCCAGTAATATTCCACTGTATTATGGTTCATATATATCCATTTCTCAGTTAATAGGCATTTGAGTTGTTTCTTTTTGGGCGGCTATTCTAAATAATGCTGCTATGAACATCGGTGTGCAAGTTTTTTTGTGGATATAGATGTTTTTCTTTTTCCTTATGCAGACACCTAGGGGTAGAACTACATACTGGGTGTCATAGTTCCCTACTGCTGCAGTAATAAGTTACCACAAACACATTGGCTGAAATCAGTGCAAATGTATTATTTGCAATTCTGGAAATCCTGGGTTTCACTAGAAAAAATTCAAGGTGTCGGGGCGCCTGGGTGGCGTAGTCGGTTAAGTGTCCGACTTCAGCCAGGTCACGATCTCGCGGTTTGTGAGTTCGAGCCCCGCGTCAGGCTCTGGGCTGATGGCTCAGAGCCTGGAGCCTGTTTCCGATTCTGTGTCTCCCTCTCTCTCTGCCCCTCCCCTGTTCATGCTCTGTCTCTCTCTGTCCCAAAAATAAATAAACGTTGAAAAAAAAATTTAAAAAAAAAATTCAAGGTGTCAACAGGGCTGTGTTCCTTTTAGAGGAATTCTCTAAGAGAGAATCTTACTGTTTCCAGGTTTTGGAGACCATTTGTATTCCTTAGTTCCTGTGCCCTTTTCCCATCTTCAAATCCAGCAAGGTAGCATGGGTAAGTCTCCCTTTGAATCTTCTGCGTCCCTCCTTCACTTACAAAGGTCCTTATGATGACATTGGACCCACGGAATAACCTTCCCATCTCAAATCCTTCACTTCATCACATCTGTAAAGTCCCTTTTGCCATGTAAAACAACACATTCACAGGTTCTGGAGACTAGGGCACATATATGTTTGGAGGATGGCGCGTTATTCTGCCTACCACACTGTGTCATATGGTAACTCTCTGTTTAACTTTTTAGGAACCACCTGTTTTCCAAAGTGGTTGGTCCATTTTCTGCTTGTACCTGCAATATAAGGGTTTTAATTTCTCCACATTCTTGCCAACACTTGTTTATTATCCATCTTTTAGATGGTAGCTATCCTAGTGAGTGTGAAGTATTATCTTTTTGTGATTTTGATTTACATTGTCCTAGCGACTAATGTTGTTGATACTCCATTAATGTGCTTATTGGCTTTTATTTATTTCATAGAGAAATGTCTGTTCATATCCTCTGTTTACATTTTAATTGTGCTGTCTTTATATTTTAAATTGTAAGACTGATATATTTGGATATAAGACCCTTATCGGAGATCTTATTTGCAAATATATCTCCCATTACGCAGTTTATATTCTCACTTGATAGTATTGTTTGCAGCACTATTTTTTTTTTATTTTGAACAAATCCAACTTCTTTGATTTTGTGTGTGTGTGTGTGTGTGTGTGTGTGTGTGTGTGTGTGTGACTTACTCTTGTAACGTTCTATTTAAGAAACCATTGGGTAACACAGATCCATAAAAATTAACTCCTATGTATCCTATAGTTCTTTGAACATATTTTTCCTTTAGTTACTTGAATGTATTTATTATAATTTCTTTAAAATCTTTGTCTTTCCAACCCACCATTTTGCCATCTTGGATCACTGGTTATTATTGACATTTTTTTTTTCCTGGAGTATAGATCACATTTTTCTGTTTGTATTTTTCCTAAGTTTTGATTGTGCACTAATCCTACTGATAATACATTATGGAGACTCCTGGTTCTATCACCTTCCTGTGAAGATTTTAATTTAATTTATTTATTTATTTAAAAAAAATTTTTTTTTCAACGTTTATATATTTTTGGGACAGAGAGAGACAGAGCATGAACGGGGGAGGGGCAGAGAGAGAGGGAGACACAGAGTCGGAAACAGGCTCCAGGCTCTGAGCCATCAGCCCAGAGCCTGACGCAGGGTTCGAACTCACGAACCGCGAGATTGTGAACTGGCTGAAGTCGGACGCTTAACCGACTGTGCCACCCAGGCGCCCCTTCCTGTGAAGATTTTAATTTTAACTTGTCCTTTTACTGGTTGGTACTTTTCACTTGTGTAGACTGGATCTTTTGCTTTAATAAGGTTGTTTCTGAGATGCCCAAAAAGCTTTAGGACTCTCTAACTTGGAGAGACTAAATCCCTAAACTTTGGTTCCTATTTGGTACTTAGTGTTGATTTTAGGTTACATTTGGTAAGATCCAGAATGAGCCTTTTCCTGCAATATAGTTTTTATTCCTAAAGGTCGGCCTTTTTGCTTTCTCAGATAAGTACTCAAAGCATTACAAAGGTCTAAGTAAATTTTTCCACTTTAATTAGTCTGAACCTCTGATATGGTCCTTGACTGCTTGAAACCTTGTATTTCTGTTCCGTTTTCAACCCTGTAGCAGCTAATTTTTAGAAAGTTTTGTGTAATCTCATCCTGCATGTGCTCAGCCTAGCTGTAATCCCGTGAATTTCAGGGGACCCCACCTAGCCTTTTAGGACCTCCCCATGCACATATCTTTGAGTTCTGTCTCGTCCCTTCAGCTGCTTCAGATTCTGAACTCTTCCCCAGTTCAACAGGAATGCTGTGTTCTGCTTAGATTCCAGCTCTCTGTATGATAGTTGGAAAATTGTCCATAGGCAGAGAATAAAGGTAATTATAGAGATCACTTGAAGTTTCCTTCCTCTCAGGAATTATTCTGTTCTAATGCCTCTTGTTCAATGTTGGAAAACGTCTTAGCCTCATATATTTTACCTAAGATTATGACTATTTGCAACTAGAGGACTCGTCCATTATCAGTTACTTCATCATAACTGGAGTTCAGAAGCTTTTGATGAGTATTTTAAATGATAGTCATCCCAACATATCTGAACGTTGGAAATCCTGTAACGTTTTCTAAGATATGTGGCAATTTCTATTGATTTAAATGTTATTGTCTGATGTATTTTAGGTAGAAAATTTCATGGCAGTGCTCATAGTGAACATAGCTGAATGTTTTAAACACTTAAGTGGCAAATGGGGATCCAAATCTAAATTGAAATAATCATGGCTGCTTGTAACAATGCAAATACAATATATAATACTGCAAAATCTGTGTGTGTGTGTATAATTAAATGACAAATAATTCACAGCTTCTCTCCTGGACCAGGCCTGATATCTTTGTTTTAAAAACATTCCAATTTCATTAAATTGGGACAGAGGGATTTGGAATAAATGCTTTATTGAATCCAGGAAATGAAATAACTATCATGTTTTCTAGAAAAGAGATCATACTATAAATAATTTACTTTGACTCCTTTCTCACTTAACAGATATTAGATACCTTTATCTGTCAGCATATGTAGATTTATAAGATTCTTTTTGAAAAGCTTCATAAAACTCCTTCGTATTAATATACCATGAAAATTTTATGTAATTCTCTTTTGATAGACATTTAGACTACTTCCATTTTTTTCTTCTTATATAAAAAATGAAGCACACCTACATCTGTGTGTACTGTGAGTATATTTCAGAAAAGAGCATTTCCAGAAATGAAATTGTATAAGAACATTAATCAGATTTAAAAATGTAAAACATAGTGACATGCTGCCCTTTAAAACTTTGTAGTGATTTACACTCCAGTATTTATCTAACAATAAACATCAGGTATTGTTAGATACCTGTCTAACATGTCTAAAAATAAATTAGAGTGACTGCTTCCAAAGGCAAACTAGAATTTGATATGCTTTTCATTTTTCCATTCTGTTAGAGAGGATAAAGGAATCTCTTATTGCTGTAACTGTTTCTAATTTTGCTTGTGTTTCTATGTTTGGTATTTTAGTTTTATTCTAATAATTTATTTTTTATGTTTTATGTTTATGTATTTGATATACATGGACTTTATTTTTTATATGATGTGCATGTGTGTAAACGTGTGTGTAAGGACAAAGTTAGTTGTTTTCATAATTTTCCAAAGTCTGAATTTTCTTTAAAAATTTTTTTATGTATTTATTTTGAGAGAGAGAGAGTGGGGGGGGGCACCAGCGGGATAGGGGAAGAAAGACAGGGAGAGAGAATTCGAAGCAGGTACTGCACTGACAGCTCTGAGGGGCTTGTAATCACAAACTGTGAGACCATGACCTGAGCTGAGATCAAGAGTGGGACACTTAACTGACTGAACTACCCATTTGCCCCTGAATTTTCTCACTTTTTAATTTTGTTTTGCTCTTCTTGTACTCATAAACAATATATCTTTAATGCATATGTCAATAATACATATGCATATTTAAAAATACCTGATATAACTATTTCCACTTTGCTCTTTATTTTAGAATTTTTCTATTATCATGCATATTTTTTTCCGAGATAGATGTTTAAATAATTTCCTCAACCTCCAAAAAGTATTTTAAAATTTCATTTGAAGCTGAAATAAGTTTATAGATTTGAGATAAATAATATAGTTATGCTATTGAGTTATCTGATCTGAGAAAAGGTTTTACCTCTCTCTTTTTATTAGGTTTTCATTTAGGCACCTCAGCAGTATTTAATATCCTCTTTATATATGTAATAAATATTACTTGTACATTTCCTCCCAAGTTTTTCACTGTTTTTTGCTTGTCAACAAAATTAATATAATATTTTTAAATTATGGCAATAAATTTACTACTGTCTGTCGTTAGGAAAAATACTGTTTTATATAACTTCACAACCAGCCACTGTATTATTTTTTCACATTGCTTATAGTTTTCTCTCTTAAGGTTTCCAAATAAACAGTCAAATCTCCTATCAGTTATGATAACATTATATTCTACTTTCTAGTATCCTTTCTTGTAAAGATAAAATGTACATTTACCCATATGTTACTAAGATAGTAGTAAGGCATAGATGCTTGATTTTATCAGCATCAAACCTATGACCATTTGTTCCTCTGACCTAATTTAATGCATTCTATTCATAGATTTCCAAAAATTGGCATAGTTTGCACTCTTTTAAAGGAAACTTGCTTTTCATATCATTGCTGGATAGACATATCTATTCTTCTTTCTTGATTCTGTGGTTGATAATATGTAGGGACATTCATATGTAATGTATTCCTTCTCTGGAGTTTTGGAGACATTCCAAACTGTATTAATCAAAAGTGCTTAGGATGTAGAGTCCTTATTATTCATGCATGTCTCTTCATCTTTCCTTTCTTTTTGGTAGTAACCAGGCAAACAATTATGCTTTCTTTCTGTTACCCCTTCTTGAATGGAAGTCCAGTCTTTCTATTTCCTTTAGAATTCTCTCTTTCACTCAGCTCTCCATCTAGCTATGCAGTGTTCCGATTAGACTCAAATTGAAAAACTGTATTTTGATCTCTTCAAAATATCTTTTGCTTGGAGGTGTTAAGGAATGAGAAGAAATGAACTGGAATACCCAAAAGTCTCAATTCAGATGTGTTGTCTCAAGACACTTGTCTGAAAAATACAATGAATTCTTTATACCTCCCTCTGTGTTTGATAGGTTCTTCTTGATTTGAGACAAGTACTGAAGCTTGAATAGAACACCTATTTCATATCAATCTTTTGCTTGGTTATTTGCTGTTTATGTGAGTCTGGTATTTGTCTCTGCAAAATGGAGGCAAAGATGCACTTCTCTCTTTGTCCCATCTGCTTTGACAAGCTTCTAAAATGCTTATTTAGGTAGCTAGTCATGGTGGCAGTGCGTGAGAGGAGAGGAGGAGGAGAAACAAAAAGGTGGGTATGACCCCTCTGGAGGAAGAAAAAAGGTACGACCTAATTTAATCTACTGGTCAATTGGATCTCTTTATATACTGGGAATATTTTTTTAAGTTTTTATTTAAATTCCAGTTGGTTAACGTAGGGTGTAATATTAGTTTCAGGCATACAATACAGTGATTCAACATTTCTGTACAACACCCAATGCTCATCACAACAAGTGATCTCCTTAATCCCCATCACCTATTTAACACATCCCCCTACTCACCTACCCTCTTGTAACCATCAGTTCTCTATCATTAAGAGTCTGTTTCTTGATTGGCCTCTCTCTCTCTTTTTTCCCTATGCTCATTTGTTTTGTTTCTTAAATTCCACATATGAATGAAATCATAGGATATTTGTCTTTCTCTGACTGATTTATTTTGCTTAGCATAATACACTGTAGCTCCATCCATCATTACAAATGGCAAGATTTCATTCTTTTTTATGGCTGAGTAATACTCAATTATACACACACACACACACAAATATAATACACACATATATATATAATATATACACACACACACCACATCTTTTTTATCCATTCATCAGTCTGTGGACACTTGGACACTTGTACTGGTTCCATGATTGGGCTACTGTAGATAATGCTGCTATAAACATTGAGGTGCATGTATCCCTTTGAATTATTATTTTTGTATTATTTGGGTAAATACCTATAAGTGCAATGGCTGGATCAGAGGGTAGTCCTCTTTTTAACTTTTTGAGGCACCTCCATACTGTTTTCCAGACTGATTGCACCAGTTTGCATTCCCACCAACAGTCCAGGAGGGTTCCCCTTTCTCCCCTGAGAATTACTTAGAAAACCTGATATGATGTAGGATCACTGGCTGAGAAAATCTAATTTAACAATCTGGTCCTATGTGTTAGCTTGTCTTCATTTTACTCCTTCCTGGAATCTACAGAAATCTCAAAGATCTCTGGTTCTGTTCAGTGCATGATGATATATAGCTTTCTAAAAATAAAACACAAATTATCTAGTGCAAATCCTCTACTCTTCAGTGGTAATGAGATGAGATTTAGGTTTCTACTCTTATATCTAAATCCCTTTGCTCTCTCTGTTACATTCGTAACAAGAGCCATGTTATAACGGAAATGTGATAGATGAAGAAATTAACATGGCATGATTGGCACTTGAGGTATCTGCAGGATCCAACACAGATGTAAATAAGAGAAGTAGGAAACCAGAGAGTGAGAGAAAAACTTATCATTTCAGAAATGTGTAGGAGAATTGCATGAAATAACTTAAATTTGTACTTCAAATGAAAATATTTATTGAGTGCTTATTTGGTGCCAGATATTATACCAAAGACACATTTTATCATTTCTTTATGGAAAAAATTTGATAATATATTATGAAGTAGGCTGATTGAAAGATGTAGATTTGGCTGAGCCAAGCCTTGTCTAGGATTTTCTAGGATTTCTAGCCAAGCCCAAATTTCTTTTAATGCCAATAAACACTATAACTACACCAATGAAAGTTGAGAGAAAATTCATCCAACTATCCATTCTTTCAATAATCAAATGTTTATTGAGCATCTCTTACAGGGCACACATGAGACTTAACAAGAGCCATGTTATAATGGAAATGTAATAGATGAAGAAATTATGGCACATGTGAGATTTATGTATATTAGAGAATAAATAGACATATCTTCAAGTACTTTATAGTCTAAAAAGAGTTAATGAAACATAAGCACACAAATAAGTGCATAATTATAAATTGTCATAAATACCCTGAAGGAAGAAAGTGTGGGCTTTCAGTTGTTTCTAATGACAGTGGTAGAAAGACCTCATTCAGATGAAACTCTGTCAGGCAACATCTGGGTGGCTCAGTTGGTTAAGCTCCTGACTCTTGATTTTGGCTCAGATCATGATCTCATGGATCAGGAGATCAAGCCTCACATCAGGCTCTGTGCTGACAGTGTGGAGCCTGCTTGGGATTCTATCTCTCCCTCTTTGCCCCTCCCCAACTCATGCACACATGAGCTCTCTCTCTCTCTCTGTCAAAATAAATAGATTAAAAAAAAGATGAAGCTATGTCAGTATAGTCCTACTATGTTGATTAAAGGAAAGAAAGCCAAGACTTTCAGTGACAACCAGAGAGAAAGATTGAGTCATGAAAAATATCCCTCAATCAAGTTCATCACCAAAAATAATAAAAAAGAAACTTCATCATAGTATGTTAAAATATTTAGCTAAACCTGGTTAAATGAATTTGGTGCTTAGAAACAGAGTTTTATCTCATGGTTTCTTTATACTGTAACTCCTCTGAGTAGTTGTAATGCTGATGTAATTCAAAATATTGTAACAAATTCAAGTACTGAACAATAGCACAACATATTCTTTATGGCTTTAAAAGACAGCACTGAGGAGAAATAAAAGAGCTCCATAAATAACCCAAATGTGTGGCAGAGGGAAGGAGCTAGCCCCTTCCAATACTTTAGGTGATGGAATGTCCCTGTAACACCATTCGAAAAGGGAATCAATGAATGCCACAAGATTTAAGTGGCAGGTGGAAGAGTATATATTATTTCTATTTATCACTTCAACAATGGCAGAAAAACCATATTAAGCTTATGGATATCTTTACCAAATATTTGCCAAGGGCCCAAAAGTGACATTTCTGGCTGCTCAGTGAAAAAGAATATGATGATACTACCTTCCCAATTAGCATATTTGGCTAAGGCATTTTTTTCTAGTTGTATTGATATATAGTTGACATACAACACTATGTTAGTTTAAGGTATACAACCTAATAATTTGATGTATGTATATATTGCAAAATGATTACCACAATGACTTTAGATAACATCCATCATCTCACAGAGTTATATGTTTTTCTTGTGATGAGAACTTCAAAGATTATTCTCTTACCATCTCTCAAATAAACAACACAGTATTGTTAACTGTAGTCACCATGTTGTACATTACATCCCCAGAACGTATTTATCCTATAACCTAAAGGTTGTACCTTTTGAACATCTTCATCTGTTTTCCTCACCTCCAACTCCCCACCTCCAACAACCATCAGTCTGTTCTCTGTTTCAATGAGCTTTTTTTTTTACACTCCACATATGGGTGAGGTCGTACGGCATTTGCTTTTCTATGACGTTATTTTTTTTAATGTTTACTTATTTATTTTGGGAGAGTGGGATGGGAGGGCAGAGAGAGAAGGGGAGAAAGAATCCTAAGCAGGCTCTGTGCTGTCAGTGCAGAGCCCTACATGGGGCTCAGTTTGACAGACCATGAGATCAGGATCTGAGACAAAGTCAAGAGTTGGACGTTTAACTGAATGAACCACCCAGGCACCCCTGATACTATTTTTAAGTGACAAAGATACGACTGTGGCACAGAGGGAGAAAAAGAAGGGGAAATATCTTGGGAGCCAGTTACATGTCCTCAGTGAACTTATTTAGAAATAACCCAAAGGGGTCTTGAGTTTGAATGTATGTAATTGATGCGTTATGCTCATGGTATTAAAAACAAAATAAGACAGATTTCAAAGATGCATACAGCTTTGAAAAAAAGTGTTGGAAAAGGTATAAGTATGTAATCCAAATGAAAGTGGATACAGCTGTATGATACACTGACCGTTTTCCAAGGAATCTTTATCTCCCCCCCTCATCTCTCTGTTTCAGAATAGGAAGCATATTGAGAAATTATTCATGCAAGAGAAAGAATGTCTTTATTTCTTCTTGCTTTTGAACAGAACTGAAGGTGTGGCAGGGACACCCATGGAAACATAGCATGACTAGATGTCTTAGTGAAGTTTCTGAATGTTTAAACATTTAAGATTTGAGACCTCCTTGGTATGAGAGTCTAATTCATTTTGGCAGTTGACAGTTTGTTGGCAGTTTACACTTGGTAAGTGCATCTGACTCTGTCATCCTGTTTTCACGAGCTACCTACTTGTCACATTGTGAGTGGCCTTCCTTCCATTTCACAAAGGCTGTCTTTTTCATATTCTTGTCCTCATAGAGATTTAAAGTGACTGTCTGGTGAAAGGCCACATAATCAGTCTTTGTGATGACACCATGCCTGCACTCTAGGTATCAAAATATCATAAATACAATAGGAAAAGAACATACTGATTCAGAATTTGTTGTTTAAGTTATAATCTAGTACTGAGTGGACATTGAACCTAAGGCATATGTTAGCAACCTGTGATTTTATGTGTTGTGTGTATGTTTTTTAACTTAGAATCTGTTGTTCCACAATAAATTAATGAATCACAATGGAAGAAATAAAAAGATGAAAATATATAGGGAGAAACAATTATTTAAAATCCTGGAAGTGGATATATCGTTAACCCTTCCAAGCACTTCTGTGAAAGGGGATTTATATGATCCTGAGATCTGTCAAGTGATAAAGACAGGGATGCACAAGGAGAATCTTGATGTCCTTGTGATCATGTTGCTAGCAAAATTGCTTGTAGCTTCAGTGACTCCAAAAGCAGGCTAGATGATGAAGGCTGGCACAACATCATGAAAGAGAAAGTTCAGAGAAGAAAGGAAACGAGTTAGAAAATTCTTGGATCACTGCAGAAGACATTTTGCTCCTGACAATGTAGCCTGCGAACACACTAGAATAGTATTCATGCTGTAGAGGGCAGTCGGGCTATTTGAGGAGTAAAAGTAACTACAGGCATCAGAACAAGTAATATGTGTTGTACCACATGAGAGCTGAGAGGTGTAGCAAGAGTAAAGAAGGGAGATCTTACCTCAGATTTCGCCTCAAACAGAATTAACTTTGTATGAACATAACTTCTCAGCCTTGGTAAATCTAATAAGTCGTCTCTGAAATCTTTTAAAATGCCTAGCCTAGCATATAATCAGAGAAGCAGGGTTGGAAATATGATTTTCATATCACCAGCAAGTAGGATTCCCAAGTTTATGCTTTTTTTTCCCCCAGAAGTTAAGGTTGTTTGGAGAAAACTTAGGAGCGTAGTGCATTCATATCTTCAGTATTTTCAAAATCATGAAAAATGAAAATTAAAACAAAAAGATGTTTGATGGCCAGAAATTGACATTTAGCCAAGCCATAATATAAAAAAAAAAAGTTGCAATGATCTTGATCAAAAGTTAATAGTAAGATTAGAGAAACATTTCAGCATTCCACAGCCCAGGTAACATTTGCCTGGTGGTACCAAGTGACTTCCAGGTTATCAACTATATGTCAGGCATGAAAAGAGTTACTTTTGGAGAGAATGTTAAAACAAAGAAACAGAACTGAAACACACTCAGTATTAATCACATCAGAAATTATTAGGATTAGAAATACTTAACCTGGGAAGAGAACAGAAAGATAGAGATTTTAGTGTTTTAACAACTGAATTATTAGTCCATAGTTAAGTATTAAAAATAAAACTGACACTGACTCTATCAATAAATAATTCATTGCTGCCAAGAGAAATTTTATTAAAATTGAAATTGAGGATTATCAAAAGAACAATGATAAAGACTATGTATGAAGAAGTGTTTTACTGTAAAGATTAAAAGCCATGGTAAGAGAAGAGATAATTTAGTTTGTTTCAACACACAAAAAAGGGATTAGAAACCAAAAGCCACTCTTGTTTGAAAACTAAAAGTCTGAGAATTACTTCAGTCAGGCAATAAAGACTGCCAGCCAATTTTTATTAAAAATAAGGAAGAAGATAAAAGGAAGCATTAAGAATGCAAGCATAAATCACAACACATCAATTATTTGAACATGAAGACTAGCGAGGAGATTGAAGTCTTTCTAGACCCCTATTATTAACAAAATATTAAATATATTCATTTGAAAAGCCTATATCAGAGAGAGTGAAATAAGTCAGACAGAGAAAGACAAATACCATGTGATTTCTCCTGTATGTAGAATCCAGAACCAAAAAAAAGGCTTACAGTTGGAACAGATTGGTGGTTGCCAGAGGTCGGAGGTAGGGTTTAGGAGAAAATATGTGAATGGTTTCTTTTAGTTCTTAATTTTTAGTTTAAATAATTTTTTTTAAGTAAGCAAAAGGGTGAGTTGTATGTTATGGGAATTAGATTCAGGAAAGTTATTTTTTTTTTCTAGTGAGAAACAACTTGAAAGTCTTCACAAAAGAGTGTAATTGGCCAATAAACATATGAAAATGTGCTCAATGTCATCAGTCAGCCGGACAATGCAAATTAAAGCTATCATGAGATATTATCTACCAGAAGGGCTAAAATTTAAAAAAAGACTGATAAGACCAAATGTGAGTGACATGGACAGCAGTTAGATCTCTCATGCTTTGCCAGCAGTAGTAGAAAACTGGTGATATTTCCCAAAGCTGGACATATACATCCTATGACCTACCAGTTCTCCTCTTATGAGTAAGTGTATATGTTGACCAACCAATAAGAATGAGAATAATTATAGTAGTATTTATTATAGCCTCAAATTAAAATAATCCAAATACCTATGAATAGTAGGTAGAAAAGATAAACTCTGGTATATTCTGTGGTGGAATACTGCATAGCATTTTAAAAAATTTTATTGAGTGGGAGAGTGAAAGAGAGAGAAAGCGAGTGAGCGAGGGAGGGACAGAGAGAGAATCCCAAGCAGGCTTCACACTCTGTGTAGAGAGCCTGATGTGGTACTCAATCCCATGACAGTGAGACTAAGACCTGAGCCGATATCAAAAGTCAGCTGCTTAATGGACAGAGCCACCCAGGCACCCCACTAGGTAGCATTATAAAAAAGAACCATAACATACATATTGTACATATTGTTACTAAGTATCCATGTTGCTACATGGATTAATCAAACCAAAATAATCCTGAGCTGAAAAGACCAGACACAAAAGGATACACACTTTTGGATTTCATTTTTCCAAGTATAAGTACAGGCAAAACCACTCTAGTAAGATAGATGTCAGACTAGTGGCTACTTTTGGGGAGTGCAAACTGGGAAGGGTCACAAAGGTGCTTTTGGAGTAACATTTAGAGATACTATATAGTGACTTGGGTGGCCATTACATGAGTATATCAATCTACTTAAAATGAATGTATTATACTAAATGTATATTCTACCTCAGTAAAAATTTTAGATAAGCAAGTAAATAAAGTGATCTCATTTTGCTCCATGATGGCACAAACCATGCCTTATTTACCTATTTGCACCTTGCAGGACCTAATAATGCCTGTTCAGTGTTTGATGAATTTAATTAGATTAGCCAAGTAGTTCCACCTATATGATCTTTTTATTTAGTATTTATTTATTTTTGAGAGAGAGACAGACAGAGTGTGAGCAAGGGAAGGGCAGAGAGAGAGGGAGGCACAGAATCCATAGCAGACTCCTGGCTCTGAGCTGTCAGCACAGAGCCCAATGCAGGCCTCAAACTCACAAACCACAAGACCATTACCTGAGCCGAAGTTGGACGCTTAACTGACTGAGCCACCCAGGAGCCCCTATATGATCTTAACTAAATGATTTCAGTACAGTATATCTGACTTCTCAGAGAACTGTGTACTTTCTGCAGAATGCTTTTAAATTCCTAATGCTATCATGTTTAAAATCTCTCTTTTTTTTTTCCAAAGAGGGAAATAGAAGCATTTGCATATTGAAAAATAACTCCATTTGCAGGGTTTAACAAATTCACATTAAAAAAACAGAGGAAATTTTGCATATGCTTTGAGGATTCTGATAGATTGTTTTGTGATATGGTAGAAAAAGTCAGAAGTTTTGCCCTTGTTTTGTACTTTCAGATATCCATTTTCTCAAAAACTCCTTAATGGTACATACAGAGTACAAAATGTTATTTGCACATACTGACTCTATGAACCATGCTGAAATTACAGTAATTCGCATCATGTATCTTACAGTACATAATGGACAATAGAGTTAGGAGTATAGAAGAGAGGACAAAGGACTATAAGGAAAATTTAACTGAGATAGGGAAGTTTAAATTTTGTGTGTCCAGGCACATTGGTAGGTCTTTTAAGTAACCTACATAGTAAACCATCATGACGTCAGGAGCTGTACAGATAGATGTTTGGCAAATATTTTATTAAAGTAGACCTACAAAATATCTTATATTGAATATTGAGAGGGTACTGGATCTAAGAAACTTATGACTAGAAGATCCTTTTGTCCGTAAATAACTTCTAACTTCATATCCAACTTCCCTCATCTTCTCTGATTTTGTACGTAACATCTAATAGAAGTAGCAACCGTTCCCATGAGCTTTGTAGGTGACTGTTCAGTTTCTGGTTAAACGAATTGCCTTGTCAGCTACTTATGACAAGATCTGAAAATTCTAGCTACTGACATTTTTAGGAAATTAAACCTTAATTTGGTTAAAATATATATCTTCATGTAACTTTTCACATGGGGCTTTATTTTGTGCCACAAAAAACTAAGTGTTCTCACATGCATGCTATAAAACATTTGAAAGTATATTTGTCCTTTTCAAATTGAATATCCTTGGTTATCTTCTATGGTTTCTTCAGTAGTTTCTTTATAAATTCAGCTTAGATAACTCTGAATTGCCATATACAAAGAATGCCACATTGTGAATCGTATACATCATTTGTTAAAATTGAAGATGAATCTGTAAGAAAAATTTCAAAATAATATTGTACTTCCTCTGTTGCCTATTATGAACTAGTTTCATTAGACCAATCCTTGTCCTACAAACAACTAAAAATCTGAATCAATCTCTTTTTGTCTACACACACACATACATACACACACACACACATGCACGCACATGGATATTAATTCAGGCCAGTCATTGTAGTATCCAGGACTCCTTTAATGGGCAACTTTGTTTTGAGGACTCCATACAAGGCTGCTTGAAGTATTCTTAAAACTGTGGTCTAGTCGGATCTTTTCTACAAATACTTCCTGTTTCAGCCTCTCCTTCACAGGAGTTAGACTTAAAAGACTTTCTCACCTTCTCTCTTTTTTTCACAAGCATTCCCGCCAATGAATGTGTTCAGTTTGTTTGTTTGTTTGTTTACTTATTTATTGTCTATACTTGTCTTTGTGTCTAATTCTTGGAGGACCCGAACTAAGAGCCTGGCGTTCAATGGCTCATCTCTCCTCTACTTGTGACTGGAGGCTCAGAGACTAAGGACAGCTTTCACCAGTCCCACAGAGCCAGAAAGGGGAGAAAAAAATGGAGTTAAGTGAGTGGATAGGAGAAACGTCTGGAAATATCCTGGTCTCTTACAGGAACCTCTGAAATCCATAAAGTTCTATGCACAGCCTGAAATGGAATTTTCAATTGGCCCAATCTCATTTATTTTTAAGATAATTTCTTCTTAGACTCACTTCTTGTCAGAATCAAAAGTAAATGCTTTCTTGAGCAGCAAAGCATAACTCAGACACTAGGTTTTATTACAGTTTTTCAAGTATACTACATAGTTATTAACCAATAAATATCCAGGCATACAAGAAAACTACCAAGAGAATAAGAAACAAGGTAACAAAGCCATACTCAATTCATATCATGGCACTATTAGAGGTAATATTTAAAATAATTATGATTGATATGTTAAAGAAATTAAATTTTTTTTGTTTATTTATTTTGAGAGAGAGACAGCACAAGTATGAGCTGGGTAAGGGCAGGGAGAGAGGGTGAGAGAGAATCCCAAGCAGGTTCCATGCTGTCAGCACAGATCCCAACTTAGGGCTTGATCCCATGAACCATTAGATCATGACCTCAGATGAAATCGAGTCAGATGCTTAACTAACTGAGCCACCCAGGCATCCCAGAAATTAAATATTAATATGAATTTATTTGGCTAAGAACTGGAAACTGTAAAAAGACATCAAATGGATAT
This sequence comes from Prionailurus viverrinus, assembly GCF_022837055.1. Lineage (NCBI taxonomy): Eukaryota > Metazoa > Chordata > Mammalia > Carnivora > Felidae > Prionailurus > Prionailurus viverrinus. Next base: position 39,198,312 of record NC_062573.1, on the reverse strand, counting down.
TACATAAAATAAAATATAGAATTAAAATAGAGAAATAAATGGATGGGTTTAATAGCCAGTTAGATAAATTTAAAGAGAAAACAAATTAACTTAAAGGTACTTTAGTAGAAAATATCCAAATGGAAGCATAAACAGTCAAAAAGGAAAAATAGAGAAATGACTATGATATATCGAACATAGTGAAAAAAATCTAACTTATGTGTCATTGGAGTTAATGAATTTTAAGGGAAATGAGCAGATACAATATTTAAAAATATAATAATTGATATTGTCTAAAAATGACAACATCTAGAATGGAATTAAAGATACTATAATATGTCTGGTTATAACCAACAGGAACTAGATAAATCCCCACATATTAAATGACTTTTAAAAATAGAAAATGCGGGGCGCCTGGGTGGCTCAGCCCGTTAAGCGTCCAACTTCGGCTCAGGTCACGATCTCACGGTCCGTGAGTTCGAGCCCCGCATCAGGCTCTGGGCTGATGGCTCAGAGCCTGGAGCCTGCTTCTGATTCTGTCTCCCTCTCTCTCTGGCCCTCCCCCGTTCATGCTCTGTCTCTCTCTGTCCCAAAAATAAATAAACATTAAAAAAAAATAAAAAATAAAAATAGAAAATGATATGAAATAAGCATCTGCAGGTGCTGAACCACAGACAGCATAAGACACTGTGCTTCCTGAAGGAAGGGGAATGAACCCTGTGAGTCCAACAACTGCTAAGCCGGTAGCCTGGTTAGAGTTTCCAGGCTGCAGCGGGGAAGGGATCCCAAATAGAGATTCATAGGGTTCATAATTGGAAAAGTCCACGAGAGCTAGGATTTGTGAAGCAAAGTGCCAGAGAATGGCATTATATGTTGCTAGGAAATTGAAATTGTTACTTTATCTCTCCTCAAAAAACAACAACAAACCACACACAAAAATAAAACAGAAAGTACAACTCTAGGCATAGATGGCTACACTGGCAAATTAAACTAAAATTTTTAGAAGAAAATAATATCAAAACTGTATCATTTCTTCCAGAAAATAGAAGATGAGGAAATGCTTCTCAGTTCATTCTCATCGGTATACACTACCTGGTAGCACAAAGACATTAGCGGAAGAGAAAACCACAAATACTTTTCATGAACGTAGCTATACATGTTTTCATCAGAATAGATCAAATGGAATCCAAAAATATCTAAAAGCTGTAATAGGTTGGGACTAAGCAAGGTTTATTCCAAAATTGAAGATTATTTTAACATTCTAAAATCAATTTTTAAGAATGGACCTCATTGGGAGACAGAAAGAAAATTTTTATACTGGATGTGAAGGTATATTATTCACTGCATCTTCTAGTAGTTTCATACTTGTCTCTTAGTATATGCCTATTGTATTGAGTTGAGAATTCAGTCTATGATCCTATTTGCAGGAGGAGAATTTGATATGATGTTCATTTTGGAGCTAGAAAGGTATTGCTATTGTATTCCCTGTGGATTGTCCTAAGATTTAAGAGGCAAGGATTTAAAACAATTCCAGAGAATAGCTGAAAGCAGAAAAGGCAAGAAATTGCACAGGCTGGCTAAAAGTTGTAAGAGAAACAAACAGACAAGCTTTCTGAAAATATGGCCAAGATACTGATAGGGAGATTGAAAATGGAGGAATAGAGAAACTGAAAATACATCTGTCTTTGAGTACAGAATCGAGGCAATGGAAATGAAATTGAAGACTAGACAGAGGCCTTTGAAATAAACTCAGGGTAAGTGGACAAAACAATGGAAGACAAAGCTTACCACAGCCACATGACAAGAATAACAGGAAATCAAAGGCAGGAACAATAATACCAATAGTGAAGAAATATGCCAGTTCCTGACAGATACTGCTTGTTTGCCTCAGGGTAATAGGTTGCTCTTTCAGCAATGAAATGGGAAATGGAGGAGACAAGTGAAACATCGGGATGAAAAGGGCCATTAAACGCTCTTGTCCAGACCCAGAACAAAATCAGAAAGCAAAGTTACAATTACATTTTAAAGACATTGTATTGTTTCAAGGCTAATATTATTTTTAATGTGTACATTTAACAATACCTATTCAATTGTCAGTATTAGTATGTAAGATAATTTCTACTGGGAACAAGTAAACAGTAGTGATCATTAAACATGACTAATCTGTTAATGGGTAGATAGTTTATATTGTGTAAAGAGTCAACTATGAAAGGTATCATCTAGAATATTTATTGCTTTCTGTATTACTGAACTGTAATTAAAAAAATTTTTCAACATTTATTTATTTGTGAGAGACAGAGAGAGACAGAGCGTGAGCAGGGGAGGGGCAGAGAGAGGAACACACAGAATCTGAAGCAGGCTCCAGGCTCTGAGCTGTCAGCACAGAGCCTGACACAGGGCTTGAACTCACAAACCCCAAGATCATGACCTGAGCCAAAGTTGGATGCTTAACAGACTGAGCCACCCAGGTGTCCCTGAACTGTAATTTTTTTCAGGACAGAATCTTAACTTAATCATCTTTGCTTTCCCTATAGAACATAGTACAGTGGCTGGCACCAGCTAATTCAATAAAGATCTTTACATACATGCAAATAAAAAAGACAAAGAATGAACCTCAACCCTTACCTCACACCATATGCAAAAATTAACTTGGGATGCATTATAAACCTAAATTTAAGATGGCCAAAACTATAAAAATTCCAGGGAAAATATAACAGAAAATCTTAGTCACCTTGAGTTAAACAAAAAAAGCAACACTTCAAAATTATGACCTATTGTTCTTCAAAAGACTCAGTTAAGAAAACAAAAACAAAAACCATAGATATGGAGTTAATATTTGCAAAATACATATCTGATAAAAAAACTTACATATAAAAACTATAAAGAACTCTTAGAACCTAATACATTTAAAATGTAATAAAACTAAAACACTGAGACACCAGTTTTTAAAATAGTAAGACTTCAATAGACAGTTTACCAAAGATATGTAGTTGGCAAATAGGCACATGTAAATATATTAAATGCCATTGGTCTTTAGGAAACCACAAAGAGATACCACTAAAATGGTTTAAATTACCAAGTCTGAGTATATCAAGTGATGCAAGAGGCTGGCGCTACGAAAATCCTTATCTACTGCTGCTGGATTTTCAAATGAATATAACCACATTGCTACAAATATTTGGCAGTATTGCAAAAAGGTAAACAGAAAGCTATCTTAGTTTTGACGTATAGAGGCATTCTATCACCCGAGAGTAATGAAGAGTATTAAACACATATATCCACACAAAGAACTATATGCAGATGTTCACAGGACCTTTATTTGTAACATCCTTCAACTGGAAACAACTCAAATCTCCATAACCAGAGGGAGGAATGAACACATTTCAATATATCCTTTCAATGGAATATGTCTCAGCAACAAAAAGGGACAAATTATGGATGCACACAAAAACAAAAGTGAATCTCGAAGTAACTAAGCTGAGTAAAACAGACAAAAGAGAACTTTAGGTAATTCAATTTGATGAAATTCTATAAAATGCAAAGTAATCATTAGTGATAGAAATAGATTAGTGGTTGCCTGGAGACTGAGGTGGGGGGAGTGGTGAATTACCAAGGAGTTAGGAAACCTTGATGGAGAAAAAAATGTCTTTTATTTTGACTGCTACATGGGTGTATCTGTATGTCAAAACCCATGAAATTTTGCACTCAAGTATGTTCAATTTGTTGTATGCCACTTTTATAACTCAATAAAGCTACAAAAAGAATCAGAGGGGTGCCTGGGTGGTTCAGTCAGTTGAGCTTCTGGCTCTTGATTTTGGCTCAGGTGGGACATGCAATTGAGGCCTGAGGTGGGCTCTGTGCTGAGCATGGAGCCTGCTTAAGATTCATTCATTCTTTCATTCTTTCTTTCCTTCTTTTTCTTTTCTTTTCTTTGCTTTGCTTTGCTTTGCTTTTTTCTTTTCTTTTTCTTCTCCCTTTCTTCCCTTCCTTTCCCTTTCCTTTCCCTTTCTTTCTTTCTTTCTTTTTCTTTTCTTTTCCTTTTCTTTTCTTTTTTCTTTTCTTTCCTTTTTCTTTCTTCTCTTTCTTCCTTTCCTTTCCCTTTCTTTCTTTCTTTTCCTTTCTTTCCTTTTCTTTCTTTTTTCTTTCTTCTCTTTCTTTCTTTCTTCATCTCCTTTCCTCTTTCTTTCTTTCTTTCTTTTCCTTCCTTCCTTCCTTCCTTCCTTCCTTCCTTCTCTTTATCTCTCTTTCTCTCCCTTTCTTTCTCGCTCTCTTTCATCTGCCCCTCTCCCCTGCTCATATTCTCTCTTTAAAAAATGTTAAATTTAAGTGGGATAGGTGCTAAGAAAACCACATCTGGCACATGGTAACTAAAATGTAAAATTTAGGGGCTCTGGGTGGCTCAGTCGGCGAAGCATCTGACTTTGGCTCATGTCATGATCTCACAGTGAGTTCGAGCCCCACATGAGGTTCTGTGCTGACAGGTCAGAGCCTGGAGCCTGATTTGGATTCTGTGTCTCCCTCTCTCTCTGCCTCTCCCCCGCTTGCTCTCTCTCTCTCTCTCTCTCTCTCTCTCTCTCTCAAAAAACAAACATTGAAAGAATTTAAAATGTAAAACTCAAAGACAAACAGAAAATTTTCTAAGAAACGCTTCCTCAAAGAAAACAAAGAGGACATACTATCTTCAGAGGAGAAACAATAAAACTGGCAACCCATTTCTCAATAGAGACAATGGAAGCAGAAGACCGAAAAAAGAAGAAAGAAAAGAAGGAAAAAAGAAAAATGGCATTTTGAAAGTCACTTTTAGTAGAATAACTGCTAGAACAACTAACCTAGAATTCTGTAACTGATGAACATGCTCTTCAAAAATGAAGACATTTTCAGATAATCAAAATCTGAGAAAATATTACTGGCAGACCTGCACTAATGGAATTATCAAAAGGAGTATTTCAAGCAGGAGAAAACTGATCCTAGATCCCAGGTCAAAAATGAAGGCAAAATGATGAGCTATGAAAATGGTAATTACATGGGCAAATGAAAATTATCTGTATAAAACAAACCATAGTATGTTTGTGCTTGTAAATATTATTACACATTTATATATACACACAATTAAATATAAGACAATATTATAACATTAGCTGAAAGAATATTGAATGTGGTTAGCATATTGTAAGATCTTTCCATTAAGGAAGTGATAAAATTGCTTATATTTATTAAATTTTAATAAATCACAAATGTATGTCATAATATCTAGGGTGACCCTTAAGAGAATATAAAGAGAATGGATACTTAATAGGCTAATAGGTGGGTAAATGTAAAATTTAAACCACTGGTTAATTACAAAGAAGAAAAGAAAGGAGATAGAAATATAGAACAGGTAGTATAAAGAGAAAACTAATAGTAATAAGGCGAATTTAAATTGAAATATATCAGTAAGTACCCAATTAAAGCGATAACAGTCAGACTCAACTTAGGAAAAGAAACAAAACAAACAAAAGCTTCATTAAATGTTGTTTAAAAGATTATATATTTAAGGGTTTACAATTTCAACCTTTGAATACAATAAAAATCTTTTGAGGATCCAACTTGGGTCAGATCCACAGTTTCTATTATTCAAGGCTTGAAAAGACAAGTTACCTATTCTCTGAGATGCTCAATTTCTTTTTATAAATATATCAAGGCTAAAACTACCAGAAAAGAAATACTGATACATGCTTTTAATAATAGCAAATTAAATGGAGCCTATTTCTTTATTTGCAATTCTATTTGCATTTAAACTTATTTGGGAGGTCATACATATGCCTCAAAATATATTGCTGTGATTCTATTTTTGAACTCGGCAGGTAAGCGTATTTATGCAGAATTAGCATGAATGGACCAGTTTGCAGCATCTGTTCGGTGCAATGTGGCTTTCCTCCAGGGTGAAAATGTCAACATAGCATAGCAACTTTTTGGAAAAGGGAAAAGTGAACTTTTATTGTTTCTAGGCAGACATAAATATCATAGGCAGTGTCATGACAGACTGATTAATGGACTCAGAAAAGAGGGGAGAAAATGGATCACTTGTATCATTTGACCAGTCTTGCACATTCTTTCCTAATTTTCTAGTTGTGCCAAAACATGTTTTTTTTTCTTACATTGAAGGATCCATCTAGTTATTCATTGTGAGCACTGTGTGTTAAAGAATGTCACGTTATTATATGAAACTCTTTAGAGTAGAAGATGCTGAAATGCTTAAGGTGTAAGTCAGATATGGTTCTATCTTCAAGAAACAGAGAAAGAGAGAGAGACAGAATGCAAGTGGGAGAGGGGCAGAGAGAGGGAGACAATTTGAAGCAGGCCCCGTGCTATCAGCACAGAGCCTGACGCAGGGCTTGAATCCATGAATTGTGAGATCATGACCTGAGCTGAAGTCAGACGCTCAACCTACTGAGCCACCCAGCTACCCCTGTTATATAGTTTTTATATGCATTTATAATATGTCATATAAATTCATATATATTTATATATACTGGTATGAAAATAAATGTGTATATGTAAGCAATAGATACACATATATAAACACATACATATATTTGGATACACATATAATTAAGCATGCAAATGTTAAATATATAGATATTTATATAAATGTATTAAAACATAAAACTATGTGTAAACATACAAAAATAAATACATATGCATGCACACACACACACAGTTCCATTCTAATCAGACTTCTATCACCATAATATAAAAAGATATTCTAAATATCAACAGAAATTCATATTACCATTTATGATAAATGATCGATTGCTCTCTGTTTGGTGTATGAGCACTGAAATAAACAGTCTTGAATATGGCCTGCCTTTAAATTAACTCAGTTTTTATTACAGTCAAAATGAGCTTTACTGAATTCTAATTTGTTTTTAGTCTATCTTCATAAATGTAACCTGCTCAAACACTATTGTCTCTCTGAGTATGAAGTATTCTCTTTCTTAATAGAAAGATTGGTTTTCCAGTGGAATGTATTTTTAAATTGTTACAGGTAGTAGAACCTTCAAACCAACTTCTTAAACTCGATCACTTGTCAAATGAAAGGATGCTTCCAAAAACTTAAAAAAATATGTGTTAGTCATTGAAATTTGGATTGGATAGGCAGAAAAATTACAATCAGTTTAACATGAGGGAAAACAATCTTCACTAGTGCCAAAAAGAAAATGTGCTTTTTTTTCTGTTTACAACAATATATTTTCTTCCTGAATTTATTTTGATCTTAATTTCTTATCTAAGCACCTTGTTATCTCAAGCTGCTGAACTCCACTGGTAATTACACCTTATTTCAAATGTTGTGAAGATTTGTGTGGTGTAGGGCAAAAATATATCAACTCTTTCAATGCTTTGAACCTGATTGAATGCCTGAAAATCATACATTTTAAGTTATAACTTGGACTGTAAACTTCTGATAAAATGTTAAGGTGACTTACTGAAAAAAAAAATTCTCCTTAAGTTTGTCAAGGAGAGCAAAAGTAATTTTAACGTAAATTAGTCATAAATAAGTCAGAAGTATATGGATTAAACACAGGTAATTATGTTTTTAATGTCAGGGAAAATTGGGAAGTAACTGAGGTTCAGCTTATTTAAACTTTAACATATTTTGTAATGTTTTGAGATGATAGCCAGACATGAAGTGCTTTTTATTCCATTTATCAAAGTGTAGATAATGAGAAATAAACTTAGTTTGAGTCATCAGTGTGTACATTTACTATCATTATCCCCATTTCTGTCACATAATAATGTTATATGGGAGACTACACAGATCAACATGGCTTTATACTCATGGACTTATTGTGAGAAATGAAAAGGAGAGAGAATAAAATGTTCTTAAAAGAAAAAAAGTATCGGTAGAGGTGATATAATGAAAAACATGTTTTGTTATAGGGACCGTTAAGGGAAGACGCAGTCCCTGCCTCCCTCCCTGTCTTCCCTTCCCTTCCCTTCCCTTCCCTTTTCCCTTCCCTTCCCTTCCCTTCCCTTCCCTTCCCTTCCCTTTCCTTTCCTTTCCTTCCTTCCTTCCTTCCTTCCTTCCTTCCTTCCTTCCTTCCTTCCTTCCCCCCACCTCCTCTTTTTTCCTTCCTTTCTTTATCCTTTGTTCCTTCATTCTTAAGATTTCCATCCTGATGCTTTGGTACAGTGTGGAACATATGGCCTCCATTTCCTTACAATGATCTACTCTTATTCGTTTAAGTTAGACTATGTTTGTTTTTCTTCCTATTGTCAATAGACAGTAAGATACTGTTCCTAGCTACGGGTCCTAGGATACTTATTATTGTTCAGCAAACTCATAAAAAAAATAATACTTTTACCAAATATGAATAGCAGTATTAATGATTATTAACTTTTCCCTCAAAAATAATATTCCAGCATGTTTCCTTCCCCACTCACAAGTAGCATCTTTTCCAAAGTGACTTATGTAAAACAGGAAACTGCATGCTAGAGCTGGGCCTCAAGAGTTCTGAGAATCGCATGAAGGCAAGAGTTGGTAGAACAGAGAGAGTAGACTTAAGAGCAGAGAGGGATGAATCTTATTCCCAGAATAAGTAAAACACATAAAACACAACTACTGATTATGAGTCTGAAATTCAAATGTGTCTTCTTTGGCATAGAACTGGTGATGAATGAAGAAAGCAACATTTTTTTTGGTTGGCACGGTTTCAAAGTGTGCTTCCAGAAAACCAGACATTTGGCAGTAAGAGATCCCGAACATTCTAACAAATGTGTGAATTTTTCTCTTTTCATTTGAACTGAGGGATGCCATTTCAGCCTCTGTGTACATAAAACAATCTATCCATGTGCATCATGTTTTAGTCCCCAGGTTTATCACTCTTCCCTCTCTATTTTGATAATATAAACCCATAGCTTCCAATATCTGTTGACAGTTGACTGTGTGTGTGTGTGTGTGTGTGTGTGTGTGTGTGTGTGTGTGTATGTCCAGGGTCTTGGCCTGGGTAATATGATAAAACATGTAACATCTTACATTGTCAAATTGCAAAGAAGTGTCAAAGAAAGACCTTTGAAAGCATTCCACTGCCAAATCTGAAATAATTTGAGCATTAAAAAAATCATGTTGCTAAGATACTAGATCTTGAAAGTTTTTATTACAAGGGGGGGAAAAAACAAACATTTGTAACTGTGTGTGGTGATGGGTGTTAACTAGACCTACTATGATCATTTTGTAATACATACAAGTACTAAATCGATAGATTATACCCCTGAAACTAATGTAATATAAAAAACTTTTATAAACTTTTATACCTTTTTGATTAAAATGTAACTCTGTGAGTCCATAGTGAAGTGGAAGAATTAAAAAATGGAGAGGAATAAAAAAGTATTTTCTTAAGATTGAATACTCTCTAGGGGCGCCTGGGTGGCTCAGTCGGTTAAGCGTCTGACTTCGGCTCAGGTCACGATCTCGCGGTATGTGAGTTCGAGCCCCGCGTCGGGCTATGTGCTGACTGCTCAGAGCCTGGAGCCTGTTTCCGATTCTGTGTCTCCCCCTCTCTCTGACCCTCCCCCGTTCATGCTCTGTCTCTCTCTGTCTCAAAAATAAATAAATGTTAAAGAAAAAAAAAGGAAAAAAAAGATGGAATACTCTCTAAAGGATATAAAAAGATTGGTACAATTAGAAAACCTCCATTTAAAAATATAATGGTAATAATTCAGGCAAAACTAACCAATGGTTGTTAAACTTATGGGGTAAGAAGATTATTTATTCATGATAAAAGGAAGAAAAATAGTAACTTTTCAGTTGTAGAAACGAGTTAAATACTATCTTAAGCAAGTGATCAAAGTTAAGATCATCAGTAATGAGACAAATTGTTATCATTATATTCTGACATGAGATGCTGAAAATAACACAATATCACTTAAAAACAAGAAGGAATATTAGACATCCAAACTGACATATATTCCACAAAATAATTGCCCTCTACTCTTAAAAAATAGCAAGGACATGAAACACACAAAAAAGAGGGACAAATTGTTTTAAGTTTAAAAGGACTAAAAATGCATGACAACTAAACATCACATATCATCCTGGACCAGGCAGGTTTTATTTCATTTTTGTTTTTGTTTGCCTCAAAAGACATGATTACATTTGTATAAATTTAAATAATGGATTTACTCACCTCTGTTCTTGCCCCCATTCAGTCTTCTGTCAACAAAGCTATCAGTTATTCAGATGAAGCATAACACAGATCATATCCTTTACCCATTCAAACCATCCACACTTGATCTTAGCCAAAAGGCCGAGAAGAGATCTCTATTCAAACCATCCAATGACAGATCCTATTAGGGGAAACTTCAAGCTCCTTCCTACAACTATGGTGACTTATTATTCAAACTGGAATACTTTTGAAAGTGAAAACTATGTTGTTATTAATTACCCTAGAATAGCAGGCATAAACTGGGGTGCATGGTCACTGTGATTATAAATTTCTATGTGGCCCATACTGCTCTGATTTTCTCCCGTTGTCCTCCCTTAATTAGACTGTTGTAGTTACACTACTCTTCTGAGCAAATCACTAAATCTTCCATTATGACAGGGTCTTTGCAAGGATTGCTTCCCCTCCCTGGAAGGTTTTTTTCACAAACTGACTCATGGTGCACTCTTATTTCTTTGAAGTCTGTTTTCCAGAGTCACTTTCTTACTGATGCATTCTGGCCATCATCTCTAAAATGTCATTAACTCTTCCCCAACATTCATGTTTCCCTTCTATGTCTTATGATAGGCATTTATTTATATATTTATCAATGTAATAGAATATCTATGTTAAGGATTTATTATCTGTATTCCATTTTAAAATATAAGATAGCTGAGGGCAGAGCGCCTGGGTGGCTCAGTCGGTTAAGTGTCCGACTTCGGCTCAGGTTGTGATCTCGCGGTCCGTGAGTTCGAGCCCTGCATCAGGCTCTGTGCTGACAGCGTAGAACCTGGAGCCTGTTTCAGATTCTGTGTCTCCCTCTCTCTGACCCTTCCCCATTCATGCTCTGTCTCTCTCTGTCTCAAAAATAAATAAACATTAAAAAAAATTTTTTTTAAAAAGATAGCTGAGGGCAAGTATTTGTGTTTTTGGATCCTACAGTAACCTGTAGCACTTGATAAGTAATCAATCTATATTTACTGAGAGGGTTAAAGAGTGTATTTTATCATTTCAATGAAAAATATTAAGCTTGCTGAATGTTTATGAAAAATACATGAATTATATGAGAAGTCAGCTCTTCACTGCAATGCATATCTTTATCCGTGGCAATAAATAGATATTGAGCATTTATTATACATTTTTAAAGTTTATTTATTTATTTTGAAAGAAAGAGTGAGCGAGAGGGCAAGCCAGGGAAGGGCAGAGAGAGAGGGAGAGAAAGAATCCCAAGCAGGCTCTGCACTGACATTTCAGAGCCCTGATGTGGGACTTGAACCCACAAACCATGAGATTATGACCTGAGCTGAAGTCAGACGCTTAACCGACTGAGCTACCCAGGTACCCCAAGCATTTATTATATTAAAATAGTCACTTAGTTACTCACATAAGAATCTTAATAAAATGTAAATAGTGAACTCTGGGCATCATTCAGTGACTCTTCATCCTTGGATTGGGTTACATGAATCCTATTTTATTATTTTACTTGCATTCCACTGATTAATGGATCAAATATTGTTTTTTCATTGACTTAATTGAGATATCATATAACATTATATTAGTTTCGGGTGGTAATTCAGTATTTGTATATAGTGAAGTGATCACCACAGTAAGTCTAATTATCATCTGTCACCATACAAATTTAGAATTTTTTTCTTGTGACAAGAAATTTTAGGATTTGTTCTCCTGGCAACTTTCAAGTGTGCACTACAATATTATTGACTGTAGTCACTATGCTGTACATTATATCCCCATGATTTATTTATTTTATACCGCAAGGGGAAATTTGTACCTCTTGACCCCTTCCACCTGTTTTGTCAAGATCCCAAACCCCTTCCTCTCTAGCAACCACTGTTCTGTTCTTTATATCTGTAAGGTTTGTTTTGTTTGTTCCTTTCATTTTTTTCCCACATATAAGTGAAATTTTGCAGTATTTGTCTTTTTCTGCTTCTCATGTTTTCCTATTGTCTTATAAGTCCTTTTTTTTATTTGGTTCTTAGTGGTTAACTTCTTTTCTAAGAAATCATAAGAACTTACTCATTGTGGTTTCACTTAAATAGAACATTTTACATTATTCTACTTGAAAGGCTAGGCAGCTGCATTTTACAAAGTTTAGGATATAAAGGGGCGCCTGGGAGACTCAGTTAAGCGTCTGACTTCAGCTGACAGCTCAGAGCCTGGAGCCTGTTTCAGACTCTGTGTCTGCCTCTCTCTGCCCCTCTGCCATTAGTCCTCTGTCTCTCTCTGTCTCTCAAAAATGAATAAAAATGTTTTTAAAAAAATCTTAGGATATAAAAAAAAATGTTTCAGTGATTCATATGTAAGCTTAGTATCCTATTCTGAGTTTGGATTTGAGGAGAGCAACTTGGGTTTGAATTTCAGAACATGCTGATATCCTGTATGATTATAAGATATTTGTATAAAGGTTTCAAGCTTTAAGACTTCCTTCACATGATTATAAAAATGGAACGGAATAATGAATTTTAAGCACTTAATGGTATACTGTTGTTTATTAACTACATCATCAGCTGTCAGTTATTAAGGTACTCTATTATTATTATTAGGTTTTATTTTTATTGGTCATCATCTTGTCCAATAATTTCCATATGCATATATATTTACATATTTGCAATGATGGAGTATATTCCATTTTATATCATGTGTTTTACTTAATAGCATATCATCAATAAATTTAATGTTGCAACATAATATGCATAATTTTAACTTTAATGAAATGCATATTATTTCATCTAGTGATAGTGTCATAACTTATTCAAATTTTAGACTAGTATTGGGCAATAAATTAAAACACTTTTTAACATACAAATCTGGTAGGGTGTAGTGAAGGAGGCATGGTCATAAACTCATGATAGGTATACAAATATGTTTATAAAGCCTTTTAGGAAAGCAAGTTTGGAAAGATATCAAAAACTTGAAACATATTCATTCCCTTTGACCCAGCAATTCCATTTCTGGGAATCTCTTCTAAAGAAATTATCAGAAATGAGGACAAAGATTTATGTACAGAGATTTTATCATGCCATTATTTATGGCAGCAAACATCTGGAAGCAATCCAAATGTCCTGGAATAAATGATTAACTATATCATGGTGCAGCCATAAGAATAAAGAGTAGGCAACTATTGTGAAATATACTTATGAAGAATTTTAAAAATATGCAAAATGCTCATAATGTCAAGAGAAAGGATAGATTTTACATTTATAAAATTATAGCATGTACATAAAAGTACACCTACATACAAGAAAATATTAGCAGTATCCTCTCCGAGTAGAGGTTGATAGCTGATTTTTTAATTTTCATCAATTTTTTCACATCTTCTATGATTAGCATATATCACTTTAAAGCTAATTTTTAAAATAAAGTAAAGCTCCTGTTAAATTACTAATGGTGACATCTATGTTTAGGTAGGAAATTATGAATGATTTGGCAGACTGTGTATTACAGTTCAACACTAATGGCATGACACCTTTGTTGATGAGCATGATACTACATCCCAAAGGTAATGTAAGGCCATATCCAACTATTTTCAGCTACTCTCAGCTCTATGGAAAGTTTCCAAATTGCAGTGTTGTAAAAGGAGAATAGAGTTAAAGTCTTATGAAGTTACAGGCTAATGAACAGTAGCAGCAGGTTCATCCACAATCCAATTACTTGGAAAGTAAATGTACCATATCTAGTTAGTGATATTGTTTAATATTTAATCTTGTGAAACCAAAGCACGGACATTAAAGTTCTATAGCAAACCCCAGAAGCATGAAAATAAAGCATAAAGGTAGCAGATCTTAATATTTCTGCAAAAAAAGACAAACCCTCTAAAAATTGCCTTTACACAGACTGCTCACGTGCTATTACAACAGGATAAGTGAAAAAAGATTCAGTCCTCATTTTCCTCCTTTTGTCAGAAATAATTAAAACTAGATTAGGTTTGTTGCGGTGCCTACAACTATCTCCTCAGATTCTGTAATGCTTGGCACCCTATTTAAAAATGAGCATTCCTTTGGGCGTCTGGGCAGCTCAGTTGGTTGTGCGTCCAACTTTGACTCAGGTCATGATCTCACTGCATCGGGCTCTGTGCTGATGGCTCAGAGCCTGGACCCTGATTCAAATTCTTGGTCTCCCTCTCTCTCTCTGCCCCTCCCCCACTCACTCTTTCTCTAAAAAAAAAAAATTTTTTTTAAATGAACATTACTGAAGTTCACACAGTTTTGAACTTGAACTTATTAAAAATAAATTTCTAGTAAAAGTATAGTAGAAAAATGACTCTTTAGACTCATTATTACAGGTATTATTGCTTCCTACTTCTGACCCCTCATAGCTAAAGAAACTGAGACCTCCAAATTATGAGACCTCCAAATTAGTCTCATCAAGGACTTAAACCAATTAATTGGAACCTTGGAAACAGAACATAGTAAGCCCTCTTACCACCAGTGGTAGGACTTGGAACTATCAATTTTTGTCTTATTCTGGTACGTGTAGGTTCATGGTGACTCTACTGAGGACAAGCATGTGTGCTCAGTTGCTGTTTAGGCTTACAGGAATGCCACCTTGGCTTCCACACTAGAGCAAGATTCCTGTGTCAAATTCCGATTGCACTGCAGTTTCCCTCATACCATTCCTAGTTCTCTTCTTCTTCCCCATAGAATCTGCAACCCATTTTATATGTACTCAGTTGCTGACTGTAATCCAGTATGAAGCCACACAGATCACACTGAATTGTGAGTCACCCATAGAGACTAATATACCTGAATTTTGTGTCCCATTCACTCTAATGACCTCCTTTTTTTTTTATTGTTTCTAAACAAAATAGACAAAATCATACCAGTTCTCTTCTGGGAATATTGTCTGCCTTCAGCTGCCAACTACTTCCCCCCAAGGTTACACCCTATAGCGTGACTTAGAGTTGTCTTCCTTTTCTCGAAAGCCCATCTCCCTAGTCACAGCAATTTATTCCAGAAAGAATGAATGTCAGCCCTAACAGACCTCTTCTTAGGTTTCTTCACATTTGAATTGGAAGAAGAGCCACTTTCACCCGAATGGTGAAAATAAGATAATGTGACGCCCACAGCTGGTGGTAGCTATGGGATGTAATATTATAGATAACATTGGTGCCCCCATTCATATCTTCTTAGTCATTGCTATCTCTATGCACATTGGCCCAAGCTCTATCTGATAACACCTGCATCTCTTTGTGGACTTGTGTGGCCTTGGGAGCTGTTTCTACACACGTTTGGCATGTCAAAAGTAATGAGGAATTAATATTCCATGAGAGAAGCCCTCATTAATGACTGAGAGGACCTAGTAGGTTAAACACCCTAATTCGCTCACTTTATCGATGGAATAACATGGAGTTGCAGGTCAATACCATCTTCCAGACCTCTAGCTGAATGAACTCCAGTGGAACTTGGTAATGCACCATTGTTTATCTTCCTTCCTTCCCTGTTTTGTTTTGTGTTTTCTTTCACTCTCCTACAAGAGCCTCTGCGAAACATCTTCCAAAAATACTATGTGCACTCCAAATATACCATTGTGTTGGAGGGTCTCTTTTTAGGGGGACCCAAATAAGACATCTGGGAGTATAGAGTAAGACAGTTTTATGGAATAACACCATCAATTGAAAGGAAGAGGAGGTCAGAAGTAGAGACTCCTGGTGGTACTTGACTTATCCAGTAATCCTGACTGATTTCCAAAACTTGGTCTGTTTCTCTTTTTTTCTATTTTGTGAACCATGCTAGTGTTCTTTTAGTACATGGGTTTTTTTTCCTTCTAATTGAGAGATTAGTGTTTGAATCCAACTATAGATACAAGTACCATCCTACATCCTGTCCCTGTGGTTAGCTGGATAATGACCCCACCAAAATGTCCATGTCCTAATCTCTGAAACATGGGGAAAACAGTTTTGGAGATACAATTACATCAAGGTTCTTGAGATACGGAGAGTGTCCTCCATTCTCCAGGTGAGCCCTAAATGAAATCAAATGTATCCTTTTAATATGGAGACATAGGTGATTGGACCACATAGCAGAGGAGAAGCCATAGAGGTAGATAGTGGAGTGATGTAGCCAAGAACCAAGGAATTTTGGCCGCCACCAGAAACCAGAGGGGGCAAGGACAGATTCCCCCACCTAGAGTCTCTGGAAGGAGTGAAGTTCTATGAACACTTTAAATTTGGCCCAGTGGTACTGGGTTCAAACTTCTGACCTGCAGAACTGTGAAAGAATAAATTTCTGTTGTTTAAACCATCAAGTTTGTTGTGATTTTTTACAGTAGTCACAGGAAACTAACACAGCCCCACTGAACACCGGGGTACAAACCACATATTTATAAACCAGGTATCTAATCCTGCTGGCCCTCTAAGCCATTTTTCTTCTTTTTGGAAACCTCTTATCCTTCTCTAGTTGCTCATCCATTGAAATCCTAGTCTGAGTCCTGGCTGAATCTCAGGTTAGTCAAAATAATCAGAATTTATGTCAAAGCAAATAATCTTATGGACAGTTTGCATAATGTCTAGTTTACCTAAAATATGACCATACCCTACTTTTTCATTTCATTTTGTTTACATCTTTGTGTCTTGCTTTCTGCTAAATTACTTATTATTTAAATGCATTAAGGGGCGCCTGGGTGGCGCAGTCGGTTAAGCGTCCGACTTCAGCCAGGTCACGATCTCTCGGTCCGGGAGTTCGAGCCCCGCATCAGGCTCTGGGCTGATGTCTCAGAGCCAGGAGCCTGTTTCCAATTCTGTGTCTCCCTCTCTCTCTGCCCCTCCCCCATTCATGCTCTGTCTCTCTCTGTCCCAAAAAATAAATAAACGTTGAAAAAAAAAAATTTAAAAAAATAAATGCATTAAAAGATGTCAATGGGCACACTGAATTTTGTATATATATTAATTATATAATCATATATAAAATATATAATTATATAAATATATTTATATATAAAATTGAGTGTGCCCATTGACACTGTCTATATATAGACATATATAGAGAGATAGTCTATATATATATATATGTATATATATATATAGAGAGAGAGAGAGAGAGAGAGAGAGTTATCCAGTCTAATACTTGTGAGATTATTCTAATTTGTATATATGGAACAATGGAAGAACTCTTGAAACAGTGTATTTAGGTCCTCTAACTTCACATATTAATATAAATATATTGCATTTTACTTTGTCTTTCTTCCATTATAAAGGCTCAAATTATATTGCTTTTAGGCAAACTGGGCATAAGGAATATTGGATTTAGGGCCAGTGGCTTTAGGAAAGTGATATGTTGTGTTTTTTGACTCAAATTTTTACACTGGAATTTATGTATAATAAAATAGTATAGCAAAGGGATAGACAAAGGTTAACAGTTTGAATGTTGCTTAATCATTATATTTGCTATAAAAGGCTAGAGAATTTGCTAGATCTTTCTGAATCCATTTCCTCATCAATAATGTTTATATAATTCACCCCAGCCTCATAGCTTGCACTGATCTCAGGACAAAATTATTTGGCTCTTCAATGGAAGTAGAGTTGAAATCTGACATCTGTAATGTAATGCACACATATAGAAATGGCCTCGACCATGGAGTCCATGATTCACTCAAACTTTCTCCATTCCTACAAAAAGCAGAAGTTCCTGTCCATTTTGCCACCAGAATCTCAAACTACCTCTATACCATCAAAAAACAACTCCCTCATTACTACCTCCATATGCCCTCAGGCTGTAAAATACCTTTTCCTAACTACCCTTCCTTTGGGCCCATATTTCTCTTCTCAGGGAATGAGTGGAAATCCTTGATAGACTCTTGCCCCTGCTGCACCCTCTGCCTTCCCCAATATCCCACTTGTTATTTCATCCAGCCAACATAGTCAGTGATTCAGAGAATTTTGGCAGTATTTCATCTACTAAACTGTCCCTGATACCACAGTCTAAATTCAAGTCTTCTTTCTGTTTTCTGTTTCATCATTTGAAAGTTCTTATTATTGAACTTAGCATGCCATTAAGTGAAAATAGATTAAGACATAGTGCCTATCCAAGATTAGGGGCTCGGTAAGTATGCATTGAATGAATAAATGAAAAAGAGCTAAAACTAATATAAGAGCTGAGTGTACTGCATTTTCTCATAGCAAAATATTTTAAATGGCATTTTGATTTTTCGTGGAATGTCCCCTCAAATTTAGTCAGCACAAAATGTCACTGAACTATAGTTTTGCCGCACTGCTAGTAAAGTACAATGGGCGCACACTCATTTTAATATTTAGCTATTATGTTGTTTGTAGTGCCTAGCTGGTTGGCTTTGGAAGAGCTGGGTTAAAGTGTTGGACTGGAAGAGAGCCCTCCCCCCAAATGTTAAGGGTTAATACAGTTCTCATAAAATTCACTTTATAAAATACAGTGACAGAATTGTTTTCTATAAAAGAAAGGTAATTTCTTTTATATTCTCTATTCTTAGCTCAAAGAACATTTTTATACCTATATGAAATATTCTGGAGCAAAGAATAAAGATGTAGATAGATAGATAGATAGATAGATAGATAGATAGATAGATATAGAGATAGAGATTCATAGAGTCACCGAAGATATTCAGCTAGCTAATGAATGAGTTAGACAAGTTCCAGTTTCTATTACTTAAACATGGAAATGGTCCAAAGAACAAAATTGTATAACATTCCATTAATTCATGTAATGTGTGATGTATTAAAGCCATTATTTGTGTAGCTGTACAAAGCCATGCATTACCTGTACCAAGGTCAGAGGGCCCAAACACAGATTTCACCTCTCCTATAATACTACAATCAATAGCTTGTATTGACAGTGTAGATCTGACATTTTCTATCCCACTATATGATTTGTTTATTTCATTGAATCTCAATTTATTCATTAAGAAGTACAATACAAAATATGTGTAAACATTGGTAGGAAGATTAAATATGAGATAATACCTCTGACATGTGATAGAAAGCAAACAGTCTTCGTTCAGGTTACACGGTAAATAAATTGGGATTAGTTTGGGGAAGGAAGAGAACCTTCAGAAAATTTCTCTGATCCATCAACTTTGATTTCTCTCAAAGTCAGGAGAATTGTGAATGAACATTTATGTTCATATAAAACTGTGTAAGTTTCATTCTGCTCTTTGATGTTCATAACCTCCTACCAGCTGTTTAGGCATCTGTATTGTTAGTTCAGAACTAAAGTGAAGCAAATGTCACAGAGTGGACAAGTGAATCAAGCCTCCAGATTGGGTCAGCAATCCATAGCCTGCAGGCCAAGTCCAGCTTGCTGCCCATTTTGTAAATAAAGTTTTATTGGAACACAGCATGTTCATTTATTCACACATTGTCTATGGCTGCTTTTGTACTACAGTAGCAGAGTTGAATAGTTGCAACAGAGACCATATGGCTCACAAATATTTTCCATTTAGCTCTTTATAGAAAACATTTGCTGAGCCAAGCTCTACACGATTCAGGAAAACAAAGCCTTACTACAATGGAGAATGGCTTTGTGTGACTGAAGGAGATATTTTGAATGGGGATATGATTTGGAATATATATGCAGGAAGCTCAAGGATAATTCAGTTTCTTGAAACAAAACATTAGAGACTGGCTAGATTTTAGCAATAGTAAAATATGGCAATTTCCATGTAGAACCCTCAGAGTAAATTTGATTGAATCAATTTAAAGGATTTCATCAGTCAGGCAGCTAAAATCACAGAGTGGCAATCTAATGATTTCAGCATGATCAGATTGGGTTGACTATCCATATTTTCTCCACAAACTACGATAATCTCATGACTGTCAAAAATCACTTAACTGGACAATATTGGACCTCATATAGGTAAGATATCTAACACTGGTGTCATAGGTTTATGGTCAAACTACAGACATTCATTTTAAGGGGATATTATTTCAGTATGAATAGAGAAGTAAATAGATGAAAGTAAGGTATCACTACTTTTTGAGCCCTGATTCCATTAGCTATTCAAGGATGGGAATGCAAGAACTGAGCAATTATGACTGTCTAGTATCTTTCATGTTCAAGACAATCAACAAATGTTTTGTGGTGGCAATACATCAAATTAATTATATTTGGTCTGTGTGGCTAATTCAGGGTAGATTCCTTAACATTTTCAATTGGAGAATTTTTTAAATACAAACATTCCATGGGGCGCCTGGGTGGCGCAGTCAGTTAAGCGTCCGACTTCACCCAGGTCACGATCTCACGGTCCGTGAGTTCGAGCCCCGCGTCAGGCTCTGGGCTGATGGGTCGGAGCCTGGAGCCTGTTTCCGATTCTGTGTCTCCCTCTCTCTCTGCCCCTCCCCCATTCATGCTCTGTCTCTCTCTGTCCCAAAAATAAATAAACGTTGAAAAAAAAATTTAAAAAAAAAATAAATACAAACATTCCTAAATGCATAATCCGCCATACTGAGGGATGACTACTGTTAATATTTTTATCTGGACAAGTTTAATATTCTTTGTGTGTGTCTCTGTGAGCATCTATTGTACAAACCACTCTGTGTGTGTGTGTGTGTGTGTGTGTGTGTGTGTGCGCGCGTCTGTATGTGTGCATGTATTTTCAGTTATAGTGTATTGTCCGTCAATACACTTATATATCATTATTTTTAGTATTTCAACATGGAAGTATGTTATAATTACTTTTCACATTCCCCATTATTATTTATATAAATTATATATTGTTACAATTATTGAACTGTAAGTAAATCTGGAATATAGGCCAAAGGTTTCTTTGTCCATATCTCTGGCTTCTTTATAGGATAAATTCCTCAAGAGGAAATACTCGGTCAAAGTATGTTTACTCATTCATTTGCTTATTTATGTGTAATTTATGTGATAAGCACCATTCTACTTTCTATATTGAATATAACCTTTGCATATTACATATCACAAAAGTGTGTAGACTTACTATTCTCATAACTCAGAAATCTTGAGGCCAGTGTTCACACAAAAATATGCTAGAAAATGTTTGCTTTGTCTGTACTAAAAAGCATTTTCCTAAAAACATAGAACTTATTTAGTGGCTTAAAAGTGGGGAGTATATACTATTATTCCACATTTATATCTTTGTGTATATGAGAGGAATAATAGCGATATGCAAATACTTACATTATGTCTAATATAATGGGAGCTGATCTACTATAGGAATTAAAATCACCAGAGAAATGGATTATCATGACTTCCTAAAGGTTATTATATAGAAGAAGGAATGAAATAAATCATATATATTACTTCACAAAGAATGAATATTTTTAGGTTGATTTAACTGTAATGGTCTCATGTTTCCTTTAAGATTTTTTCCCTAAGATTTATAGCATTTATTCTAAAATATTTTCAGTACATCTTTGAAGCAAAATTGTGCTGATTTTACACAGGAAGCAAATGAAATTTCTTAATTTTATTTTAAAAATAAGCTATTGTATTGCCTGTTTAGTAATGTAGCCGAGATCCTGATTGCTTTATACAGGAAATAGGCTGTTGTGTATTCTGTAAATCACATAATGAAATTGCCTATTGTCTAAAACAAAGCCATTTTTTTTTCTTTAATCAGTCTGCCTTACATTATACATTTATAGGTATTGTATGCAAGTCTAGATTGATATTCTTTGAAAAATTACATAGGCACAGGAAAATTTTATTTATATTATCTAATCCCTAAAAACATACATTTAGGTTATTGATCTAATTATCTTCAATTTAGAAAAGTATGACCTGAAAATTTACAGATGAACATTTGTCCCCATAAAATTCATGACCTGTACTAAGAATGGTGGTGAATTGGTTATCTAAACAATGGTCATGTGATTCTTTCTGCCCCCTTCTGATTGATCTTCCTCCATCCCATACCCCACTTGTTGCCATATTCTATCCTTCAGGCATGTTGCCATGGTGGAAAAATTGCAACCAGGTTACAGAATGTATCTAGTGGAACCATGAAGGGCAACGAGTTTAGAACATAAGGCTAAGATGACCAAGGAGTTGCTTTGGGGTCGAAAGGGGTCCAGACTCAGAGTAGTCAATAGCCCTGGTTGGTTTCTCTGAAAGACACTTGAGTTCAATAAGGGAAATGATAGAATATGAAGTATTTATTTCCTCAGCAACCTTTATTTTGCTATTGTTGTTTCCTTCACACTTAGCCCCACGACCCAGAAAACAACTTCTGTATTCCATAACTGCATGTGTTCAGTATTCTCGGTATTCCGTGACCGAGATCTTCACTTACTTACCTTCATCAGCTCATTTAAACCCCTAACAACCTATGAAGTTGGAACTACTTTCATCTATATTTTTATAATGAGACAAAAGAGTCACAGACTATAAAGTCGCAGAATGCAAATCCATGCTGTCTCACTTCTAAACACTAAATAGACATCTAAAACAACAATAGTTGCAACAATAGCAGCTAACATGTATTTAGTTCTCACTATGCCTAAGAGACTTTGAAATACATTACATGGATTGACCCAGTATCCACAAAAGTCTTTTGAAGTAGGTACTAATATTACCTACATTTTTAAGAGAGAGAGAGAGAGAGAGAGAGAGAGACAAATTCAAGAAACAGACTCTTAACTACAGAGAACAAACTGATGGTTACCAGAAAGGAGGTGGATGGGGGATGGGTTAAATAGGTGATGGGGATTAAGGAGTGCCCTTGCTGTGATGAGCATCGAGTGTTGCATGAAAGTGTTGAATCACTATATTGTACACCTGAAACTAACATTACACTGTATATTAATTGGAGTTTTTTCATCGTTCTTGATCTTATGTCACTATATAGACATTTTAGAGTTTATATATCTCTAAACATTTTTATATAACATGGTTATATATATTGGTTTGAGCCACATAACAATCCTGTGACATAAACAAATGGTAGGACCATCATGTAACATAAAGTCTCAGAGAGGCAGAACCTAGTACTTCTAGGTTTTCTGGAACCTAATGTTATTTTAATTTTTTTTTAATTTTTAAAAGTTTTTATTTAAATTACAGTTAGTTAACATACATGTAACATTAGTTTCAGGTGTACAAAATAGTAATTCAATACTTCTGTACAACACCCAGTGCTCAAAACAAGTGTACTCCTTAATCCTTATTTAACCCTTTCCTCTACCTACCTCCCCTCTGGTAACCATTAGTTTACTTTCTAGTTATGGATCCATTTCCTGATTTGCCTCTCTCTTTCATTTTTTTTCTTTTGCTCCTTTGTTTTGTGTCTTAAATTCCACATATGAGTGAAATCATGTGGTATTTGTCTTTCTCTGACTGACTTTTTTCAGTTTTAGCATACTACTTTCTAGCTTTATCCATGTTGTTGCTAATGGCAAGATTAGCCATTTCATTTTTTCATTTTTTTCCCATTGGTTGAGTCATATTACCTATATATACATCTTCTTCTCCTCCTTCTCCTCCTCCTTCTCTTCCTCCTTCTCCTCCTCCTTCTCCTCCTTTCTTCCTCCTCCTCCTCCTTCTTCTTCTTTCTTCTTCCTTCTTCCTTCTTTCTTCTTTCTTCTTTCTTCTTTCTTCTTCTTCTTTCTCCTCAGATGCAGGGTCAAGGTTAGAGTTTATGGCCAGGGTTAGTTAGGATTAGAGTCAGGGTGAAGGTATTAGGGTCTGGTATCCTGCAGTGTAGAGAAATCTCCAGAGGGTTCAGTTTAGGGTTAGGGTTTAGGGTTTAATGTTAGGGTTACAAGGTTAGGGTGTTAGCATGTTTGTATTAATGAGACAAGATGTTACTTGAACGACAGTTTGTACACAGTGTTGTGTCCATAACTGAAGCATAAACTGTGTCCCATGTGCTTTTGCACATACATTACAAACCCTTGCATCTTCATGACAGGAGATGTTGCCTGAAAGAAGGTTTATACACAGTGAACTTCCACAAGAGAAGCATACAGCTGTTTGCATTTGCTTCTACACACATTTACAAACGCTTATCTTAATGAACATAGATGTCAACTGACAGACGTATTATATGTGGTGTAGTTTCAAAGAGTCAAGCATGTGGCTATTCTGTTGTACTTCCACACAGAACTGTAAAAACACTTAGATCTTAATGAAAGGAGATTTTACTTGAACCAGTTTATACACATTGTAGTGTCCTTGACTGAAACACACAGTGTGTCCCCATACTCTTCTTCACATACATTTACAAACACTTGTATTTTTGTGACAGGAGATGTTCCTTGAAAGAAAGTTTATACTCAATGTACTCTTTTTTTTCCTTTTTAACGTTTTGATTAAATTCCAGTTAGTTAACATACAGTGTAATGTTAATTTCAGGTGTAGAATTTAGTGACTTAACACTTCCATACAACACCCGACGCTCATCACAAATGTCCTCCTTAATACCCAACACCCATTTAACCCATCCCCCCATCCATCTCCTCTCTGGGAACCATCAATGTGTTCTCTATCACTAGCTGGAATTTAAATAAAAACTTAAATAAGAATCAAAGGAAACCTGAAGGAGAGAAATATCAGGCATCAAGCCTAGTGTCACATATCTATGAATAATAAAGCTAGAAGACACACTGGTTTCATTGTGGTACCAGGAAACAGTTTATTTATTATATCTGGAACTAGAGCAAGCCCCCCTCCCTCAATTTGTTATCAAATTATTCTTATTCCTATAGATAAATTTTAAAGTCACTTGAAATATATATATTAAATCCTAAATTTAGTGGAGATTTACCACACTTTAGGGACTATAAATTTACTTTATTCAGTTACTATTAACATTTTATAATCAAAATATTACAGAAATAAAATATTATTTGCCAGATATCCACTGTGCATTTTTATATTAAAAGCAGTAACAGTAAAAAGCTACCTGTGTTCCTATTTGGGAAATCATTAGTGGAAGTGTTGTCTCAGTGTTGTCAAATGGTAGTAACACAGTTGCCTTCTGTCAATTTGAACTATATGAGGTTGCCAAATTTGACCAGTTTTGACCAAAAACAATGGCACTTTCTTATGTTTTAACCAAATGCTGTGAATAGGGATTATGCGAGCTATGGAAGAAGGATTCAGAGATATAAATGTAGGACTTGCACCACTATCCAAAACGGAGATGCACCATGCAGTATTGTAAACTCACCAAATCTCTTTACAAGTGGATTAAACTCAGTATGTATAAGCTACAGTGCTTTTAGCCAATGAACGCTTTGAAATTTACGGAATGTATATTGCTGGGAGTACAAAATATATAACCATCTGCATTTTGCAGTATATAAAAAGAAGCTCAATCAATTTGTGTGAACTTCACAAACCACGAAGAGTAAGGTTTCATAAAGGTGTTCAGAGATAGGATGTATACAAGAATTTGCACAATGCCCAATGATGGATGGCTCCCACAGATTTCTTAAAGGTATACTGTATAACTTAGTAAACGTTTCTTTTTGGAAAAAAAAAAAGGTATTGAGTTAAAAAAAAAACGGAGGCTATTAAGAAGAGTAACAGTGGCAGTTAATATTTCACATAGCTTCCATAACCATCCAACACACAACATACAGTTCTTTTAATTAAAACATGGTAGAATGTAGGAATGTGGTAATCTGTCTCATAATGCTCATAAGCTTAGTAGCAATAAACTTTGCTAAATACAAAGTTTGAGAAAATGCTGTGCAGGCAGATGGTGACTATGAGCCTCAAGTCTCTCCCAGAGCTGCAAACAGTACCATCTGCCGCTCTGCAGATTTCTTTTTTGTTCATTGGTATCAAATTTAATGGGGGATCACAGTTTACATTCTAATTTCACACTCTGGCCACAATGGTGGGCGCTCTTATGTCCCTCAATGTAAACTTGTTCAAGTTAATAAGGAATTTTGTTCTTCCTCACAAAAAAAAATAACAGAGATTTCTACTCTTCCATTCATGATGGAATAATAGGAACCAGATTTATCCTTCTGTCTGAAACAAACTAAAACACCACATCAAATATATGAGCAACACTTTTCCAGACGCTGGACATTGGGCAATAAAGGACAGATCCCTAAGAGATGGGAAGTAAATGAGATCTAAAATTAGCCCAGCTTTCTGCTTTAACAAAGTTTTCAGGCCAAGGCACATTCAGGGAAAGCCTAGATGAAGCTGAGTAGACTTCCTAAGCTAAGGACAGACACATGGGAGTGTGGGAAAACAAGGAGGGTAGGCATCACAGGGAAGAGTACTAGAGAGGAAAGAAGAGTGACTCTGTGTGTGTGTGTGTGTGTGTGTGTGTGTGTGTGTGTGTGTGTGTAGATAGCAGTTATTTGGTGTCTGCAAATGGATCACCTCAAGTATTCCAAAAAATTTTTAATGTTTATTTTTGAGAGAGAGACAGAGCATGAGACGGAAGGACAGAGAGAGAGAGAGAGAGAGAGAGAGAGAGAGAGAGAGAGAGAGAGAGAGAGAATCAGAAGCAGGCTCCAGGCTCTATCAGCACAGAGCCCCATGCAGGGTTCAAACTGAAGAATGATGAGATCATGACCTGAGCCGGAGTAAGTAACTTAACCAACTGAGACACCAGCTGCCCCAATCACCTCAAGTACTCAGAAGAGTACTGATTAGTAAACCTGTTTGAGGAAACACCAGCAATGTAGGTGGAGGGAAAACAAGGGCAAATATTTAAGGTAACATTGACTGACACATTGGAGTAGAAATAATTCCTATCTATTGTCATAGGTTAGACAGGAAAACCACGTGATATGGATGACTTTGGGTAGATTATATGGATATACATTAACAGTAAAAAGAAAAGGATCAAATTGTTCCCAATAGCTACTTTCCAGATCAAAGCTCAAGAATCTTCATGGGAATAAATATCCAGAACTCAAGTAGGCAAATTTTATAATGTCTGTTACATAAAGAAAAATTACCAGGAATAAAAAGAAGCAGGAAAATAATGAGGAGGAAATCAAATCAGTTGAAGCTGGCACAGATATTAAAGTTGTGGATAAGAATACTAAGACATTTACTGACCTGATCTTCCTCTGTTCAAAAAGTTAATCAGAGGCTAGACTTTCAGAGAGCAAATTTTTCCCAGTAGCAACTTTGAAACTCAACAAAATTGACAAAACTAATCACTTGCCAGCCACTAAAAAGCCAGATATGCAACACCATGAAAATTATTTGTATTTGTAAACCTGCTGACCTTAAGTAAAAACAGAATTTTTGACATTCTTATCTGAAGCTGCACCCAAATTTTCCCCAGTGTGGTAGGCAAGGAGGCTCACCATGCTAGGAAGGCTGTGAAGATTATCAGCCTCTCTGCAAAGATTGAAGGAGATTTACTAAATTTAGAGCAGTAGGTAATACTTATGTTCAGTGGCATTGTCAATGGATCAATAGAAATTATGTAATTGGGTAACACATATTGAAATGGGTAAAATTTAAATAGCGATTCAGAAATCATTGCAACACCATCCATGTATGCCAACATATATGTAATTGGAGCTAAAAGGAGAGGAGCAAGAAAAAAGGCTAGAAAAAATATTTGAAGAAAAATTTCCAACTTGATGAAAAATATTCATCTACACATCCAAAAAGCTAAAAACAAAACAAAACAAAACTAGATGAGATACAAAGTTTCAAAGAAAAACGTTTGAAATCCTCAAGAGGGAAAGAAAAAAAGACTACATTTAAAGAATCCATAATTAGATCAACATCTGATTTCTCATCAGAAACAAAAAAAGGCCAGAAATGAGTTCAGTGACTTACTGGAAGTAGTGTTAGGGGGGGAAAAAAATCAACCAAGAATTCTATATCCAGCCAAACTACACTTGAAAGATGAAAATGAAATAAAGGTATTCCCAAAACAACAAAGAATGAATAATTCATTGCTGCTTTACAAGATCAGCAAGAACATTCAGACCTGCTTTACAAGAATTAGTAAAGAAAATCCTTCCAACAGAAGAAATGACAGCAGATGATTACTTGAATCTGCAGGAAAAAAAGATCACTGGAAATGCTACATATGTGGCATATTATAAAAGATGAATACATACATATTTTTTCTCAGTCTCCTCTTTAATACACACAACATTTTACAAAGCAATATTATAACACTTTGTTGTTTGGGTTATAAATATAAGCTTCATTTATATGACAGTGATGGCATAAAAGATATGGGAGGAAATGTAGTTATACTTGAGGAAATTTTCTAAATTTTACCAGAAATAATGATTAATCCACGGTAGTTTGTGATAAGATGCACCTTATAATGTCATATCTAAAAAATATATTTAAGATGTAGCAAAAGTTAAATGGACAGATTAATTTGGTAAGCCAAAAATTTACTTTAAGATAAAATTTTATTAGAGACAAAAAGGAACATTTATATTGTTAAAGGGTCAGTACCTCAGAAAGATAAATGCATATTACTCTGAATTGAAAGCCTCAAAATACAAAAAAAAAAATAAATTAAATTAAAAGTTAAGAATTAAAAATTAAAAAAAAAAAGGAAAAAGGAAATTGTGTATACCTCATATGGGAATCTAGGAAAAACTGACATTGTACTTAGGGGTGAAAGACTGAATTCCTTCTTCCTACGGTCAAGTACAAGGCAAGACAAGGATGACTGCCTTTACTACTACTGGTCAACATTTTACTGAATATCATGCTATTTCAATTAAAAAACAAAACTGAAAGACACCAATGTTGGAAAGGCAGAAAAAATTGTCTTTCTTTGCAGACGACATGATGTCTTATGTGGAAAAGCCTGAGAGATACACATAGAACAAAACTCCTAGAACTAATATACAACTTTAGCAAATTAAGAGGATACAATATCAGTATACAAAGTCAATTAAATTTCTACATGATGAAAAGAAACTAAAAGCATATTAAGAAATCATTTCATTTACAGTAGCGTAAAAATAAAGTGGTTAAGAACAAACTTAACAAAAAATATATGTACATTAAAAAATACACTGAGAGAAATTAAAGAAGATCTAAATTAACAGACACTTTATGTTCGAGAATTGGAAGAAACAATATTGTCAGGAAGGCATTTCGTTCCTAACTGATTAATAAATTCAATGCATCCCTTTCAGAATCCTGAGAATTTTTGTAGAATTTGACCAGCTGATTCTAAAATGTATATGGAGATGCAACAGATCAAGACTTTACCAAAACTATTTTGAAAAAGAAGAATGAAGTTGGAATATTTGTACTACCTGATTTCAAAACTCATTATAAAGCTAAAGTAATAATTATACTGTGGCACTGGTACAAATATAGACATATAGGTCAAGGAAGCAGAATTCAGAGTACAGAATAAATCTTCCCATTGTAATTGATTTATAATCAATTTTCAGTAAAAGTGCCAAGACAGCTTAATAGAAAAAAAAATCATCTTTTCACCATCTTCTTCTGGGGCAATTGCATATCCCCATGCATAAATAAATACACATTTTTGTACTTTAAGGGATCTTGGAGAAAATTAGAGAAACTATAGTCTGAGAGAAAAAAATTGCAAACCATAAATTTCATCACAGACTTATAAACAAAACATTTTAAAAAAAACCCTTCTTACAAGGTTACGATAAGGCATCAATCCAATGTAAAAATAAAGGAAAGATGTGAACACATACTACACTGAAGAAGATAAACAGGAAGCACATCAAATGATAGCATTAATTATCATGAGGGAAATACAAATTAAAACCCTAATGAAATCAGTACATAGCCACCAGAATGGCTATAATCAAAAAATAAATACTGAGAGTTAAAGAGGATGTGGAGAAACTGGAACTCTCATGTGTTGCTGGTGGGAATGTAAACTGGTAAAACTAGTTTGCAAAATAGGTTGGCATTTTCTTATAACTTTAAACATATACATACCGTATAAGGTAGCTGTTCCACTACTAGAAAAGTTAAGTGTATGTGGATAGAAAAACTTGTACAGTTTTTACCTGTCAATATGTATACTATATAAACTCATACATAGAATTTTCATTCTTCATATCCAAGAAATATAGACCACCGAAGCTTCCATCAATAGATGAATGTATAAATAAATTATGGTGTATCCATACAATGTAATACTACTTGGTAATAAAAGTATATGAATTATTGATACATATAATTACATGGATATACTTAGAAATAATTATGATAAGTGTAAAAAGCTAGTCACTAAAGAGCACATACTGTATGACTCGATTTGTCATAAAATTCTAGAAAATGCAAACCAACCTGTAGTGACAGTGGGTACCTGTGGATACCTAAGGACCAGAGGGGAGTGTGGGGATTGGGACAGTAAGGAGGGATTACAGTGACCACAAGGAAAATTTGGGAATCGATGTACATGTTCATTATATTGATTACTGTAATGGTTTCATAGATACATACATATTTTATAAATGTATACACACGTAGATATATACGTATGTCAAAATTTATCATTGACTGCACTTAAAATATTTAGTTTATTCTGTGCCAGCTATTTCTCAATAAAGTTGTTAAAATAGAAAGTCCAGCTGTAGTTGGACACTGTACCCTGAAGGACTTCAAAAAGATGAGATATTTGGTTTTATTCATAACTTACTTTTCAACTGCTGCACGTGCATACTTAAGGGATTTCCTTTGCTTGAGCAGAGACATACTAATCAAGGATCAATCTTCTCAGATAAAATTGAGAAATGTCTTCTTTTAGAGCCTATTCCAACCTTTGTAGAAAATACAAAGTTTTTCATGGCAGTGACTGGAAGCATGATAAAAAGGACAAACTGTCTTTACTTTCCTGCCAACATTTTACACATTTCTTGGCAAAATCAAAAGAAGGCCTGATATTCAATGTGTAGTTTGAGGGATGAGAAAACAATCTGGGGATATGTTTATTTGAATTAAGAATTTTTAAGGAGACCATTTTCAAGTGGTATTAAATTTGGTGTGAAATGACAAAAAGATAAAATGTGTTGTGGAGAATATTGTCCTAAGCAATTAGAAGTCACTGGGGTCTCCTTGGAGCTCTGCTGATAACTATCTTTCTTTGAGGGAAACCACTTCACTTGTCTAATTTTTTTTCTCAAACATAAAATGAGAAATTTTATCAGATAATGGCTAGAAATATTGTCCTTCTGTAAAATACCATGTCTCCAGAAGGTATGTTGGCTATGAATGTTGCATTTCTATACTCTTTGTCAATAAACAATTTGTATATGATTAAGGCTTTATTTTTCAACTTTTATTAAAGAACTTTTCTGGTGTTTGTTTAAGCAAGCATTCCATATAGTAGTCCTAATTTTTGGATGAATGAAGAATCAGGGTATAAAATAGTTGTCAACAACCCATTTTTTAAACAAACAGAAAGCATTTAAGAATATGAAAGACAGGGGCGCCTGGGTGGTGCAGTCAGTTAAGCGTCCGACTTCAACCAGGTTACGATCTCACGGTCCGTGAGTTCGAGCCCCGCGTCAGGCTCTGGGCTGATGGCTCGGAGCCTGGAGCCTGTTTCCGATTCTGTGTCTCCCTCTCTCTCTGCCCCTCCCCCGTTCATGCTCTGTCTCTCTCTGTCCCAAAAATAAATAAAAGAAAGTTGAAAAAAAATTAAAAAAAAAAAAAGAATATGAAAGACAGTATAGAATTTTAATGTGTTAATTGTCAAGGACAAAAAAAAAAGACACAGTGTCACCACCTGGACAAAGTGATCTTGTTTTTAAAATGAATAAAATAACTCCCCAAAAGAATAGTTTTGTTGTTTTAATTATATTTAACATTAAATTATATAGACTGTAGTGATAAGATTTCGGTTATAAATATTTTCATGAATATTATTAGGAAAAAGTCTTAATGGAATTTACATTATTTAGATTTGTTGTGATCTAGTTTGTCTAAAGATACCTATAATGTATTAAATAAATATTTTTAGGTTCACAACTGCTTTTTTTCCTACTACCATGGCAAAATAATTTTAAGCAGGTGTTTCTTTGGCATTCCTCCTTCAACACAATCCCAGCTTCACTGGGTGTCCAGGGTCAGAACCCTGACTGTTGCTCTGATTTGAAGTATTACAATAGGAAACTAGACCAGTATGGCTTTGGGGTGGTTTATTATTTTCCCATCATCCTACATAATCTAGCCTGATTCCAACACAGTTTGAGCTATCACAATATAATTTTTGATTTTGTTGAGATGTTAAGTGCATTTCCTATAACATGATACGTAATGCCCATTACTTAAATAAGAGACACAATGTCTTCTCAAGATTTTCTGTTCAAGCTCTTCCATTTCTTGGAACTGTTTTCTAAACCCTGCCAGGCAATATGTTTCTGAGAGATTATAGTTTGAACTTTAATAGTGTGTTGTTATTCTAACAAGATGTAGTTTTTTTTCACCCCTGCAAGAGCAAACATGTTTAATTGATGCAAAATACTGAGTCGTGTGCAGTTACATTTTTCCTAAAATTATTACCACAATAGATGCTTTATATAGGATATTTTAAAGGTAAAGACAATAAAGGCACACATAACAGTTCACTCCTTGCCAGCAACTAAAATAAAATAAGATCATGATATTTAAAGACAGCTATGGCATTTTGGGGGCCTATTTTATTTCATATTTAATTGAGCACAGATAAAGTTTTTTAATGCATTTTTAAAAAAACACATTACTACACTCTGGATATTTTTATTGTTCAGCTGCCTTATATAAAAGAGACATTAGTCTTTTATGATATCTGGGCCACTGTGTAGCCAAAGTATTTGTCTTAACCAGTGTGATATATGGTCCTAGAAAGTATTCCAACTTCTTAGGTTAGTATATTTCAATTTCTTTGATCATTTTTAATTTTCTCTGCATTTGAGAATATCATTTCAGGAAAAAAAAAAAAGAAATTGACATCTCATAAATGATACTTTGATGGCTGGTACCTCTTACCCAGTTGTGGTAGACAACTTTTGTACATTTGTCCATTCCAAGAAACCCTCTCAATTTCATAATTGTCACTCATTCTCAAAATATGTGTTTCTCTACTAAATTTGATATGCCTATACCAACTCCACAGGCTGCAGAGTTTGGCTGAGGAAAGAATAGTTGAGCCAATCAGACACTCCCCGAAAGAAACTTGAAGTTGGTTTGGAAATGCTAGATAAAAAGTCATGTAAACCTTAGTATAGAAAAGCAGCTGTGAGAATATAGAAAATAAGATAACCTGTCTATAAATAAATCAGACATGAGAGAATGATGTGACATCTGAGAGAGACCTTGTCTTAGTCCCCGGCAATTTTTAGCCTCACTCATTTTGGGTCTCGACTCTACTCTTTGGAGTTAGTTTAATGAACTAAACCTGTAGCTTCATAAAGTAAGGCATTATAAGGTGTTAAGCTAGTTTAAGTAAAAATAGAAATAAGAAAAAAGATGCACTGCTTACTATTTACCAGGCACTGTCCTGAGAATTTTATGCATACTAATGCACTTAAGTTTTGTAACCCCTACAAGGTAGATATTGCTACTCTCTTCATTTATAGATAAGGATACTGAGACATAGAGACATTATATCATCTACCCATAACTTATGCCTTTTTTTATGTAAAGCAGTTGAACAAAAAATTATCAGAAGAATAATAAAGTATTTAAACTTTAAAAATATTTCTCCATGTTCAGTTAAACATAGACTTGCTAGACTTGCAACTAGAAAACTAAAATAGGTTTCTTGATACTAAATAAATTTAACTCAGCAAAATTAAACAAACAAGCAAAAAACCAATTTTAAGTAAGAAACCTAGTGAAATAAGTTCTATGAAACTAATAGCACTTTTTTTCTGTCCAAAGGACAAAACGAACATACAAATCTTTCTTTGTAAATCTATCACTTGAAACCTTGAATTCTCCAAGCAGGGATGGGTGGTGGAAGGAGTGGGGGGGGGGGGGGGGGCGGATAGGGTGGGGTGGTATTGACCCCAGTCAGGAAGAAAATTGGTTTCTGGGATGAAAAAATATACTTTTATGTTTAAATCACAAATATGCATACAGTACATAAACATGTACCTTGTATTTATGTTATCAAAATTGCATGTGAGAGGCAATTAGGAAAAAAAAGTCTGAAAAGGCTATTTAAGGAGATGATAATGAAAAGGAACCAAAAAAAAAAAAAAAGATTAAGAAACATAGTTTCAAATCAACTAAGGTTTTTCCTGTGTGCGTTGACCACAGCTTCAACCATGGTACAAACTATATATTTGTATATAAATCTCTAAGAATTGATAGTTCTAGGATTTGGGAACAGCTTTATTCTTCTCAAGTTCAAAAACATTATGCAAGCTGTTTTCTGAATTAAAGAGCCGCAAAAAAATATTTATGTTTCCTGTCATTAAAAAGCATTTTAAAAACAGCACTTTTTTTTGCACTTTCATTTGACCAAAAATAGCTTTTGTTTTAAATGATGAAACTTGTCACTGGCTCATTCTTCCATGGGAACAGCTGCTCGTTGCATGTTTGAACATATTTGCTTAAGAAATACAAAATTATTAACATTCTAATCCTCTAACCTTTTAAGGAAAGCCAGCTGTGATTATTCACAGCTAGATCATAGCCTCTGGTTTCAGCTTTGTGGAAATTTCTTCCCTTGATTTCTCAGAGAATATTATCCGAACAACTTGATTTTCTGAGTAGGAACTATACTATAAACAAAGCGTCTTCAACTATTGGCCCAAGAACTACAGAAAATATTTTTAAAATTATTAACCTGGTTTTGCTAATAATAAGGATTTTTATGGCTTTAATTTTACTAAAAGGCTTACAGTGCTTACTATGTGTTAAGTTCTAGGTACTATTTTAAAAACTTTAAAATATTAATTATCTTTATCT
The DNA here is from genome assembly GCF_022837055.1 of Prionailurus viverrinus. Classification (NCBI taxonomy): domain Eukaryota; kingdom Metazoa; phylum Chordata; class Mammalia; order Carnivora; family Felidae; genus Prionailurus; species Prionailurus viverrinus. The sequence goes on along the minus strand of NC_062573.1, from coordinate 39,163,346 downwards.
TAATGAAGTAAGTACCATCATTAGCCTTGCTATTTTTACAGTTTAAAAAACTGAGCCCTTGCGATTAAGCATACTGCCAAGGGCCACATATCTGGCAAATGGCAAAGCCAAGACTGAAACAGAGGTCGTCTGGCTCCAAACCTTCATTGTCATTAAACTCCAGTATTCCAAGCACCCAAATAATTATGTTCCTTATGCTTTCTTATTTATCCTTACAGAGACCCAAAGAGGTAAAATGGTTATCATCTCCAATTTGATAGAGGGAGACTATGAACAAGAGAGAGTTTGAGCACCTGGCCCAACATCTTAATATTAAGAGAGGGGCATCAGATCTGAGCCCAGATCCTTTCTGACTCCACAGCCGCTATGGAGGACTGCCACAGGACTTCACACCATTTCCTTCCCAACATCACCAGGTAATATGTATCGTTCAAGGAGAATCACCACCCTGGCTTCTATCACCTTATAGTTTGGCCTAAATTAATCTGGAAGTCACTGAGTGAGGGTTTCTTTCCCACCTATAGTATCATTTTCTCCCAAGGGAATAACTGCTCTATCAAACTGAGTGAGGCTATAACCAAAGAACCAGTGTTTTTGCTCACAGGAACTGAAGATACCTGGGAGACAGTCTGTTTATAGTTTTGAACTCTTCCTGAAATAGCCTTATAATTTTGACCTTGTAGATTCCAATCCAAATGATCACCCGTGTCTAGGTTCTGGGTATAATGTGGTCTGACGTAGCATGTTTAACATGCGTTGAGTCAGATGGGAAGAAGGCCACCATCTGTAAATACATGTACTACCTGGTTACCAAAAAAGTGACATCCCCATCCGAGTGACAACCATTCACGCACTAATAAAAAATTATGTGATACTATGCTTTGTATTAAATCAAGTAGCTTGCTTGAAACCTCATATTACATTCTAATTATGTTGGCAGGGCAGATATTTTATTACCATCTTCTAGGTGATAAAAACAATGGCCAGATGATGTCTAATAAAGTTCAAGTAGAGACTTATTATCAATTATGTACATTCTAATAAATACATATTTGGTGAAAGGGCCAAGGCAAGGATGGTGCTTTCCATTGAGAAGGTGGGCAAGCTATTGCTTTTCTGTTATTCGGTGTAGACTCAGATAGCATCTATGTTTCCAATACAACTGTGAAAAACATTTAAAAACTGAAAAGTAAATTGGTCTGTTGTTTTATCACCAGATCAGTGGGCTCCAAGTACTTAATGTACTCCACTTGTATCCTTTATACTCATCTCTGGCCTACCATTGGCATTACTCATTCTCAGGGTTGTGGTCACTAGAATAGCTGTATGCCTCCACGTATACATATGAGGACCTAAGGAAGTTTTAATTTACCAGGCTTCAAGTATCACCTAACATGCTCTGTCATTCAACTCACCTATGCTCAGTTATGGAGATACATATGTTCTGCAGATATCTCTATTTACTTTCTAAGACAGAGGAAATAAAAAAGACACACAGAAAGGAGTTGCCATAGAGAAATAAAACGACAAGATATTTCACAGAACCAGAGTATTTGACTTTAATGATATCAATGAATTAATTATAAAGTCTTGTCATTAATTCCTTTCTGTTCCTTTTATCCTCATAGAATGTTAAAATGGAGTGTCTATACTTCAACACAGTAAATACCTTCTTTTCTGGAAGGTCATTGAGATGTACCTGGGACCGTACAAGACAGTAACAAGGAGATAGCTTCTCAGGCCTGGATCCAGTCTCACCTTTAAGGTAGGACTGAAAATAATTTTTAATTGTTGTAGCCAAATATAATCATTTGGAACTGACTTTTGGAGTGCTCCGTTGCCACATCCTAAGCTCATCAAGAAATAATAGTATTAATGAATACTAATCTGTTTCATAGTTATGTATGAGGAGAGACATAACCCTCATTCTAAAAAGTATCAGCTGTACTTTAAGGGAATGAGTTTCAAGTAGATCCCTGAGAATTCCATATGTGTCTACTTAGCTTACCTGAGTAATACAGTGGCCCACATGCATTGAGTGTGCATTTGAGTGGAACATCCATTTCTTCTAGCAATGATTATATAACACTCATGTACTTAAGGATTACCTTGGATATTTAGAAAATGCAAATTCCTTAACCATACCCTTAGAGTTTATGACTCAGTGGCAGGGAACTTTTGGGATCCAATGACAGAACATCCAGAACAACGTTTCGAGGGAATCTAAGAATGGTGGTGATTATTTGAATTGACAACAAAATTTGGTTCATATAAATTGTGCCAAATACATTTCTTCCTAAAAAGAATAATTGGTTCAGAGCAAGAAAAAAAAATGGAGAATAAATTTCAAATATTTATGCACATATTTAACTAAAATAATGTATTTTATCATGTTTTCATCTTAGTGTTTTAATTAATAATTAAAAGAACACTCATTAACCCAATACACAGCCCAAGAAACAGAATCTCATTCATAACTTGGATCTGTTCACATGCTATTGTCCTGTGCTGTTTATTTTCACTCCAGAGGGAAGAAGTACATTGTATTTTGTGTTTGTACTTCCTTTTCTTCTATCCTTGTATATGTAAGCATAAACAATATATTGTAGGTTGTTTTTCCTGTTTGAGAGCTTTATAAAAATGGCATTCCTTATATACATTCATCTGGCACTTGCACCTCCCTTAATATTATGTTCAAAGGTTTATTTGCTTTGTTGCATGTAGCTGGAATTCAGCCATTTTCAATCTTGTGCAGTGGCCTATTTTGACACATTATTATTCCTTTGACCATTCTCTTCTGGATGGATATTAAGATGTTTTCTAGTTTTGCTTGGTTTTTTAATTTGTAGTGCTGCTATAAATATTTTATATTCATCTTTTTTGTATGCATGTAGAATTGCTGGGTCAATGGGTATGTGAATATTCAATATTATAAGGTAATACTAACTTTTTTCCAAAGAAATTATCCAATTCACCCCTTCATCACTAAATTCTTATTGATGTCCCTTCTTTCAATATTGGTATTTTTAGATTTACAAGTTATGGCCACTCTAGTAAGTAACACTATATTTACTTCATGTATATTTCGAAAAATAGTTTTATTAGGTACAAAGTTCTAGGTTGACATTTACTTTTCACAGTAACATGGTAATGTTATTTTTCTTCTAGTATCCTTTGTTAATGCTGAAAAATCTTGTCTTTCTAATTGTTCCTTTATAAATAATCTGGATCGTCTCTGTGTTGATTTTTAAGGGTCTTTTGCTTTGTGTTTTGAAAGCTTCAGTATAATGAATTTGAGTCTGACTAATTTTCTACTTGTTCTACTTAGAATACAGATTTATAAATTGTTTACTGCTATTACCATTTTTGTCAGGACTGGAAAATTTGTAGCAGTTTTCCTTCAATTCACTTTTTAAAAATTTGTCTCTCTATAACACCAATTAAATGTATGTTACACATTTTCATTTTGTCCTTTATATCCCCTATTTTTTCCCTAATTTTCATCTTCTTGTCTGGGAGATGCTTAAATATGGGTAGTTTCTTCAGTTACATCTTCCAACTTCCTAATTCTGTCTTCAGGCTTTTATTATATCAAGGTTAATACACTCACCACATTTTTTTCAAGCATTTTATTTTACATCTAGAAAATCTTCATAAATGTTTGTTTATAGTTTGTTTTCAAATTTTCCTATTCAAATCTCCTGCCCTTCTGTTGCAATTTCTCTAATTGCATCATTTTTCTCTAAATATTTCTTACAGAGTTGTTCTATATTATATATTTAATTACTCCATTATCTGTAGTCCCTCAAGGTCACAATGAGTAACTTGCTTTTCATGCTGCATCTCATACAGAATTTTTGTCTACTGGTGTGTTTGTTGGCCCTTTGTTGTGAACTGATTGCTTGAGCTTAATCTTTATGAAGGCAGGGGGATTAAATTATAGGGATCCTTTTGCCAGAGGACTTGATTTTATTTCTTCTCAATATTCCGTGTCCATTCCTGGACCAAAATCACTTCTGACCCCTTTAAAATTCATTGGTAACTGTTGGGTCCACAGTCATACTTTCTGCTTTTCAGCTCATCCGTGAATCCATATCTTAATACACTTTTTTAAAGTTCATTTATTTTTGACAGAGACAGAGACAATGTGAGTGGGGAGAGGCAGAAAGAGAGGGAGAGAGAGAATCCCAAGCAGGCTCTGCACTGTCAGCACAGTTACTGATGTGGGGCTTGAACTCATAAAACCATGAGATCATTACCTGAGTTAATACCAGGAGTCTGATGCTTAACCAACTGAGCCACCCAGGTGCTCCTCCTAGTGCAATTCTTCCGTTAGTATTTTCTTCTGAGGAAAACCTAGCCTTGTTGGCAACCAATTCTCTGCCAGCAGAAAACTTGCCTGGAAGTCTGAAAGGAAGAAGATTCTCTTTGGAAACTTTTCCTTCTACTTAAGAGACCACAATGCTTTACTGTGCATGTTGTACCCGTGTTACTTTCTGTAGGGTTGTTCAAAGAGCACAGCTTAACCAGAAGCCTGGAAGAGAAGTTTAAAATAAATGGCATTGCCAACATCAGAAAATACTACAAATTTCAGTGTTTTAAAATTTATAATTAAGGCACAGAACTTGAATCATTAACCCTTCTACAGAAAGACAAAAGTCTTTCTGAATTAGATTTGTGGTTTATAGAAATTGACATTTATATTGCTATGTATAGAAAAAAAGTGATCTAATTCATCCCCCTTTTCCATCCTACTGGCTGTTTGTAGAGGGAATTCATTAAAAGAATATAAATATTTGAGAATGAAGGTGAATAGACAAAGGTGGATCAGACAGGATGGCACAAAGGCTAATGAGATAAAAAAAAATGTGCAAATAAAACCTTGGTTGAATTTGCATGACAGTTTCTTCGTGGTGACATACACACACTGTAAATTCAATATTTAAGGGAAACAATCAAATTACCAATCAATTATACTAGATTTGATAAGAATCCCAGATGGCATGCTGAAGTGTGAGAGGTTAAAACTGACTGAAGGGATGAGCTAATAGCCATTTTTTCATCTTTATCTATTTACCTTTAGTAGATCTTATTTTTCTCCTAATTTTGTTTTCCAACTAAAGGGCTGAGAAAATATTGTCAATGTCCCTTCAGGGAAGCAGAATCATGTTGAGTTGTCAGATAAAGGGTTTATTATAGGAATTGAGCTTTACAAAAATATACAAACAAAACTGATAAGGTAAAATCTTCAGCAGAACAAAGGAGACCAAAGGAGCCATCGTCCATTGAATATGAGGGGCCAAGTTAAGTGTGTGTGTGTGTGTGTGTGTGTGTGTGTGTGTGTGTGTGTGTGTATCCATCAGACAGAGACAAAGAGTGACTTCACAAAATGTCCTGAGCCTGGGTATAACAGAATGATGAATTGTTTATTATCAGTGTTATTTTTTTTCCATCCACCAATAATTTTTTCCATGTAGCAAATAGCACAAGAACTTTCTTGATAGTTTTATAACATCTTACTATCACATAGTATCTGTTCCTTCTCTGAAGATATGTAGTATGTTCCAGTAAGTGTAAACATTTTAAAAACCTTATAGAAGATTTCAACTTAATATTCTCTCAAAATGCACCAAGACAAAACAGACAGTAACCTTGCACTCAGTCTTGTTTCTTTGAGCTTTGTTCCCTTCATTCCAATATGAGAACTTACTTAACATGTATTGTCTCTGCCCGTTGGAAATATGTGCACATTTCGTAGTGATATAATCTGATGATGTTTAAAACATGGTGTAATAAATAAATTAGGATTTAAGCAAATTAAGAGAGATAAATTTGTATTTAAAGTAAGATAAATTTATACTTCATAAGTTTAATGAAGTAAGTTTATACTTACGTAAATTTCTGGTTTACATTTTTGACATATTCAAACTGTGATATTTGGAAGAATTTTAAATAATGATTAATCAGTAAACATGCAACCCTCTTCATGTTATTTTCTCAACATGTGTTTTAATGGCTCTGCATCTGCCTTACGGTAACAGTCTCTAGTCTTAGCTTCACATGCTTGGTAATCGGGCCTACCTAGATTTTTAACCTTCTCATAGGTACACTGTCTCCAGTATCCTAAAATATATGTGGTTCTCTGAATGACAGGTCCCCATCTGCCTGGTTTACTGTCACTCATACTTGCATAGTCACTTCTTGCACATTCTGAGAATTCTGTGAGTGGCAAGGTAGTCTAGTGGTTTAAACCAAGGAAGCTGGCATCTTCTTGAGGCAAGAATTGCACCATTATCTGTGACTTTGAGCAGATTTCTTATCATCTCTTGTTCTTTTTCTTTACTTATAAAGTCGGAATACCAGCAGTGACTCCGTTATGAAATGATAGGGATTAATCACTAGCTGTGTGTCATAGGCCAAGCACAGTGTGGTATATAGTGAACAGTGAATTTGATCTACCATTTGTTTTTATCATTCTTATCATCATTTTATTATTATTTAGTCTCCTCTCATAGAGAGTTAACCATTCCTTACAATGATGCCATAGCTTTTTGTTTAACTTATTCATTCACTTTTTAAAATTCAGCACATTTATTGAGGGTATTCTATGTGTCAGATGCCATTTGATACATTGGAGATTCAGCAATGAAATAAAATGGAAATAGTTCTGATTTTGTGAAGGTTACATTCTAAGAGTGGATATATCTGACAAATAAATTAATGCACATTCCTTGAAGTTATTTTTTTAACATTAATATCCCTGGCAAGTATATGGTTCTTACAAGGTAGGAGAAATTTTATTCCTCTTTCTCCTCAGTGCTTTTCATAATACCTGGCCCATAGGAAGCATTCGATAAGTAGCTGTTGCACAAACATTAGTGAATGACTTATAGCTAAAGATTATAAACGTTTCCCCAATTTTAACACATAATATATCCCCAAGTATATATCAGCTAATCTCTCAACTGCATACAAGATGTATTTATTTTACAATAAGTTTGCCTGTCCAGGATGATGGAAGGGTTACAAATGCTACGCTTCAGTGTAAATTATCAAACAAAAACATCAATTATATTAAAATAGGTATTTCCAAACCTGCACATCTATATATATTTCTATCTATGTGTGTGGGAACCCATAACTCTAACAACATTTAAACCTTTATGAAATAAAAATAAATGTTTCCAACAGTTTATGCAGATGAGAAAAGCTAAGAGTTGAAATATATGGAGGTAAATGGGCACATGATGGTCATTGATTCTCATAAATATTATCTTTTATCGTATGCAAGTTTGATTTTCCCCTCACTTTATGGTTTTGAATAGTTGAGTATTTAATGCTGTAACCTTACTTTGTTAAAGGGGTCAGAAAATAATTGCCCTTAGGGGCATCTGGTTGGCTCAGTCAGTGGAGTTTTGACACTTGATTTCAGCTGAGGTCACGATCTCACAGTTCATGGGTTTGAGCTCCACATCAGGCTCTGTGCTGACAGGGCAGAGCCTGCTTGAAATTCTATGCCCCTCACCCTTCTTTCTCTCTCTCAAAATAAAGAAATAAACATTTTTTAAGTATACTTATATTAAGGGATTTTTTTTTTTATTATCCTATGCCAGAAAAGAAGACAACACGTTTAGTAAAGATTCTATTGTAAGCAAACAAGTGGTTGTACTACATGACTGAGGTGTTGCCACCATGAATTTCTAAACAATTACAGCTTCTTTCGGGCAGGATGAGCTTCTGTTTATTTACCTCTCTTGTCAATGCTCAATTTACACTCACGTCAGTTGTGTTTTTCTTTGCTATTTATTTTAAGCAGATATCTAGAAACCACTTTCTCACCACTTGCCATGGCAGTGTGAATCTTGAAAAACTGGTGTTCTACGAATGACTTTAGCTATTCAGGAATCCTGGGTATACTGGATATCCTTCTCCCTGTCTAGGTCTCACCGGGATGACCTGTCTACATATGTAGAACCCCTTACCTTATGGCTCTTCCTTTATTTCAGCAAGTGGACAACAACAGAAGGGTTCTAATGAGGGTGAAGAGGGATGCCTTGAGATTAATTTTTCTCCTGGCCAGTGCTGTTTGCCAGGGTGTGAAACTTGTGTAGTCGCCCAGGGCTCAACACTCAGAAGAGCTCCATGTTTGGTTTACTGTTCTGGAGTCAATGTCATGAAATTCTTAATAATAATTTTTAACAAGGGATCCCTCATTTTCACTCCTTACTTTGCCCTGCAAATCATGTATCTTGCTGTCAGTTCCCTCCCTGTAGGATTGCCTTAGGCTGACTAGGTCCTTTGCTGGAAGTGTGCTCCTGTCTGTTTGCCTTCTCTCCTTTAGACCTTTCTATCTATAGATGTGGAATGATTCCCCTTCTTCTCTTTCTGGCTAAAGATGGTAGCAGGGTTCTATTGTTATTAGCCCTTGGGGACTACACCCTTACTAGTGCTTTTGTTCTTACTACTCACATCTTTAAAAACTGTGCTTAACTTCTTCTGTTAAATGTTAACGTACTTTAATTTACTCTCATTTGAGCATGGCATCTCTTTAGAGCTAGGACACTAAATGCTACTAATGGTAAGAACAGCTTAGCTCTGGAGTACATAATAAAATAGAACTCTGCAAAAGACAAATGTGGGGAAGAGTAAAGAGGTCAACAAAAATTTTCCCTAGAAATTCTGAAGTATGTGTGTTAAGGTAGAAATCTTTCTAAGGGTTGACACACATTTTCTAGAATATAGAAATTCTTCTTTTTCTCCATTGCCAATGATTTGAACATAGAAGGAGCTCTTAAAAGAGCATAAAGAACACTGTGCTTCCCTTTATTCTGAAGTGCTAAATGGATAAATGAATATTCTTCTTCTAACAAAGAAAATCACCCATAGAAGATGTAATTAACCTTACCCATTTAATCAAGGAGTAGCATCCACCCTTTGTGGACTCAAAACCCTTGGAAAATGATACATGATAAAACTATAGGAAATTGGACATGTGTAAAAATCATCAAAGGCAAAAGAAGACCCACAAAATAGAAAAAAAAAATATGGAACTTCAAGTAGTTTGAAAGAACGTAAAATGATAGACTCCCTAATGTGTCCACTACTCTGAAGAGTAACTTAGATTTTTGAGTACTGTATGCATAAAGCTAAGAATAAGAAAGCTACAGGCCTAGACATAGATAGTGATAGGGTGATAGATTTCAAATCTTATGAATATACATCTCAGAAAAGAATAGTTCACTAAGCATGTGAAGGAAGCATTATTGTGGCAACACATCACGTTTGTATTAACTTACGAAAGTTCTAATATGTGAACTTTACCATATCTTTTACATATGATAAAAATACTGTGTGAAATTAAATATATTACATTAAATGCCCTTTAATATATTTTTAAAGATAGATTGAGAGGATACTGTGTGCCAAGTGTTACTCTGAATGTTTTATGTTTTATACCTACTTACTTGCTTATCTTCACAATAATCATAAGAGTTAATTATTACGTTATCCCTATTTAACATATGAAAATTTAAGGAATGAGATGTGTAGCTACATCATCAAGGTCAAAAGACACTACTGCATGCTTTCTTATGCTTATAAAACATTAGAAGATTGTCTGTAGAAAACTAAGTGTATCTAGTTTCAAGGGTCAATTTTATTCCAGCCTTGTTTTCATTCTTTACTTACTTAGAATATGACCCCCAATAAGGTAAACATATCCAAAAACACATAACAGCTGGTAAGTCATTGGCTTTATCATTAAAGTATTTGTAATCTTTGCTTAGAAGTAATTTCAACCCAAACTATCTTCAACAGAAAGTAGCAGAGCCCAGGACGGAGTTTTGAGAACATGTCTAAAGCTAATGTGGAAGTATAACAAAAAAGCTCAAAGCAACACAGATGGTATTAGAACATGAAGATGAACAGAGAGGAGAAAGTAAGGTCCACAAGTTAGCCTGTCAGTTGATAAACCCATGTATGCCATATTTTGTGGTCAAGTTGAGAAAGACAATCTGGAGAACAAGTGCCATGCCGCAAAACTTCTATAAAATGCTATCATTCCGTAATGATGTCACACAAAATCTTTAGTGCTGCATGGGAGGATGATGTGTGGGAAAAATGTATGATGTTTGAGAAGACAAATTTTATCTATCATCTATCTATCTATCTATCTATCTATCTATCTATCTATCTATCTATCTATCTAGGCTCTGAGTCTCTAAATTAAAAAAGACATCAGCAGGGGTGCCTGGGTAGCTCAGTCGGTTGAGTGTCTGACTTCGGCTCACGTCATGATCTCACGGTTCATGAGTTCGATGCCCGTGTCGGGCTCTGTGGGGACAGCTCGGAGCCTGGAGCCTGCTTCGGATTCTGTGTCTCCCTCTCTCAAAAATAAATAAACATTACAAAAAAAATTTTTTAAAAGACACCAGAAAGAAAATGTGACTCTGTAAGGGGTCAAGTTAAAATTAAGATGATTCTAGGGTCACCTGGGTGGCTCAGTCAGAAAAGCATCTGACTTCGACTCAGGTCATGATATCACGATTCACGAGTTCGAGCCACATGTCAGGCTCTAAGCTGACAGCTCAGAGCCTGGAGCCTGCTTCAGATTCTATGTCTCCCTCGCTCTATGCCCATGTCTCTCTCAAAAATAAATACATGTTAAATTTTTTTAAAAAACTTAAGATGATTCTAAGTGTTCCCAATGGAATTCAGTTATTTCAGCCTTAGCAATGGAGAATTATTTTTCCTATTCAGCTACTGGCTACTCCATCTGAACCTTGTGAAACTTAATTTCCCTTCCACAACTCTATGAAAACTATTCTTTTGGAATGGTTAATAATGTTTTCTAAGTCTTCACATTTTTCAACCTGGTAAAGCAATGATATGATCAACCAATTTCTGCTTTAAATTAACTACTTCTTAGGTTTTATGGAAATTTTGACTCCTTTTCTTATCTTTCAGCAATTTGGTTTTTTTCTCCAACTGCTCCAATATGAATTCTACTCAAAACACTGCCATTATTAATTCATTCATTCATTCATTCATTCATTCATTTATATATTTTTTCAAACTATGTATCTCTGTTGACTGGATGGGAGTATTAAGAATTGGACATTGATTCAAAAAGTAACTTTGGATAGAGAAAGGACACTATATTTTCAAGCAAATGCAAGCTGCTCTATTTCCAATTTTGTTTCACTGAAGGGTGGAATAAAGCTTACTGGAAATAAGAATTATGAATTTGTGTAACATCAAGCATTTAAAAAAAAAAACGTATCTGACAAGGACAAATAGCTTCTAGAAATTTGATAGCTCATTGGGGGCACCTCATTGCTAAAAGGCAGCAAAGTGACTTGTGTTAGAATAGTGAAAGTTGTAGAGAGTGTTTGAGGTATTGTGTTACCTTAGAGACTAAACTATAATTATTGCTGCTGTTTTAATGGTGTTTTGAATATGTACCACATATCCAAAGAAGTAACAAACTTCTGGTCTGGAGTATATTAACTGTGACTGAAAATGACTGTAATTTATTCCTCAATATTGGACTATAGTCAAGATCTAAAGAGTCTTTCTGACTATACTTAGGAGTCTGGAGTCCACCTTGTCAGCATGGAGAAGACACAGACAATTTTTAGTCAAAGGAGAGAACTGGATCAATTTTTGTTGTGGGAAAAATAATTCTAATAGATACATGAAGAATAAAATACTAATTCCAGAGACTTGGAATTTCAGATCTGTGACAGTTTCCATGCCAAATAATGGTGAAACAGAGTCTAAACTTTTCATGTAGCTTGAAAAGGAAGGAAGGAAGGAAGGAAGGAAGGAAGGAAGGAAGGAAGGAAAGAGAGAGAAAGAGAGAAAGAAGAAAGAAAGAAAGAAAGAAAGAAAGAAAGAAAGAAAGAAAAGAGAAAGAAAAGGAAAAAAGAAATCGTTAGATGCATGAATGCAAGTATTGGCTAGTGTGAACACATTGTTTTACAATGACAAGTTTACTCCAACTTTTATTCTCTACTTGGAGAAGAAATGTGTATTTGCAATATTTGCAATTTCTCCTTTTTATTCACAACATAACATTATAATCTCCCCCCTCTGTCTATATGTAAATAAATATGACATTTATATAAATATATATAAATATTTTGTATATTTTAAATATTTATATAGTATATTTTATATATTCATATACTCTATATTTATTTATACTATGTATTTATAAATATAAGTCAAATATAATTCAAAAGTTAGCCTGGAAAGTGTTTCCAAATGAATGTTATCAGGAATAGGATCTCAAATCGATAAAGTTCTTCACATCCTAGTTCGTCTTCAATTTTTACCTGAACATGCAATTGTTACTTCATTTTGGAAGCACTCTTCGTAAATGCACATGTCTCAGAGTGGCAGCTTTTCCCTTCAAGTAGTTCAAATTCAACCTCGATGTTATTTCATTGACAAAGTACCTCACTAACTACCGTTGTTCCTTTGATTCCTAGTGGATAGAGTCACCCTCTTTCTGTGTCCAGTGAATGGATTCTTCTCTTAACTGTCATAGGATGGTTGACGCAATATTAACTAGAAAAGAGTAAAGCAGTCCTCACTTTAGTTTCTACACTTGAGATTGTTTTTGAAAGTACATTTGGTATAGTCTCTGTAAATTTCAGAATACAGTTCTGTGTTTTTATTTTCTTGTCAATGAAATCATTCACATTGCTATTATTTCCCAGCTTCTACCACACTTCCACTAGGTACTTATTTTTGCATAAAAATAACAATAAACAAGGAGATATCCACCCTCTTAAATAATATCTAATTATATGCAGGTTATGTCTAAGTCTTATAGGCATATTTATGAAAATGATGTGAAAAAAACTGAAAGTACAGTAGTACAATGCAGTACCCTTTACTTGAAAGAATTAAACATATAAAAAGTGACAATAGAGAAAAGGATCTTTGTAGGGAAAAAAAATATCAGCCAAAATGCTTGATTTATTCAGGCAAGCATTGTTTTTTCTCTACTGGTGTTACCATGATTCAGAGAGTCTGGAGAATTTGTTCGTAACAGCATTGATTATATGTATTTTGTCTTTCTTAAAGGCTACCAGTCGAAAACATAATAATAAGGAATGAGAAGCCTCTTATAAGGACTTTATTGTGATGTACACTTTTTAGAGTTGATATTTATTTGTGTTTCAGCAGAGAACACAAGAGCACTATAAGGAATAAATTATGTTTTCTTCTCAGGAGCAACTGCTTAAATTAATAATCACATCTTTTTAAAATAGCCTATTAGACCTATAATAAAGACAGCATGACCTTTCTTTTCAAAGTGTGGTCAACTTTGAGTACCTAATATTTGTAAAGTAGAAAGAGGAAAATAAATCTATTTGTAAGGAAAGACAGGCTTTCTGGGTAGCAGTGAAATTCTTCTAAGCTGTGTTCTCCTTTAAAGAACTTTACTGAAGTAAATAATTTCCCAACAAGCAAATAATTAAGACTAATTTGCCTTAGCTTTTGAAAGATATTTTCTCAAGAATACAATTATAAGCTGATGGATTTTTTTTCCTCCCAGTGCTTTGAGGATGTTTCTGGTCTGCCTTCTGGCTTTTGTTGTTTCAAACAAGAAGTCACCTATCATTTTTATCTCTGTTCTTCCAAGTAAAATGTTTCTTTTACTCTGAATCTCTTTAAGATTTATCTCTGCTTTTAAGCAATTTGATTATGATGTTTCTTGTTATAACTTTTATCTTGTTTCTTCCACTTGGGGTTGGTTGCGCTTCAACCTATAAATTTATCATTTCCAACACATTTGGAAAATTTTAGTTATTCTTTCTTCAATGTTTTGTTCGTTTATTTGTTTTCTGCTTCTGTCCTTCTCTAGAAACTACAATTACAGGCATATTAGGGACCATCAGGATATTCTGTAGTATTCTGATGGCTTGATGATTATTTTTCAGGTTTTTTCTTCTTTCAATTGTATTTATTGTATTTGATTGTGTTTATTCATTGTATTTATTGCTGTGTCCTCCATTTCATATATATATCTTTAGTGTTTCTCTTGCTGTTTATCTTACCCATTTTACTTTTTATCCCTGACATTATAATCTTCATCACTAGAATTTTCAATAATTCATATTAATATCTGTCATGTCTCTCCTTAAAAGACTTATGTTTTTCTCTAACTTAAAATATGGAATACATATAACTATTTTAATATCCTCATCTCCTAATTCTGTCATCTGTGTCAATTCTCCATTGGTTTCAATTGATTGATTGATTTCTCTCATTTTTATCAGTTGTATTTTCCTGCTTCTATGGGTTCCTGGTATTCTTTGCTTGGATGCTAGACATGGTGAATCTACTTTGTTGATCTCTGTATTCTTGTTATTACTGTAAATGTTACTGAGTTTTGCCTTGTGACAGATTTAAATTAATTGTAAACAGCTTTTTTAAAAACTTTGTTTTTGGGGTGCCTGGGTGGCTCAGTCAGTTAAGCATCCAACTCTGTTTTTCAGCTGAGGTCATCATCTCACAGTTTGTGAGATCAAGTCCTGTGTCAGGCTCTACTCTAACAACACAGAGCCTGCTTGGGATTCTCCCTCCCTCCCTCTCTCTCTCTCTCTACACTTCCCACTGCTTGCTCTCTCTCTCTCTCTCTCTCTCTCTCTCTCTCTGTCTCTCTCAATACATAAACATTTTATATAAGTAAGTAAGTAAATAAATAAATAAATAAATAACCATTAGCTGGTACCAGAGCAACCGCTAGTCAAGGGCTACTTTGGTGCCCCCAGCTGAGGCAGTATACTTCCAAGTACTCTCCCCAATAACCTCTGTATTCTGAGGTTTCTTTTACTCCAGCAGTTGGAAAAGGGAACTATTTCCAGCCTTATGCAGGCTCCACATAGTTGTCTCACATACATGCACTTATCTGTATTTGGCTGATAACTTAAGAAGAATGCTCTGAAGATTTCTGGGTCTGTCACTCTAAGCTGCATGCTCTTCTCAATGTGCTGCCCTGTGAATTCCAGCCACTTTGGTCTTCCCAAATCCTCAGCTCAGTCTTCTTAACACAGGTTGCCCAACAAGCTCTGGGCTGTCTCTCACTTCACTCTTACCTGGAAACTCTGTACAGACTACAAGCTGAGGCAAACGTCACAATCATTAGGTTATTTCCCTGTCTCAGAGGTCACCGCCCTGGACTGCTTGATATTCAATGTCTGAGCTACCATTGTTTCCTATATTTTCTGGTTTTTATTTACTTAAGATAGTGCTCTAAGTCCAATCTCTTTTTTTTTTTTTAATTTTTTTAAATGTTTATTTATTTTTGAGAGAGACAGAGACAGCATGTGAGTGGGTTAGAGGCAGAGAGGGAGGGAGATGCAGAAGTAGAAGCAGGCTCCAGGCTCTGAGCTGTCAGCACAGAGCCCGATGTGGGGCTCGAACTCACGAGCTGTGAGATCATGACCTGAGCTGAAGTGTGACGCTCAACCGACTGAGCCACCCAAGCACCCCAGTCCGATCTCTTTTATCCCAACTTGTTTAAATGCAGAAGTCTGCATTCTTTTATTGCTTTTTTATATTAACCTCTTATGTCAAGCTAGTAAAAATTTGAAATATCATTATTGTATCAGCTGATATTTACTGAACTTACATATAATACCTAATCTATATGTCAGGAAGTTCTTAGAATATGTCTTGGTGTATATAAGCTATGAGTAGGTCTAGATAAAATTGAATTCAGCAACTAGGCCTTAAATAATGTGTAAGTTTTTTAAATGTTCAGAATGTTTCCTTATGCATTTGTTTTTTCTATCTTCTTTTCTTGAGTGAAAGTGAACTCACATGTGTTTAAGGAAAAAGTTGGAATTCTGTGATTTCCCATCTCCAAACAGGCTTACTTTTTAATTTCCAAATCTCTGCAGTCCTGATTATAAATGTAATTTATAATTGGATATAATATATAATTGGATCATGATAATTCCATAATATTGTAAAGCAAAATTGCAGTTAAGAATCCAAAATAACTGCTTGGTTGTCCAAACAAGAATAAAGCCAATTTTTAAAGGGACAAGGATTATGCAATAATATATATTATAATAATGTATATAATATGCAAAATAAAATATTAATGATATGGGGGGAAAGTCAAGGAGAAACCACATGTAAATACTGTTATCATTCCTGGATGGGAGAATTTGAGGAAAATTGTTTTTGTTTTGTTTTATGTCAGGGTGTACTGCTAAATTTTGAACACTGATGTTTATTATTATTATTGTAAAATGTATTACTTTAAAGCAATTACATAGACAAGCATGTGGACTGGGTTTTTACTGGGACCATGTGTTCATTGGGATTGGTGGGGGAAGGGGTGAAATGGAATTAGTACACCTACTGCATATGTATTTCTCACAAACCCACTTTTGAAAACCCGGGCCATTGGTCATGTAATTCAAGGGGCGTCAGATGTAGTTTCAAGTCCAAGACTGTTGATTTTGAAATGTAAAGAGGAGTAAAAGGAAGAGGGTCAGAGGTATCTAGCCAGCCAGAACAACAGATGGTTATAAGGAAAAAGACACAAAGGATTTGCTTCCTCATCAGATTTCCACCCAAGATTTTAGAACAAGATAATTGGGTTATATTCCAAGATTCATGCTAAAAATAGGGCCTCCGTGAGAACTTCTATTGCTGGGATATTACTAGAGAAACTAGCTTTGGCAGCACTAGGGCAAGAAAGGACTCCATGTTTCCTCGGGGCCTGTGTAGCAGGATTGCTTTTTTCCGTAGTCTGTTGAGCAGTGTACATGACTCCAGTGCATTCTGGACTTGGTCCCTGGAAGAATGCCAAGTATGTTAACTAAGCTTCACGGGGTGGGGAAGCATCTAAGATCCAGTGATCATAACATCATTAGGTTTAAAATGCTTGCGAGGCTAACTTCTAAAGAAAGCAACAAAAAGATTATCAGAGTTTTAGAAACACCAACTGTGAGAGAGGACAAAGTGTTTTAAAGAACGCTTATCAGAAGCATGCTCCATGCAGGGACCATCACAAGAGAAAACAAAGTAGGAAAAACTTATCACGCAACTAACAAGAAAAAAAAGAAAGAATGTGAGTTAATGTATTTTATTATAGTCTATCTGTATTAAAAAGAAAAAAAAAAGTCCAGCGAGGTTTTAGGGACCAAATTAAAAATGAAGAATTGTTGAAATCTGCAGAGAATAACAAGGAATTCAGGTAAGCAGCTGTCTCATTGAAGTTGAAAAGATTAGCTAATATCCACCAGTTAAGAACTGAAAAGTGTGGCTTAAACTCTCCCTCTATTACTTCTTTTCTGATTGAGTTTTAAGGAAATCTGTTTTTGTGGATAAAGTCTGATCAGGGTCAGCCCAGGTGGTAGCCCACTTAAGAATGATTGGATTAACCTCATTTCCTACAACGCCAACAAGGACAAATCCCATGAGACTTCCTTGTAATCCTCCTTTGAAAAATACTAACATAACTTGGAGAGTTAACTTCTTAATTCCACCTCTGTTCATTCGTAATTAAGATGAATAGATTTATATTTAGATAGTTTTTCCTTGTTGCTAAAGGAAATTAGCTTTCAAAAGGTAAAGCAAGAGCGGTGTTGATTAAGTTGAGGTACAAACCAGTCACTTGTTTTTCAGCACACAAAAATGACCAGACAGATTAAGTTTTGTTGGAGAGAAAAAATAGAAGCTATCAGCAAAACAAAGAGCAAACAAACAAACAAAGCACAAGAATTCAAGAACAAAAACATGCAACCTAGGGCTCTGAGGTTCCCGAGTGATTGAAGATCTCTAACTGAAAGGTTGTGGCCCAGGAAGGGCTTGATGGAAGAACAGAGTACAGGAAAGAACATAGGGAAGGCAATGCTTATTTACATCATTTCTCCTAGTGAAATCAATTGCTGTTTCCCTGGGAAGAGATGCAAAAGAAATGTGGAGGCAGTATGGAGATTTAGAGCTTTGCTATTCAAAACATAGTCTGTGAACGAACAGCGTGGTCATCATTTGTAAGCTTGATAGAAATAGAAAATTCTATGTCATATTGTAGACCTACCAAATAAAATCAATAAGATCCCGTATGATTTGTGGGCATATTTATATTAGAAGAATGCCGATTTTAAGCATAGACTGAAAAACAAAAACAAAAATAAAAACACCTTGGTTTGATTTCCAGTTCTGTCACTTAAATACTGTATGACCTTGGACAAGGTCTATAAACTGTCTAATAACTATTTTCTGCATGAGAAATGGGGAGAATACTAGTACCTAATCATGAGTTTGTTGGTTTAGATGAAAAATGACATGAAAATCACTTACCACAATGCGTGGCACATCAAACAAACTCAGTACAAGTTGAAAAGCATTACAACTGACCTGGATTAAATAACCAGAACAAAGTAGGAAAATATGCAAGGGATAAAATTAACTCTCTTCATCTCTGTGTTCCCTGTACTGATCCTATATCTGGTGTTGATAGGGATTTTTGAAGTGAACCCTTAAGTGGTAACTAGTTCATTCTGTGTTCATGCCATGAATATAAAGAGCCATTTATTTAAAACAAAGTAATATTTGGCCATTTTATCATCAAGTCAGATCAGCTGCACAATATAACCAAATAATTGGGCAAATATCGATCATTAAAATAACTGAAATAGTAACAATAAAGAGAGCTGATGATGTCAACAGCTCTCTTTATTGTTTGGAAAGCAGTAAAAAATGGGAAAAAATCATTTATTTTTAAAAATATATTTTAGGAGTGCCTGGGTGGCTTGGTTGAGCGTCCGACCCATGATCTCACAGTTTGTGAGTTTGAGCCCCGCATCAGGCTCGGTGCTGACAGCTCAGAGCCTGGAGCCTGCTTCAGATTCTGCGTCTCCCTCTCTCTCTCTGCCCCTCCCCCACTCACGTTCTGTCTCTGTTTCTCTCAAAAATAAATATTTAGAAAAAATATATATATATACATACATATTTTTTAAATTTTGAAAAGCATATATTTGATAATTGCTAGAGAACATAATAATCAATTGCTTTGAAAAGACTATTAAACCAAAAATCACTGTGGTTACTTAGGGTTTTTATCTAACAATAAATATATTTCAGACTAATATTGTATGTGATTATTCGATACCAGAATTCTAAAAATGTAAGAAATGGAAATCCCAATGCAGACACAGACACCAACCAGGCACCGGTTGTTTTTCTCCTCTACTTTCAGTACAGTGCAGGAGTGGTGAGAGATACCATATTTCTAAGTCAACTTAGCTAAATCCATATACAGACAACTAAATCTGAGGTTCACTCATGTCTAATAATCCAAATTCCAAATTTCATTGGTCAGAGCAAGTTAGATGCTTAAATCTGAGTCAATGGGGCAGAGAACTATGACCTTTCCCTAAGACAGGCACTAAATAATTTGAGATCTATCACTAAGTAGCTTACAGTAGTTCAGTCTCATAATTAATAAATACATTGCAGAGCACTGTAGATGGAGATGTTTGGGTTGTTGTTTACTAAATTGAGTATAGCAAACCAAGTTGAAGTCACTCTTCTGCCAGATTTCTGCAGTATGATTTTAATCCTATCATTACCCTCTTAAGGATTCCAGTCCATTGTTTTAGTCAGAAAACACGGAGTGTGCTTAAGTGCTAGCCCATAATACTAAATCCTAAGTGTACGCACCCCACTTTTTGTAAATTTCAAATCTGCCCCAGGGATGCCATTGAATCCTGTGAAGGCACACAAAAGCAGTAGTAATAGACCTGCAATGGATGCTTAGCAAAAACAAGAATAAACATTTGTTTTTCTAAACCTTTAAGATGTTGGAGTTTTGCTTTAATCACAGCAAAAGCTAGTCTTTTCTGATTAAAATGCTGTGTTTTTCAAAATGAATACAACCAGGAGAATGAATTTATGAAATTTTAAAAAGTAAAAAGGATTTCCAAAACGTGTTTGTATTTTTTTTGGTTCACTTCCAGCCAAGCAGGAAACACAAAATATTAATTCAGTAGACACTTAACAAGACTTATTTAGTTGTAAGTGTCACAACATTACAAATGTTACACCTTAGAGTGGTTAATCTGGGATTTGAAAAGTTAAGGTAAAAAGTATTAACTTAGTTATTGGACATCCCTTCTAAAAACACGATCTCGCAGTCTGTGAGTTCGAGCCCCACGTCCGGCTCTGGGCTGATGGCTCAGAGCCTGCAGCCTGCTTCCAATTCTGTGTCTCCCTCTCTCTCTGCCCCTCCCCCATTCGTGCTCTGTCTCTCTCTGTCTCAAAAATAAATAAAGGTTAAAAAAAATTAAAAAAAAAATAAAAACAAAAAAAAGGCTTTTGATTTGCCAGGACTCTGATTTTCTGGTAAATTTTATCTCCGGCTACTTCCTTCTTTGTTTTTGAAAAATCAGTAGCATAATTTTGATATTTCTTTTGAAAGTATCAGGGAAAACCGTTTCATTGGTCCATAGCTTCAAGATCATTCTGATTACAGTAGGTCTCACCCAGGTGGCAATTGCTACTGCATCTTGACCAGTCCTTCCTAGCTATGGAAAGCTTTAGAGGGTAGCATATACCTGTATGTAGAAATCTTTGTCCTAAGAACCAAGTTCATCCAAAAAAAAAAAAAAAAGATAATCCCCTTTAACTAAATTTAAAGCTTGGAGAGAGTTGCAATACAGAGAGGCAAGTGTGATACTTCTCTTAAAGGAATTGAAACACATTGGTGATCATCTTGGCAATAGATATTATAGCAAAATATTACTAAATCTCTTGCATCTCCACTTATCTGGAAAATAAAGATTGGTCATTGTAGATAAGAGAGTTGTTCTCAGTCTTAAATAAACTAAATGTGGAGTATCTGTCAAGCACTTAGTAAAGAAAGTGAGAGTCCAGTGAGTGTTAGTTTTCTTCTATCCTTAGTCAAGCAGACTTTCATATGGGCAGGCTGTATAACATGCATTGTATTTTACCTTTTGATCTGGAACTATGAAGTAAAGTATACTTTACAGCACAAGACAGGTAGCACTTTCCACTGTCACGTCTATTTCTGCTTTAATTCCTTAAACACCTATTTTACTCCATCTCGTAAATGAACATTCATGGCCAGAAATCTTCTTGCACAATTTTTATTCTTATTTAAATCCAAGTTAGTTAACATATAGTGTAATGATGATTTCAGGAGTAAAATTGAGTGATCCATCACCTAGATAAAATACCCAGTGCTCAACACAAGTGACCTCCCTAATGCCCATCACCCATTTATCCCATCCTCCCATTCCATATCCTTCCAGCAACCCTCAGTTCTCTGTATTTAAGAGTCTCTCATGGTTCTGGCACAATTTGTAAACTAAATCAACTCATTGATTTTTTAATTTTAAACTAAATTTCAAAGGAAATCCCTTAAGTTTCTCCTATCTGTGGATCATGATGAGACTCACTGATGGAAACCACCGACTTCGACTTCTTATTGCCTGTTCCAGCTACGCAGAGTTTTTGGCTACCTTCAAAAATTGGAGTGCTTAAGAGCAAACAGAAAATTCAGGGAGACTTATTCCACACAAAGATGGTGAACATATGGAATAAATTGCTAACTTAGACCATTGGAGCAGATAATATAATTTAGTTTAGCAGCAGAAAATTTATTTCTAAAGGAGGGTAAAGATGGCAGTAAGGAACTGGAGAGAATTAATGCCAGTGGCTTGGAGAATGTCAGATAAACCCAGATGAAGAAGGTTTTTAATGCTCACATGACCTCTCCCCCACCTCTGTCTTGGTATTCTTTATGTCCTTAGGATCTTTTAATTTTGTGAAAATGAATATAACTGTGACTAGCTTAGCAAAAAATGCTGCTGTATACCATAATGCATGCTATAAACCATGCGGGGATCTTAAAGTGCATAATCGGGCTGCAGATGGCACTGTTAATTTCTATTACAGACTCTAAAACCACAAGGGAGATAGTGTGTGCCTCACTGCCTCCCTGTTCTACAAGAATGATTTTTGATAGTTTCCTTTACTGCACAGCTTTTCTGCAAAGTGTTTGTCTTTTAGAAAGGCCAAAAGGAACTTACTGGCTTTTTAAAAATCTGTGCAAAATTGCCAAGCTGCTATGGGCCCTGCCCCCTGCAGTCCCCAGTTTGCTAGCCTTATTTAAGAAGGTGCAGGTATCTGTTCACTCGGAATGAAATGAGCCTTCTTCTGGGTTTTGGGAATTTGTGAAAACACAAACTATCTGCTTTATACCAAATGCAGAGCATAGGATGAAATTCTATCCATGAAGATCCTTTTAAAGATGGTAAACTTAAAAAAAAGACAGTAAATATTAGAATATATATATATATATATATATATATATATACACGTATACACATACATACGCATATAAAAACAAATAAAAACAAACTTTGCTGTGTTCTGCAACACAATTATATATTCTTTAATGGAATTTTACCTGAAATTATGCCCATCATCTGGTTTCACCCAATGGACTATGCATTATTTAATTGTGTTTTTATTTTTGGATTTCTGGGAGTGTGAAACCTCCAAAGGCCTGTCAAATTCAAGAAATCCTTCTAGCCACCTTCTCAAATGAATCATTGGCAGGATATGCGCTTTGGAATCAGAAAACCTGCCTTTGCTTCTTAGAGGTATTAGTTAGCAAGTTATAGGATATAGAGACCCCTAACCTTTCTGTCTTTGTTCTCTTATCTAAAATATCGGAGTATAATCATGGGGATTAAACAAAAGAATGAATGTAAAGTGCTAACCACAATGCACACAATGACTTTGACTAAGAGTCTGATTTTGTAAGTTTCTTTCACAAGAATGTGGCCACTGACTTCCAAAGAGGTTTAGACAACCTACAAAAGTTGGCTTGCCTAAAATCAATGTTCTAAGATCGAGTCTCCTTATATCGTAAGCTCAGTGCAGCTAAACTCTTTTAAGTAGGGTTTCATTAATTACCAATAAAATATCAGTACTTCAGTACCTCAATCTTGGCAATTTTACCTTTTATGATACATCAGTAGATGATACTAGCTAAGGTTATGAGTATAACTTTTTAAATTGTTCTGTTTTCCCATAAAATAATATTGAGTAGATATATAAAATGCCTCTTTTCTCTCAGTTTTCCATGCTTAAGTTCAAGCAGTCATCGTATTAAAAAGCCATTGCTGGGGCGCCTGGGTGGCGCAGTCGGTTAAGCGGCCGACTTCAGCCAGGTCACGATCTCACGGTCCATGAGTTCGAGCCCTGCGTCAGGCTCTGGGCTGATGGCTCAGAGCCTGGAGCCTGTTTCCGATTCTGTGTCTCCCTCTCTCTCTGTCCCTCCCCCGTTCATGCTTTGTCTCTCTCTGTCCCAAAAATAAATAAACGTTGAAAAAAAAAATTAAAAAAAAAAAGCCATTGCTTTTTCTGCTTTCTTGATAACTAGATTCATAATTACAACTTTCAGTGAATAAGTCACCTTGCTGTACAGTAGAGAGTATGAATTCAGTATATTTCACACTTAACTTAGTAATAAGTCTCTACTAAGACCTAGTCTACTAATGATATATATTGATATCATTAGTATATATATGAATATATATATATGAATATATATGATATATATGATATCATATATCCCAAGCAGACTCCTCAATCCCAAGCAGACTCCTCACTGTCAGTGCAGAGCCCCATATGGGGCTTGAACTCATGAACTGTAACATCATGATGCAAACTGAAATCAAGAGTTGAATGCCTAACTGATTGAGATACCCAGGAGCCCCAAATGTTTGCTTGTTTGTTTGTTTGTTTGTTTGTTTGTTTGTTTTGAAAAAGAGAGAGTGAGCAGGGGAGGAGCAGAGAGAGAGAGAGAGAGAGAGAAAGAGAGAGAGAATACCAAGCATGCTCCATGCTGTCAGCACAGAGTCTGACTCAGGGCTTAATCCCATGAACCACAAGATCATGACCTGAGCCCAAACCAGAGTCAGACGCTCAACCAACTGAGCTATCCAGTTGCTTGGCTAATGATATATTTTCAAATGGATTCATCCAAACAAATTCATAAAGCACATAATATATGCCAAACATGTACTGAATTTTAGAGACATAAAAATGAACAGGAGAGAAATTGTCTCTGTTCTCAAAGACCTTACATTCTAAAAGGAAAGACAAGTATTAAAAAAAGGCAACTCAGAATAATGAATAATCCAACCAAAGCAAGATATTTCTGACAGCTTAATTGAAATATAATTAATACACCATAAAGTTCATCTGTATAAAGTGTGCAATTCACTAGTGTTTAGTATATTCATAGAATAGTGTGAACATGAACACAATTTTAGAACATTTGTATCACTCCCCTTTGACTACCCCTCTCTGTCCTAGACAACCACTAATCTTTCTGGCTTCATATATGCTCCTGTTCTATACATTTCATATAAAACTGATAATAAAGTATGTGGTCTTTCAGGACTGGTTTTTATCATGCAGCATGTTTTCAAGGTTCATTCATGTTATAGCGTGTATCATTACTCCATTTGTTTGAGTATCAAATAATCTTCCATTAAATGATATATAAAACATTTGATACAGCAATTTTGAATTTCCTGAATTAACCCAAACAGTTAAAAGTATAGGTGCTTTTAATAGTGTATATGCACTGTCTTTTATTGTCCAATAAAGTCTCTCCCTTAAAGTTCAAGATACTCCAATCTCCTTAAATATTTACCTTTTAAAATTTTTAACGTTTATTTATTTTTGAGAGAGAGAGAGAGAGCAAGCACAACAGGGGAGGGGCAGAAAACGGGGGAGACACAGAATCCAAAGCAAGCTCCAGGCTCTGAGCTGTCAGCACAGAGCCTGAGACGGGTCTCTAACCCACAAACCATGAGATCATGACCTGAGCCAAAGTCAGACGCTTAACCGACTGAGCCACCCAGGCGCCTCTCTCATCAAATATTCGAAAGATTGAAAAAACCCATTGCTATTGGGAATATTACTCAATACATGATTTTTGGAAGCAATTTACAGTATGAACTGCATTGTTAAGTGTTTTTAATCATTTAATATACCTTGAAAATTATTTGAAGTATATAAAGTGAAAAGTACAAAAATATTTCTGTGGTGCTACTTGAAAGGTTTTAATATTGAAAGCCAACTCCCAACAGAATCAGATTGCTTACAAAAGCAGAAATGTACAATCAAATGAATGAATATACCTCACTGATGAAAACTGCAATGTAGATTTCTATTTGCTGTTATGGAAAGAATCAGACAGTATGATATCAGAAGCAAAAGCATGTGGATTATGTGCACAGTAAAAACATATTAAAGATAGATGACAGATCAGATGATAGATAGATAGATAGATAGATAGATAGATAGATAATCTTTAGCTAGCTACCTAGTTAACTAGCTTTGTTCTTATTTATAAATGGAAGGTTAATGGGTATATGTAGGGTTGGGGTGGTAATTTGTAGAGGGGAGTAGAGCAGTAAGATTGGCTCTTGTAGTGTTAACTAGCAAGTTTAGTTTGTCATAGACATACAGGGTGAAAGATAGGGTCTTTGGTCTATAGTGGTGAAGTTTGGATATTGTAACTTAAGCACATTCCCCCTACCCCTCCTACACACATGATACAGATGGAAGTTTGCCAGAGAGCATAGAGCTTTACAAAGGTACAGCAGAGGAGGACAAATAAATACTTCAGTCTGTGAACTTGTAGTTGACCAGGACAATAAAGGCTAGGAAGCAAGTGCCAAGGATAGTTGGGTCCTTATGCACTGTTTGGCTAGAGTATTGACTCAGATGGTCAGGAACAAGAATGCTTACAGACAGCGAGCACAGAATCACCCTGAGACTCTGGTAATCCTTTCTACCAGAGACGCAAAAACACAGCAGGAGCAAAACCATAGCAATCCGTGGTGTATATAGAAGCAAAGTCCTCTCAAAAGGAGGCTCGGGCAGCAAAAGAGGCAATCCTGCCTCTGTCAGCCAGGACACAAGACAAATACAAGCACCTTTAAGACTGGGAAGTTTGAGAAGCAAACGTCCCCATTAAAAAGGCCCAGAGGGGACTTTCAAGTAGATATGGCCACTGCCTCAAGAATGAAAATTGGTTTTGCTCGAAAAGGTGAAGATCATCTCTAATAGGAGGATAATTTGCAGGTTTGAAGATCATCCCTGGCTCAAATTTGAGTCTGGCCATGACCAATTCAGAAGGCAGGTAAGGGGAGAAGCTTCAGAGAGCAGTTAGACAAATGGGCTTCCTGACAGTTGTCTGCTCTTGGGGAGTCAAACTTTGATCTCAGACCAGGGTGGGAGGCATGTAAAACAGGGAGCTGAAGAGTACCACTTACGTTTTTTTTTTTTTAAGTTTATTTGTTTTTGAGAGAGCACTAGCAGAGGAGGGGCAAAGAGAGAGGGGGACAGAGCCCTCTTCAGAGCTCTGAACAGGGCTCTGTGCTGAGAGCCTGAGAGCCTGATGCAGGGGCTCGAACTCCCAAACCCTGAGATCATGACCTGAGCCAAAGTTGGATACTTAACTGACTAAGCCACCCAGGCACCCCAAGATTTTGAATGTGAGAGAGATGTTAGAGGAGTTCCATTTTAAGAAGTTACTGTATGTGGGCCGCCTGACTGGCTCAGTCAGTAGAGCATATGACTTTTGATCTGGAGGTTGTGAGTTTCAGCCCCACATTGAGTGCAGAGATTACTTAAAAATTAAAAATCTTAAAAAAATGGTTACTATATATTAGGCAAAATTCTAAGTACTTCGTGTATATTTACACATGTAATCCTACAAAATAGGTATTACCATGATTTCCATTTTATAGATGATGGCTAAGTATGGTGAGGTAAGGTGATATGTCCAAGGTCACAAAGCAGGGGCCGAACAGGATTCAGAGTGCAATTCTCCGCTGAGCTTGACCGAACAACAAGACAAAGAGATGACTGGTCTTAAAGTGATTTTTTTTTTTTAATTGCGTGTGTTCAACTTACCTATAGTAAGTGAATCCATCCTTTTTTTACCATCATTTTTCCTTGGTTGTGTAATTGTGTTTTAAAATATTTAAGGCAAATTTAGCGTTAATGCCCTTCCAAGGTTAGTTAAATGTACACACAATATTTCTACTTGGAAAATGGTAAACAGATTCTTTTTGAAACATATTCTTGACACTGAGATGTATGTAGTGGGTGATGCCAATAACCATAATTTCTGATGATTGACTGGCACTCATTTATTCATTAAGAAAGTTTATTAGACAGTTATTATGTGTCACAGGCTTTTCTAGCTAGCATACTCAATATGAAAATGTATAAGGCATGAGATATTTTAATGGATTAAAAGCAGGGGAAATTTATATAGTAGAGGGTAGCACCTATGAAAATATATATGTCGAATGTAATTATTATTTCAAAATGCAGTAATACACTGGAGAGACTGAAATCAGCTTCAGAGATAAACTGAAATATAAAAGATATATGTAAGTTTTCTAGAAAGAGAAGTGAGGTAAAAATGCTTCGTATAGTACATGTTGATAAAGGAGAGAAAGAGAAAAGAAAGGAGGGGAAAAAAGGAGGGAAGGTAAGAAAGAGAATAAAGAGCAAGGGAGGAAGAAAGACAAGAAGGAAAAGGGAGGGAAAATGAAGTCGTGGATGGGGTGCTATAAATTGAGCAGTGACCAATGTTGAAAATAATTTTCTCAGCCTTCTACTTAAATTGCACCCCTATCCTGCTGTTCACTATGTTTTGGTCTAGTGTAGAACCAAGATTTAAAGTGGCACTTCTGAACGTTTAAGCTGTTCCAGTCCACTCATAGTCAAAGGAAACTCTGAGGTTACTGGGACATCTTCTCAAGCAATTCCTACAATTTTCCCTTCCAATTTACCACTCCAGTCATGAGCATCCCATGATTTGAGGCACATGGCTTTGCATCTTGACTTGTCCTTTTACTAGGCCTGCTTAGGACTTTGTCAAGCAGTGGCATTCTTCAGAGCCCCTGACTATAATTCCCACAGGTCCTTTTACATGCAGATCAGTCTTCCCAGCAATAACATCTGCATTATAATGTCTCCATACAAACCTTCCCAGTGTTTCCAAATATACCATCTCTCCTTCCTTCCTTCCTTCCTTCCTTCCTTCCTTCCTTCCTTCCTTCCCTCCCTCCCTCCCTCCCTCCCTTCTTCCCTCCCTTCTTGTCTTTCTTCCTCCCTTGCTCCCTTCCTTTCTTCCTTCTTTCTAGTCTTTCTTCCTCCTTTGCTTCTTTGCTCTCTTTCTTACCTTCCCTCCTTCCTTCCCTCCCTCCTTTTCTCTTTCTCTCCCTTATCAACATACAACATTCTATGTTACAGTTACCAGTTCTTTTGCTAAGCATTTTTACTACTTCCATTTCTAGAAAACATACATACATTTGTTATGTCTCAGTTGATGTCTGAAACTGATTTTAATATCTCCAATATTTTATTATATTTCTAAATAATAATTAGATTTGACATAAATATTTTCATAGGTGCTACCCTCCACTATATAAATTTCCCTTGCTTTTACTCCATGTCTTAGGCATTTTCATATTGAGCATGCTAGCTAGAAAAGTCTGTGACACATAATAACTATCTAATAAACTTTCTTAATGAATAAATGAGTGTCAATCATCAGAAATTATGGTTATTGGCATCACCCCAAATGCAGGCTCAAACATGATATCTTTTTTTATATCTAGATTATGTCTCAATATCTAAATATCTCAATAATATTGGCTTAAATATTCACATCCCATAACTCTAGGGAAGGACTCATATTTGCAATCCAAAGAGCATAGCCAAAGAGTGTATGATTGTATCCTTAAGGATATACAAAAAGGAGAATGTGACCAAAAAAAAAAAAAAAAAGGAATACTCTTTATCAAGTTGCCATTATGCAAGATATTATGAATTAGAACTCTAGAGGAGTAACATATTTCCTACATAAATGACAAAATGTTATGGTTGATTTCAATCCCCAAATGAGATATATGGAGTTTACTGTTAAAAAATTATAACTTTTAATTTCACAATTATATGTGTAGCAATTATGCTTTGTACACATAATACTTGATGAGCAATTTATATTTCTCTGAGTGTTTTTCATAGATGGTCTTAAATAAGATGGTCTTTCTGAGGAAGATAAACAGTAACCAACAACTGGTCCTAATTAGGATAATAACAAGAACAAGTACAAAAATCATGCTGGCCAGGGCTTTTAACAGCACCCTGAAGTCCACGGGTTGCTGAAATGTTTGCTTCTGATAGGAACGGAAGCATATTTAATCACTGCTCTCAATAATTTATTAGGGCCATATGATCTTCACCATTATGCATGTGGAAAAAGCAAAGGGCACTAGCAGGATGGGAAACGAGCCTCGCTGGCTCCCTTCCTGCAAAGGGAAACTAGAGAAGCTGTAAATGCAAGCACGAGCCTGAATTTGCGCAAAGAACATAAAATATAAAAAGCGGCTGGGAAGATCAAAGGCCGTTAGGAGCTGGTGTTGGTGGCAGTGATTGCGTGAGAGGTAGGGAATGTGTAAGTATGGTTCACATTATGGTTCATGTGGCAATAACAAAAGAGCACAGACTAAGTGGCTTAAGCAACAGAAATACATTTGTCAAAGTTTCAGATACTAAGAAGTCCCATATCCAGGTTCCAGTCCTCTTCCAGCCAAGAGTCCAAAGATCGTGATGATAGCTATCTTCTGGCTGTGTGCTCACATGGACTCCTCTTTGTGAATGTACAAAGAAAGAGAGAGAGGTCAACTTTCTGGAGTCTGTCCTTATAAAGACAGTAATCAAATTGGATAGAGACCCTACTGCTATGACCTTTTTTTTTTTTTTTAACATGAATTAGTTTCGTAAAGTCCCTGTCTCCAAGTGCATGAGGGTTAGGGTTTCAACATTTGAATCCTGTTCATCAAGAGGCACAAACATTCAGTCTGTAACAGGAAAGAACTTCTAAGTTCTGTTCTTATCTCGCTCCATGTTGTGTTGGAAAGGTTGAACCCTGCCCCCTTGCAGCAGAAACAGGCAGAAGTTCAAGTTGGAGTAAATTTAAGTTCATTTTTTTCAAGGCTCTGTGCACAGTATCGGTATAGGTGTTACAGTGATATGTATAGGTGATGCAGGTGGGCTTTCTCTTCTAATATATCAGGAAGCATAAAAGGATGTGGTTTTCCTAATTTTAGTGAGATTAAGATTGATCGGTGCTTTGGATATTGTCAGGGTTGACAGAGGTTCAGATTACTCTAACTTCTAGAAGAAATAGCTGTGAAGCCAAAAACAACATAGCTCAAATTAAAAAGACAGTAGTCTTAGAAATATAGAAGAAAACACTGAGATACTAGTGAATTGGCATCCACCCTTCAGATGTGCTAAAAAAAAAAAGGTTTATTTATTTAGTTTGAAAGAGAGAGAGAGAGGGAAAGTGTGTGGGGAGGGTCACGGAGATAGAAGAGAGGGAATCCCAAGTAGGCTCTGTCCTATAGAGCCAGAAACAGGTCGCAATCTCACAAACTGGGAGATCGTGACCTAAACTGAAATCAAGAGTCAGATGCTTAACCAACTGAGCCACCCCAGTAGCCCACTTTGGATGTGCTTTTAAAGCAAAATGATCCCTCTGTATGTCAAAACAAGGGTCACCATTGTCATTAAACATTTCAATTCTCTCCTATGTTAACTATGAGTTATTAATCAACGTGAGATTATGAATATTTTTCCCTGCATTAGATTATGCTTAAATTTTTACATGAGGATACACTTATAACCATAAGATTAGAAAGCTATTTTCATTTTGAGATAGGCCACCCACAAACAAAATTTCTACATACATAAAAGCATGCATAGGATCCTAACTTAAGTTATAGAACCTGTGCCTTACTTTTTAGTACTCAGGTTGCTTTTACATCTTCACTACTATAATATCCCTGTGCATTTATGTGAATTTGGGGTCATATTGTTAGGATAGATTCCCATTTAAAAACTGAATATGTATTGTCAAATTGCTTTTCAGAAAGTTTGTTCTAATTTGAACACCAACTCTAATGTATGAGAGCAAGATTATGTAATTTACCAGATTATATTTCTTCTCTTTGGTCTTTGATTATTTTGTTGGTATAAAAAAAGAAACATATCGGGGCACCTGGGTGGTGCAGTCGGTTAAGCGTCCGACTTCAGCCAGGTCACGATCTCGCGGTCCGTGAGTTCGAGCCCCGCGTCAGGCTCTGGGCTGATGGCTCGGAGCCTGGAGCCTGTTTCCGATTCTGTGTCTCCCTCTCTCTCTGCCCCTCCCTCGTTCATGCTCTGTCTCTCTCTGTCCCAAAAATAAATAAACGTTGAAAAAAAAATTAAAAAAAAAAAGAAACATATCAAAATGTTATCTTTGTTAAATTTCAATATAGTTCACATTATGTTGCATTAGTTTCAGATGCACAGTTGAGTGATTTGTTAAGTTTATACATCCTGTGCTATGTTGACAAGTGTAGCTACCAGCTGTCCTGTTACATTACTGTTGCAATATCATTGACTATTCCTTTTATTCCCCTTAGTCATTCCGTGACTAAGCATGTACCCCCCTCTCCCCTTCACCCATTTTGCGCCAACCACCTCCCAGCCTCCCCTCTGGCAACTATCACCCTATTCTTTGTATTTACAGGTCTGAAGCTGTGTTTTGTTTATTCATTTTTTTAATTTATTTGTCTTTTTTTAGATTCCACTTATGAATGGAATCATATGCTATTTGTCTTTCTCAGTCTGACTTGTTTCACTTAGTACAATAGCCTCTAGGTCTATCCATGCTGTTGCAAATGACACAACGTCATCCTTTTCTGTGGTCATCTAATATTCCATATGTCGACGTATAGATAGATATCTATATATCTATATCTATCTACTTATATATGTATAGAAAGATATAGATAGAGAGTTACCTATATCTATACATATATCTCATACATTTTCCTTATTCATTTGTCTATTGATGGATACTTAGTCTGCTTCCATGTCTTGGCTATTGTAAATAATTCTACAATAAATACAGGAGTGTATATATCTTTTTGAATTAGTGTTTTCATTTTCTTTGGGTAAATACCCAACAGTATATTTATTGGATCATATGGTATTTCTATTTTTAATTTTTTTTAAACATTTATTTATTTTTGAGACAGAGAGAGACAGAGCATGAACGGGGGAGGGGCAGAGAGAGAGGGAGACACAGAATCTGAAACAGGCTCCAGGCTCTGAGCTGTCAGCACAGAGCCTGACGCAGGGCTTGAACTCACAGACCACGAGATCATGACCTGAGCTGAAGTCAGCTGCTTAACCAACTGAGCCACCCAGGTGCCCCTCTATTTTTAATTTTTGAAGGAACCTCCATACTGTTTTCCAGAGTGGCTGCACCTGTTTCCATTCCCATCAACAGAGCACATCCTCTCCAAACCTTGGTATTTCTTGTCTTTTTGATTTTAGCCATTCTCACTGGTAAGGTGACATCTCATTGTCATTTTGACTTTCATTTCCCTGATGATGAATGATGTTGAACATCTGTTGGACATCTGTATATCTTCTTTGGAAAAAAATATATATATAATTTATATTATATATTTATATTTATAAATATGTATTATACTTACAAAAAATGTAAATGTATATATAGTTCCAAGGATATAAATATAAATATAAATATAAATATAAATATATATATATATATATGTATATACAAATACACACACATATATATTTAGGTCCCCTGCCCATTTTGGGGGGTCAGATTGCTTTTTTGTTGGTGTTGAGTTGTATAAGTTCTTTATATATTTTGTATATTAACCCCTATAAGATAGATTATTTGCAAATATTTTCTCCCATTTAGTAGGTTGTCTTGTTCTGTCGATTATTTCCTTCCCTGTGCGGAAGTTTTTTGTTTTTGTTTTTGTTTTTTTTTTTTTTTGATGAAATCCCAATAGTGTATTTCTACTTTTGTTTCCCTTGCCTGAGAAGACATACCTAGGAAAATTTTGCTACAGCTATTGTTAAAAAAGTTGCTATCTGTGTTCTCTTCTAGGATGTTTATGATTTCCTGTCTCACATTTAGGTCTTGAATCCATTTTGAGTTTATTTTTGTGCATAGTGTTAAAAAGTGGTCCAGTTTCATTCTTTTGCATGTAGCCAACCAGTTTTCCCAGCACTATTTATCGAAGAGATTTTTCTCCATTGTATGTTCTTGCCTCCTTTATCATAAATTAATTGATCCTATAATCATGAGTTCATTTCTGAGCTCTCTGTTGTGTTCTGTTGATCTATATATCTTTCTTTGTGCTAATACTATATAGCTTTGTAGTAGATCTTGAAATCTGGTATTGTGATACCTCCAGCTTCGTTCTTTCTCAGGTTATTTTTGCCGTTCAGGGTCTTCTCTGGTTCCATGAAAATTTTAGAATTATTTTTTCCAGTTCTGTGAAAAATGCTGCTGGTATTTTGATAGGGATTGCTTTAAATCTGAAGATTGCTTTGGATAATGTGAACATTTTAACAATATTAATTCTTCTAATTCATGAGCATGGAATATCTTTCCAATTGTTTATGTCATCTTCAATTTCTTTCATCAGTGTTTTATAGTTTTTGGAGTACAGGCCATTTACCTCTTCGGTTAAGTTTATTCCTAGGTATTTTGTTCTGTCTGATGAAACTGTAAATGGTGCTGTTTTTAAATTTATCTTTCTGTTACTTCATTATCATTGTATAGAAAGGTTGCTGATTTCCGGGTATTAAATTTGTATCGTGCCACTTTACTGAATTCATTTATTACTTCTAATAGTGTTTTCATAGAGTCTTTAGAATATTTTATGTATACTATCATGTTGTTTGCAAATATGAATGCCTATTATTTTCCTGGTCTATTTGCTATGGCTAGGACTTCCAGTCTTACGTTGAATGAAAGTGGTAAGAGTGGACATCCTTGTTTTTTTCCCAACCTTAGAAGGAAAGCTCTTGGTTTTTTGCCATTGAGTATGATGATTGCTTTGAGTTTTTCATATATGGCCCTTATTACATTGAGGCATATTCTTCTAACTGCACTTTGTTGATTGTTTTTTATAATGAATGGAAGTTGAATGTCAAATGCTTTTGTTTTTTCATCTATTAACAAAATTGTTTTGATTTGTATTTCTTTCAGCACTTGCAAGACTGAATACTTACTTATATTTTATTTGTGTGAATTATACATTTAAATTTATAGAGAATGCTTTAATCTGTTTATGTATTTTATCTCATGAATATCAGAAAATTCTAAAAGGTAGCCAAAAGCAAATACAGGCTTTTTTTAAATATAAATTATCTTGATAGTATCTGAGAGGATTTTTGTTTCTTATCTACTTCTTTAACTTTCTAGTTTCACCATCTTTGCTATATACACAGTCATTCTGAGAGTGGTAATACTAAGAGAAAAAGTGACCTTCTCCTGTGTTGAATCAGAAGTAAAGATGTAAGCAAGGGAAATCTAGTGTAGTAGGTTGAATCGCATCCCTCAAAAAGATATGTTACAAGTCCTATTCCTCTGTACTTGTAAATGTGATCGTAAGTGGAAGCAGGTCTTTGTAGATGTATGGATATGAGATGAACCCATACTGGATTAGGATGAGCCCTATAATATCCAGAACTATCAGAAAATACATTTTTTAAAGATTGTAGTTTTAAGTAATCTCTAGTCAACATGGGGCTTGAACTCATCACCCAGAGATCAAGAGTCACAAGGATGAAAGAATAAATTTTGATTGTTTTAAGCATGAGATACTTTGCTGCGGCAGCCCTAGAAAACTAGAAAAGGTATATATTAAAGAACTAATAGAGTTGATCTTTGAATAGATAATGGAACAGGAGAAAATGAAGAAAGCAAACGAATATTTATTGAGGATGTAGCACAGCCTTTGCACTAACAACTTTTAAATCTATCTCATTAAGATTTATATGAATATAGTGAAATAGACATGATTCCCATTTTTAAAATATTATAATTAAGGCTTATAAAAGTTTAGTAATCTGCTGTCTTACCAGAACATATATAGTCTTTCTTAGATTATTCCAAAGTTTACACTGATATATATATATATATATATATATATATATATATATATATTTTTTTTTTTTTAATACTGAGCATTAGACCTCTTTCAGGCACTGTTCTAGACATTGTAGATATAGCCATTTTCAAAATACACAAAAATGTCTTCCCTACAGGAGCTTCAATATATTGGAAGCAAAAAGACAATAAATAAGTGAAATGTGTGTATATATATATATATATATATATATATACACACACACACATACATACACACACACACACACACACACACATATATATATATATATATATATAGTAATGTGAATGATGGAGAAACTTGAAAAGAACAAAGATTTCCAGAAGTGAGGTTCAATTTTCAAGAAAAATTTTACTGAACAGGTGCTATTTGAATAAAGGCATAGCAGACGAGAGATGAAATTGTGTATTGAGCAAAGGCATTTCAGCAACTGGCTGAGTGGGAGATTGCATGGCATGTGCGAGTAATGGCCTAGACAGCATTTTAGCTGGAGAAGAGAGAGAGGAGAAGCCAGAAAAAATTAACAAGGCCTAGTTTGGGTATATACTTTTACATATAGGTAATTGTAAAGATGTCATGTTTACTAGGAATGAGTGGGATGCTTTTAGAGAATTTTAAGCACAGGAGGAATGTGGGAGTTATTTAGTGATAGATGACTTATCTAGAGTAGGTGTGGTTAATGAGGTATGTTCATTTTTCATCAACAAATCAAAGCTAGAGGTTTATTTCAGGTTTTCATTTTAATAATTGTAAAGAACAACTCCTGTTCTGGATTTCAAGTCACATACAACTATTACATTCTGCAGTAGAAGTGAACAATTGGGACTAAATCTTCGGAATTCATATCTATTATCAAGGGGAGAGAGAAATACATAAATAAGAAGTATACATATATCCTCTTACTATTTAAGTATTTAGATTGGAAAGAAATAGAATCTTGTGTCACATCCTAGGGAGATTGGTCTTGTTACATTTTGTTTGTTTGTTTGTTTTTAACTGCTCAGCTTTTATTTCACCTCTTCTTTTTCTTTTCCTACTAGTGATACTGGGTGTGGTGAGAGTAATACACTTCTTCATTTAGACAATGAAGCACTCTATCCAGTTTTCTGGAAGAGGGATATATATTCCATAAGGGTCCAAGATTTAAAGCTGAATACAGTAATAGATTGATATGTCATTTTTTTTTATTGTTTGGAAAAGAGGTCATTGTATTGTCAGTGGTGTGTGGGCTGCCTAATGTCTTTTAAAGACGTTTGTAAATAAACAATGTGTGTAAGAATGTCCTGCAGCCATCAGGCTGGATTACAATGGACCTCCTTTCTGCTACTCATAATGTTATATTCACTCTTATTTTCACCACTGTAATCACCCTCTCTTTGCATTTTCTCAGTCCATGTGTTTCTGACATGTACTCTAGACCTGATTAATTCTGAATGTAGATT
Source organism: Prionailurus viverrinus (assembly GCF_022837055.1). NCBI lineage: Eukaryota > Metazoa > Chordata > Mammalia > Carnivora > Felidae > Prionailurus > Prionailurus viverrinus. Next base: position 39,126,778 of record NC_062573.1, on the reverse strand, counting down.
TTCTCTACCTTCTAAGGTTATTTTAGGGATACACACATCAACTATATCCATTCAGAATCAGTAAAAAATAAAGAGCCTTTTCTCTGGGATTGTTGGAAAGTGTTGCAGGCACTTTTTTAAAATGGAAGAACGTGAAGCTAGAACTTTTGGGACACACCATTGTGCAGAAGAAGGTAAAAAGACAAAGAAGGACCGTGGAGAGATAAGTGAACTCCTGGATAAGCCTGTTTTACGTTTGATCTATCCATAGATTTCTTAGTTGCCTGGCACATAAATTCATTTTCTATTTGTTGTGCTGCCCAATTTGAGTTGGATTTGAGTCACTTGCAGTTAGGATAAAAATATCTTAACTGATCCATTACATATTCAGAAAGACTGTTGTAAACCCAAATCAATGCAGTTACCCTGAATCCCCTTTATTTGATCATTATACCCTCTTATGCCCTTATGCACTAAACAATTAAATATCCTAAAGAAGTATACAGGATTTTTATAGAAAATGTATAGTAAATCATATCTACAAAAAGTATTGCATGAGAATAATATCACAATCAACCCATCATCATACATATGGTATATATGTATACATATACATATATACATACACACACAAATATTTTTTTTAATTTATATTCTTCTGCATCAATACTCATGCTTTGGTCTAAATTAACCAAATGATTATTTCTAACATCCTCTGTAAATGTGAATGGATTGAGGAAAGCAAAAGAAAAAGTACATAATGATGACTTTATTTTTTTTTAACTTTGTTTTGAGAGAGATAGAGAGGGAGAGAGAGAGATAGCCTAGGAGGACAGAGAGAAAAGGAGAGAGAGAATCCCAAGCTTTCAGTGCAGAGTCTGAACGTGGGGCTTGAACTCACGAGTTCATGGCCCGAGCTGAAATCAAGAGTTGGGTGCCGAACCTACCGAGACACCCCGGTATCCCAATAATGTGTTTCTATCAGACACTTTTATTAGTTAAATTACTTGGCATGCATATGATCTTCCTGCTTCTTGCCCAAGAAAAGTAAAAGGATTGTGAGAATCAAAGATCCACCTTAAGTCCATCTCCTTGAACCAATCCGGCCGTTTAAATTCCTTCTGCTTTCTCCATTTCTCTTTCATGGTATGATATTTTTTCCTGTCATGTTGCTATTTGTTGTTCATAAATTCCAAGGCATAACCAGTGCATGCAAATCACAATGTTTTTATGAGAAGAGGAGTTTAATGCCAGTACAAAGATTTATGACACCATATATTTTTTTACTTGCTATTAGTCACACAGGCATTTTAATGCAGAGATTAATTTTTAATAACTCTTCTATTTGCATCTCTGGACTTATTGATTTGAAACATGGTGGTAGCGGTGATCAGGATGTCTTTTTATAGTCAAAGGAACTTTAAATAAGCCTTTCCCATAAGTCTGCACATTTCTTACAGTCATATTCAGTGAGCTGAAAAATGCTTTGTTGTTTGAAAATGATCATAGTGGACATATTATGTGACTGATCAAAACTCTATTTAATTTTGAAGAGACTACATAATATATTCATTTGAGATGGGGAAGCAAGAAATTCATTCTATATATTTTTTCTTTTTTAAAAACACATCCAAAATAAATGCAGAGGACTAGAGCTTAGTAAAACCTAATCTGTTCAAGAGGGTGAAGATTCCATGGTGTACCTTCTTTCATTTTACTCAATCAAAAACATGGCTTCTATTGTTTTTTTAAAGTTATCATAACATATGGGTCAATAAAATAATCAAGACTCTATTGGCAATATATTATTAAATTTACTTCTCAGGAATTCAATAAGCAAAAGTCTTATTTAAACAAAGAAATAAAAATGAATCAATTAGAAATCAGCACAACGCACACACACACACACACACACACACACAATTGTAACACTTTTTAAAAGCTCTGAATGTCTGAATATTTAATAACTGGGATTGATTGATGGTACACTCATGAAATGACATATTTTGTAGTTATTCCAATATAGATATAGGACAATATAGATTATAGGATAATATTAATGACATGAAAAAGAAATGCTGATATTTGAAGGCAGAAAGCATCCGTGATTAAAAACTCATATTTAAAAGGGGGAATGTGTATACAAATGTGCAGAAAATGCTATTATAATAAATTACAGTATGCTAATAATTGTTATTCCTTGGTATGACTGCAAATATTTTTCCATTTATTCATATTTTCCATCATCCTATTTATTATTTTAATGTTGGATAAATTACCTTACAAGATACATACATAAAGGCATCTTGAAGGATATACAAATAAGACAATCCATCCTTACACTGAAGAAGCATGAAAAGAATGATGATCTCTATGAAGCTGTGCAGAAGTGGAATAAAGTCTCTTGAGGATAGATTTGATTTTGTGGTAACAATAGTCCTGGTTATTTGGGCCAACCTTCATGATCCATAAAACATGATAACTAAGAAAACTTAAGAAAATATGAACACACTTTCCTAGAAGCATAATAGTTGCAAGGTTGTATGGATTAAATTTCCCCCGTAGAGTCCTCAATAGGATAGTATCTGGAGATGAGGCCTTTGGGAAATGATGAGGTTTATACAAAATCATAAGGCCAGAGGCCTCATGATGGGATTTTTAAGAAGACTTGGGAGAGTGAGCTCTCTGCCTATGTGAGGATATAGGCAGTTGTCTAAAAACCAGGAAAAGGGCCCTTAGTAGACAATGATTCTGCCAGGAAGTTATCTTGGACTGTCCAAGCTCCAGAACTGGGAGAAACAAATTTCTGTGGTCTAAGCAACCTAGTCTCTGGAGTTTTGTTACCACAATTTGACCTACTAAGAAACTAGGAGATGTATGAATATTGTGCCATTACCTTGGAGAAGAAGGAAGTACAAAGAGTCATGACAGCCATTAAAATTATTAATGGGAAAGATTTTCTGATTAAAAAAAGAAAGTAGCGGGGCACCTGGGTGGCTCAGTCGGTTAAGCGTCCGACTTCAGCTCAGGTCATGTCTCATGGTTCGTGGGTTCGAGTCCTGCATCGGGCTCTGTGCTGACAGCTCAGAGCCTGAAGCCTTCTTCAGGTTCTGTGTCTCCCTCTCTCTCTCTCTCTCTCTCTGCCCCTCCCCTGCTCATGCTCTGTCTCTCTCTCTCTCTCTGTCTCAAAAATAAATAAACATTAAAAAAAATTTTTTTTAAAAAGAAAGTAGCTAAGAGACGGAGAAAGTCTCTAGGTGTCTTCTGAAAATTGTCCCAAGCTTACAAATGATGAGGACCCTAGTGTTGTAAAATTGAAAGGCTATAGAAGTTAATGCCCATTGAAAATAAATCAACCTTTACATGAATTGTGACTGGTCTTTGATACATTTGGATGGCCTAGAAGAATCTCAGGACTTGACATTTACATGATTCCAGATTGCTAATGCTCTTAGGTGTGTGTTTAGAATAAAACAAGACATGTATGTATATGAGGGGAAATAGCATCACCTTAGGCTTCCCATTACTTTTTTTAAAAATACATTTTCCTATAACTTCAAGTATATCTAGGCCTATGAAGAGATAAAATGATAGAAATGAGAACAGCACAGACAACCGATCACAGAAACAGGCCCTCATGTACTAGAAATGGTGAAATTACTATTACAGACAGTAAAGCAATTACAGTTAATATGCTTACAGAAATAATAGCTGATGTTTATTGAAAATTTTAGTAAAAAACTGGAAGTTATAAAAGGTATTATTAAGGAATTGAGGAAAATAATCTAGAAATTCTAAACATTTAAAGTATAATAATTCTGGGCACTTGGGTGGTTCAGTCGATTAAGCATTTGACTCTTGATTTCGGCTCAGATCATGATCTCATGCTTCATGAGATTGAGCCCCATGTGGGACTCCTCACTCTCAACACGGAGCCTACTTGGGACACTCTCTCTCCCTCCCTCTCTCTCAAAATAAATAAATAAACTTGTTAAAAAAAAATGTAACAACCCCAACTTAGAACCCAATGAATAGATTTCACAGCAGATTAGACAAAAGAACCTATTCCATATATGAAGCCTGGGAAAATAATATAGAAGAGAGAATACACAAAATAAATTAATAAGGTGTAAAGGACAATGAGAGAGAATGGGAAAGAAGTTACATATAAAGAGACAAGAGATAAAAACATTGCAAAATGGATGGATACATTCACAGATTCAAAATGCTCAGTAATCTTCGTGAAAGATACATAAGAAAAAATCCACACCTACAAACATTATAGTGAAAGTATTGTAATCTAGAGACATTGAGGGATGCAGCTGGATGGAGGGACCCTTCTAATCAGCCAGAATAAAATAGATTATTTTCAAGGATAATCAGGTTATTTTTATAAACTACTTTTCATTTGTAACCATCAAAGCCAAAGAAAATATTTGCCAACCTCGAATTACATACTAAGTGAAAATACCTTCCAAACATGAGAGTAAAATAAATAAGTATATATTCGGTGGAACATAAAAATAAATACTTATAGCTGAGCTTTAGTCTTAAGGAAAATGGATTCAAATGGAAAGCAGACACACAGGAAGAAATAACTAGGAATGCAAAGGTCATTATGTACATAACTTTAAAAGAACATGGATTTTTAAAAATAATAGTCACAACTTATATCTTCTAATATTCGTATTACATGTTTAATAAATTGTAAATGATTAAAGAAAGTTAGAATTTTCTAAGGTCCCTGAATTTTCCTTTGGGAAGAGGGCAAAATTATAAGTTAACACCAGAATTTGATAAATCAAGGATTTAAGTTTGTATCTCTAGAACTGAGTCTTCAACAAACTAACATAGGAATCTAAATAAATAAAAGATCGTCAGTCAGAACCAGGAAAGGAAGAAAAAAGGAACATATAATAGGTGGAACAGAGAAGGGCTTTTAAAGTGAATGATTTAAACCACAAAATAACTGCAATTAATAAAATGTAAATGGACTGAGGGTTCCCCTTAAAAAGTGAGCTGATTCAGAATCAAAAGCTCACTTCATGATCTTACAACAAATACAACTAAAATAAAAGAATTAAAAAAATTAAAAGGCTAGAAGATAGTAAAATATAAGCCAGGTGAGCCCTTCCCAAATCAAACTTACAGAATTGTATTAATATCACACAAAATAGATGTTAAAGTAAAATTATAACTTAAATTCATCATGTTAAATGCCTCAGTTAATCAGGAAGATGTCTATTTTAAATATATATGTATTTATTAAAATCACCATAAAAATATAAATAAAATTGACACAAAAGAGGAAATATATAATATAATCCAGAATTATAATGAAAAAGTATCTTTAACAGTTCTTCTCAGTAATTTTAGAATCCATAGGCAAAAATCAGTAAGCATATAGAGGATTAAATGACATGGTTAACCAATGCCCTAATGGATGTATGTAGACTATTATACAAAATCAACACAGAATACACATAAAAGCATACATAGAGTATTTATAACAAAAAAAAAAAAAGACTACTGTATACTAGATCATAAAGCCAACCTTTGAAAATTCCAAACGTTTGAAGTAGACTCTATTTCTGATGACAGCACAACAGACATAGGAACCAATAGCATAAACAAACATATAAAATCTTCATATGTTTAGGAATTTAGAAACATTTTCCCAAAGCCCCAATTAATCAATGATTTTATGACAATAGGCATTTAAGAATAATTTGAAATTTAAAACAAAAATACAACATGTGAAACTTTGGGGTTTGCAGCTAACATGATATATATAAAGAAATTTATGGCATTACAATTGAAGCAATGGGGGCGCCTGGGTGGCGCAGTCGGTTAAGCGTCCGACTTCAGCCAGGTCACGATCTCGCGGTCCGTGAGTTCGAGCCCCGCGTCGGGCTCTGGGCTGATGGCTCAGAGCCTGGAGCCTGTTTCCGATTCTGTGTCTCCCTCTCTCTCTGCCCCTCCCCCGTTCATGCTCTGTCTCTCTCTGTCCCAAAAATAAATAAACGTTGAAAAAAAAATTAAAAAAAAAAAACAAACAATTGAAGCAATGGAAAAAAGTTCTTCCTCTTTAAATATAGATATAGTTATATTAGGTTTACCTTGTTTAGATCTTGATTGCACTGCTTTTCATTATTTGTCTTACATGGAGCATTTTAAACTTTATTTTCAATAGGTTTTTCTTTTAAATATGCTTCAAAACATGTACTAACACATTTTTTCAATGAAAAATCTTGTTAGACTGTCTCTAATAGAAAACAAGTCTGAAATAACTGATGTTTTGACAACAGAATTGATTGTGCCAATTGGGAAAAATGAGCATAATCTTCAGCTCTAGGATTTAGAAAAACATTTTAAGTATAAGATGAGTTAAAGCATTAAATAAAAAAATAATTTTATGGAAAAATGTATTTAAATTACTATTTTAACCCTTTCTGAACAGTTCATGCATAAAAAAGATGCTCCTAATAACAGCAGGCTGATTAATCCTGTTTAGAATATTTCCACCAAATTAAGAGAGTGAATTTACTGGCTAATATATATTTGTGCATGCAAGGTGGTTTGCTTCAAAAAATTTCAAATTGTCTATTCATGTAGTCAGATGAAAGGTCATTAAAAATTATTTTTATGACATATTGTCTTATGTACTTCATATTGTATTCAAAATCAGAACGCCCTAGCAGTTATTTTAAAAAGTCTAACTCCATGTGCTTTGTATATTACTATCTAACTTTTTATGAAAATAGTATCAATTAATGCTCTTATTAAAATGAGAAAGTGGAGGGGCACCTGGGTGGCTCAGTCGGTTGAGCGTCTGACTTCAGCTCAGGTCATGATCTCATAGCTTGTGAGTTCGAGCCCCACATCAGGCTCTGTACTGACAGCTCAGAGCCTGGAGACTGCTTTGGATTCTGTGCCTCTCTCTCTCTCTGCCCCAACCCACTCACATTCTGTCTCTGTCTCAAAAATAAATAAGCATTAAAAAATAATTTTAAAAAATGAGGAAGTGGATGGGGGCCTGGGTGGCTCAGTTGGTTAAGCAATTGACTCTTGATTTCAGTTCAGTTGATAATCTCACAGAGTTAGTAAGATCAGGTCCCTCATCAGGCTCTATACTGACTGAGTGGAACCTGCTGGGGATTCCCTCTCCCTCTCTCTCTGCACCTCCCCTGTAAGTGTGTGCACATTTTCTCTCTCTCTCATAATAAATAAATAAACATTAAAAAAATAAATAAATAAAATGAGAAAGTGGAATAGAATTGATTCCACTCAAATCTGTTTCATTCTACCAGTAAATAACATTCATAAATTGACAATGAAGTTATATAAAGTTCAGTATATCTCATGAAGAAGTCATTTTTCTCCAAGTTACCTTTTTATATTTAATAAATATCAAAATGTGTAATATACTTACATTCTTAGGATTCATTGATTATGCTTTTAAATGAAATTTAAGTTATAAGAATTTTAATAGTATCTTGCATCATAGGAAAATTTAAAAATAATTGTGTATATTATTTTAAATAATTAGGATTTGGTGATGGAGATTGTGGCAGAGCCTTAATTAATTTTATCAGTGGAATCAGTATATCCAACATATATGTCAGGAAAAAATCCTGTGTTAAGATGAAGCTTTGTCTTGCTTCTGTAAACATTCCCCAAGAGTAACTCATGCTTTGACAATATGTGATCTCAGCACTCAATTTATAATATACTCAAGGCCATTAAGAAACCATTAAAAGAGTCTTCCTAAACCAACATACATGTTTCAATGTATGCATGTTGGAATGGGGGGGGTGCATCTTTAATTTGGGCAATGTATGGATTCATGCTCTTTGAGGGGTTTTGTCTTTCTTTTTTAAAAAAATGGGCAAAAGAATATTTGGAAGGAAAAAGAGGGATCATCTTGTGCCTGTTATCAGACAGATCAAACTGAGGAAAGAACACTAGGAAAGGTGAGGATTTGAAAATTGATTCCCTAAATATTCACATGGCAATATTCCCATGATACAATTGACCCGCTGTGAAGACTGGCTCTAAAAGTTAAAAAACACTCAGGGTTGTTCGTACCTGAAATTTTTGTTAAGAGGGACTGGGTAGCAATCATGCTTTAGGCCAGTGTTTTTCAAAGTATGGATCTTTACTAGGTTATTACATGTTTTTAGTGCGTCTCAGTAAGTATATTTTAATTAATTATGATAATTAAGATAGAAAACCTCAAAATATCAGAGCTTGTCATAGTTAGAGTGAGCAGAGTTTTGGGAAATTTGTTCATTTGTTACTAATTATATATATATATATATGTATATATATATATACATATATACATATATATATATGCATATACAGGAAGATATATAAATTTAAAGTTTATTTTAAGAGAGAGAGAGATAGCATGAGTGGGAGAGGGACAGAGAGAGAGGGAGAGAGAGAATCCCAAGCAGTCTCTGTGCTGTCAGCACAGATCCTGACACGGGGCTCAAACTCACAAACCATGAGATCATAACCTGAGCCAAAATCAAGAGTCAGACACTTAACCAACTGAACCAACCAGGCATCCCAATAAACATATATTTGTGTGTCCACACATATACATAGAGATGTATGCACGTTGGATTGTGTTGTGAAATGTATTTCTTGTTATGTATGATATTCAAAAACCATAAAAGCTGGTGCCTAGTGTCTTTGATAATGGAATGTAGACTAAATGTTCAGTTTTTATCATATGGCTATGGAATTCCCCTCAAAATATATTTCTTCTTTTTCTCCCTCTCTTTATACGTCAAATGTCACAAAATTAAGATTTGAATCAACTGACCTCGTGCTAATATACAGAAAGGACTATCAGAATTTTATTTATCAAAACCCAGTGTACCTAGTTGATGCTTTTAAGGTTGATCTTAGTGGCAAGAAAAATGGATTGAGAAAATCAAATGAGGTACCTGAGTCAGGCTGAAATTGTACAAACTTCAGAGTAAGTTGAAGCAAACCTCATAATACAAGGTCAACGGGTTTTGTGTTGCATGCATTTAGACAACTCCTTCATATGTCTATAGATAGATATAGATATATAGATATAGATATAGATATAGATATAGATATAGATATAGATATAGATATAATTTCAGGGCTTTTCAGTACTGACAGCTGATAAGGACTCATTTGCTTGCTTCTATTGTCCACTTGCACTCATATAAACCAAAAAGAGTTTTAAAAATTTAAATATCTTGGGAACTGGTGAAAAACCATACAATCCCAGAAAGAATTGTCACTATCCAAAGAAAGAAATCTGATGCCCTGAGGTGGAAGTAAAGGATAAGAAGGTTAAGTAACAAACTGCCCATTAGAGATCAGGTCTGTCTACACACTATATCACATTGCTTCTTTTAATTCCAGTATAACCATCAGATTTGTTTATTCCCTACACACAGCAATAGATATACATCTACTGACGATATATACACACATATATCTGTAATTTTTTTGTAATATTTCAGTATTTTGTTGTGGGTAATGGTTAAACAATTGCAAATATGTATGTATGTATATATATATATGTATATACACTTCAAATTATTATATTATATTATATTATATTATATTATATTATATTATATTATATTATATTATTTCTAAACCTCAATATAGTTTTTTTATCTATCAAGACTATTTGCTAGTCAAATAAAATTAAGAAAAGGACCATAATTTAATGGGAACACAAAAGGAGATATTCTATTGTTTGATAACCTAGACTTGTCAATTAACCAATCCTCTCTTTTCTCAGCTTAAAATATGGGGATCAAAAGTTATGGAGTATGTAAACATAACATGAAAATGTACAATGCATGCTTCATCCCGATACAGGTCTTCAGTATATAAAGACACTGTCTTTTAATAATCCTTTTCAACTGCTGATTCCTTGATAATTAGAAATACCTGTATAAGCACAAGGTCACACCCCAAAATAAATATAGTCTCCTAGAGAAGAATACCAACTGTTTTCTAATTAATCTTTATTAGAATTAAATTGAAAGCAATTTCTCGTGAACCACCTGTAGGGTTTTCTTCTTCCGCGTCTTTATATCCATAGGGCTAGTAAGCACATTGCATTGGCACATAATATCCATTAAAAATGTATTTGTTAAAAGTATGGAGAAATGAGTGAACAAATGACTAGCTAGTTGGATGTTTGGCAATGTCTTAAAAAGATAGATTCTTAATAGCAGAATATGGAAATAACTTAGAAATGGGCTTCTAGAATAGGGACCATGAGTAGATACATGAAAAGAGTTGATCAAGAATGGCTATCTTGAATAAATAATTGCCTATTGTATTTAAGACGAGAATAGTCATGGGACATCTGGGTGCTCAGTTGGTTAATTGACTGGCTCAGATCATTATCTCATGGTTTGTGAGTTCAAGCCCCATGTCGGACTCTGTGCTAACATCTCAAAGCCTGGAGCCTGCCTTAGATTCTGTGTCTCCCTCTCTTTCTCTGCCTGTCCCCCAGTCATGCTCACTCTCTCTCTCTCTCTCTCAAAAATAGATAAACATTTAAACAAATGAAGAAAATAGTCATGATTAAAAAATCTTAGTCATTCACATCAAGAATTAGATTGTCGAAAGAGTTTCAGTGAAGGTATTTATAAAAGCCTGGAAGTTTTTGCTGTATATTTGATTTCATGTTTTCATATGCCACGCAAAAATACAGAAATAAATTTTTGGATAATATTCTTATTCATGAAGAGTCATTATTTTCTTTCCAGAAATTCTGAGTATACTTAAATACGTTGGTTTCATATCTCATCGACTTTATAAATGCAATTCAATTTTTTAACTTATTTATTTTTTATGAACATTTACTTTTTCAGTCTTTGCTAAGGATAAAAATGAGCTAGTTTTATACTGTAACTTGCCTATGAGGCAATGTCAAAGGACAATCCTATTTTATATAGCTAAGTGGATCATTAATATACACATAAACAGCAATCATTTTTCAGTGTCCGTGGTCCTATTATAAATGCAATCATTCTTATTGCATTCTTAATGTATTAGGCCATATTTCCTAAATTTCTGTAACTTTTCTTTAAGGTTTTATTTTTTTTAAATAATCTCTATGCTCAAAGTAGGGCTCAAATTTACAACCCCAAGATTGAGAGTCACGTGCTGTACCAGCTGAGATAGTCAGGTACCCCTGACTATATCTGTAATATTTTTAAAGTTTATAATTTATCCTTTTTTTCTATATTTTGGAGGAATCATAATAATTATGTTGCTACTTATAGTATTAAAATAAAAGCATCCTTAATTTATATGAATATCAAATATATTTTTACATATTATTTCTGGGCATATTTCCAATATCTTATAGTTTTATTAAAAGTTAATAATTTCAGAATGTTCCCATGTATTTATATCCTTGAACTGCTTCTATCACATGGAAGGGTTATTTTTTCATTAAAATATTTTGCAAAAACAAACAGATTATACCCCCCCCACACACACACCACTGTTCAGTTTTATAAAGTAAGGCAAATAGTGCCAGCAATTAGCTGGCCTTTGCAAAACATTAGCATTTAAACTGACATCAAAAACAATCAAAATACGGGCACCTGAGTGGCTCAGTGACTCTAGATTTCAGCTCAGGTTGTGATCTCATGGTTTGTGGATCAAGCCCTGCCTTGGCCTACACACTGACAGAGCAGAGCCTCCTTGGGATTCTCTCTCTCCCTCACTCTCTGCCTCTCCCCCCTCATGTGTGCACTCTGTCGAGTGCTCTCTCTCTCTCTCTCTCTCTCTCTCTCTCTCTCAAAATAAATAAATACACATTTAAAAAAACAGTGAAAATAAAAGTGATCTTTGCATTTCATAAGAGAAAATGCATCCTACAAATCTCAGGTTTTAAATATATGTAAAACATAAAAGGAAATATACACATGCATTCTGACTACCAAGAGAGGGTAGAGGTTAGAGGTAAGAAAAGGGTGAAGTCACAACAGACTTTAGAAGCGTTCATCTCTGGCTGTCAGCCCTGTGGATATCTAATGCCCTACATGTACTTGGGATTCAGTCTAAATACATTTTTTTTTTAATGGAACATAGTAGTGAATGTAGCCTTATTGATTAGTGTATCTATAAGATCAAGTTCCAGGATGCTTTTTTCACCTCATTCTACCTTTTAAAATCACAAAATATAAGAGAATCAGAATTTCATAGATCTGAAAATATCAGCTGGAAAGAATTTTTACCCTTTTCAAAAATAGATATGCACACCAATATTCAACACCTTCATAAAAAAATGTATCCTATTTACAGCTCTAATAAACCCCCATTAAATCACAGTAATCATGTGCTAGAGAACAGGTGTTTTAAATCACTAAATTTGGAATGGAGTGAAGTTGAAGGAGCATGTTGGAAGCTTTTTATTGGCTGAGTGTGGCTGCAGTTTCCATGGCAATTCCACCCTGGTTCCCAAATCTTCCTCACTCTTTCAAAATGCAGTGGAAAATACTATTTAGTATGAGGACAAAAAATTGGGTCAAATTACCATCACTTATTTAGCTAGAAACAGCAGTAGGAATAGTGAGAAACATGTGTGGACTCTCCATTACAATTCACTCACATTTTATACCCTCTACGTTCATTTATGCATATTTTCTATGCCCTCTGCTGTTAATGAACATATGTTGCAAAATAAAAATACCCATAGGCCAACAGCTTGTTACATTAGTGATCATCTATGGAAAGAAAATGTCAGTCATCTATGGAAAGAAAATGTCAGTCATAAGAAACACTATCACACTTGGTGTTTATGTTTACAGTGTTACATGTTTGGATGCATTAAAATCATTATCAAGTAATATTAAGTCAATACTCCAAGGCCCTATGACATTTCCAAACTGAGTTGTACATGGCCCCTGTTTTGTAGGGTTGGCATTACCTTTAGACTTAGAACCAGAGAGAGACAGAGACCAAGTGTTGTTACTTCAGTGAAGAAAGGAAGGGAGAATATATAGGACATGTACAAGGCATAGGAATCCTCTTAACCATAGTCTGCTCATGCATGTCAAGAAACAAGGTCCTAGACTTTTAACTTGGTAAGAATACATATGCATAGGGGCCATTCTGTAAAAGTTGAGTATGTGTGAAAAAAGGTTATGGCTTGATCTAACACAATTTAATCCCATAGTATTTTCTAATTATGACCTAAATTACAATTTCAGTTGCTAGCGTAAGAAGAGAAATAGCCATGTTTGACTCTGAGGTTTTAGTGAATCTGTGGAGACAGAAAAGAGTAAAGACACTTAAGGAGCAGAAATAACAAAGGGCTAATGAACAAGATTAAGAGTTTCCACTTGTGATCACTTCACTGAGGAAGTTAGAAAAACGGCCCTCCTATGGAACATATGACTTTAAAATAAGAGTGCCTACAGAAGACAAGCCAGAATAATAATCCCTAACTTTAGACTATTGGTGCCTTAGAAGAGGCACCAAATTGGAAATGAAACTACAAGGACTTGCCAAAAACAGGCAATAATGTAAATCAGGATAAATTAGGTAAAGTGAGACTCTGTGCTTCAGATTACACTTTTCAAGAACTTGTACCTCAAAAATCTTTCCTACTAAAATGCTTAAATATTTTGAATATCTCAGAGAGCAGTGAAATAAATTCACAGTCTTTGAAGTCAGAATCAAGGTTTTGAATTTTGACCAAGTCAGCTAAACTAAGTTACTTCTATCTTATCTCTGAGTCTCAGTGTTCTCTTTTGCAAAGTGGGATCAAGTATACAAATTTTGCATGTTTGCTGTGAACAGTCAAGACAATACTGGTATTGTCACTGTTACAAAGTAAATATGTTTCCCTCTATTGTCTTCCTTTCCTCTGCTCCCTTATCTGATGCTATAGGAAATGAGAATAGTATAAGTGGAAAGAAAGAAAGAGCCATAAAGCACAATGGTGAATTACTTTGGAATATTGCTCTCCCCTTCCTAGTAGTAAATACTGCATTAAAAAAGGCAGGGGGAATTATCAAGGTGGAGCATTGGCTCATGCAGTCTTATATCTGGGACTTTTCTGCCAACCTTTCGTCAGGGTGGCTAACACCACTTCTTTATTTTTGGGAATAAACACCTAGGTCTTCAGAGAGGCTGAGAATACGTTCTCTGTCTTGGGAAGTCGAGTCTGGGAGTGCAGAGAACCCAAAGTTCTGATAGTTATCTCTTGCCACCTGAGAAGTTTGTGGGCATGGCTCTAAAAGTAGTAAACTTCCCTCACTTCAGCAAAATAGCTTCCTCATCAAGCCCAATATCCACCCACCCTATGGTCTATGAAGCTAAATGAGCTATAGCAGCAGAATTTACATTTCATATTCCTGATTGAGTTATAATCCCGAATCTCTGTTAGCAATTCTATCCTTTATTATTCAAGCCTAGAACCATTTCACCTCTCTACATCCTTAGCACTCTGTTTTCCCTAGGCCATGTCCCTCTTTTGGTATTTTCCAGAACTTCAGCACTTAAAAGTCTATGTGTCACCAACTCCCAAGTCTTACCACCCTATGACAATTATTCCAGAAAGGGAAATGTATAAAAAAAGTGCAGGAGGAAGAAGGTTTTTTTAAAGCTCCTTCTTCCCTGACACTGAAATGTTTTACACTGTAGCCCTAAGGGAGAGGATGTGTTATTCCCTATTTTAAGGAGGCCCCATTGTGTTCCCTCTAAAAAGAGAGTTGAGAAATTCCGGGAGGATGTTCATAACGAATGTGTCTGTGTTTTATGGCACCTCAGTGCATGCTTTTGTTATCTTGTCCATGTTTCTATATTGAAGTTATCTTATTGCATATATTTCTTTTCCCTTCTTTACTGTAAAGTGCAGGAAAGTAAGACATTTGTTTATGTTTTTAATTTTTATTTCATTTTTTTCATTTTTAAAATGTTTGTTTATTTTTGAGAGAGAGAAAGACCAGAATGTGAGTAGAGGAGGGTCAGAGAGAGAGAGACCCATAATCCAAAGCAGGCTCCAGGCTCTGAGCTGTTAGCACAGAGTCTGATGTGGGGCTCAAACTCACAGACTACGAGATCATGACCTGAGCCAAAGTCAGAGGCTTAACCGACCAAGCCACCCAGGCACCTCTCTTTTTGTTTATTTTAAATTTTCAACCTGTGTTTTTATCCATTTCTTCAACATTCGTTTAACAATTTCTATAGGACAAATACTGAGCTAAAAAATAAATAAAGCGTGATCCCTTCCCTCTAGAATCTCATTCTGGTGAGCCATTTTGAACCCTTACTATGTGCCAGAGGCATTATTGTTTTTTCATTTAAACATTATCCTTAAGGAGAAAATAATTTATCCCATTTTACGTATACAGAACCAAGAATCAAAAGAATTCTAACCAAGGGCTTTCTGGAAGAAATCCCAGACAGTTGAGAATGAACTGCTTATAAAGAGAACTCTGAAATATATATAGGAAAGGAGAAAGTAAATTCAGAAAAGTTGAAAAATAGACCAAAAAAGAAGGAGGGGGGGAATGAGCCTAAATGAGTTATCTAAAATTCTTGCTTTATTTAGTATGTTGTCAAGGTGGTAAGTTGGCAGATAGAAACCTTTTTAAGAGAAACACATGTTCAGAAATTAAGCAAGAACTTTGGTGTACAGATCAGAAATACAGTATAACCGACAGTTACAAAGTTGTGAGATGAAGGGAATGATATTTCTCATACCTTTATGCTGGTCTTTAGACAGTGGTTTCACACCATGTAATAGGTATCTGAAGGAGTATTTCCCTTGATTTCCTATATAACTAATTGATATGCATTTGAACAAAAGAAGTCTATTTATGTCACAACTTAGTAATAAGACAAGAAATTATAAATATCAAGTCATTTATTCTATTTCCACAATCATTATTCAGCTGATGACATCATACCAAAAATGTTCTTATTTTTCCATTTTCTAGATCTTCAAAACTTGAACTCTTTGCACTTAGTAGAGACTGCAGACTAAAGACCATTTAAATGTCTCTTGAATTAAAAAGTCAATACTCCATTGTGTATATAAACCACAATTTCTTTATCCCTTCATCAGTTGATGGACATTTAGGCTCTTTCCGTGGCAATGAGAAATAATGAAACATGGCCTTTTGTAGCAACGTGGATGGAACTGGAGAGTGTTAGGCTAAGTGAAATAAGTCATACAGAGAAAGACAGATACCATATGTTTTCACTCTTATGTGGATCCTGAGAAACTTAGAAGACCATGGGGGAGGGGAAGAAAAGAAAAAACGTTAGAGAGGGAGGAAGCCAAAACATAAGACTCTTAAAACTGAGAACAAACTGAAGGTTGATGGGGGATGGGAAGGAGGGGAGGGTGGGTGATGGGTATTGAGGAGGGCACCTGTTGGGTTGAGCACTGGGTGTTGTATGGAAACCAATTTGACAATAAATTTCATATTAAAAAAAAAAAAAGGAAAAGTCAATACTAATGACACTGATTCATCCCAAACTATGAGGGACGGTATGACTATGATTTCTTTGTTGTTTCTGAACTGGTATCTCTTAAGTATAAGGATAATGCTTTTATGTATTTATATATATTTTAATTTTACAGAACTGTGTAATGTTTGATTCTTTACAACTATCTGCTTCTTTCGTTGATCTTTTTTTCCTGTCGTTTTCCCCATAATTGCCCCCACTTATTTATATGCACTATATTGAAAGCACAAAGCTGTGTTTACAAGTTTTACCTCCTCATACCATACATGAGAATGATTAACAAAGTGTCTCTGTCCATTATCAGGAAGACACTACCATGAAGTAAAAGTCACAGTCTTTGGGCTCAATTTATCTGAGTCCAAACCAATTTTGACATTTTTTTAATCTGTTAGGCTTGTGAAAATTAAACTTATGAGCCTCAGATTTTTTAATAATGTCACTGTTCTCTGTTTTGTGAGAGATATATGAGATATGTCTGGAGATCCTAGCCTACTTTCAGTCCCAAATAGTCGTTAAATGAATGCTAATTCCCCCCATTTCCTTCAGACCTCCCTTCTGAGCCACTGAATCTGCTTTTTAAAGAGCCTTGTATAGGAGAATGCATTCCTGCATTTGGAGAAACCAGAGGAATTATGGACCATTCAGAGATTTAGGACTTGTGCATTCAGCTTTTGCCTACTCTCTGCCCTTTTAAGTACAAAGGCACCTGAGGACCTGGCCCTGAATATTTATCAGCTGAATCTTAAATAACAACCACTAGATTCTAGAAAGAGGACTCTGTTAGCACTCTGACTTTAGGCAAGATGCACAGTTGATCTGTACAGTTTCCTAATAGGTAAAATGAGGTATTAGGTAATATCAAGCAGGGTATGTTAGAAGTCCAAGGCACTGCTCCTCTTTCCAGAGCATCTAACAGAAATATCTGATCCATTTCAAAGCTCCTTCCTTCTGGGATGTGGACTCAAAATTCTGTTCAACACTGCATTTGTGTTAGGGATGTAAGTTGATTGTTATTTGTCAGTACTTGCGTTATATATTTCTTTAGCTCCCTTCCAATTTTTAATCGCACATTCTATGATTATTATTATAATGAGACCCATTTGTTATACTGCGTTAGAGTTACATCCTCAAGGGTCAATCGAGTACATATGGCTTTTTGTCCCAGCCTACTGTGCTTTTTTATTCTTCTGTTTGCTCTATAAATATAAAGATTATTAGCCATAAAGCAGTCAAAATTTAGGGAACGGCTGCCAAAAATCATGATTAGTTTTATAATCAATGATCTATAGTCCTTCTTCTGGCAGTAATTAGACAAAATAATTCATGCCTGTGCAAATAATAAAACCATGTCTTATAAAGAGAAAAAATGCGTATCTTTTTTCTCCATAGAAAAAGAGTGTTCAAGTAACTGAAACAGTGGTATTAAATCACTGTGATATAAAATTTAACAAGGATGAGGACTTCTCAGAATTCATCCTTATTATATACCCACTATTGTTCATAATCTTATTATTTAAGCTATCATTCTGTAGAACCTTCTTAAGTTGTAGGTTTTGGATCAGAACCATCAGGAGGAGTCAATATTGGGTTCCCACAGTTTAGTTCTGCCTTGTTTCTATCCAGCGTACAGTTCTATGGATTCTAACAACATCTCACGTGTCTACCACGACAGTATCATTAAAAATACTCTCATTATCCTAAAAATTTTCCATATTTCAACTATTTATCCCCCAAATTCCTGGGCACCACTGACATTTTTACCGTCTTTCTAGTTTTGCTTTTCCAAAATGCCAACTATTTGGAATTACATTGTATATAGCCTTTTCAGACTTACCAATATGCGTTTAAAGTTCTTCTATATCTTTTTGTGACTTGATATCGTTTTTTTTTTAATCAGGAAAGTATTCAACTGTATGGATGCACTATAGTTTTTTTTTAATGCATTCACCTATTGAAAGACATCTTGGTTACTTCAATTTAAGTAATTATGATTAAATCTGCTATAAAAAATGTAATCAGGTTTTTGTTTATGTATAATTTTTGAAGTAAATTGAATAAATACCTAAGATCACAACTTCTGGATCATAGGATAGTCTCGTTTTGTAAGAAACTGCCAAACTGTCTTCAAAGTAATGGTACCATTTTGCATTCCCATTAGCAACAAATGGAAGTTTCTGCTGCTTCACATCCTTGTCAACATTTGGTATTGTCAGGTTTTAGTTTTTAGCCACTCTAATAGGTATGTAGTGGTATTTCATTTTCTTTCAATACACAACTCTCTAATAACAAAGGATGCTGAGCATTTTTTCGTAAGCTTATTTGTTATCTATATATCTTCTTTACTGAAGCATGTTCATACTTTTTCTTTTTTTTTAGTTGGATTGTAGATTCCCTTATTGTTGAGTTTTACGAGTTCTTTGTGTATATTAGATACAAATTATCTATCAGATATATGTTGGCAAGTATTTTCTCTAAGCTTGTGCCTATCTTTTCATTGTCTTAACAGTGACTGTGAAGAGCAGATGGTTTCAATTTTAATGGAGTCCAACATACCATTTTCTTTTTCATGGATTTTACTTTTTATGTTGTATCTGATAAAAAAAAATCATGTAATGGTGAAGGTTGCCTAGATATTCTCCCTTGTTATTTTCTGGAATTTATATTGTTTTGCATTTTAAAATTAGGAGAGGATTTATTTCTAGTTAACTTTTGTAAAAGGTATAAGATCTGTGCCTTGAGTCTTTTATTTTATTTTTATAATAATTTTTTATTGGCTAGTCAGGATAGAGTATGATAAAACTTACTGATCTTTCCAAAGAAACTGATTTTGACTTTATTGACTTTCTCTATTTTCATTTCATTTTTTCTCCTTTAGTTTGAATTATTTATTTTCTTCTGTTTGCTTTAAGCTTTTTTTCCCCTCTTGTGTTCTAAGATAGTAGCTTAATTTATTGGTTTCATAACTTTCATCTTTTTTATAAATGAATTTAATGCTATAAATTTCCCTCTAATAACTGTTTATGCTGTATTCTACAACTTTTGGTGCATTTTGTTTCCACTTTCACTTAATTTGACTTAAAAAAAATTACCTTGACACCTCTTTGACTCATGTTACTTTTAAGTATGATGTTTAATCTCCAAACATCAGGATTTTTCTTACTATCTTCCCAGTTTTGATTTCTAGGTTAACTCCACTGTGCCTAGAGAAAATACTTTGTATGGTTTTTGTGTTCTTAAATTTGTTATGATGTGTTTTCTTGACCCAGAACATGGTTTGTCTTGGAGAATACGCCATGTGAACTTGAGAGGAATGTGGATTCCACTGTTGTTGGATTGGTATTCTATAAATATCAGTTAAATCAAGTTGATTGATAGTTATTTTCAGATAAAGTGTGTCCTTTGACATTTTCTGCTTGCTTCATCTATCCACTACTGAAAGGGATATGAAAGTATCTAACTATGATAGTACATTTGTCTATTTGTCTTTATGACTTTATCAGATTTGTCTCTTGTAATTTGACACCCTGTTGTTAGGTGCATACATGTTAAAGATTCTTATGTCTTCATGAAGAATTGAGCCCTATATCATTATATAAATCCCTCTTATTTTCTGATAATTTTCCTTGTTCTAAAGTGTGCCTTGTCTGAAAATAATACAGCTTCCTCCAATCTCTTTTGATTGGTGTTAGCATGGATCTTTTCTTCTTTCTTTTACTTTAGACCTAAATGTGTCTTTACATTTATTTTTTCACTTTGAAAAACTCTGTCTTTTAATTTGTGCACTCAGATTATTCACATTTAAAGTGACTATTTATATACCTGAATTAACATATATCATCTTCCTCATCATTGTAATTGTTTTTTGTTTATTTTTATATTTTTCTCTCTTCTTCAGCCTTTGCTCATTTTAATTGGGCATTTTTATGTAATTCCATTTTCTTTTCTCTCTCAGCATAATGATTATACTTCTTTAAAAAACATTTAGTGGTGTCCAGAGGGTTTGCAATATATATTTTCAACTAATCTAAGTCCACTTTCAGATAACATTATATAATATCATGAATAGTACATGTACTTACAATAGAGTATTATTCCCAATCCCTCCTTATGTCCCTTATAATAATGCTATAATTTATATCACTTATCCATGTACTAAAACCATATGATACATTTTTGCTATTATTTGAAAAAAAATGACTTTGGGGCGCCTGGGTGGCGCAGTCGGTTAAGCGTCCGACTTCAGCCAGGTCACGATCTCGCGGTCTGCGAGTTCGAGCCCCGCGTCGGGCTCTGGGCTGATGGCTCAGAGCCTGGAGCCTGTTTCCGATTCTGTGTCTCCCTCTCTCTCTGCCCCTCCCCCGTTCATGCTCTGTCTCTCTCTGTCCCAAAAATAAATAAACTTTAAAAAAAAAAAAATGACTTTGTAAAATCCCTTAGATGAATTAAGAATAAGAAAAATAAAAGATTTTATTTTAACCTTTATTTCTTCTCTGAACTCTTCCTTCTTTGATATATATATGTTTCTTTAATTTTTAATATTATTTATTTATTTATTTTTGAGACAGACCATGAGTCGGGAAGGGGCAGACAGAGGGAGACAAAGAATCAGAAGCAAGCTCCAGGCTCTGAGCTGTCAGCACAGAGCCCGACATGGGGCTCGATCCCATGAACCGCGAGATCATGTCCTGAGCTGAAATCAGATACTTAACTGAGGGAGTCATCCAGGCACCCCTAAATATACGTTTCTGACTTATACCACTTCCTTCTTCTTGAAAAACTTCTTTTAACATTTTTGTAGATCCTGTGTGTTGAATTCCCTTAATTTTTGTTTGTTTGAGGATGGATTTATTCCTTTGTCACTTTTGAAGGATGATTTCACTGTATACAGAAATTGCAATGGTATTTGTTACTGTTGTCGTTTTTCCTCCTACACCTTAAATATTTCGCTCAAGCTTCTTGCTTTCATGGTTTTTCATTAGTCCACTATTATTTCCTTATTCCTCTATAAGTAAAGTGTTTTATTACTCTGGTTTCATTCAAGATTTTCTCTTTGTCTTTGGTTTTCTGTTGTTTGAATTTGATTTGCCTGACTGCAGTTTTTGGCATTTATTCCATTTCAATTTTATTTATAAAAACCAAACAAGATATGATTTATTGAGTAATAGGGTACATTGTGTAAAAATAGGCCTGGAGTTTGAGATTGTATGTTAATCTGGCTGGAAGTTGAAGTTTGTTTCTCCTAAGAACTCTCTGGGCATATTTCAAATGGTTACTTTTCTCTTACCCTGTCAGAAATGCAAGTGGATTTTTCTTGACTCTTCACTGTGAGAACCTGCTAGAATTCCTTGCTTTAAAGCCCATAGGGGCACCTGGGTGGCTCAGTCGGTTGAGCGGCCTATTTCGTCTGGGGTCATGATCTCGCGGTCTGTGAGTTCGAGCCCCGCGTTGGGCTCTGTGCTGACAGCTCAGAGCATGGAGCCTGTTTCAGATTCTGTGTCTCCCTCTCTCTGACCCTCCCCCATTCATGCTCTGTCTCTCTCTGTCTCAAAAATAAATAAACATTAAAAAAATTTTTTAAAAAAAGCCCATAAAAGTGGTCTTTCCTCTAAGATTAGGCCCCGGGAGTTTCTACGCATCAAGCAAATCTATAGTCAACCTCCAGCAATTAGTGAAAATTACCATTTAAATATTTCTATCAGTTTATGTTCCCGGAGGTGTCTGCTTTAGGTGTGCTGACCTTGGCTGTGTTTCTCTGTATTTTCCTGTCTCTACAGATGTTTGGGTGACAGTTTGCCCTGTGCCCACAATTTCTGAACAATCTAAGAAAATTATTGATTTTGAGTTCAGCTTTTTTTCTTATGTTAAGGTTGGAAGTGGTGATTTTTAAGCTTTTTAAATATCACAGTTGAAACCAGAAATTTGCTGGATTCATTTTTACCAGAATGTCTAGTATTTTGATGGCTGCTTCTATACTTTATGGACTCGTGTCCATCATTAGAAGTTTGGGTATAGTATGTATGTTATGTACATCCATTCCATGAAATACTACATGGTTATTTAAAAGAAAGAGTATATTTCTAATTACTGATATAGGACAAAGAAAAGAGATCTCCATGGTTAATTGTTTTCTGGAAAGTAATTTCCAGAAAATTATGTAGTAAGTAATCATTTATGTAAAATAAGGAGGAAATAATTTATTTTCATGTTTCCTTATATAAACATATAATCTTAAGATATCCAAATTGAAAATATTGAAAGTAGTTACTTTTAGGAAGTTATGATGAGGGAGACAGAATGATCAGGGAATGAGATGGAAATTAGATAATTCAACGTTTTAAACAATATCTTTAATTTACGACCTTGTGATTGTATTACATGCACATGCTCTTTTTCATTCTCTCTCTGTTTCTCTCTCTCACACACACACACACCCCCACACAACATTCTCTCAGATGTTTCTTTTTCATTTTCTTTCATAAACATTGGGAAAGTTAACACTGGTTTATAAAATGAATAATAACATGGATAGGGTCCTACCGAATATGAGGCTCTTGATTAGTCTCATCTCTGGTGCCTCATGTCCTAGAATCTACTTGGTCACGCTTGAGTCAGAGACACAAAGTCTACTTGCCTGAATACTTTGGATTGTTTAATGAGGTGAAGATACTTTTACTTTTATTATGGAAGAATTTGAGATAGCCACTTCCGGTTAGCATGCTGGATACAACCTCATTTTTCAGAGTTTCTTTGTTTCATCTTGTTTACGAAATACCAGTACTTTATAGGCCAGGATTTAGGATTGGAAGCTCCATATTTGCCGTAACACTGTGAGAGTAGCTCCCTTTCATCTTAATTGCACTCTCTTGGTGGATAGTGAGAACACTCATCTCTTCCAGACAATCAAAACAAATGGCGTTGTAATGAGTGATCAAAACAGTCTGAAAACCCATTTGTCTGTTTTACATTTCTCCAACTTTAAGCTTCTCAGTGCCAACCACGAATGGATTTGGTTCTGAATAGGTCAAAGGTGAAAAGGAGAAGGAAATGTTCACGTTTTGAATGGTCCACAGTAGTCATTGTGAGAATTTTTTTTTTTAAGCACAGAATTTCCTAAAACTGTTGATACAGTTTCAGATAAGAAAATGTTAGTGACACCTTGGAAGTGCTTCCATCACCAAATCCCCTGCCACCCAGAGCTTGCCAGATTGCCTGAAAGTGTCTATTTACAACTTAAAGTGGGAATGGCAAGTAATTTCCATCTCATGTGTCAAATTAGATCCATTGTTAGTGGCTACAACTAGCAGTGCTGAGAAAGATATTGGTACAACATCTTGACTTTAAGGTACATAGTCAAAGTCAAAGTGCTGAGATCCATCAGTTGATACCCGTTCTAGATGAGAGGAGACAGAATGGTGGAAGAAAAGTTAGGCATCTACCAGCTCCAATAGGGTTTGCAATTCTAGGAATCCCAGCTTGGTCAGCTTTATAAATATTAGCAATTGTTGCTAAAATATAAACAATATAAAATGTGTAAAAACTAGCCATTACCTATTGAGCACTAACTGTGTTCTAGGTACTGTACTAAGGAATTAAAAAGCATTTACCTAATCTAATCATTACCAGAACCCTATGAGATATTGTCCCCATCTAGTTTATCCACAGTGAAAATTATTTAAATCTTAAAATGCCAGTCTCAGCAATCATTTGCATTTAAAGATTTTGTTTTTTACAAGAAAGAAAAAGCTGGGGCGCCTGGGTGGCGCAGTCGGTTAAGCGTCCGACTTCAGCCAGGTCACGATCTCGCGGTCCGTGAGTTCGAGCCCCGCGTCGGGCTCTGGGCTGATGGCTCAGAGCCTGGAGCCTGTTTCCGATTCTGTGTCTTCCTCTCTCTCTGCCCCTCCCCCGTTCATGCTCTGTCTCTCTCTGTCCCAAAAATAAATAAAACGTTGAAAAAAAAAAAAAAAGAAAGAAAGAAAAAGCTATAACAGTGATAATCTTGTTTAAGATGTAATTGATTTTGAAATATATATAAAAACAACTACTCTAGGCTTCAATAGTTTACCAAATGTGTTATATAATGTTTTCATAATATTTGCATTATCCAACCCACTTTTCAGAGTTTCAGAAATTTTCATGAATTTTATACATTCTAAAGCAGTATTGTACCGAAGCATATTTACACTATTTTCTGAGTAATTTTTAATAAGAAATTTGAACTTAAATCTTTTAACCACAATATTGACTTAAGTAACATTTGTTGTGATGAAAAAAACAACAACAATACATTAAATAACTAAATAGAAGTGAAAAAAGAGAAAGGGGAGACAGCAAGCGAAATATGCAAGAAAAGTATCTCAAAGTCTGCATTATAATATGCACATCTCCCCTTGGTCTTTTAAAAGAATTCCCACTATAACCTTTATTCCATTAAAAAGGGTAAGTATTATGACATAGGACAGGTGGTATGTTAACGTCTTTGATCATATAATAAACTAAATTTCCATTGCAGAAGAAACTATTGGAAATGTAATGAAAACATAATGAAGTCAACATCCTTGCTTACCAAGTGGGACTTTGCAGTACAGTTAATTGAATGTCAGTGTAAAATGTTGACAGAGAACAGAATAGAACGAGAGAATTAAAGGGAAAACGATTTTATCTAAGCACGTATATTTTCAAAAGTAGCTTTCACCATCTGGATATTTGCAGTCATGCAGATAAAACATATAGTTGGATGAGCTTTTGGTTTTCATCTAGATTTTCCTGTATCTTCCACAGTGCTTAGGCAGAATTGGACACTCAATAGACACTCAATAAACACTTACTGATTAATATTTCTATCCCGTGCAAAGAATCACAGGCTGTCTCTGAAATTGAATCTGTGAAGATTGGGACATAAAATGTCAGCCACCTTTCTCCTTTCCATTTCTGTCATGTTTGAAAATAGAGGGGTTTCACCAGTTCTAAGTTTTATTTAGATAGAATTCACATGCATAAAATTCACCGTTTTAAGTACACAACTAAACGTTTTCTTATTCTATTCATAACTATCCCTGCAATCATTAACTTTTGAATATTTTGTTTCCCTTGAAAGAAACTCCATACCCAGTAGCAGTCAATCCTGATTCCTCCCTGTACTACCCTTCTGGTCCTAAGGCATCTACCAGTCTACTGTCTGTGTGTGTAAATTGACCTATTTTTGATATTTCATATAAATGGAATCATAAATCCTGTGGCCGATGTGACTGCCTTCTTTCATTTAGCATATTATTTCAGTGTTCATCCAAGTTATAGTTGGTATCATGTCTTTGTATTGCCAAATAGTATCCCACTGTAAGGATATACGACATTTTATTTATCTGTTCATCAGCTGATAGACATTTTGGTTGTTTCCACTTTTTGGTTCTTATGAATGCTGCTATGAACTTTGGCATACCAGTTTTTGTGTGAATGTATGGTTTTCACTTTTGGTGGGTATATACTCAGGAGTACAATTGCTGGGTCTTATGGTAACTATATTAACCCCCTTGAGAAACTACGATACTATTTTCCAAAGGGGTTACACTATTTTAAAGTTTCACCAGTGGTGTAGTATGGTTCCAGTTTCTGCAATAGTATAGGCCTGCTGTGTCTGGAGACCTTTTTTTCTACCAGTGGAGGCTGAGTGGGGGAAGAGGGACCCAGTCCTCTAGGTCTGCTCTGCTTGTCTTCTGTAAGATGGGACTGGTGGTGCCTGAGAAAGGCCAGCCGCCTGCCCCTCCTGGGGTGAGGCCTTAGCCCTAGACTGGGAGCTGGGAGAAAGGGAACTCCTGTCTTCTTGACGATACATGTGGGAAGCAGAGCTTCTAGCATATGGAAGAATGAAGGGAAAGAGTGGCCCAAGTGCTGCAGACTCTCCATATTCTTACCCAGATTGAGTGGACTTTCTTGGATACATGTTTCCATGCTCGGTGTGTCTTTAGGACAATTTCTAGAGATTGGAATGATTGTTTTCTGCACGTGTAGTTTCAACAGTTAAATTATCCTATTGTGAAGAACGTCTGTGCAGGTCTTTACTCCTCTACTCTAGAACTTCTCCTCACCTTCATTCTTTTAAATCACTGTCTCTTCTTTGGATACTTTTGACTGGAGCTAGTTTTTCCAAATGTGGTGCCAGGCGCTTAGTTAGCTACCAAATATGCTCACTGACTTCTCAACAGAAATAATAGAGGCTAGGAAACAGTCAATATAGCATTATATATCAAGTGGCAATATCCGTGATAAATAAATTTTCAGGAAAAAAAAGAAAAGTAAAAGTTTTGTGTGTGTGTGTGTGTTTTGTTTTGTTTTGTTTTGCCAGTATGCCTGAACTTCAATGAATGATACGTTTTTCAGGATGAAGGCAAAAAACACAGCAGATGGAAATTCAGATCTTTTGTAATGAATGAAGACCATTGTAAATAGGAACTACATGGCAAATGGTAAGAATATATCTTCATTTCTTTAAAATATATGTCACTGTTTTAAACCAAACTTACAGCATTATCTTGAGATGCTTAGAATGTATGCAGATGTGACACATAGGACAATAGCAGGAAGTGTGGAGTTGAGGGTAAATGTACCTAAAGTATTGCAAGATTTTTACATTTTATGTGAGGTTCTATAATATTAGCTCAAAATCGACTTTGAGGAGTCAACAAGGCATGGTGCAATTCCTAGCACAAACTCTGAAATATTCATTCAAAGAAACATAGCTAAAAAGCCAATGGATAAATTACAAATCTAAAAACCTCAAAATAATAAAAAAATATATAAGAAAGAGGAAAGAGAAATAATAAAGGACACAAACAAAACAAAAAAGTTTATAAACCTAAATCAAATCATATTAATATTACATTATATATTAATACAATAACCACACAAAAGAGAACCACGGAATGGATAAAATACAAGTTCCAACTGTATACTGTTGAAAATAAATGGATGAAAAATGATAGTGTAGAAATTGTATAAACATAAGATTAGAATGGCTATATTAATATTAATTAAAATAGACTTCAAGACCCAATAAATTGTATGATTAAAGCAAAAAAGTGATGTTTCATAACAATTAAATAGTCAATTTGTCAGAAACACAAGACAATATATATCTGCCTAACAAGAGAATCTCAAAATGCATGAAAAAATGTTTGACAGAAATAAATGAATAATCATGCTAGGAAAATGCCTTCTTTCTGCAACTAAAAGAACTTCTAGATAGGAAGACCAGTAAAGATATAAAGGATCTAAACAACTCCATCAACCACCAGGAATTGATATTCAAAGAACACCATACTCAACAATTACATACTATACAGTTTTTAAAAAAATGTTTATTTTTGACCAAGTGAGAGCGGGAGGTGGGGCAGACTGGGGGGACAGGCGATCCAAAGCAGAGTTTGATGTGGGGCTTGAACTCAGGGACCACTACATCATGACCTGAGCTGAAACTGGAAGCTCAATGGACGGAGGCACCCAAGTGCCCGGCACACTATATACTTTATTAGGCATGCATGGCATATTAACGAGATGGACACTATATGCTGAGCCACAAAACAAATCTAAAACAATTTAAAAGAATTGACATCAGTTTGTTTTTTAACCATAATACCATTAAATTTAAATTTAATAATGACATATTTATAAAACCCCAATTATTTGTAAATCAAACTATGCACTTCTAAATAGCCCACAGGTCAAAAACAATTCACACGAGAAATTTAAAGAGTATTTTTGACTGAATGAGAATGAAAATACAACATCAAAGATTACAGAATGCAGGTAAAAAAATACTTAGCAGAAAATACATAGCTTTAAATCCTTACATGAAAAAAGAAGAAAGATTTACGTTCTAAGATTCCACTCTAAAAGCTAGGGAGAAAAAAAGAGCAAAGAAATACAAAATGGTAAAATAAAATAAAAAAAGAAACCAACAAAATAGAGAACAATAGTAATGGTCCATATAATTTTATTACCATAAACCAACAAGGACATTTTTTAAAAAAAGAAAATTACAGATTTCTCATGCATATCAGACCAAAATTCCTTAACAACATATTAGTAATAAAGGCATTAATATCACACCATAAAGGGAGCTATGAATACCAAGAATACATGTAGTTAAGGAATAGACAGGGATTTAAAAATAACTCCATTGTCCTCCTATCTCCTGGATCTTAGGCCTGTGGAGAGTATTTCTGATAGGAAGTGTGATGAGGTCTTATAAGCTGTTAAAGTGGTTGTTGCGAAAAATAAAATATCGGATATATTATTAATGGAAGGCATTTAAAGCAAGAGACTGGAGACACCCTTCCAGAAAATTTGAGATTCTAGAGAAAAGGCTGGAGGAGAATCAGGGAAATGATGACAGGATTTGTCATGATTAAATTTTTACAAGTCTCTGAATTTTCTTCTCATAAGTATGGCCCAACTTACCTGAAGTCAGGTATTTAAGAAGCTAATCCTGAAGCTTTCTAGGGACAGGATACATGTTTTAACATGAACTCACAGACTCACATGAAGTAAACATTCAAATAGAGATGTGGGAAACAAACGAACATTAACAGACAGTAATAATTTATTAAATTTTTTCCCACATTATGACTTGCAGGGACCCAAACATGTCAAAGAAGGTAACATCAGGTAGATACCCCAAAGTGTTCTGGCGAAATTTATCTGAAAAGCAGAAGAGTAAATGAATATGTGTAGGGAGTATGGAATTTTCCATTAAAGTCCCCATTTCTTTAAAATCTCTGGTTTTATTCAAAGAGATTTTACTTTCTAGACCGTATTTTCTATTAGTATATAAAGAGTAAAAATTTTGATTTTATTTACTAGTGAAATTATTTAATGCTCCCCTCACCATATCTACAAATCAAGTCCAATTTCAGGATTATGTGTCATTTTTCATCTGGTGACATTCCCCAGACACCTTCTGGTATTCTCCCACATGCTTCTAGGAGTGTTTAGAGATTGCCTGAAAAACCCCTGAAACAATGCCCAGATCTTTCAGGAAAGCAGAAAAGAGGGAAGACATCGTAAATTAGGGCTATGCAATGCTATAATGAGCTGCAATGAGAATAAAGAGCATTTGTTCTAGCATTTTTTTCATCCTCAGTGTTAGACATCAGTTCTCAATATGTACATTTAACAGTTTTTCTACCAACTCTTGTCTTGACATTTTGTGTCAAGGGCACTTTAAGTTTAAACTTCACCTTCTAGACTCACCTAGTGAGTCTAGAAAACATCCAGGAGGTACATATTTGGAAATGAAGCCTCTATTTACATCATGCACGTATGACATGCAGTATATCTGGCCTTAAGGCAGAGAACACTGATGCGATGCTTTACTGTACTTTTTATTTTGTATTATAGTGAAATGTATCGTTTTTAGAGTAAATTATTGTGAAAACATAGATATTTCCATAACTCCACTGTAGTTTATTCATATTTACAATTACAATAAATCTTTCCAAACCCAGCTATAATAACCTGATTGAGGCAAAAAAGAATTGCAGAAGAATGGCATCTGTAGAGTTGCCACAATTTTATTGCAACATGTATAAGCAAAGTATAATTATGCAGTAAAAATAAACTTAAAGAATTATGAGCCAGGTTTACAGATTAAGACATTAATGCCTTCGATATATGAGCAGTCTGGGGTAGTTTTCGTTATGTAAGGCAATTCCTCAGTTCCACAACAAGAATTCTAAGTTGTTGGTTAAGATGAATTTACTAAATAAAGCCCAAACATTTAGCTTTCATTAAAGCCTATCTAGTTGAAAGGAATGTCCTACCAATTACTGAATACACAACGGCAGGGCCTTTTTGTTAATAGACTGTATTTGCAATGGCCGGAAAGCTTGGGGTTATCACTGCAGAAAAACTTGTTTCAACCTCCTGATTTCAGTTGCTTCTCCTCCTTGCCCTCCCCGTGATTACCTTTATCACCGAGTTTATTCCCCTTGGTTATAAGTTTCTTATCAGAAAGCCTGACTCCTCCACCAGCCTGAGTACAAATCTGCAGCGTTCTTTTCTGTGTCACTGACACAGTGCCAGCAAATTAGAAAATGTGGACAATGAGGACAGAGCAATGTCAATGTAGCAAATAGATATTTGTTCTAGATACATTACCAAGGAAATTTGGGCATTTGTGGTGTTTTTAGTCAGTTTACTTAGCCAGGGACCGTATCTCCCAGCTCCTTCTCCTGGTGCTGCTTTCTGTCCCCCAGACCCTATTCCCTACCCCACCCCTGGCTGAGGGAGTAAGCCCCTGGTACCCATAAATGTGAGCCTCACAGCTCCACCAACCCTAGCTGATGAAATGTCCACCACCTGATGGCTGACTCAAAGCAATCTGGTCATTCTCTTCTGGGAATTTGAAATGGAGACTTAGAACTAACTAGAGAGTATCTGTGTGTACCTGGAATTTTAATGTGTAAACTTGAAATTGCACCCTAGCAATATGCTGGAGAATACTGAGAATATGGAGAAGAGGAAAAGCCAGTGCCTGGAGTGAAGGAAGTGAGACAGGCAGAATGAGGAGGACAGAAAGGCAGGGATTATTTGTCAGATACTTAAAAATTTATTTTAGTCCTGTTTTTTGGAATTCTCCAGATAAATGGAATTAATAGGATACAATAAGATATATATATATATATATATATATATATGGATATATATATGGATATATATATGTATGTATGTATATGGATATATATGTATATATATACATATACATATATATACATATACACACAAACATACATATAGGATATACAATAGGATATACATAGATAGATATAGATATAGATATATAGATATAGATATATATAGATATGTATATGGATATATATATGTATGTATGTATATGGATATATATATGTATGTATGTATATGGATATATATATGTATATATATACATATACATATATATACATATACACACAAACATACATATAGGATATACAATAGGATATACATAGATATAGATATAGATATAGATATATAGATATATATAGATATATAAATCCCATGATTAAGGAGTCTGAGAAGTCCTATAATCTGCCCTCTGTAAGCTGGAGATGCAGGAAAGCTGGTGGTATAGTTAAAAGTCCACATTCGGAGGGCTGATGGTATCAAGCCAAGTCCAAGGGCAGGAGAAGAGAAGATGAGATGTTCCAGTTGAAGCAGACAGGCAAGAAAGGGACAAATTCTTTCTTCTTCCACTTTTTATTCTATTCAGTCCCTCAATGGATTAAGATGTTGCCCATGCACATTGGGGAAGGCTGTCTACTCTACTGCGTCTACCAATTGCTCATCACCGATCTCATCCAGAAATGGCTTACAGGTGCACCTTCAAATAATATTCAATCTGGGCACTCTGTGACCCAGTATATTGACAAATAAAATAAACCCACACAATCCTACCTTGAGATGGTATGTGTTCCTGCTCTTGGGTTCAATGAAACATTCTCTCACATTGATTGGCTGTCGGGCTGAATCAGAATTGGTTGTGTTACCAGCAATGAAATGTTTTAACTAACATACCATCACTTACTACTTTTAGTTTGCTGTGTCGACAATTGGGGAGCTATAATTCTCCAGCAAATGATTTCTCCTCATTATTCTGTCGTAATAGGTGGTTTTAACATGGGCACTGTGATGGCACAGTTTAAATCCTAGCTGTGCAAAAGAAGGGGGAATGGAGGTATCTGTTTAGTATATTTCTTAATCTTTGTTATTTAAATAAAATCACATTATTGGGGCATGTGGGTGGCTGAGTTGGTTAAGGGTTAGACTTTTGGTTTCAGGTCAGGTCATGATCTCACAGTTTCATGGGATTGAGCCCCTCGTTGGGCTCTGTGATGGCAGTAGGGAGCCTGCTCAGGATTCTCTCTCTCTCTCTCTCCCCTTTCCCTGCTCATGTTGTCTCTGTCTCTCTCAAAAAAAAAAAAAAAAACCTTAAAATTGTTTTTTTAAAAAAATCACATTATTTGTTTAAAAAGCTGAACTTAACTACAACTGGTGAAACAGACACTTCTCAGAGTAGGGGCTTTAAAAATTTTTCTGCCTAGAGGGGCACCTGGGTGGCTCAGTCGGTTGAGCGGCCAACTTCGGCTCAGGTCATGATCTCATGGTCCGTGAGTTCAAGCTCCGCGTCGGGCTCTGTGCTGACAGCTCGGAGTCTGGAGCCTGTTTCGGATTCTGTGTCTCCCTCTCTCTGACCCTCCCCCGTTCATACTCTGTCTCTCTCTGTCTCAAAAATAAATAAACGTTAAAAAATTTTTTTTTTAATTTTTCTGCCTAGAGAGACAAGGAAATATCTTAATCACTGACCATGTTTCCATATTTATGGTGATTTCCTAAAAGGGACTCTTTTCATTGCTGACATCTGTGTAAGGGGAAACATCCAGTAAAAAGAAGCAAGTGGCAATATCAGAGGTTCTTAAAATAAATTGAGGATCACACATAAATACCCCTCACCAACTCCTACGCTTGCTGTGATACCTACGTCCCGGATATTTCTTTATAATTCATTTGTTGCTCATTCTGGTATTTACATGTCATGATGACCTTTGTAGTGTGGCTGGAAGGATATATTTAGATGCTTCTGTGATCACTTTACTTATAAAGAGCCTGGCATCATCAAAAACTTAATGAACTGACAGAACTGATGGTAGAGAGAAGGAATACGGGGTTTGTGTTTTTTCATGATTTCAAAATGTATGCAGGATTCTTAAAGTTTTGGGGAACTTAGATATCATTTAGTACAATCAACTCAACTCATGTTATAGGTGAGGAAACTGAGGCCCAGAGGTCAACCCAAGATTAAAAGTTAGTCAAAATCTGAGCAGGGTGTGGTGGCCCCGATTTCCTGGCTCATACTCCACTGTGGAGTATTTTAGGTATATCAATTGAGCAAAAACCCAATTTATTTATTAATAAGGAAAACGCATTTGTAGCAAATGGAAAATCTCCTTCCTAAGTCAACTTCGAAGTGACCCAAGGCATTTGAAAGAGCAAGCAGAGCCCAGTCCTTGACCCAAGACATCTAATTGCAGGCAACACTGACACAAACTGTGACACTCCCAACTTGACTCCATTAGATGTTTACCCACCCACTCAGAGTAACGACAACCACAATAATAAAAGTTAAATACACTTACCAGTGCAAATAACCTGCCCTCAAGTGACATAAGATTCTTTTCTTTTTTAGCAAGTCTCTTCAAATTAATACCTATCAACCATAAATAAATAAGTCTAAAAGTATGTCTAAAAAAAGCACCAGTCTAAAAGTATGGGAATATTCCAAGGTCTTTACAAGCCAAATCTACTTATAATATGTAATGAGCATCTTGTTTGGAGACTATTTTTGCCTGGAGTATTAAGTAAAGAGACTTCTGTTTGCACATACAAGACATGAAGAAAATGTCAATTGTCCATATGAGAGGATGTTGTTGTTTGGAGTGACTTTATGATGTGGACTAAAAGAATTTGAGTATGGGTGTGGCTGAAGCTTCCTGAACTTCCTCTTGTGACCACTATATTACCTCTCCTTTACATCCATATGTATGCAGCTAAGGAATGTCATCTTTTATAACACATGCATATATACATCTTCTTCTAGACCTTGGCCCATTTTGGAGTCGGATGGGTATGTGAAGACAGTCCAAGATATGAAAGGCAGATGATCCAGATCAAGTTCTAGCTTTGCTATCTTATTGATGAGATGAACTTGAGCAAGAAGACTTTATAGCTTGACCAAGCTCCATAGAAAATTCAGACAGTTGTAAAAATCAAATGAAATGGTCATGAAAGCAGTTTATAAAAAGTAAAAATCACTTAACAGATGTCAGTTATAGGCCCTAGGAAACTTAACTGAGATCAAAATGAGTAAATGTTGACCTACTCTCACAAAAACAAGAGGTCATCTAAGATACTTCTTTTAAGTTCTATTTAATAAGAAAAAAATGCCAAAGTGTGGGGGCAAAAGCACATTTGGAGGGTCTGCTTAATAACCATGATTAATCACTTTAATAAATTAGTTGGTGTTGGCTGTGGTGCTGATCATCAAACCATTTCAGTGATTCCATCAATGCAATAAAGATACGTATCTCATCCAAATTTTCTCAGCCAGTGCTTGTCTTAGATTCAAATATGGAAATTTCTGGTTGTGTTTTTTAAGTAAATTCTGTGTTGTGATAGTGAAAGAAGGAAAGATATTCTCAATTTAATTGTAAGGATTTTCTAATGGTTCTCAGGAGCAGAATTTGTGTTCAAAGGAAATTTTACTAGAAAGCCCTGTGTGTATAAGTATGATTGCTTATGTTGATGTTGGAGAGCTTCTCAAAAACACCCACCCAAGTTCCTATTTGCCCTCTTTGCTCTAGAAACACCTGGGGAGATGGGGCACCTGGGTGGCTCAGTCAGTCAAACATCCCACTTCGGCTCAGGTCATGATTTTGCTGTTTTTAAGTTCCAGCCTTGTGTCGGGTTCTTTGCTGACAGCTCAGAGCCTGGAGCTTCCTTCTGATTCTGTGACTCCCTCTCTCTCTGACCCTCCCCCACTCACATTCTGTCTCTCAAAAAATAAATAAATGTTAAAAAAAAATTAGAAACACCTGAGGAGCAGCCACAGGTGACTCTTAGGAGCACAATTTACAAGCCATTAGTTTATCAAAAACAAAGTGCTTTGAAGTCATTTGAAATACAGTTTAATCATGTTGCAATTTCACAACATTCGCAAACATTGCCTTGGCACAGAAAGATATTGGATATATCTGTTGACTGATTAAGTTCAACGGGTCCATATGCACAAGCAATACAAATTATATTTTCTTTTCTCAAAGTGCTCATTGATTTAACATTATCTTCTAAAAATTCTGATGTCAGTGATATCCAATGGTCTTTAGTGGTACTGGCCACTTCTCACAATATACTTAGAAATATTGTACTTATTATTTTGTTAAATAACAGCCTCAGTTTACAATCAGTTTTCATTTACTTCGATAATTTACTTAATGAAAATGCTGTACATTTTATAAAGAATTATTCTCCCCATTTTATACACATACAAAATTATTGGTTTGAAATATACCCAACTGGTAATATAGAACAAAACTTTTTGTATTTGAGCATATGTTTCAGAAACATTTTGACACTGTAGTTACATAAAACTGGGAAACATTCTTAGGACTCTGATTTGATCCAACAAAATTGAAACCAAAAGACTAAGGGGTAACCTATTTCCACAGACTTTCATGTTCAAAAAAAAA
This sequence comes from Prionailurus viverrinus, assembly GCF_022837055.1. Classification (NCBI taxonomy): domain Eukaryota; kingdom Metazoa; phylum Chordata; class Mammalia; order Carnivora; family Felidae; genus Prionailurus; species Prionailurus viverrinus. Next base: position 39,090,992 of record NC_062573.1, on the reverse strand, counting down.
AAAGTGAGAATTTTAAGTGAATTAAAACCACTTCCTATGAGAATTATGAAGGTGCCCGTAAAACTTTTCCTTGCCAACTGATTCCAAATAGATCCTGATCGAGGCAGAAGAAGAAAGGAATGCTTTTTTCCTCAGATGACAGGATATCCTTCAGAATCCAGGTTTTTCAGTAAGCTTTGTGATCCCTATTCCCAGGTATTCAGCAAACCAAGAAAGAAGACAGAAAATCAGCAAGTGTTATCATGCAAGTTCCCTTATTTTTCCGTATCCATCTTAGCTTATTGGAACCTCTTAATTGATGAATGAGGACTTTATCAAGCCTGGCAGGAGTCGTTATGTCTCTGATTTTCCTTGAAATGTATCTGTCAAGCAGCTCAAAATTGAATAGCCAGTTTGGGGCTTAACCAGAGACATGATACTGACTTAAGACACTCTGAAGGGGATGAATGATTAATGCAGTTTATAGACAGGATAGCGCTTCTTCTGTCTCATGTGCTTTTTGTATGTAATCTCCGGTGGTTCAAGTTCAGATGGATCTAATGAAAAAGGACTAGATGTTTTCCACCTTCCCTTCAGAGCATGCTGTACGATTTATCCACTGACAAAATGTGCTAATGAAATGTCACCTTGGACAGCTTGCTAAAGGATTGATGGGCTGAAAGTTTTGCACTTTATTTAACTTTTGCAGGAAAAATGAATAAGTCCTCCAAACTCTGTATGATATAGAGATCCATTATGGTTTTCTAACTCAGAAAGTAGCTATGCCACTGATGGAATAGAGGCTACAGAAAGGTGCTGATGGGGCACAGTTTATAAATAAACAAATTGAGGATGCATGGCTTTATTATGCCTCCATTCTAAATGATTGTCAAGTTACATGATTTTATGAAGGTACTTCCTTCTACATACTTTATGCAATTGTTTTCAATCTATTAGTCTATCAATGAGAAATAAACCCATCAGGCTTTGTAGCCAATTACCCTATTTCTTTATTTGTTCTTTGTCCCTTCATTACCAGAATCCCAACTATAAAACCCATCCTGAGAATGGTTTTAAGCCTTTTAATTCCTTCCACTCATAAAAACTTCATAATCTGTGAGCAATGGCCACTGGAGATCATTAAAGAGAATTGAAAATGGTAGACAAAGAATCAGGATGTGGAAGGAAATAAAACTGTACATAATCAGAGACTGTTGATAGAGGTGAAGGGGCAAAACACACAATGTGGACTAACGGAAATAAACCCGAAGGACCAAGTGGGAAACAGGCAAAAATATTGGGATGCAGGTAATAGCTCTCAATGTATGATTTGTGTACGTCTATCCTGACCAACATAAATGAAAATAACCGCATACTGTAAGCATGCATACACACACACACACACACACACACACAGAAGCGTAAAGTGATAAGACTGTAGAGAGAGTGTCTCTAAGTTAACACCTCACTCTATCCAGAATGGTGAATGGAAGAGAAGAAAAAAGGGCATTTTCTTACTCCTTAGTCCAAGGAGAAAATCTGGTAGAATCTACCAGCAAGAAAATTATCTATGATCTGGCTTTCAATTTCCATAGCTGTTAAAATGAGAATAATTATATTGCTAGGGTAACACTAGCTGCTATAGGAATTAAGTCCCAAACTCTCAGAGGCTTATTAGAATAGAAATTGATTAGCAACTTCAAAATGGTGGGACTCTATCCTCTGCGAAGATGGAGGGATATTGATTCTTTCCGTCTTGGGGCTTTGCTATTTTTGATGCCTACCTTCCAGGATTGTTTTGCTTAATTATATCAAGTAGGCCTAAGGAAAGAAACATGAAGGTCAGCATAAGACGTTCATACGAGCCAGATCTGATAGAGATCCACATTCCTTTTGCTTATTAGTAAGCTACGTGACTCATCCGTACTGCAATGGAGGCTGCAAAATGTGCATTAGGTGAATGTCTATGACTCTTGATTTCAGCTCGTCATGATCCCAGGGTTGTGAGATTGAGCCAGGTGTCCGGCTTCATGCTTAAGATTCTCTCTCCCTCTCTTTCTCTCTGCCCTTCTCCCTCTTTCTCTCTTTCTCAAATAAAAAAAAAAAATTAAAAGTAAAAAGAAGAAACAAGATACAAAATCTGATAGTAGTTCCTTTCATTTTTTGGTGGAAAAATCAAACAATATAGTGTATATAATAAGGCCAGCATCTCATAAGCATTTCTTTCTTAAGCTATCCATCCCTATAATACTGGATGCCTCATAACGACAAAACTTTGTTATTATTATTATCCGGTTCTAATTAGGATAGGTATTGTGTAACCATTGGGAAGCAAAAAGTACAACAAAAAGACAGTTTACTAACTAAAATTGAAAAGCATTGATAATAACCTTTATATTATAAAATCACAGAAAAGAGAGGAGTTACAATTCCAAACTTCCTGACCTTCACGGTCATTTTGGAACTGAAAGTGTGTTTGTCTTGACTTGTTAACATTCTGCCATATTTCATTCTCTTTTAACACATATTCTGTGTATTGCATCTCAGCATGATTTCTTAATTTTTTATTATGTACATACTTGGATGGCAACCGTGACATAAAAGCCGCTCAAAGGTATATTAAATATTTACACTTGTTTCACTTTTAAATCCAAAAAGATAATCTGCTTTAAATGCATTCATGTCACATTGTGGTTGCCAAGTTTTTTGAGGCATATTAAACTAAAATTCAAAAGTTACCAAATGGGTGATCAGAAATTCAGAGACCAGGATAATTTTTGTTTAATGTCTTTCGTTATATGTGCTAGGTATTTTCAGCTTTTGAAACCCATATGTCTTTGTGATCTAAACAATTAGGGCTGTCATTGTGGCCTGTGTAACATCATCCCTGTTACCTTTCCCTGTGATAGCAATGTGCTTCGACTACAGAAACTGGCTCAAATACTGATGCTTATTTATGTAAGCTTTTGTGATTTTGTACATTTTCTTAAAATTACGATGGATGTGACCCTTAATTCAGTGTGGGTGGAAGTGAAGGTTAGGGAAAAGAGAACAAGGTTGGAGTTATGGGACTTAAGTCTGAATCTTGTGCCTCAACTTTCAGCTGTGTGCATTTGAGTATTTCTTAGACTCCGAGTCTTAATTGATCCATCTGAAAAAACTGGGAACAATAATACAACGTCTGTACGATACAAAATAATTATACATTTTATAGGAGATACATTTTAATGAGCTTAGATGGTTTCCTGGTACATAGTTGATTCTCAATACATATTTTTGGAATGTATCAGAGTTAAATTCTACAATATCAGAAATCTGTTACTATAGTTGATGTAATAATTCTGACACTATGACACTAATTTATATAATAGGATAGAGTAAATGAATACTGTATGATATATCTTCCATACTGGAATCTAAAAAAGCCAAACTCATAGAGACAGAATAGAATGATGGTTATCAGGGCTGGGGGTTGGGGAATTGGGGAGATGTTTGTCAAAGGGTACAAACTTACAGTTAGAAGATGAAGAAGTTCTGGAGATCTAATACATAGCATTGTCATTATAGTTGACGACACTGTATTAAATATTTCAAAGTTGCTAAGAGGGGCAGACCTTAAATGGTCTCACTAAGAAAAAAAAAGGGGGGGGGAATGTTCTCTATGTCTCCTTTCTATATACTTTGTATCTACCTTTTTTTTTTAATTAAAAGTGGAAGGTGAAGATAAAAAAATAAAAAGCATCCCTCCCCCGCCAAAAATAAATAATCTATTTTTAAAAATAGGTTTCAGATACAACATTCTGATATTGAGCATTTTTCTATTGTTTTCCCAGAATTATTGCTTTATTGTAAGACTTTGGTTGTTAAATTATGATGAAGTTACATGACCAAGGCATAGTTCCTACTACTAATAAAATATCCCTTATGAACACCTACATGTTTCAGAATGTGTCTGGTACTTTACTTAATTATCTAATTTAAATTTATAATTATCTTATGAAGAAGGTAATAGACCACTTAAGATAAACAGCTAATTTTACAATGGGGAACTCTAAAAATACAGGTCCAGAGTAGGATATAAAAGAGGTGTTGAGTACAAAACAGCCAACACCTACCAGGTTAAAGGTATTTTAGGGTTTCTGTTCTAGAGTTTTCATCCACACTACATGGTCGGGAAAGGAAGCAGAAGTGCTGATGAGATGCAAAGTGTAGGATAAAAACAAGGTTTGCTGTGAACCTTCCTGGATCACAACCATGGAAACCATATCCTGTGAGATCTAGTGCACTTAGTGGAGATGGACCACATATTTTGCTCTGAGCTTTCTGAGAGCAAACATGAAAAAGAAAAGCATAACACAAACTCTAACATGATTTATTATAAATTCCATACGACCATGGACTGAACCCCTGATAAAAATTTAAAAACAAACAAATATCAGAGACAGAAGTGTAAGTTAAAAATAATACATTCGAAATGGTTTTTAGTAAATATTAACACAAATTCCAAGAATTGCTCCTAAACCAATATGAAGTCTATCGTGGGAAAGCACTAAGATGTTTTCATAATTTTTTAAAGGAAGATTTGAGTATCAGATGTTCAGATTTCCAGATTTGGTGAAATGTTTTAGACAAAAGAAGGTCAGCCTTCTTTTAGCCATACTCAGCCTGATTTTTATTCTGTGTATTTTCATGTAAATATAAAGAATATTTAAAATTTGGAGGTGATGAAAACTTTCTGTATAATTTATTCAGTTTCCTCAGTTTTCTCTACCCTTACTTTACCTCCAGCTTATAGACCCTATCAAAATATTTTTCATTATATCTGTGCTTTATTTACCTGTGCTTTGAATCCTTGGATATACAAGGGTAGGCAGCAATGAGATGATTGCATGGAGAATCCAATTCAGCCTTGAAAATATTTGCAACAATTTAAAGAGTGAACCTCCCCTCCCCCTGTTTTACTCGGAATGAAGAAATAGCTAGGAGTTCTGCTGAGTCACCGGTTATGGCAAAGAATGAAACGCTCAACATAAGAGTTAGTACTAGCTTTAGAATTCTATTTAATATTCACTAGGGTATTCCAAAAATGTCAGGTCCTGCTCTTTAAACTTTTATTGTGCATCTGTGCATTTTCTGCCCTTTTAAAGCCCTGATTCACTAACTTTTTAAGCCGATGGTGAAAATATTTCTAGTTTCCACTGAGACATACTGGAGAGAAAAAGGTATTTAATTTAGTAATAATTGACTGCAGGATGTTTCACAGAATGAAAAGGAAATCTGGAGAACTTTTCTAAAGGGGTAGATACACAATGTGCCCTAAGAGCTGATTATCTGCATATAATAAGCTATGAGGGAAAAGAATACTCTAAATGGTGTAACCTTGTCATTCAAAAATTCTTGTTAGAAAAACCTTGCTACCTGACTCTTAAATACATACAAAAGTATTTGATGCTCTGAATAAACAACAAAACTAAGAAATATTGTTGCACATAGCACCTCTCTCCTTTATGTAAGTTTGTGTGAGTCAGAAGTTTTCAATGGTCTTATGAAAGTGAATTCATTCACTCAATAGTCATTTGTCAAGCCTAACAACACAATTAGATACAGAGATCAGAGGCATGATGCTTTTTACTCAAGGAAACAAGGCCTTTGTGAAGAAATCAGACATATATACAAGTAGTCACAACTGGTAGTCTGAAAGAGGAAACATAAATAGTGCTGCGTGAGAACCGACAAAGAAAAACTTAACCCAGTAATTTAATAGAAAATGTGACTCTTTACTCTCTTATTAAATGCTTAACTGAAAGAAATATCAGCAAAGATAATAAAGATTTTCAAGATGATAAGCACCTCATCTTGATATGACCTTGACATCTTACCTTCTAACCTTGAATAAAATTTGACCTCAATGAGGCCAGCCACCTCCTTGGACCTTAAAACTCATTTTGATTGAATTATAGTTTAATATATTTTTTTAATAGGAGGTATTTCATTTCTTTTTGGAGAATATACTTTTTTAAAAAGGATCACTTATATCTTCCTTGTCATTGGTTCCCAACTATAGAAGAAAAGTGTGTCAGATTTACCTGTGTATTTTTTTTTCAAACTATATTCCTAGTCTCTCTGATACTAAGGTATTACATCTTGATGTTCTTTTGCCCAAAAAACCAGGAATCACTGCCCTGGTGTATACGGTTATAGTAATAATGTTGTCATAGCTTCCAGGCGTATTGAATTCATAAATATTGGGATTATTTTTTATAATTTAATAGCTGGGCTATTGAAATAACTAAATGAAAATACCTGGATATTTCTTTTCTTTAATCTATCTAACAGAGGTTTCATTTTTCCTTGGCTACCAGGAAGGTCAATGTTAATTATGTCAACCATCCCAGCTCACCTATTTGCTTCTTTTTCTATTCAGTTTATTTGCTCTTGGATATTCTACAAATCATTAGAATCGTTGTATGGCTGTTTGTTTCCTATTCCTCCTGAAACAAATTACCACAAACTTAGTAGTTTAAAACGCCAAAAACTTATCTCATAACTTTGGAGTTCTGCATTCCACAGTGAGTCTCACTAAGTTAAAACCAAGGTGTGGCTTGCTTTTATGAATCCACTTTTATGAAGCCACCAAGGTGTGGCTTGCTTTTATGAATCCAAGAAAATGAATCCATTTTCTTGCTTTTCTAGGTTCTGGTGGTTGCTCAAATTCTCAGCTCCTAATTCTCAAAGTCAGCAATAGCCCACAGAATCTTTCTCACAGTACCGTCTTTCTGGTTGTGACTCACCTGCCCTTTTCTTCCCCATTTAAGAATGCCTATAGGGGCACCTGGGTGGCTCAGTGGGTTAAGCGTCTGACTTCAGCTCAGGTCATCGCCTCACAGTTTGTGAGTTGGAGTCCTGCATCTGGCTCTGTGCTGACAGCTCGGAGCCTGGAACCTGCTTCGGATTCTGTGCCTCCCTCTCTCTCTTTGCCCCTCCCCCGCCATGCACTCGCTCGCTCGCTCTCTCTCTCTCAAAAATAAATAAGTATTAAAAAATTTAAAAAATGCTTGCGATTGCATTGGACCCACCAAGAACATTTAGCATCATCTTTTTACTTAAGATCAATCGATTAGCAACTTTAATTCCATTTGCAACTCAATTCGCCCTTGCTATGTAATATAATATTCACTGATTATGAGACTTAAGACAAGGGCATCTCAGGAGGGGCAGACAATATTCTGCCTACCACATAGGGCTTTTAAAAGTAAACCATGACAAGAGGTACATGATGATCTAGATCTCTAGAGAGCTTGTGATCAAATGTGAGCTATGCTAACTTCTTTATCATAGATTTATTCATTAAACATATATCTACCAAATGTTTTCTCAATGCTTTGGTCCTGTTTCAGGCATTTTAGGTACAGATTTCCATGGGGAAACATGTAGAAAAAAGGAAAATTCCTTGGGGGAAAAGTAGGAACTAGACATTCCTAGAAACCTGTTGTCCAGCCACTGCACAAATATTTGTTGAGATGCTAATTTGTACTAGACATGATGCTTGGTATTGGGTACAAATTGGTAAAAACAACAGTCTGGCCCCTACTCTTGTAAAGATTATAGTCTAGTCCAGCAAATATTAGATTGACAAGTAACTCAGTAAATGTTTGTTAAATTACAAATGAATAAAGCGAAGGTTTCAAAAATAGCATAGTGTCCTGGATATGCAAGGTCAGAAAAACCAGAAAAGATTCCTGGAGAATATAGCATCTAAGCCATGGTATGTAGAATGACCTAATGCCACCTAAAACATCTCTTTGTATCCTCCAGGAACATCTGCATCAGAAACACTAAGTGCTACAAAGTAAAATACTTTTACCTCTTCATAGACTTACTAAAATCAGAATCTCTGGTACTGGGTCCAGGGAATCTATACTTTAACAACACTGTCAAATGATCCTGGTCAGTTAAATGTCTGACTCTTGATTTTGGCTCAGGTCATGATATCAGGGTCATGAGATCAAGTCTCACATTGGGCTCTGTGCTGGGTGTGCAGCCTACTTAAGATTCTTTCTCTTCCCCTCTCTCTGCCCCTCTCCCCCCTACCTGTGCACTCTCTCTTTCTCTCTCAAAAAATAAAAACAAACAACACTGTTTAACTTCTGAACATTAAAATTTATAAATCTTGCCATAGTATTTACTGTTAGAAGGATCAGCCTTTTTTTAAATTATTTTGTTTTTGCTGCAATGCAAACAATAGTTTTGTGTGTGTGTGTGTGTGTTGTAGAGCAGTCGTATATTAGAATCTGAATATTTTTCACACAGCCAGAAACTGTTGTCTCCAAGATGATGGCTCTTGAAGAACAGGAAAAAACTCCTGCAAAGGAAAAAGGAAATGTATTAGTCAGGGGTCTCCAAAGAAACTGAACCAATAGGCTATATGTAGACATATATAGGAGGAGATTTAGCATAGGAACTGAGTCAAGTACTTACATGGGCCAAGAAGTCCCAGGACCTGACATCTGCAAGCAAGAGGATGAAGAAAGCCAGTGGTCCAAGTCTAAAGACCTGAGAGCTGAGCTCTGATGTCCAGGAACAGAAGATGGAAGGACATTCCAGTTCAAGAAGAGAGAGAGGAAATTCCCTATTTTTTCCTCCTTTCTTCCTTGCTTCCTTCCTTCTTGTTCTCCTTAGGCCTTGAGTAGATTAGATGATGCTCATCCACACTGATGAGGGCAGATCTTCCTTACTCAGCCTACTGAATCAAATGCTACTTTCTTCTGGAAACACCCTCACAGACACACCCTAAAACAAAGTTTTATCAGCTGTCTAGGCATTCCGTAGCCCAGTCTAGCTGACATATAAAATTGGCGGTCACAGGTTATGTGTGGTTAACTGATGCCTTTGCTTTTCTGTGATCCATGGCAAAACTGAGGGAGTTGTACTGTTTTAGGCCAAGTTCTAGGTTTATTTTTCAGATTCACTTTTCTTTTCAACTAAAGTAAAAATCGCTACTGAGCTTTACAGACCTGAGTACACCTCTCCAACAATGGTTATGTCATAGTACAATAAGAACTAATACAATTAAACATTTTAGAGCACTTTTCACAGTGATTTCTTCCATTTCTGAGGCCTTTTGATCTGTGCTCCAGTTCTTTCTATTTCTTTAAATGCCTCTTTTCAGTGATAATGCAATTACTCTTATTCACTCAAAGAAAGAAAGAAAGAAAGAAAGAAAGAAAGAAAGAGAGAAAAGAAAGAAAAAAGAGAAAAGAAAAAAGAAAAGAAAAGAAAAGAAAAGAAAAAGAAACCATAGTGAAAAGTAGAAACTATATTAGAATTAGAGGGGCACTGGGGTACCCAGGTGGCTCAGTCAGTTAAGCCTCTAACTCTTGGTTTCAGCTCAGGTCATGATCTTACAGTTCGTGAGTTCGAGCCCCACATAGGGCTCTGCGTTGACACCTGGCTTCAGAGCCCGCTTGGGATTCTCTGTCTCCCTCTCTCTCTTTCTGCCTCTCCCCTGCTTGTTCTCTATCTCCCTCTCTGTCAAAATAAATAAATAAACCTTTAAAAAAAGAATTAGAGGGGTGCCTGGGTGGCTCAGTCGGTTAAGCTTCTGACTTCGGCTCAGGTCATTATTCTCACATTTCGCGAGTTTGAGCCCTGTGTCAGGCTTTCTGCTGTCATCACGGAGCCTGCTTTGGATCCTCTGTCTCCCTCTCCCTCTGCCCCTCTTCTGCTTGTTCATGCTCTCTTTCTTTCTCTCTCTCAAAATAAATAAACATTAAAACAATAATTAGAAATAACAGGAAGGTTTATAAAGTATGAGCATGAGTGCATACATAATTGTTGGTTAAAGGCCTATTTTTTTTTTATCCAACTAATTATTGCGGTACATATCAAATGGATATTTAAAAGAATCACTTTGGGGGGAAGAGCACATATTTAGTAAATAGAATCAGTATAGTCTTCCTGTGAGAAATCCTCTAGTAATATGATTTAAAACAAAACAAAACAAAACATAAAGCAAACCCAAAATTAGATAAGATGAAAACTATAAGAAGGAGAAGAGAAGTGTCAAGACTGACAGAATGTTTTAATTCAGGAGTAGGTAAGGTATAGCCTGCGAGTCAAATCTGGCCCAACACCTATTTTTTGTACACCATTGAACTAAGAATGATTTTTGCATTTTAATTTTTAAAAATTGTTTTAATGTTTATTTATTTTTGAGAGAGAGAGAGACAGAGAGACAGAGCATGAGCAGGGGAGGGGTAGTGAGAGAGGGAGACACAGACTCCGAAGCAGGCTCCAGGCTCCGAGCTGTCAGCACAGAGCCCGACGCAGGGCTCGAACTCAGGAACAGTGAGATCATGACCTGAGCTAAAGTCGGACGCTTAACTGACTGAGCCACCCAGTATTTTGCTTTTTTAAATACCTGGAAAAATATAGAGAACTTAAATATTGTATGATGTGAATAGGAGATAAAATTTTAAATTTAAGTGTCCATAAATAAATTTTATTGGGACATAACCTCAATGCGTCCCTATACATATGGTGTGTGGTTTCTAGGCTGTCACAGCAGCAGAGGTGAGACCTTATATCCCACAGAGAACACTTAGTGTCTGTGCTTTTACAAAATGGGTTTCTCTACCCCTGTTTTAATCCATAGACTTGCTAATTATTACTTCTTTGAAAAATATTAATGGGTATTTGCTTATGTCACACTAGTAAAGCTATGTGAAAATATTTAATACCTATTACATATATGCCATATGCACAACATATAGTATGAACATGGGTACATATTTTTTTGAGTCCTCACTAATTGTCATGTACTTTGCCTGTGTTACGTGCATTATCCCATTAAGTTCTCCAATGTCATTTTTGCAATGTCAGAGTTATTTCACTTAATCCTGAAACAATCATGAAAGGAATGTACTGGAATTAAACCCTTTAACAGATGCAAATGCTGAAATTTACACAGATGTATGATTTCCAGAGTCACACATCTGGAACTCAAATCCAGTTTGGTTTAACTCCAAAGCTCATGTTCTTATCCATCGTCACTGCTTTGTACGTTTAGTTACATATTACACAAATAAAAGTTCATATACACTTAAACACTCATGAGACATCAAAGTCTAAAGCAATTATGCAGCAGATTTATTTTAACTTCATTTTTAAATATATTCTTTAAAAAAAATTTTTTTAACGTTTATTTATTTTTTGAGAGACAGAGCATGAACAGAGGAGGGACAGAGAGAGAGAGTCACAGAATCCGAAGCAGGCTCCAAGCTCTGAGCTGTCAGCACAGAGCCTGATGGGGGGCTCGAACTCACGGAGTGTAAGATCATAACCTGAGCTGAAGTCAGATGTTTAACTGACTGAGCCACCCAAGGCACCCCAAATTTTTAAATATATTCTTTGTCATTTCAAGAAAATTATTCTTAAATGATAAGTAACTTACTTAATGTTGCCAGATAAAACCTACATATGCAAACAGCAGTTTTATAAAAGGCCAATAATACACCTTCAGATTTTTCTCCTCACATATTTTCTATCTAAACGGAGTGAGTAGCCACACTGAACAGCACACGTTCTAAAAGCCCCCAGGGAATATTCCTAAAAACACCTGTGAGATAGTGCATGTAAGCTGAATAAGATAGTGCATGTAAGTAAGGGAACTGAGTGGTATTAAGTAGCAGAAAACTGGCTGACTGCTCACCAGCCTGAAATGTAGTTTCCTTCTGCTAAATTCACACAGATTAAGTAGAAATGATTAATTTGTGCCACGTGGAGATCCATACCTTCCTCATTCTTTGAATCAGGAATTAATTATTGGTGGGAACATTTGTCAAGACTGGCCTGACACTTAGACCCAAAAAAGGCTCTTCTCCAAGCCACTCTTTTAAATATGTTACAATGGAAAACATGTCCTCTTCTAGATCTTACATCGGAACTGACTCAGAAAAGAATTAGAACATCTACAGATATTCTAGTAAATAGTTTAACCTATAAGAACTGTACACTGAAACTAAAAAAAAACAAAATTGTGATGAATTTACTACTGTGAATTATATTTTGAAAGAGAAAATGTAGGCATTAAAGAAAAAAAATGGTGTCATATGTATACATTTAAGATGTAAAGTCTCCTTTTGTCCTTGATGAATGACATTTAACTCAGTAAAACAAACAAACAACCACAACAAAAACCTACCATTTAAGGAATTTCTCCATATGCCAGTGTCTGATTTGGATGTTTCACATATACTATTTCATATAATTTCCACAGCAGCCCTGTGAAACATGCATTTTCCTTCCATTTAAAAGCTGAATTTAAAAAGACAAAACAAAAATAGCTATTGTAGCTTAAGTCATGTTCATGTTCACTGTTCATTTCCTTTTTTCCTTTATCAGCAGTGAGTAGAGTATACTGCCTTTGGTCTTGCCTTTAAGTTTGACCATGTGACTTGCTTTGGCAAATGGCATATCCTAAATTGGTATAATGTGGATTGATGACAGCAGAGGCTTGAAATGTGCTTAAGTTTTGGCTTTCTCTTTTGTGTTTCTGCCATTGCCATGAGAAATTTTCTCTGGCATCTCAGTACCCTTCAGCTGAGTCCACAGCTAACTCAGGTTTACCCAAAGACCATGGGCAACAAAAATGTTTAATGTTGTATGCCACTGAGAATTTATGTTGGATTTTTCCATAGCAAAATCTGACTAATGAAAAATTGCTGATGGGGTGATACCGTAAAACAAGATAAAACAAACAAATGGAAAAAGCTAAAATATATGCTATTTTCTTTGGAATTAGTTGGCAGGCAGCAAAGAGCCTCATGAGAAGCTGGAAGAATGATCCGTGTTATATAGTGGTGAAGCATTAGGTAAATTTTTAGTTTAGTTACTTAAAAAAGAAAAAAAAATGAGGCAAAATGTTGACTGTTTAAGTTGATATCTTAGTAAGGTACCACAGGAGAGTGATGAGTTCCTTAAAGAACAAAAGAAAAGAAAAGCTGAACAGTTTGCAAGCAAAATTTAGAGAGAATAGAGAAAGTTTAGAGATTGCATGGTTGGAAAACGGATCTGTTTATCTTCAAATCAATGAATGTATGGCAACCAAGATGGCTTTATAAAATATTCCCCTCTATTTGACTAAACTTTGGACAGGTTTCTTCCTGACTATGCACAGGTCCCTGGTCTTTTTTCTTAGGACATTTAGTTTAGAAAACTTCCTATTGTAAATTCTTTCTCTGCCCCTTTGAATTGTAAATGTTCTCCCAGCTTCCTGCCAGTTTTACAACCCAGAAATGTCTTTCTAAAGACCAAAGAGCAATCCCTTTAAAATATAATTATCATGGAAGATAGTGTTCCTATCTTTTAATCTCTATGGAAGGGGAGGACCTTAACTTCCTGAATAGACATCAATGAACAGACACAGATGGCCTAATCACAGAGAAATACATTTGTAAATTCAGGAACAACTCAATATGATTACGCATTCCATTGACCAATCTCCTTCTCTAATGTCCTCCTGTACTTTTCCACTGGTTCACTTACCCCAACACTTAAAAATATTCCCACCTTTTGTTTCAGCAGCGTTGAGTTTAATCTCCTTCCTGTATTGGAATAATCCTAAATAAGGCCTTTCTTGTCTGTTTAACTTTGCCCAGTGCAATTTTTCTTTGACATTCCATGGAAAAGCAACCTCAGATAAAGGACCGTTACTCTAAGTGTTAGTAAAAAGTCATGACCTCAGAGCAAAGACCAAATCAAGATTGTGGCTATGACATTCTTTGCCAAAACCTCTGGAAGGTTTAAGATACATCTAGCAGATCTTTTAAGACCAACAAGGATCCTCGGAAACATAGGGGTATAAGCCCATAGAATCTTGATGTACCAAAACTACTAGTATTTAAAAAGAGAGAGAGGTGCTTTTTGAAAGAATCTGGGAGGTGACTTTTGGCACATGGGTCAACTGCAAGCAAATATATGGAAACTTCCAATGTTTCAAGGGAATTTACTGGCAAAGGTGCCACCTGCCTACACAAAAAGAATATGAGAAATTTGAGAGTGAAAAGACATTCAGCAGGAAGCCAACCAAGAAATCTGCTCAATGTTCTTTTCAAAAAAGGCCAAGGAGAGTGATGCAAAGGAGAAATTCCCGGAGAATGGAGTCAACAGCGATATAAAGGACAGTGCAATGAACTGAAGTGAGGCCTAGTCAGGGAATATTTCCTATCCCTAGGGTATAGGATTCTGGCAATTTTTGTTCAATAGGATCTCAGAATTTCTGTAGACTAGTAACTGATATCTGCCTCTTCTTCCCATTTTGAGAAGGAGTGTTTATTACAGTTATCTTGTCCCTATGCCACTACTATATGCTGGATGCATGGGAAAGGTGGGCTGCGGACAATTCATCTAGCCTTCCACATCCATAGGCACAACATCTGGACCTTATTCAAGCCTGATGCCATGAAAACGTGGGACTTGGGGTATGTTGTGGCAAGGAATTGAATATTTTTCACATGGAGAAATAGAGTGAATATTTTTGAGAAAAAAAAAAAAGCCTGAGTGTAGCAGCTATAAAGATATCTCACTTCAGTCTCCTGACTGTAAGGAAGGTGAATATGACCCTGGATATATGCAGATGGCCTGTGAGATGATGACTGGTCTGTATGAAGGGTTGATCAACCTGAGATGACATCTGTCCCTGTTACAGTTACTCAGGGTTACTTTTGGTAGTTCCAATTCTATACCTGTATCTCTTAAGAGCCTCTAAACTTTAAAAATTTTAACTTTTACCCACAAAGCAACAGAATCCCCAAGAGAAAGAAAGTAAATATTTAAATATCAATTATTAATATATAATTAAAGTGTTATTCTACTTGCATGATAACATATTTTATTTATTTATTTTTTTTTTTTTAATTTTTTTTATTTTTTTTTCCTGAAATTTATTGACAAATTGGTTTCCATACAACACCCAGTGCTCATCCCAAAAGGTGCCCTCCTCAATACCCATCACCCACCCTCTCCTCCCTCCCACCCCCCATCAACCCTCAGTTTGTTCTCAGTTTTTAACAGTCTCTTATGCTTTGGCTCTCTCCCTTTCTAACCTCTTTTTTTTTTTTTTTCCTTCCCCTCCCCCATGGGTTCCTGTTAAGTTTCTCAGGATCCACATAAGAGTGAGACCATATGGTATCTGTCTTTCTCTGTATGGCTTATTTCACTTAGCATCACACTCTCCAGTTCCATCCACGTTGCTACAAAAGGCCATATTTCATTTTTTCTCATTGCCATGTAATATTCCATTGTGTATATAAACCACAATTTCTTTATCCATTCATCAGTTGATGGACATTTAGGCTCTTTCCATAATTTGGCTATTGTTGAGAGTGCTGCTATGAACATTGGGGTACAAGTGGCCCTATGCATCAGTGCTCCTGTATCCCTTGGATAAATTCCTAGCAGTGCTATTGCTGGGTCATAGGGTAGGTCTATTTTTAATTTTCTGAGGAACCTCCACACTGCTTTCCAGAGCGGCTGCACCAATTTGCATTCCCACCAACAGTGCAAGAGGGTTCCCGTTTCTCCACATCCTCTCCAGCATCTATAGTCTCCTGATGTGTTCATTTTGGCCACTCTGACTGGCGTGAGGTGATACCTGAGTGTGGTTTTGATTTGTATTTCCCTGATAAGGAGCGACGCTGAACATCTTTTCATGTGTCTGTTGGCCATCCGGATGTCTTCTTTAGAGAAGTGTCTATTCATGTTTTCTGCCCATTTCTTCACTGGGTTATTTGTTTTTCGGGTGTGGAGTTTGGTGAGCTCTTTATAGATTTTGGATACTAGCCCTTTGTCCGATAGGTCATTTGCAAATATCTTTTCCCTTTCCGTTGGTTGCCTTTTAGTTTTGTTGGTTGTTTCCTTTGCTGTGCAGAAGCTTTTTATCTTCATAAGGTCCCAGTAATTCACTTTTGCTTTTAATTCCCTTGCCTTTGGGGATGTGTCGAGTAAGAGATTGCTACGGCTGAGGTCAGAGAGGTCTTTTCCTGCTTTCTCCTCTAAGGTTTTGATGGTTTCCTGTCTCACATTTAGGTCCTTTATCCATTTGGAGTTTATTTTTGTGAATGGTGTGAGAAAGTGGTCTAGTTTCAACCTTCTGCATGTTGCTGTCCAGTTCTCCCAGCACCATTTGTTAAAGAGGCTGTCTTTTTTCCATTGGATGTTCTTTCCTGCTTTGTCAAAGATGAGTTGGCCATACGTTTGTGGGTCTAGTTCTGGGGTTTCTATTCTATTCCATTGGTCTATGTGTCTGTTTTGGTGCCAATACCATGCTGTCTTGATGATGACAGCTTTGTAGTAGAGGCTAAAGTCTGGGATTGTGATGCCTCCTGCTTTGGTCTTCTTCTTCAAAATTCCTTTGGCTATTCGGGGCCTTTTGTGGTTCCATATGAATTTTAGGATTGCTTGTTCTAGTTTCGAGAAGAATGCTGGTGCAATTTTGATTGGGATTGCATTGAAGGTGTAGATAGCTTTGGGTAGTATTGACATTTTGACAATATTTATTTTTCCAATCCATGAGCAGGGAATGTCTTTCCATTTCTTTAAGTCTTCTTCAATTTCCTTCAGAAGCTTTCTATAGTTTTCAGCATACAGATCCTTTACATCTTTGGTTAGATTTATTCCTAGGTATTTTATGCTTCTTGGTGCAATTGTGAATGGGATCAGTTTCTTTATTTGTCTTTCTGTTGCTTCATTGTTAGTGTATAAGAATGCAACTGATTTCTGTACATTGATTTTGTAGCCTGCAACTTTGCTGAATTCCTGTATCAGTTCTAGCAGACTTTTGGTGGAGTCTATCGGATTTTCCATGTATAATATCATGTCATCTGCAAAAAGCGAAAGCTTGACTTCATCTTTGCCAATTTGGATGCCTTTGATTTCCTTTTGTTGTCTGATTGCTGATGCTAGAACTTCCAGCACTATGTTAAACAGCAGCGGTGAGAGTGGGCATCCTTGTCGTGTTCCTGATCTCAGGGAAAAAGCTTTCAGTTTTTCCCCGTTGAGGATGATGTTAGCTGTGGGCTTTTCATAAGTGGCTTTTATGATCTTTAAGTATGTTCCTTCTATCCCGACTTTCTCAAGGGTTTTTATTAAGAAAGGGTGCTGGATTTTGTCGAAGGCCTTTTCTGCATCGATTGACAGGATCATATGGTTCTTCTCTCTTTTTTTGTTAATGTGATGTATCACGTTGATTGATTTGCGAATGTTGAACCAGCCCTGCATCCCAGGAATGAATCCCACTTGATCATGGTGAATAATTCTTTTTATATGCCGTTGAATTCGATTTGCTAGTATCTTATTGAGAATTTTTGCATCCATATTCATCAGGGATATTGGCCTGTAGTTCTCTTTTTTTACTGGGTCTCTGTCTGGTTTAGGAATCAAAGTAATACTGGCTTCATAGAATGAGTCTGGAAGTTTTCCTTCCCTTTCTATTTCTTGGAATAGCTTGAGAAGGATAGGTATTATCTCTGCTTTAAACGTCTGGTAGAACTCCCCTGGGAAGCCATCTGGTCCTGGACTCTTATTTGTTGGGAGATTTTTGATAACCGATTCAATTTCTTCGCTGGTTATGGGTCTGTTCAAGCTTTCTATTTCCTCCTGATTGAGTTTTGGAAGCGTGTGGGTGTTCAGGAATTCGTCCATTTCTTCCAGGTTGTCCAATTTGTTGGCATATAAGTTTTCATAGTATTCCCTGATAATTGTTTGTATCTCTGAGGGATTGGTTGTAATAATTCCATTTTCATTCATGATTTTATCTATTTGGGTCATCTCCCTTTTCTTTTTGAGAAGCCTGGCTAGAGGTTTGTCAATTTTGTTTATTTTTTCAAAAAACCAACTCTTGGTTTCGTTGATCTGCTCTACAGTTTTTTTAGTTTCTATATTGTTTATTTCTGCTCTGATCTTTATTATTTCTCTTCTTCTGCTGGGCTTAGGCTGCCTTTGCTGTTCTGCTTCTAGTTCCTTTAGGTGTGCTGTTAGATTTTGTATTTGGGATTTTTCTTGTTTCTTGAGATAGGCCTGGATTGCAATGTATTTTCCTCTCAGGACTGCCTTTGCTGCGTCCCAAAGCGTTTGGATTGTTGTATTTTCATTTTCGTTTGTTTCCATATATTTTTTAATTTCTTCTCTAATTGCCTGGTTGACCCACTCATTCGTTAGTAGGGTGTTCTTTAACCTCCATGCTTTTGGAGGTTTTCCAGACTTTTTCCTGTGGTTGATTTCAAGCTTCATGGCATTGTGGTCTGAAAGTAAGCATGGTATAATTTCAATTCTTGTAAACTTATGAAGGGCTGTTTTGTGACCCAGTATATGATCTATCTTGGAGAATGTTCCATGTGCACTCGAGAAGAAAGTATATTCTGTTGCTTTGGGATGCAGAGTTCTAAATATATCTGTCAAGTCCATCTCATCCAATGTCTCATTCAGGGCCCTTGTTTCTTTATTGACCGTGTGTCTAGTTGATCTATCCCTTTCTGTAAGTGGTGTATTAAAGTCCCCTGCAATTACCACATTCTTATCAATAAGGTTGCTTATGTTTATGAGTAATTGTTTTATATATTTGGGGGCTCCGGTATTCGGTGCATAGACATTTATAATTGTTAGCTCTTCCTGATGGATAGACCCTGTAACTATTATATAATGTCCTTCTTCATCTCTTGTTACAGCCTTTAATTTAAAGTCTAGTTTGTCTGATATAAGTATGGCTACTCCAGCTTTCTTTTGGCTTCCAGTCGCATGATAAATAGTTCTCCATCCCCTCACTCTCAATCTAAAGGTGTCCTCAGGTCTAAAATGAGTCTCTTGTAGACAGCAAATAGATGGGTCTTGTTTTTTTATCCATTCTGATACCCTATGTCTTTTGGTTGGCGCATTTAATCCATTTACATTCAGTGTTATTATAGAAAGATACGGGTTTAGAGTCATTGTGATGTCTGTATGTTTTATGCTTATAGTGATGTCTCTGGGACTTTGTCTCACAGGGTCCCCCTTAGGATCTCTTGTAGGGCTGGTTTAGTGGTGACAAATTCCTTCAGTTTTTGTTTGTTTGGGAAGACCTTTATCTCTCCTTCTATTCTAAATGACAGACTTGCTGGATAAAGGATTCTTGGCTGCATATTTTTTCTGTCTAGCACCCTGAAAATCTCTTGCCAATTTTTTCTGGCCTGCCAAGTTTCAAAAGAGAGATCAGTCACGAGTCTTATAGGTCTCCCTTTATATGTGAGGGCACGTTTACCCCTTGCTGCTTTCAGAATTTTCTCTTTATCCTTGTATTTTGCCAGTTTCACTATGATATGTCGTGCAGAAGATCGATTCAAGTTACGTCTGAAGGGAGTTCTCTGTGCCTCTTGGATTTCAATGCCTTTTTCCTTCCCCAGTTCAGGGAAGTTCTCAGCTATGATTTCTTCAAGTACCCCTTCAGCACCTTTCCCTCTCTCTTCCTCCTCTGGGATACCAATTATGCGTATATTATTTCTTTTTAGTGTATCACTTAATTCTCTAATTTTCCCCTCATACTCCTGGATTTTTTTATCTCTCTTTTTCTCAGCTTCCTCTTTTTCCATAACTTTATCTTCTAGTTCACCTATTCTCTCCTCTGCCTCTTCAAGCCGAGCTGTGGTGGTTTCCATTTTGTTATGCATTTCGTTTAAAGCGTTTTTCAGCTCCTCGTGACTGTTCCTTAGTCCCTTGATCTCTGTAGCAAGAGATTCTCTGCTGTCCTGTATACTGTTTTCAAGCCCAGCGATTAATTTTATGACTATTATTCTAAATTCACTTTCTGTTATATTATTTAAATCCTTTTTGATCAGCTCATTAGCTGTTGTTATTTCCTGGAGATTCTTCTGAGGGGAGTTCTTCCGCTTGGTCATTTTGGATAGTCCCTGGGGTGGTGAGGACCTGCAGGGCACTTCCCCTGTGCTGTGGTGTATACCTGGAGTTGGTGGGCGGGGCCGCAGTCAGACCTGATGTCTGCCCCCAGCCCACCGCTGGGGCCACAGTCAGACTGGTGTGTGCCTTCTCTTCCCCTCTCCTAGGGGCGGGATTCACTGTGGGGTGGTGTGGCTCGTCTGGGCTACTTGCACCGTGCCAGGCTTGTGATGCTGGGGATCTGGCGTATTAGCTGGGGTGGGTAGGCAAGGTGCACGGGGGCAGGAGGGGCAGGCTTAGATCGCTTCTCCTTAGGTGATCCACTTCAGGAGGGGCCCTGTGGCAGCGGGAGGGAGTCAGATCCGCTGCCGGAGGTTTGGCTCCGCAGAAGCGCAGAGTTGGGTGTTTGCGCAGAGCGAGCAAGTTCCCTGGCAGGAACCGGTTCCCTTTGGGATTTCGGCTGGGGGATGGGCGGGGGAAATGGCGCTGGCGAGCGCCTTTGTTCCCCACCAAACTGAGCTCTGTTGTCAGGGGGCTCAGCAGCTCTCCCTCCCTTTGTCCTCCAGCCTTCCCGCTTTCCGAGCAGAGCTGTTAATTTCTGACCTCCCAGACGCTAAGTCGCGCTTGCTGTGGGAACACAGTCCGCCCGGCCCCTCCGCTTTTGCAAGCCGACTCGGGGGCTCTGCTTGGCCGGCGAGCCGCCCCTCCGCCCCGGCTCCCTCCCGCCAGTCCGTGGAGCGCGCACCGCCTCGCCGCCCTTCCTACCCTCTTCCGTGGGCCTCTCGTCTGCGTTTGGCTCCAGCGACTCTGTTCTGCTAATCCTCTGGCGGTTTTCTGGGTTATTTAGGCAGGTGTAGATGGAATCTAAGTGATCAGCAGGACGTGCGGTGAGCCCAGCGTCCTCCTAAGCCGCCATCTTGCCGCAACCTTCGATAACATATTTTAATTAGGTCAAAATTGCATACTTATTTGTAGATCTAAATACAGTAGAGTCTCCTTGGAAATATACATTTAGTTTTACATAGTGTTTTAGATAGATTTATCTTTCACGTTTACATGTTTGAAGACACTGGTATTAAAATATCATTTTAATATTATAGATCTGATCACCACAACTGGTTAATTCCTGTAAGGAAAAGAGTACAGAATGTGGAATGAGATATTCTACTTAGCATTTCTGTGGCCTGTAACATGCATTTAACTTCCCTGAACATCAGTATCATTTTCTATAAAATGGGGCTGATATTAAATGTCTGGTAGAGTTAGTGTGAAATTAATTGCTATAGTATATGTAAAGTTTCTATTGAACAGTAAGCTCTCAGAAATTTAATTTCACACCTGTCCCCCTATGAACACCTACACACAATTTTTCCTCAGCGCATAATGAATTGTTTATCTGACATGAAATATAAAGTTGGAATTTTTTAAGTGAATCTGTGTGCTTAAGACATAAAATATTCAACTCCATTCACTGTTAATTTCCAGCCTGCCCTTTACATAGTGCTGGTCAGTTATATCAGGTATAGTTGTTCTATTTTATGTCTGCTTCTCTTGTTCACCATAGTAGCTTCGAAGACCTTGATCTTCCAAATTGTATTAGATTAAACGAAAAAGGTGTTTTAAAATAAATAGGCTTTAAATCCAGGAGAATGTAAGTCGTAGAGGATAGAGTAGGAGTTGGTCTGAGCTTCTTAAAACCTTATCTACTGGATAAGTCTTTAGATTTCTTTCCTTGAATTTTGTGTGGCCAGTTGCCACATAGTTGGAGATGAGGTAAGGAGGGCAGATGTGATGCTGAGCTCATGCAATGATGTCTATAAAATGACCAGTGGTGTGTCTGAAATGGGTTGAGAATCTTGAGGTGACATCTTTCTTTGTTGTTGGAAGGGCTCCAAGAATGTTATTAGTTCTACTTTTACATCACCTTTCCTATACAGGGATGCTCTGGTGACCTCTCCACTTGATTTGTTGCTCACCAAATCTGAGAATATCCCCTTGGAGTATGGGGGGGGGGGGGGGGGCAGAGAGGGATAAATAGACTTGGATTCAAATATCAGCTCCAGTATCTAAATAGTCTTATAATCTTATATAAATTTCCTAAAATCCTAGAAATTACTTTCCTTACCTGTAAAAGAAGTTAAAAACAAAAATTCCAGCTCACGAAATCCATACCCCTTCCCAGATGAAATGAAACAACATATATCTGTGATGAAGAATGACCAACCTTTAGTATTCGCTCAATGGAAAATAGCTAATATTAGCTTTGATAGTCTCCCCTATGAACAAACAAACAAACAAAAGCAAAACATATTTCGGCGCCTGCGTGGCTCAGTTGGTTAAGCAGCTGACTCTTGGTTTCTGCTCAGACCTGCGTTGGGCTCTATGCTAACAGGGCAGCGCCTGCTTGGGATTTTCTCTCTCTCTCTCTGCCCCTCTCCTGCTCATGCCCATGCGATATCTCTCTCTCTGTCTCAAGATAAATAAATAAACTTAAAAAATATACTTAAAACATCAGGCAAGCATTATGTTGAAGCCCCAGATTTTATCAAATATCCTTTGGAAGTAGGAAATAGAAGGGAATCAGAAATTGACAAATCCTCTTCTGTTTATTATGAATGAAAATAGAACTAGATCAATTTCTTAGTGAAGAGAACATATAAAAGGGTCACTTCTAAGAGTGTGGTCCCCAAAAAAGAAAAGTGTGGCCCTCAGTATTGGTTATTTAGATGACAAAGTGTGTTGCCTTTCATAATTCTGCTTCAAAATCCTATTATATTTTGTTTGAAGGCATTTTAAAAGCAACTGTTTCTGGTGACCTTCAAGCTAAAAACAAGATTCCTTTATAAAAAAAAAAGTGTTCTGTATTACAGAGCAAATGTATCAGAAGTAATCTTTTGAGTTAGGGCTACAAGAAGATACATAGATAGTTCTCTTGACCGTCGCATTTAAAATGGTCCAGAATGTCTGGCAAGTAGAAGCTTCTAGTGAATATGTATGAGGAAAGAAATGTAAAGACTTGAATTTTTTCCCAGAGAACATATTGAGAGTATTTGAGGGGGTGGGGAGGAAGACCTTTCCTAAGCTTACAAAAAAAAGTTGTCATAAATACACATTTTTGTTGAGTGGCAACACAAATTGTACTTGTTTAGAAATCTATGAAGAAGGAATTTAATGGCAAGAGGAATCAAACCTGACTCACAAAAAATTTTGGTTGATTTCAGCACAGGATCAAACAGATGAAAGGATAAAGAACTAGGAAGACTCTCTAACACACGACAGACACATTTATGTGTGACTATGACAGTGGGGCTGCTCTTCAACTGTAAAGATGTCAGCCAGGATTGGACTGGGTGAAGAGAGAAAAAAAAAGAGTAACTTATTAGACCTTTTAGTACCAATCTGTTCCAAAGAACTGAAGTATCCATGATATAACAAGAAAAATTTTGAACTAAAATGTTTTAAAATCCCTGATTGTTTCAAAGATAACATTGGAATCCAGCCTATTAATTAATGTAAATTTATATTAGAGATTGAAGTGTGTCATCTGATGTGGAAAGGTGAAAGGAAGGGCAATAGACCATTAGTTTTCTAGCAGCCAGTGTCCTGGGTTTAATATAGATTGCTGAAGAAAATAAGCAGGAGCTTTGTGGGTTATTCAAAGGCCCAAACTTTGGAAGGAAAGTTTTTAAAAAGTTGTACACTTGAACGTAGAAACAAGAAAATGGACATACTTAAATCCACAAGGTCAGCAAGAGATCAATGGTAGACATTTTTCAATCTAACTAAGGGGTGTAATTCATAGGAATACTCTCACACTATGTCAACAATATAAATGAGAGAAAAATATGGTTAGAAGAATGTGATGAACAGATTTTACGACTCCAGCTGCTGGTGTGCTTGCCCTTGTATTATCCTCTCCCGATTGTGAGGGAAACCTGTGACTTGCTTCTAACAATAGAATATGGCAAAGGTGATAAGATGTCACTCCTCTGATTAAGTCATGCTATATAAAACTTTGTCTTGCTAGCCAACTTTCTCTCCTTCCTGACTTTGAGGAAGCAAGCTTATATGAGTTGTATGGTCATAAGGAAATTAATTCTGCCAATGACCAGAGCGATCTTGGAAGTGCTTCTTTGCCCATCGATCGTCCAAATGAGAACCCAGTCTTGGCTCACATCTTGATTGTACCCTTGCCGAGGACCCAACTAAGTTGTGTCCAGATTCCTGACCCAAAGAATCTCTGAAATAATAAATGTATACTACTGTTTTAACTCACCAAGTTTGTAATGATTTGTTACCCAGCACAGGGGACTAATACAAGTAAAACCATTAATCTTCACAGATTATGAATATGTTACTGAAGGTGGAGGTTTCTTTAGAATATTGATAGCCTTATGGATCATAAATACCTTTCTAGGTGCTTTAATAGCCCTGGGGTACACCTTCCGCTGATGGGGCTTATTTAATGCCAAGTAACTATATGAATTAGGCTCAAGCTCCAAATCCAAAATAATGAAGAATAAAAGGGAAAAACTTATCCAATTGGTTATCCAAAAAAACTTAATGTTTTCACCATTTGATCTTCTGTTGTTTCTTTTATTTTTGTTTGTTTGTTTATGTTTGTTTGTTTGTTTATTTACTTATTATTTATTTTGAGGCAGGGCAGAGAGAAGGAGAAACAGAATCCCAAGCAGACTCCATGCTGTCAGCATAGAGCCCAACAGGGGCTCGAACTCATGAACCGTGAGATCATGACCTGAGCTGAGATCAAGAGTCAGAGGCTCAACCAACTGAACCACACAGGTACCCCTAATTTATTTTTTTTTAATTATGGCAAAATAAAATTCACCATAACAACTTTTAAGTGTTCAGTTCAGTAGTGTAAAGTACATTCATATTGCTGTGCAACTGGTTTTCAAAACTTAAACTGTAATTAGTAGACAGTAGCTCCCCACTCTTCCTTCCTCTCAGACTCCAGTAACTACCATTCTACTTTCTGTCTGTAAATTTGACTACCCTAGGTACCATATATAGGCAGAATCATACAGTATTTGTCTTTTTGTTATAAGCTTATTTCACTTAGCATAATGCCCTCAGGATTCTCATATGTTGTAGTATATGGCAGGATTTTTTTTTTCCTTTTTAAGGCTGGCAATATTCCATTGTTTGTATATGTCACATTTGTTGATCCATTTATCCTTTGATGGACATGGGAGTTGCTTCTACCTTTCTTAATGACTCATAGTTCTTAAGAGTCATATTTCTTAATGACTCTTCTTTTAACACTTTTGTGTGTATACCCAGGAGTGGAATTGCTGAATCACATGGTAATTCTAGCTTTAACTCTTTGAGGAACTGCCATACTGTTATCCATAGCTGCTGTATTATTTGACATTTCTACTAACAGTCCATAAAGAAGGCTCCAATATTTGCACAACCTCACCAACACCTTTTTATTTTCTGTTTTTTGTTTGTTTGGTTTTTTGTTTATTTTTATGGTTACCATCATAATGGGTGTAAAATAGTATCTCATTATGGTTTGGATTTCTATTTTCCTAATGATCAGTGATACCGAGCATCTTTCCATTTGCTTGTTGGCCATTTGTGTATCTTCTTTGGAGAAATGTCTATTCAAG
This sequence comes from Prionailurus viverrinus, assembly GCF_022837055.1. Classification (NCBI taxonomy): domain Eukaryota; kingdom Metazoa; phylum Chordata; class Mammalia; order Carnivora; family Felidae; genus Prionailurus; species Prionailurus viverrinus. Next base: position 39,065,454 of record NC_062573.1, on the reverse strand, counting down.
TCCTTTGCTGATTTTTAATTGAGTTGTTTGTTTCATTGTTGAATGGTAGGACTTTTTAAAATATTAACCCCTTATCAAATATATGATTTACAAATCATTTCTTCCATTCTGTAAGTTGCTTTTCACTCCAATGATTGTGTCCTTTAATGCACAACAGTTTTTATATTTGATGTAGTCTAGTTTATCTATTTTTTCCTTCTGTTTCTTGCATGCTCACTCGCTCTCTCTCTCTCTCTCTCTCTCTCTCTCTCTCTCTCTCTTTCTTTCTTTTAAAATCATGCTGGTATTCCTGAGTGCTGTAGTCCCAGATTCAAAGTGAAACTAAGTTTCGTGCTAAGGTAGATCTGTAATTTATGAAAAGAGAAATAATTTTGTTGCTGAGTTTAGGGAGAGAGAGAGACAGAGAGAGACAGAAGAAACCTAGGAGCCAAGATAGCAAGACCAAGAAAGAAAAAACATGTTTATATCTCAAAAAAGAATAGCCATTCAATTCTCTTTCTAGGTTTGCTTATTTATATGAATTCAAAATGTCTGTTAAAATACACACCTAAAGCCCTTTTACTTTCTCTATTTTATCAAGTGTAAAAGCCTGATTTTTCAGGACCATCCTCCTATCGTTTGTATTTAATGATCCATGGGTCATTAATGAAGCATGAGATAGAATCATAACTCCCACCCTATTCTGTTCAATTTTATGAGATATTTGAGGCTTTCCGAGATGCAGTTTTATTGAGGGAGCAAATCTTGATACAGCATTTAACTAATTTCAATCTCCAAATTCTTCTTTCTATTCTGAGATATGGCTAGGCCTATCAGTCGTCAAGAACATGCACTCTCATTACTTTCTTAGTTGATTTAAAAGTGATTTCAGGTAGAGAAGCCAAATTATTAAGGAAAAAGAGTTATGAAGGTTGTCTGATCCATTTACCTGGCACCTTACAGGAGGCTCTCTACAGCCTTCATCATCCTCACTATTACCATCATGATTACACAATGGGATAGAATGGAATATGTTCTTCAGATGGAAGCACAAGCCCCATGCTTTCTGCCTTTCAGGGATAACTGTCTAACGTTTTTAGCCAATGCACTGCTTAAACCCTGTCAGAGCTCAGTGAAGGAAGATGGGTCTGAATGCATAGTTCTTTGGAAGCAGAAGGCACCCCACCTCATTAATGGGCTCATCTGTAGCTGGGCTATGGGAGCATCTTTCCCCATCTTTGGAAACACCATGCAAAACAAAACAAAACAAGACAAGACAAAACAAAACAAAACAAAACTTCCTAAATATAATGGACCATGTGGCCAGTTTTCAGGACTGATATTGACTACTGCATAGAGAGGTATCATAAGTGATTTCACTGGTGAGAAGAAAAGTAACTGAGTGTTCAGCAAACAACTAACTAGAAAGTTTATCTTAGAATTGGTTTTATGTTTATCATACAGACCATAACTACTCTCTGTACAAGTTGCCCTATCAGGAATAGAGAGGAAGCTAATGTTACTCAGAAACATTTGTGAATTAAAACCAGCACACTAGAATCTAAGATAACAAACCCTTTCTTGGCGACCTCGAGTAATTCTTTCTCTGGGTCTCTGTTCCCTCACCTGTAAAACTGATGCTACATAAAATGAGTTAATTTCCCCAGTTTTAATCTGTCCTTGAATTTCATTCAAAATCAATGAAGTATATGGGAAAAGCAGGTGAATGGGTGTGGACATGATTACATGACATTGTATACCTCAAAATGGGTTTTATCTTATCTATAATCCAAAGCAAAGTATAAGCAAAGGGGTTAATTACAGCATCTGACACAGTAAATGCGGTGTACTTAAATGTAGATGTGAGAGTACTGCGGAAGGTAAGCTCCTCATGGTGAATTTACCAAGCCCACATTTTATATATGGCAAATTTCTTGTGGATATTTAAGGTCTTAACATAAGAAACACTAATAGCAAAACTATTAGTATTACAAGAACTCTTTCCTCTTGTGTAGTTTATTTTTGTTGTAATTAAATCTGCTACTCACTTATTACTTGTGATAAATGTATAGGCCCCACTTCTTTCAGAGTCTTTAACAACTGTCTTTACTATTGCAGCAAAATATTTGAATGAAAATGTGTGATTTGTGAGTGCTCGATTTAGGGATGGGGTGAGAGACAGATTGACGTAATGGACTATGTTGTTACAATAGACACTTGCCCTGGTTTAATGGATAATCATTTCTTGAGAAGAATTAAATAAATTCACGTAGGAGTCATAACTTTTGAAAGCCGGGAATACAGACCTACAGAGAAGTGAGTCCATGGGATCTCATTCTTCTATAGTCATACTGGCGAACAGTGTGTGGACCAAGCATGATAAGAGATGATGGTGAAATCTTCCCTTTCCCTCTACCTGTTCTTATCCTCTGGCTTTTCTTTTCTCTTCTGTGGTGTGCCCAGCAATTCAACAAACAATTATGGATGACAAACTGTTACACTAGTTATGTCATGAGTAGCTAAGGAGTATGCTGGCAGAGACATTCAACACTCATAATTTTTCACTCAATCTTCATGTGCAGTATTACATTAATGTATTTCAGAATTACAGAGACATTAATAAGGTACATAATTACGGTGGCAATTTTCTGCAATATTATAATGTCATATAAATGTTAGGATTGCTTTTCTAGAAGAGAAAAGATAAAAGTTTCTTTTATTCTGAACTTAATCATCAGTGAATGAGTTACCCTAGTTGCCTTCCTAAAAGACTACCTATGGAATTTAGCTAGAAAACACTCCTATAACAGCAAACGTTGCAACATGAAGTTATTTGGTTTTAAAATACCCTTCTTGAAAACAAGAGGAATTATTCAAGAGATATGCAGCAATTCTGGATGAAAACAGGAGAGAACATAAATCTGGATGTATCATGCTTTGCTTTGTATTATAAACTTGTAAATGGAAGGTCAAGGATTTATTATTTTAAATGAATTCAAGTAGGAAGGGATATTGTGGCCTTATTTATCTTTTAAGTCCAGATTACCATACGTTAAGTTTTATTAAAATAGAACATATCTGTATAAGATCTAAATGAAAAATTGAGATGAGTTTATGTTTAGCACTGATGAATTATTTTATACCTATATGTATATAGGTATTTATACCTTGCATCTATTTTGTTCAAAATATAGTAGATCTTATTGCAGGAACAAATAACCACTATTCTATTGATGTCAAGCAAACAAACAAACAAAAATGGCTTTTTCCCAGTACAAGTTACATGTTGGTAATAGGATGACTAGGACCTCTGTTCATTATCATATCAACTTACCACTGGAACCCAAGCTGATGAAACAGCCATACCGTGCCAGATGCTGATGGAACAGAAAGACGTTGTGTTGAGAGGTATGCTCTGTCTCTCAAAACTTCCACCCTAAAGTGACACACGTCACTGTGACACACATTTCATTGGTCAATGCAAATTACATGATATGAATTTGAGTTTGTTGATGAAAAATACAGTAAACCTAATTTGCTATCTACATGTTTAGGCATGCTTTCCCATCCCAAAGGTAAATAATATATAAAAAGAGCAGAAATCATTTTATTACTTATTCTAGAAAATACTTGTCCCTGAGAGGTATGAGTACAAATCAAATAACAGAATTTCTTGATCAAAACTAACATCTGACCAGCAACACTGGCTTCATTCCCTTCATTTTGTTGTGTTCACCAATCCAAAGCTATTATGTCATATACTCTTCCTGACCTCAACTTCATTCCCATTTTGCAAGACCACTTTAAAATCACTCAGCTCAGGCCTCAGAATCCTATAAATACTCTCCACTGACTTCCCCCTTCTGACACAATATTAAGATTCTCAAAGCAGTGTTTTCCTTATACAGCCAGTTAAGGAAACTTTGCTTTGCTTGATCTTTTTGAAGAGTAAGCATTTTACATAAGCCTACCCTACACCTGGAAGGAGACAGGAAACCAAATATTACTGAATAGCACTAAAGGCAATCACAGCATTTAAATGTCAAGTGGTGAGATAGGTATTTGAGATACAGAGTTGACTAAGGCCCAGGCTTCATAACAATGTAGTTGTTTCATAATGTTTCTGGAATGAATGAATGGAATATAGGAAGGGAGACAAGCATATATTAATCTTTTAATACATTAGGAGTAAAATGATAATGAATAGAGTTAGAAAAATAATAAAGGCATATAGAAACTCACTACTATGTAACTTACTGTTGCAACTGGGTTTAATTTTTTCTGATTTGCTTATTTCCCAGATATGGGATGGAGAGTACCTCACAGAGAGATTGACAGTTTCTCCTTGACATAGTCCCAAACAAATCACTTCATAAGAATTGAAGAATTTAGTAGGAAAACCTAGTCTAGAAGAGAATAATGTATTTGACAGTTTTTCAAATTTCAGTTTCTCCCATACTTATAAGCCCATTAAGACATGTTACCTTCAAACACTTGATACAGTATAGAAGTACAATAAAGATTTTTTAAATGAATGAATGATTGTCAACTCCATTCATTCTGGTGCCACACGTTGTGCTCACACTATGCAAAACTGTGCTGGTGTTAGAGACCCAAAGGTGAATAGCATACAGGCATTCAGAGCATGTTTGTAAAAAGAGGAAAGTCTGAATCAGAGCAAAGACCACAATAGCCGGGTCTTCTCAAAACCCTAAGAGATTCACTAAGCATATTCCCTAAGGAAATAATTCTATGACAAGCAACAAGATATAGTAGAAAGAGTTCTGAACTTAGAGTGTGTTTACAATGCCAGCTCTCACTCTGATCCTCTGTGAATTTTGGCAAGTCCCTATGCGCCTCAACCTTGGTTTCCCAGCCAACAAAATGAAAGATGCCGTATTTACATTATAAATGTGGAATGAAAATACACATAGGTAATACTTGGAAAATAGCTTAGCCACATCTGCATTTAAACCTGGAAAAGTGTTTTGTGCCCCCCTTTCCCACCTCTTCATCTCTTGTTTGTGGTCTTTTACTATCCTCTGGCATTTTCTATCCTGCAGTGAATTATAATCCTATATTGATTTGTTGTCGACTTCTCTTTGCAACTTCTCTGTGGTGAAGACATTTTATTCATCGTCACTTGCCACATATTCAGTACATAGCCTGATATATAGTAGATGGTCAATAAATGTTTGAAAAATGTAAGAATATATATATATATATATATATATATATATATATATATATATATAAGTATACAGATACGTTAATGAGCAAATTAATAAATGAATGAGCTGTGGAATTAATAATTGTCAACAAATTTTCCTGTTAAATCATTAAAGTAGGAGGGTCACTGGCTCCCCTCATCTGTGAAATTTTTTAGGAGGCAAAGATATAACTGATGTACAGCAAAGGATGAAAATCCACACTCTGTAGCTGTTTTCCCAAGTTTCCTTAATGATAAGAATTACTTGGGTGTTTGTTAAACATACAGTTTCCCAGATCTTTGCCTTGAAGGTTATCATTTTTCAGCCTGGAATATCATTAAAGAAGTCGTATATCTAACAGGCATTCCTAGGCAATGCGTAACTTCATGGAAGTTTGGTAAATATTGATCTAGATGAAAGGTAGTAACAGTTATGGCAAAAATTATGTAGCACACAATAGGTTAAATTCATTTTCTCTGTGAATTTCCGTCATTAATTCATAGATATTGATTAATTTAATCAATGCTAACAAGACATTATTACTACTTCTAGTGTACAGATGAATAAAACTAGTGTACTGAGAGGTTCAGTAACTGACCCCAGTCACGGAGCTGTACATGGACTAACTGGAATGTGAAATTTGGCAATCTGAATTCTGAGTCTGTCCTCTTAATTATTCTTGATTTTTTCCTCCCTAGCCATGAAAACCTCAATATACGCATTTTAAAATATGTTATTTTAACTACTGCTGAGAGCAAGTGATGCTCACAAAAATCCATTAAGAGAGTTTCCAGAGTAAGCACCACCTTAGGGTTTGGATTTTGTAGTGCAGATGGGAGGACACCATGTAGTTCCCAGACATTTGGGAAAGCTACTGTATTAGGGTTCTATCGCTGCTGTAACAAATTGCCTCAAACTCAGTGGCTAAAAAGCACAGGAAAAGCTCTGACAGTTTTGGAGATCATAATTCCAAAATGAGTCTTATGACACTATAGTCAGGGTGGCCACAGGGCTAATTCCTTCTGGAGGCTGTAGGGGAGAACCCATTTCTTGCCTCTTCCAATTTCTAGAGGCTGCTAGCATAACTTGTCTTGTGGCTGCTGCACTTAAATCCCTAATTCCTTTGTCACGTTGCTTTCTCCTCTTCTGTTCCTCCTCCTTCCCTCTTATAAGAACACTTGGGATTATGTTGGATCAATCTAGACAATCTAGGATGATCTCCTCCTTTCAAAATCCTTCTGAAATCACTTCTGCAAAGTCTCTTTTGCCAGGTTAGGTGACATATTCACAGGCTCTGGGACTTGAATATCTTTGGTGGCCAGAGGCTACCACCAAAAGAAAGGAATGAAGGAAAGAAGAATTGAAGGAAAGAAGAATTGAAGGAAGGAAGGAAGGAAGGAAGGCAGGAAGGCAGGAAGGCAGGAAGGAAGGAAGGAAGGAAGAAAAGAAAGAGAGAAAGAATGAAAAAGAAAGTTTCTCAATCTAGATGTCACTCAGCCTCCTGCTGCACTCAGCCAAAACAATGTGGTTGAGTGATATCCTTTCAAATGTTTTTGCTAGAATACATGAGGGAATAAAAAAGCAGTTTTCTATCTGATCAAGGAACCCTGTAAATGCCCACGAAGAACGTTAACACCCAACTAACACCAGTCAGCAATCCTTTTTTTCTTTCTTACACAGCATCGGTTCTGTTATCTGAAGATTAAATTATCTAGGAACTGGGTACTCAATGCTGAATCAAACTAATTTTGGAAGCCTAAATCAAACTAATCAAATGAAATTTCAGATCTAAATCAAACTAATTTTCATATTTCAGAAGAGTCCACTGGGATTTACCTACAAACTCAGAATAAATCACCCAAAATTTGAAGTCCTAATAAATTTACTTAGAGAGGTTTTATAGGTGCAAATCAGGCCCAGTTGAAAGATCCTACCTTCTGAGACAGAAGTGTTTGTATAACAGAGAAAGTTCTGTAGAGGGCTGCCCTGTGTCTTAATGATGAGTGTTCCTCTCCTGTTGAAAATTCTGCAACAAGTTTCAGGAAAAGACTGAATCATAAGGGAATTGCTGAAGGTCACAAAGGACTAACATCTGTAATAATTTGCAGGTCTCTCTGAGATAATAGGGAAAAAGATGTAGACTGAAACAGTTTCATTTCAAATGATCTCAGTGATATTGATCAAGTTGCAAGCATGCCAAAAAGAAACATGTTTTCTTATCAATTCCTAAATTGCTTCTCTCATTTTTGCAAATTTAAGTTAATGCACTAACAAAAAGAAAAAGTTTCCTTAAAGTAGAAATAGATATGAAGGGGCTAACCAGATGCAGACTGCTAAATAGCGTTCATCTTTGGACTCATTTTTCTAGGCTTTGTTCAGGTTTTATGCAGCCAAGAAGAAAGTGTTGAATTTTTCTATCACAAAGATCCATTAAGAGTATTTCCAGAATAAGCACCACTTTAGGTTTCGAATTTTGCAATGCATGATGGGACAGCACTGAACATCCTCTGGATGACTTGTGAGCAGTGAAATTAAGTTGTTTGCAAAGATGTCTTTTGGATCAAGGCAAATGAAGTGATCTGAAACTAATGGAAGCTTGGCTTAGGTCCTGGAACATTACTCTGAATAGCTTAGAGGCATCACTTCAAGCAAATCACTTAATATTTTGTACTTGAATCTCTCCATTTGTGTAAGACTGATACCATATACCTGCTATGTCTTCACTTTCCAAGAATATTTTAGAGACTTGTAAGATTTCTTCCAGTGTTTAAGGTATTCCAAAAGAAAATTGAGCATATAGGAAAAAAGTGTAATCTCTTCATGTCATATCCAATATAAATTAAAAATATTTTACCTTTATGTTGACTAACATCTTTCTGAGGTATTTATATTAAAGAATTATCAGGAAGATAGAACATGCCATAGTCAAAATACAAAGATGTTCTTTTCGGTATTATATGTAATAAATACACAAAAGCAATCAAATTGTCCAACTATTGACATTTGATTAAACAAATAATAAAAATGTGTTTAATAGAAATTTCATTTGAAGGGCACCTGGGTGGCTCAGTCAGTGGGTTCCAGCCTCCCGTTGGGCTCTGTGCTGATAGCTTGGAGCCTGGAGCCTGCTTGGGATTGATTCTGTGTCTCCCTATCTCTGCCCCTCCCCCAGTTGTGCTCTGTCTCTCTGTCTCTCAAAAATAAACATTTAAAAAATTGTTTTTAAAGAAACATCATTTGATGCCACGTTTATTATAAGTAATGATAATGAAATCTGTGTGGCATCCTCAAAATTACATAATATCACATGAAGTAAAAATGAACCCTTTTTACTAATATCCAAATTATGTTTTCCATATGGTTGAATACTGGATGAGAGATGTAGAATTCAAAATGAGTGATGTGCTTGGATAGAGATCTAAGTGGTATGTATTTATTCATGTTTATCACATTTCTTAAATATCCTATAATGTTATCCTATAATGTTATTTAAATTAAGGTTTTGAAAGGAAAGAATTGAAGACTTATGAGGGAACATGCCGGGATGTTTCCCAAATTTTGGCTCTTGCTGTCCTGTTTTTTTTTTCTCTTTTCCATTCCCTAGATTCAGCCAATACCACTGTCTGCACTGGAAACTTCTCTGTTGCTCGCAGGACTGTTTAAGGTTTATCATTCACAGCATTCTGATAGTGAAACAACTCTATAGAGGCCTGCAGGCTCTGTCTAGCTGTCTCCTTTCCTGGCTGCCCTTGGGTCATCCACACCACTGGCTGTAAAATGCCAAAAAGAAAATTAATGGAGCATCCGCCTATATACCCTGATTCCTTCCTAAGGGAGCCTGCCTCTGGAGAGCCACTAAAAGGGCAGGAAATATGTACAGAAATCTCATGGGGATGGAAAGACATGAAGACAGCTGGTGGATTTGGCAAACCCATATCCCTGCAAAGGCCTGTCATTCAGAAATAACATGACCCTATTCTCTATGAATATGTATTTTACTAGACCAAGGCGGAGGGAGCCTCTCACTCTGTGAATGCAGCTATTAAAAAAAAATGAATCAGACGTTATGCTCAGAACTATGTATGCATGATCTCATTGAAATCTCACGACTACCCAAGAGACAAAAAACATAATTCACATTTAGCTGGGAGGAAAATGGAGACCTAAAGGAGCTAATGATTTTCCCAGTAGTACAGTCTTATTTGAAAGTGTCTCAAGTGTCTACAATTTCAATCAGTCTCAGAAGACAGTATAACCAGAGAATGCAAAGAATACAGCAAAACAAAACAAAGCAAGTTTTCCTCCATATCAGGAGATCCATCCACATCGCACCACTGGAACAATAATGGAAGTGAATCAGTGGTCCAGGACCTTCACAGTGGTTCTTTCTGTCTGTCCATTTGATATCCTTCAAGAATCCACATTTTCCTGACTAGCGGATGTTGACCTCTCATTTTGCTTCTTCAGACACCTCAAATGACATTGCTGAGGTGAGAGAAAGCATATGACGTGTAAGACCTCACCTCTGGATACTTTAGTGTGTGATATTGTGTCTTGGAATATGTGTGAGCAGTAAATGTTCACAATGGTGAGTTTAGTCTGTAACCTAGGATCCTATATGTAGTCTTGGTTTTCACGTGCCTCCTCAAGGGCACATGTAGTCCATTCTTGTTTCACATTCTGGATATTCGTTTTCTTTGAACATCTCTTATCATGTAGGCCAGACTACTCTGGTGAGGTGGGAGAGTTTAGGTAGCAGCTAAATACACCAGGTATGGTTCTGGACACATTTTTTCAGTCTTTACAACTTGCCTTCCAGATGGATAATGTTATTCCCATTTGTACCTTTGAGAAGACTCAGATTTAGTAATTTTCCCAACAAGATCATGTTATTAGTAAATTGGTAGAGGCAGCATTTTGCAGTAGAGATCTAAATTCTTTTACAAATGCACCAGTATTCCTCACATCCCCAAATATCTCATGCACAGTAATCTTGCCCAGATCTGATTTCCCTTGCTGGCCTTGACATGGTGCATGGGTTCTCAGTTGTAAGCAACAGAAACCAACTCTGATCAATTAAATTTATTTTAAAGGACATGACATAACTCAAAGAATCACTAGCGGGGCTTCAGGCCAAGACATGGAAAAACCATTGGAACAAGAAACACTCTTCTAAGACCATAGCCATAATCATGCCACAGAACTCATCCCATGAAGAAAGCATTGCTGCCACCATTAGCCATGTGATGCCGCAGTTTGTGCATCCACATTACCACTGGCATCGGCTACTAAACACCAATACCACCTTTGCCCATGGTTACTTCTGCCCTGGGAACTTGTGTTGTCTCTTCTACCACAGACTGCACAGACATGGGTTCTTCAATGCCTCTGTTTCTTTGCCTGACATTTCCTAATTCAAAGTTAAAGTGGGGTTGGGATGTCTGATTAGTTGAGCCTATGTCCCATACCTACACTCTAGCACAAGTGGTACTGTAATAGTGAGTGTCTGATATTCTCAGCTTCTATCATTATGCATAGACTGTCACTGCCTTTCACCAAATCTCAAAAATGCTGTTATTATCAGCTCTCCCACCGTCCCTGATAAATGTCAACTTCACATCTGAGTTTCTGTTTCTCATTTTTTTTTTTGGCCTCACAATTTAAAAGCTTCCTGTTAAAATATAAAGAGGATCGCCTAAAGAGGATAATACATTGCTATCAACAGAGTGGGTCCTTAGATCCTTCTAGTTTAGATGATTATCTCAAGTTGAAATCAAAATTCTGAAGAGATGGGATATTAAAAAGAACCATATTAATTTAGGTTCAAGGGTAGGAAAAGAGTACAGGAAGAGAAGAATTAATACAGGTAGAATAGAAGGTAATAGAATTAATAGAAGGTAAAAAATAGAATTGAAGGTAAAACTGTTACTGTTTTTGTTGTTCAGTTGTTTGTTTTGCAGACATAGAATAAAAAGATGGACAAGTGACTGCAAATAGAAAGTCACCTAAACTACAAATGGGCATTCATTTATTCCTTCATTCATTCCTTAAACATTCATTTATTCTGTTTATTATTATTATTAATATTATTATTATTCAAGTTAGTAAATACATAGTGTAGTCTTGGCTTCAGGAGTAGAACCCAGTGATTCATCTCCTACATATGACACCCAGTGCTCATCCCCAAAAGTGCCCTTTTTAATGCCCATTACTCATTTAGCCCATCCCCCCACCCGCCTCCCCTCCAGCAATCTCAGTTTGTTCTCTGTATTTAAGAGTCTCTAATGGTTTACCTCCCTCTCTGTCTTTATCTTATTTTTCCTTCCCTTCCCCTATAGTCATCTGTTGAGTTTCTCAAATTCCACATGTGGGTGAAATCATATGATACCTGTCTTTCTCCGACTGACTTATTTATATACACTCTAGTTCCATCCATGTTGTTGCAAATGGCAAGATTTCATTCCTTTTGATCATCGAGTAATACTCCATTGTATATACATACCACATCTTCTTTGTCCATTCTTCAGTTGATGGACATTCGAGCTCTTTCCATAATTTGGCTATTGTTGACAGCACCGCTATAAACATTGGGGTGCACATGCCCCTCCAAATCAGCATCTTTGTATCCTTGAATAAATACCTAGCATTGCAATTGTTGGGTCACAGGGTAGTTCTGTTTTTAATTTTTTGAGAACCTCCATACTGTTTTCCAGAGTGGCTGCACCCGTTTGCATTCCCACCAACAGTGCAAAAGTTTCCTCCTTCTCCACATCCTCACTAACATCTGTTGTTGCCTGAGTTGTTAATTTTCGCCATTTGACCGGTGTGAGTCTAACCAATATCTTTGCGTGACCGTGCTGCCAGGCACAGCGCTAAGAACTGGGGATACAAAACCTGTGTAGACCCTACTCGCTTCTTTCCTGGTCGTTTCTTCATGGATAAGTTGCTCAATACTCACAGGTACCTCCCTGTCAGGGGCTAATTCTCAGGACACCAAACTTGTTCATTCTCTTCTAAAATATCTACCTGGCATGAAATGAAACTAAACTGCACTGGTCCAGTCTGTGTTTCATATTTTGAAATCATAATTTGAGCCATAAGTTCTGCTCCTTTCAAATGACTGCTGTCCAGGGATCCTCATAGTAGCCTTGAGTTTGGGAGGACGCAGATCCTTTCCTGGCTGTCACTGGCTTGTTTAAGTGACCCGGAGCAAATGAGTTAAGCATCTGCGGGACTCGGTTTCTTCATCTCTGAAAGTCGGATAAAAATACCAGCCACCTGTTGTGAAGATCAGGGAACTAATATGTCTCAGAAGCTTTCGAATCTCTGGCGCTAAGCCTTTTGCTATCTGTGTATTAAGAACAAAGACCAGTCCTCATTGCTGTCACGCAAATGCTGCATTCAGAGGAATAAAAAAAATACAATATTTGAGTTCTACAGGCCTTGAAGGTTATTGTGTGTTCGTTTGAATTTCAAACCGTTTTTCTCTGTTGTACTCTTGGCACTGCCATTTTTGAAGTACAGCGCTTCATTTGCATAGTAATGACGAAGTTTAACAAATAGCATTAATGTCTGAAAGAAAGAGGTACACTCCATTTAAACTACTGACAGTATTACATTACACATTTTTAACCGCAATTTCAAAAAAAAAAAAAAAAAGGAAAGCTATTCCATCCTAATGCGCTGTAACGATTCCCAGAGCTCAGCAATATTTGTGCTTTAAGAAGGTAAAATCTTTTCCTGTGCTCTTTAGTGACTTCTAAAACCCTATTCATAAATACTGATGAGGCACTATGTCACCATAGGACACAGTGCTATCGGTATAACTCCCTACTCACAGCCAAATTGGAAATGTTAGTATAGTAAATTAGGCCAAACGTCTTGGTTGTACTGTCCATGAAAGATCATCTTTAATAAATAGATGCTAATGTAGCACTTGGATCACTTTTAGCTGTAAATGTCAACCCTTGGTCCTGGTTCCAGGAAGTTAAAAAAAAAAAAAAGACGTTCAAGGAATGTGTGCTATTTAAATGCGAAAAGAATAATAAAGAGCAAACATGAACTATCAGTCGTTTCTTAAAATAATGGTGAATTTGAGCAGAAGCACACTGCTTAGTAGTAGTTTAAAGGAAAGGGGGGGGGAGGAAGACAAGGTCTTTTTCTTCCCACTTATGTCTCTGTACTATCGGTTTCGCTTTGTTTCTGTCTAGCCCGGTTCCTTTGTGCATTCTATGCTATGTATTTTTAACTAGTTTCCTTTTCTCAAATGTTTGTCCGTACTTCCTTTGAACAAACTTCGTTCCTCCAGAATAGCATCCTTAGTGAATGATGCCTGATTTACCATCCTACCACTCCATTCATATGCTTTTATATCAAGCCAGGGTGTGGGCACGCACACGCACACACATACACATACCCACACACCACAAAACTCAGGGCAAAGTGGACATAAAGAAATTTGCTTTAGAAAATATAGGTGGGCAAAGATAGTGGTTTTATCTTTGTATTTGGCCAGAGATAAAACAACTTACATTTAATCATAAAACATACCTCTGAAGAACACATAAGAATTTCGAACAAAAAGAGACTATGTTCAACTTACGTGAAATAATATTGAGAAATTCAGCCTGGCTTGGTAACCTATCCAGACATCTTAATCCATCTTTTTACTGCCCGCGAGGTTTTCTGACTTGAGACAGTAGAGTATAATAACAGAGTAATCATTAATTCCTGATCTCCAGCCAAAAGTTAGCAACTAGTCAGACCTCTACAAGTCATTTAGATGTCTCAGGTCTCAGTTTCTTCCTCTGTAGAGCACCTATCTCATATATAGAGCACCTATCTCATAGATTCATCGCTCTCATAGACCACAAAGACTCAGTGCAGTTTCTGACATATAAAGGGAGAGCAATGCACAAATACTATTAGCATCCCTATTTCTAAATGGAGTTGCTTTGAATCTTAGTCTTAAGAGATTTGATATTTTACTCATAGCTTTAAGCTGAAACACTGAGCTCTTTTTGAGGATTGATCCCTGTCTTCATGAACAATTATGTCTTGTTTTTGGTTTATTCTTAGTCTTAATATTCTATACATGTAATAGATGTCTTCGTTTTTGTGCTCTGTCACTGACTTATACTCTGAAAACTTCAGGAAAGTATTATATTTTTTGCAATGTTTATTTGTTAAAACTACTGTGGCAGGAGCTTCCATTGTAAAAATCATATTTTCATTTAGAATAAAATAATCTGTGTTATAATTTTATCCCTAGAGTCAAAATACCTCGTTTATCATGGGAATACATCTGTAAGAGACATTTAAAGCCTTGTTAAAGAAGCTCTTCTGATAGCCTTACCTTGAGTAAACTCCAAGAGGAGCCTGGTACAATCTGCATATAATAACTGTTTTAGTGATAGTTTTGTGATTTTTTTGATCCCTTACTCTGTGAAGGCACTATCCTATGTCCTCCAAAAGACTTCTAATCTTTCCCACAGTCATTCAATACAACAGTTATATTCTTCTTTTAATATTAGTAAAGGAGAACTCCCTAAGGTTACATGACTCACAAGGTCACATAGTTATTATGAGTCATCACCTGGATTCAAACCTAGGCCTTTGTGTCTCAAATCCTATGCCTATTTCACTGCAATATTCTGTGTTCCAATATTAAAATTATAGACATGATTTGCTTGCTAATACTGACTATTCAGGTAGAACATATCTGTTAGTGTGAAAGAACCGTAGTTCCTTTTTCGTAGGTAATTCAGAGGTTATTTCTAAATGCATTAAAAAATGTTGTCTTAGTGTCCTTGTAGGCAATACAAACCTGACAACAATGGATTGACTGTTTCATGATTCAATTCCAAGAAATAACCATCTATATCCAGATAGATTCTCTAGGTGAATTGAGGTAAGGGATTCTAAAGAACTTCATAGGACATGGGATTAAGTGAAGTCTGATACTATCTTGAGATATGGGTTCAGGACAGGTAAGACAGCACCAGCCATGTAACCATGTTGACTAGAAGAATGTGTAACGTATTATAGGTCCTGAGTAGAAGCCATTGGATAGTATATGCCTGAACTTGTATAAGAATAGTTCAGAAACAAGCAAGTTAGCCATGGCAAGAGGCTGGATCAGTACTAAGGACAAATTCTATTCTTAGTAAGAGGATCAAGGACTTGATGTTACCAATACCGGTACCACGAGTACTGATACCAACGGTAGTATTGGGCTTTATGGTGGCTTAAATGGGAGGAATCGTTGGAAACTAAGTACTGTTGCAAATTCATTCCTCCTTTGGGGGAGGACAGGAGTTTCAAGTAGATAGCATTATATACGTTTCCCTAACGGGAAAGGTAAAGTTACATAAATGTTATAGGTTAAACATTAATTTGGAAATAGGATGCAGCAGGTTCTGAGCAAAAATCAGAAATAGGTAGCACAATCTTAAAATAACCTTTGTGAGTTTCAAAAGACTATTATAATACATAGAAGTATCATTTATGAGGGAATTAGATATTTTGAAAGGTGCTGTTACATAATATCAATATTATTTGTTTGATAAATTTCTGCAAACCCCTTAAATTGAATATTGCCACATCTTTAAAAGCAAGCGGTATCCAATGAGTGTTCATCCCACAAAAGGAAATGAATATTCCCATATGCTTACTAAGCACTGTTGATTGCTTAATTAATGTCATTTGTTCAAACTTTCATCATTCCTTTCTTTTAAGAACATAAATTTTATCTCATCTCCATCTCCATGGATTATGCTGACCAAATGGATTATGACATTCCTTTTAGTCCAGGGACAGGCTTGTGAAAGAATGGATTTATTTTCCATGCTAGAAGAGGAGGGTGTTATTTTCCCTTTAAATGTTGTTTTCTCCCTCCATGGATGAATCGCTCTCTCTCTCTCTTTCCTAAAGGACAGGGACAATGAATCACATTAATCGGAATATTATTGGCAGCTGTGTTGCAACACCAGGTGAGTCAGCCTGAGTATAAATCTGTTCCTAATGTGAACAAAGTATACAGCTGGAAAGAACTTGGGTCACAGATGACATCAATTGGTTAAGCCAATTTGCATCTATGTTTTCTGCTATTTAGAGCCAAAAAGATCCTAACTGATACACATGCTTTCTGCTATGTATTGAAGACTTTAGGAAAAAATACAGAGTTTCAGTTCCCACAGAGCTTATAACTATAAGGAGCAAACACATATATACATTATTATATTCAAATAAAATAGTCACTATAGCATATGTATATCCTATGTATATATGTTAGATACATATATGTTCTATATATATGTATCTATATATATGTATATATGTATCTATATACATAATATAGATAAATACACATAAATATATATATATATAGATACATATATGTATATATACATATACATATATATCTATATATATACATATATCTATATATATAGATACATATATGTATGTATGTATGTATATATAAAATAATCACACAAAATATTGGGACAAATAAAACAATGGGATAAATGTTAATGAAAATGTTTACCATGCTCAGACAGTGAACACTGTCCTATCACAGTGCAGGTAGAGTATGAAAGACACAACCAGACTACATGATCACACCGTGGTTTGCCCAATGTCAGACATGAAATGCACATTTAGTGGCTTCAGTAATCAATCGCAGCGGAGAATATGGAAACATGACCCCACAAACATGACCTCCCTGACACTCAAGAGTCTGAATAGGAGATTATCAAACAGAAAGATAAATTATTCCTCGTGGAGCTCTACTGTGAAATATAATAACAAGTACCTCTTTATAAAATTTAATTTAAATTGTTTTTACCTTTCATTTTTATTTAAAAGTACCCTTGTTCCTGCAAAATGTGTATATATACACCATGAGTTACAGGAGCACTCTGGTTATGATTTTGTGTTGAGCTAGGAAGTAGTCATGGAAGTCTTCATAGAGTCATAAGTTTGGTGGTCAAGACAATATTTCACTATAATTTAGAAAATATTAGTCAATATTCATAAATATTTATTGAGCATTTACTATGTGGCAGACACTGTTCTCGGCTCTGGAGAAGCAGCACTGAACAAAAGGGAAAAAAAGTTTATTTCATAGGTGTCTCATATTTAGTAGGATTGAGAGAGTCAGATAATAAAAGAAATAAATTATATGATATGTGACAGCAATGAGTGCTATAGAGAAAAAATAAAGCCAAGTGAGATAAGGAGTGTTTGAATGCATGTGGGAAAGGGAGATTGTAAATTTAGATAGAGTGATCAAGGAAAGCTCACTGACAAATTGTTTTGAAAGGAAATCTATCTAAGAGCATTCTAGATGAAGAGCTTAGCCATGCAAAGCCCTTGAAGCTGGACCATATCTTGTGTGTCTGAAGGACCGCAACATGGCCACGAGCATCTGGAGAGAGTAAGCAAGAGAACCAGAGAAAAAGTAATGGCTCCCTAAAGGGAGTAAAGTCTCCAAGTCCTTTCTAAGTTCTTTGACTTTGACTTTGAAATGGGAAGCCGAGGGAGGTTTTGAGCTACAGTGAAGGTACCTAAGTTAGGCTTTAGTAGGATTTTGCAACAAAGCTAAGAATAGATAGTAGAATGTGGTATGTTTAGGAAGCAAGTTGTTCAGAGTGGCTAAGGATATTTGGTGAGTGTGATGCTGTGGGTGCAAGCTATGTAGGGACTAGATTATGATGGACCTTGCTCTCTTTGGTAATAATTTTCTACTTTTCTCTATATGATAGATTTTAAACACAGGAATAACACGTTAATGTTAATATTTCAGAAAGCATGGTTTTAAGGCAGTATTTCACTCTCTTGGAGGTAAATAAAAGTGAGGAAAAGGAAATATTTAAGAGGCTCTGATTGTCGTGATTTGGTTTCGCTACAAATTAAGAAGACCTCATGTAACAGTGACTTAAAAGGAGGTTTAGACATTGTCTAAGGTTATCGAAATGGTTCCCTAGTTGACAAGGATCTAGACATTTTCTATTACTGTTGTTTTATCATCCTCAACACCGGGTATTTATGTTATAGTCCAAAATGGTTGTTCATTTCCATCTATCACATATGTATTCTATCTGGAAAAAAGAAAGAAAAGAAACGAGAAAAGCATGTGAACCTGCTTCCTTTAAGGACATATCATGAAATTTGCTCATGCCATTTCTATTTATGTCCTATTGGTCAGAATTTAACCTCAAGATGGCCACATCTAGCTGTAAAAGAGATTAAGAAATGCAGTTATTATTCTGGGAAGTCATAATTCATGCTAAAATTCAGGATTCTTGTTGCTGAGACAGACAGGAAACCGGATAATATGCCAACGATCTGACTCTACAGCAGAGGCTACTGCAATAGTCCAGGTCAGAAGCGTTCAATGTCTGATCGCGGCTGTTCACTCTATAGACAGAGGATAGCAGTAGATTTAAGAGATGTTTAAAAGAGAAACCAACTAGACTTGGTGAACACCTGAATCGATGGATGATGAAGAGATACATCTAATCTAAGGTTTCTGGCTTAGAAATTGATTTTATGACAGTGTCATTAAGTGAGATAGGGATATCTGAAAAGGAACAGATGTGTGCAAACTATAAGTTTGGTTTCATCAGGCACTGTGTTTTAGATTCTTTATAAAAGTCAACATCTAACAGAAATCTTTATTTTTACATTGTATTTCTTTTTTTTTTTAAGAAGAATGTAAGCCACAGGACACTTATTCTTTAAAGTATAATGGTACTATTTGAATGGCTGAACTCATTTGCCCCTCAGCCCTGGAAATTGCTCTAGGAAACACATTTCTATTTACTTAAGAGCCACCTGTTATTTTATTTTGACCCTTCTGCCATTTGCTAGCATATAAGCACAGGTTGCTAACTTCTTCTAACCAGTTTTATTTTATTTTGGAGAGCAATAATGTTAATAAAATGTCTTAAAGCCTAGCCTCTTCTTTCACATCTTCTGCAGTAATTATCTATTCAGGAAGACTCACCTCTAGAAAGAAGCCTCTTTCTGAAATCAATACAAGAGCAAAAGCAAACAGTTGTGTAATAGCATTTCTGCCAGCCCTCTCTGTCCACAGAGATGCTTAAACCGTAAAATGCCAATTAGTTTTAGAGGGTTTAGGGTTTCACCCTTGTAAGTGGGAGCTTGTAGCATATAAATAGCTTGCTGAACCTGCTCTCCCTTTGCCCCTTGGCCTTCCCAGATTCAGTCTTCTCATAGACTTCATCCTGAAAACATGGAACATCCTAAGGAAAAACCTCGGGGAAAAAACCCAAAAATGTAACCTGAATCAAAGTGATTACAAACTACAAAGATATTACCGAGTCTGAGACAAATAATAAGACCAATGGTTGGTCTCATTAGATCTCCTCACCAGAGAATACAATGCTGCTAGTAATTACTACTACTGCCGTGAGTTGTTTGTTGTGACATGAACACTCATTGCATTGAAGTATACGGACAGCAAATGCACACGTGGAAGAAGTTACACATCATTTGCCGTAAGGAAACGGAAAAATTGCCGTAAGGAAAGGAGGTATCACTACACATCTATCATAATGGCTAAATTTAAAACTTGTGAGAGAACAAGCAGATAAGGATGGAGGGAAACTGAACCACTCACACGTTGCTGGTGTGGATGTAAATCACGCAGCCACCCCGGAAAGTTAGCCTGGCAATTTATTAAAAACAAAAACAAAACCAGGCAGCTAATCTGCAAATGAGCACTTGCACTCTTGGGCATTTCGCCCAAGGACATGAAAACTTGTTTTCACACAAAAACCTGTATGACAAAGTTTATAGCACTTGATTCATAATAGCCCCAAACTAGAAATAATCCACATGTTCTTCTACAGATGAATGATCAGTCTCTGGTACATCTATACCCATAAAAAGGAATAAACCATTGAGGTGGACATCAAGGTGGGTGATTCTTGAGGAAGTGATCGTGAGTGAAAAATCTAATGCTGAAAAGCTACATCCAGTATGACTTCATTTTAATAACCCTCTTGAAATGACAAAATAATAAAAATGGAAAACAGATTAGTAAACCCAGCATGAAGAGACAATGAAGAAAGTCGGTAGCGAGTATGGCTATAAAGGGGCAACATGAAGGATCCTTGCAGGGACAGTAGTATTTTGTATCCTGACTGTATTCATGTCGGTATCCTCACTGTGATAACGCACAATGGTTTTCGTAAGATTTTACCATTGGAGGAAACTGGGTGAAAGATAAATGGGATCTCTCCATGCTACTTCTTACAGCTGCACTTGAATCTATAATTATTTCAAAATAAAGCTTAATTTACAAATGGCATACTGTGAATTATATTAGCCCTGTTTTTTTGGCTTTCATTCTCTTGATGCTTTCCTCTTAATGTCTCCCTTCTTGCCCAGTCCGCCTCTCTGTTTTTCTTAGACACATCATGTGTCTGACCGTTTCTTATATACGCCACAGGTTTTCTCAGTCTTAACTAGTACCCAAATCTTGGAGCACATGCTTTGTCTCAAGGCAGCCATAGTCAGGCAACTGCATTCCTGTCCTGAGTGCAATCACACGCCCAAAGTCTCTGGTACTTTTGTCCTGCCAGTGAAGTGCTACACTGGATGACGCAACCCTAAAATGTAAGGAAAAACTTTGAAAATGGAGTTGGGGGCAGGGAGAAGGGGCAAAACGGATGAGATCTAGACAGATACATTTTCTCACTCTTCTTGCTCAAGAAATGGCTATTCTGGCTATGTCTCTTATGGCTTATTGTAAAACGGCAGCTGGTGTGGTAGGAATACCTTCCTGCTTTGTTTGTTTGCTATTCCCTCCTGCCTCACCTTCCTCTTTTCCTTCATTCCTACTGCTTTAGGATTGAAACTTTCTAAAAATATAGTTGCCGTCAATCCCTTAGTGTTTGTCTTCTGGAAGGTAAAACATTATTTTTTATAGTTCCCATCCTCATAGACCAAGTATTTTCTTTGAACATTTAGACTAAGGCAGTCAGCCAATTCTTTATATTTGTTTAATTCTTTGGGTTTGTTCTTGCCATTCCTTGTGATAACAACCAGCTAATTCAGAAGCAACACAGCTAGTGGTTTAGAGCAAATTTTGAAGTCAAACAGACACTCTTGGCTGTGACATTTACCGCTTGTTTGCATCTTGAGCAAACTATTCAAATTTTAGGAGCATCTGTTTCATGCATAAATTGGTGATAATAATATCAATGTCACAAGATTTTTGTGAGGATTCAATAAATGATGTTTGGAAGTCCTTAGCAGACCACCCAACCTGTGATTAATATTAATGAACGTTCTAGCTTTTCGCATGTTCTCAGCAGTGATTCTTATCAATTAGAGTGGTGCGACTTGCTCAGTTGGGGTCTTCTTGCTTCTCCAAACTATTTGCCCTGCCTATGCGGGTTTGTTTCAGGGCCATTTTCCGAACTGTCACCCTGGGAACAGAATGCAAAAGAGCAGGCTTCGAATGCCTGGTAGCCAAGCATTTACAGTGCTAACCCTGGAAATAGGGACTTACTTTCCCTCTATTAGCTTTACTCTCCTGTATGTAAATGACAGTAATGGGATTTTGTGAGGGTTAAATAGATAGCATTGATCCAGATACATGTACACGGTGGGCACAACATTTTGGTGATCCTTCTTCCCTTCCTCCCTTCCTTCCTCCCTCCCTTACTTCCTCCCTTCCTCTTTTCCTTCTTCCTTCCCTCACTTCCTTCCCTTCCTCCCTCCCTCCCTTCCTTCCTCCCTCCCTCACTTCCTTCCTTCCTCTCTCACTTTCTTCCTTCCTTCCCTCCCTTCCTTCCTCCCTTCCTTCCTTCTTTTCTTCCTTCCTCCTTTTCTTCCTTCCTCCTTCCTTTCCTTCTATCCTTCCTCCCTCCCTCCCTCCCTCTCTCCCTTCCTCCTTCCCTCCCTCCCTCCTTCCTTTCCTCCCTTCCTCTTTTCCTTCCTTTTTCTTAATATTCCACCTTGTTCCTGAGGTGCTAGATCTCTGTAGGTAAGATTCCCATATATGATTTCACTTCAGTACTTTGGTAACTGATATTCCATGGATATATAGCTTAGAAGCAACTGTTTATGCTTTTTTTTTAAGTTTCACAGTGCATAGTAAGGCTGTAGTATTTTTATATATTAATATATAGATATAAGCAAACGAAATCAGGGGATATGGTACTTGATATATTTTTATGTGTTTTTACTACAGCCGCTTTCAAAATCCAGTGTTATCAATCTGTTTTCATTCATGAATGTTTGATATTCGTATAGAAGGATATCATTGCCCATGATTTTTAAAACACAAATTATGTGTGTGTGGTATGTTATAAAATGGAAAAAAAAATAGATACATAACTACTGAATGTAGCTATTTAGGATTGCCCTTAGTATTAAAAAAAAAATGAGAAAGATGTAGAGGGGGGAAAAAAACTAAAGAAAATTAATAAAACAGAATAAAAAATAAGTAAGAGTAAAACCCTTTAAAGGAGCATTATACTACGATTTCTCCTCCCAAGGCTGAAATACGATATGAACTGTAACTACCAATCACTGCACCTTCATGCAAGTACATTAGCCAGAGAAGAGAGTAATAAATTTACTAGTAGCTTGTTTCTGGTATTGAGTTACTTACTAATGTTAGTAGCAGTGGAATTACCGTGATCAAATGAACACATATTATGTGCACCTGTGTAATGTGAGACATTAAATCACAAAAATGTAAACAACGGTGTGTGCCTTTTCTCAGACGCTTCGTGGGAAAATTGTTAACCAGGACTTTGGTGCTGCTGTAAGAAATAAATGCATGCTGCTGGAGTCGGCAGCTGACCTCTTCCCGTTCTCTAATAGGTCCTGCCCTGACTCTCTGCTGAGATACTAAGACCCATCACCTCATTTCCAGTGCACTGCTCTGGCTGTGTGTATGGACAAAGAGACTTAATATATTAATAACTTGGCCCAATTAAAATCCACTTTTTTTTTCCCACATGTGTTCCCAACATGCTTTTCTTTATTGAAAAATCAAAAAGCTGGCAAGAAATGTTCATAGCATACGTATTTAGGCTGTGTCTGTATTCATGATTTAATTTGTTCTAGACAAAGCTGAACAGTCTGAAAACTAACATGAATATGTTAGTAAGGAGCATGTGGTAATCAAAGAAATTTGTTCCTCTAGAGTAGTACTATTGAGCAGCGGTATAATAGGAGCCGTGTATGTAATTTTAAGTTTTCTAGTAGCTATATTTCAAAACAGTTTAAAAATATGTGTATAATTTCATTGAAGACCACTTTTCATTTTAAGAGATTAATAGCCTCATATGTCTAGTGGCTACCATATTGGAAAGCACGGATCTAAGTCCAGATATTATATAAGCTCAAGTGTTTTGGAATTCCAAGAAAGACTGTAGGGTATTTCTGAACAACTGCAGACAACCCCAATCTTAAGCAATAATTTAAAATGTTTGGAACAGTAATTATTTAAAATTTCAGTATTCCAGATGCAGAGTTGGGGTGTGAGGTATGTGGATAGAGAGATGGTTGTAATATTTAGCAGATTACTTGCTTTAAGTTTTAAAGTTAATGATTTATCAAGATGACAGATAAAGAGGCAATCAGGCAGAGCTGTGGAAAATAATTCATGTCACCGAATTTGCAACTCAATGATATCAAGGTTAAAATTAGAACTGAATTGAATTAAATTTTCCTGGTTATCTTCCATATACCATACTTATGGGAATATAAAGATGGATGAAGGAGATGAAATTCTTGTTCCTGAAGGATTCAAAATCAAGTGGGTGGAGGGCATGATCTATTTGAAAAAGATAATTTAAAACGAAACAAAACCCAACTAAATCTAGAAAGACGTAATTCAGGAATATTGGTAGTTTTTTAAAAGCAGTAAGCTTACTGTAGAGAAAATTCCATTTCTCCATTTTTCAGCATTAAAAACAATTTTTTGTACTGAGATAAAAATATTAAAATTGTGGATATCTGTTTTCATTAATAACCTGATAGGTAACAAAGATATATCTAAGAATGCTTTTCATATGTAGGTTGGTATTTAAATTCACAAGTTTGTAATGATTTGCTTTATAAATTATACTGTCTCCTCACAATGGAAACAAAGAAGTTTGAAGAGTCCTTAAAGACATAGAAAATGGGCATGATATTTTGTGAATAAAATAGGATACAAAATTATAGATACATTATTATATAAAATATATGAGTATTATTTAGAAAATATGTTCAATTCACATTATTAGTAGTAGTTGTTTCTCAATCATTTATTTCTATTTTTTCTATTTTGTTTTTACTTTTCAACTGTTACAAAAGAGTAATTTTAATTTTATAATAAAGCCAGTGAGTCTTATCACAAGGAAAAAATAAACCATTGGATTTGAATTCATAAAAATTAAAAACTTCTATTAATCAGTAAATACCAAGGGAAAAAAAGACAAATGGGAAGAATTGTATGTGGCAAATATGACATGGACTTAATGCCCCCACTGTACAAAATTTCACACAAATAGATGAAAAAGAAGTATTACAAGCAAAGAATAGTCAAAGCGAAGAAAATCACACACACAAAAGAATCAACCTCACCAATAATCAAAGAAGTGGGAATTTAACCACAAGCTATTATTTCAAATATTAGAAAAAAATGTTTTTAATTAGAAAGTATATATTATTATAAAGCATTTGATATAACATTTAATTTTATTCACTACTGGGGGGATACAAATTGGAATCAACTTTCTGCGATGTAATTTGCAATACTACTCATAACTGTAAAGAAATCTTCATTGTAAAGAAATAGTAAGGTATTAGTACTAAGATTTAAATATGAAGGTATTTATTTTCATGTTTACCATTTTTAATTAAATATTTACATGTTAAAATGTTATGTCAGTAAAGTAAACAATGTAATATCTGTAAAAGTAAACATCATTATCCTGTCATGGAAAAAAATGTTTTCAAAGAATATGAGAAGCTTCTACTCCTAGTAAACAATACCAGCAAAGACTCCCATTATTTACAATTAAGTTAGCAGCAATGCCTAATCAGACTTCAAAAGGAGTAATCCAAGAATATCAAAATGGTAAAATAGTGTTTACTATACTGGATTGACTTGTCAAACCTCTTTCAGTGAGATCGCTTCAATTTTTCATTAATGTTTTAAGTCATCTGAAACTTAATCCAGTACTTTATAAATGACTCTAAAGCTAATGATAAGCTTGTAAAAGCCTTTCTGGGGGTTTCTTGAAAGCAAAAGGCTAAAAGCCACCTGCCATGTAGGAAATTCATATTTATTCTGGTAGGGTAAAAGTGGTTAAAATAATATATGGAAAACAGTATGGCAACAAATGGAATTGCATTCTTGTCAGCATATAGTGTTTGAAGATACAGAGCATCATTGCTAAGGATTTTTAAAAAGCAAGTCTTAGAACAAATTATATAGGGTGAGGTTTGTTATATAGATGGATTAAAGAAATTTCTACATGCCTTGCATCATGTTAGATTTTATTCTCTTCCAGTTATAGCATACATAAACTACTTTTTGTGACAGTGCAAAGAAAAATACTAGTTCACCAGGATATAACTTATTTAATGAAAACAATGAGTTATGGTAAAACCGTGAAGTAGCTGTTTTTACTGGATAAACAGAACCTGTGATATGTTACAGATTTAACATTTTAGTTGAATTTACCACTGTTATCATCCCTAAGCAAACTTTTCTACCAGAGAAGTTTAAGCAAGAAATTAAAACCAGGTATTTTAAATGCGGTTGAATTTTAAATTTATTGTGAAATACAATGTGATCATAAAAATCATACTACACAGATAAATGTTTAAAGATTATCCCACAGTAAAGATTTTAAGAGAGTTGCTGAACTTAAGAATGAGATATACACTCTTCTTTTTCAAAAAGTAAGTATTACAGGGGCGCCTGGGTGGCTTAGTTAGTTAAGCGTTGGACTCTATAGGTTTCCTCTCAAGTCGTGATCTCTCAGTTTGTGAGTTCACGTCCTGCGTGGGGCTCTGCACTGACAGCGTAGAGCCTGCTTGGGATTCTCTCTCCCTGTCTGTCTGGCCCTGCCCTGCTCATCCCCTGTCTCTGTCTCTGTTAATGTTAATAAACATTAACAAAAAAAGTATTCCAAATTTACTTACCTTTCTCTGTGATTAAAAGCCCTGCCAGCAATATGCTAGCAACCTAGAAGTTGTTTTTTAAAAAACAAAACAAAACACTAATGGGCCCGTTAAAGATAAAGACAGTGTCTTAATACCAAGTACGTAATGCTCTTTGAAAGAATATCATATTATGAACAGATCATTTTAAAGACTAGTGTTTCAAAATATGCCCGTTATGTGATTTTTTTGCCCAAATTCATTTACTAGTCTTACATATTCTTAACTGGACTTTGAAAATTGGATATCTCATTTTCAAATATTTAATATTATTTAAAATAAATAATTTTTGTGAGCCATGAATCTATTTATCATATGTGTAAAAACATGACACCTTTGGGTTTGTTTAAAAACAAGACTATTTTCTTTCAAAAATGGAAATTTACACTTTCCCTCAGTAGTTGTATAATTGGCAGATGAGTTTGAATAATGAGTGTCCTGATTTAGAAATGCAGCCAGTGATCCAATTCTTCCACCTGGATCCACTTTTCTTCATAAAATATCTATTTTACCTATGATAGCTATTAAAGTATTTAAATAAACCAAACTCAGAACCTAACTAAGCCATTGATGGCTGTAGCAGAAAGCCCTAAAAACAAAATTAAAAAAAAAAAAATTTCATTATCATTTAACATTACTACTATTATCATTAATAATATCTGAAAAACAATACTGTAGGGGTAAAACAAATAAATATTGTTTCATCCTTTCCAAATCCTGAATTTCTATTAAATGTTTAACATTTTTCATCAATCAGTGTAAGAGTGTGTGGTGTATGTGTGTGTGTGTGTGTGTGTGTGTGTGTATTCGCTGTTGTACATTTTTAAAATTTCATATTGCATAACCACTATTCTAGTCTGAAGGTAGACATTAGCTTATCAAAGCACAATCTCCACATGGTCCAACTGAGTGTACAGGATTTTGAGGCCAAAAGCCTCAGAAAAATAAAGATTGTGCTTTTCCTGCTCGTTTTCTAGCATGAGCATTAGGCCCATGGACTTTATAGATGACTTGGGTAAAATGTTGACTTAACATGACTCCATGAATGCTTACTCTATTAAAAATTAGTATATAAAACATACATGTTATATGAGCTCAGTTATAGAACTATATATATATATATATATATATGTACATATACATGTACGTATATATATATATATATACGTACATATACATGTACGTATATATATATATGAGTTCACACAAAAATTAGGAAGAAACATACTGAATGTTAATATATAATCTGTATTTATCAGTGGATTATAGAATTTTATTTTTAATTTCAGCATTATTGAGATAACTGACATAAAATTGTAAGGTATTTTTTAACAATTTTTAAAATATTTATTTTGAGAGAGAGGGAGAGAGAGAGTGAGCCTGAGCAAGGAAGGAGCGAGAAAGAGGGAGAGAGAGAACCCCAAGCAGGTTCCATGCTGTTGGTGTAGAGGTCCATGCAGGTCTTGAATCTATGAACCATAAGATCATGACCCGAGCCAAAACAGGGAGTCGGTTGCTTAACTGACTGAGCCACCCTGGTGCCCCTAAAATTATGATATTTAAAGTGCATTTATGGCGATTTGATATGCATTGTGAAGGGATACCCTCTGTCTAGTTAATTAACACATCCACTACTTCAAAAATTGTATTTATTTTTTTTCCAACGTTTTGTTTTGTTTTGTTTTGTTTTGTTTTGTTTTTTGGGACAGAGAGAGACAGAGCATGAACGGGGAAGGGGCAGAGAGAGAGGGAGACACAGAATCGGAAGCAGGCTCCAGGCTCTGAGCCATCAGCCCAGAGCCTGACGCGGGGCTCGAACTCACGGACCGCGAGATCGTGACCTGGCTGAAGTCGGACGCTTAACCGACTGCGCCACCCAGGCACCCCCAAAAATTGTATTTATATTTTATTTATTTTTGGTGAGAACATTTACTACTGTCGGAAAATTTCAGTTGTATAGTACAATGTTATCTGTAGTTACTGTGCTTTATATTAGATCCTGAGACCTTGTTCATCTTATAACTGAAAGTTTGTACCCTTTTACCAATCTCTCCCTATTTTCCCCCAGTCCCTAGCAGCCATATTTGTACTCTCTGCTTCTATGATTTTGACTTTTCTTTCCTTGTTTTTCCTTCTTTCCTTTCTATTCTTTCCTTCTTCGTTCTTTCCCTCCACCCTCCCTCCTTTCCTTCCTTCCCTCCACCCTCCCTTCCTTCCTTCCCTCCACCCTCCCTTCCTTCCTTCCTTCCTTCCCTCCGCCCTCCCTTCCTTCCTTCCCTCCACCCTCCCTTCCTTCCTTCCTTCCACTTTCCCTTTCTTCCTTTCTTTCTTCTTTCCTTCCTTCCTCCCTTCCTTCCTTCCTTCCTTCCTTCCTTCCTCAAATTCCATATGTAAGTAAAGCCCTACAGTATTTGACTCTCTGGCTTCTTTTACTTAGCATGATACCCTCAAGGTTTATCTATGTTGTTGCAAATGGCAAGAATTCCTTTTTGTCGTGGCTTAATTATATTCCATTGTATATGTTTACCATATTTTCTTTATCCATTTTTCCACTGGCTGACATATGGGTTATTCCATTTCTCAGCTGCTGTGAGTAATGCTGCACTGAACATGGGAATGTAGGTTTCTCTTTGATATTCTGTTTTCATTTCCTTTGGATGTATATGCAGAAGTAGAAATGCTGAATCATATGGTAGTTCTATTTTCTTAATTTTTTGAGAAACTCCATATTATTTTCCATAGTGGCTGCGCAATTTACATTCCCACCTACAGTGCACAAGGGTTCCCTTTGCTCCACAGTATCACCAACACTTGTGATCTCTTATCTTTTTGATGATACCATTCTAACAGGTGTGTGGTGATATCTCATCATAGTTTTAATTTGCATTTCCCTGGTGATTAGTTATGTTCCACATCTTTTCACGTACCTGTTGGTATTTTCTTTTGGAAAAATGGTCTATTCAGTGTCTCTTACCATTTTTTAATTGAATTTGAGGGTTTTTTTTTTTTTTTGCTATTGGCGTATATGAATTCCTTATTAGATATTAACCCTTTATCAAATACATGATTTGAAAATATTTTCTCCCATTTGGTAAAGTGCATTTTAATTTTGTTGGTTTCCTTTATTGTACAGAAGCTTTTCAGTTTGATGTAGTTGCACTTGTTTATTCTTGATTTCGTTGCCTTTGATTTGGGTGTCAAATCCAAAAAAATCATTGCAAATACTGATGTCAAAGGGCTTGCCCCTATGCTTTCTTCTAGGTCTTTTGTGTTTTCAAGTCTTACATTCAAATCTTTAATCTATTTTGAGTTTATTTTTGTGTATAGTGTGATATAGTGGTCCAGGTTCATTCTCTTGCATGTGGCTATCCAGTTTTCCCTTCACCATTTATTGAAAAGACTGCCCATCTTCTATTGGATATGCTTGACTTCTTTGTCATAATTTATTGACCATATATGCATTGGCTTATTTCTGTACTCTCTATTCCATTCCACTGATCTATTTGTCTGTTTGTATGCCAATACCATACCATTCTGATTGCTATAGCTTTGTAATATAGTTTGAAATCAGGACATGTGAGACATCAGCTTGGTTCTTTCTCCAGATTGCTTTGGCTATTCAGAGTCTTTTGTGGTTTCATACACATTTTAGGATTTTTATTTTTAACTTCTGTGATATATGCCATTGGAATTTTGATCAGGATTTCAAGAAACCTATACATTGCTTTGGGTAGTATGGACATTTTAATATTAATTCTTCTAATCCATGAGTATGGAATATCTTTCCATTTGTTTGTTTCTTCTTCAATTTCTTTCATTAATGTCTTACAGTTTTCAATATAAAGATCTTTCACTTTCTCAATTAAATTTTTTCCTAGGTATTTTTTTTAAATTTTTGATGCAGTTGTTAATGACTGTTTTCTTAATTTCTCTTTATGATAGCTCATTATTAGTGTGTATAAATGCAGCTGATTTTTATATTTTGATTTTGTATCCTGCAACTTTACTGAATCATTTATTAATTCCAACAGTTTTTTGTGGTTGTTGTTGAAGTCTTAACATATATATGCATATATATATCTGTGTGTATATATGTATGAATGATATATATTCATTCTCAAGCAATCTTGAGAAAGAACTAAGCTAGATGTATCACACATCCTGATCTTAAACTGTATTACACCATTTAGTATGATTGTTGTGGTGGATTGTAGGATTAATGGTGACTTCCTTTGTCATTTATATGCTTGGTCCTATTTCTTAAATCCTCTATAATAAGAAATTAAACTGTTTATTAGGAAACAGAATTAACTCAATTATTTCAAGTATTTGTTATCCTATAATGATATAGACATGGTCTCAGCCCTTATTTGTGTAAAAGCAAAGAAATATGCACCTAGTCACTATTGGATATATAGTGGCTGCCTGGTCACAGTGGAAGGGTACTCCCCAGGCAGTGAAACTCATGGGTTTCTTGTTTTTGTTTTTAAAAACTTTAGTATATGTTCAACAATTATAGTGACTCAGACCCTTCAGTCATGAATGTTTAAGTCACCTCATTAGGCAAAGAACCACAACCAGCTGAGGTAGTTGCTGAAGCAAAGAGAATATGGAATGGAGTGGAAGAAAGTAGTTGTAAGTACCAGATACAACATGTGACCAGTTTCAGAAAAGGGGGCTGTAATAGTTACAAGTATTTATTCCTTATTTTTAGATGAATATGTTTGAATATATATTAATGAAATACTGTGTTTTCCCCTCTTTTATCCTTTTCTCATTTATCTTAGTATTTAAGTCACAGGAAATCAAAAGGGAAGAGTAAATATCACCCAAAGACTTCATATCATTCTCTGGGGAATAGTTAGCCTATTTTTGATAGAACACAGGTTATTTGTGTCATATTAAGCAGAAGTTACTATCTTATTTAGAGAGTAATTATGATTTTAAGAGCTGTGATATGGGTGATCGGTTGGCAAGGGGTGAACTGTGATGGCTTTTATTGTGTCAAATTTTCGAGTTTGTACTACACTTCCCAGATTTTCCTTTTTAGTCTGTGTTGGCTGCAAGGGATATTCTCTTACATGAGTTGGAAGACAGAGGAAAGGAGTCATTCTTTGGCTGCACATACCTTCTTGTATTTATTCAATCAAAGGGTAACTTAGTTTCTGCTGTGAAGTGATTGTGCAGATGTGATTAAAGTCTTTAATCAATTGACTTTAATCAAAAAAGAGATTATCCTGGGTGGGTCTGATTTAATCAGTTGGAAAGCCTTTAAAAGAGGGTTTAGGCCTTCCCCAGGTTAAGAGAATACTTCCTGTGCACAATGAGTATCAGCTCGAGATTCTCCCTTGCTTGTGAGTTTCCCTTACTCATTGCCTGCCCTAAAGGCTTCACAATATTGTATTGTATTGTGTTGTATTGTATTGTATTGTGTATATATCCTCCTGGTTTTGCTTTCTGCTTCTCTGGTTGAATCCTGACTGATAGAAGCAACATTAAGAAAAGCTTCTAGTTGAGTGGTTTCTTTGCTGTTGCCATTACATAGCAAAGGTAACACTGTCAACAACAACATAAGGCCTATTAACTCAGGTTTACTTTTATTTATTTATTTTTCTTTTCTTTGGTTTTTAATGCATCTTTAAATCTCACAGACTCAAATACCATAGGTTCTCTATGGATTTATTTAAGCTACAACACAGATTTAATTCATTATTTCTGTTACAAAGTAGTATCTAGTCTTACTCAGAAATAGTATCTCTTATGTTTGATTGTGGAAATTTAGGAAGAAATTTACTTATTGGGCATTATAAAGAAAAACTTAACATAATAGAGCAAAATAGTAATTTGATTATGTATTTGTATGTCCATTTTCTGCAGACCTGATATCCACAAATGATGCTTTCAAGGTCCTTCTAACAACATCAACCTATTAATCATCTTATTCTATTTTATCCTGCTGCAGAGACTTTGCAGGAGGTATCTGAGCTAGAATGATTTAGTGACCTCTCTCAAATGGCGAAGATTGGAGCCAGGAAAAAAAAAATAGTAAGCTTAATAGTAAGAAGGCAGATTACCCTTAACTGCTTTTACATCAAGAGATACTCTTCTTTAGTTGTCTTTGTAATATAAGTAACAAGCAAAATGAGACAAGATAGAATAGTCATCTAACTCATACTGAAAGAAGACTTTGTTTTAATCACTTTTTGACAAAAGCAGTATTTGGCTTCTTGCATTATTTCAGAATTTACAAAGAAACATAGTTTTAAAAAATAACATAAAGGGAATATTTAAAGTTAACATTCAATTCACATATTCAAAAATTCTATTCAACGTCACCCAGTCAAATATTTTCAGAATTAGGACTAAAACTCAGGACTCAACTGGCCATTGTTCTGGCCCTGGGTTGGCTTTCCTCTTACTAGAGTATTTGGATGATGTGTCTCTACTTTCTATGTATTAGGCTCAGTTCTGATTGTGTCAACTACCTGGTGTATGTCTTGTATGAAAATCCCAAATTGTACAAGCATTGACTGTAGTTAATTGCCTAAGCCTACCACTTAGAGTTGTATGGATAAGTATGTCATAGTAAAGATCTTTCTCGGCTGGTTTGTGAAAGAGCTCTAGAATCCCCAAACAAGGGAACATTTCCTTGCTGCTTTTCTTATACCAGAATGAGAAGACTGCATTTCTTTTTCTTTCCTCTCTCCATATAAGACACAACGGATGTTCTAAATACACAACTTACACAAACAGATGTTCTAAATACAATCCCCAGGACTCTCCTTACCACTCTAGTTCAACTGTAATAGCATGCCAAAAGAAGAATCATAGGTATCTTCTCCCTGATATCTAGGGAAATATATTTAAAAACAATGTTTATAACCTTTGAAGCAGAGAAACATTGTAACTATGTCATATAAACTACTAAATAATTATGACATCTCGCAAAGTATAAAATTTCTGTTTCTTCAGATTAGTTGAAAAGTGCAATAATTTATGGGTATGGGTATTCATTACAATTTAGAGTGGCAAAGAACTAGAAAACCCAAATAAATATCTAGGTAGAGAACAACTCTAATTAAAAATCTGTACATGCATAGAATAATATTGAAGGCAATCTTGAGAATATTTTCAAAGACATTAACGTGTGAAAATTTACATGTTCTATATGAAATATGTATTTGGATTATACTAAATCCATCTTGTAGCATGCAGAAATATATTCATATTAGTAACAAATACAGACACATACATATACATTTGGTTCTCATTTCAGGTAATTATGGTCTATAGGTCACTGAAATCACTGAATTAGCTCCTACTAAACCAAGTTTCCTATGGGAAATGAAGACATACACATATAGTCCACATAAATAATAATTTCAAATCCTAAAAACAACTCACTCTGGTAGATTCAATTTTTCCTAAAAGAGAAAATGAGGTTCAGAGGTGTTAGTGACTTGCCTGAGGGTGTCTTACTGACAGATGTCACAGTTGGGGTTCAAACCCTGTCCAGCCATCCCTCTTGTGCTATGTTGCACTGCCCCCACATTCTCTGTCTTCTGGTCATCGTTGTATGAGAGCGGAGGCAAGAAGGTTCTGTCCCACCTCAGCTGGCAACTTGGGCCATGGCTGATTCAAATGTATCACTCTCTGCATGTGCCCACAAATAACTGAATGGACTGCCAGCATTGATTTGGGGGTTACAAATACATTTTAGAAAGAAGATGAACTCACAAAAACAGAATCCGTGAATAATGAAGATCAAATAAATCTGGTCAGTAAGCCCAAGTCAGTAAACCCCTATTTATATAACCAACTCAGTGAACTCTCGTTAGTAAAATAGGCTTTGCAGATATAAACACATACAAATCATTGATATGGGTTATGGATAAATATGTTAGTTACTTTCTTTCATTACATAAAATAGAAATATACTAGTTATAAAATAATGTTTTAATAGAACAGCAGATTTTGATTTCTTTGCTCTAGAGATTTACTTAAAGACATTCAAAGTTTTTAAAATGTGTTTTTACAGTGTGGAGGTTCCTCAAAAAATTAAAAATAGACCTACCCTATGACCCAGCAGTAGCACTGCTAGGAATTTACCCAAAGGATACAGGAGTACTGATGCATGGGGCAATTGTACCCCAATGTTTATAGCAGCACTCTCAACAATAGCCAAATTATGGAAAGAGCCTAAATGTCCATCAACTGATGAATGGATAAAGAAATTGTGGTTTATATACACAATGTAGTACTACGTAGCAATGAGAAAGATGAAATATGGCCCTTTGTAGCAACGTGGATGGAAGTGGAGAGTGTGATGCTAAGTGAAATAAGCCATACAGAGAAAGACAGATACCATATGTGTTCACTCTTATGTGGATCCTGAGAAACTTAACAGGAAACCATGGGGGAGGGGAAGAAAAAAAAAAGAGGTTAGAGTGGGAGAGAGCCAAAGCAAAAGAGACTCTTAAAAACTGAGAACAAACTGAGGGCTGATGGGGGGTGGGAGGGAGGGGAGGGTGGGTGATGGGTATTGAGGAGGGCACCTGTTGGGATGAGCACTGGGTGTTGTATGGAAACCAACTTGACAATAAATTTCATATATTTAAAAAAAATAAAATAAAATGTGTTTTATTTTTTTGTTTGTTTTTTAATATGAAATTTATTGTCAAATTGGTTTCCATACAACACCCAGTGCTCATCCCAACAGGTGCCCTCCTCAATGCCCAACACCCACTTTTGCCTCCCTCCCACCCCCCCATCAAACCTCAGTTTATTCTGTTTTCAAGAGTCTCTTATGGTTTGCCTCCTTCCCTGTTTTTTTTTTCCTTCCTCTCCCCCATGGTCTTCTGTTAAGTTTCTCAAAATGTGTTTTTAAAAATCTGAAAAGAAACTGCTGTTGAACTATCTATTTTAGAGTATTCATATTAAATCACATAGTGTGGATAATGAAAAGTCTTTAACTTCATGTTAAACAAAAGGAATTCAAAAAGTAAATGAAGAAAGATGCTGTAATTATTTTAACAGAATATTTTTACTTCCACAAGCACAGATTTATTTGTACCTTCCTAATATGTTGTTTGAATAGTTTATTTTATGTTTATGTGACACGAGGAGTGTATCTGTGTGTGTATATGTGTGTGTTCCACTACCAAGGAAAGGCAGAATTTAAAAGGGAAACGGGAACAAGAAAAAAGCAAAAATTCCACAAGTGGCATTTCTGCAATACATTTAATTTTTATTCTAATATTCTAAGCAATATATGGAAATGACTGCTTTTTGCAAAAGCAATTTCCTTTTTGGCCTGATGAAAGTAAAAATTCCTGTATGTTCAAATTCATTTCAAACTTCAAAGGACAGAACAGCCTTGGCGTTGGCGTGGTTCTTGCAGGCAGTTGGGTAAATTGACTATATAATGAGTCCTTGGCTGTCCCTAACCAAAACTTTGTTGGACAGGTTCATTTACAATCCTCAAACAGAATGACCTTCCATCTGGCTTAATGGCCCCTCGATTGTTGCAAATGCGACCTGACATTTCCTTATGGGTGAGTTATTAAATTATATCACAGAACACAATAACATAATTTGGTTTCAGAGCCTAAGTGAAAGTGATAGTCCAGCAGATTAAGATGTAAAATTCCTTTGCAAAATTAAGTTATTTATAATCTGATGCATACCCCCTTGTTTTATCTGCCATATAATATAATTACTTTCCACAGTACAGTAGCCACAGATACTGGCAATGCTGACAGAACAGAAACAACATTTGAAGGGGGGAAGACTTCAGCAGGCAGGTAGCTGACTTTTATGGCTATCTTTCTAAAGTGAAACCACTTGCAATTTTTGCTTTTTTTTCTCCCCTAATGGAATTGATCCATTAAGTAGTGCTTCTCTCTTCCACCTAATAGTATTAGACATACTTAGCTCTATGAGCTACAATTCCTTAATACATCCTGAAATATCTGCTTTGAGATGACTAATACCAATATATTCCAAATTTGGGGGTTTCACCTGTTTAGCCATTTCCAGCAGCTGTGATTGAGTGAAAAGTAAACCAAGTCTCATTTGTTACTCTATCAGACACTTGAATTATTACCACTAATTCTCTAACAGTTGGGGTAAATTTCAAACACCAATAAAGCTAAAAGAACAACGTATTTCTACAATTACTCACAGATAATGTAAATTTTCACTTAGGGTTTTTTGTTTTTGTTTTTTGTTTGTTTGTTTTGCCGTTAAAAAAAGAAAGATTCGAAGGTAGAATTTGTATATTTGGACAACTAGAATTTCCACCCTAATATCTACTAGATTCCTCTGTTATATTTCAGAGTCAAGAACTCTATTGCAGGCTGTGATCAGTCTCCTTCCTAGAATTTCCTAATACTTTTCCAAGTATTTTTCTGTATTGTGGTCATGTGTGCTGTTTATTAGCCCTCGACCCAGCTTTAGTTGAACATTCATTCAGCGACTTTTTTTGAGCACCTGCTAGTCAGGCACTGTTCTAGTATTTATGTAAACAAAGATAGCAATGGAGATAATGATAATGTTAGCCAAAATGTGATAAAATGCAGATATACTAGGGCAGAAGTCTATTTTAATCATATATGTATCCCAAGTGCCTAAAATACATCTGAAACATAGTAGGAACACAGACATCTTTGGAATAGAGCTTTCTATGTGCTTCCCATATGTGTTCTCATTTAACTCTTTAAATGTCCCTGCTGCGTAGCTACTAGTATTTCTCCTTCTGTATTCCAGAGGAGGAACATGAAAGACAAAAATGTTTAATCACTTTCCAAGGTCATGGAACTAATAATGGCAAACCAGAGAGACTGGCTCCAGAGCCTGTTCTTTGAGCAACTGTTCTATTGTTTGTCTCTGCCCTCAGGAAGCTCACTCACATGTATGAACTTTTCTACAATAAAGATGTGTCAAACTAAGCTTAAGTGCACATTTATGAGGGCATTTTTTAATACTCTCATCATCCAGATCCATGATATAAAGTATATTATATATATTGATTGCATGGAATTTCACCTCCTTAATAAAATTAGTTTGAGTCAATGGGAACTGGCAACTTCACTGGAAGGAATATCATTCCCATGTCACTTGTTTTATCAACAGTCAATTTTCTCACATTCTATCTTCCACACTACATCATTTATAGTTGTAAATCCAAGGTTAAAGCTAACCTCCTGCATTAAAACTTCCCTCATTTAACAGTATTTGCCAGTTCATGTGTCTCTTAATCTGATTGGGCTATAACTATATATCCTCAAATAACCTTATGCCAGAAGGAAAACATAAAACCCATGTGAAGTCATAGAGGTTCTTCCAAATGAATTTGATTTTCCTTCTAAGTTGTTGAATAACACCATTTCTACTGATTACCTGTCCTTTTATTTTTTACATGTGTGTTGTTTCATTTTGGAAGGGATGGGGATTTGAACTCAACGACCAAACCTTCATGAAGTTATCACATACTCTCAATAAGTACATAAATCAGGTTTTCTCTACACTGTTAACATTTCCACATGGTTCTTTCCTGAGACTTAGTGGAACCCAGGGATTTCTCAGTAAATGCCATCGTCATTTCCATATCTTGGCATTTAAAGCTTGCGAGTCATTTTCCATGCTAAAACTAAGATTATGTTTGTAATTCTTTGGGGACACTACAATAAAGGAATGGGAATCAATATTTTCAGGTTGAAGAAACCACCCTCAGAAAGTTTTAAAAACATGACCTGGGTCAGTCATCTAGTGAAGTCAAAGATTTCCACTTTGCCTTTTTAAGAGGAATCATAAAGCAAAGACTATAAAATCTTATCCCTTTGTCGCATAGCTGCTGTGAGTCAAATCCTTCACCACTTCCCTATCCTACCACAAATCCCCTGGATACCATGTCTGCTCCAGCCAAATGAGGCTAGCCAGTTCAAAATTTCGTTTCCTGCCCCGGAGACTCTGTTCATTTGTCTTTCCTCTGTCACTGTCCCTACCCCTTCTTCCTTCTTACACCTCCACAGACTGAAGTCCTACTAGCCCTCTAAGGTCAAGTTCAAATATTAACCACCCTTTGGGGCGCCTGGGTGGCTCAGTCAGTTAAGTGTCTGACTTCAGCTCAGGTCATGATCTCACACTCCGTGAGTTCGAGTCCCACATCGGTCTCTGTGCTGACAGCTCAGAGCCTGGAGCCTGCTTTCAGATTCTGTGTCTCCCTCTCTCTCTGCCCCTCCCCCACTGATGCGCGCGCTCTCTCTCTTTCTCAAAAATACAAATAAACATAAAAAAGCAACAAATATTAACTACTCTTTGATATCTTATTTACCAGCTGAATATGAGTTCGCCATGTGCTGCACACCTATAACCATAATTTGAGCCTAATGGAAGTGACCACACACTGTGTTAGATGGTAGTTTTCCCTTTTTTCAACTCCCAAGGTCTAAGTCCCTGAGGGTAGGGGAAATATTTGTATCCTTCCTCACTTATCACATACTCACCCTCACATAAAGTTGTGTTAGTAAACTGGTTCTCCAAAAAGGAAGAAATGCAGTGATTTATCGTGTTTGCCTATATTAGTGATGTAAATACTCCTCCCTGACCAATTTCAAGCTACTAACAGTTTAACAACAAGCTTGCAAAATTTCTCAATGTTTTAAAAATGGACTCTTGCTGAGTTTAGGAGCCGGCTCATATATTCACCTTCACACTTACTAGTGTAGTTCTAGGTATACAGTCAACAACTGATGGAAAGCAATAAAGAAGGCCAGCAAGAAGTATAGTACAGACAGGTAGGAAGGCAGAAACCTAAGTAGGAAAATCTCTAATTTTCAGGTTTCCTATAGTACTGATAAGGCAGAACAGCATAACGTTAGTTTTCTTGCCAGTTATTCTTGAAGCTTCTCCTTTTTTCTCTTGCTCACTCTTTCTCTCCCTGTCTCTCTCCCTCACGCGCACACACACACACACACACACACACACACACACACACACACCATTATTTGCCAACTATTTTTCCTCTTTCCTTGACCCCTCTCATTCTCTAAAAATTATCGTAGGAGGAGGAGAAAACTCATGGTAGTAAAATTTGATAAATAAGCATTAGCATCCTCCATTCACAATGTTCCCTTCAGCAGTCTGTTCTGCTGTGCCTCCCTCAGTTCAGGCCAGGAAGCTCGGGTCTTAGGAGTTCAAGCATTTTACCTTTCCAGGAGAACACCCATTTTGTCACTTTCCCCTGGCAGCTACCCGACCCCTGATGTATTTGCAGCTAATGGTCCTTCAGAGAATTCTTGAAATGGAATTACTAAAGTCTTCATTTGGCTTTTGCTCAGGTTCTTGCCATTGGGCAGATAGAAGTTCAGGAACATGATATTCAATTCCATCTGGACCAGCCTGCTAGCTGGAAGGCAGCTGTAACATTTATTTAGTTATTCAGTTGCTTTATAAAATTGCATCCATGATGAAAATGCCCTAGGGAATAAACCAAAGAATTAGCACATTAATTATAAATAAAGCATTATAGAACAACAGCGATTAACAGCTCAAACTCGTTTTTCAGTGCTATCATTCATGCTGGACCACTAATAAAAAAAAACAAGAATGAGAAAAGACAACATAAACACTAAATTGTCTATCTATCTGTCTGTCTGTCTGTCTATCTATCTATCTATCCACCTACCTACCTACCTACTTATCTCTCTAAGATCTGTAGTCATATTACTTTGGGGTTTTTATCCTAATTCCACCATACTCTACCTCTGAAATACTTTAATTTAGACTCTCCAATTTCTATATTCTCACCTACAAGTGTGATGTCTGTTGTATTGGTGGTAGTACTGTTAATTTCTGGCTTTATAGCCTACCATTTGTCTCAGTGACCATTTTCTCTGACTTATAATAAAAATGGCCTACGGTGAAAATCACGTGCAATTATCTACTCCCATTGGGATGGGAATAGCCTAAACCTAAAACATAAGACAGGTAGACTAGATAAACAGGTGAATTTTATAATAGTGAAATTTACAAAAAGAAGTAAAGATCATTCTCTTCATAGAAGAGAATATAGAGGAAAATTATAGAATGTCTCTGTAATTGTTACAAATTATTATTTATATATTCTACATTTGTTTATTGGTTCCTTTCTAGACCATCATTCTAAATATCATCTTTTCCTGCCCTTCCTCCAAGGCTTTCTATAAAGATATTCCCTCCAGGACCACATAATTACAGCTGCCCAGGATGACCTACTCTGATCGGCCTCCTAGAGTTGGTATTGAGGTTTATATTACCTTTTAACACTTTACCATAGTGTGTGAATATATTATTTTCTTGTTTCACTTTTTAATTATTTTTGGCAGTTCTAGCAACCCTAGAATATTAAGCTCCACATGGGCAACTTAAGTGTGTAATGATTGCTTTATATCCCAAGAACCTAACATCATCCCTGGTATGATAACTGCTGGTTAACTGGAGGAAAAACAGAATCTAATAAGGGACAATTTCATTTTAGAAACAATAGGCTCTTTGTTCTAATGGAAGCAAAGAGTAAATCATTTTGCGTATAGGTCATACTGATGCAACCAAAATAAATTAATCTACCTGATAAAGATACTAACTCTCTTGTGTCTCTCAAGATTTTAAATATTCAAGTAAATATAATTTCTAATCATTGTCTCAATTTCACTCTTACATATGACTTTGAAAAAGTCATCGTGTTCTATTTAGGTTCCACAATTAATAGCTCCTTGAGAATAATATAAGGGTATTTTTTATAGCCCTAATGTGATTTGCAACACCTAAATGTCTTCAGACCTCAAATACCAGTAAAAATTCTTCCTTTGTATTTGGTTATGTGCTAAACTTAGGAAACGTTAATTTTATATATTAAATCAACCTATATTTCACTTAAATTCGGTGTTCTTTTTCTTGAGATTAAATGGCCTCCCTGCTTTGAGGGGGGTGGGTAAAATTAAAAGAATTTTTTTTTTACTTCCACTTTCACATTTTCAAATGAAACGGATATCTCAGTCACTTGTAACACATCTTAATTGCTTCATTATATTTTTATAGAGCACCTGAATTGCTTGGAAGCAGCTTAATTAAAATGGTGCTTGTTTAATAGTTAACGGAAATGCAAAAAGCACATATCCTGCAGAACAATCAATCATATATATTTTTTTTTTAATTAATTAATTAATTTATTTATTTTTGCTGCAGTCTCAAAGACAGTGTAGACTGAGCAGATTAACAAGGCCCTGAAACAATTGAGCACCATCAGAATTTAGATGCATACATCTTCCTGGACCCCAGCTTTTCATAAACTTTAACATGATATCTCCTGGAATCCACTACATCACTTAATGAATCGGTGGCTCTAATATATTTTGTGGTCTGACTGTCCATTCCTAATTCTGTGCATTATGAGAAAAAGGGAATTTTCAATAAAGCAGCAAGTATCATTAGGCACGGTTTTACACTGCACATAGAGTCAGTTTCACTAGTATTTCAATAGGGAATGATCAGGAAACTGAAAGACAACAGCTTTGAGTCCTAATTCAGTGGCCCTCATGCTGTGTGGCCATTAAATCACTTAATTTGTCTGTGCTTATTTCCTCTTTCCTGGAGGAAACAGACCTCTTTCCTGGAGATACATGATACGGTGAGCTTTTTGTGTGTTTGTGAGGTAAGACTGTTGGAAGGGGTAGAGGAACAGAATCTGAGAGGGCTTGTACGGGAAAAATGTGCTTGCAGAACGTGAGGGTGGCATGTCCTTGGCAATTCCTACAACTTGCTGAAATGACTGAGTGGTTCACCA
The DNA here is from genome assembly GCF_022837055.1 of Prionailurus viverrinus. Taxonomy (NCBI): domain Eukaryota; kingdom Metazoa; phylum Chordata; class Mammalia; order Carnivora; family Felidae; genus Prionailurus; species Prionailurus viverrinus. Next base: position 39,023,235 of record NC_062573.1, on the reverse strand, counting down.
TAGGACTCTTGCAACAGTGTGGTCTGACCCGCCGCTGACATTTCTCTTCACTACAATCACAGTCGCATTAGAATTTCCAAATTTTTAACGGTCTGTGCCAGCACCTGCTTCAGTTCTCCTCTGTGAGTGGAGAATTTGGCAATTTTTAGAAGCTCTGAACTTGTTCTGATATTTATATATCAGGTATATATTTATATATGTATATTTATACACAGGCATATACATTTATTACACTCACTTTATGAGTGTAATAAAGCACTCATTCATTTATCATTCATTCAATAACTTTTCACTGAACATTTACCGTGTTTCTGTCACAGTTGAGGTCAGATTTTATTGTGTTTTGACATCAAGGCCCACTTATCAAATATAAATATGATATAGGATACATACAATGTGATCCACAGAGCAGGAAAGAGATTTTAAACGTTAAAATATGTATATTTTGGAGGGAAAATTTGTAATCAAAATTTCTGACCAATGCAGTATTATGTTAAATTTTCTGCTATAAATAAAGTGATGCAGCTCTGATTTATTCAAAATGCCAGTGCACAAGGAGCCTCGGAGAGTTATATAAATGTCATAGCCAAAAAGTAAACAACTCTCCTTCCCTGGAACTAATATTGAATTTTAAAATACAGTAGTTAAGGGATGCCTGGGTCGTTTAGTTGGTTAAGCATCTGACTTTGGCTCATATCAGGATCTTACGGTTTGTTAGTTTGAGCCCCACATTGGGCCCTGTGCTGATAGCTCAGAGCCTGGAGCCTGCTTCAGACTCTGGTCCTCCCTCTCTCTCTGCCCCTCCCCTGCTCATGCTCTCTCTCTCTCTCTCAAAAATAAATAAACAGTAAAAAAATTAAAATACAGTAGTTATAACTGAGAGTATCCACTCTCTCCCTTAAACACACACACACACACACACACACACACACACACACACACACACATTCTAGAAATAATTTAGTTACATAGAAAAGAAAGAAGTAGGATACTTAAAGTTTAAAATTCAAAAACACATGTTCCTTCAATTAGAATAATCTACCATAATGGAAAATATTTCTCTAGTTGAATAAAAAACAGCTCTGGTATCATGGCTTCAATGGCAGCTGCCAAATATGTAGGTCCACATCCCATAGACCTGTGAATATGACTTCATTTTGAAAAAGTCTTTGTAGATCTAATTAAGTTAAGGCTCTTTAGATGAGATTATATGGGTGAGCTATAAATCTAATGACAGGAGAAATTCACAGGGAGAAAGAGAAGGTAGTATGAAGAAAGAAACAGACAGGAGGTGAGTAGTTACAAGCCAAGGAATGAATACCTGGGGCTACCAGAAGATGGAACATTCAAGGAATTTCTCTTGAACTTTCAGAGGGAGTTCGGCGTTGCTGATACCTTGATTTTAGACTTCTGGCCTTCAGAACTGTAGGAGAACAGATTTCTGTTGTTTTTAAGCTACCAAGTATGTGATAATGTGTTGTGGCAATCCTAGGAAACTAATCCACCTGACATTTTATCTTTTCATGTGCTACTCAATGAAATGAGTAGTATGAACCAATAATGTTGTAACTTGATTGGCATTACCAAATTTGTCTAGAGGTCTTTTTGGAGCATGCCAAGAAATCTAAGCTTACACAGGATGGGATCGTTTTGCTCCAGCTGATTTGCCTTTTAAGTTTCTTCATTTCATAAAACATGCCTTTCCGTGTTATCTAGTTAAACCTATCATTGTTTTTCTATGAAGTCCTTGCCTTTTCTATCCATCTTAGAAATCCACCAGCGGTTCAGGATAATATTATTCAATTTCATTTTCCTCTAGTTCTTGCAATTTCTGCTGATGCTTTCAAGCCTATTCCCGACACTGCCATTTCTGTTGCACTTGTGCAAAAGAGGTTTTTTATTACTTTTCTGCTCGTTCTCTTACATTTGTTCTTTGAATTTGTTAACTTCATTCAGTGAGCAAGCTGCCATATCATTCATTCTATCTTTCTTACCTGTTATTGCAAGTTATCTTTCCCGTTTTGAATTTCTTTGAGAGTACTAAGCATAATGTCTAAAATTTACTTCAGCTTTCCACTTCAGTTTTACTCAAATGTAAATTCGTCATTTGGCTCTTGGATTATGGTCACCTCCTTATAGAAGAATCATTTATTTTTTTTAATTTAAAATTTTTTTTTTCAACGTTTATTTATTTTTGGGACAGAGAGAGACAGAGCATGAACGGGGGAGGGGCAGAGAGAGAGGGAGACACAGAATCGGAAACAGGCTCCAGGCTCTGAGCCATCAGCCCAGAGCCTGACGCGGGGCTCGAACTCCCGGACCGCGAGATCGTGACCTGGCTGAAGTCGGACGCTTAACCGACTGCGCCATCCAGGCGCCCCTATTTTTTTTAATTTTAATCTTTATTTATTTTTGAGAGAGAGAGACAGAGACAGAGACAGAATGGAAGTGGGGGAGGGACAGAGAGAGAGGGAGACACAGAATCTGAAGCAGGCTCCAGGCTCTAAGCTGTCAGCACAGAACCCAAAGCGGGGCTTGAACTCACCAACCACAAATTCATGACTTGAGCCGAAGTTGGCCGCTTACCTGACTGAGCTACCCAGGCACCCCTAGAAGAATCATTTATTAATCCCCATGTTAATATTTTATTCTGTTAATTGTGATTGAATAAGGGGGAAAATCTGTTTGGTTCTAAATAGCTTGAGTGGATTTTTCCCATGTCCCCTCATTTTATTTGCAAAACCAATACTGAACTTTCTAAATACATTATCCAGCTATTTAGTTATCTCAATAACTCTACCAACTGGGTACTGGAAAATATTGTCTATTTTTGTTAGATGAGAAAACTGAAGTATGAGCATGCAGAGGTTTATTAGAAGTACCACACATCTAAAGTAGGATTTGGCCTCAGGTGTCAGGCAGTTAGTTGATCATAAGCTATGCACTTTGCTGTTTCTTTAACTTACTGTCATTTCTTTGGAAGACCTGGTAATGAAGAAGTATATTATTCCATTCTTTGGAAGCCTGATATAGAGAAAAACAAATTAGTGAGCATTCCCAGCAGAAAAACCAGCCCCTTCATGGTCCAGAATTCCCAATAATGAAGCCCTATCTGGAAACAGTCTTTATGAGACCAAAACCCTTCTCACATCACCTCCATCTATGTATACCATCTACGCACACTGCTCCCTTTGTCTTAATCTTTTCACTCCAGAACCAGTCCTAATTTGCTTTTCATAGCCAAAATGTTTGTCAAAGCAATTTTCTAAAAAGAGCACATTATTTTTTCTCTACCAACCCCAGCTGTCATATGATCTATGTTTCTTAGCCAGTATAGATCCCAATTCCAACTGCTTCCATCAAGAATGGAAGAAATGACTGCACCAGCTTTTATATTTCTCTTTTTTTCTTCTCCCATATAGAGCTGTTTTATATTCCAATGTTCATTTCTATTGGGATCTGCAGCAGGAGTAGTGAGTGAGCTGTGTATGTTTAAATTGTGATCATATCTAGAATTGTCAACAGTCTGTCTTCTTGAACTACCATTTCACTAGCACTGGCAGGTTTTCCTTGAAATCTGACACTCTGCAAGATGTACATAGCTTTGAAGTTCATGAACAAAACTTTATTGATCACTTAGTCCCTCATTCTCCACAGCTAAGGGATCATTTAACTATTTCATATCTGTCTATAGAGTCAGGTGAATATATGCGTAACTATTTATCTATCTATTTCTCAATTTTTACAGAAGATTCATAGGAGTTTCTGTGTCTTATTGATAGTTGTACTCTCTCTAATGTGCATTGTTTGATGATTGAATGGATAGATGTAGGGATGAATATTACTTGAAGTCGTCCTGCCATTTTGGCCTCATTTGTTCAAGAAGTTTTGTACTTGAAATACTTTTCCCCTCAATAACTTCCTTGAATAATTGCCCATCTTTCAAGGTTAGTGCCAAGATATTCTTCTGTATTCCTGATTACCTAACTTGACTGAGCGTAAGAGCTACAAGAATTTCTTATGGGGAAAAAATTCTCAAGTCCTCCTAATCAGCACATCCAAAAAACAGTGGGATTCTGTATTTTTTACAAGCACAATAGAAGAGTCTTGTGATCAAGCACTTCTGAGAAAAGTTGAATTTCATGAAATCTATACATGCCAGTGAAAAACATTCTTCTCCAATAGTTTTGTACCCGTTTTAGAATATTTTTAACATTCTGCTTTAAAATGCACTTTTAGGGGCGCCTGGGTGGCACAGTCGGTTAAGCGTCAGCCAGGTCACGATCTCGCGGTCTGTGAGTTCGAGCCCCGCTTCAGGCTCTGGGCTGATGGCTCAGAGCCTGGAGCCTGTTTCTGATTCTGTGTCTCCCTCTCTCTGCCCCTCCCCCGTTCATGCTCTGTCTCTCTCTGTCCCCCAAAAAATAAATGTTGAAAAAAAAATTGTTTTAATGCACTTTTAGGGGTGCCTGGGTGGTTCAGTCGGTTGAGCGTCAGCTTTGGCTTGGGTCATGATCTCGTGGTTTGTGAGTTCAAGCCCCGCATCAGGCTCTGTGCTGACAGCTCGGGGCCTGGAGCCTGCTTCAGATTCTGTATCTCCCTCTCTCTCTGCCCCTCCCTGCTCATGCTCTGTCTCTCAAAAATAAATAAACATTAAAAGAAGTAAAAATAAATAGATAAGTAACAAAATGCACTTTTAGGGGGCGCCTGGGTGGCTCTGTCAGTCAAGTGTCCGACTTCAGCTCAGGTCATGATCTCACAGTTTGTGAGTTCAAGCCCCGCATTGGGCTCTCTGCTCACAGCTCACAGCCTGGAGCCTGTGTTGGATTCTGTGTCTCCCTCTCTCTCTGCGCCTCCCCCGTCACACTCTGTCTCTGTAAAGGTGCATAAAATGCACCTTTAGGTGTAAAGTCTACCTCTAACATGAAACTGTACCCTTTTAGGAGTTATAGACATGTTTGGATCAGATTTTGGATTTACCATAGTAGAGCATAGTGTTTTACAAATAATATTTGTTGAGCTATGTCATTGCATGTGCTCTGCACTGTCCACTCTCCATATTCAACCCAAAGAGAAGAAAAAGCTACAATTTGCTTAAAAAATGTGTTTTAAATAAGGGTAGGGTAACTTCATTTATTCATTATTTCTAATATAGAAAACCTATTAACCTAATGCTTACTAGGAATTGAATCCTGATGACATTTTGTTGCAAAAATTAAAGGCCTGGTGTACTTAGTAATCGTCTGTAATGTTAAATCATTATTTACAATATTTTTGACTTCCCTTAACCGTCAAGAGCCACCAATTATAAATTGCCCTCTTATAAGACATTAATTAAATAACTGAGATGAATGATGCCCAAGAATAGATTTTTTAAAAAAAAACCTCAAATGAAGGAAGTAATCAAAGAGATTGAAACATGAGCACAAGTTGAGAAAAAAAAATGGATCTTCTAAGGAACTGAAGTTGACACCTCGCAAATGAAACATACTGTTGACTAAATGCAAAACATAACACATCAGTCAGGATGGTCAGACAAGCAGAACCACGGCAACACATGGAAAATGCAAAGGTATGAGATCTTCAAACAAGAACTCTTCTCTCAGACTGGTTCACTGACAATTAAGAGGGGTCTATCCTGACTTGCAGAAAAGAAGAGAAAGAGAACCGTGTGACAGTTATATTCATGCCAAAATGTATATGCATGACTCCTGTGATGATGAGTCTAGGCCATATTGTTAAAATGATTTGAGTGGCTCATATTACTGAGGTTTTATATTTTAATATGGTTTTTATTATTATTATTAATATCGTAGGTTTTGAACTTCATTTATGTTTCTTTTTCTTTATGTGAACTTCGAACATACAACAAACCTTAGGCAAGTCTCCTAGTCTGTCTACCCCTCAGTTTTCCTTCTGTAAGACTGATGTTAATTAATGCATATCTCCCAGTTAAATGGATTAAAGTGCTCACTTTCACAAAGGACTTAATAAGTGATACCAAATCATAGCAGCAGCTACAAGCAGTGGAAGAATAATGGGTCAGGATGACTTAAACACACATAAAAGAGAATCTTAATGGTCTAGTTTAAATGATAAGGGAAGGTGTTATTGCTTGTGGTTGGCAACCTAATGGCTCCCCAAAAATATCTCTGTTCTCAACCTAAAAACTTGCAAATATGCAATTGACATGACCAAAGGGAATTAAAGGTAGAAGATAGAATTAAGGTTGCTAATCAACTGACCTTGAGATGAGATTATCCAGGATTCTCCAGGTGGGTGCAATTTTATCCCAGGGATTCTTGTAAGCAAAAGGGGAAAGCTAGAGAGTTGGGATTAAGGAGAAGCAAAAATGGAAGTGGCTGTCAAAAGGGTGTGATGCTAGGGGTGCCTGGGTCGCTCAGTCAGTTAAGTGTCTGACTTCAGCTCAGGTCATGATCTCACAGTCCGTGAGTTCAAGCCCTGCATTGGGCTCTGTGCTGACAGCTCAGAGCCTGGAACCTGCTTTGGATTCTGTGTCTCCCTCTCTCTCTGACCCTCCCCCGTTCATGCTCTGTCCCTCTCTGTCTCAAAAGTAAATAAACATTAAAAAAAAAAAATTAAAAAAAAAAAAAAGGGTGTGATGCTGACTTTAAAGGTGAAACAAGGCCACAAGTCAAAGAATGTGGTCGGTTTATGGCAGGTGGAGAGGGTAAAGACACAGATTAATCCCCCGGCATCTTCAGAAAGCAAGGCAGCTTTGACAACAGTTTTAGTCCACTGAGACCCATTTTGAAATTCTGATTTTCAGAACTATAAAATAAACATTTGTCCTCTTAAACCACTAAGTTTCTGGTCATTTGTTACAGCAGCCTAGGAAACATTGTATCACTCAAAAGCATCCATGACAGTGAGTCTCCAAGATTGCTTAAATCAGCAGCTTGGCAACATCATGAAGAACCCACATCTCTCCCATCCTTTGCTTTGTTGTCATCAGTGAAAGGCTTGCACCCTTGACAGACATAAAATGGCTTTACCAGCTTCCAAATTTCTGTTAACCTTACAGATCTACCCAGAGAAATCCAAAGGCAAATAGATGATACGTCTTCCTTGTATTTTTTGTTTGAAGCTTGCCAGTTTACTTTATTTTTTGGTACTTTTGTCAAAACGTTTTTATTCTAATTTGGTTTATATCAATCTTTCCCATTCCCTTTCAATAATTTGCATGCTATTTTGCCTCGTTTGCAATTTTCTACCACTGGGATAATTCCTCCAAAAGTTGTAATTTTTTTTTTTTTACCCCCTTTGGTCATATTTTAAAATACTTGGATTTAACTTCTATATGGTGTGAGGAACAGATTTAATTTTTTGATCAATACCTAAGTTTCTTAATGTTACAAACTACAGAGCAAATTCCTTTCTCTCAATGACTTCTAGTGTGCCACCTTTGACTTCTATAAAGAACCCTTTGACATGTAGATCTCTTTTTGTGCTCTCCAGGTACCTACCTAGATTGACTGGTTTATTCCTGCCTATTATATGTGATTTTCATTGCTATCACTCTTGTAAATATTCTTGTTTATGGTAAGGCAATATCTTTCTCCGTCTTCTTTTTAAGAGTTTTCAGCACAATTCATTCCAAGTGACTTTTAGAATTAATTTGTCAGGTTCTGTAAAATATTCTCTTGAAATTTTGTTTAGAGTTGTGTTGTGCTTGCAGATTAAATTGGAAATACTTGTTATCTTTATGATATGGATAGATAGATATCTGGAAACATCATTTATCTTTCTACTTATTCAAGTTAAATTTTACTTTATATCATTCAAAAAAAGTATATAGTTATTTACATAGTTTTGCATTTATTTTGACACATTTATTTCTAACTACCTTATGGTTCTTGTATGCATTTTAAAGTTTCTGAACCAGTTTTAACTTTCTTTCCAGTTTTGATTGGTGATGGCAAGAATATGAGAACACTACTTGTATTTGTATCTAGTAAACTTGATTTCTGTCATAAATTCTAAGACAAATTTCTTGAATTTTGTATGTAAAAAATGACAGGTTTTCATTCAGCTTGCATCTATCTGACCTTTAGAACTGTTACTACTATTTATGGGCTTATCATTTAGAGTGTGACTTCGGTGGATATATTGGGAGTAAAAAACAGCAAAAATCTTGTCTTGATTATAAGAGGAATTCTATAATTTCCCTGTTAAGTGTGTTATTTCCTCATTTTGCTTAACATCGATTATCAGTTTAAGGAGGTTTCTATTTCCAGGGTTTTTACTCTTTTGTTTGTGATTTCTAATCACTCTTAATCAAAATAAATTGCTATCTGCTGTACTGTATAATTTTGGCTTGTAAATTCATTTTGGGTTAGCTTTATCTGTGGGAATCCTTCTAGATAATTGTATATTTGGGTTTTCCAGGTGACCTAGCTACACACCACTTTTATATTAACTTTCCATGTCAAAAAGTTAATCTAAATGCTCTCTTAAAATTAATGTGGAGGCAGGCCTGAAGGTCAAGTTCTCAAGGAAAACCTGTTAAAATGTTGTTCATTCTTCACCCAGAGATCAAGCTAAGGCTTAGACATTTTTGTGTAGCCTTCATTTGCAGGACAGATTGCATTTTGTCCGCTCTTTTTAAAAAAATGTTCATTTATTTTTGTGAGAGATGGAAAGAGCAAGCATACACGATTTGGTGGGGGAGGGGCAGAGACAGAGGGAGACAGAGAATCCTAAGAGGGCTACCCGCTGTCAGTGCAGAGCCCAGTATGGGGCTGGAACTCATGAACCATGAGATCAAGACCTGAGCTGAAATCAAGTATGGGACTCTTAACCCATTGAGCCACCCAGGTGTCCCTCTCTTCTACTCTTTAATAGAGGCTGTAGCCCTTTAAGAGTTGCCACTTTATTTATATACCTCAGTTCCAACTCCCTTGGAGTTGAGTAGATCTAATGCTTTAACTTCTGTCCCATTGTAATTTGCATTCTATTTTGGCCTTGTTTGCAATTTTCTACCACTGAGATCATTCCTCTAAAAGCTTTATTCACCAACTGCCCCCCCCCCCCTTTGGCTAAAGCATGGCTAAAGCTTAAAACTATAGTTATTAAAACTGACAAATATACCCAAGAAAGTATAAAGCATATTATTATTATCATTTTATTATCTTTATTTCTATTTTCTCTTTTCTCTATGGATTTCCCCTATTTTTTTATTAAACTAGGCATTTTTATTATTGTTAGTTATATTTAAAAAAGATTTTTACACTTATTTTTGATGGAGAGAGACAGAACAATTGGGGGAGGGGCAGAGAGAGAAGGAGACACATAATCCGAAGCAGGCTCCAGGCTCTGAGCTCTGAGCTCTCACCACAGAGTCCGACGAGGGGCTCGAACTCACAAACCGGGAGAACTCACAAAACGGGAGATCATGACCTGAGCTGAAGTCTGATGCTTAACCGGCTCAGCCACCCAGGTGCCCCCCGTTAATTGTATTTTTAGGAGCATATTCAGTGCTTTGAAGGAGGCAATCTTTCAGTTTTAGTTTAACATATTGTCATAAATGAAAGCCCTATCTGTATCATTTGTGGGTGAGTTTAATAGATTTATATTTATTTTGATTACTGACATATCAGACAACCTGTTAGAATTTTTTTTGATGTTTTGTGTATGTATTATATATAAGTAAGCTCCTGAGTATATTAAATGCTAATTCATGATCCATATTTCTATTGCTCTTGGACTAGATATTTGAAGATAAAAATGCTTTCTAAATAAAAGCTCTGTATCTTAACTGATAATAAGAGCTGTTGTTATAAATAGATTTATTTAAATTATGAACAACGCTACGTGCCAGATACTCTTCTATGATTGATGAAAGGAAAGCACATTTATTCATCTTGATAAAATACATCATTTCATGACTTGATAAATCTACCTATTCCTGAGTGGTTTTGCTGTTTTGTCCAGAAAGATACAGAAGCCAAGTCATTCAGGTGCCTTTCAGAGAACTTATGGCAAGCAGTATCTAGTTGATAGAATTTGAAATTTCAGGAGAAGGAGCTGTGAGATATCAATTAGGCTTCTCTGTTTTAAGAACACCTTTGTGGCATCTTTTGTGATGTAAGTCCACCAATTACCTGGGGAACCAGGTACAAACACCTCATTTCCATGTAGGGAAGTGGATTATCCTTCCCAATATCAAATCATCTTCTGGGCTTGCCTCTGGAGGATAAGAAGATAAGAATGTTTCAAAACCTAGGAGTAAAAGTCAAAAGGGGTGGGATCATTCTCTTAAAAGACCTGCCCCAGTGGTTTTGTGGGAATCTGGAATCATCTCAGCTGTCAACAAGTATACCGCTGACTGCATCTGTTTTTAAGAGGGGCAATGGGTGGCAGAAATTGAAATAACAATGGTAGAAAATGTGGTTTCCTCTTTTGAACTATTAGAGTTAATAATGAGCTGTGTGTGTGTGTTTGTGTTTCTGTGTGGGCGTGTTTTTCCCAACAGTGAGGTGTTTGGAAACATGATTTTTTTTTTTTTTTTTTTTTTTTTGCTTATGTCACCGGGATTCCAGAACAAGTTTTAGTGGAGAAATGGGACTGAGAGGGTTTGAAGACCACTGAGTGTTTAAACAATTGATTCAAATTTCAAAATGAGATAAGACCTCATTTATAGGACAAGCTGTGAAGTGGTACATTATGGTTAGAAATGTGTGATCTTGCAGATAAGTCAGAAAAGAAAGAAAAGAGTCCTTCTTTCCAATGTGTATCAGGAAAAGGGGAGTATGACAGCAAAGAATGATATAAGAACAATTACAGTCATAGACTCATACTTGAACAGCACTTTTTGAGTGGCTAAAATTCTCAGACTCTCATAATTTAACCTCTCAAGAGTTTTTATGAGTTGCTTCGAATGGGTTCCAATGCATTCAATTCAGAGATATGTCTTACCCAAGGCCACGTGTTGGCTGACTTCCGCCCAAATAACTATTTAAGCCCAATAATGGGTTATAGAGAAAGCCACTTTGCAGTCGTCCAAAATTGAAAAGGAGGAGAGATCATCTCCAATCCATCACAAAAACACATTGGAAAATATCCCCTATAAATTTTGGAAGAAAATAAAAATATAAAGAAGAAATAAATAAAAGAACAATAATAAACTAGATAACCACGACCTATATATAAAATGTTTAGCTCTTTAAATATTTTATAGAATAAGTAAAACCTAGCATATGGTCATATCTACTAAACATTCTAGGAACATTAGACTTATACATACTTAATATTAGCCTCAAAATTCAGAAATTTAATATCTGTATGTCATACATTGTATCATTCAATAATACATATATATCAAGTTATATCATTCAAATGGTGAAGCTCCTGATTATGTTTTATGTCCTTAAACTCTAATATTTTGATACTTCTATATTAAAATATTTTTTCTCCCAATATTATTTTATTACAAACACATTTTGCCGAATACATGTTGCCACACGTGTTGCCTATTCATGATTGTTTTCATGACTTTGTAAATATAAACTGACTCTCTACTTTTCGGTAATTATTTTTATATTGAATTTTATGTATAAGAACTGTTATATTTATTTGTTTAGTTTGCCTTTGGTAATCTCTACTTTTAGCATTACTATTCATTTTGTTTTATGTGCAAATCTTGAGACTGGAGGCAGCTTTAACATCATACTAGTAAAATATCAATTTTAGGCACTTTCTGAAGCTGTGTGACAGATTGTATTTATAATGGTATACTCATTTTCTTAAAAACGGCCACAAACTTTTACAAGCTTCAAGTCCCATCAAACTCAGATTTTACTGTTTGCTAGCAACACATAGCTGGATTTTTAAAACCCAGTCTGAAATTCTTTCTTTTAACATAGTCATCATAGTTGAGATACTGGATCTTATTTCTGATATATTATTTTTTAATATTTATGGTGTCTTTTTGATACGGCTTCATCCTTTTGTTTTTGAACCTTAATTACGTTCAGGTGTACCCTCCTTTAAAAAAAATAGTAATGTTTATTTATTTATTTTTGAGAGTGAGAGAGAGCAAGGAGGCACAGAGAGAGAGGGAGAGAGAATCCCAAGCAGGTTCTGTGCTGATAGCACAGAGCCTGATGCAAGGCTCAAACCCATGGACCGTGAAATCATGAGCTGAAATCTTGAGCTGAAACCAAGTCAGACACTTAACCAACTGAGCTACCCACGTGCCCCAGGTTTATATACTTTTAAGTCAAGTTGTTTGTCTTCTTATTTTATCATATTAGAAGAATTCTTCATTTGCTCTGCATATAAGTTCTGTGTTAGATCCACATTTGCAAATATTTTCATCCAATCTGTGCATTGACTTTTCATTTTCTTAATCGCATCTTATGAAAAGTACACATTTTTAATCTCGATGAAATGAAATTTAACAAATTTTACTTTTATAATTGATGCTTTTATGTTTTATTGAAGAAACCTTTGCCTTACTCAAGGTCATAAATGTTTTCTCTTATGTTTTCTTCTCGAAGTTTTATAGTTCTAGCTCTTATATTTAGGTAAATGATTCTTTGTATGTCAGTTTTTATATGTGTTATGAAACAAAGATCAAGACTTGTTTATTTTGCAGTCTTCTTTTTTAACATTTTTTATTTATTTATTTTTATTTATTTTTATTATTATTATTTTTGAGAGACAGAGCATGAGCAGGGGAAAGGCAGAGAGACAGGGAGACACAGAATCCAAAGCAGGCTCCAAGCTGTCAGCACAGAGCCCGATGTGGGGCTTGAACTCACAAACCGCAAGTTGACCTGAACCAAAGTCGGATGCTTAACCAACTGAGCCACCCAGGCACCCCTATTTTGCAGTCTTTAGCAAGTCGAAAGACCTCATAATACAGGCATCAGATAGACTCTTCAGAAGGATACTGCCTTAGTAGGAGGGCTAAAATAATTCTACTCAAGTCTGTTCTAAACCTACTCTTAAAAAAAATGTTTTGAAACAAACCTCAAAAGGATCAAACTGATTCCAGGTAACTGTCAGGTGGAAGTACTAACTATTCTAAGCTTTCTAGAAGCTTTGAGAATTCTTTGCCCTCTTGCTTTCCGGTGGTTCTTTCCCTGGTCTCAAGTAGTTACTTGTCATGCATGCACAGATTAATATCCAGTGAAAGGCTGGAAGACTAGTCCTCTTCAGATCTCAGAAACTAAAGATCACTCTACCCTGTGAAGGTGCCTTTTCTCTGGTATTCTGTTTCACAGATTCTAGCTTCCTGGCCTCCCTAAACTCAGAGCTGTGCTCTTCAACTTCATGAGACCTTTGGAATCTGTTTTTCCCACTCTGTTGTTGCCTGAAAACTGTCTCCAGGCAGTGAACTGGGGCAGTAGTAGGGCTTACCTTGTTTCTTTCCCTTTTCTCAGGTTACATATTCTCTGTTGGCTGCCTAATGTTTGAAAATTGATATTTCTTATATATCATCTGGTTTATAAAGTATTGTCAGGGTTTGGGGGGTGGGGTGTAAAACTAGTCTCTTTTGCTCCATAATGCCTGGTACCCAAAATATGTTTCATGTAATATACTAAGGTGACCACTTTTAGGAGTAAAACTCTTTTTCATGTTTATGCTATAGGAGAATCAATGATTATATATTTGTTGTTTAAAAAGCTTTATCTTTACATTCGTCTCAGTCCATTTTAGAAAAACTGGAAAGTCTTGCCATTCTTTCTAGGTATTTCCAAGAGATTATTTTATTGAATTGGCTTTCAACTTAGAAAGCTCGAGGTGTCTGATTGTAAGAGGTAAACTCATAATTAAATTTCATTGAAAGTGGGGGCAGCTGGGTGGCTCTTTAGTTGTGCATCCTACTTCGGCTCAGGTCATGATCTCGTAGTTCATGAGTTTAAGCCCCGCATCCAGCTCTGTGCTGACAGTTTGGAGTTCGGATCCTACTTCAAACTCTGTACCTTCCCCTCTCTCTGCATTGCCCCTGCCTGCACTCTGTCTTTCTCTCTCTCTCAAAAATAAATAAGCATTAAAACTTTTTTTAAATGGAAAAAAAATACCATGGAAAGTGTGAAAACGTCACTATACCCGACATCTAAGCAATTGTTGAACAAGGGAGAAAGATAATTAGGTAGTAAAAGTCATGAGAGAAGTTGGGAAGAAAAGAAGTTAGGATATCTTGATGGGCAACAGGTAAAAGAATTTGGGGTTCAGCTTCAAAACAATGAAATTAAAAAAGTAATTTCAAGTATTTTCCATACTGATTCTCAGTCCAGGATTTCTTCCTTTATATCAATCACATAGCAACTTTCTTTATAAACACTTTTAATGGGTATTTACATTAAGTTTTTTTCTAGAATAAATTGACCAAGATTTTACATTGTTTGTAGAATATTAGGTCTTGTCTGATTCAACTGAAATCCTTAAACACAAAGAAATTCATGCTATGAATAAATAAAGATCAAAATAATAAAGAAAATGTTTATAAAATTCCATTTCTGTTCTAACTTAAGTGTTTAGGGCAATCATTTTTTTACATAATCAGTACTCAGAAAAACTTAGCAAGGTTGTAATAAACATCATATATAAGTAGAGCTATAAAATTAAACTATAATAAATAAGACCAATAATGATAAATACACACTAAATTGTCTATCAGTAGTTATGAATGTTATATTTGGTTTGTATGAGGGAGAATATTCATAGATATAGATAGCCCTTTTTCAAATCTTACTCTGAGAATTCATATGCATTTTGAATAAATCTCTTTAAAGATTGGCAATGAATTTTCTCCAAATATTCAAGTTGGTTTGATTTAAGATGAATACAATTATCATTTTCAAGAGGACAGAACATTTTTTTTTTAATTTTTTTTTTCAACGTTTATTTATTTTTGGGACAGAGAGAGACAGAGCATGAATGGGGGAGGTGCAGAGAGAGAGGGAGACACAGAATCGGAAACAGGCTCCAGGCTCTGAGCCATCAGTCCAGAGCCTGACGCGGGGCTCGAACTCACGGACCGCGAGATCGTGACCTGGCTGAAGTCGGACGCTTAACCGACTGCGCCACCCAGGCGCCCCAAGGACAGAACATTTTATATGATTTTCTATTTATGCATTTTATTTCAGGTTGACTAACTATCAGAAGTTTATGTTTCAAATATTCAAAGAAGTATAAATGAAGTTGACTACTAAGGAATAGGTTTCCAAAACGACAACATATTTTCACAATAATATCACACATGGTTCATGCAAACGTGATCGATTATAGCCACAATGCAAATCACCCTAGAGGGTGATTTTTTTCACTCTCCTTCACTTCTAAGAGACATCGTGTGTGTGTGTGTGTGTGTGTATGTGTATACATGAGTGTATGTTATATAATTTTTTTTGTTATATAACATTTTATAAGACTACTGACTTGATACATATAAAAGGAATTTAGAATAAAGGAATAATGCCCAAAATGCATGTATGTTAAATACAGTATATTTTCTTGTAGACCACAGAAAAAGACATAGATTGCTTGACAGCAGGCTCCAAGTAATAGTAATAGTAGGTTCCAGTGAATCATTCACGTTTTCCTATTCAGTTCAGACAATCATCTGGATTTGTGAGACGTATAACCGGAGATATAGATGAATTCCATTTGTTGTAACTTTGTTGTGTATATGTATAAAATTAATTGGACCATAACACCATCTTTTTTCTGACACATATATTCCATTTGTATATGCATTTATCTCAAGCCTCCTTCATACTGGAATTGAGATCATTTATAAAGATACATATGTATAACATTATAAAAAATGCAAAACAAAATCAGGGAGAAATAAATATACAGACAATGAAAATAGTATAAACTCAGGAGGGAAAGTAGCATCTCAAACACATGTCACATGTTTCCTCACATACTTTGTTTGTTTTTGTTTTTTGGTTTATTTATTTTGAGAGACAGAGAGAGAAACAGAGAGAGAGCAAGCAGGGGATGGGAAGAGAGAGAGAGGGAGAGAGAGAATTCTAACCAGGCTCCACACTTTCAGTGCAGAGCCCAATGCAGGGCTCAAACTCACAAACCATGAGATCATGACCTGAGCCAAAATCAAAAGTCGGACGCTTAACCGACTGAGCTACCGAGGTGCCCCTCTTCTTATACTCTGGAAATTGTCAGAGTAAATAAATTAAGACAGGTCTGACTTAATAAAAATGTATTATTTTTACTATTACTTTTACATAATTCATATACAAGTTTTTCATGAAAAAAAAGTTCACTAAATGATCTTATACGGCATAAAAAGCCTTTGCATCATCATGGTATCCACCCTCTTTTTAAGTAACATCTTCACTGTTCTCCACATACAGTATGGTCTGGTTACCCAGAATGTCTCTTCATTTCCCCTCATGTCATGTTCTTGCACTCTCTGGCCCTATGTCTTTGCACAAGCTAGTCTTCCTGTGTGGAGAACCAATCTAAATCTCTTTTTCTTAGTGAAGGTGCATGCAACCTTTAAGATCTAGTTTAATGTTTCTTCCCCTCTGAATACTTCTCTAGGACCACAAAACAGGTTATTCACCCTGTTATCTGTGGACCACCTCTATTTTAAGACAACCCATGAGAGTATGATAATACCTTTCAAAACCCTTGTAATAATTTCTTACATGTTTATTAGCTCCAACATACTGAGAGGATGGAGACTATATCTTGTTCAAGTTTGCATTTTCAACTGTGAGCCCCTTACAAATGGATACTCTGTGAGTACCAGATGCACAATGGATTGTTGTCTCCCTAAATTAGCTTAAAGATGGAGCTAACAGTAGAAGTGAGTAACAATTCAATGTTAAGAAGAGTCTAGCAGGAAAAAGAATCATAGGAGAACTGAGTGCCAAAAGACCTCAAAGGGAATTATGATTTTAGAAACATAACCCCATAAAAATGTTTTATTAATCCATCTGGATTAATCTCATAATTAGTAGATTCATTTTAAAAATCCATAGCAATATGGACAAATTTTTGAAATGCTTAGTATTATCAGTATAATCCTAATAAATTTCACCTAATGTGAGTTATATTTTTAAAGAAAGTTACCTCCCTTAGATTGCACACTGAAAGCATTTTTATTTTATTACATATGGCCTTTCTTTGTAATTGTGATGAGCTATCACAGTCCAATTTTCTTCCAATTGTACAGTACAAAGAATTTCTCCTAGGAGCTGCTTTGAAGATTAAAGCATAGAAATAATTTTATTAATGCAATTTTATTTTATATAACAGCACAATTCAGCAAGCCTAAATTCTTCATGAATATCAGTATTATCTGTATAGCATTTAATTTACCAATGGTACAATGTGAAAATGCCCTGGTTACCTGTTTGCAAAATGAGCAGGTATCCTAACAGCTACTGCTTTCTGTGAATCATCAAAGTTTTATCCTAACTGAAAAACTAGTAGTACTGGGCTCAGTAGCACACTTCATTTGTGTCCATTTTGTGTTTCTGAAAGTGCTTACCCATAACCTTATTTAGCCTTTCTGCAATTCTGTGACCTAAGATTCCCTCGCTAATTTATTTTACATAAGTGACAAAAAAAGACTCAGAGACCTAAAGGTGACTTTTCAGGATCGTGAGACAGAGTTGGGGCTAGAACTGAGGCTGTGTGACTCCTGGCTCAATAATGTTTCCCCTATCGAATAACTATCTATTTCATCTTTGGAATGGTTCATAAGAAACTATGGTGTCAGTTTCAGAACTATGGAAGAAAAGGACATATGGAAGACATAGATGGAGCTAAAGGAAAGTCAAAAGTCACCCAGGAAATATTCATTCATGCATTAATTCTTGTCAGAAATATCAAACATCTCTCATGAACTTTTCACTGTTGTGAAAATTTAGCATTTGAGAATCACTGAGAATTTAGCATTGAACATACATTTTATTATAAATTTCTATTTTCAACAAAAATTATGAGACATGCAAAGAAGCAGGAAAGTATTGTTCATGTATAGGAAGAAAAGCAGTCCATAAAAACTGTCCCTGAGAGACTCCAGGCATTGGATTTACTAATGAAGACTTTAAATCAACTATTATAAATATGTTCAAAGAACTAAGGAAAATAATATTTGAAGAAATAAAGGAAAACATGAGAATGATGTCTCACCAAATAGAGAATATCAGTAGAGATTGAAATTATAACTTTTTTCAAATTATAATTTTAAAAATTAAATTAAAAAAAATAGGAAGCAAATAGAAATTATGGAGTTGAAAACAAAATAACTGAAATTGGAAATTTATTAGAAGGCACCATGGCAAATTATAACTGGAAGAAGAGAGAATCAGAGAACTTGAAGATTGATCAGTTGATATTATACAATCTGAGGAGCAGAAAGAAGAAAGAATGAAGAGAAATGAACAGAACCTCAGAGACCTGTGGGACACCATTGAGCAAACAACCAACCTCATAATGGAGGGAAGCAGGGGAAGGGAAAAAAATAGGAGGGTATGAGGGATGAAAACAGAATATCTGAAGTAATATGAAAAATATTTATCTACACTGAAAAACCTCAACAAATTCTAAGAAAACTCAGAACTTCATACCTAGACATATCAAAATCAAACTTTGGGAAGACAAAGAGAATCTTCAAAGCATCAAGAGAGGTGACTCAATATATTCAAGTGGTCCACAATAACATTAAGAGCTGCTATATTGCCAGAAATTACAAGAAGAGGAAGCATTACATATTCAAGAACAGTGGGATTACATATCCAAAGTACTGAAGGAAAAAGCTTGTCAATCAAGAATTTTATATCCAGCAAAATCATCCTTCAAAAATTAAGGAGAAATTAATACATACTCAGATTAACAAAAACTAAGCAATTTGTCTCTAGCTGACCTGCTCTACATGAAATATTGGAAGGAGTCCTTCAGGCTAACATGAAGTAATGCTAGATACTAATTTGATTCCACAAAAAGAAATAACACTAGTGAAGATAACAGTATGCTTTAATATAAAAGATAGCATGTATGTATTTTTTTGTTTATAATTATCTCTTTTCTTACATGATTAAAACAAAACCAACTGCAAAAAGCAATAATTATAAAATGGAGTTGATGAGCTAATTATGTACAAAGATGAAATTTGTATGATAATAACAGCACAAAGTTTTGAGGAAGGGAGATATGTAAAAGGAATAGTTTGGTATGCTCTTCTTTTCATGGTGATATTTATCTGAACTAGATTTTTATAAATTGAGAGGTTAATTGTAATCCTGACAGTAACCAATAAGATATTAACTTGAATAGGATGTACACATCATGCCAGATAAATAGATAGCAACCATTTTCCCAAATGAGAAGATATATTTAAATTATAAATTTGCTTTTAGTATAATAGCATTGATTCAAAGGATTATTTACAATTATGGAGTAATTAAGGCTGGTTCAAAAATATTCTGTTATCCTTTTGAGTAGAATTGTACTTACCCACTCCCTTGGAGTCAGGCAGCCATGCAGCTTGCCTTAACCAGTCATTTGTAACAGAATGGCATGTTTCAGCTCCAGGCTATAATTTTATAAGTCAGTGTGTGGTCGCCAGCCCCATTTTACTGACAGCATCAGTGGAAGTGTGTGGAGAGAGTGAGTCTTCATTATTGTTTCTGAGTAGCCATGATACTCAGAGACCTTAACTAATATACATGACATATGTACTATTAGTAGGAATAAACTTTTGTTGCGTTAAGCCATTGAGATTGGGGGTAGTTTGTTACTGCAGTATACTCCAATGTACTAGCTTGTCATGTACAATAACATTAATAGTGGGATATATTGCAAGAACTTTCTCTAGGATTAGTGACTGTATGAATATAATTGTGTTTGACAGAAGATTTAGATAATTTGGGGAAAATTGATGATTTTACGTGACCTTTATTAGGTGGTATATTTGACATCCAAATTTATTACCACATCTGTTTTCTCCTCAAGAATCTCTTGGTCTAATTGGGCAGTTTTCTCTGTTATCTCTCTCTTGAGGAAACACATGCATTCCTGCTTGCATGCCATTTTTTGTTCTCTTCCTTCCATTTGGAATACCTTTTCTTTAGCTATCATACTCAGGTGACTTATTAAAATCCTATCAAATCTTCAGTGACCCATTCAAGTCATATTTGATTCAAGTCAGAATTTCCTTTATTCTTTTACTCTACATAGATAATAAACTAATAAGTCAGCATACACCGACTACCAACAATGTGCCAAGTTCTGTTAGTTGCTTTGCCTAGGTTATGCTATTTTGTTTTTACGACAACTTATCAAGTGGAATTTAGGCTGAGAAAGCATCATATCCAAGCCATGTAACTGATACCTTGCTAAGCCATATTTATAGAGGCAGTATTTTTTAAAACTGCAATTCTTTCCTTTCAACTACTTCCCCTATACTAAGCTTCTACTGTACTCACTCAGCTTTCTTAAGGACCTAGTCATTAATTTTTTCCCCTTAATTTTATCACGTACTCCATCGCTGTCCTCTAGGTGAATTTTAAACTCCAGTCTCATAATGATTTGGAATCTCATCCTTCATAGAAATGAGTATTCTTTTAAATATCTCAGTTTAGATTTTAATATTCAAGAATTTGAAATAATAATAAATAAAGAATATGTGATTCTTCAAATCACAAGTCTGTTACGGAACCTTAAAGCAGCTTAAAACAGTAGTTTTAGCTGAAAAATAATTTCAGTGACCAGGAGGAAAAAAGGGAGGTTAAGACAATTGTATGAGTTACAGACCATTTATTTATAGAAACCAAACAAAATATAGACATCAGTGATAAGTTTTGCAGTTTTTATTCCAGTTGTTCTGATGCATACATAGCTGCAAATCTTGTGGTTTATTTATGTTTCCACAGGGAAAAAGAAAGGTAACTAATGCATACATATCAAACACCTCTGTGGAAGAAGATGGTTAGATGGCTAAGATCGTTGACTCTTTTTAATGTTACCAGAGGTATCAGAAATGCCATTTTAATACCTTAGCCTATAAGAGGTGTTTTGAAATCAGTCACTCTTTTGGAAGGTTATATAATTCGTGGGAGACAAAATTTAAACCCCAAATGCGACTGCCTCCAAAATCTGTACATTTCTCTTCATACAACCCAGTTTTTAAACTGTCTGGAAGAAATCATTACAATCCCCATCAGAATGATTGTTTTTAAATATGATTTCTTCATGCTCTTGAGCTTTCTATTCTTTGCATAGGGGTATGGTAAGCAGTTAACAATCTGGTATCTCTTGGCACTACTTTGCCAAAGATAAAATCATTCACATTCCCCTTTGCATGTGGCAAAAGGTCTTTTCAAAGGGATGTGCACAGTGCTAAGAAGTTGAAGCTGAAGCATTTTTCTTCTGGCTTAGATCACATTGACCATGCCATTGGGGTTATCATTTCATCATTTTTCTTGGATTTGCCAGCTCTGTGCTTCAGTGCTACTATGTTTACAAACACATTTTTCTATCATACTGTCCTTCCTTCTCTTTTTTGCTGAACTGTGATCAGAATCCAAGCCATTGTATGTTTTATTTTTGTCTTGTTTTGATTTTCAAAAAGCTCCAAAAACTCTCATTCCTGAATCTTGACTGTCAAAGTCAATATCCCTGTTCACCTTTTACTTTATACATATGAGACCAGAAAAGTGACTTTTTAAATTACATGTTTTCCCTCTAAGCTGTCTTATCCCTGGTATTTTAGAGACATAGTCATATCTTCTTAGTTTCTTCTCAAAATGAAGTTTTTGCTGCCGTGAATACCACTGATGCAATGTCATGATGAATGCGGAGGAGAATTCTGTCCTGCCATCTTCTAAATTGTGGGCAAGTCTCATTAAAAAAAAATGCATCACTAATAATGATGGAAAAGGAAAACTATCCCAGCATGATATCACTGGAGATCCCCAGTGGAGATATCACTGGATCATGGAAAAATGGTCTCTTAACTTTTGATGGAAGTCAGGTGGGGGCCTCCAGGAAATGAGAATAAATACTGAAATACACTTTACATTCTTTGATAGGGTCCCTTTAGATTAGAATCACAGTAAATATCACTTTTGATATCACAGATTCTTTGGCACTGATGAAGTTTCATGGCTGTGCAATTATTTTTGAAACTTTCCAAGACTGTGGAATTTCCATAGTAGAATGAAGATTAAGCATTCTGGCCAGCCCTGAAAGGTGTTATAAGCTTTCCTAAAGCTATGAGCACAGCTCATAGAAATGTATCTAAGTTTCAGTTTATATGAGCCCATTTCAATCCATGGCTGATACATTGCTGGCAAGAAGGTAAGGAATGTGGCCCAAATCAGAATTCTTTATAAAGGACTGCATTACTGATGCCCAACCAGAAATTAGGTGAACACCCTTTTTTTTTGGTTTGGTTTTTAGTTTTTGGTTTTGGGTGAAGCTAAAGTTGGTTGCTAAATGTACACTGTAAAATTGTGGTGATTCTCATAAGTAATATAGATATGAAATCTGAGTATTTCAAGAAAAAAAGACTTTGTGACTTGGGTTGAATAATAATGACCTCTCGTGTTCTACTTTGATCTAGCATAGGTAACTGTGGGATTCCTCCCTCTTTTACCCCCTACTGTCCTTCATTTCTTCTTTTCTAGCACTACATTTTTTTTCTATTATCCAGATGAGGAAAAAAAAAAAACTTCTAACAGAGTTCTAAATTCTATTTAAATTTGGTCTGGTGGCATCTAAATTTTGAGGTGTTTTTAATGTACTCTTAAGTAGAATTACTTTAGAAAGTTAAATTTACTTCTTAAGTATTATTAATACAGTGAAAACAAAGCATTTTTATAGAGAAATCAGAAACTTTTGGTGCATGTCTTCAACTCATTAAGATTTCTTTTTTTGAAAATATTTACTACACTGGGTTACAGCTAAATTAAATATGGTGAATGGATCTCTCCTGAGGGGATAAACTAAATTAAACTGGGAAGAAACCAAATCTAATTGTATTGCATCTTTATGATCTAGCATTAAGAATTCTTAATCTACCTCCATCTCTTTGCCTTAGTAATGCTCACACTTTATCAGCGTGGGCGATAGTTTGCATTTTTCTGAAGGGAATATGAAATAAAACATTAAAAACTAAGCTATTCTTAAATATTACTCATTTTTTGTTAATAGTATGCATTCATGTTTCTGGGACAAAAGTGTTATAAAATTTACTAATTGTATATAAACATTTACGTCACATGAGCTTCTTGAAAATTGAGTCCCTTTATATTTTGTGCATTTAGTTATTTAACAAACATTCATTAAGCAGTACAAAGAAGAATAACTAGTTTCTGCTTCCCAGTTGGCCTTCAGTCTACTTTGGCAGACATTTAAACTCATGGAAATGGAGGCAGATGAAGTAATAGTAAATAGGTAGATAATAGATAGTGAAGGCTTTAACAAAGCTCTGTAGAAAGTACTTTTGAAACACAAAAGAAAAAAAATGATTTTCCCCCTGGGGGAAATCCAGGAAAATTTTATAGGAAAATGATATTTACATTGAGTTTGTTATTTTTTTAATTTTTTTTCAATGTTTATTTTTTGGGGGACAGAAAGAGACAGAGCATGAACAGGGGAGAGGCAGAAAGAGAGGGAGACACAGAATCGGAAACAGGCTCCAGGCTCTGAGCCATCAGCCCAGAGCCTGGCGCGGGGCTCGAACTCACGGACCGCGAGATCGTGACCTGGCTGAAGTCGGACGCTTAACTGACTGTGCCACCCAGGCGCCCCAACATTGAGTTTTTTAAATCAAGTAGGGAATGAGATGACCAATCTAACTAAGCAAAATACCAGCTAACATTTTCTAAGTCCCCAAAATACATTTTACATATGTGGAAAAACTAAGACCTCGACAGCCAAGTAACAAGTCAAGGACACACAGCTGGTGAGTGGAAGAGATAGAATTGGAATTCAGACAATATGGCTTTAGATTACACTTCTAATCTAGACAACACTACCAATGAATGGTAACATGAAATGTCATAGATTATTCTGAATCAAAAGATCTAAGATGTTTAGGACTTTATGGTGATGAAGCTAGAAATGTTACTCATGGTTTATTATGAAAACCCTAAAATTTGGCCTAAGAATTTAGATTTGATCTACTAAAAAGTATCCAAAATTCTTAAGCCGAGAAGTCATAAGCTCTGAAGATGATTGTTTTGAAATAAACACTACAAACCTAGAATTTAAAAGAAAAAGAGAGAAAAGACAGTTATTTAAAAGGACAGCATAGCTGCATTGCAGAAAGGGAGGATAGAAATGTACCCCAGTGGGAGGCTGGGGTCAGCACACTAAAGTCTCCTCAACTGGTACTATTGTTAACTCCTTGTCTCTGTGGAGGAATGAGGGCCTAGTCCTTCTTAGTCTGCCATCTTGCTGACATTCAGCAAGTGACTTTTTAAACCACAGATCATCAGTTTTTAATGTAATATTCTCCTAAAAGCTTCAACTCAGGATTACCTAAAGTCTTTATCTAAAAATAGGTTAAAGGCTTTTTCTTGCCTTTCGGATATAATTCTCTCTTAAGCATAGATTACAGGTCTCTTCATGATCTGGCCTCTGCATAGGATCCCAGGTTCATTTCTTCCCTGAACTTAAACTCTACAACAGAGCAAGGACTGAATTTTTAGCCAACATGCTCTCTGGAGTTTTGCACATAACATAATTTTCCTAGGATGTTTTGTTTCTTCTGCTCTTAGTCTGCTCAGGCTGCCATAACAAAAATAGCATAGACTGTGTAGCTTAAAAAATAGAAATCTTTCTCACAGTTCTCGAGACTGGAAAATCCAAAATCAGGGTGCCAGCCAGTCAGTTCCTGCTGAAGGTACTCTCCTTGGGTTGCAAATGACCAGTTTGTTACTGCATCTGCATATGGCCTTTCTTCAGTTAATTCATATGGAGAGAAGGAGAGAGAAATCTCTTGCTGTTCTTATAAGGCCACTGATCTCATAATGAGAACCCCACCCCTAGGACCTAATGTAACCCTAATTACCTCCTAAAGGTCACACCTTCAAATACCATTACACTAGGGGTTAAGGCTTCAATATATGAATGGGAGGAGACAAAAATATTCAGTCTATAACATACCTCAATGCCAATTCTACTTTTTCTTTGCCTCTCTAACTTCTCCTCAATTATTTTGCTCATATTTCCTTGTCACTAATCCCTAATATTTCCTCTGTAATTCTAATTCAACTTGATTTAGATCTTTTAATTCTATTGTCTATACTTCTTAATCTTTTATATTTCATCTGTGTGTTTCTTCACACTAGTCGGTAACTTATTCAGGTTTCTATACTAGTTTATTAATCTCTTCAAGTATGCTTCATGTGCTATATAACTTCTCTAATCCTATGTTATAATTAATAATTTCTTACATTAAACTGTCAGGTTACTATATTGTTTCCATTCCTGATTGGACTCAGATTGATTTACCATGTAATACCTTCTCATAAGACATTTTTTGTTCTCTTAATTTACTGGTCCCTTTGTTTTGTAAGCTCATTTCAAGACCTGTCTTACACACACACACACACACACACACACACACACACACACTCCTGTTCAAACGTAAGTGGAAGTTTTCTTCATTTTTTAAAAAGGTTTCATTCAAATTAACCAAATGGTATAAAGGATAAACATTATAGTAAAACATTTGAATAAAAGGACATAGAGACTTATTACTTGTGTCTGTCAATGGAGCTATTCTTACTAATTTATCCAAGCTAGGACCTTATAAGAACATCCAAATGGATGAAAAGCCAAACTTTACTGTGCTTGTATAGCCCAGTGCTTTCCACTGAAATAAACTAAATATTGGGATTGTTCATGAAAACACTTCTTTGTAAAGAATGTAGGGTAATGTCATAATTATAATATGCCTAGCTTTATCTAAATACCTTCTGATTCAGCTCTCTGACAAAGGAAAATGGCGACAGTAACTGTGGGGAGAAAGAAAATGTAATAACCTTATCTGCAGAAGGATAATATTTAGAAAAGCACCGCTGTATTTTTCCTTAGCTTCCTATTTACATTTTCTTCTTTCTCACATAATTTGGACAAGTAGGAAATTAACCATATTTGTCTCAAGAGGAGAATGATAGAGCAGAACACAAAGAAAAATGCAATACTTCTTTTTTTATCTTCTGTTTCAGGCATAAAATAATAGAGTTAGAAGAGTGTGTGATTATTCAGAGTCAATATTCTTTGTTAATACTACTTCAAACCTGCAAAACTAGATAGCACTTTCCTGTACTGGCAAAGGCAGAGAGTTATATAAAGAGGGAACCTTAGTATCTAGACGGTCTATGCCATGTTCTTTCCCTGCGAAATACCAATGGCTAGGAAAGCCAGAAAACTCATAATCCAAGCTGAGGTAATATGACAGAAAATTTATAATACATGATGAGCTAATTAGAGTCAATCTTATGTCCAACTCAAGAGCATCGTCCTCAAAAATTCTTTAAAAGTTGTTTAATTTATTAAGATATGCTCAGTTGAATTTTCAGTGGACAACATGGCTCAAGAAGACAAGATTAAGTACATGAATCTGCCATTGAAACCTGAAATGCTCAAGTATCTTATAAGCAAGTCTAGAAAAAGAGGCATATATCAAAAAGAAGGGTGGGTTCACCACTGGCATACAAAATTTACTGGGATCAAATAGGTAAAAAGCTAACTCATTTTTGAAAGCTTGTACTCTTCAAAGAGCTCAGTGGAATTAAACCTGATTGTCACTGTTCAAGACAAAATAAATTTTATCCAGACTCCCATTTCTGTAGCAACAAACAACTCTCTCCATATGTGTCCATTCCAACAAAAATAAAGAGAAGGTCATGTAAGAGGTATAGCCAGGAACATAGAGATTGATGGACTGAAGGACAACTGGTGTTGGGAGGGTTACTGTGGCTTCATCTAGGAACATTACCAACAAGACTTTAGAATATTATAAACCAATGACTATGTATTGTAGGTACACCTCCTATTTTCCCTCTTTCTTAATGGAAGCACTTACTGCAATTATCTTGTCTTTCTCCTGTGACTATGTACTTTTTGGGGAGAGTAGAGGCAAATAACCTGATATCCTATTTCATAAATTCCATATCAGAGGGACAATGATGACCCAAATATAGAAATTATTACAAAGTCCTAGACTTTGAGTGTCTTGTGAATCTTTGCAGAGAAGGAGTAACATATTCTGTGCTTTGAAGGGAGGAAAATGACAATATGTAATCAAATGTTAGTCTGTGACAGATTTTATTATTATTTCCAATTATTTGCTGCCCCATGTGTAACAGGATTATATATCTCTACCCTATGTCATATTACTTGTACTGTCTCTCTGTCCTGCTGTCATAAGGTTCAGACATGTGACTTGGTTTGACCAGTGAAATAGAAGAGATGACATCAAGTATTCTGAACAGAAGCTTTATGATCTATCTTCTATCCTTCTAACTATTTTACATTTCATCCCTTGTCCCTCAAAATATGATTTCCAGATTCAGCTGAATCCTAGAATACTAAAAGACCCACTGGAAGCTGGTAAATGAAATATAATTGGCATTATGTCTAGCCCAGATTCTGAAAAAAAAAAAAAAAAAAAAAATATATATATATATATATATATATATATATATATATATATATTTATGAGTCTATAGCCTTAGACACTAATAAACTGGGAAAGTCTAACAATATTAATCCTATGTGATGATGAGATTATCATTGATCTTTTATCCTTGATATCTATCTTAAACCATGATTTTTTTTTAACTTTAAATATTTTCAGATTTTAAGCTTCTGTAGGGGACCATCAGTGTTCATCAGTATGTCTTATATTTCCCTGAGTAATATATGCCAGTGTGTGCAGATCAATACATATCTGCAAAGGCTTCTCTGAGGTGCTTGAAAGTTTAGGACAAAGCTAAAACATAGAGTACACAATCTTAGAGCTAATGATCTCCTATTTAACACTCAAAGGAAGAGTAAAGTATCAGAATGGGACTAATTTTCTAAAAGGATTGAGGAAAAGTAATCAAGCATAGTATTCTAGGAGGCAACAATACCATTTTTAAAGTAAATTGCAAATTGTTAAGATGAGTTCTAAGTAAGAAAAGTCAATAGACATTGGTAACATGCTGAGATACTCTATAAATGACATTGAGTCAGTGAGAATTTTGTGAATAAAGCCTGCTGATTTAGGTCAACATTGAGCAATTACTGGGATAAAAACAATAAAGATGATAATCTTTAAAATCTTTATTCTTCTCCTGCATGGGAACTGATCATGCTAGTTGCCTAGTTGTGGGGGGGAAAGGAGCTCAAATATTAGCCCCTGAATTTTCAGCACACCTTTATAAACTGGTAACTGGAAATGCTTATTTTTAATCAGCATAGAAACGATTGTATGTATGATATTCAGTTTCCTAAAGTTAATAATTGAGAAAGAATTGTCCATTCCCAAAAACATGTTAAAGCACCTTTTTTTTGTTTGTTTAATAAACCATGATATATTTCTGTGCCTAGAACAGGAGGGATACTTACATATTGTAATTCTAAATGATTGAATTCATGAATTTAAGACTGAAGCTCCATTATCTTGCCTGTAACCATTCTCTTATAAGTTACATGTACATGCTATGCCCATTGAAGTATCTTTTTTATTCTTCCTTTAATTAAATTATTGAAGCATTGAGCATTATAGTAATGAGTGGATGTTGAGATAGTGGATTATTTCTTTTGTTTCTATGAATAAAATTTATGGGGGCTCAAATAGTGAAATTATAGTCACTCTTAAAATTCATACAGCATAAAAGTAGAAGGATTATGATTTAACTCTTGTGAAATATTTATTAAAAATTACTGTCCCAAGAGTATATAGCAATACCAGTAGGCAATGGCACCCTGAATAATTCAGCACCATCATGGTGTTTCAAGGTAGCACAGAAGTTCCAATATCCTATTGTTTATTTCCAGGCCGAAATATTATCGCCTCCAAAAAAGGGAAAGAAAAAAAAAACTTTTATAGATGTTAGAAATACAGAGAACAAACTGATGGTTGATGGTGGGGCAAAGGTGGGGGAGAGGGGAAAATGGGTGATGGGCATTGAGGAGGGCACTTGTTGGGATGAGCACTGGGTGTTGTATGCAAGCAATAAACCACAGGAATCTACCCCTGAGACCAAGAGAACACTTTACACATTGTATGTTAGCCAATTTTACAATAAATTATATTTTTTAAAAAAAGAATTTTTAATTAAAAAATAAACAAGATATCTTGCTATTTCTTGCATAAAGTCTCATAAAGGTATGGAGGTTGAAATATATTTGCAAAGCATGTCACAGGCACAAGCAGAGTAAATGTTATCATGGTAGGCAATTGAGGCATCAGGTTGGAGGTGGAACTAGAAAACATTCCTATGAGGCTATGATGTACCATACCATGCCTGCTAGTGTTTAATTAGAAAAGCAAATTCTCTGCCTGTGCCAACGTTTACATTTTCCTTTGAAAGGATGTATTACATATGACTTGTCTAATCTATTCCAAGTTAGAAATAGCTTTGACACAGAAAGATACTATAGAATAATGGAAAAGCCTGGGGTTGGGAACAAAGACTTGGGGAGAAGGAATAGTTAACTAACATTTGTTCAAAACTGACCACATGTCAAATACTATTACAAATATTATCTAATTCCATTTAAACATCCTCTGCACCCAATAACCTAGAGGTAGATACAGTTGGTAGTTCACGCTGAAGGATAGAAATGGGTTCAGAGGTGTGATAGAAATTACCAGATGTCACACAGCTGTTCTGTTGCTGTGCCGAGAATATAAGTGCATCTCCATCCAAGGCCAGCTTCCAGAGTATGTCCCTGCTTCTCCTGCTAATGGGCTCTACAAACTTTTGTGAGTTGCATTCCCAAAGTCTGTGCTTTGGTTTCCTCTTCTGTCATATTTAGAGAATACCATTTATTATTATAGTGGTATTATTTTGATAGTGGCCATTTATCTAGGTGCTTTTAAGTGTTTTGATGATAAAGTGAGATAAAGCTCTGAGTTCATTTTTAACAAAG
The DNA here is from genome assembly GCF_022837055.1 of Prionailurus viverrinus. Lineage (NCBI taxonomy): Eukaryota > Metazoa > Chordata > Mammalia > Carnivora > Felidae > Prionailurus > Prionailurus viverrinus. The sequence continues at coordinate 38,993,127 of NC_062573.1, read as the reverse complement.
AGAAGCACACTACAATATAAAGTTGCTTATAATTCAGTTAATTTACTCACAGTGGAGGGAGGGCCACTGTTCTAACAATACTTCTGGACTTTCCCTGACTCTTTATTCTCATTGAACACATCTGAAGACACAATCTAACTTTGTCATTATTAGCCATAAAGCTAAAACGTGATTTTGATATACCTAACTCCTTTGTCTCTCAGTTGTTTCACACACTAAGGAAGAAGACTTTATTTTTTACTTATTTTCCCACTTTTTTTCTTTTTATAAAATTTATTTATGTATTTGGGGATAGAAAGGGAGGGAGAGAGAGAGAATCCCAGGCAGGCTCTGCACCATCAGCTCTGAGCCCAACATGGGGCTTGAACCCACAAACCGTGAAATCATGACCTGGGCTGAAATCAAGTCAGACACTGAAATGACTAAGCCACCTTGGTGCTCCCAAAATTTATTATTGCCATCCCTGTTGACTTGTTCTTCCCTTTCAACTACCAATTTGAGGATATAAGCTCTTTGAAATGCCATATTTTGCATGTGACATGATTATTTAACCATATTATTGATATCTATTTTAAAGTAGTTCTGTTTAGTCACTTAAATCTTGGATGTTACAAATGTTACAAAACA